>NC_135337.1:80091660-81309160 GCF_023851605.1 Tamandua tetradactyla
AAATGGGACCATTCAATATTTGCTCTTTTGTTTCTGGCTTATTGGCCTCCACTTTTAAAAGGAAACCTAAATCAGTGAGTGTCCACTAGCCGCACAATATGGAATACTAAGCTTATGAGGCGTTTTTAACAAGAGGGAATAACGAGTGAGAAATAGGATACAAAATTGTATAACCGGTGTGATGAAAATAAAGAGCCTAGAAGGGACAAGAAGACATAAGTCTAATGTTTATCCACTCACCTCCATGGTAGAGCTGCTTTTGGGACTCTCTGATGCTTTTTAAACTTACAGAAAAGTTGGAAAGTTAGTACAGAGAGTTCCCATCTACCGTTCATCTCATATAGCTACTTTTCATTTAGATTTTTTTCTACTTCACATTTTTCTGAACTTTGGAAAATCAAAAACAAACCATAAAGCACAGTGCTGCAACCCAAAATAGCGTGAAAAATCATTCTCAGAAGTAGGCGAATAGCTTTGATGGTGGCTTTGCAGTGGAGCTAAATTGTTATTTTTTAATAGTTAGATATTTGGCAATCCAGTAATGGGTGCAAATTCCTTATGCTTATCACTCTAGTGTGACCACAAAACGAAACACTTTAAAAGCAGACGAAATTTGGAGTCACGGTTCCAACTGAGCAAACCTCGGCATTTTGCCAAAACAAAACTGCTGCCTGCCTTGTGGGCCTCACTTGTGCTGTGGCCCGTGCCATCTCAGACCACACGCCAGCTCCTCCCCGTTAGCTCCTCCAAGGCACAAGTCATATGGCCAGACTGAGCTTCAAAATGGGCTGGCCACCAGCTGTAGGCTGGGTGCAGTGGCTCGGCAAAAGCAAACTTGCTGCCATCTTAAAGACCACCAGAGAGCCCGGTGGGTGGCTGAACGTCCAGCATCAGGGTCTCGACAGGCTGTTCCCTGTTTCCAAGTCTACGGCATCTGGCATTGGCTTGCGCAGTCCTGGAGACTCCCTGGTCTGCGTCTCCCCCTCCCTCATGTGGCTTCTGCTCAGCCATCTATGTCTCTGTCTCGATTTCTTCTCCGTAGAAGAATGGAGGCCCGACCCCAAGTGATTCACACCCTAGCTGGAATAACCTCCCCATGGCCCTGCTTACAGGCGGGTTATCCTTCACCAGAAGGTGAATTATGATGTGGTTTGATCCTCACCACTGTCTCATCATCCACCCACCAGGGAAGGGGCAGTTCTCGCCTCTCTGTTCCCAGTGGCGGGACCCAGAGCTGGAATCCAACTGGGCCCTGCCATGAACCTTCTCCTCAGCTGCCTCCACAGTCTTGAGATACAGTTGCACCTAACACGGAGAAGTCGGCTGTCTTATTGGGGAGAGCCTGCAGCCCACCCCCTCCCCCAGCTCAGAGTTTGACGAGCTCTTTCTGGAAAAGGGTCAGACACTGTAGTAGGTAATTTTTGGCTCTGTGGCCAGATAGCCTCTGTCGCAACGCCTCAGCTCCACCGTAGTTCTGCGAGAGCAAAACAAGTGGCTGCATGCCAAGAAAACTAACTTGCAACACCAGGCGGTGGATGGAGTTTGCCTGCAGGCCACAACCCACTGACCCCTGGGCCAGAAGACACAGCGTGGAGGAGGTGTAGACGCTGACCTGGAGCGTGTCCAGGCGTTTATCCTGCCTGCATGCTGCAATGGCCCTCATCCTGAGCACGCCGCAAAACCACAGTGGGGGGCCCTGGTGTGATTTCTGATTGGGGGTCCCCTTGGCTCTGCAGTGTAGGGCCACATGCCTCTGCCCCCTTAAGCCTCAGTTTCCCCACTGTCAGAGTCAGGCAGTGTGCCTTGATGACTGTCTTCCCCATGGCACTGCAATATGAGGACACAGCAAAAGGAAGCCAGGGTCATCGGCTGTGCCTCTTGACTGCCTCGTACTCACCCACCCCCTTTACAGGTGGGGGAACTGATGCTTGCTCCTGCTCTGGCTCCTCTCAGGTGACCACTAAGGAACCCAGCCCCTGACCACCTCCCTCACCCCTGGTCTGCCTGCCCCACACAGAGCCCCGGCTGAGGCCTGCCCTGCCTTTGTTTCCCCAGAGCCGCTGCCTACAGCAAGCTTGGTAACTACGCAGGGGCGGTACAGGACTGCGAGCGCGCCATCTGCATTGACCCGTCCTACAGCAAGGCTTATGGCAGGATGGGGTGAGTGCCTGGGTGGGTACTCTGCAGGAGCCTTGGGGAGGGGGCCGAGCCAGGCTGAATCCCCCCTCCCTGGCTCTGCCTTGCCCACTGCACTGGCTCCCTCCAGACCCAACTCCCAGGACACGCAAAGCCCTCCTGAGAATGCTGCCCCGTTTCTGACAACTGTTCAAGCCCCTAACTTGTCCAGTCATGCTTCTAGGAGTTTACTGTGGTTTTTCAGCCTTGCCTTGTTAGGAAGGAAAAGTTAAAAAGGAGCTGCTGTTCCCAGAAGTCCTGATGCTAGGCACGGGGCCAGAGGCTTTGAGTTCATCTTTTAATTTTCTGAACGACCCTGAGGAAACAGGCGGAGGCGGCACGTGAGGCTCTGTTGCCATCCTGGGGCAGAGGGAGGTTCATTTTTGCCCCAAGTTGAAGCCCGCCATGTCCTGCCCTGACCAGGCCCCGCATTTGTGTAAATAGACACAAAGGCTACTTTAGGGCCGAGCCACATGCGCCAGAGGACGCTCTCAGAGTGCACCAGCGGCGGCAGCTGGGTGGCCCCTCTCCTTTCCCTGCCCCTGGCCTCTCGGGCTCACCTGTGTCTCAGCTCATAGTCCCAGCTGCACTGCGTGGACACCCTCCACTGTCAAGGGGTTTCCCACACGCACTGCTGTCCACTCAGGACCGGGTCATCCTCTGGGGTGGGACCATCCTGGGCCCTGGGGGGTATTGAGCTTCCTCCCTGGGCTCCCCCCGACTTGATGCCAGCAGCTCCCCCTCCCCAGTCAGGACAACCACAAATGTTCCCAGACATCACCCAGTGTCCCCTGGGAACAGAATCACCCCATGTTGAGAACACCTGAGTTGAGGGAGTCCACTGACACTGCCTCCCCCAGAGACTCTGCACTCCATAACCATCCAACCTGCTAATGTCCCAAGAGGCTGCACACATTTAAATACACAAACTGAGTGGGGAGCGAGAGAGAAGGGGAACCCCAGAAGCTGGGGTCACCCTGGTTTACACAGCCTCCCCCTCTGGGAACATTTTCTGGTAGAACTTCTGAGCTAGGGGTCAAATTCAATACTTTTCCAAATATTTAGTGAAAGGCCCCCATCTTGACACTGCTGACATTTGGAATAGGAGCTGTCCTGGGCACTGGGGTGTTGAGCGGCTTTCCTGGGCTCCACCCACTTGATGCCAGCAGCTCCCCTCTCAGTTATGACAGCCAGAAACATCCCCTGGTGGGGGAGAACCCCGCCCCCTCCCCTCCCCTACAGGATAAAGGACCCTGATCTTAGGGCCTTAAATGACCTTCCCTGTGTCCAGTTCCCCTGTCCTGCCCTGGCCCATCCCCCCAGCATCTCGCGCTCTCTGCCTGCGCCTCTCTGGCTTGTCTCTGTTCAGACTCAAAGCCATCCCCAGCCCTCTCCCTCCACCTTGCCCTGTCCTTCGGACCTGCACAGCTCTCTGTGTATCTGCCCATTTGAGTGCAGGGCTCAGTGTGTCTTTCTCAGCCCCCTCCCCGTGCCCCAGGGAAGCCAGTGACGTGTCTGACTCGTGTGACCCTCCCCTGAGCCCCCAGCACGGATAGGAACCACTGACAAGCACTTAGGGAGTCTCTGGGGTCCTTTGGGGTTGAGGGCAGAGGCAGGGTCTGGCACAGTCCGGGTGGTTGGGGAAAGAAAGTCTTCTGGGTCTTCTCCCCATGTCTCAGAAGCCCATCCCCGGTTCCGGGTTGTCTTTCCCCGCTCAGCCTCGCGCTCTCCAGCCTGAACAAGCACACGGAAGCCGTGGCCTATTACCGGAAGGCCCTGGAGCTGGACCCTGACAACGAGACATACAAGTCGAATCTCAGGATAGCAGAGCTGAAGCTGAGGGAGGCCCCAAGCCCTGTGAGTGTGGCGGGACCTCGGCAGGAGAGCTGGGGCGCTGGGCAGGGGGTGCAGACGCCTTCCTCGGCCCTCAAGTTAAGATTCCTTTTCCAGAAGCCGGTGCTTTTCCCCCCAGCAGTCCACCCGTGCTTTGGGCCTTGCCTCTCAGGAGCCCAAATGGGCCCCCACGGGCCACTATCTGTCAGCAGCAGGGGACCTGCCTGTCACAGTCCTGTGTCCAGACCCCACTGACCAGTGCCGTTTCTGCCCTCACAGACAGGAGGTGTCGGCGGTTTTGACATTGCCGGCCTGCTGAACAACCCGAGCTTCATGAGCATGGTAAGTGTGCCCCTTCCACCCGCAGCACCATCCCGCACGTGCACACACACGCTTTGGTTCTGTCCTCGTAACACGGTGACACTGATGACGGCCATGTCTGCTTCAGAATGTTCACACGAGATCACCCAATGTGCTGGTTGCCCCTCTTGGGACGGGATTCATGCCTGCAGGGGCTTGCTTTGTGAAACGGGCAGCCTTGGAGCACAGGGTTGAAGATGAATGAAAAATAGCCCGAAAAGAGGCTTTCTTTCTCTCTCTTTCCTGTTTTAATTTTTAAGTTCAGACTTGCAGGACAGTTGTAAAGGGAAGCTCTCTTTTTCTGACAAATCTCTTCTTTTCTTCAGGCATCAAACCTAATGAACAGCCCCCAGATTCAGCAGCTGTAAGTGAGAATCTGTCCTCCTTTACTCCTTCCTGTGGTTAAATCTCAAAGCAGGGTTTCCCACACAACTTGGTTGACATTCAGGCCAGATCGTTCTGAGGTGGAGGGTGTTGAGGTGCCTCCCTGGGCTCCTACCACTCAATGCCGGCAGCACTCCCACCCCAAGTCGTTACAGCTGCAAATATCCCTGCACAGCACCCTGTGTCCCCTGGGGGCAGAATCGCCCCCAGGTGAAAAGCCCTGTCTTTAAGCCAGAGCGGGAAGGTCCTGGGAAAGGTGACACAATCCACAGGGTTCGGCCCAGAGAGAAGTCTGGGCTAGGGCAGGTATGGAAATGGGGGCATCTGCCATGGGCAGCAGGACCACCCATCAGGGAAGGCCAGGGGCTGAGAACCTGTTGTCTCGGGTGTTTTCCAAGGGGCTGTCAGCAGGGCGATGGGCTTGGGCTATTGTGTCCTCATGTCACGGACGATCTCTCCACAGCATGTCTGGCATGATTTCGGGTGGCAATAATCCCTTGGGGACTCCCGGCACCAGCCCCTCCCAGAACGACCTGGCCAGCCTCATCCAGGCGTGAGTAGAATTGCTCAGCGAGGACACGGCGGGCCGAGGCGAGACCGTCATCAGGCAGGGAGGGGAGAAGGGAGGTAGCAATGGTGAGGCGAGGGAAGGTAGGTGCCCCCCAACCCTGTCGCCCCTGGCTGAGCCTCATTGTGCCATGTCCCCCATACGCTGCCCCCTCAGAGGCCAGCAGTTTGCTCAGCAGATGCAGCAACAGAATCCAGAGTTTATAGAACAGCTCAGAAGTCACATCCGAAGTCGGACCCCCAGTGCCAGCAATGACGACCAGCAGGAATGACCAGCCCATGTGAGTCCCCAAGGCTGGGGTGCTAACAGCCAGGTGTTCCCTTTTTCTTTTTTTCTAACTGTATTTTAAAATAATTTCACACTTATAAGGCAGTTGCAAAAGTAATACAAAACTGGGCAGTGCAACAGTGGTTCAGCGGTAAGAATTCTCACCTGCCGAGCTGGAGACCCAGGTTTGATTCCTAGAGCCTGCCCATGCCAAAAAAAAAGTAATAAACTCAAAATGAGAACTCTAACATACCCCTCACTCAGATGTACCAATTTTTAACGTTTCTTCTCTTTTGCCAGGACCTTTGCTTCCTGTTTCTGCATGTTTTGCTATTTTATATGTTCTTGCTGAAATTTAAACTCTAAGATGTCTGTTCCTTAAGCTTATATCCAGCAACTGCTATGACTACTTGTGTAGAAAATTTGTAAAGGACCCAGAGCAACTCCTGTTACTATTTTGGGCACCTCTCCCACCCTGACTTGAGTGCCAGGAGCCAACAAAAAAAAAAAGAGAGAGAAGGAATAAAAGAAAATACCATTCCAAGTCCTGGCAGAGTGGCCTGTGCTCTCCTTTAGGGCTTCTCCATACAGTGAGTTTAGAGAACAGCTCTAGGCCAAAGCACAGAGAACCTCCCCGATCCTTTGTGCACCTGCCTCTTGTCTTGTGCATGCACACGTGGCCCTAAAGATCCCTCCGTTTACCTGGTTCTGAATGTCCCCTCTTCCCTAGAAAAGTTTTCTCAAGGTCCTAGCCACTATCTGTCCTACAGCCAGAAGTCCCCTGCCCCAGGCAGCCACTTGACTGCTGGCCCGCAGCATCCTGTAGGAGAGCTCCGTGAGCCACCTCTACACGCAGGACAGGTTCTGGGACAGCAAGTCCCTCAGGCCACCACCAGGCTGATGGGGCCAGACTCCCATCTCCCAGAGACCCACTGGGAGTGCACCACGCTTGAGGGGATTGGGGGATGGCAATGGGGGTGGCCAGCCAGGGTGCCACAAGAGTCTGCTGCCTTCAGGCAGCTTGATTCAGCCCTCGCTCTGTTGCCACAGTCCTTTAACTGTTCTTCTGGAGCCTCGAGAAGGATGTTTCTGCCGCTTCTTGCTAGTTGTTCAAAGCTTCTGTGGCGGGGGGAACAGAGCCCCAAAGCCTGTCACTCTACCTTCTTGATTGGGGTGAGGGTCCTTTCACCAGCATTTTAGCACGGACACCAGTGCTATCCAGTGGGACCTCCTATGATGTACCTGCATTTCTAAGTGGGAGTCACCAGCCACAAACGGCTCTCAAGCACTTGGGACACAGCCAGTGGGGCCCAGGAACTGAAGTTCATTTGAACTGATTGACATTTAAATTGCATACCATGGCTAGTTGCTCCCCAGCTGGGCTGCGCCCAACTTGTCCTCCCCTCTGTTCTTGGTTTTCTGTACACGTGGCTGCCCACCTTGGCCCTGATTGCATCTGTGTCTTCTTTCTCCAGCTGTCCCAGCGAGAATTACATCCATGCCCTCTGCAGACTGGAAGCCTTCCTGTATTTTTGCCATTTTCTCCAGTTGGATTGCCCAAGAGAAAATAAGGGGAAAGAAAATTTGAAACTGCATGTTAAGATGGATTTCTTCCCCTCCCTCCCTGCCCCCGCCCTCCATTTTTGTACTACCTACACCCCACCCCACCCCCAGATCCTTTCAAAAAAGAGCCAGCAAGCTGTGAGAACAAACCAGCACCAGATCTTCCTCCTCGCCCCAAAGCCTAGTTGTCAAAGTGATTTCTATCGAAAGAGAAATGGAGTGTTTCTCCAGAAGCAGTGGGTTTCCTGTCAAGCCACATCACAGAGTCCTATGATTTCTGGAACCCTTCTGTAGCCCCTGCCCCACCCTCTCCTGGTCTGTTCTTGAGGACTCACCCATCTCCCGCTTTCCGACTCGACCTCCAGGCTGCCTGGGCATCCCGGCCAATTGCCCGGCCCCTAAGAGTTCACTGCCAGCCCCAGTCTGGGCACCAGCGTCTCGCCTGCACCACTTGGACTCTGTTTTTTGCATGATGAAATTGTTAGTTGCAGATACCTAGATGAGGACACTTGCCAGCCCGAGCCCTTTAGGGCAGGGGAACGAGCCTCTTGGGCATAGGACCAGCCTCTGGCAGTTCCCTTCCAGTTGAGCGTTTTGACAGACACTTGTTGGATGGTCGTGATCCTTTTTCCAGCATCCACAGCAGACAGTGCCATCACCCTGGCTTCTGAGCTGGCTGCTGCACCATCTGCCCCTAGGCAAGGGATGCCAGCCCCCAGGAGCCACCTGACCTGACTGTCCTTTGCCCACAGGTGGTTACAGACCCTGGGGTCCCACTCCAGGATGCCACCAGGGCAGCCTGCCCTGAAAGCTCGGATGCCTTGGAAATCCTGGCAGCCTCCACTCACAGCACAGAGAGGTGCCAGAGACCTGCTGGCAATACTGTATCGCCAGCAGTTTAGCTCCTACGCTTGGGCCATCCAAGCCAAGGCTCCCCGGGATGTCAAGGTAGATGAACTCCTGTGTGTGTCCTAAGTAACTAGTTCTAGATGACGAGCAGAGGGCAAAGCCAGCCAGGCACCCTCATCTACCACGTGTCCAGCGAGAGATGTTCTAACTCCTCGGTGAGAGCCAGAGCAGAGAGTATAACGTGGGGAATAAACAGACGTTGTGACCTTTATCCCCGTCTCTGTGTTGACCTGTCATGGCACTGCTGCCCACCCAGATCCTCTAATCCCCTTCACGTCCCCTGCTTGAAGTTTCTACATCACCCAGGTACACCCAGGCCTGGGGAGTCAGTGAGCAAAAGATAGCTCAGAATCGGATGGATCCCTGTGACAGGGCGCCACTGAGCATGTCCTGTGGCAGGGGTCACTCGGGCCTGAGCACCGCCGTGGCTGGGCGTGGGCGAGAGAACAGAGCGGTTCCTAAGATGGGGCAGCAGCCCTGGGCTCGTCCCTTCCTCCTCAGGGTCACCCTGGCGGTTGAACTGGAGCCCAGGGTCCACAGTGGCAGAGGAGTAAGCCTGGTGTGTGCAGCCTTTCTAGGATTGCTCTCGCTGGGCTCTCCAGAGATCATTCTCCATGCAAAAGGGCCTTGCTGGGTGGAGGCAGGGTCGACAAAGGGGCTCCCAGACCTGAGAGGACTTACCAACCTTCCGACCTTGTCTGGGCTCCAACTCTAGAGAACAGGGTTGGGTTTTGTCGTGGACATAGAAAGTACTCAGTAAATGATGTGCTGTCCGTGGACTGTCTCGTTTTGTCGTTAGGACGGCCACGTGGTGGGCACCGTAGTCCCCCTCACAGTTGAGGAAACTGAGGCTCAGTGGTCTCATCCCAATCATCCAGCTGATGAGTACACAGCTGGTTGTGGGCTTGCTGTCTAATGGCAGTCACCTCCCATAAATGTCCCCACAGGCCCTGGCTCCACGTCCAGATGAGGAATTGACATCAGCAGTGGGGAGATTCCAGGTTGGTCTGTACCCTGTGCAGACCAAGCGAATCACAAAATAAGATGAGGGGTTCCCTGAAACGGAGTGCTTAGTCTAGTAAGGAAGGAAGGGGTGAGGGGAACAAAAGGCTTCCTGAAAGAGGGAAGGCCCTGGCTTTATCTTAGAGGGTGGCTAGAAGTTCTTCAGCTCTAAGGCGGGGGTTTTCAACGGGGGGTTATTCTGACCCCCGGGGATACTTGGCTGGGTCAGGGGACATTTGTGATTATCAAGCCTGGGATCGGGGCTGATGTTGGCCTCGAGTTGGGGGAGCCCAGGGACACTGCCCAAAACCCTCCAGTACCCAGTACCTCCACCAGAGAATGACTTGGCCCTGATGCCAGGGGCTGTGCTGATGTGAGAAACCCTGGGTCATGTGCATTTTGAGCAAAGACAAGGGGTTGAACACTGCCGGGAGAGGAAAGAGGGTGAGGCAGATCCCCAAGATCCTTGAAGGCGTGGGGAGCAGGAAAGAGACCTGTCCCATCATCCCATTTTGGGAAGTGTGTGCTGAGAGAAGTCCAGCTAGTGGCTGGCTCCGGGGGCAGGTAGGAAGCCAAGGCCAAGGCCACACCCCAGAACCAGTGTCCAGACAGCACCACAAACATAGGAAACCGCTGAGACTCACTCTGGCTTCTGAGTTTTCTCCAGAGCTGGGTCAAGCCCTGGGGCTCTGGACCGTTGAGCTGGACCATCTGGAACCCCACCGCTCACACAGAACCCAAAAATGCAGCCACGAGGCATTTCCTTCCATACATAGATTTTCTTCAAGAGCCAAGAAGCTTGTGTAGTTGACAAGTGTTCCAGGACCCTGGGGCAAAGCAGGGGCAGGTCCCGGGCCTGGCCAACCATCACCCTCAGCTTCCAGGGCTTTTACTTGGTGATTTTTTTTAACCCTGATTTTTTAAATTGGAAAACAAAACATGCATGTTAAAAATATTAAAATGGCCCAAAATATGTCAGTGTGCCAGTGTGAAAAGATTTATGTACCCTAGAAAAGCCACGTTTTAATCCTAATTAATCTTGTGGGAGCCATGGTTGCTTCTAATCCTTATTCGGTACTGAAGGTTGAAAACTTGATTTGGTCATCTCCACAGAGATGTGACTCAGTTGTGGGTATTAAACTTGATTAGCTGGAGACGTGTCTCCACCCATTCTACACGAGTCTTGATTAGTTTACTGGAATCTTATAAAAGAGGAGACATTTCGGAGAGAGTTCCTTTTGAGAACGAGGAGAGAGCTACAGAAACACGACAGAATGACGAGAGAACCGCAGTGTCCACCAACCAGCGACCCTTGGAGGTGAAGAAGGAGAAGCTGCCCGGGAGGCTCATGAAGCAAGAGGCTTGGAGAGGAAGCTAGCAGACGTCACCATGCTCGCCACGTCCCTTTCCAGTGGAAAGAGAAGCCCTGAACTTCATCAGCCTTCTTGAACCAAGGTATCTTTCCCTGGATGCCTTAGAGCAGACATGTCTATAGACATGCTTTTTGGACATTTCTGTGACCTTAGAACTGTAAACTAGCAACTTATTAAATTCCCCTTTTAAAAAGCTGTTCCAGTTCTAGTATATCACATTCTTGCATCTAGCAAACTAGAACAGTCAGTTACCCTCCCCAAAGCAAACATGGTGAAATTTCCTGCATATCTCCCTTGAAATGTTCAGTGTCTATGGCTAACAATGTGTTTTAACAAAAATGGGAACCAAGAGTACTCCTGTCTACAATCAGTTGACTTTAAGTAAAGGAGGTTCCCCTCAAGAACGTGGGTGGGCCTGATCCAATCAGTTGGAGGCCTTAGGAGGCAAAACTGAGGGTTCCAGAAAGAAGAGATTCTGCCTCTCCTCCCCTCCAAGCTTCCAGCCTGCCGGCCTCCCCTTGCATTTCAAAGCTCGGGATTTCAACATCAACACTTACCGGGATTTCCCCACCCTGAAAAATTCAGCCTGACCCATGGAATTCGGGCATGACAGCCTCCACAGGCCTGTGAGCCAATTCCATAAAATAGATCTCAATATAGATATATCCTGGTGGTTCCTTGGCTGTGGAGAACCCTGACCCATCCACCCCTATAGAAAGTTATTTTGACAAAATCTAAATGTTTCATGGCACTGGTGAAGGCTGTGGCCTCTTCTTCTACGATGAACTCTCTGGGGTGTCAGACTGTGGGGTCCCATTCCCTTCAATTCTGATGTAATTCATCCACGGTGGTGGTTCTCACCTAGGGGTTATGCCTGCCACCCAAGGAAACAGGACCCATCTCCCCACCCCACCGTGACACAAAGAATTTTCTGGCCCCAAATATCCATACTGCCAAGGTTGAGAAACCCTGCATTAATTATTTGGGAAAATGTTGTTTGATCCCTGCTCACGCAATCCTCCAGAATAAATTCCCAATGGGTGTGACAGTATAAACCAGGGAGACCCCCAAATTCTGGGATTCACCTCTTCTCCCCTCTGCAGTTTGTGTTTTTACATGTGCGCGGCTTCCTAGGACATCCGCAGGTTAGGTGATTATGAGACGCAGAGAATCTTAAGGAGTGGGGATCAGTGCCTAAACCGGGGGTTCTCAACCTCCAGGAGACTCTAGGGACATTTGTGGTTGCCATGACTTGGGGGGGGGGGCTGCTCCTGGCATTGAGTGGGTAGAGCCCAAGGAGGCTGCTTACTATCCTCCATTGCCCAGGTCGGCCCCCGGCCCAGCAAATGATCCTGCCCCAATGTCACCCATGCCAATGGGGAGAACCTGCAGTAGGGCAATGGGTCTCAAACTGTGGTCCTGGACCAGTAGCGTCCGCATCACCTGGGAGCGCAGTTGAAATTCTCTCACATCCAGACTTGCTGGATCAGAAAACGATCCAGCCATCTGTGTTTGTAAACGAGCCCTCTCAATAATTCTGATGCACACCAAAGTTTGAGAACCATCGGGCAGTCTTAATGTATTTCCTTAATGTATTTAGCCAGCCCATGGTAGAATTTTAAATAAGCAACCCAGGTGATTCTGATGCATCTGCTTGGGGAACCCCAGTGTGAGAAACACTGGTGGACATGCCACTGCAAGCCATGCATCCCAAAACCAATCTGCACATGCCTCCTTGGTCTAACCAGGTTTGCTGCATTCTTTTCCTACCGTCTTGTTTTGTCCATCACCAAGAGAGCCTTTACAACCTTTTCCAAATTTACCCCAAACCCAGCTTGAGTGTTTAGGAGAGAACCAGAAATGTTCTATTTTTTTTTATTATAGAAATAATATATTGTTGTATATTCTGTAATTCATACATAAACACAGTACCTTTTCTCTGGTATCACTTTTTTTTTGCGTTTTTAAGTCTATTTCATTTTATTTTTTTAATTTTTTTATTAATTAAAAAAATTAACAAACAAAACATTAAGATATCATTCCATTCTACATGTACAATCAGTAATTCTTAATATCATCACATAGTTGCATATTCATCATTTCTAGAACATTTGCATCGATTTAGAAAAAAATAAAAAAGACAACAGAAAAAGAAATAAAACGATAACAGAAAAAAAAAGATTATACATGCCATACACCTTACCCCTCGCTTTCATTTGAAATGTTCTATTTTGAAACCCACCAGAGGGGTGGCAGAGGAGGGCAGAAGAAAAGAGAAGCTGTCATCTTTGAGATGACATCTCATCCAGGAGCCTGCCACTTGCCCGTATGACTTCAATGAGAAGCATGTCAGTGATAATTACCACTTGATCCCACATGAGTTTGAAATAGGATATTTCTGAATATTCTTGTCGTGGCAATTAACCATGGATTTAGCATTAAGTCGTGACTTATAAGGAGCCTCCAGGAGGAGGCTGAAGCTTGAGACTTAAGGTGGCTGTGGTGGGAATTCTGAAGGCTCTATTCTCCTTCTCTTCTGCGTTCTTTGTGCAGAATGCCTGGTCAACCCGATCCTACGGGGTGGGGGGGGGCGGGTAGACTGCAAACCCCACCTAGATGAAGTTCCAAGAATCTATGGTGAGGAAACAAAGCCGTGTCTCTTTCACTGAAGCAGTGGTTCTCAACAAGGGGCAGTAAGCTATGTCTGAAGACGTTTTTGGTTGTCTTGTCTAGGGGTTGCTTCTGGCCTCAAGTGGGCGGAATCAACACCCTGCAATGCACAGGATCCCCCCACTGCTGAGGATGATTCAGCCCCGAGTGTGCTCGGCAGTATTACCCACACACAGCTGATAAATGAATCAAGTGAACAAATGACTGTTCCAAAGCATCTTGCCATCAGCAAAAAACAATTAATTCACTGGCCCTCAAGAGTTCCTGTTTCTTTGCAGGAAAGATCCCACCCAAAACAAGGTGACTTGAAAATCCACATGAAGATGGCTTTTCCTCCTCTACTAAATCTATTATTTCAAAATTTGAGTAGAGACCAAACCCTGGGGTTTGGCTACTGGTAGACGAGGAGCTGAAGCAGTTACCACTTGGGCCACAAGGTGGCGTGCCAGTCCCGTGGCCTCCTTAGGGCACAGCTTCAGGACCTGAAATGATTCTAGGATACAGGCTAGAAACGACCCTGCTTCTAGAGGTGAACATTGTGCGTTAGGAACTGGTTCTCCTTGCAGAATTGTAAAGAGAAAAAAAAAGTCCTCATCAGAGAAGCTTACCCAGGGCCTTCTGCTCTGATGGAGCCAGCAGGGATGGACAAAGTTTAGCAGCTAACATCCAGCTTCATCCTGAGTTGCTTGATGAGATAAAAAGAAATCAATCCCTTCAGTTATGAGACTGGAGGATGCAAACAGACCCTTAAAGTGCTAGCAGAAGCCACAAACTCTCAGCTGGTGGTTGTTCTCCATTCTTTGAAAGTTCGTGTAGACACAATGCACCATCCCTTTTTTAAAAAATATTTTTTATGACTATGCTTTCTTTAAAACTTTGTATTGATATGTAGTATACATATCTGAAAGTGCACAAATTATGCACAAACAGCTTGGTAAATTTTCACAAATGGAGCCCACCCACATCAACAGCAGCCAGACCGAGAAATACAACCCAACCAGCCCCTTGCCCCTCATCACCAAAAGACTCCCCTTGTGTTCCTTCCCACTTATTACCACCCCCAAGGCAACTGCTATTCTGACCTGCCATGCTATGGATTAGTTTTGCCTGTTTTTTAAATCTGTCGGCTCTGTGACAGGTAAAGGCAATTTGCCTTTCTTTTTAGAAGAAAACATAGAGTATGTTTTGGAGTAGGCAGAACTTCCCGAAAAGCATGAATCATTCATTTTTTTAAGAAATTGGACTGCATTAAAATAAAGAGGCCATTAAAAGAGCCATTTAGTGAGTGAAGGTATTTGATGAAAACACACACACACGCAAATCACCTCTTACAATATACGAGAATAAGAGAGATAAACCAATTTTTTTAATGGGCGTAACACTCAAAAAGGCACTTCACAAAATACGGTATGTAAATGTCCAATAAGCACATGAAGAAGGGCTCAATTTCACTGGACACCAGAGAGGTGTTAATTAAAAACAATGGGACACCACTACTCTAGAATGGCTGAAATGAAAAAAACAGAAAAGAGCATTGTTTATTGTAGATTTGGGGGGGGGGCGAGAAAACACACACACCCCCCGTTTTAGTGATTCATTAAGAGGACTCCCAGGACTCAGTATAAAGTCCTACTCATGACTATGATTCATCACAGAAAAGGACACAAAGCAAAATCAGCTTTGGGAACAGGCACGTGGAGCCAAGTTCAGGGGAGACAGGCAGAAGCTTCCAGAACTCTCCCCCGTGGAGTCGCACAGGATGCACTCAACTTCCCCAGCAGCGAGTGGGGGCAGCACTTGTGAGACGCCATCTACCAGAGACTCTTGTTAAAAACCCAGTGTCCAGGGTTTTAACCTGGGGCTGGCCGCGTGGGCACCTCTGCTTGGACCAGCCCCAAATCCAGCAGATGTCCAGTCAGCATAAAGCAAATTTTTGTATAAAAGCTTTGGGCACAGGGATTTTTATCAGTGGGTAGTGGGAACCCCCCAACCGCTAAAATCCCAGTCCCCAGATGCCAGTCCAGGGCCAACCTTGCAAGCAGACCGTTTTAGCAGAGCAGCCTTGGGTCTGCTACATTAACTGTTTTGCACAAAATGGCAAGTGCTATTTGCATGTGAACTTCTAAAGCTGAGCATATGCACAGCCTTGCAAATCCACTGCTGGGTATACACCCAACACCAACATGTACGAATGTTCACCAGAAGGCATTCACAAGAAGTTTCAGAGCAGTGCTGTTTGCAGCAGCCAAGTTTTAGAAACTACCCAAACGAGTGCCCATCCATGGCAGGGCAGAAAAGCAAACCTAGAATATTCACGTGATGGAATACCATGTAGCGATGATTGGATAATCCCCCAAACAACGTGGCTAACTCTCACAAAGGAGCCAGACCTACAGAGTTTTCAAATACAAACGTAAAACATTAGACAAAGTTCAAACAACAGAAAAATATATACAGTACAGCAGAAGTTGTGCCTTCTGCTGCTCCAAAAATTGTACCCACAGTTTGGTTTATATCCTTACAGAACTTTCTCTAGAAAATTAGAATCTCCATGTGTATCATTATTTACATGCAGGGACTACATCGTCCACAATTCATCCAAATGGCTTTGTATCACTTAGCATATATCATGATCATCTTTTCCTCACAGAATGTAGAAATCTACCTTCTTTGTACTGCTTCATAATAATCTGTTAAGGGATGTGCCATAATTCCCTAATTTTTTTCCTCTTAAGCATCCCTGAAGGTGTTTTTATTTGGGAGCTATTTCGACACATGCACAAATGCTGTTGCTTGGGATTACTGGATCAAAAGATAGTGCATTTCAGATAGAAATAGGGAAAAGATAGGGTATTGGAGCTGAAAGGATACAAATTGTACAGCAGGACTTATTGTAAAAATTCAGAAATGGATAGCACAATACAACCTAAATATAGCACAATAATATTAGTACACTGAATGAAGCTGAATGTGAGAATGATAGAGGGAGGAGGGCTGGGGGCACAAATGAAACCAGAAGGAAAGATAGACGATAAAGACTGAGATGGTATAATCTAGGAATGCCTAGAATGTACAATGATAGTGACTAAATGTACAAATTAAAAAATGATTTTGTATGAGGAAGAACAAAGGAATGTCGATATTGCAGGGTGTTGAAAATACATGGTAATTCATATTTTAAAACTGTACTATATGTGTGAGATTAAAGCAAAAAATGTTTATTTGGTACAAAATTTATATTTTCACTAGTGCATTTCCTAATATAACTTATATGGACAGCTTAATTGAACATCATAAGTACATGGAATCTTGAATAGGGCATGAGAATTTGTAGGTTTGTCCAGAGTAATGCCCTGATAAATCCCAGAGTGATTTGAACAGTGAATAAAAAAGTATTTGCAAAGTCCCCTTGGGGGAATAGCAAGAAAGAGGGAAAATTCAACTTCCCCATTTGGAGAATCTTTGATATTCTCGCAAGCAGTGGGGACAACCAAATCAATAGGCTGAGCCCTCAACCTTGGGGTTTGTTCATATGAAACTTATCCCTGCAAAGGATAGACTAAGCCTACTTAAAATTAGGCGTAAGAGTCATCTCCAGAGAACCTCTTTTGTTACTCAAATACAGCCTATCTCTCTCTCAGCCAACACGGCAAGCAAACTCCGCTCTCCCCCTCTCTATGTGGGACATGACTCTCAGGGGTGTAAACCTTCCTGGCAATGTGGGACAGAAATCCTAGAATGAGCTGGGACTCAGCATCAAGGGATTGAGAAAACCTTCTCGACCAAAAGTGGGAAGAGAGAAATGAGACAAAATAAAATGTCAGTGGCTGAGAGATTTCAAATAAAATCAAGAGGTTATCCTGGAGGTTATTCTTACACATTTTATAGATATCCCCTTTTTAGTTTAACGTGTCTTCGATAGGCTAGAGGGAAGGGGAAGTGCCTAAAACTGTAGAACTGAGTTCCAGTAGCCATGTTTTTTTTTAAAAAAAAAAACATAACAACATACAAACATGAACATTCTTACCATATGAGCATTCCATTCTTGGTATATAATCAATAACTCACAATATCATCACATAGTTATATTTTCATCACCATAATAATTTCTTAGAACATTTGTATCAATTCAGAAAAAGAAATAAAAAGAAAAAAGAATACTCATACATACCATATCCCTTACCCCTCCCTCTCATTGACTGCTAATATTTCTATCTACCCAATTTATTTTAGCCTTGTTTCCCCTATTTTTTTCTATACCCCTTAACACTCCCTTTCATTGATCACTAGCATTTCAATCTACTAAATTTATTTTAACATTTGTTCCCCCTATTATTTATTTATTTTTAATCCATATGTTTTGCTCATCTGTCCATTTGGTAGGTAAAAGGAGCATCAGACACACCAGTAGCCATGTTTCTTAATGATGACTGTATAATGATACAGCTTTTGCAATGTGACTTAAAAAAACAGTACATCTCCACTTTCCCGTTGCAGAAAAATTACAAATAATGCACGGAGATACTTTGCCCTCAAGAAGGTGGAGCATAACTCCCTACTCCTTAAGTGGGGGGTTGCGAGAGGTCTCTTCCTTCCAAAGAGGACAGGAGGGAGATGGGGGTGTTCTGGTTTGCTAGCTGCCAGAATGCAATATACCAGAAATGGAATGGCTTTTAAAAAGGGGAATTTAATACTTTGCTTGCTTACAGTTCTAAGACTGAGAAAGTGTCCCAGTTAAAGCAAGTGTATAGAAATGTCCAATCAAAGGCATCCAGGGAAAGATACCTTGGTTCAAGAAGGCAGATCAAGTTCAGGGTTTCTCTCTCAAGTGAGAAGGCACATGGTGAACACAGTCAGGGTACCTCTCTTATCTGGAAGGACACGTGGCAAAAATGGCATCATCTGCTAGCTTCTTCTCCTGGCTTCCTGTTTTATGAAGCTCCCCCAGGAGGCATTTTCCTTCTTCATCTCCAAAGGTTGCTGGCTTGTGGACTCTGTGCTTCATGGTGCTGCAGCGTTCTCTGCTCTCTCCGAATCTCTTTCTTTCTCCAAAATGTTTCCTCTTTTATAGGACTCCAATAAACCAATCAAGACCCACCCAAATGGGTGGAGACATGTCGTTGCCTAATCCAGTTTAACAACCACTCTTGACTAAATCATATCATCCAGCGAGATGATCTGATGACCGTTTCAAACATGCAGTATTGAATAGGGATTATTCTACCTTTATGAAATGGGATTTTGATTAAAACGTGGCTTTTCTAGGGGCATACTTCCTTTCAAACCAGCACGGGGTGGGGAAAGGTAACTTCACAGTGGGGAAATCTGACCAGCCACCCCAGCCAGCTGATGATAATCCATGTTGGAGATATGTTGAGTTGTGTTGGATGTGCACCCACAGCGATGCGTGTGAATGGTCACATGCAGAGATGATGAGTCTTGGTGACTGTGCATTCAAAAGTGAGCCACAATGATGAGTCATGATGACATTGAGTACCTTGAGATGATGTGATGAAAATCCTAGCTTCAGGACAAGAAAAAAATAGCTGACGTTCCCAACAGAGGCTCAGCCCACAAAATCCCTGCCCAGTGCTTGTCAAAATGTCAAATCATCGAAAACAAAGGAAGTCTGAGAATCTGTCACAGTCCAGAGAAGCCTCCAGAGACATGATGACCAAATGTCAAGTGGGATCCTGAGAGAGAAACGTGACATCGGGGGAAAATGAGGAAAGCCGAATCAACTGTAGACTTTGGTTAATGATTTTCCGTCAATGCAGTTTCATTAATCGAGACAAATACACCACATGAATGTAAAATGTCAGTAATAGGGAAGCTGGGTGCAGCCCTACGGGAACTCTCTGAACTATCCTTGCCATTTTTCTGTAAATATAAAGCTATTCTCTGTGCAACAGGACTAGATACAAAAAACTCAAAAATGGACAGCACAATAATACCTAAGTGTAAAGTAATCATGTTAAAACACTGAATGAAGCTGCATCTGAGCTATAAAAAATATATATATATATATATATATATAAAGCTATTCTAAAAGAACGTTCTCTGTTTTAGAACTTTATTTTTAAGAAAAGATACTCCATTTCCTATTTTTAAAAAAAAAACTTTACATAGAAGCCATGTCAAACTCATTGAAAAGTTGCAAGAAACTTCACCCACATTCCATTCACCTAGATTCCCCAATTATTAACATTTTGCCGGCATTGCTTGGTTTCTTCCTATATGTGTGTATATATTTATTACTCTTACTATTTTTGCTGAATAAACCCAGTGTAAGTTATAATCATCAAGCATTATGTAACTCCTAAGAATAAGTGTATTCTATTACATAAGCATGGCATAATTTTAAATTCAGGAAATTGAACGTAGTTATAATGCTATAATCTAATATATGGTCTATATTCAAATTTTATCAATTGTCCCAATAATGTTCTTTATAACCTTTTTTTTTAGATCTGGAATTCAATCCAAGATTACCCATTTCATTTCAGAGAGTTATCAGGTCTCTGTTTTCTTTGCCTTTCACAACCTTGGTATTTGGGAGCATAAGCCGGTCATTTAGTAGAAATCTCTGTTTGCATTTGTCTGATTGTTCTTCTTACAAATAGTTTCAGGAGAGAACGTTCTTCTAATATTTATGCATTTTGGCAGGAAAACTGCGTAAAAGATTGGACCTTCCCAGTGCATCACACTGGGAGGCACACAATATTTGATTCCTAATTTTTTTTTTAACATGGGCAAGCACTGGGAATTGAACCCAGGTCTCCAGCATGGCAGGTGAGAACTTTGCCACTGAGCCACCGTTGCCTGCCCAGGTACACAATATTGACGTGGTTCTATGTTTTGGTGATATTAACTTTGGCTTTGAAATGGAACGGCTTTAAGAAAGGAAATTTATAACGTGACAAGTTCTAAGGCCAGAAAAAATGTCCAAATTAAGACACCCAGGAAAATATACCTTGACTCCAGAAAGGCCAATGTCTGTCACATGGGAAGGCACATTACCTTTTTCAATGATGTAGTTTGCTAGCTTTCGGAATGTGATATACCAGAAATGGAACAGCTTTTTAAAAATGTAATAAATTACAAGTTTTTACATTCTAAGGTCATGAAAATGTCTCAATTAAAGCAAGTCTATAAAAATGTCCAAATTAAGGCACCAACAAGAGGTTACCTACACTCAAGGAAGGCTGATGAAGTTCAGGGTTTCTCTCTCAACTGGAAAGGCATAGAGCAAACATAGTCTGCTGTGCTCTGCTCAGGGCTAGGCATCTGTTCTCTTTGTTATCACTCCAAGCTTCTTGTTTCATGAAGTTCCCCTGGGAGCATTTCCTTCTTCAGCTCCAAAGGTCTCTGGCTGCATGAGCTCTCGTAGTTTTCATGTTGCTCTTTTTCCAAAATGCTTCCTCTTTTAAAGGATTCCAGTGGGCTAATCAAGTAACCTAATCAGTAAGCTAATGAAGACCCACCTGGAATGGTAGAGTCCCATCTCCCTCTAATCCAAGGTTAATATCCATAATTGGGTGAGTCACATCTCTGTGTAGATAATCTAATAAAAATGATCAGCCTGGAGTACTGAATAGGGATTTATAAAAGCTTCTTCCAGATGATGGGAGCAGGATTAAAAAAAGACTTTTCTAGGGTGCATAATCCTTTCAAACCAGCACAGATGATGCTTTGGCAATATTAAAAGTATAATTGTAAAAAGGGTGAGGAAAAGAAAGCTCTTCCTTTGTATATAATACAACTAATAAAAGCAGAAGGAATGGTGGAGTTACACATTCATGTGGAGACATGATTATTAACTATGAATTATCAATAAGCGCTAAAACATTAGGTTAAAATTTGATGGGAAACAATGTATTTATACAGTCTCAAGGTTTCAACCCCCTAGATTGCTTACTAATTTTAAGGGGGTAGAAATATGCATTTACGATGGAGAAATCTGGTGGTGGGCCTGTTTGAAACTATTCTGTACCCCCAGAGAAGCCATGTTTTAATCCTGATCCAATTGTGTGTGGCCAGACCTATTCTTTAGGGTGGGAAACATTTATTGGATTGTTTCCATGGAAATATGACACATCCAGTGGTGGGTATGACCTTTAGGTTGAATTATTTCCGTGGAGACATAATACACCCAATTGTGGGTGTGGTTTTTTATTAGATGGAGATGTGACTCCACCCATTCAAGGTGGGTATTGATTCGTTTACTAGAGTCCTTTAAAAGGGGAGAAACCTCAGATGTAGATGCTTGGAGAACAGTTGCTTCAGACCTGACAGAGATACAGATAGTTTGGAGATGCTTTGAGTGACAACAGAAAGAACAGATGCCTAGACCAGGGCAGAGCCCAGCAGACATTACCATGCGCCTTTCCATGAGATGCTAAGCAAGCCAGCACCCAGAGTTCTGTCCCAGAGGAGCTAAATGAAGGCCTACGGATGCTTAAGAGAAGAAACCACTGGCATTAGAAGCTGGAACAATGGAACCAGGAAAAAGGACCAGCAGATACCAGCCACATGCCTTCCCATGTGACAGACATCAGCCTTTCTTTTTTTTAAAATTTATTTATTAATTAAAAAAATTAAGAACAATAACATTAACATCTAATTCTGTTCTACATATATATTCAGTAATTCTCAATATCATCACAGTTGCATATTCATCAATTCTTAGAACATTTGCATCAATTCAGAAAAAGAAATAAAAAGACAACAGAAAAAGAAATAAAACAATAACAGAAAAAAAAAGATTATACATACCATACCCCTTACCCCTCACTTTCATTTATCACTAGCATTTCAAAACTAAATTTATTTTAACCTTTGTTCCCCCTATTATTTATTTTTATTCCATATGTTCTACTCGTCCGTTGACAAGGTAGATAAAAGGAGCATCAGACACAAGGTTTTCACAATCACACAGTCACATTGTGAAAGCTATATCATTATTCCATCATCCTCAAGAAACATGGCTACTGGAACACAGCTCTACATTTTCAGGCAGTTCCCTCCAGCCTCTCCATTACATCTTGAATAACAAGATGATATCTACTTAATGCATAAGAATAACCTCCAGGACAACCTCTCGACTCTGTTTGGAATCTCTCAGCCATTGACACTTTGTCTCATTTCACTCTTCCCCCTTTTGGTCGAGAAGGTTTGCTCAGTCCCTTGATGCTGAGTCTCAGCTCATTCTAGAATTTCTGTCCCATGTTGCCAGGAAGGTCCACACCCCTGGGAGTCAAGACATCAGCCTTTCTTGAGTCAAGGTATCTTTCTCTAGATGACTTATTTGGACATTTTCTGGCCTTAGAACTGTTAAACATGTAACTTAACAAATTCCTTTTTTAAAAGCCATTCCATTTCTGGTATATTGCATTCTGGCAGCTTTAGCAAAACAAAACACTACTCAAATACAACATGAAGGAAGGGTTGATACATGAAATAGGGAATTATGTTGAGTGAAGAAAGCCTGACAACTAAGAGTACATAGTGTAGGATTCCATTTATATAAAACTCAAGGAAACCAAATTAATCTGCAGTGACAAAAAGCAGATCAGCAGCTGCTTGGGAATGGGAAAGAGATGTGGGGAAGCAGGTGGGCCACGGTGGCTCAGCAGACAAGAATGCTTGCCTGCCATGCCAGAGGACCCGGGTTCGATTCCCGGTGCCTGCCCATGTTCGAAAAAAAAAAAAAAAGAGAGATGTGGGGAAGCGACAGGAGGAAGCTTTGGGGATGAAGGATATGTTCACCATCTTGATTGTGGGACGGTTTCAGATTGTATACCTTAAATGTGGATAGTTTACTGCCTATCAATTTATCATTTTTTTGTATGCTAGATGATGGGGGTCACATTTCATTCTTTTCCATGTGACTATCCCCTTAGTGCAGCACCATTTATTGAATTTTGGGGGGGGGAGGGAGGAAAGTGCATGGGCCAGGAAATGAACCCCAACCTTCTACATGGCAGGTGAGAATTCTACCAATGAACTACCCTTGCACCCCTAATTATATCTTAATAAGTGCATTAAAATGGGTTTATTTCACATTTCCCTTTCCATTATCTGAGTTGGTTGGGCATATTTTCTTATGCTTATCAGCCGCATTTGTTCCCCCATAATTGACTGTTCATCTCCGTCTTAGTTGTCACAGCCCCTATGACAAATATCTCACAATGAGTTGGCTTAAACAACAGGGATCTATTGTCTTGCTTGTTGGAGGCTAGAAGTTCAATATCAAGGTATCAGCTGGACTTGTTTTTTTTTTTACCAGGGCCTGCAGTGTCTGGCTTTCTCCACCACAGGTTCATCTCTCTCTCCCTGTGTCACCTCCTCTGGTTTCTGCTGATTTCTGGCTTCTACTCATGGACTGTATCCAAATTTCCTCTGCTTATAAGGACTCTAGTCATCGGAAACAGGTCCAACCTGATTAAATTTGGCTTCCTCTAAATAGGGTCTTTAAAGATCCTATTAAAAAATGAGTCCACCCCTTAACTAATAATATCTTATAAGGTCCTGCTTACAAATGGGTTCACACCCGCTGGAACATGGATTAAAGCTTGAACATGTATTTTATGGGGGTGGGGGGGGGAGTGGAATTCAATCCCTAACAACCTCCGTTATTTTTATTTTAAGATGTTTGTCCTCCATGACATGCTTTCTCTCTCATGTGTTATCAACATCCCCTCCCAGTCTGTCACTTGTCTTTTAATCCCATTTATAGTGTCTTTCACTAGAAAGGATTTTTGAAATATTCAATGCTGTCAAATTTGTCATTACTTTTATTGTACTCCAAAGATACCTTCTCATACATAGATACTGGCACATAGAAAGCTTTCAAAAAAAAAATCTTGAATGAATAAAATCCTAAAGTATATGTAGCTCCTTCTCTGAAAAGTCTCATTCTCCAAATAATTTTAAAGAAACACTGCACAATATGAATTCTTCTATAGGAATGAGTTACCCTGTCGCCATTGATCATTTAATTGATTGCAGACAATGATTATTCTTGTTGTTGTGAACTGTGGAAAACAAAAAAGAGTCAGGTTACTTTTTGCCTAATAATAAAAATAGCTACACATATTCCATGCTTACTGTGAAGCCAGCTCTACTCAGGCAGAAAATAGCGTTAAATATTAGGACTTCAGACATCTCAGAATCAAGCTCTGAAAAACCGAATCCAGTCTTTTGACATACCCCGTATCTTGTACCTCCTCCACTCTTTCCTATTTTAGTAAACACCAGCATCCATCTAATTTCCCAAACCAGAAGACTAGGAGTCATCTTTGACACCTCCTCCTACAACCCACATAAGCAAATCATTGTCAAATTCTGCCAATTTTCTCTACAAAATATTTCTCAAATTCACCCTCCAACACCCTTGCCAATACCCTCATCTAAAACCCAACTCTTTCCCAAATGACTCTTAACTAGTCTCTGTCTTTCCCCCTTGTTTCCTCACAATTCAGACTTTCTTTACACGGTAGTCAGAATAAACCTAAAACATAACCTGGATGTGCTGGTTTGAAAGGAAGTATGCCCCCTAAGAAAAGCCATGTTTTAATATAAATCTCATCTCTTAAAGGTAGAATAATCCCTATTCAATACTGTATATTTGAAACTGTAATGAGATCATCTCCCTGGTTGATGTGATTTAGTTAAGAATGGTTGTTAAACTGGATTAGGGGATGACATGTCTCCACCCATTTGAGTGGGTCTTGATTAGTTTCTGAAGTCCTATAAAAGAGGAAACATTTTGGAGATTCAGAGAGACTCAGAAAGAGAGCAGAGAATGCTGCAGCACCATGAAGCAGAGAGTCCACCAGCCAGCGACCTTTGGAGATGAAGAAGGGAAACGCCTCCCGGGGAGCTTCATGAAACAGGAAGCCAGGAGACCAAGCTAGCAGATGACACCGTATTCGCCATGTGCCTGTCCAGCCGAGAGAGAAGCCCTGACTGTGTTCGCCATGTGCCTTTTCACTTGAGAGAGAAACCCTGAACTTCATCGGCCTTCTTGAACCAAGGTATCTTTCCCTGGATGCCTTTGATTGGACATTTCTATAGACTTGTTTTAATTGGGACATTTTCTCAGCCTTAGGACTGTAAACGAGCAACTTATTAAATTCCCCTTTTGAAAAGCCATTCCATTTCTGGTATATTGCATTCTGGCAGCTAGCAAACTAGAACACTGGATCACAACCATCTCCTGCTTAAAATCTGTCAGTGAATTCATGCTGTACTTTTGGTGAAGTCCAAATTTCCTAATGTGGTCTATAGAACCAACCCTAATCTTTCATCTCCCAGTCTGCTTTCCCAGTCTTCGAATGTATCAAGCTCTTTTCTACCTTTGCACCAACTATTCCCTCTCTCCCTCTAATCTTCATCATTTTGTTAATTTCCACAGAATAGTCTCCTCTCTTTTTATTTCTTTATGGTGCTGTTCTAGTTTGCTAGCTGCCGGAACGCAACACACCAGAAACGGATTGGCTTTTAATAAAGGGGATTTATTTCGTTAGTTCTTCAGAGGAAAGGCAGCTAACTTTCCACTGAGGTTCTTTCTTATGTGGGAAGGCACAGGATGTTCTCTGTGGGCCTTCTCTCCAGGCCTCTGGGTTCCAACAACTTTCCCCGGGATGATTCCTTTCTGCACCTCCAAAGGCCTGGGCTGAGCTCCAAGTGCTGAGATGAGGTATGCTGAGCTGCTTTTGCTGTGCTACATTGAGCTCTCTCATTTAAGCACCAGCCGATTAAATCAAACATCATTCATTGCAGCAGGCACACCTCTTAGCCGATTGCAGATGTAATGAGCAACAGATGAGGTTCAGTACCATTGGCTCATATCCACGGCAACAGAACTAGGCATGTTCACCTGGCCAACTACCACAGGCGCTTAGCATAATCTATAGTTTTTTAAATTTATGTATGAGTATTAGTTACCTCTTGCCATGTAACAAATTACCCCCGAACTTAGTGGTTTGAAACAACATTTATCATCTCACAGTTTTTGTGGGTCAGGAGTTCAGGTGTGGCTTAGTTGAGCCCTCTGCTTCAGAGTCTCACAGCTGTCACCAAGTTGGCTCACTTCAGTCATCTCAAAACTCACCTTGGGAGGGATTCCCTTCTAACATGGTCATTGGCAGGATCCAGTTCATTGCAAGCTACTGTACTGAGGATCTTTTTTCCTTGCTGACTAGAGGCCACTTTCAGTTCCTTGTCACATGGGCTTCTCCAACATGGCAGCTTGCTTCATCAAAGCTGTGCACTCAGAAGGCAAAAGTCTGCAGCCAAGATGGAAGTTTCATTCTTAGGTAACACAATGATGTAACAACCCACTGCTTTGCCTTATTCTATTTGTTAGAATCAAGCTCTAGGTCCAGCCCACATTCTAGTAGAGGGGATTACATGAAGGCATGAATACCAGAAATGGGGGACATCAGGGACCATCTTGGAAGTTTGTCTTTCACAGGATGCCATTATTTCATTGATAGTGTGAATTTCGTAAGGGAAGGAGCTTTGTTTTTTTCTCTTTATTATTAGCATCTCTTCACATATTTGGCTCATGGTAGGCTGGCAGGAAGATTTTCGTTAATCAATGAAGAAAGTTTTCTCCTTCAGAAGTCTAGTTGCTTTGATGGGGCTGTAGCAAAGCTATTTATTCGATGTTCCTTTCTTCTCCTCTATCTAAAAAAGTCAATGGTCAATTTTCAGTCTTCACCTTATTGATGCACCAGTCGCATTGACACAATAGCTAAAATGATTCTGACAAACATGCTAGAGCCATCACATCTCTGATCAAAGCTCAGCAGGGTTCCCCATGTCACTCAGAGGAAAAGCCAAAGGCTTTTTGTGATCTTTAAGGCCCTTCATGATATGATTTCCAACACAGTTTTGCCTACGCTGGCCTCGTTGTATAATCCTACCTCAGGAGTATACAACTCTCAGTTCCTTCCAGATGGAATGCTTTCCCTCCATATTTCCACTTACCCACTTGGCTAACTTTCTCTCCTTTTTCAGGTCTTTACTCAAGTATCTTCTCAATGAGTCCTAGTTCAGCATCTTATTTAAAGTTGCGATCCACCACCCAGCACTCTCCATAGCCCTGACCGAGCTCTATGTTTCCAGAGCACTCGACATTTTCGACATAATTCACTCATTAAATTTATTGATTGCCTTTTGCGTCTTTTCCTATAGTGTAAGCTCCAAAAAAGAGAGGGTTTTTTTTGCTTTGTTCCCAGGTGTTCACCTAGAACAGGTCTTGGCACGTAGTAGGCACTGCAGAGATTTGCTGAGCTGATGAATGTGGTTTTTCTGCGTTCGGGAAGCGCATCGGCAGCGAGGACGCTCGGGGAGGGACAATCTCCCCAAGGAAATCCTTTCCGGTTGATCGCAAAGCCGCCACCCCAGCTGAATTCAGCACCAAGAGCTTTTGGACAGCTCTGGAAGCAAACTCTTCCCGGAACTGTCGTCTAAAGTCGTAGTTTCCCACCGAGCCACTTTCCGGACTCGCGCCACCGCTCAGAGGGAGGAAATTATTTTCCCGGGTCAGGAAGGGGAGGTGGAGTGACTAGATGAGTGGCAGTTCCATCAGCCAATAATATCCGAAGTTCGGCCAGCAGGTGCTGGGAGCGGCCAATCGGTAGGGGGCGTGGGCGGAGCGGCAGGAAGCGGCGCGCGGAGCTGGCCCGGGACCGGAGGCGGTGCGACCGTGAGGTCCAGACCGCGCGGCTGTTCAGCTGCGGGAGGCGTCGGTGGGCGGGCGAGGTGCTCAGCGGAGGTGTGTGCCGAGTGCGGGGAGTGGGTGCGGCGGGGCTTGGCTGAGGCCCGGAGTCCGGCGTCCGGCGCCGGCTTTCCATGGCTGTGCTGGGTTTGTCGGTGGCTGGCGTCCGGCTCCCTCGGCAGAGCGGGCGTTGGCTGCTCTCGGACAGCGCCAGGTCCGCCTCGCCCTCCGCGGGGCGCCCGGTGCACTCGACAAATCTGAATGAATGAATGAGCCCTGCGGCCCAGCCCAATCGGCCTCCTGGTTGAAAGCGTCCGGGCCGCCCTCACCCCCACTTTGCAAAGTCGGGCATTCAGACGCCTAACAGGTATTTATTGGGCGCCTCCTGTGTACCTGGCACTTGGCTGTCCGCTGCCCAGGATGGGGGTGGGGGTCCGGCTTGAGCATAGCAGACTCCTTGTTTCCCCATCCCTCGCGGAACGCACGATCAAGGGGGGCGGGGGATGGTGGGAGTGGCTTCAAATTCAAATTGCTTAGTTCTCCATGTGATGGCAGTAATGCTAGAGAACGTGAAAGGAACTCTGAGCGACTACCGGGTCTGGAGAACAGAAAAGAACAGGGGAGCAACTGAGATTGTAACAGCGGTACATTTTGGGAGTTCCACATTGGCCCATTGTTCTTTGTCAGTGTCCGCTGCCCACATGCGTCAGCTCATTCATCTGTTCAGCCAATGGTTCCCGAGCATGTTCCATGTCAGACCTTGATATGGGTGCACAGGCTGCAGTTTAGAGCAGGGGTTAGCCAGGGAAAGCCCTCCTGAGAGGTCCTGAAGGCAGTGAGCCGAAAGAGCAGAGACATCATAGGAGCACCAAGGGCGAGGTGTGTTGCAGGCAGAAAAGGACAACTTGTACAGAGGTGGAGAGCTCAGAAAGGTTGGATGCAGTAGCGTAGGTGAGGTGGAACAAGATCCAATCTTGCAGAGCCTCAAGGGTATAAAGAGTTTGGATTTTGTTTAGGCCAATTAGACACCACTGGAGCAGTGCCGCCTGATAGAATGTACTGCAACGTTGGAAATGCTCTCTTACTTACTCCTTCCAATATGGTGGCCACCAAGGATATATGGCTGCCGAGCCCTTGAAATGTCATTTGTGTGACTGAGGATCTGAGTTTTGGGTGTTATTTCTCTTTTTTTGACATGGGCAGGCACCAGGAATCAAACCTGGGTCTCTAGCATGGCAGGCGAGAATTCTGCCACTGAGCCAATGTTGTATTGCCCTTGAGTATCATTTCATTTTAATTCATTTAAATAGACACACAGGGCCAGGGGCTGGGCTACCACATTAGATTGTGTAGTTCTGAAGACTTCTGTAGAAGGCTGTGATCTGTGGTGAACGGGGTAGGGGGGAAGAAAGGAGTTGGGGCAATAGACTGGGCTGCCAGAGCTGGTGAGGCAGTCTACCAAGTAACGTGCTTGCCCCTTGTGTTCACAGTTGAGCATAAGCCTCTAGCTTTGTTCGTGGGCCCAGGGCGAGCCTCTACACATGCTCTGGCCCTGGGGAGAACGGAGCAGCCCAGGCCGCCACCATGGTGAAGCTGTTAGTGGCCAAGGTCCTGTGCATGGCGGGTGTACTGCTTCTCATGCTGCTCGGCTCCCTGCTCCCTGTGAAGTTCATTGAGAGTGACTTTGAGAAGGCCCACCGCTCAAAGAAGATCCTGTCCCTCTGCAACACCTTTGGAGGTGGAGTCTTTCTGGCGACATGCTTCAATGCTTTGCTGCCCACCGTGAGGGAAAAGGTAAGGGATCCCTAAGTGGCCGAGGGTCCCTGACACTCTTTCATCGCAGACCCCAAGCTTCATAGGGGCCTTGGCACTGTCAGGGTGGCAGAAAGTAGGAAATGAATTTGCTGTGTTTCCTAGTAAAAAGGGGTTTGGACTGGCCCTGAGGATGTCTACTGGTGGGTTTGCCATAGTTACCTGATATATGTCCAGACTAGATCCCTCATCCTGGGCAGGATACACTTTATCCTGTAGCTGGTGAGAGTGGCCTCTTTTCAATTCATGTATCAGTCAGCTATTGCTGTGTAACAAACTACGACAAACATAACATCCTAAAACAACACACATATATTACCTCAGAGTTTCTGTGGGTTAGAATTCTGGGCCTGGCTTAGCCAGCCTCTCTGTTTCAAGGCTTTATGAGGCAGTCATAAAGATATCTGTCAACCTGTAGCCATCTTGAGGCTCAACTGGGGGATGATCGGCTTCCAAGCTCATGCAGTTGTGAGCAGGATGTGGTTCCTTGCTGGTCCTTGCACTGAGAATCTCAATCCTTCACCAGCTGTTGGCTGGAGGCTGCCTGTCCTTTGCCACGTGGGCCTCTCCAACCCAGTTCCTTACTTTATCAGCAAACTGAGAAGATGGCAGACTCTGATCCCAAGACAGAGATTACAGTCTCATGTCACACAGTGGTGGAAGTAACACCCTGTCACCTTTGCTGCATTTGGCTGGTTAAAGGCAGGCCACAGGTCTCACACACACTGGTGGACGGCATTAAACGAGGGTGTAGACATGGGAAGTGGGATCTTCTATCACAACTATCCACATCCTCCAGCTCCATTGTCCCCCCACTTCCCCATTCCCCAAGCTCTCACAGCTGAGGAGCCCAGCATTTGAATGTCTCCGGGGGGCCATAGCCGGAAGGACCCTTGCCATGCTTGCTGGGTGACTCTTGTTAATTGTTTCCCTTCTCTGGTCCAAGGCTGGTGGTTGGATTACCTGCTTGGTGGAATCATCAGGGCTTCTCATTCTTGCCCCAACCCCATGAAAGCATCCATTTGTGGCAGAAGTCCTAAATGTATTACCCCCTTCTCCCCTTTTCACCACCCTGGGTTTCCATAAAAGAGGAGAGCTGCAGTTGTCTGGAATTCATTCCTTTGAAGCCATTCGGATGGTAGATGGAATTCTAAGATGGTCCCTGACTTTCTTGGACCTGGGTGTCCACACCCTGGGGGGTACCTGTGACTAAGATGGGCTGTGTGAGGGCAAAAGAGATTTTGCAGATGTGATTGAGGTCCTTTAGCTGACTTGAAGTTAATCCAAAAGGTGAGTCTCTGGGTGGGCCTGACCTAATCAGGCGAGCCCTTAAAGGAGACGGGAAACAGCAGCAGACACTCCCCTGTGGTTTTGAAGAAGCAAAAAGCAGTATTGTCATGGGGGGGGAAAGCCTGTGGCAGGGACCTGACAGCGGCCTCTAAGGCCTGAGAGCTGACCCCATCGGCAAGCATTGTGAAAATGAGGCTTCAGTCCCACAGCCACAAGGAAACACATTCTGCCAATAAGGGTCTCTGGAAGTGAACCTTGGGCTTCAGAGGAAACCACACCTGGGCAAAACCTTTATTTTGGCCCAGTTTCTGACTCACAGAAACTGAGATAGCGAACATAGATTGTTTCAAGCCATTAAGATTGTGTTGTTATGTGGTATGGGAAACTAACACAGCCAGCATCAATGGGGATGGAATCTTGGGTTATCTCTTTTATTTTTTTTTATTGTAAAAACTTAACATACATATATTCTTGACATAAAAACATTCCATACATAGTGTCCCCTCAGTGGCTTACAATATCACATGGTTGTATATTCATCATCATGATCATTTTTTGAACACTTGTATCACTCCAGCAAAAGAAATAAAAAGAAAAAAGAAAACACTCATATATAGCATACCCCTTACCCCTCCCTCTCATTTACTGCTAATGTTTTCATCTGTTGGGTCATCTCTTCACACCTTCTGCTCTCCAAGTGCCTTATCCAGGCCTCCTTACCCTGCTTTTTCTCCCATTTCAGTGTCACCCTGGCCTCCCTCTTACTTCAGTACCCATGGCCTTCTGTCAGTCCCCCTGAAGCCATCCTGCTCCCCTGCACGCAGGCTCCCCACCACAAGGCTCCCCGCAGCCATCCCCAACCAATGCCTGGTGCACAGCCAACACTCACAAAAACACAAGCTGTCGCGGCCGCCCCAAGTGTGGTTCTCTGGGTGTCTGGTTGGGTCCTGATCAATTTTTTTTATCCATTTGCGAGTAGCTTATGTTTCTTATGAGCTGGTGTATTTCTGGGGTGGCACATGGGAGACATCCTGTAGATGTTTAGTGAATGGATGAAATGGCTTCTCCATGGAAACACAATCTTCTGCTGGAGCAGTGGTTCCCAGCTGGGGGTGAGTCTGCCCCCAGGGGACATGGGCAATGTCTGGGGACATCTGTGGTTGTCACGACTGGGAGGGTGGGGAGGCGTTGCTCCTGGCATCAAGGGGGGGGCAGCCCAGGGAGGCTGCTCAATACCCCCACGGTGCTCCGGGTGCTCCCACCCCAGAGAATGATGCAGTCACGAAGGTCAGCTGTGCCAAGGGGGAGAAAACCTGAGTCAGTTTTTTGGGAATAGATTGAGCTTGATTCCTGCTTGTACCATACCCCAGAAAAAATTCCCAATGGGTGAAAGGCAGTATAAACCAGGGCAACCACCCAGCTTCTGGGGTGACCTCTCCTCTCCCTCCCTATTCAGTATTGTGTGTTTAAATGTGTGCAGCCGCCTGGATGTGTCAGTAGGTCAGATGATTACAGGATGCAGAGTCTCTTGGGTGTGAGTGGAATTCCCCAACCCAGGGGTTCTCGACTGGGGGTGACTCTGCTCCCAGGGGACACTGGGTGATAACCCGGGGACATTTGTGGTTGACATGACTTGGGGTGAGGGTGCTACTGGCATTGAGTGGGTGGGGCCCAGGGAGGCTGCTCAATACTCCCCAGTGCCCAGACACCCCCACCTCAGAGAATGATTCATGCTCAAATACTTGTGGCACCAAGGGGAACACACCCCGTGCTATGGTGAATACCTTAGACATGGTAGAGTGAATGGTTTTGTCCCCCTTCTATTTATTGGGGTTCCATAGAAACAGATGTGATTCTTGCCCACCCCCCTCCCCGAGGAGCACTCAGCCCACTGGGGGACACCAGCCCAGTGTCGGCCAGTTCTCAGAAGGAAGCGCATGGTCTAGGGGAGCCACATGCAAAGGGCTCTGAAAGGAGGACCATGGAGCTGAGACAGGGGAGAGGGTGGACATGCAGAGCCCATAGGGTGAGGCAGAGGGCGTTGTGGAGACCCAGTGCTGGACCATGGGGAGCCCAGGGCCGCGCAAGCCTTGGGTCCTTCTGGGCCTTTCCCCTGAGACCATGGGTGGGTAGGAGGGTTGTTAAGAAGAGAAGCCACATGGTTAGTTTTGGAGTTTTGGGTACTTACTCTGGATGCTGTTTAGGGAACAGACCCTGAGTGAGAATCTAGAAAAGAAACAATTCATAATTGTCCGGCCTACTAACATTCTGGGAGTCTGCACAGATTAAATTCCCAGGCTGAGTTGGGCGGGAGAGAGGAGGTGGACCCCAGAAGCTGGTGGGTGGCTCTGGTTTCTACCATCTTCCCCATTGGGAATTTATTCTGGTGTATGGTGTGGGTGAGGGATCAAACTCGGTCGTTTTCCAAATAGCAAATTTCTTAGGAAAGAATTTAGAATCGAAGAGACTAGACCCCCATGTTCTCCATCCCTGACCAAGTGCCTCTGATTTGGCCTCTTCCCTCCCACCCCCCACCCCCGCCCCCCGAAGCAGCCATGTTTGCCCACAGAAGTACAAATGTGTGAGCTGTTCTGAAACCACTTTTTGGCACTTACTCTGTCATCCACAGACATGTTCCCAGATTGTTCCTTTGGCTTTGTAAAGTGCAGCTTTATCTGCTTGCCTGATACACCTAACCTTTCACCGACTTTGCACATCAGTTCTCACTAAGTCATCCCCTGTGCTCAGGTGTTTTCATTGGGTGCAGCTTTGTGCTCTGGCCACTCTGAATGGCACCACAGAGGCCATCTTTGTGCTTGTTTCCACTTTTCCATGATCTCCAGGAATAGAGTTCCTGGGGCATTCACCAGTGTGGTGATTAAAACCTACATGGTGCCACCAGTCATGGAACCTATGTTCCAAATGGGGCGCACCATCCAATAGAACATCTGTGATGCCCTGTGCTGCCCAGTACAGGAGCCACTAGCCCGGGTGACTAGGTGAGCCTGAGGATGAGAATGTTGAGTTTTATATCTTTGTAATTTATTTGAATTCGAATTCAGTTCATGCGGCTAGCAGCTACTGTATTGGACTGCATAGGTCTAGAGGGAGAGACAGATAAGAATGAAATAATCAAATACATACAGACAGGTTAGGGTTTCCCAGCTTGGAACATTTGGGACCAGATTATTCTCTGGAGTGTGAAGACCCTGCTCATTGTAGGGTGTTGAGCAAACTATTAGTTTGTTAGCTTGCTAGAATGCAATATACCAGAAATGGAAGAGCCTTTAAAAAGGAAATTTAGTAAGTTGCAAGTTTATAGTTGTAAGGTCAGAAATATGTTTCAACTAAGGTGCCCAGAGGTTACCTCCACTCGAGAAAGGCCGATACTGTCCGGAACACCTCTGTCAACTGGGAAGGCACGTGGCTGGCATCTGCTGGTCCTTGTTCCCAGACCCACCGTTTCCAGCCTCTGATGCCAGTGGTTTCCTATCTAAGCATCTGTGGGCCTTCACTTAACTGGTCTGGGACGAAACTCTGGGTTTCATCTCTTACCTTAGCATCTGCTGGGACTGGAGATTTCTTCTCTTCAGGTTCTGGCTATTAGCTGTTTCTGCCTTGATCTCCATACATTTACATTGGCTTTATCTGTTAGGTTTGAACTTTCTTGAAAATGTCTCCCCTTTTAAAGGACTCTGGTAAACTAATCGAGACCTACCTTGAATGGATAGAGTCACGTCTCCATCTAATCAAAAGGTCAAACCCACAATTGGGCATGTCATATCTCTGTGGAAATAATCTAATCAAACGTTTCTGCCATACAATATTAAATTAGGAGTAAGAGAAATGGCTGCCCCCACAAGATTGGATCAGGATTGAAACATGGCTTTTCTGGGCTACATAATACATTCAAACAGGCATAAGCACCCTCCCTGGCCACCTCCCACTTGATGCCTGGTGCACCCCCTGCCGTTGTAACAGCCCAGATTGCATGGACATCCCCCAGTGTCCCCTGAGCGGCAGAATCTTCCCCACTTGAGAACCATTGAGCTAATTACAGTCTCAGATACTGATTTTTCCAATCTGGGGCTTGCGTGCCCTGACAGCCTTTCCATCATCCCCTGATGTGTAGTTTTGCAGCTTTTCCTGATAGAACCGGGAGCCTGTGATTCAACCCCCCAGAGCATAGTTTCCTGCACAGCACAGCTGACATTTGGGGTCGAATCATTCTCTGGGGGTGGGGCAGCCTCCCTGGGCTCTCCTCACTCGATGCCAGGAATGCCTCCTACAGTCGTGACAACCAAAAAACGTCTCCAGATATCTCCAAGTGTCCCCTGAGGGGCAGAGTGAACCAGCCGTGAGTAAAGGTGAAGGAAGAATGTTCCAGACACAGTAGACGAGCCTATTCTAGGCCCCAAGGCTGGAAAGAACCTGGTGCACACAATCATGGTCAGGAGGCTGGAGAAAATTAACCTGGGCACCAAAGGAACCCAACCCCCACACACACCTGCCTTGCTGCCAGCATCCAGAACTGCACCATCCAGTATGTCAGCCACCGGCTGTGTGCGGCCATTCACGTTAAAATTAATAAAAGTTAAATAAAATGCGATGTTCTGATTCTTGGCCTCACTGACCATATTGTAAATTCTCCAAGGCCTCTGGCAGCAGGTCGTTTCCATGTTGGAAAGCACAGGCAGAATATTTCCATCACCACGGGAAGCTTTATTGGAGGCCAGTGGTATAAGGAATCTGATGGGGGTGGCCGGACATGTGGGTGAGCCTCATCTCCTTTCTCAGTGCAGTCACCCAGGGGCCTGGAACCCTCTGGAAACAGAGCCCTCCCCTGGAGAGAAGTGGGCCCCTCTCCTAGGCCATAGAAAGCAGCTGGTTGTGCATGTGGAATTGTGGAGCCGCCAAGCTGCCCTCCATCTCCGGAGCACATGGCCGGTTTCTAAACTCCCCGGTTGGTTGACAGAGGGGAAGGTGGTACCTCCTGCCCCAGGACCCACGTTCCCCACTGTGCTGGGCCCACAGGGGCTGCCATCCTTCTGGGCAATCCGGTGGGGGGGGGTGGGGGCAGGTCAGCCAAGAATGACCTTGTCTCTTTCTTATAACATCTGAGCATTAGGACTTTTTGAAGTCTTTGGTTGATATGGTTGACATAACGTGGGACCTCCAATTGCTTTTCTAATTGACTTTTTTTTAATCCATTAAGGATGAGCCCCTCTTCTCCATCCTACCTCCTCCTCCTTTTTTAATCTTTTTTAAGCAAATGGTTGTCTGCCAGACCCTGTCTGAGCACCAGTCACCCCGCCCCTAAAACACGTCTCTCTTGTGTGTCTCCACCCCCTGCTCTAGCTCCAGAAAGTTCTGAGCCTCGGGCATATCAGCACCGACTACCCGCTGGCGGAGACGGTCATGCTGCTCGGCTTCTTCTTGACCGTCTTCCTGGAGCAGCTCGTCCTGACCTTCCGCAAGGAGAAGCCGTCCTTCATCGACCTGGAGACCTTCAACGCCGGCTCGGATGCAGGCAGCGACTCGGAGTACGAGAGCCCCTTCATGGGGTCCGGGCGGGCGCACCCGCTGTACGCCGAGCCCGGCCCCCACGCCCACAGCCACGGCCTGCGCGCCCAGGAGCTGTCGCGCTCCAGCCCGCTGCGCCTGCTCAGCCTAGTCTTTGCGCTGTCCACCCACTCGGTCTTTGAGGGCCTGGCCCTGGGCCTGCAGGAGGAGGGCCAGAAGGTAGCTAGCCTGTTCGTGGGTGTGGCCCTGCACGAGACGCTGGTGGCCGTGGCTCTGGGCGTCAGCATGGCCCGGAGCGCACTGCCCCTGCGGGACGCGGCCAAACTGGCCATCACCGTGAGCGTCATGATCCCGCTGGGCATTGGCGCGGGCCTGGGCATCCAGAGCGCCCAGGGCGTGCCTAGCAGCGTGGCCTCGGTGCTGCTGCAGGGCCTGGCGGGCGGCACCTTCCTCTTTGTCACCTTCTTCGAGATTCTGGCAAAGGAGCTGGAGGAGAAGAACGACCGGCTGCTCAAGGTCCTCTTTCTGGTGCTGGGCTATGCCGTCCTGGCCGGGATGGACTTCCTGAAGTGGTGAGTGGCCTCAAGAGGAGGGTGAGCTTCATGCACACGGACCCAGGTCTTGAGCCTTGGGGCACTGCTGCTCTCCTAAAAAGCACCTCTCTCAAGAGCGTCTGCTGGTCCTGTGTGAACACGTGGGCCTCAGGCAGACAGGTCTAGAACCTGATGGCCAGTGGGAGCAGGACCAGGGTCCCGGCTCAGATGTGTCCCCAGGCTGGGGACAAGGATATGGCACATCCCTCCCATCTGTAGCCCAGAGCTTGAGCAGCAGTGGCCATTCCAGAGCTTCTGAGAGCCCTGTCCTCCGTCCTGCTCCGTGGCCTGTGTGAGTCCTGGAAGACATCAGTAACACCGCGGTGGCGTGGATTAGAGGTTTGCATCAGCCACATGCCCTCCACGGCACTGCTCAAAGGGGCTCACTGAGGCTGAGGGCCCATGCCACAATTAGAGGGGTCAGGTTCTGGGCATCCAGTCCCTGAGGTTTATACCCGAGGACCCACTCTGCACCCTCAGGAATGCCCTCTCCTACCTGGGGCTGAGGCCACTGGCCAGTGACTCCCCCACAACCCTGGGCCATGGCAAGTGGGCACCTTCTTGAGGGGACAGGACCCCTGAGAGATGCTCGAGCAGCTGAGGACACACCTGGGCTCTCCAGAGGAAGGCACTTTGCAGGCTGTAGGGTAGGGGCCACCCGATGGGGTCCCCAGGCAAATGGAAACCATGGTCATCCCCTCGGATGGGGACAGAGCAGAGACCGTTGGCACTGTTGGCTAGCGGGAACGCTCATCCAGAGCAGCCTGTTCGTAGGCAGCTGTGTTGTCACGGTGACCCTGGCTGGCGTGTCCTGCGAAATGAGTCAAGAGGAGCTGCCTCTCCCAAGGGGATCTGGTTCTGTCTGGTTTGAATCCACCTGACTGCAGAGGAGTTCAGCGCTGCACGGCGTTTGAGCCAGGCTTTCTCGCAGGCCTCGCCCCCTCCTTCTGCTGCCCTTGAGCCGCTGGCATCAGGCTGCTGTCAGTCTCCCAGGGGCTGCTTGTTACTTGGACTGTTCCTTTTCATCCGCTGAGCGGCATGGTGGAGGGCCCTGGCACCCAGTCTCCCTCCTGGGCCCCAGTGGCCCACTACCCACACTGTCCCTTGTGTCCGCCGGCAAGACCGAGCAGCCATGGGCCCAGTTAAGGCTCCTTGGCGGGGACCCGCTTGCGCCTGCATCTGCGCCGGGTGGCCTTGGGCTTGGGGGAGCCTCCGGTCCATCCCTCTAGCCAGCTCTGTGTTCCAAAACTGGCTGACTGCTCACCCAGAGCGGACACCCTGGGCAGGTGGGTCCACTTCCACCCACTGAGCTCCACTGGGCAGCAGAAGCAGCAGCCTCTGAGCTGGGCCTGGCCCTCTGTGTTGTTGGTTTCAAGGGGCATTGGGGAGGGGACCGTTCTTGCTTCCAGGTCGTTCTGACCATTGTAAATAGACTGGGATTCCAACCCAAAGTCTTGCAGACCCGGGAGATGTTTTGAGACCCTGCTTCTCACCACTTCTGTCCTAACCAACTCCCTCTGCCCTGTTGCTGTTAGTGTTGGGCCCATTTCAAGGGACTTCTGTCTGAAGCTTTTTCTGGGGTTCCCAGATCCACCCCCTCTCCCCACCATCCCATTGCTACAGAATAGCATGGCGGGGTCCTCTCTGTAGCGCCCCCTCCCCCCACCCCGCCCTCAGGTGCGCCTGAGAACACAGCAAGCCAGCAGGCCCAGCCTCCTGCCTTAGAGCCTCCCCTTCACCCTAGAGGAGCTTCTCTGGGGCAGCACCTTCAACTCTCTCCCCAACCCCATGCACCTTCTCCCAGCCAGCAGCCCAGGAAGGCGATGGCCATGCCAGCAAGGAGCCCCAGCTCATAGAAAGGTCTGCAGCCAAGTCTCCCAGGCTTCCTCTCTGTAGTCACCTGTCAGTGAGGTCTGGGCAGGGCCCCCCTGGCTCTCTTCAGCTCAGCAGTTTGGGCGTCCTCAGATCCCCCAGTCTTCTGGCCACCGGGCTGCCATCCACTTTCATATCTCCCAGCTGGCCCGGCAGTCTGCCTGGCTGGGGGTACTCCCTGCAGCCCCTCTCCCCCAAGCATCCCACGGCCCAGGCCGGCCTGCCACCAGGCCACACTGAGGATTCTGGGACTACTGTGAGATTTGGAAGGACAGACAGGCTGTTGTTGGGAGGTTGCTGCCTGCCCCATGCTCCCTCTCCCCACACCCTCAGGGCCCCTTCTGGCACCACTCCTGTCTACGAGATGGGACTCAGAAGGATCAGAGTCCCTGTTACGTCCCCACCTCCCTGGAGCCAGTAACTGGGACGGGGCCAGTTCAGCCAGAGCTGCGGGCAGAACCCGGCATGTTTCTGAGCTGGCAGAGGGAGACCGATTGTCTCGCTGGGGGGCCGATGGGGCCTGAGTCAGGCCTGGAGCTGGCCCAGTGGCTGTGACCCTGTACTGCTCACCTCGTGGCCTTGGGATCTTTCCTTGGAACAAGACTATCACTCCGCGGGCACTGGGCCAGCCCCATCTTGACACCGGGCACGGCCAGCACTGGGGCCCAGCAAGGTCGGCTCCCATGGTACTGCCCGTCCCTGGCAACTGGAGACCTGGGGTGCTGAGGCTTTGGGCCTGGCAACAGCTCGTTTTCAGGGGTCACAGGCAGTGACCAATGATTCTCACTCAGGGTGATTGTCCCCTGGGCATGCAGAGCAACGCCTGGAGACATTTGTGGTTTTGTTGCTGTGAGGGTGCTTCTGGCGTAGAGTGGGCAGAGCCCACATGCCCTGGGCAGCCCCAGATGTCAGCTGGGGTGGGGAGCCCTGCAGTGGGTCATAGAAACGCTACAGAGAGTGATGGAGGGCTGCACAGAGGGGCCCAGTTCCTCTAGAAGTTGGGTTGTGCACACCTGCAAGAGGGAGAGACATGCAGGCCAACTCATAAACTGCTTCCTGCACTGACACGAAGGCCACCACTGCGGCAGCATGGACGCAAGCATCCCAGACAGCACAAAGCGCCAGGACGGCCTTTGTGCCAAAGCACTGGACCTGGTCACCCACTGCCCTAAGTGATTTGGGCCATCCTGTAAACACTCGGCAGCACTCCCAGTTCCTAGGGAGGCTCTCCTCTTCGGGCAGCGGGGGCTTCATGGGGTGGGGGCGCCATTCGGAGCTGCGCCATGGGGAGTTCGTTCAGGACTTCTCCGCCTTTGACACTCCTGTGCGGTGGCCCCCAGAAGGTCCCGGCCCCACTGGCCTCCCAGCGCAGGCGTTCACAACACACGCAACAGCTGCGTGGGACCGACCGGGTGCCCCCTCCTTGTTCTGGAGACAGGAGGAGAAAATTAGGAGGCGGCCCCGAGCTTCACGAATTGAATCAGCCATAATAACAGCGTGCAGGGCCGCTGCTGTCTCATTTGTGCTTCTGTGCGAGGCATGTTAGCGGGGTGGGGGCTGTCGTATTCCCGGGCCTGTCTGGGTCTAGTGAGGGCCCGAGAAATCAGAGGATGGAAGGGCCACTGCCTCAGCCTGCGCTGATGCTGGGCTCATTCACACCCTCTGGAACCCCAGCTCCAGACCCTCCACCCTGCCAGGAAGACAAGGGCGTGTGTCCTACCTGCCCTGGCTGCACACAGTGCCCAGCACCTGGCACCCAGCATGGGCCCTGAGCTCTTAGTCAATTTGGGGGTGTCCAGTAATGACTCCCTGGCTCTCACCCCACGGTGGTCGGCCCTGCCTGTTCAGTTTCCCTGGCAGCTGCATGTTTCTGGCTGAGACCTGGAATGCTCGCAGGGCACCAGTCATGCAGTAGAGAGCTGGGCTGGGCAGACAGATGGGCAGCTCAAGGTGTAAGGAAGGCACCAAAAAGGCCCCACACAGAAAGCACTGGAAACAGCCCTCACCTGTCCAACACCTCAGCAAAGGGAAGCGTCGGCACTTCAGGTGGGCAGAGGAGGCCCCCTCAGAGGCTGCAGGCCCAGCCTCTGTCTGCACAATTTCAGGCCCCACCAGACTCTGGGACCACTGGGGAGGGCTGAGTGAGGGAATCCCCAGCCCCACCCACATTGCCAACTTTGGGATCGGATTCTTCTTGATGTTGTGGGGTTTTTTAAAAATTAATTTATTTTTATTGTGCTAACATGTATATGCCATAAAATTTCCCATTTTAACCATTTTTAAATGTAAAATTCAGTGCCATTAATTGCATTTTGTGTTGTGCCACCATCACTGCCATCAGTTACCCAAACTCTCCCCACGGCCCCAGGCAGAAATGCTGTACCCGTGAGCAGTCATCCCCCCTGCCCCCTCCTCCCAGCCCCTGGCCCCCTCCAGTCTACCTCCCATCTCCACAAATTCGTCTAGTCTAGACATTTCCCATGCTGGCCTTTTTGTGCTTGGCTCTCACGGGGCACCATGTAGCGAGCACCTTGTCGTGGCATCTGTCAGAGCTCTTATTCCTTTTTATGGTGGGCTGGACTGGTCTTTGGGGTGGGGGCACCGTGGGCATTGCAGAGTGCAGAGAAGCCTCCCTGGGTTCTCTGCTCGATGTCAGGACAGTCCCCCAGTTGTGACAACCATAGATGTCCCCAGACACTGCCCAGTCACCCCTGGTGAGGATCCAATGCCCTAAAATGGAAGATGCCTCACTCTCCAGCAAGAGAGAGACACCAGATTAATATATAGTGTGTATCCTGGAGGTGTTAAATGCCCTGAAGAAAAGAAAGCCAGGCCAGGGGAGGGAAGCGGGGGTGGGGTGGGGACTGTTCCAGCAGCATGGCTAGGAGCACCTTTTGAGGAGATGACATGTGAGTGGGACCTGGCTAAGCAAAGCCAGGCACTAGGAGGTGGGGGAAGAGCTGTTCTGGCGGAGGGATCAACCTGAAGGCCGTGGGGCCTTCTTGCCTATCTTTGTTCTTATGTCTGTTGAGCAGAGCAGCTCAGGCTGCTGGTAGGAGACCCAAGGGTCACAGAGATTTGTTCTGCTGCACATGAAGTCTTCGTAACCCCACTCAGAGGGGGCAAGAGCAGCAGCACCCTGTATGTTAGGAGGGAAATCCAGGATGCCTCCAGGGGCTAAGCAGGGGGCTTGGGTGAGGGAGTGGCAGCCGGCATCCTCCAAGATAGGCTGAGACTTTGGGGAACTGCATTTAGCAGATTTCAGGCTCACGGATGCCAGCCCATTTGTTTTTCAAGGTACACTGGATTTTTCTTTTTTTTTTTTTTTTTTAAAGGAAAGACAGAGAGAAGGAGGGAAGGATAGAAGGAAGGAAGGAAGAAAGGGAAACATTTTTAAACATTTTCTTGTTTTATTGTATTCTGTTTCTCCGTTTTTGTTACATGGGCTGGGGCCGGGAATCGAACCGAGGTCCTCCGGCATAGCAGGCAAGCACTTTGCCCGCTGAGCCACCGCGGCCCTGGATTTTTCTTGTAAGCAAATAGCTTAAGTATTGTATTTGCAGTTCAGCTTGTTAACACTAATGAAGGACATTTCATTAATAAGAAATCTTTGAACATGAGTATTCCAGAAAAGTCTCCAAGCCATCTGATCCAAACAGCTGTCTGTGAATATACTTTCCTTTGGAAGGTATTGGCATATCTCTGAATTAAATTCAGAGTTTTTCAGAATAAGCCCTCATTAAAAAACAACAACTATTCTATATTAAACTAAAACAACGTTAGTAGGACTTTTCCTTTCCGGAAACAGTAATAAATGAAAGAAGGCACCTGCCGAGTGTGGTCCTGAACAAGTTACAGTGAATAATGAATGCCCACTTCACTTTCACCTCCTTCAGAGACTAGTTCCAGTCCCTCGGCCTTGGAAGCAGAGCCAAGAACCAGCCAGAGAGCGCCTGCAGGCAGAGGGGTGCCAGAACAAAGCTCAAGCAGCTCAACTGTGGACACCTCCTAAAAGAACCGGGGGGGGGGGGGGAACCCAACCAAAGGCTCCAAATGCTGCCGGAGTAGCAGTGCTGCTGGGGCCTGGCCCAGCCCCTGCCCGCCCGCACTTTACCATGGAACAGATCACTATGTTCCTTCTCTAGGGAATAGCTTTTCCTGGAGGTGTTCCGTGTCTAGGGAGCTCTTTGTTCGGGCGAATGACATGAGCACAGACTCCAGGTAGGTGTGTTAAGACTGGAGTCAAATTATTTTTCTAATAATTTGTCCAATGGCCCATCCTCCAGTTCATTCTAACTCCTACCTAGACCTTTGCTATGTCATCGTAATCACACCTAATGTCCATCCTAACTTAATAGTTGTTATTCCGTGCCTGGAAACAGTCCCCGTATTTAACAGTACCACCTACACATGAAGCAATCCGCTGCTGCAACTTTCGTGCTCACAAAACAGCCAGTATCTTCTGTAAAACAAGCGAAAGTTTTAAACCGTAATCGTGCACCAAACTCATAGCCAGAATCCCCGAGATGAAAAAGTTTGCACAGTAGGAACAGCTTAAAATACATAGGCACACATACCCATGCTTACACACACGCAAACACACGCACACACTTTGTTGTGTGCCACAGAATGCATATTTTGCTAAACCAGCGCTCCAGGTTTTTTTTTGTTTTTTTTTTTTTTGGTCTGGAAAATCTGTCCCAGTTGGGTACAGCCGTTTATCAGATAAGCAGGAAAGAAAGACATGATTGTGGCAGGCAGAAAGTTCCCAGGTCTTTCAAGTTGTATAAAATGGACCTGCAGAAACAGTTAAGTGTTTTCGGGATGCAAAGTTGGAACTGAACAGTGATATCAAACCAGTGTGGCTGGCAGCCATCTCTTGATGGCTCAGATGTGCGAGAAACTTCCGGACACGTGGAGGCCATTGGCCTTGTCCCACGTTATCACTTAATCCAATTATTTGCAAACCTCCGCAAAAGAGTTGTGTTGTTCTGCAAGTTTGGCATGGAGGATTTGCTCGTCCTCCCCCTGAATTTTATCTTCATAGACTTTTGAGAGATGCTCACATATTTTTCCAACTTGAAGAAGGATAAAGGAGGGACCTGGAGAAGTAAATACGGGCAGTGCCAAGGAGTGAGGGTGACTTTCCCAAGTACAAGCCTCACTTGGATTAAGAACAACTTCCAAGTGTCTCCGGTACTTGGTAACGACCAGATTCTTGTCTGATGCTCTGAAAAGCTGCCTCCGGAGGAAGCTTTGCCCACTGCCGGGCCGGGTGGGCTGTTGTCCAGCTGGCGGTGGGCTCTGTCTGAGGTGGCAGCAGCTCAGCAACAGGGATCCACGGGGCAGGGAGAGGCTGGGATTTTGCAGATGTACTGCTGTCCCTCGCAGCTCTATGGACAGGAAACCCGCAAAAGAGGGATGGATGAAGGGCATGTGGGAACCCCTGGGCCACCTGAACAACCTGGTGGCTCTGAGTTCCAGGCCTGCCTGGCTTGGGCAACCTGCTTCCTTTCTCTCAGCCTCATTTCTGGATGACAGCCGGGACCCCGGGGGTGCTCAGTGTTTGTGGGTGTTTGCAAAAACTGCTTGACTCCCTAGCTGGAGTGTCTGGCCTCATCATTCAAATGGCAGAGGCAGATGCCCAGAGAGCCTCCAAAGAGGCAACAGGGGTTGAGTAGAAAGGGGGAGCCAGGGGACCCAGGTTGCATCCAGGCTCAAAACTGGTGTCCTGAATTCCATGGTCCCCACTATTGAGATCAAGGAGTGGCCAAGGAAGGGGCAGAGCTGGCAAGTCCAACGTTCATCCAGGCAGGATTTCCACCCCAGCCTCTCGGCTCACGAAGGTCAGCACCTCTGCCTCTGCTGTCCCAGCCAGTCGTGGGAGAGGGGGGCTGCTGCCTCCTAGATTGGGGTGCTGGGGGAAGGTGGCCCTGGGGAGAGTGAAGAGGGACTCTAGGGTCCGTCCCCCCACCCCCAAACCCCAACTCATGAGGCCAAGAGCCTGGCCTGGGAACTATAAATAGCAGCTGCAGAGCGCTGTGCCCGCACTCCCAGGCATGAGTCAGCCTGCCCCGGCCTGGGCTGGCGCCGGAGGAGCTGGGGTGGGGGGGCAGGCAGAGGCCCCGTCCAGCGCCAGTCGGTCACTCGGGAGACGCAGGCAGGCCCGTGGCCATCAGCCCAGGAGGAAGCGGAGCTGACATCCCTGAGCAAGCATATGTGTGTACGTGTCAGCCACCCACAGTCCTTCCCTTCAGCTGAGGAAACTGAGGCTCAGGGGGCCTGTCTGAGAAGAGGGGTGGGGGCCAGGCTGAGGACAAGGACGGGGTGGGGGGGTGGGGGACATAAGTGAGCAGGAAGGTCCACCCCAGCGGAGGATATGATGGGTCAGCAAGACCCCGATGGGCCTCAGGCTTGACGGGGAAATCCCCAGCCGACCCTCTGCTTACACACCGGGTGACGGAGCGCTCACCCCCTGCCAGCCCTGACCTTGGAAAGTTCTTCCCTCGGGGATCCCACCGTCAGCCTCCCCATCGAGGGTCTATCACACGCCTGGCCCCAGTGCCCCGTGGGGGGCCTCCGTGTCCAGTCTGCTGTGACATCCGGCCAGCCGAGGGCAAGGTGAGCCTCTGTCCCCCAGGTCTTCTGAAGGGAGGGCTGACTGTCTCTTTTGCTGGCTTCACTGCGGGGACCACAGGCACACGCTGGAGTCGCCAGCTCAGATGCTTCCCAGAGATGCCTTGTTTATTCTCGGACACACCTGTCCCCTTCAGCTGGGCGGGGGCAGGATAAAGGGTCTCCTGGGGGGGGAGTGCAGACCCAGCACCTTGGACCTGCCCCAGACCCCCTGGGCCCAGCAGAGCCCCTTGGGGTCCTGAGCTGCTAACTGCTTTCCTGTCTCCCTCCTCCCACCCCCTATAGAGGCAAAGCCACTGTGGGTGGTGGGGGAGACAGGCTTCTAGATGTGACCCCCATTGACCTGAACCCTGCCCCCACCCCCAGGCCACCTCTGCCGCGCAGCCCCTCCCTCAGCCCTGAGCGTGGCGGCGGCCCCGGCTCTTTGCACCCCTGCTGACTCCAACTCGGCCCCTCTCTTTGCCCAACTCCTGGCTCGCCGGGTGAACCTGGGGGTAGAGACTCCAAGGGACCTCCGGAGAGCCTGGGGCGTTGGGGGGGGTGTAAAACCGCTGGGCCCACGTGGTGTGGGGTGCGTCCGGCGACCTCCAACAGCGCGCCCCCCACCCCGGGCAGGGTCAAGGCGTTGGGGCCGGGCAGGGGGTGACCTTGGCAGGCCAGTCGGCCGCCCCTTCCCCGCGCGCGCTCTCTCTCTCTCGCGCGCGCGCACGCTTCGGCCCCGAGGGCGCGGGTCCCCGGGGAGGGGCGGAGCGCAGGGCTCGGCGGGCGGGGACCCGCGCGGGCGCGACTGCGGCGGCGGCGGCGGCGGCGGCGGCAGCGGCGACTCGGGCTCGGCGCGGCGGGAGCGCGGGGGGCGGCGGCGCCGCGAGGGGACACCGGAGCCAGGGAGCAGCAAACGCCGCGGCGCCGCACCGACCAGCCGGCCCAGGTAGGGACGCGCGGGGGCCGGGGTCCCGCCGCTCCCCCCTACGCGGCCGGTCCCCTCCGGCGCAACCTCTCCCTCCCACCCCACCATCTAGGCTCCGAGGCCCCCCACCGCCACCCCTCGGCCCCTCTTTTGTCCCAACTCCTCGCCCCAACCCCACGCCCCAGCCTCCGGGGACCGGGACCTGCCCGTCCCCGGTCACGGCCGGCCTCCCCACTCGGCGCCCCTACTCTGGACAGCTCCCTCTCAGCAGGTTCTGGGGAGAGGGCGCCCCTGCCACGCCAGGCCCGGGCCAGGACCCTGCTCAGATCCCCCCTTAGCTACCGCTGTTTGGATTGGAGCCCCCCACCCCCCACTCCCGAGACTGGTTGGGCCCGGGGCTGGTCTCCCACCACCACCACACTCCCCCCTCTCCCTGTGCCCCCTGGTCCGCTTCCCCTCCCCCCACCACTTACATCCTCCCCCCTGGGCTGGCCCACCCTGGGTTGCCTCTCCTGGGACATCACCTCTCTCATCAGACCTCACCCCCTCCAGCACCCCACCTTGGGAGGGATCTCCTGAGGCTGCTTCAGCCTTTCCCGACTCCCAGGGCTGGGTGGACTCATCTGGCCACTCGGAGTCTCAGGGTGGGCTGCATTTTCCAGGGGGACGCCTCCCCCCCATCCCGGCATGGGGAGGCAGCCAGAGCCAGGTTCCACTCCAGCTCTGCCCTGCCACTTCCCTGTCGTGTGACCTTGAGCCCTTCCCATCTGTCCCCCTCTGAGCCTCGGTGCCCGTGACCCCCCTCCCCCACTCCCACCCACGTGAGGTCAGGCTGGGATTTACAGTGGTTGCCTGGCATGGACTTGGGTTTTATTGAACCGGGGCTCCTAGTCAGGGGGTCCCAGCATCTCTGCTGGAGGAGAACACTGTTGAACCAGGACCAGGACCCTGTTGGGGTAGCCAGAAGCAGGCAAGGCCTACACTTCCGGGGGTGCAGAACGGGTGTGTGGCAGGACACTGCTGTGCCCGCTTCTTGGGGTGTGTGCCCCCCCACCCAGGAAAGGGCTGCCCTGCAGAGCTTGGCCAGCACCCCTCGGCAGTCCCCCACCCCCAACTTCCTCCCAGCCCCGAGCTCTAGTAGTCACTCAACTGCCAAGCTTAACCATCAGTTGAATGATTTAGCGTTATAATGAGTTAGTATTTCCACAGCTCATAGAACTTTGCCTGGCACTTCGTAAGAAGGATATTTGCTGGCTATGACTTTCAGTTATATTTATTTCTGATCAACCTGGGACCTTTGACAACTCAGAAGTGCCTTCCCTTTCAACAACAGCTCTGAGTTCTTGCCATGGAAATAATGACTCGGGTTGTCCATCTTTATCGCGTGCCTCCTGGGTGCCAGGCACTGTGTTAAGTCTCTCCCTGGCTTATCACACTCACCCCAGAATCCCCTGGAGGAGGCACTCATTGCGCTTGCTCACGTTTCTGGAACGAGGAAACAAAAAATGTACTTTCCCTGTCCCCTGCACACAGCTGAGGGGGAATATCTGCCCAAGGGGTGCAGAGGGAATTCTATTCGGCCTTCCTTGTGGTTTCCTCCTTTCCAACTTGGGCCAATAGTTCCCGAACCCCAGGACTTGTATGGGGAATCAACACTGCAATTAGCAAGTTGTGTTACTTGGACCCACAATGTCAGAATCCTATTTATGGGTGGTGGGTGGTGTTGGGCAGCTTTAAAATGCAAGTTCCAGGCCCAAGGTATGCCAACAGATTCATCATTTCAGTATGGCGGTGGGAGGGTGGAGATCGGAAATTTATATTTTAAACATGACTCACCACCAACATGTGGCTTCAGTGAGGCTTGAAAACCTCCAGGCTGGAGGTTGTTGGAGACTGGCACTCTTTGATGGACCCTCCCAGTACAGCTTGGAAGATGGGGAGGCAAAGTCCCATTTTACAGAAGAAGAGACTGAGGGTCAGAGTGGCAAGGTGGCTTGCCCAGGTCCCAGAGCCAGTCACATGGGGAGTTGGTGGTTGGAGTCTGGCCTGGCAACTTCCAGGAGCCACAGTGGGAAGGGAAGGGACCCTGGCAGCACCATCAGGGGGTGGGGGTGGGGGTGAGGGAGGTGGGCAGGAGGGGAAGGAGTTAAGGCATGCATCCAGCTCTGCCAACAGCCCCCTCTTGGCATGGATTTGGTGGTTGGGGGGTGTGGGGGTGGGGAGCCAGGAAAGGATAGGAGTGGGGGGGAGGGCTAGGTCTGAGCCTGCATGGGGGTGGGGGTGGGAGTGGGTGCAGAGTCACCCAGCACGGGTGGCCTCTGGTGCCTGACAACCCCCTCTCCGACACAGGGTCGGCCTGGGGTTTCTAGCAGCCGGCACGTGTGTCCCCCACCCCCACCCCACCCCACCCCCAGCCCCGTGGAAGATGCCGGAGCAGAGCAACGACTACCGCGTGGTGGTGTTCGGGGCGGGCGGCGTGGGCAAGAGCTCCCTGGTGTTGCGCTTCGTGAAGGGCACGTTCCGCGACACGTACATCCCGACGGTGGAGGACACATACCGGCAGGTGATCAGCTGCGACAAGAGCGTGTGCACGCTGCAGATCACCGACACCACGGGCAGCCACCAGTTCCCGGCCATGCAGCGGCTCTCCATCTCCAAGGGCCACGCGTTCATCCTGGTCTTCTCGGTCACCAGCAAGCAGTCGCTGGAGGAGCTGGGGCCCATCCACCAGCTCATCGCGCAGATCAAGGGCGGCGTAGAGAACGTCCCCGTCATGCTCGTGGGCAACAAGTGCGACGAGACGCAGCGGGAGGTGGACACCCGCGAGGCCCAGGCGGTGGCACAGCAGTGGAAGTGCTCCTTCATGGAGACCTCGGCCAAGATGAATCACAACGTCAAAGAGCTCTTCCAGGAGCTGCTCACGCTCGAGACGCGGCGAAACATGAGCCTCAACATCGACGGCAAATGCGCGGGCAAGCAGAAGCGGACAGACCGGGTCAAGGGCAAGTGTGCCCTCATGTGAGGCGGCCCCGCCTCCCCGCTGCCCCCCCCAGAGAGCTCGCCCCTCCCCCCAGAGCGCTCGCCCTTCCCCCCACCCTTCCAACCCTGTCCCCTCTTCTCTCCTTCTCCTCTGCTCTCCTCTCCCCTTCGCCCCCGCGTTTGGAACCTCCGGCCCACCGGGGGAAACTGAGGCCGGGGATTCCAGCCTGGTGGTCCTGGCGCATCATCCCCGGCGGCGGCTCTCCCTTCCCCACCCCCACCCCAGACTCCCCGCCCTCCTGTTCTGTCGTTCTGTCTGCGCACCCCCAACCCCCCCCCCAAACCAAGTGCTGGAGGCGCCCGCTGCCTTCTGCCGATGGGAAACGGGGGGTGGGGGGGGCGGGCAGGCGTCCCCTCCGCCGCCACCCTGGGACCCCCACCTCCGTCTCCTGCTCCTGGGTGCCCCCCTCCCAGCCAGACCTGCGTCCCTGTCCCTTCCTCCCACATCTGATCACTGTGACCCTACCGAAGGGTTGAAGGGTTGAAACCTACATCGACCTCAGTTTCTCTTTTTTTCTCCTCTTGAGTATTTAACACCCCTCCCTGCTCACCACCCTCCTTCTCTCATGAGCCCTAGCCTGTGCCCCCACCCCCACCCCCACCCCGTCCCGGGTCCTAGTTCACCCCCTTTGCCCAGCTCGGGGGTGGGGGGCTCCACGGGATGGGCCCCAGGCGCCCCCGGCAATAACATCAGGGCCTGCAGCGGCACCCCATCAGCCCAGAGCCCCACTCTTCACCCAGCCTGGAACCGGGGTGCAGTCAGAGGGAGGCCCGGGAACGGCCGACAGACATGGCACAGTCTCCTGCACCCCACCCTGGAGACGCAGGTGGAGCCCGGAGTGAGGTGGGGGGTCCCCGACACTGTCCACCTGGGGACCCGCCCGGGCACATCACCACCAGCACCCTGCTTGGGGGACTTTGGGGGCTGGGCAGAGACGCTGGCCAAGACCCCTGTCCAGGGGCAGGTGCTGGGGACCCAGGACCGAAGGGGGTCAGGGAAGAGGTCTGTCCAGGCTCGGCTTCCTAAGTGGGCCCCCAATCCCAAGGTAGCCCAGCGAGGGGGCCCTGGGGGACCCAGGGGGTGTGCTCCCCGCCCAGGCAGGCCATATGTCCTGGAGTCAGGGTGTTTCTGTGAGCACCTCTAGATGTGAACCCCATGGGGCTGGTTCTGCCATGTGTGGAGGTGGCTTGGAGGCTCGCAGGGGGGTTGGCCGTGGCCTGTTCTCTTTGTGCGATTTGGTCCGTGTGCAGGGATGAGTGGGTGGGTCTCAGTGTGCGTCTGTGGCTGCACCTGCGTGTGGTCACCTTTGGGACCATCTGTGAGTGTCATAGTGGCTGAAGAGCGTGTGTGAGCATGAGAAGTGTGAGTAGGTGCATGTGCTCGTCAGCGAGGCTGAATGCTTGTGATGTGTTGGAGTCAGTCTTTTTACCTGTGTGAAGTGTGATTCAGTGGCTGCGTTTGGGGGACACAGTTTATTTGAGGGTGGATGTAACCCTGGTGGTTCTGCCTGAGGCTCGCTGGGTCTTTCTGACTCAGCCCTGATTATGGATCAGTCAGCTACTGCTGTGTAACAAATGACTGCAAACTTAGCACAGTATTATCTCCCCATGTCTGTGGGGTGGAATGAGTTCAGCTGTGGGTTGACTGCAGCTTCTCATTGGGCTGCATCCTCATCTGAAGGTCCGAGTGGAGAAGGGCCTGTTTTCTAAGCTCACATGTCATGGCTGGCCACTCGTTTCCTCTGGGCTGCAGGACGGAGGGTCTCGGTTCTCTACTGGGTGTTGGCTAGAGGCCACCCTCAGCTCCCTGCCACATGGGGCTCTCCATGGGGCAGCTCAGAACCAGCAGGGGAGGAGGAAATTCCTAGCAAGAAGAGCATTGCACCCTTTGGGGGTGTGTGTGAGAGAGCCATGCATGTATGTGTGCTCACAGGCACGGGGACCGTGGCCACATGGGAGTGTGGGTAGGTGGGAGGGCCAGTGGCTGGCTGGGCACCCCTGTGTGTGCTTCCTCTGTGTTTCGTGATGGTTTACTCAACAGTTATTTACTGGGCACCGTGAGAAAGAGTGGGTGAGTGCGTGTGTGAACGGGGGTGGGGTGGATGGACGACTGCCTGGTGTGTGGATGAAGCCCACAGAGAAGCGTGGTAACGTCGTGTCTGGACAGAACTGAGCCCCCTTGACCCTTTGGCTGGTCCAGGACCCTCCGGCAGCTGGCGCTGTCCCCTTTTCCGGGCTGGGCAGGGGTCTGCTGCCCTTTCTCAGGGACACACCCTGATAGCACAATCTCCCCGGGGCCCTGCCCACCTCCGGACCTCTCCCACCCCAGGCCTGGCCCAACCCTGCAAGAGGAGGGGGAGGGAGACAGGGCCTGTCCTGGCTGCCACCCCGGCCGGCCTGGGCACCCCTGGTGCTGGGGACTGTGTCAGGCGATGCTTGCTTTGACCCCCGCCCCTGGCCCCGCTCCCCATGCATGTGGGGGCCCCCTGTCCCACCCCATTGTGGGGTCTGTGTAGCCCTTGCTCTAGAAGTAGTCTTCCTGCAATAAAGAAATGGATCCTGTGTCCCCCACCAGCCCAGTGCCCCTTCTTGGGGGTGGGGGTCGGGGGGGTACTGCATCACCTGCAAAAAATGGGGGGCATGAAGGATGGGGAGGTGAGGCGTGCAGGGGGGGAATGAATGGAGGAGAAGAGAATGAGAAGGTGTGGGGTAGAGGGGCGAGGGGGGAGGAAGGAGGGGTAGGAATGGAGGAGGGAGGGGTATGGGTGGAGGAGGGAGGGATAGGGGTGGAGGAGTTGAGGACTGGGGGTGGTGAGTGACATGGGGTTGGGGAGGGGACCCTTGGAGAGGTGAGAGGCAAGGAGGTGAACCACATGGAGGTGAAGGAGGTGAGACAGGGACTGTGTGGGCTCCAGGGCTTCAAGCCAGACTCGGCCACCCACTGGCCCTGTGTGGAGGGCCCTCTCCCAGGCCTCAGTTTCCCTATTCACTTCATGCCCATCATCTGGGGGCATCTCCTGGCCCAGACTTTCAGTGAACTCAGGCACTTTCCCAGCAGGCCCCAGTGGAGTAGGTGGGTGTGTGGGGTGGGAGCGAGAGAACCAGGCTCCCAGGAGCCCCCACTGAGCAAGGGGCACCTTCCTGTTTGTTCCTCCCCCACCCTACCCCCTGTGCTTTCCCAAGACCAGAATGGCTGGGGCAGGGATCTCAGCAGGAAGACGTTAAGTCTTGTTTAGAGACAGATTGAGGCAGAAGGATGGAAATAACACTCATGCATTCATTCATTTGCTCATTCATTAGTTCATTCATTCTTCTGTTCATTTGCTCATTTATTCATTCACTTGTTCATTCATTTGTTCACCCACATATCCATTTATTCCTGCATTTATTTGCGCATTCATTCATGTATTCATTAATTCATTTCTCTAGCCACCCATCCATTCATCCATCCACCCATTCATTCACTCATTCATTTTTACTTTTACCCACCCACTCATTTATTCAATTGCTCATTCACCCATTCATTTTCTCATTCATTCATTTGCTCACTCATTTGTTCGTTCATCCTTTCATTTTCTCTTTCATTCATTCATTCATCTGTCCAATATGTAATATGTACCAGCTTGTGCCTGGCCCTGTCCTGGATTTTGGGGACATGGCTGCAACTGATTCAAATCCCCAGGACCCTGCCGTTATGGAGCTCAGAACCTAGTGGGGGAGATAATCCCTCCACAGAGAAATGAATCAGATCATTTCAGAGACATGCTTTGAAGCAGATAAGTCTACACCACTGAAGTGACATCGGGGTGAGTGTCCAGGAGGTCGGGGGAGCCGGTTGGACTCAGAAGATGACACTTGAGCTGCTGTCAGAAGGTGGAATAGAGGCCAGTCCCAGGAGGACCTGGGTCAGGGGCACCGGGAGGAGGGGGAACAGCATGTGCAAAGGCCCTGAGGCAGGAACCATTTGTGGCCAGGGTGGCAATTGTCAAGGGAGAGAAGGGGTAGTGGTACCCAGTGAGGTCAGAGAGGTCAGCAGAGGCCAAACAGGGACTGGTGGGCTGCGGTAGTGTTTGAACTTTTCCAACAAAAGCTCTGGGATGTCATGGGAAAATTTCAGGGCTTTTCTGGAGAGGTATTACTGGATGTGGCTGGACCCTATACTTACTGCAGCCAGTTGAGGGGAGCAAGCAGGAACCAAGAGCCCCATTTTACATGGGGAGGAACCTAGCAGAGCTTCAGTTTCCCCATGTGTTCAACACAAGTGTGTGGTTTGAAGTCCAGGTTGCCAGGTTCCCAGGAGGCAGGGAAGTGCAGTGGTTAAGTGCATGTCTTTGGGGTCTGCTGGAAAAGATGGTGGAATCCCAGCTATGGCTGGGGGGTCATGCATGCACAGCACATACCTGGCACCTAGCTGGGACCATCCCCTTTATTTATCCAGGAGATGGGAGCACCTCCTGGGAGTGAGACATCCAGGCTCTGTGCCAGGTACCCCCATGGGAACAGGTACCTGGTAGGTTCTCAATGGATGTTAATTGTTAGCAGGGCCAAGAATAGGGTGAGGCGAGTGAGGCATAAAATCTAAGTAAGTGCAAAAAAGAAAACAACTCAGTAATCTAGATAGACAATATTTTAATGCAATATTAAGAAAAAACTTTATGTTGAAATAATTACCAATTGATGGGAAAGTGCAAAGAAATGTACAGGGAGGTCCCATTCACTCTTCACCCAGCCTCACCCCAAAGTTAACATCTCGCTTATCTCTAGGACAACATCAAAACCGGGAAATTGACATTCAGGCTTCCTGAGCTTTATATAAACTACTCATTGTTGTGTGTGTGTATATGTGTGTGTCACTTTATGCAATTTTATCACGTGTAGTTTTTATTTTGGGGGGCGGTGCATGGTCCAGGAATCGAACCCGGGTCTCCTGCATGGAAAGCGAGCATTCTACTACTGAACCACCTGTGCACCCTCACATGTAATTTTGTGTAACCACTACCCAAATCAAAATACTAAACTGCCTGAGACCCCTTTATGCTACTTCTGTGTAGCCACACCCATTAAGGCAATATTTTTGAAAAATTGAAATGAATGCAAAAAAAGAAAAAGTCCAACAGCTCTGTGTGAACCCTTTTGGAGCCTGAGGCAGTGGGGAAAATGTATGTTTGTGTATATATATATATATATGCTTTTTAATGGTTAATTTTTTTTCCAGAAGGAGATTTTCAAAACATGACCAATGAATTTGCTCCCATTAAAGCTAAGGAAGTAAAATGATAACATACATTCTGTCTGGGTACAAATAAAATATTTAAACTTTAGAAAACAACATTTACTTTTCAGCTCTTCAATATTTTTCAATTACTTTCATGATCTAGGGGGAGAAAAAAAAACTAACCATTAAAAAAATACGTAAGTCCGGGAAAAGTTTGGCAGTTTCTTAAAAATCCAGAAGGCAGCTACCAGACAACCCAGCCAGCAGCATTCCGGGCATGTTTCCCAGTGAAACGGAGACGTATGTTCACACACAACCCTGTATATGAATGTTGTTAGCAAGTTTATTTGTAGTAGGCTAAAACCGGAAATAACCCAGATGTCCTTCAGTGGGGAAATGATGAAACCAACTGTGGTCTGCTTATAGCATGAAATTTTACTCAATGATAAAAGGGATGGAGCCTTTGTTTTTTTTTTTTTAACAGTTTTATTCACACGACATAAAATTCATCCTAAATATACAATCAATGGCATCATCACAGTTATGCATTTACTACCCCAATCTATATGAGCACATTTCCATTTCTTCCAAAAAGAAAAGAAAAAAAAATCCCATACTCCTTCCTTATATCCCTCTCTTATTGACATTTAGCCTTGGTATAGGGCCTTTGTTACAATTAATGAAAGAATATTACAACAGTGCTGTTAACTCTAGACCTTAGTCTGCATGAATTGCATTTCTCTCCATATATTGCCCTGTTATTTACACTGTGTAATAGTGACATGCATTTGTTCTAGTTCAGGTAAATCTTTCTGTACTCCTTAAGAGTCAATTGTCCGATCTCTGCCCTCGTTCTATCTCCTGATAAGCTGTGCTCTCTCATTTAACTCTCAGTTTGCTCATTATAGTCAGCTGGCATCCAATAAATGTCCTTTTGTTTCTGGCTCGTTTCGTGCAACGTCACGTCCTCGATTTCATTCACGCCGTTGCATGCATCACGACCTGACTCCTTCCCGCAGCTGCACCTTCCATCGTATGGATACACCGCAGTCTGCCCCTCCACTCATCAGCTGCTGGACCCTTGGGCCATCTCCATCCGGGGGCAATCGTGAATACGGGGACTTGGCTGAATCTCCAGAGAATGACACTGAGCCAGGAAAGCCAACCCCCGAAGGCTGCCATTTACGTTAACATTCTTGAAATGACAAAATCCGAATCCGAGGATGAATTAGAAGCGGCCAGGAATGGGGGATGGTAGCGGGGAATGGGAAGGAAGTGGGCGTGGCCACAAAGAGCAAACCCTGGGATTCCTGTGGGGCTGGAAGGTTCTGTATCTTATCTGTATCGGAATCAGCCTCCTGGCTGGGACATTGACTACAGTTTTGCAAGATGTTAACATTGCAAAGCGGGGGGGGGGGGGGGGGGGGGGGGACGGGACACTGGATGAAGAGTGCCTGGGATGCCACTATATCATTTCTAACAAATTGAACTTAAAAAAAAAAAAAAAGGAAATTGCTAGAAAAAAAATATGCACAAAAACATGTATGTAGGGTGGCACGTGTGCTTTCCCTTTGTCTCAGGTTCCAGCACAGCTTTGGCATATCGTTTTTAGCATTATCATTTTTACTCAGGTAAAGGAGGTCACCATGACTTTAGTTAGAGACCCTCCCGTAGACAGTTTCTACCTTGTGTCTCAGCATCCCCAGAGGATAAGGTGAAGTGGCTTCTGATGCAGAGTTAGGGACTCAGGCTGAATGTGCACACACACCAGGCATCATCCGGTTTTTTTTTTTTTTGTCAGCATCGCTTGGACACATGGTGACTTACCCCTTTCTGGGTCTCAGGCCCATGTCCCCAGTTTCCTGCATTCATCCTTCCAGGCACCAAGAATTCATTGAGCTCCTACTGCATGCTAAGTACTGGATCTGGCACCAGGCACACAGGAGTGAATAAAAGACTCTTGTGAGATTTTAATGACTGTATCAGCATAAAGAGGTTTATTTTAAGGAATTGGCTCACGTCATCATGGGGGGTTGGTAGGTTCAAAATCTCTTGGGCAGACCGACAGGTTAGAAGCGCAGGCAGGGTTTCTAAGCTGCAGTCTTGAGGCAGAATTTAAAATTTTTTAAACTTTTTTTATTGTATGGTATAACATATATACAAAGCAAAGAAATAAAAAAGCAATAGTTTTCAAAGCACTCTTCAACAAGTGGTTACAGGACAGATCCCAGAGTTTGTTATGGTCTACCATACCATCATCTCATATATACATATTTCAGACTTAGACATGGGTTATAATTTTACAATTTTAGGTTTCTACTTCTAGCTGCTCTAAAATATTGGAGACTAAAAAGAGACATCAATTTAATGATTCAGCATTCATATACATTTGTTAAGTCCTGTCTTCTATGTATAATTTCACCATCACCTTTGATCTTTCCATACCTCTCTTTGGGGTTGTTTGGGCTATGGCAATTCTAAATTTTTGCTATTGGAAGGGCCTGTCATTAATATGGGGTAGGGGGATGGAACTATCCGATGTTCTGGAGAGGCTGGGCTAGGTTTCAGGACGTATCTGGACCAGGGGCCCACTGGAGGTTGTAGGTTTCTGGCAAGTTACTCTAGTGCATGGAACCCTTGTGGAATCTTCTATATTGCTCCAGGTGTTCTTTAGATTGGCTGGATGGTTTTGGTAGGGGCTTGGCAGGTTATGACAGGTAACAAGGTCTAAGTGAAGCTTGCATAAGAGCAACCCCCAGAGTAGCCTCTCGACTCTGTTTGAACTCTCTCTGCCACTGCTACTTTATTAGTTACACTTTTCTCCCTTTTGGTCAGGATGGAATTGTTGATCTCATGGTGCCAGGTCTGGATTCATCCCTGGGAGTCCTCTCCCACGTTGCCAGGGAGACTTCCACCTCTGAATGTCATGTCCCACGCAGGGGGGAGGGTAATGATTTCACTTGCAGGGTTGGGCTTAGAAAGAGTGACGTCACATCTGAACAACAAGAGATGTCCTCCAGAAGTAACTCTTAGGCATGCCTATAGGTAGGATAAGCTTCTCTGCTGCCTACATAAGCTTCCCAAGGTAAGATTGAGGCTTACTATTGATTTGGGCGTCCTTTAAGTTTGACACAGTATCAGGGGGATACCCTGATGGTGAGATTTAGTAGTTCCATATTCTTTCTCCCCTCCCTCAGGGGACTTTGCCAATACTTTTTAATTAGAGGCAGAATTTCTTTTTCTCCAGGTGCTGGGGATTGAATCACGTGTTGAAGTCCTAACCCCCTAGCCCTTTAGGCGGGAGTGAATTTGTAAATGGGATCTTCAAAGAATCTATGAAGACAAGGCTAAACTGAATTGGGGAGGCCTTTAATCCAACAGGAGAGAGTCTTTCTAAGCAGAGTAAGGGGAGACAAAAGGAAGACCCCCACCATGTAACGGAGGCAGAGTATGAGTCACAGGTGGCCTGCAGGTCACCAGCCGCATGCTACAGATTTCAGAGAAAGCACAGCCTGCTGCTAACTCGATTTTGGTATGGTTTACAGTTTCACAATTTCAGATTTTGCCTCCTACCCGCTCCAAGACACTGGGGATTCAACGAAGTATCAATACAATGCTTCAGGGGTCATATTCATGTGTTAACATTTTTTAAATCTTATCTTCTCTATTATAGCTCCTCCTTCTTTGATCTTTCTCTCCAATCTTTAAGGATATATTGCTCATTATCTTTTTAAACTTTTTTGTTGTTAAATATAACATATACACAAAGAAAAGAAAGAAAAAGCAATGATTTTCAGAGTACACTTCAAAACAAGTAGTTACAGAACAGATTTCAGAGTCTGTTATGGGTTATCATTCCACTATTTCAGATTTTTCCTTCTAGCTGCTCTAAAACATTGGAGGCTAGAAGACGTTTTCTTTTTCTTTTTTGTGAAAAATAACATATATACTAAAAGAGCAATAAATTTCAAAGCACATTGCAACAATTAGTTGTACAACAGATTTCAGAGTTTGGTATGGGTTACAATTCCACAATTTTAGGTTTTTCCTTCTAGCTGCTCCAAGACACTAGAGACTAAAAGAAACATCAGTGTGAGGATTCAGCAATCATACTTGTTTGTTAAACCCTACCTTCTCTACATAACTCCACCATTACCTTTGATCTTTCTCCCACTCTTTAAGGGTGTTTGGGCTATGCCCATTCTAACTTTTTCATATTGGAAAGGGCTGTTGATAATATGAGATGGGGGATGGAACTAGCTGATGTTCTAGAGAGGCTGGGCCCTCTGCATTTCAGGACTTATCTGGTCCAGGGACCCATCAGGAGGTTGTAGGTGTCTGGGGAGTTACCTTGGTGCATGGAACATTTGTAGAATCTCATATAATGCCCTAGGTGTTCTTTAGGATTGGCAGGAATGGTTTTGGTTGGGGTTTGGAAAGTTATGGTAGGTAGCAATGTCTAATGGAAGCTTGCATAAGAGTGACCTTCAGAGTAGCCTCTTGACTCTATTTGAACTCTCTCAGCCACTGATACTTTATTTGTTACACTTCTTTCCCCCTTTTTGGTCAGGATGGCATTGCTGATCTCACGGTGCCAGGGCCAGGCTCATCCCTGGGAGTCATCTCTCATGACACCAGGGAAACTTTCACCCCTGGATGTCATGTCCCATGTAGGGGGTTGGGCAATGATTTCACTTGCAGAGTTAGACTGAGAGAGAGTGAGGCCACATCTGGACAACAAAAGAGAAATCTGTTTTTGCTCTGAAGTCGTCTAACTGATTGGAGGGGGCCCATTCACTTCAACGGGGATGATTTCTTTTACAAAAATCAATTGAACAGAGACATGAATTACACAATACCCCCAGAGCAACCTCTTAACTGTGTTTGACCAAACAACTGGGCACCATAGCTTAGCCAAAATTCACTAGCAGAACTACCGTGCTGCCAATGCTTGGGTAGATCAGCAAATAGTAGGTGCCTACTAAATGTTGGCCGAGGACAGAGTTTGCAAACTGATAAGCAAGATCCGGGACGAGGGTATAGTAACTTCAGGGTGAGCCTGAAAAGCCTCATCTAAAAAGCCATGGAGCTGACGTAATATTTCAGTGCACTATTTCATGCAAAGGAAAGCACATGAACAAAATGTCAACATTTTACATAAAAACAGGGTGGGCAGCTGCAGGATCAGATAGCTTCTTTATGTAAAACCCTGGTGTTTTGTTCGGCATGAATTATTTTTGCAATGGTTTGGATTTCTCAAAATAGTGCTTTAAAAGAGTATTTACTTTGATGACGAGTTTTTTGGCACCCCTTAAATTTTGGGCTCAAGACAAGTGACTCACTAGTCGTGGCCCCAGAATGCCTTGGGAAGGGGAATCTGAGATGTACACAGATGATGCATGTTCTGCCACCTCACCCGTTGCTGGTGCAGTCTCTGGATCTCCTAGACATCTGGATTTCTTCCTGTGAAACATCCTGATTTTAAAAGGTCAGCAAAAAATTCAAACATTGCAAAGGGCTTCTGGGCTACGTCTGGCTTGAGGGCCACTAGTTTGCAAACTCTATTTAGACAGGGATTTTCCCTCGGGGTGGGCGAATCTGTGCAGGTAGGGTAGGCAGGGAGAGAGAGCTGCTCACAGCCTAGGCGCCTGGTCCTGTCCAGCCCAGGGGCACCATTGGGGAGGTTCCTGTGGAGTTGATAAGAGCCTGCAGCTGTGGATCACAGGGACACAGAATGTCAGCAGTGCACAAAGCTCCTGAGAACAGAGAGGGTGGTGCCTCTAGCTACACATATAGGAGAGTCTTCCCCCCATGATGTGCATATTTATCAGTGTAGTGGGAGGAATAGTGTCCCCTCAAAATTCATGGACACCTGGAATCTACAAATGTGACCCTACTTGGAAGTAGATTCTTTACAGATGTAATCATGTTAAGAAACAGTCATACTAGGTTAGGGTCCTAAATCCCTTGAGTGGTGGGTCCTTATAAGAGGAGGAGCAGACACTCAGATGGACACACGGGGGACAGGTGGCCCCGTAGGGATGGAGTTTGGAGGGGTGCATCCAAGAGCCAAGGAACACCCAAGAAGTCCTGGTGCCAGAGAAGTTGGAAGGAGCAAGGAGAAAGAACCCTTCTCTAGAACCTTCCAGAAGGAGTGCAGCCCTGCTGACCCCATGATTTCGGATTTGCCGCCTCCAGAGATGGGAGAGATTCCATTGTTTTTAGCTCCCCAGTTTGTCCTCATTTGTTATGGTGCCTCTGGGGGAAACCAAGGCAGTCAATGTCACCAGAAATGCTGATTAAAAATGCAGATTCCACGGGCCAGTTTCCCTGGAGGCAGGATTCTGTTTCATTAGGTTTGCATTTTAAGACCAAAGTTCATGATTCCAGCGATTGAAAACCCCTGGATATTATACTCAGACCAAGCAGCCAGAGTTGGGGTTCTCTGGCCCTTCCCAGCCAAATGACCTTGAGTTTAACCTCTCTGAGACTCAGTTTCAACCTCGATAAACTCCAACCTTATACAAAGGGGTCAAGAAAATGGGGCATACAAAATGCCTAATGCAAGGCTCGGTAAATGCTCAAGAAAACGGCACCACAATTATTGTTATTGTCTTGCATGTCAAATTACCGATTAAGTCCCCTATGAGTGAGCGCTGGGAGCGAGGGTTCTGGATTAGAACCCGCTTCTGCTGCCCGGGATTCGAACTCTTGGACCTACTCGCTCATCTTTGACGTCACAAAGTCGCCCCTGAACATTTGCTCCTCGCCCGGCGGCGGAGTCCAATACAGCTTGCCTATTTGCATATTAGCATAGCCCCGCCTCCCGCGCCTTTCCAACTCGCGGGTGGTCAGCGCCGGTGCCACTCAGCGCCCGGAGCCCCGCCCCGCTCTGCTGGGCGCAGCCTACCCCGCTGCCTGCACTACGCCCCGCCCCTGGCGCGGGCCTCCCGCCGTCCAGGCTCGCCATTGGCCGCGCCGGGACGCCGGGCCCGCCCCCGTGGTCCGGGCCCCGCCCCCGCGGAGGGAGCGAGCGCTCGCGGGCCGGGCGGCGGGTTCGGCTGCGCGGCGGGGCTGAGGCGGCCGAGGCGGCCCGAGCGCAGGTAAGGGCGCCCTGGCAGCCGCCGCGAGCCGGGCCGGGGGGTGCGCCGGCTCACCTCGGGCGCTGGGGAGGCCGGGAACTGAGGGCAGGGCCGGGGCGGCACGGGCAGAGGGCTGGTGAGGGCTGCAAATTGGCTGCGGTCGGAGTTGGGGGTCGGGGTTACCGGGGGAGGGGCTGGGACTGGAGTTGGGGGTCGGGGTTACGTGGGGAGGGGGCTGGGGTTGGGGGGGCAGGGGTTTTCGGGGGAGGGAGCTGAGGCTGGGGGACGGGGTGAACTGGGGAGGGGGCTGGGGTTGGGGGGTCGGGGTTGACTGGGAGGGGCTGGGACTGGAGTTGGAGATCAGAGTGAACTGAGGAGGGGGCTGCGGACGGAATTAGGGGTCGGGGGTCTTTGAGGAAGGGGCTAGAAGTGGAGTTGAGGGTCGTGGTTAACTGGGGAGGAGGGACAGTTTTAAGGTCGAGATTAACTGGGGAGGGGGCTGGGGATGGAGTTGGGGGTCGGAATTAACTGAGGAGGGGGCTGGGGACAGGGCTTTAGGGTTGAGGTGAGCTGGGGGAGGGGGCTGGGGATGGAGTCCCAGGGGGAGTTGGAGGTGGGATTAACTGGGGAGGGGTCCCAGTTGGCCGGGACCCAGGGATTGGGGTGGGCTGAGAAAGGGCCAGAAGGACAAAGTAAGGAGAGAAGCCAGGAAGGGTCTTAGGGGTGCCCAGGGGGGTCAGGCTCGCCTAGTGGGGGTCTGAGGGATATAAAGCAGGAGCTTGCCAGCCAGGAGTGGACCGGAGTTGGGGAAGGAGGAAGTTAGGATGGGGAAGCAAGCACCGAAGTGGGGGGCTGAGTGGTGGTGGGACAGAGGAGAGGGCTGGTGCTTTTGGTGGGAGGTTAAGTGGTCAGGAGGAGGAGGTGGGGGGTCCTGGGTAGGATTCAGTCATAAGGACCTGGGAGAGGAACTGCTGTCCTACTTTTGAGAGGGGTGTGTGTGTGTGTGTGCTAATGGTTTGTCATAGAATGGGACCACGGAGCTGTGAGCTGGAGGAGACGAGAGCCTGGAGTTCAAAATACTTTGCAATGTCTGTTTTTAGCTTTTACGGTGCAAAGGAGACTATCTTGGGGAAGCAAGGAATTCTTACTGGCGACTGCATTTTTTTAAGGAATTTTTGGGCCCAGGAGTGAGGACCTGAAGTGGGAGTTTTGGGGACGATGAATTTGAGGGCCGTGGGTGGCACTTTATTTTTCCTGGGTAGCGGGGGTTGCTAGGGGCTGGAAAGTGGGTGGCAAGCGACAGGCAGGATGAGCAGGAGCGCAGCTTCCCTAACTAAGAGTCTTCTGACTGTTGCTAGGTGTCAGCGAAGCAAGTGCCAGGTTCACCCGGTGCCATCCGTTTAGATGCTGGGGTCTTGCAGAGATCAGGAGTGGAGAGCAGCCGGTTCTGGAATTGGGTGGACCTGTGTTCGGATTGTGGCTCTAATGGTTTCGTTGGTGGTGTAACCTTTTTTGGGGGGGCTTTAGTTTACACTTCTGTAAAGTCGGAACATAGCCCGTGTCTTGTTGGGTGGTTGCAAGGATCACATGAGGTTTCGCAGGGATCCGGCACAGTTCCTGGCACGCGGGAAGGTACATGTGGCATTGATAATGATGTTCTAAATTAAGGTTTTTTTCAGGGGGTGGGGAGAGAGGGTTGAATTGCTGGATTATCACCGAGGGGAGGGAAGGAAGCAACTACGTTTGACTCCATTCCTGTAATCTTGCGATGCACATACAAATCACCCCAGGAGCTTTCAAAAAGAATCTGGGGGGAAAAGAAAAAAAGAGTACCTTTCCCTATTATGAAAAGCACGGGAAAAGAAGAAGAGATCTGCCTGCCCTGACCCCGAGAAGATTCTGATTCTGAAAGTTTGTCAAGGAAACACTTAAGAAAAGGCTGTGTCGTTCTCATTTGGGGGTACCCCTCGAGTAATCATCCTGATGCGTGTGTACCCCATAAGGGACCATCCGATCATTGTCGTGTGCTCTTTAAATATATGAGCTCTGCAGCTTAAACTTGTACGATGAGCCAGCTGAAGGGTTTCCCACACGGCATGGTTGGCATCGGGGCTGGACCACTGTTTGGGGGCTGTCCTGGCATTGTGGGGTATTAAACAGCGTCTCTGGGCTTCCCCCACCAGATGCCAGCAGCACTTCCCGTGACACCCAAAAAATGCCTCTGGACCTTGATAGATGTCCCCTGGAGGACACAGCAGTCTCCAGCTGAAAACCACCTTTACAGACAAAACTGTTATTTTCTCATTTAAAAACTATATTTTGCCTTTGGTGTTTAGGAAATTCAGCCATTTCAAAAGTTTTGGTTTGTTTTTAAGTTATTCTTAAATAACTTAAAGAGAAAAATAAAATCACATTGCTTTTAGAGAATTTTAGAGAAGCTGACTCAGTTTGGGGTAGGTCTTTTTTTTGTGGCTTTTTGAATACTTATATTGATTTTTGGATATGTGATTAATTTATCTGTACGGGTGATGAAAGATGCCACAGCTAATCATTTGCTTGCTTGGTTTTAAACTTCAAGCCAAAAGCTTCTAAGAAACTTGAGTTATTCAAGCAATTCTTGGTCTTATATAAAAAAATTTTATTTAAAAAGTGCCCTTTGATTGAGCTGTTGTTTTCCACTCTTGTGTAATGCTTAATGAAGTCTAGGACCCTATCACTTAAAGGGAGATACAACTAAATATGAATTACCCTAACGTATATTCAATTCAGCATCATCTTTGCTGCGAGGAGGTATTTTTGTCATACATCATGTAGTAGTGTAAAAAACTTTTTTCATAGAAGGTGTTATTACGGGTTTTCTCATTGGCATCTGGAAACAAGGTGTGATGGATTTTGAAACTCCATTTACTAGGTCATTTGTCTTTGACGCTCCTTTGTAATTCCTCATCAGAGGATTGCACCTGGAACCTTCCTGCGCTTTCTAGAAAGGACTATTCCCATGTCAGTTGCTTTGCATTGCTCTGTATTGATACGAACTTATTTGCCCCGCCCCCACTTTGTTGCCTGGTAGGTGAGTCTTATCCTGGGGAAGATTTGCTTCACATCTGCCTCCATGCCCGTGTCCTTTAACGGTTGACTTTTGCAATTTCACGACCTTGGCCATGTCAGGAAGGCCCTGTCCGGTGAGCACCGTTCGTTTGGACATTCCGTGACCTCACTTCTAACTGCTTCTCTTTTGTGCAACCCTCGGGTTTGGTCTGTTTCTCTTCAGGGTGCAGAGAAAAGGGGCCCTCGCGTCTTTCACCTGTAGAGAGCAAATGGGAGAGCTGGCGAGATGGGGGTGACATGTCCACCCCCTATCATCCATCCTGCAGCATTGATTAGCTTTCTCTCAGCCATGTCAGTCCCACACCTCGCGTGCTGTCCTGCCACCTGGGGTGGGGCACTCTGGCTTGTGGGCAGCTCTAAGACGCTTCCAGAAACTGTTAGCCAATGCTTCTTGAGAACCTTGCAAAAGCAACAGTCTTATTGCTTCTTTTAAAAACTTTTTTAAGTGAAGAAATTGAAAAAAATAAAATTCACCCATTTTAAGCATACAATTCAATGATTTTTAGTAAATTTGCTGTGTGGTATAGCCTTCCCCAGAAGCCATTTGTAAAGATTTCCATCACCCCAGTAAGATTTCCTGTGGCCCTTAGCAGTCACCCCCCATCCTCAGCTACACCCCTACCCTCCCATCCCCTGACGGCTATGGATCTACTGTCTGTGTCTATGGATTTGCCTGTTCTGGATATTTCACGTAAATGGAATCATAGAATATGTGGCTTTTGGACTCTGGCTTCTTTTCACTGGGCATCATGTTTTCCAGGTTCATCCATGTTATAGCATATATCTGTGCGTCATTCCTTTTTTTTTGCATGGGCAGGCACTGGGAATCGAACCCAGTTGTTCAGCATGGCAGGCAAGAACTCTGCCTGCTGAGCCACCGTAGCCCTTTGTTCCTTTTTATGGCTGAATAATATTCCATTGTGTGGATAGACTACAGTTTGTTTTTCCTTTCATCGGTAGATGGACATTTGGGGTTTTCTATCTTTTGGCTATTCTGAATAATGCTGCCATGAACATTTGTGTACAAGTTTTTGTGTGAACATGTTTTCATTTGGGCTGGGTATATACCTAGAAGTGGTATTTCTGGGTCATATGCTTATGCCACTCTTAACCTTTTGAGGAACTATCGAACTGTTTTTCCAAATTGTCTGCACCTTTTTACGTTTTGATTTCTCCACATCCTTGCCAGGAATTGCTATTATCTAACTTTTTGATTCCAGCCATCCTAGCAGGTGTGAGGTGGTGTCTCCTTATGGTTTTGATGTGCATTTCCCTAATGGCTAATGATGTTGAGCATCTTTTCATGTGCTTATTGGACATTTGTAGCTCTTTAGAGAAATACGTATTCAAGTCTGTTTTGTAATTGGGTTGTCTGTCTTTTTGTTGTTGAGTATAGAAGGTCTTTATATATTCTGGACATTAGACTCCTCTCAGGTATATGGTTTCATATTTCCCCTCATTCTGTAGGTTCTGTTTCTTCTTTCTTGATAATGTCCTTTGATACATGAAAGTGTTTAATTTTGGGGATTTATCTGTGCTGTTGCTTGTATCAGCACTTAGTTCCTTTTCATTACTGAATAATAGTCCGTAGGCTGGATGAACTGTATTTTGTTTATACAGTCACCTGTTGATGGACATCTGGGCTGTTTACACTTTTGGGCAAAAAGGAACAACGCTCTGGTTTAAATGGCTCTTTCCTCAGGACAGGTGGCCAACTACACCAAAACATGGGGTCTTCTTTCAGATGGCAGTTTTCTGCATTTTACCTCTGTCCTGGGCACCCCAACACCATCCCCCATCCCCTCTTGCTTAGAACACCCTAGCCAGTTTCTCCCTCTGCAGTGAGTTAACTCACAAGACCAGGGCAAGACTAGAATAAGCTTTGTGAAGCACAGATCCGATTGTCATCTCCTTGCCACCCTCACCGACTCATCACCCACATGATAAAATCTAAACGCGTGACGCTGCATGGTCTGGCCCCACTTCACCTTTCTGGGCTAACCTTCACCCTGACCCCCTTCACAGCCCCGTGCAACCTCCCAGCCTAACCCCTCTCGGACCCCTACCCCGATGCATAACCCCAGGGGTTCCTGAAGGGTGCAGCACACCCGCTCCTTTGTCTGGAACCTTCCTTCTTTCCTTCTTCCAACAAAGATTTGTTGCGTGCCTATTTTAAGCATCCGGGCTTGTGCCAGGTGCTGGGAGGGCAACGTGAATAAGACGCTTGTGTGTGCACAGGCGATGGGGGGCTGTGGGTTGTGGGGACCAGAGACTCCTGCCACCTCGGAGTCACCTGGACAGGCACCCAGGCCCTTCCCTGCTCCGTGGAGTTGGGGGTCTCTGGTGGAGGTGGGGGTTCCGGGCGGGTGGATTCCTGAGCTCCACAGGTGCGGCCACAATAAGATGTTTTTCAGGAGGAGGTGGGGGTGGGGTGGGGGCTGTAATACCTCTGCTTGGGGAGGTCCGGGGAAAATTCAGAAAGAACTGTGGACGGAACAGAAGTTTGCCAAGGTGGGGTGCAGGTGGATGAGGCAGCCCACCTGCGTGTGGACAAATGTGGGGAGTGGTCTCTGTCATCAAGAGCAGCATTTCTCAACTCAGGAACCAGTTTGGTGCCAGGTCATGCTCTTGGAGGGGGGCTGTCCTGGGCTCTGCCTCTCTGTTCTCCCCCCACCCGATGCCAGCAGCAGCCCCCTACCCAGTTGTGACAACCCCATATGTCCCCTAGGGGCAGAACCACTCCCCACTGAGAACCCCCCAGTGGCTTGGAGAGCCCACTGACCCCTCCAGAGACTCTGCATCCCATCATCATCCGACCTGCTGACGTCCCGGGAGGTTGCACACATTTTAACTCACAAACTGAGTTGGTGGCGGTGGGGGAGCTGAACCCCAGAAGCCGGGGGGTTGCTCTGGTTTATACCGACTCACCCCTTGGGAATTTATTCTGGCTGGAGACGTGGGCTAGTGATCGAACTCAATTTTTTTCCAAATCATTAATGCAGGGTTTCTTCCCCTCGGCGCTGCCGAAATGGGGGGCAGGGTGATCTCGGGGTGGGGGTCCTCCTGGGCACTGGAGGATGTGAGCAGCACCCCTGGGTTCCATCCACCTGATGCCAGGAGCCCTCCCTCCCCAAGTCATAACTATCCCATGTGCCCCCACAATCAGCCCCGGTTGAGAACTGTATCGAGCTATGATAGAACACATATTTTCAGAGAATACTGATATTTTAGAAGAAAAAGCTGCTGTTGAGCTAGTTGAGGGCTATTCCCTGCAAAATGCAGTTAGAAAAAAAAAAAAACCCAAAGTGTAGATTCCTGCAAATGCGGTATGACCCAGTCCTGAAGAGCCTGCCTTTGATGATCCAAATCACTGGAGCTCATCGCATCTGGGGAACTCCATTACCAACCCAGCCAAGGAGAGACCAGAGCAAACCATATGCTCGGTTCCCAGGATTTCCCAGATGTGCAGATAGCAGCCCTTCAAGAACACCATTCACTTAACGGACATGCACCAAAACCTGTCCAGTGTCTACCTGTGCAGGTGATTGGGGTTGGACAGAGACCCTGTGAAAACCTCCGAGGAGGTGTGGCATTGGGTCAGAGCCATAGGCAATGGGTCCCAGAGGCTGTTCATTTAATGAGGAGGGGGTGCTGGTGGTATTGAGTTGGGGGAGCCCAGGGAGGCGGCTCAATGCCCTACAATGTCCAAGGCAGCCTCTAGTGTCATTTGTGCCGTGTGGGACACCCCGGTCTGCAGGCATTGCTGCCTCGTCAGAATTTCCTTGTCGGAATTTCCAAAACTGTACTCTTTCGGCAGATGAGAAAATAGGAAAAGTTTACCCTTTTTTGATGTACTTCGATTAGTCGAGAGTCCACTTTGTAAATCACAGGTGTGTGCATGTATGAGCCTGTTTTCCACCCTCTTTTTATGCTAAGGTGGGGCAGGACCCAGGCCAGGAGACCAGGTGGATTCGGGGTGCAGATTATTTTGAAACCTGCCCACACTCATCTGTTTGCTCATGACTCCCAGTTGTCGGTTCTTGGGTTCTTGACTTTCTTTTCAAGGCAGTGAACGATCCGTGCCTCCTGACTTAAGAAACTTTCTGATTGGATGGGCAAAAAAAAAAAAGTTAAGGAGGCATCAAAGAAAGGAGATGAGTCCGGCCAAATGAAATGTTCCGATGACCTTGAGATAGCAGGATGAGGGGGAGCTGGGGCCATGGCCTGCAGAGAGTCCATAATTTAGTCCCCAGGTAGGACTCGGCTTCCCCTGCTGGGTCTTTGCCGGCCTGGTGCAGGGAGACCCCTGGCTCTCCGGCTGTCACAAGCCCACCCGCTGAGCCCTCCCCCTCCCTCTCCCCCAGCCCCATGGGAAAATTAAAATTTACACTGTCTCGCTGTAAGTCAAGAACTCTGTGCAGGCTGTGGGAGGAGGGGGGAGTGCTCCTGTTCGAAGAGGTGGCTGGGGGCAGGAGTGAGGGACAGAAGAGGCCTCGGGTTAGCCATGGAACCCCCAGAGAAGCTCCTGCCCCACCCATTCCTTATCCACAAAATGGGGTTGGGGTCGCTGCCTTGTCCGCCTGCAGGGGCATGCAGATCAAATGAGGTAGCCCTGGAAAGGCACGTAAATGGCACGTGTCACTGTTATTACAGCGATGGCATTTGACTAAGGCAGGGTTTCCAACGTGGTGCTGCTGATGTCGGGGCAGGATCTTTCTCTGGGGTGGGGGCCGTCCTGGGCACTGGTGGGTGTAGTGCAGCGTCCCTGAGCTCCTCAGACTCTATACCCTAGACTGCCACCTCCCCAAGTCATGACAACTGAAAACATTTCCAGTTACTGCTCAGTGTGCCCAGTGGGGAGGGATTGGGATGGGCAGAGTCACCTCCAGCGGAGAAACTTTGGGGCTGAATGATTTCTAATAAGATTTTATGATTCTGTGATTGCATTAAAGTGAAAAAAAATGTGTTTTGTTTTTATGGGGGAAGGGATAAGAGCAGTTTAGTAATCCTGAGTAACTGGCAGGGGATAGCTTTGCATATGACAGGGTTTTATGGGAATTATTCTTCAATATTCTTCCTCCTAAGCTCGGGCCAGTAGAGATAGAGCCATTCGATCCTCACTATTTGCAACTTCTTACCTCTTGCTAAAATTTACTGGTCACCCCCAAATCCGGGCTCAGGGTGCTTTTGCAGCTCTTCACGGAGTGGTGAAAAATTTGAGTCTCACGATGCACACGTTCCCGGCTGAGGTTGAACAGGGCGACTGCCTGCCTTGTTTCAGATTCAGTGCTGTAGATGGGAGTCCTCTTTGTGGTATATTGAGTGCCACATCTTTGGCACTTTTGTGCCTCTTGTGGATGATTTCACAAGCGTAGCGCCGAAGTGCCGTCCAGCATTCCTAAGTGCGAGAAGGCTGCAGGAGGCCTCGTGGAGAGAGCACGGGTGTCAGATAATCTTTGTTGAGGCATGAGTTACGGCTCTGCTGGCTGTGAGCTCTAGGGTTGCCGAACCAACAATATTAAATTAGTGGTCTTTACACCAAAGCACATGCATCAGAAAAGGTTATGTATCGAGGCTGGCAGGAACCTCACCCCACGTCTTCTCCGGGAGCAGCGCATCAGTATTCGCTAATTCACTGTTGGCAGTGACTTGGTAAAACACTGTCAGAATCTACTATACCATGAGTGACACGTGTAATTTCAACATTAAAAAAAATAGGTGGGATTCATTTTAATAATGTATTTTAATTGACCCAGCATATCTAAAATATTATCATTTCAATGTGTAAGCGAATGAAAGAAAATACGACTGTGATACTTTACTTTTTTTTTTGGCACAAAGTCTTCAAAACTCAGTATTTTGTACTCACGGCGCGTCTTGATTTGGACCAGCCACATCTTGAGTACTCGGCAGCTGCACGCGACCAGTAGCCGCCATCCTGGACAGCACAGGTCTAGGAAATAGGTAGGGAAGTTTTAGAAGAAAATAATACCTTTGAAGGGATGTAAGTGTCTCAGCTTTTTTTTTCTCCTGTTTTTTTAAATATTAAATTTTCCATTTTAACCATTTTTAAGTGTGCAATTCAGTGGTATTAATTACATTCACAGTGTTGTGCAACCATTGTCACCATCCATTGCCAAAACTTTTCATCACCCTGAACAGAAATGCTGTGCCCATTAAGCAATAACTTCCATCCCCACACTCCTAGCTCCTAGTAGCCTCTAATCTACTTTTTGCCTCTGTGGATTTACCTGTCCTAGTTATTTCAAGTAAGTGGAATCACATGGTATTTGTCCTTTTGTGTCTGGCTTATTTCATTTAGCATCATATTTTCCAGGTTCACCTCTATTGTGGCATGCATTGGAATTTCATTCCTTTTTTTAGCTGAGTAATATTCCATTGTATGATGGGCTGCATTGTGTTCTTTTGTTCATCTGTTGGACACTTGGATTGCTTTATCTTTTGGCTATCATGAACAATCGGCTGTGAAATTGGTGTGCAAATGTCTGCTCAAGACCCTGCTTTCAGTTCTATTGCATAAATACCTAGGAGTGCAATTGCTGGGTCAGGCAGTAATTCTGCATTTAACTTGCAGTCTGCATTTTTTTTATAGTTTAACTTTTAATTGTATAATATAACATATGCATAGCAAAGGAAAAAGAAACAATAGTTTTCAAAGCATTCTTCAACAAGTAGATACAGGACAGATCGCAGAGTTTGTTATGGGCTACCATACCATCATCTCAGATTTTTCCTTCTAGCCGCTACAGAATATAGAAGTCTAGAAGAAATAAATATTTTTTTATCATCACAGCTTACTTTTAGTCAACATTTGCAAGGCAAAATGCCCTAGAGGGAGGTTTGAAAACTGTGACCGTTTAAGTTAAAAGCAAATGTTTCCTTCCGTTGGCTTGGTAGCTGAAGACAATTTTCATTTTCACTACCAGCTGAACTTAAAAATGTCTCTCTTTTTAAATTGAGAAACATAGGCTAATTCGTTCGAAACATAGGCTGATTTTTAAATATTTGAGAGAGGGGAGAGAAATGGAAGGTGTTTTTTTTTTTTTTTTTCCAAATTGCTGCTTATGAAACATGGTTGTTTTTTACTTGAACTTTCAGTGATTGACAGCAGGAGGAAATGAGCTGGGTGGAGCTTTATGAATGGGTTGAGTATTTTTTATTGTTTTAAGAAATATGTTGGCGTCTCTCTCTTTGGCTCACTCGTGCTCTTGCTCTCATAGGAGAGAACGTTCCTACGAAGTTCTCAGGTGGGGTAAAGAAAGCAAAGACTCTTCGGTGATGGTTCACAGACCTCAGACGTGTGCACTTCGGTTTGGGGCACGGTAGAGCAATGGACTGGGATTCCAGAACCTTTCAGTCCTGGCCCTACTTCTCATTTTGAAATTGGCAGAAATCTCTCCTGCCAACCTCCATATTCCTTTCTGAGAAATGGGCCGCAGGATAAGATACTATTTCTAAGAGCTGCTCCATTTTCCATTCTCAGCTGTGTGTCTGGCACCGGGCGTCATCTCTAAGAAAGAAAGAATATTGGACTTACCCCTGAGACCTGTGATGGGTTTATTGTTGTTGTTTTTAATAACTTTTTTGCTTTGAAATGGTTTTTTTTGTAGTTACAGAAAAGTCACACAGATAGCAGAGTTCCAACTTGCCCCTCACTCTGCATCCCCTCATGCTGACATCTTATCAAAACTAGGAAGTTGGCATTAGTGCATCACCGTGAGCTGAACCCCACACTTTATTTGGATTTCACTGGTGTATCCCCCAATGCCCTCATCCTGCCCCAGGGCCCCCCCACCCCGTCCCACCCAGGACCCCACTCTGCATTCGGGCTTCGTGCCTCATCTGGCCCAGGGACCGTCTCTCTGTCTTTCCTTGTCTCCTGTGACCTTGAGAGTGTTGAGGATGCCTGGCCGGGGTTCCTGGGGAAGGCCCCCCTCTGGGTTTGTCTGCCGTTTGTTCTTAGACAAGGGGGATGCACAGAGGTAGGGGCCCTCCACGTCCCATGCCATTGGGGGGCTCCCGACACCCCCATGACCACTGCTGGGATGTTACCCTTGACCTCTTGGCCAAGCTGGTATTTGTCTGCCTGCCGGGGACTCTGAGTCCTGGGTCCAGTCTCTTTCCTCCCTAACTTGCTGTGGAAACTCTGGCCCTCACCTGCAACACCGCACCTGTAAAACCTCACCTGCAACACTTCACCTGTAACACCTCATCTGTAAAACCTCACCTGCAACACCTCACCTGTAAAACCTCACCTGCAGTACCTCACTTGCAACATCCCACCTGTAACACCTCACTTGTAACCCCTCCCTGTGGTCCTTGCTGCCAGCACGCTAGTCCTTTGTCCTGTGAACTTTGCTTTCGACCTTGACAGCATGATTTAAGCCTTCTGCTAGACTGACCCCATGATGTCGTTGCTCCTTGAGATAATTTGGGGAGCTGGAAACTCATCTTCTTACAAATCGTGCAGGAAAGTTGGGGAGCGGCGTTTCCCTTCTGATTTGAGGCATCTGCAGCCCCCACCCCCAAACCCGTATGTGTGGTGGGACTGGGCAGGGTAGGGGGGCTTGGAACAGATCCCACTGCCGGCTTCTGAAATAAGCATAAGCTGGCCCCAAGTACTGTAACGCAGCTTTGGGTCTGATGTTGCATTTTAAGAAAAGGAATGGTGGAGGTTTAGATGAACAGGTAAACTTGAGACCCAGATGAACCAACCCTCTGAAAAGACCCAAAAGCATGTGCCTTGCCTCTTAAAGAAAAATTGATTTTTAATTGTGGTGACATATGCATAACATAAAAATAATTTTAAACATTTTCAGTGGACAATTCTTTGGCATTGTGTACATTGACAAGACTACAAAATTCCACCACGATCTATTCCAGATTATTTTCTTTATCCCACACTCGTTTAGCAATCACCCCCCCATTCCCCCCTCCTGCCATCCCTGGCACCCACTGTTCTGTCTTCTGTGTCTACGAATTTGCTTATTCTAACTGTTTCATATAAGAGGAGTCACGCAATGTTTGTCCTTTTGTGTCTGGCTTCTTTCACGCAACATGATGTCTTCAAGGGTCATCCACACTGTGACGGGGACCAGCCCTTCTCTTCTTTTTATGGCTGAATAATATCCCATTATCTGGGATATGCTCTGTCCACGGACATTTGGGTGGCTTCTGTCTTGTGGCAATTGTGAATCATGCTGCCGTGAACAGCAGTGTGCGAGCGTCTGCCCCCGTCCCTCATTTCAGTCCTTTGGGGTCTGCACCTAGGAGTGGAATTTCCAGGTCTTAGGAAATTCTAGATTTAACTTTCCAAGCAAACTGCCAAACCGCCTTGTCTCTCAACTTTGCATCTCTGCACTCACGGCCACAGGGACCTAGAGAACATCCTGCCCCTGTGCCCCGTCACTGCTGGCCTGCTGGAAAGCAGCATGTCTTGTAGGAAGGTGTCTGGTGAGCATTTAAAAGTGAAACTGGGGCAGCAATACCCAGCCTCCGGGGAGAGAAAGAACAGGATTTCCTCCGAGGAGCTCCTCTGGGGCCGTGACCGGGACCCTTTGTTGCCTTGAGCCCTTTCTCTCATGCCCTTGACCGCAGGTGCTGGGAGGACGAGCTGTGCCAGCTGAGTCCCCTGCCCTCCCGGCCCTGGACGCAGAGCGGACCCTCCTCTCGATCTTGGTGGTTACTGCATATCAAGGACTTGTCACACTCCAGAAATTTCTCTTGACCCCCTCCGCGTTCCCCTCCAGCTACAGCCTCCTAACTCACTGCAGCCCTTGCTTCCACTTGGGCTTGCTCTGCTTTTTTTTTTTTTTTTTTAACGTTTACATCGTAAGTTCTGTTTCCTAGAGCAGTTTCAGGTTTATAGAAAAGCTACCCACAAAGTTCAGAGGCTCCCCACCCCCACCCACACCCCAGGCTTCACATCCTGCCTTAACTGGGACGTGGTTACACGTAGCCAGCACTGACACATCCCAGCAACCCCAGCCCAGGCTGCCGTCAGGCTCCCCGCCTGCTATTGTCCCGTTTCCTGGGTTTACAGGGGTCCTCCCCCGCCCTGGGCTCCCCCGGAGCCCCTGGCCACCCCGCATCTCTCTACTGCCTCTCTACTTTTTGGCCTTTTCCGGAATGTCACGTGCTTGACTCATGCCGCAGTTGAACTCGGCTTCCTTCTCTGAGCATCTCGTGGCCATTCGTGGCCGAGAGCTCGTGTCTCTTCACGGCCACATCACACCCTGGTGGGGATCGGCCGCGGCTGGCCTACAGGCTCGCCCACGGCAGGCGTTTGGTAGTTTCCGACTTTCGGTAGTTGTGGACAAAGCTGCGGTCAACCTCCACATGTAGCATTTCACCGCGACACTGGTTTCCATCTCCTTCCAGGAAGGAGCACGATTGCCGGATCCAGTGGCGAGGCAGCGCTGAGCAATTTTGTTGCTTAAATGCGGTTTTTATCCTGGGAGAGTTTTGGATTCATGGAAAAGTTGCAGAGATCGTAGAGAGTTCCCACCTGCCCCTCACCCCACTTCCGCTCGTGTTCACATCTTACATGACCAGGGATCGTTTGTCCCAGCTAGGAAATCAGTGTCGATGGATGGATACCTTCCCCTCACTAACCCCTGTCCTTATTCAGAGTACCTTAATAGTTCCTAAAATGCCCTCTTTCTGCCCCAGGGCCCCCCACTCCCTCCAGGACCCCACTCTGCATCTGGGCCCCCCCACCTCCTCTGGGTGGAGCCTGTCTCTCCGTCTTTCCTTGTCTGCCATGACCTTGAGAGTGCTGGGGACGCCTGACCGGGGTCCCAGGGAAGGCCCCCTCAGCTGGGTTTGTCTGCCATCCTCATTGCACGGGGAACGGGTGTCCACAAGCTGGGTTTCCCATGGCGAACCTACCGTCACCCCTGAGCACCCTCTCGTCTTGGGAGCCACCTCCCTGGCTTTTTAAAAGGGTGCCTTTTCCGCCTGCTGCCCTCCAAGGGCCTGTGCCACCCGACTTCACTCACTCCCCACCCCGTCTCGGGCCACGTCCTGCGGTCCACGGGTGAGCCGCATTGATTGGTGCGGGCGGGCGCTCCGGGCAGCTGGCCCTGGATTTCGGTGGGCAGCAGCTCTGGACCACATACTTCCAAGGTGTCCCGAGAGGGCCATCAGCTCAGGACCGGCCAAGTGCACATCTGCTCCAGAATCAGCCGGCGGTGGCTGGAGTGCTTTGCGAGCCACGTCCCGGGGAGGGGACCCTGCTGGCCCTGGGGCTGTGCTGTGGGCCACATGACACCCCCCAAAGATAAGGCCTTACCTCCAGGACCTCGGAACGTGGCCTCACTTGGAAATAGTCTCATTAGAGATGGAATTAGGCAAGTTATTTGAGGTCATGCTGGAGAAGGTCAGGTCATCATTCCAATATAATTGGTGTCATTGTAAGAAAGGGAGATTCACAGAGGGGGAGACAGAGGGCTGTGGGGAGACGGAGGCAGAGGCTGAGTTACGTCCTAATCCAAGGAGCACCAAGGAGGGCGGCCATCACCCATAGCCAGGAGAGGGGCACGAGGCAGGGACACATGGCCTCACGGAGCCCCTGGCACTCATGGATAAGCTGAAATTCCTCCTGTCCTTCCAAAGCTTTCCAGCGGGCTTTTGTTCTAAGAGGGCCTAGCAACATTTCTTCTTCTTCTCTTTTTTTGTTTTTTTCTTGGGTCCTCTATTTTTAAACCTGTAGACTGTTTGCGTGGGTTACTTCTGTGCCTGGTAGGAGTTTTGTTGTTTTTTAAAACAAAAACAGCTTTATTGAGACACCAGTCACATACCATACAATTTACCCATTTAAAAGTGTGCAATTCAGCGATCCTGTAGTACGTTTGCAGAGCTGGGTGCTCACCAGCACAGTCAATTCTAGAATGTTCCGGTCACCCTTGCAAACACGCCCTGCGCCCCTGAGCGCTCACCCCAGTCCCCGGGTGACCACCGAATCTGCTTTCTGTCCCCATGGGTTTGCCTCTTCTGGAAGTTTCGTATCAGTGGAACCCTGTACCACGTGGCCTTTCATGACAGGCTCTTTCCCTTAGTGAAACATCTTTGAGGCTCATCCATGTTCATGTTTTTCAGCCGAATAACATTTCTAAGGTAAGGGGAGACCGCGTTGTGTTTGTCCGTTCACCGGTTGACGTATGCGCGGTTTGTTTCCCCTGACTGGCCATTATGGTGAGCACGTTTCTGGGTGGTCAAGTTTCCATTTCTCATGGGCAGATGCCCTGCTCCTCCCAACATCTGTTTTTAACCCCATAGACTCTTTACCTTTGTCTAGTAGGACTCCTGTCCATTCTGTTCCTTTATTTTTTTTTTGCAGCCAGGCCCTTTGGGGCTTTGGAAGGATTTGGGCTCCCCCGGTTGCTTCTGCTTCCCCTCCCCCCCCAGTGTGGCATCCTTTCAGGGTCAGCGCCAGCCTGAGGTGGCTCTTCTGCCACCCTGTCCTTCCTTCTCCCTCCCGCCTCTGGGGCTCCCACCTGGAACGTCCTCCACTCTCTGCAGGGACAAACCCCACTTGCCCCCTCTCAGCGGTGTCTTTCAGCTGCCACCACTGTCCACTCAGCCTTGCTGTTCCCGAGGTCTGGAAGGGCACACAACCTCGTGCTTGTGTTGCCTCTGAGCTCTTGCTTTTGTTTGTGTGTTTGCTTTATCCATCACTAGGGCACTCGAGAAGAACACACAAAATGTGTGTAGAGTGTCCAGCAGTTGAGGCACACAGAAAGAAAAACTGGTCTTTTTATTTTCTCCAGCATGGAAGGCTGGAGAAAAGCAAAGCAAAGTGTGCTGGGGGAATCACAGGCCCCCGTAGATATGCACATCATGATCCCCAAAACCTGTGGGTACGACACCTCCCATGGCCAAGGGGGCTTTGCAGATGGGGTTAAGTTAGGGAACTGGAGATGGGGGATTGTCCTGGATCATCTGGGGGCCCCAACTCATCACACGGTCCTTATTAGAGGGAGGTGGGTGGGTGGGAGTCAGAGAAGGGGACCTAAGGTGGCTTAGGAATGGGATGCTTTGCAGGCGGAGGCAGCGGCCACGAGCCGAGGTACTGAAAAGGCAAGGAAACGGGTTCCCCTGGTGCCTCCAGAAGGAACTAGTTCCAAGACACCTTGACTGTAAGAGGACAGATCTGGGCTGTGTTAAGCCACTTTGTGGTCATTTGCTAGAGCAGTGTGTGAAACTTAACTCATGTTATGCATCAGCGTCCTTTTCTCAAGGGCATAGGGTGAGGGGATGAGAGCAGGAAGAGACCTTTCTGTTAGGTTCTTTAGCTGCATTTCTTTCAAGTGCATTCTCAATAACACCTGGAGTCGAATCTTCCAGAATGCAGTGCAGTGTGTGATCTGGGCTGATTCCGTTTCCCGTCCTCCCCCTTCCTTCTTCTCCTGCCCCAGCACGAGGTCCAGTGTCTTGCCATCCACTCCTGTCCAACACTAAATGCTGTGTGTGATGATTCACCTGCCACTCGGGGGGCACTGGCCCCAGCAGCAGCTCTTTGCAGTGCCCCCCTAAGGGTCTGTCGTCAGATGGGGAAACAGGCTCAGCATGGAGGCAGGACACCAGCCAGCCCATAAGGAGCCCCTGGGGTTTGGTCACCTTTGTGTGGACCTGGCCCCCAGACTGCTCTGCCTGCAGTTTTCAAGGACTCTTTAAAAAGACATCCACATGTCATCGGTGGTTATTCCAACCTCCTGGTGACCACCCGATTGTGTGCGGGAAACGGTCTGCTTGGATGTGCCTCTTTGTCTTAAAAGCCACTGGTCTCACATGTAAAACACACAGTGGCATCAGTCATCAGGAAAATGCAAAGCCAAACCACCGGCAACACCTCTTCATGCCCACCAGGATGGCTGGAATAAAAATGGCAGACAGTGGCGAAATAGGGAGAAGTCAGACTCTTCAAATGTCATTGGTGGGAACGTGAGATGGTGCGGGCGCTGTGGAAAACAGTTGGGCAGTTGCTCAGAAAGTTACAGAATTACCGTAGGATCCAGCAGTCCCACTCCTGGGCGCATATACTCGGAAGAACTGAAAGCAGGGACTCGGACAGACATTTGCACACAAATGTTCATAGCGGCATAATTCACCATTGCTAAATGGTGGAAACAACCCAAGTGTCCATCTACAGATAAATGGACTATCCACATGATGGAATAATACTCAGCTGTAAAAAGATGAAATTCTGATACGCGCAACAACACAGGTGAAACTTGAGGACATCACAAGGAATGAAATAAGCCAGACACAAAGGGACAAATAGTTTATGATCCCTCTTAGATGAAATATCTAGAAATAGGAAATTAGTGATTGCCAGGGCCTGGGGGGCAGAGGGGAGAGTGGAGGATCGTTGCTTAATGGTTAAGGGTCTCCTTTTGGGATGACAAAAATGTTCTAGAACTGGATAGAGGTGGTGGGTCGCACAACATTGTGACTGTACTAAATGCTACTGAATTGTTCACTTTAAAATGGCAGATTTTATGTTGTCCATAGTTTACTACAATTAAAAACAACACAAAAGTGTCGGTCTAAACGGTTAGTTTCCCACACATCTTTCTGAATGCAAAAGCATGGAAACCCTTAGTAAATCCCGAGGCGTCCCTATTTTAGGGCGCACCCTTGTGATTGGCACAGGGCTGGGTCCCTTTGTGCGTGGGGCTGCAGACCAGGCCCCACCTCTGACTTAGGGCTCTCCAGCCCCAAGTCTTAGCTAGTCCTGCCCGTGCTTGGAGGCGGGGGAACCCCACTCCCTGATGAGAATGCAGTAAGTAAGGTGAAGATGTGGGAGAGCCGAGAGCAACACGCTGGAACGCCTGTATCCCTCCCAGTAAGATATGTAAGAGGCAAAGAGCTGTGGAATTTTCGGTAACTTTCTGGAACCTTCCAGAATGTGAAGGTTATTGGGGTTGGAATGCCTGCTTAGCCACCAGATGACTCTCCTGATGCGACAATGGGCCAAACACTGAGCCCCTCTTGTTCCTGTTTCCTGCCCAGCACAGTGGCATCGGAACTACTCTCCAAGATTGTTTGGGGGCTGAGATGGCAGGCGAGCCAGTGACCCTGGCAGTGGCAGCCGTGGTGACTGTCGATACCAATATCAATATTTTGTTATGTGGTGTTCTAGTTTGCTAGCTGCCAGAATGCAGTATACCAGAAGTGGAACAGTTTTTCAAAGGGGGAATTTAGTAAGTTGCTAGTTTACAGTTCTAAAGCCATAAAAATGTCCCAATTAAAACAAATCCATAAAAATGTCCAAATTAAGGCACCAGCCAGTGGTTACCTGCCCTCAAGAAAGGCTGATGAAGTTCAGGGTTTCTCTGTCAACTGGAAAGGCACGTGGCGAACACAGCCAACACCTGCTAGCTTTCTCTCCACGCTTCTTGGTTCATGAAGCTCCCCTGAGGACGTATTGCTTCTCCATCTCCAAAGCTCTCTGGCAGCGTGGGCTCTTTGCTTCGTGGCTCTTTCAAAAAGTGCTTGCTTCTTTTAAAGGGTTCCAACAAACTAATCAAGACCCACCTGGAATGGGTGGAATCCCATCTCCCCTCTGTTCAGAAGTTAATCCCCACAATTGGATGAGTCACTTCTCTGTGAGAGATTACCTAATTAAGTCTCCAGTTTATAGTACTAAATAGGGTTTAAAAGAAACAGTTGCTTCTAGAGATTGGATTAGGATTAAAGCATGGCTTTTCTAGGGTGCACAAATCCTTTCACACCAGCTTATGTGGTATCACTGCATCATTCTATATCATTGTTGACATACTGTGATTTTGTGAATATTATTATTATCAGTGACCTAGAAAAGGGGTTGTTCAGGGGTGGGGGCAGCATCACCCTCTTTTGAGACCTGCTGCCTAATTGTAAAGGAATCAGAGCAAAAGAAAAGTCACTTGGGGTTTTCAGCTGTCCCGTGATATCCCGTTGATAAATTAGTCGGATTCGGTCCCACAGAACTGAGCTCAGCGCTGCTTGGCACGTTCAATCTCCAGGTGAGGCTCCCGGATCATAGTCCCTAGAAAAATTCCTGGTAGCACGTATGGAAATGTAATTAAGCCGTGGCTTTTCCTCTGCGGCGGTGACCCAGATTTCGGGCTGTAATCAAGATGAACGCATCCCTTTAGCTCAGAGGGCCAGCTCAGGGGCCCCAGAACTCCTTCGGGGAGAATCCGGAAGTCTGGAGTCCTGCTCAAGTGAGAGTTGGAGAGGAAACCAAAGGGAGAACAAGGAGTTTGTTTCCACCTGGGGCCATCCAGCGTCCCCGAAGTCCTTTCAGCTGTCTGTCCCTCTTTTGCCTGCATGTTTCTTTAGGTCTCCTCACCTCCCAGGTGACAGAGATGGCAGAAAGTATGGCTCTCCAGGCCGCCGGCAGGAAAGACCCCATGGATGAGAAGATCCCAGAGCTAAGAGGCAGATGAGGGAAGGAGGGACAGGGGGAGGGCAGGCATCCAGGCCCGGGCTGTCAGGGCAGTAGGCTGTGGGGGAGTGGTCAGGAGAGCTAGCAGGAAAGGCCGAGGAGGTGGCCCGTGCCAGACCAGGGAGCAAGCAAGTTTTGGAAAACATGACACCCGGCAAACCCCATGTTTGTACTTTGCCAGATATGTAATATCCAAAGACTTCTAAACTTCTTTGACCTGATTTAAAATATATACATTATAGCACATATATAAAATAAAATTTCCCACCTTAATGACATTCAAATGGACAACTCAGTGCTGTTAATTACATCAACCACTCTGTGCCACTATCGCCACCACCCACGACCAAAACTTTGCCATCACCGCAAACATAAACTCTGCACCCACTAGGCAGTAACTCCCCATTCCCTCCCTCCCTTCAGGCCTGGTACCCATGAATCTATTTTCCGTCTCTATGAATTCACTTATTCTAGGTATTTCATAAGCGTGGGAATGATACAATAGTTGTCATTTTGTGTCTGGCTTATTTCAATCAACATGATGCCTTCAGGGTTTTGACCTGTTTTCAGTTTCCTTTTATTGCTTGCCCTTCTTGGTCTATTTCATTTCATCTGTTTGAAAGGCAGGGAGAGTCCGGTGCTTTACATCTAGGGGTTACGCTTACGCATCAAGTGATTTCCATGTTGAATTGAGGCAAATGTCCATATCCATGATTTATTGTGGTGTCACCTAAGAATACCATTTTTATTTGCTAAAAGGAAATAAGGATGCAGGAATGAGGCAGGATAGCAATGGCTTAAATAACCTATATTCTTAGTTTTCTTTCTTTACTCTTCTAACGTCACTTTTGTCGATAACTCATTCATTTAAACTGGCCTCCTGCAACCTACCTATAGAATAGACAGGAAAAAAACAGCAGTTCTCTCAGAAGAGCCTCTGGCCTAAGGCAGGGTTTCCCACACAGCACTGTGACATTCGGGGCTGGAGCATTTTCTGGGGTGGGGGTGTCCGGGGTATTGGAGCATGCCGAGCAGTCTCCCTGGGTTCCCCCGATTTGATGCCAAGAGCAAACCCCCGCCTCAGTTATGACAGCTGCCGATGTCCCCAGACAATGCCCGGTATCCCCTGGAAGCACTCCCTCTCAGGTTAAGAATTACCAGCCTGTTCTTGTCCCCATCCTTAATTTTTTGTTGTTTTTAAAATTTATTTTTAAAACTTTTATTTTGTCACTCACTCACCACCTTAGAAAGAACTGAGGAACACTTAATTTATTGTGTTTTGTCCGTGCTCCAAAGGTTTGTATTAAACATCTGTTTCAGTTTGCTAAAGCTGCCGGAACGCATCGTACCAGAAATGGGTTGGCTTTTTCAATGGAAATTTGTTAGGTTACAAACTTACAGTTCTAAGGCCATGAAAATGTTCGCGTTAAGGCATCAGGAGGAAGGTACCTTCTCTGAGGAAAGGCTGCTGGCATCCGGGGTTCCTCTGTCACATGCGAACGCACATGGCGACATTGGCTGGTCCTTCCCTCCTGCTCTCTGGTTTCACTGGCTCTCACCCTCAACTCCTGAGGGTCCTTCTTGTTTCTCCCAAGGTTTCTCTTTCTCTATGTACTTCACTTGGTTTCATCACTGTAAGCTCCTCTCTTGGTGTTCCCCCCTCTTATCCTCATAAAGGACTCCAGTAAAGGTTTAAGATCCACCTTCTATTGGGTGGGTCACAGCTGCATGGAGATAACCTAACCAAAAGGTCCCACCCACAACAGGTCTGCGCCCACAGGAATGGATTAAAAGAACATAGTCTTTTCTGGGGTACGTAACAGATTCATATCAGTACAGTGTATCTTAAATAGCTTTATTGAGGTGTAATTCACATCTCCATAAAAGGGTTTGCCCATTTAAAATGTACAGTTCGGTAGCTTTTGGTATATTCACCACAATTTAATTTTGTATCATTTTCATCCCACTACGTGGAAGCCCTGTACCCCTTAGCCATTGCTCCCCACTTCCCCTGTCCCAGCTACTGGCAATTTCTAATCTACTTTCTGTCTCCATGTGATTCGCCTCTTCTGGGACATTTCATACAAAAGAGATCATTCAGTATGTCTCATGGTGGCTTCCGAGCCTAATGTTTTCAAAGGTTCACCCTTGTTGTAGCTGTTTGAGGACTTCATTCCTTTTTATGGCTGAATAATATTCTCTGGGATGGATGGACCACATTTCATTACATATCTGTTCATCTGCTATTGAACAGTTGGGTAGTTCCTGCTTTTTGGTAATTATGAGAAGCATGTTTTAATATCACCTGTTGGCATTTTTTAAGGCACTGGTGAAAACCCAGCAAATTTCTTTTAGTTGTGGCAAAGTAACTGGAAATGAAATGGCTTTTAAAAGGGGGAATTTAATAAGTTGCTAGTTTACAGTTTTAAGGCTGAGATAATGTCCCAATTAAAGCAAGTCTGTAGAAATGTCCAATCAAAGGCATCCAGGGAAAGATAACTTGGTTCAAGAAGGTTGATGAAGTTCAGAGTCTCTCATCCAAGAAGATGAGAAAACAGTCACGGTTTCTCTCTCAACTGGAAGGGCACATGGCGAACACAGTGTCATCTGCTAGCTTTCTCTCCTGGCTTCCTATTTCATGAAGCTCCCTGGGAGGCGTCTTCCTTCTTCATATCCAGAGGTCGCTGGCTTGTGGGCTCCCTGCTTCTCGTGGCTTTGTCATTCTTCTCTGCTCTCTCTGAATCTCCTTCATTCTCCAAAATGTTTCCTCTTTAAAGGACTCCAGAAACTAATCAAGACCCACCCAAATGGGTGGAGACACATCTCCCCTAATCTAGCTTAACAACCACTCTTGATTAAATCACATCTCCAGGGAGATGATCTGATTACAGTCTCAAACATACACTATTGGATAAGGATTATTCTGCCTTTATGAAATGGGATTTAGATTAAAACATGGCTTTTCTAGGGGACATACATCCTTTTAAACCAGCACAGCAATGCTCTTCCAGAATTGTTACTTTGTACTTGAGTTGAATATACACTTGCTGAAAGTGTCTTTGTGAGCTGCAGGATATTCTAAAATGGGAAAAGAATGCAATGTCTTCTGGGCGAGAAAGCCTCGCCTTTAACAGGATAACACATCTCAGCACCCAGGATACAGGTGGTCAGGTGAGTGACCCTAGGTATTAATTTTATATCAAGGCTCAAAGCAGCTTTGAGAAGAACGAGGGGCAGACAGATCTGGATAAAGACTGTAGCAGGAGTTGGGGAGCTGGGTCCATATCCAGGCCATGGTGAGGAAATGACGAGAGCCATGCATCCTCTGGAAGGTACCAGGGGCACGGCCAGAGATGGCAGGGTCAGAGCCCAAGAAGGCTTGCCCGGGGGGGCTTCATAGGGACAGGACCTCCCCCTTCTCATGGACAGCCTCGACCAAAGAACAAGACAAGCAAAGTGCATCGGCCGAGCCATAGTTCCAAGCCCAGAGTGGAGAAAGGAGGGGGTCCAGGCGGTTTCTAGCAGCCACAATAGGCAAGTGGGTGGATGCTACCCCAGGGCCTCCAGAAGGAACCAGCCCCCCTGATGCGGTGACTCAGGTCCATGGAACTGACTTCCCACCTCAGGCCCCCAGAACTGTTAAGACAATAAATGCGTGTTGTTTTAAGCCCTCCCAGAGTTTGGTCGCTTGTTACAGCAACCATGGAAAACTAATGCAGCTTAACATTCCGGACCCTGTTATACCTTTATCTCCCGTATTTCACCGTAATCCATACCCTGCGCCCCAGGCCTGCCCATCCAAGGTCAAGCTTAAACGCCACCTATTGAAACAGCCTTCCAAATGAGGAAAACCATCCCCGTCCTCACTAGTGAACATTTCCCCCTCCTCTTTCTTCTCCCACCACTCTTTGTCGTAACCCTGTTCTCATCAAACCTTTAATTATGTATGGTTTGTTATTGTATCAGGGTCCACAGGAGAAAGAGACCATATGGTTCTTTTTTTTCAGTGGACTTTTTATTTGGGGAATATTGGAGATTTACAGAAAACTTAGGAAGACAGACAGTTCAGAGAGCCCCCTCACCCCTCCCCCAGCTTCCTGTACCATTTGCATCTTAACATTAATTCCGTTCATTTGCCCAAACCAGGAAGCTGATGGTGCATTACCATTGAGAAAACTCCAAGAGGGTGTCCTTCCTGGGCTCCCGCTGCTGGTGTCTGTGCCATCTTATGTTCCTCGGCTGTAGGCACATCTCTCCAGTCTCCCCCAATGTCACTGTGGCCCCTCCTCTTACAGGGGACCCCATCGTAGCCCCCGTCCACAATGGCCCTCTTTCCACACAAGGCCACGTTCACAGGCACTGGACTGATGACTTCAGCATATCTTTGTGGGGACCCCAGTCCAACGTGTTAACAAAAGTGATAGGAACCCAATAAAGGTGTAGCACAGTTTGTCATGTAAAGTGGTGTTCTAGTTTGCTAGCTGCCAGAATGCGATATACCAGAAACGGAATGGCTTTTAAAAAGGGGAATTTAATAAGTTGCTAATTTACAGGTCTAAGGCTGAAAAAATGTCCCAATTGCAGCAAGTCTGTAGAAATGTCCAACCTAAGGCATCCAGGGAAAGATACCTTGGTTCAAGAAGGCCAGTGAAGTTCAGGGTTTCTCTCTAGTGAGAAGGTATGTGGCGAACACAGTCACAATTTCTCTCTTGGCTAGAAGGGTACATGGTGAACACAGGGTTTCTCTCTCATCTGGAAGGACACATGGTGGACATGGCGTCATCTGCTAGCTTCTTCTCCTGGCTTCCTGTTTCATGAAGCTCCCTGGGAAGAATTTTCCTTCTTCATCTCCAAAGATTGCTGGCTGGTGGACTCTGCTTCTCACGGCTATGTCATTCTGCTCTGCTCTCTCTGAATCTCTCATTCCCCAAAATGTTTCCTCTTTTATAGGACTCCAGAAACTAATCAAGACCCACCCAAATGGGTGGAGACATGTCGTCACCTAATCCAGTTTAACAACCACTCTTTTTTTTTCCCCACTTTTAAAAAATTTTTTTAAAATACCAAAAAACACCAAACAAATGCAAACATTCATAATTTTTTATCATTCCATCCTACATATGTAATCAGTAATTCACAGTATCATCACAGAGTTGCGTATTCACCATCATGATCATTTCTTGGAACATTTGCATCTATTCAACAAAAGAAATAAAAAGAAAACAGAAAAAAATTCATACATACCATACCCCTCACCCCTCCCCCTCACCGATCACCAGCATTGCACTCTAAATTTATTTTAACATTTATTCCCCCTATTATTTATTTATTTTTAATACATATGTTTTACTCGTCTATTGATAAGGTAGATAAAAGGGGCATCAGACACGAGGTTTTCACAATCACACAGTCGCATTGCGAAAGCTATGTTGTTATACAATCATCATCAAGAAACATGGCTACTGGAACACAGCTCTACATTTTCAGGCACTTCCCTCCAGCCTCTCCCTTACGTCTTGACTAAAAAGGTGATATCTATATAATGTATAAGAATAACCTCCAGGATAACCTCTCAACTCTTTGGAATCTTTCAGCCATTGACACTTTATTTTGTCTCATTTCACTCTTCCACCTTTTGGTTGAGAAGGTTTTCTCAATCCCTTGATGCTGAGTCCCAGCTCATTCTAGGATTTCTGTCCCACGTTGCCAGGAAGGTCCACACCCCTGGGAGTCATGTCCCACGTAGACAGGGGTAGGGTGGTGAGTGTACTTGTTGTGTTTAACAACCACTCTTGATTAAATCACATCTCCAAGGAGATGATCTGATTACAGTTTCAAATATACAGTATCGAATTGGGTTTATTCTGCCTTTACGAAATGGGATTTTGATTAAAACGTGGCTTTTCTAGGGTCCGTACATCCTTTCAAACCAACATAAGTGGTTAAGAAGTACCCAAACCCTACAACAAACAGGGCCCACACTTTGCTCACACTCCCGTTGGCCCACCGACCCTGTTAGGCTTTGTGTACAAGAGGAAAGCCAAAGAGAAAAAGAGAGTGGGAGAAAAGAGAAACAGAGGAAAAGAAGGGGGCAGAGAGAGGAAAAATACAAAGTAGGCTCAGAGGAAAGGGAGAAATTAGTGAAGGGCATGGTGGGCATAGCCAGCGTGGCCTCGGGAAGGGTTGCAGCTCGTGGTTTATTGTGATGCAATGGAAAGAGAATCATCTGGAACTGGGCAGAGAGCTGTAACCCCAGACAGAGGGGACTTGGCTCACCATCTGTGTGAAGGGTGTGTTGTGGGAATTCCCACGAGGCTCACTTCACCTGGCCCGGTTTTCTGTGTGCAGCTGGCATCTCTCGCAGGCGAAGTCCAGCATGAGCAAACACGGACATTTGCATTATTATCAAGTCACCTCCCACCCCCACCCCACAGTACCCCTACCATTGGAACACATGCAGGTTTCCAAGACGAAGATGTGTCCTAGCAAACCCTGGTGGGCTGTCATCAGGAGGGAACTGCGACCTCTCCCTGCATGATACTCAGGAGGAAGTCGAAACCAAAAACCGACAAAATGAATCCCTTTAGAAATGTATCCTGCCGCCTGCTGCCTGTCCCTGGGAGCTTTTCCAAAGCTGCCAGCTCCCCAGAAGCCACTGATGTCACCAACTTCTGGAGCTGCTCTTCAGCACACATGGGGTTGTAAGAAGACAGGCAGCCCCTGTCGCTCTGATAAGCTCATCATGGGGACCGACCGAAGGACTTTACCAGATTTTGTGGAACCTGGCAGGCGCGTGACACGCAGCCCAGCCCAAGACCTGAACCAGGGCCCGCTTACCCAGCCTTTCCCTCCCTGGCAGGGGATGACAAACTATGGGTTTCTGTTTCGTCACGTGTAAAACTCATTGTGTTTTAAGTACCACTCAATACTTTTTTTTTTACCCAATCCGAGATCCCTGCTTCATTTTAAAATGAGGCGGATGGCCCAGGCAGCCGTTCTCGACCAGGAGTGATTCTGCCACTTGGGGGACACTGGGTAATGTCGGGGGACATTTGTGGTTGTCATAATTGGGAGGGGCTGCTCCTAGCATTGAATGGGGAGAGCCTAGGGAGGTTGCTCACCCCCGCCCCTGGTACCCAGGACGCCCCTTCCCCAGGAAATGATCTGGGCCCGACTATCTCAGGCTGAGGCCGGACACCCTGGGCAAGGGCGCCCCTTGGATTGAACAGTACCCTGTGCCTCTCGGCAGCGGAATGCGTTGTGCTTTGGATGCCCTCGCCTCCAAACAGCGTGGACCTGGGGGAAAATGAGAGGACGTGTGGGCACAGTGCCTGCCCTAGCTCAGCAGCTCTCACCCTCAGGGAGGCTGCAGAGCTGACCTTGGTTGTGCTGATACCTGTCCCCGTGCAGCCGGAGCTGGGAGCAGACGCATCAGCTGCACCCCATGTACGAGCGGGGTCTGCTCACCTTGACAGGGTGGCAGCCTACATGCAGAAGCTTCCAGAGGCAGATGAGCTGGTGCGCAGCCAGCACCCATGCACCTGACTGTCGCTGGCACACCTGCGTTGGTGGGGGAGAGGTTGTGCATGGGTGGCAGGGGAGCTGCCGGTTATTCCAGAGCACACGCTCCCCGGGAGCGGGGTCCTGCTGGGGAGGCGGGTGGGTGAGGTGCAGGCCACTGGCCTGGAGGAGAAGTTGTCGTCATGGTCCTTTCCCTCTAGGACCAGGCCGAGGCAGGCAGAATTCATTTCACCACCCAGCAAGGCTGCCTCTGTTTTCATTCATTCCTCCAACAAATGTATACTGGAGAAAGTTTTGGGTGTCACTACCTGGGGTGGGGGGCTGGGCAGGGAGACAACTTAATACCCCCCAGTGCCCAGGACAACCCCACCCCAGAGAATGTCCCAGCCCCAGTGTCAGCCCTACTGGATGGGGGAGACCCTGCATGAATTATTTGGGAAGAGAAATCGAGTTTGACCCCTGCTCACACCACACCCAGAATAAATTCCCAGTGAGTTAGGCAGTATAAACCAGGGTGACCCTCAGCTTCTGGGATTCAGTCCCCACCCACCCCCACTCAGTTTGTGCATTTAAATGGGTGCAGCTTCCTAGAACATCAGTAGGTCGGACGATTAGGGGATGCAGGGTCCTCTTTGGAGTCAGTAGAACCCCTAATCCCCTAACTCGATTCCCAATTGCGGGTGATTCTGTCCCCTCCAAGGGACAGGGGGCAATGTCTGGAGACTTTTTTGGTCATAATTGGGGAATGGGGTACTGTGGCATCGAGTGGGGGGAGCCCAGGGAGGCAGCTCAATACCCCCCAGTGCCCAGGATGCCCCCACGCCAGGAGCGACCCAGCCCCTATGTGAGCCGTGCCGTGTGGAAACCCTGCGGTGGGTGAACGTGCCTAGTGCTCGTCTTTCGCAGATAGGAAGCCCTGTTATGTCCTTCTCTCTCTTTTTTCTGACCACTGCTTCACTCTCATTTTCTCTCTCTCCCCATCCTTAAAACTGCTGCCTTATCTGCCCAGGCGTGGGCTGCGCTCTCAGCGGGCATTTATGCGGCACCACTTGGGCACTGCAGGCCTTGCCCATGAAAGCTCCTGCTGCCGAGGTCTGCCCTGGGCGTTCCAGAAGTTTCCTCCAGCAGCAGCCCCCACCCCCCATGCCAGGGTCTGCTGTGGCTGACGCCAAGCCCTGGGAGCAGGCAATGAGCCTCTCAGCCACCTGTCTCCCCTCCTTTCCTCATCCTTTTCACAAGCGCATACTTCCCCTGCTGATTTACATATCCCCTTTTTTAGCGCTGTCTTCTCGGGATTTTATGTAATCATCTCATTATTAGATGCTGTCAGAGGAACTTAATGTTCCCTCAATCACATTTCAAAGCATTTTCCAGCACAAGTAGCTAATTGCCTGTCGTCTTTGCCATTTTTTTTTAAATAAACTTTTTTTTTTTTTAATTTTAGAACAGTTTTAGGTTGACAGAAGAATCGGGGAGGGAGTTCAGAGAGTTCCTATATCCCCCACTGCACCGTTAGCATCTTACATCAGTGTGGGGGACATTTGCGACAGCTAATGAATCCACACCGTTACATTACTATCAACTAAAGTCCACACTTCATTCAGATTGCCCGTTTCTCCCTCACGACGCCCTGTTTCCATCCCAGGACCCCACCCGGCATCCCACGCAGCCTTCGCGCCCCCTTCAGCGCACCTGGGCTGCACCGCATTCTCAGACTGTCCTCCCCTGCGACAACCGTGGGAATTCGGAGGGGGACACTCCAGGAGGGTTGTAAGACGCCCCTCCTCTTGGGATTCATCTGCTGTGTTTTTCTCATCAGACTAGGTTCTGGGTTTTGGGAGAACGGTCACGGGGAAAGGGCCATTTTCTTCCCTACCTGTCTAGGCTGCGTCCTGTCATCCTGACTTCTCCCTGGGGGTGCTGACGTTGACCTTGAACTTGACCTTGGCTGATGGGTCAGGGAAGCGGTTGACCTTCTTTCTCTTTTTCTCTTTCTGTACTCTTTCGAAGCGAGTCACAGCCCAGCCTGGGGGTGGGGTGGGGGAGAACTTTGTCGCATCTTTGTTGTTATTGCAAGAACCGTTTATTTATTTATTTTAGCATTATGTGGCAACGTCCATTTGGCTGTATTTTTAATCTAACCTTTCTGGGTGGGTAGACAGGATGGGCCTGCTACCGGCCCCCCTTCTCTGCCCATCTCCCTCTCCCTTCCCCTCACGTCCTCTTTGCTTTTTAACCCAGCATAGTCAGAAGATGCAATGGGGTGGAAATGGGGGGCGGGGGGTGCGCAGGTCTTAGCAAATAAAAATCTGGCACACCAGTGAAGCATGAATTTCAGAGAAACTGCAATTTTTTTTTTTTTTGATGTAAGTCTGTCCCAAATGGTCCCGCCTCTATGTCAACAGCTTAAAGTTGAGAAGCTCTGCATTAATCATTTGGAAAGAAAAGACAAGTTCGATCCCTGGCTCACACTGTGTACCCTTCGGCATAACCCGGATGACCCTCCTCGGGTGACTTAGAGGAGAGTGGTGGAAGGGTCGTGGAAGGTCACAGAAGAACGCGGGGCAGAGGGCTGGTGATGACGTTCTTGTGTCCCGAGAGAGCTTACCCTGGGATCCCAGCCACCTTGCACTTTGCTCTATCTCATTAGGAGTGGGGTGGAGCCTGCCCCGGGGTCCACGCCTGACTGAGGATCATCATTTCACCGCAAGCTGCCCAGCAGAGGCGGTGCCAGCCTTGGATGCCCAGCCACCCAGGCAGCTCACTTCCACGCAGAAACCCACCGCCTGGGCCTCTCCCCTCCCGCCACGTGTGCAGTCAGGGCTTGTTGGTGACATATTTAGATGGTTGCTGTGGTGATGCCTGGAGCAGAGAAAGATAAGCTCTCAAAGCACAGCTCTGCGTTCCCAGGTCACGCTCCAACCAGACGAGAGGCATCGACCGAGGACTGTGAGGATGCCGGTGTTGGAGAGGGGACTTAGGCGTCCCCAGAGGGGAGGGGATCTGCCATTGTCAAATGCCATGTCCCCCTCGGCCCCTGCCCTGGAGGCCAATGCTCAGGGGGACATGCCTTGGAGCAGGGGTGCCCGGCAGGGGCAGTTCTGGGAGATGTTTGGAAACGTTTGATTGATGTGAACTGGGGGTGTCCCTGGCATCCCTCTGGGGGTGGGGGAGGGTGGAGGCCAGGGCTGCTGCTCCTATCACAGGCACGCCTTGGAGATGCTGCAGGCACCGCAGTGCCGCGACTCCCGCGCGTGTCTTGGTCTCCCGGTGCACATCAGGGCTGCGTCTGCACCACAGGGTGGCCTCTCCAGTGGGCAGTTGCACGATATATACAGAAGATAGTGAGTATGCCCGAGTTAAAATGCCACGCAGCCATGAAGTGCACGCCCGCTGTTGGGAAGGCAAAATTTGTAAAGACGCAGCAAATGGAGCGCAGTAAAACGAGTTATGCCTGCAGCTTCCTGAGGCTGCCATAACAAAGCTCCACAAAGCCATGAAGCAGGGGACTTCACAACAGAGATTTACCCCCTCGCAGTTCTGGTCAAATGAAGGTGTGGGCACCTCCCTCTGAACCCTGTAGACCATCTGTGGCATCCGTTGGCCCCTGGCATGACTCTTCCCCTGCCTCTCAAGTAGCCGTCTTCTCTGTGTCCAAATGTCCTCTTCTTTTCATTTTTAATTTTTATTGATACAACAACCAACAAGCACATGCATTCTTAGCATATGAATATTCCATACATGGTGTGCAATCAGTGGCTCACGAAAGCATCATATAGTTGTATATTCATCACCATGATCATTTTTTAGAACATTTGCATCACTTCAGAAAAAGAAATAGAAAAAACCCATACATACCATACCCCTTACCCCTCTCTCTCACTGAGCACTAGTGTTTCCATCTACCCAATATATATATATTTTTTAATTTTAACATTTGTACCTCCTATTATTTATTTATTTATAATCCATATTTTTTACTCATCTGTCCATACCATAGATAAAAGGAGCATCAGACACAAGGTTTTCACAATCACACAGTCACATTACGAAAGCCATATCATTATACAATCATCTTCAAGAAACATGGCTACTGGAACACAGCTCTAGAGTTTCAGGCACTTCCCTCTAGCTTAATACACTTCTTTTTTTTTCCCATCACATAGTTGCATATTCATCACCATGATCATTTCTTAGAACATTTGCATCAATTCAGAAAAAGAAATAAAAGGAAAACAGAAAAAAAATTCATACATACCATACCCCTTACCCTTCCCTTTCATTGATCCCTAGCATTTCAATCTACTAGATTTATTTTAACATTTGTTCACACTATTTTTATTTATTTATTTTTAATCCATATGTTCTATTCATCTGTCCGTACCATAGATAAAAGAAGCACCAGACACAGGGTTTCCACAATCACACAGTCACATTGCGAAAGCTATATCATTGTACAATCATCTTCAAGAAACATGGCTACTGGATCACAGCTCTACAGTTTCAGACACTTCCCTCTAGCTTAATACACTTTAAACTAAAAAGGAGATATCTATGCAATGCATAAGAATAACCTCCAGGATAACTTCTCAGCTCTGTTTGGAATCTCTCAGCCACTGACACTTTATTTTGTCTCATTTCTCTCTTCCCCCTTTCAGGCGAGAAGGTTTTCTCAATCCCTTGATGCTGAGTCCCAGCTCATTCTAGGATTTTTGTTCCACGTTGCCAGGGAGTTTTACGCCCCTGGGAGTCATGTCCCACATAGACAGGGGGAGGGCGGTGAGCTTGCTTGTCCTGTTGGCTGAGGGAGAGAGAGGCCACGTCTGAGCAACAAAAGAGGTTCTCTGGGGAGTGACTCTTAGATGGACAATTGATCTTTGATAAGGCAGCCAAATGTCCTCATACATGGAGACCAGTCATCTTGGGTTCAGACCCCACCCTCTTCCATTTGGGCTCATCTCAACTAATAACACTTTTGGGAACCTCTTCCCAGAAAGAAGCGCATTTAGGGCATGGGGTGTTTGGGGCTTGGCCGTATCTCTTCTGGGGGATGGAGGGCGGGCCGCAACCCACAACAGCATCAAACAGGAGAACAGAGTGGTGGTCTCCAGCTCGGACACCGTCTTGCAGAAAGAGGCCCCTTGCCGGCCAGAGGATGCTTTCTGCCCTCCGAAGGGGGCCTGCTCACCGTCCACTGCTGATCTGCCTACTGAACGACCACCTGTCATTTAGGGCTGATTCCTTCAGGACCACCATCTCCTCCCTGACCCGAGCCCGGGCCGCTGGGGCCCCTGGCATTGGGTAAAGAGCCGGACATGGGTTACTCCAGCCTCGAGCGTTCAGGAGACCTTGGATCTCGCACTGACATTTGGATACGCTGCCCCCAGGAGCTTAGGAAAAAAATAGAATACCCATTTGTCCAAGACCGGCAGGGTTTCTCTTGGGTTCTCACTTAGAGCAGCTTGTTGAGTGAATCAGCCATAAAATGCAAGTGCTTAGAGGTTGTCCGGGCCAGGAGGCAAGATCCTTTCCTCCTGCCAGCGTTCGTGCTGGGCCTCCCTCCCTGCCTGTCCCTCCCCTTGTCTTCCCTTGCCTCCTCTCCCCTCTCTCCTCTCCCCTCTCCCCTCTTCTCTCTCCCCCTTGCCCCTTCCCCTTCCTTTCCTCTCCCTCCCTCCCTCCCTCTTTTCCTTCCTTCCCCTTCCCTCATGTAACTTTCATGTTATAAAATGTAATTCTTCTTTTGACTTTTTTCAACCACTTTTGTAATACAACCATTTTGAAATGTGAAAAAAAAACCCATCATTAGCTCACGTGCTGTACGAAAACAGGCTGTGGGTGGCAGGTGTGGCCCATAAGCCATAGTTTGCCAACCCCTGGACTAGACTGGGAATTGCTGGGAATTTCAGCTGTGACTAATAAAATGTAACCTTCTGTTCTTAGTGTCTTTTCTACCAAGACTTGTTAAACAGGCAGCTGCTGTAGGGCATGGCGACAGAAGCAGTCCCAAACCAAGTCTCCTTTCCTCTCCTTAATCTGAAGTTCTGTAGGTTGTGGGGTCCACTTTTGGGTTTAAGCCAGTGTACTCTGCAGGGGAGCATTGCACAAGTCCCTTCAGGTTCAAGGGAACTGCAAGTAGCTCTCTTTTAAGCCACCTCAAAACAACACATATTTATTATTTCAGTGTTTCCGCAGGTCAGGAGCTGGGTACCTTTTAGCGGGCGCTCTGCTCAGGCTGCATATAAGGTATCAGCAGGGCTGCACTCTCAACAGGGCCACGACTAGGGAAAGTGCTGCTTCCAGACAAGCCTATGTTGTGGGCAAAACTGATCCATTTGCAACTGTAGGACTGAGGTCCTTGTTTTCTTACTACATATTGGTTGGGGCTGTTCTCAGCTCCTAGAGACCACTCTCGAGTCCGTGTCTTGAGGTCCTTCTACAGTGTGGCGGTCTGCTCCTTCAGTGACAGCTGGAGAGCATGCCCTGTATCTGCCAGTATCCCTGCATCCTCCAGCTCTGACCACCAGATCCTCTTTTAGAAGGGCTTTCCTGATTAGGTCAGGCCCACCCCCCACTGAGGGCCCAGGATTCTAACGGGCTTGTACTGCAGAGGGTGGGAATCCTGAGGTCATCATTTACTTCATTGGTCTTGCCCAGTGCAGAAACCACACGTGCTCTGTGGTGTGTACACCACCCACAAGAGAAGGGAATTCCCATGAGGGTATGGACATCAGAAGGCGGATCTTGATGGCCTCTGGGAGAATCACACAGAGAGGCTGGACACCCAGGTGTGGCGGCAGTTTGTAATGTCATTATTTGGGAATAGAGTGTAGAGTCTCAAATAGAGACTTCAGGAGGCTCTATGGCAATGGGTCTCAGTCAGGGACTAGCCCCTGGGGGACATTAGGGGCTGGGGACATCTGTGGTTGTCACGACTGGCAGGGGGCGGGCAGTGCTCCTGGCACCGAGTGGGTACAGCTCAGGGATGGGCTCTACACCCCATGGTGCCCGGGGAAGACCGCCACAGAGTGATCAGCCCGAGTGTCAGCCGTGCCGTGCGGGAAGCCATGCCGCAGCGTCTGGAAGGATGATCTGGAAACCTGGGTGTTGAAGACGGAGAACAGAGCTTGCCAGGAAGGTTGGGAAAGGACAGGAAGGGTGTCAGAAAGGGACTGATGGGTTTGAAGTACGTCCCACGCATCGTGCCTCGCCCCCCACCCCACCCCACCCCCACCCCTGTGGTGACTTCAATAAAGGGATTTCTCTCCATGGAGACGGCATCAGCTAAAATGCACCCCGCTCGTGCAAGTCTCAAAACGCACAGCCCTTTCCAACCCCCCCGGCCCCACATTGTGTGTCATTGAGGAGCTGTCAAATGACTCAGGGTGGCAGGAAGTCAGAATTGCGGTGCCAAGGGTCCCCTGAGCAGAGGCAGGACAAGGGCCTGTCCTCTGCAGCTTTGAGAAGTACTGGCAGGGTCAGCTGCAGGCTGTGAAGGATTCAGAGTCCCCGATGGCCAAATGGGCTGGGGATGGAGGGGGTGAATGGTCCCTGGACATCACAGGAGGGCAGCAGAGACTCACTGAGGCTGCAGGTAGGAGCGAAATTGTTGCTTTATATATATGTATGTATTTTTAAAAAAAAAAACAACATTGGCAGGCACCAGGAATCGGACCTGGGTCTCCAACATGGCAGGCATGGCCTGCCCTATATTGCTTTTTTGTATATATATTTCATAATAAAAAAAGTAAAAAAAAAAATGAGATCAAAAAGGAGGCCTTGAGACCTAGATGCTCAGGCATCTAGGATGCCAAAACCACTCTGGAGCCAGGGGTGTGGGCAGGAGGGCTGCCGGCCACCATGGGGTGTAGAGCCCATCTCTGGGTTCTACAGTGCCTGAGAACCCATACTCCAGAGAATGATCTGGGTCCAACATCAGCGGTGCTGAGCAGGAGAGACCTGGCATTAATTATTTAGAAAAAAATTTTAGTTAGATCCCTGACTCACCCCATACCCCAGGATAAATATGCAATGGGTTCCATGGTGTGCTGGTTTGAAGTATTATGTACTGCAGAAAAGCCATGTTTTAATCCTGATCCAATCTTGTGGGGGCAACTGTTTCTTTTTTTTTTTTTTTTTTACATGGGCAGGCACCAGGAATCGAACCCGGGTCCTCTGTCATGGCAGGCAAGCATTCTTGCCTGCTGAGCCACCGTGGCCCACCCGCAACTGTTTCTTTGACTCCTAATTCAATATTGTAGGGCAGGAACTTTAGATTATCTCCATGGAGATGTGATGCAGCCAATTGTAGATGTGGCCTTTTGATTAGATGGAGATGTGACTCCACCCATTCCAGGTGGGTCTTGATTAGTTTACTGGAATCCTTTAAAATTAGAGGGAGTATTTTGGAGAGAGCTCAGAACAGAGACATGAATGTTTGGCAATGCTTGGAGTCTAGCAGACATTGCCTTGTGCCTTCCCATGAGATGTTAAGCAAGCAAGAACCTGGAGAGAGTCAAGGGAACCCAAGAGATGAAAGCCAGCCCTGGAGAACCAAAGTGAGGACCCCCACACTGGAACAGAGGCTGAAAGCAATGAAGCCCAGGAGCAAGGGACCCGCAGATACTAGCCATGTGACTACCCAGCTGACAGAGGTGCTCCTGACCCATCAGCCTTCCTTGAATTAAGATATCTCTCCCTGGATGCCTTAGTTTGGACATTTTTATAGGCTTAGCCCTATAAACTTGCAACTTATTAAATTCCCTTTTAAAAAGCTGTTCCATTTCTGGTACATTGCATTCCAGCAGCTTACAAACTTAATACACATGGTATAAACCAGGGCGACCCCTCAGCTTCCAGGAGTCCAGCAGCGCCAAGGTGGGAAACACTGCATTTAAGAGAATGAAAGGTCAGTGTTTGCACGGAGCAGGCCTCTGCAGGCACGTTTGGTGAGAGAAGTTGTGGACGCTCTGATGAAGCCTCATGGCTGTGGCTTGGCCATTGTCTCTACAGGTGCGAGCCCCTGTAGCCCTAGCAAGGACGTGGGCTCCTTCACTTAGACTCACCTGTGATGGGTTCCCAAGGGCTCGGAGCCGTCGGTTTTCTCGTGGGTCTGACTTCCTGCACCAAGGCCATCCCCCATGTCCTGCCCCCCACTGAATTGACGGGCTCTATTTCTGGCAGTTGTGAATCCTCAGGTTTGAGAGCTAAGGGTCAGCCGGCCACGAGCTGGGGTGCTGAAAAATCTCCCCAGTCCTGTCAGAACTGTGGGGAAAATAGAAACCCCCAAAATACTGATCCACGGAAGCACTTAAAGGAGAAGATTACCGGACTTAATTTGCATGTAACATGAAATTTGCCGTTTCCGTTTTTTAAGTGTACAACTCAGTGAGATTACGAATACCCACAATGTTGTGTGACCATCACCACTACTTCCAGAATTTTTACCACCTCAAACAGAAAACCCAAACCCATTAAGCAGTAACTCCCCATTCCTGCTTCCCGCCAGCTCCTGATAACCTGTAATCTACTTTGTCTCTCTGTGAATTTGCTTATTCTAGATATTTCATACGAGTGCAATCTTACTTTATGTGCCCTTTTGTGTCTGGCTTCTTTCACTCAGAATAATATCTTCAGAATCCAAACATGTGGTAGCACACATCAGAAGTTCATTCCTCCTTACGGCTGAATAATATCCCATTGTGTGGGTGGACCCCAGTTTGTTTCTCTGTTCAGCTGCTAATGGGCACTTGGGTTGCTTCTACATTTTGACTGCTGTGAATAATGGCCCTGTGACCTTTGGTGCATCTGAAACCATGTTTTCAGTTCTTTTGTGTGTATACCTAAGATTAGAATTGCTGAGTTATATGGTAATTCTGTGTTTAGCTTCGTGAGGAATCATCAGAGTATTTCCCACAGTGGCTACAGCATTTTCTATTCCCCCCAGCAATGCATGAGGGTTCCCATTTCTCTGCGTCCTCGCCAGGACTTAGCATTTTTGAAATAATTGCCATCCCAGTGGGTATAACGCGGTGTCTTGTAGGGGGTTTTACGTGCATTTCCCTGAAGATGTTGACCGTCTTTTCATATACTTGCTGACCATTTGCATAGCTTCTTTGGAGAAATGTCTAAGTCCTCAGTCCATTTTTAATCCTGTAGTTGGCTCTTTTGTTGCTGAGTTATAGAACTTCTTTATCCTTTGTCCTTGAATGCGTGTGGTTGCTGTTCTGGTTTGTTGTGTGCCCCAGAAAATCCTGATCCAGACTTGTGGGGGCAGCCACGTTCTGTAATCCTGACTCAGTATTGTAGGGTGAAACCTTTTAATTAGGTTGTTTCCATGGAGATGAGGCACACCCAGTTGGGGGTAGGTGAAGATATGACTCTGTGTCACCCCCAAGAGAGCCTCTTTTATTGCTCAGATGTCGCCTCTCTCTCTCTAGCCAACACAACAAGCAAACTCACCACCCTCCCCCTGTCTATGTGGGGCATGACTCCCAGGGGTGTGGACCTTCCTGGCAACATGGGACAGAAATCCTAGAATGAGCTGGGACTCAGCATCAAGGGATTGAGAAAACCTTCTAGACCAAACGGGGAAAGAGAGGATTGAGACAAAATGTCTATGGCTGAGGGATTTCAAACAGAGTCGAGAGGTTATCCTGGAGATTATTCTTACGCATTATATAGATATCACCTTTTTAGTTAAGGTATATTGGAGAGGCTGGAGGGAACTGCCTGAAAATGTAGAGCTGTGTTCCAGTAGCCATGCTTCTTGAAGATGATTGTATAATGATATAGCTTTCACAATGTGACTCTGTGATTGTGAAAACCTTGTGTCTGATGCTCCTTTTATCTACCTTGTCAACAGACGAGTAGAACATATGGAATAAAAATAAATAATAGGGGGAACAAATGTTAAAATATATTTAGTTTGAAGTGCTAGTGATCAATGAAAGGGAGGGGTAAGGGATATGGTATGTATAATCTTTTTTTTTCTGTTTTTGTTTTATTTCTTTTTCTGTTGTCTTTTTATTTCTTTTTCTGAATTGATTCAAGTGTTCTAAGAAATGATGAATATACAACTAAGTGATGATATTGTGAACTACTGATTATATGTGTAGAACGGAATGATCACATGTTAATGTTTTAATTCGTTTGTTGTTAATTTTTTAATTAATAAATAAATTTAAAAAAAAGATTGACTCTGCCCATTCCAGGTAGGTCTTGATTAGTTTACTGGGATCCTTTAAAAGGGGAAACATTTTGGAGAAAGCTCCGAAGTGATATAGACACAGATGTTTGAAGGTCAAAACAGAAATAGCCTGGGTGTTAAGCAGGGACTCACAGAAATAGCCAGAACCTGAAGAGAAGGAATCTTCTGTCCTGGGAGATGCTAAGTTAAGGGATAAACCCCAGAATTTTGCCCTGAAGCAGCAGATGCTTAGAGAGGAATCCACTAGAATCAACGGAATCAGGAATAAGAACCAGTAGTTGCCAGTCACGTACCTTTCCATATGACAGACATAAGCCTTTCTTGAATCAAGATGTCTTTTTCTGGATACCTTAGTTTGGACATTTTTATGGCCTCAGAACCACAAACTTGTAGCTTCATAAATCCCCTTTGTGAACACCAACCCATTTCTGGGATATTGCATTCCAGCAGCCTTAGCAAACTAGAAAAGTTACGCTCTGTGATTTTTGTGTGTTTTCAAGATGAGACATGCCGCATCCAGCATCTACAGCTGAGCCAGGTGCCCGGGGTAGGGTGTGTAGGGACCCAACACCTTCCAAGTACCTGTTTCCAGATGATCCTGTGGGAACCTAGCGAGGGTCTGAGACGTCTTTCCCATCTGACTGGTGAGGCCTGGGGTCTCAGCCAACCTCACCCAGCCCCATGGGGGAGGGGCTGGCACTGTCCCAACAAGGGTCCTGACCTGATCTCCTTTTAGGCTTCTTTGATAGTTGTTGTACATGACAGTGCCGACTTGGAGAGCTGCAGGGCTCCAGCTCTGAGTCCCAGATGCCACACAGGCTCTGCAGGTTTCCTCTCCTGTGCCTGGCGCCAACTTGCCCCATCCCACCATCAGTTCCTGAGCCATTGGCAGGGCTGGCTCCACACTGCGCCCCCAGCCCCGTGCTTAGCACCCTGCACTTGGGTCAGCTCTCATTTAAATTCTTAGTGATTTTTTTAAACTTTTTTTTATTGTGAAATATAACATACACAAAAAAGCAATAAATTTCCAAGTATGTTTTAACAAGTAGCTACACAAAATATTTTTTTAATCATATGATCATTCCGTTCTTGTTATATAATCAGTAACTCACACTATCATCACATAGTTGTATATTCATCATCATGGTCATTTCTTAGAAGTTCTGCATCAATTCAGAAAAAGTAAAAAAGAAAACAGAAAAAAAATTCATCCATACCATACCCCTTACCCCTCCCCTTCACCGATCACAAGCATTTCAATCTACTCAATTTATTTTAACACTTGTTCCCCCTACTTATTTATTTTTAATCCTTATATTTTACTTGTCTGTCGATAAGGTAGACAAAAGGAGCATCAGACACAAGACTCTCACAACCACACAGTCACACTGCGACAGCCATATCATCATACAATCATCATCAAGAAACATGGCCACCAGAGCACAGCTCCACATTTTCAGGCAGTTCCCTCCAGCCTCTCCATTACACCTTAACTAACAAGGTGATATCTATTTAATGCATAAGAATAACCTCCAGGATAACCTCTCGACTCTGGAATCTCTCAGCCATTGATACTTTATTTTGTCTCATTTCTCTCTTCCCCCTGTTGGTCAAGAAGGTTTTCTCAATCTCTTGGTGCTGAGTCCCAGCTCATTCTAGGATTTCTGTCCCACGTTACCAGGAAGGTCCACACCCCTGGGAGTCATGTCCCGCGTAGAGAGGGGGAGGGCAGTGAGTTTGCTTGCTGTGTCGGCCAAGAGAGAGAGGCCACATCTGAGCAACAGAAGAGGTTCTTTTGGGGGTGACTCTTAGGCCTAATTTTAAGTAGGCTTAGCTTATCCTTTGCGGGATTAAGTTTCATACGAACAAACCCTAAGATTGGAGGCTCGGCCTATTGCTTTGGCTGTCTCTACTGCCTGTGACAATATCAAGAATTCTCCACTTGGGGAAGTTGAATTATCCCCCTTTCTCACCATTCCCCCTAGGGTCCCCCTAGGGGACCCTATTCACTGTTCAAATCGCTCTGGGATTTATCTGGGCGTCACTCTGGATTTATCTGGGCATCACTCGCCCCCAGCCCCATGCTTAGCACCCTACGCTTGGGTCAACGCTCTGCTGTTGCTCTCATTTAAATTCTTAGTGATTTAAAAAAAATTATTAATTTTATTTACATACCATTCATATCCACCAAGCATAACCCCCCTTCTCACCCACTCCCTTGGCCATTGCTGATCTACTTTCTGTTTCTGCAGATGCACTATTTCTAGACATCTCTTATAAGGGCCAGCATACAATATGCATCGCTTTGTATCTGGTTCTTTTACTCAACATTGTGTCTTCAAGGTTCTTCCGTTTTGTCTCGTGTGTCAGCGCATCATTCCTTTTCATGACTGGGTAATAGTCCACTGTCTGGGTGGACCATAGTTGGGTTGTTTATTCATCTGTTGATGGACACTTGGGTTGTTTCTACTTTTTGGCGATTGTGAATAATGTCTGCATTGAACTTCGGTATGCAAGTCCCTGTTTGATCCCTGGCATTAGCTCTCTTTGAGTATATATGTAGCAGTGGGCTTGCTGGGTCACGTGGTAATTCTGTGCTTGACTTTCTGAGGATCCGCTCAACTGCTTCCCACAGTGGCTGCACTATTTTACATTCTCACCAGCAATGCAAGGAGGTTCCTATTTCTCCACTTCCTTGCCAACACGTGTTATTTTCCTTTTTTAAAATAATAATTGTCCTAGTGGGCATGAAGTGATATCTCATCATGGTTTGGGTTTGTATTTCCCTGATGGCTAATGATGCTGAGTTTCTTTTTATGACTTTTTTGGCCATTTGCTTATGCTTTTTGGAAAAATATCCATTCAAGTCCTTTGCCCATTTTTTAAAAATGGGATTGTCTTTTGTTCTGCATTGTAAAAGTTCTTGATATTTTCTGGATAGTAAGCCCTTATAAATTTCTAATGATTTTTGAACAAGGGGTCATGCATTTTCATTTTGCTGCAGGTCCCACAAATTCTATCTTGTCCTGCTGAGAGGTTCCATGTGCTTCCTTCCACCTTCAGGGAGCTCTGGATTTATCCTGATGGGGAAAGTGAAGCCCAGCATTTCCCCCCAGACGAGCTTGGTAAAGGTCACTGGGGACAGCCCGGTGCCAGCTGGAGCATCCGGCAGCCCCCGTTCACGGGGCCGCACCCTGAGGTCCCAAGAGCGCAGAGTCAGGGTTGCAGCTCACACTGCTTTTTTGTCTGGTCCCAGCTGGTCCGAGGCTGAGCACTACCTATTGGCTCTGCAGTGGCCCCTTCACATCTCGAGGGCCTCGAGGACAGACACTTGCTGGTGTTAAAGGGCCAGGGACAGCGAGATTTGTGGAGGCACAGAGAGAGCCTCCTTAAAAATGATGTGTAATTTACAAATGTTCCTAGCAGCATGATTCATGATGGCAGAAGGTGGAAACAGCTCACAGACCATCCACTGATGCCTAGAGAGACAAAACGGGGTTCCTCTGTGCAGTGGGATATTCTTCAGCTGTTGGAAAGGGTAATGCTCTGATTCACTCCCCAATAGGGCTGAATGTCGAAAACAAGATGCTCAGTGAAAGAAGTCAGACACAGAAGGCCACATATCACCTTACTCTATTTATATGAGACATCAGAATAAGCAAATTCATAGTAATGGATAGGACATGTCCAGAATAGACAAATCCATAGGGATACAAAGCAGATGAATGGTTCTTGCCAGGGGCTGGGGGTTCGGGGCCTTTAGTTAAGTGGTATGTGGTACCTTTTGGTGGGGGGTGATGAAAATATTCTAAAATTGATGGCGGTGATGGCTGCACAACCCTGTGAACTGGGAACTTTAAACGGGAGAATTGCCTGATAGGAGAGGCCCAACTCAAGAAAGCTGTTGCAGAAATGATTTGTAGCTCATGGTCTGTGGCCTGTGCCAGTGTACCTCTGTCCCCTTGCCATTTCCTGCTTCTGATCATGTACCATAGCCCCTAAGTGCAGCCAGGTCATGGGTGCACAGAAACGCAAGGTTGGAGGGGATGGCAGCCACGGACTGGGTCTGTAAGGCTGGGGCAGAGGCTTGCCTCCAAGTCATCCCAAGACGCCCTGCTCCGGACCTTGCATCTGTCATCCTACCTTGGTTGTACCTCCGCCTAGAGCCGCAGGCCCAGGCACCCCTCCTGCCTCAGTGCCCGGGGCGGCTCCCTTCCTCACCTGTTCCCAGCGGTCACCCTGAGAAGGCTGATGCCACCAGGCTCCAGCAGCCTGGCCAGCCACTGGGGTGCCTTCTGCCGCCCTTTGGCAACAGCGCCACCTGCAGGTGACAGTGGGGGAACTTTGCCTTTTATTGACAGCAGATGAGCCGGCGCTGGAGAAAGGGAACCAGCATTAGCATTAGTTTTTTTTTTTTTGCTTTTAATCATAATTTAGCTGCTTAAACATTTTTTAATTAGAGAAGCTGTAGGTTTGCAGAAAATTCATGTAAAAAATACAGCCTTTCCATCCCCTCTCCCCATTATTAACACCTTGCAATAGTGTGGTACAGTTGTTATAATTCATGAAAGAACATTTTTATAATTGTACTATTAACTGTAGCCCATCGTTTACAATAGGGGTCCCTGTGATGAAGCATTCTATGTTTCATCTTTTAATATTTATTCTAGTAACACATCTGTAACCTAGAATCATTACTTTTATTAATAAGTAATTCTTTCAATGAGTTACTTTTAAAAATATGCTTTATTTTGTTGCGCTGCTGGAGATGACGGTGGTCTCCACGGAGAGAAACTGCCACACAAGCAAAATAAAAGCGCAGCGCAGGATGAGAGGTGGTTGAAGAAGTAGGGGTTTCTTAGATAAGCCGTTCAGCTCCTCTCCCTGCTATCCAGTGCTTGGTCTCTTATTAGCACAGGTTTGAAATGAAGCGCTGACACGAAGGTTTTAGAAACATGACCACTGGCAAACAAGGATACCTTAAAAATGTTAAATTTCACAATTTAAAATGCAATGCATATGATCCGTCGTTTTTCTCACCTTTATCAAACATGAGACTGGCGAATGGTGGAATTTAAATATTTCATGACATTGCATAATGCAACGAATTTGCAAATCTTTCTGTACTAAAACGAAAGTCTTCAAAAAGTGCACTTTTTGTTTTACAATAAGTTTAGATTTTTGAAAGAGTTGTAGAGATAGTAGAGCATCCCCACCTACCCCCACATGCCCCAGTCCCTGCTGCCAGTATCTTGATAACCCTGGAGAAATGGACATTGGGGCTGCCCCCACTGGTTTCTCTACCAGTGCCCCAGTCCTGCCCCAGGAGCTTTGGAAAAATGGGCTCGTTTAATCTTTAGCAAATCATGAGGAGTGCCCCTGCTATGTGAGGCCGCCAGCCTTGGGGGGCCCTAGCTCCTGCCCCATGTAGCCCCTGGGTCCCCTTCATAGACCCCCTGCTCAGCCGTCACCTACAGCTCCCACCATATGTGGGGCTGACCCAGGAGTGATTCTGTCCCCCCACCTCCCAGGACACTGGGTGATATCTGGGGACATTTACAGTTGTCACATCTGAGGAGGTGGGTGCTCCTGGCATCGAGTTGAGCCCAGGGAGGCTCCTGAACAACGCTACAGGGCTCAGCGCACCCCCACCCCAGAGAATGGCCTGGCCTCAATACCAGCTGTGTTGATGGAGAGAGGCTTGACTTCCTGGGCCTGTGACTACGAGGGAAGGCTAGGGGTCCACTGTGACCCCAGCAGCGAGTCTTGCTAAGTGGGTGGCCTTGTTTTTCAGTTTGTTGATGCATCAGCTAGCCCAGCCTCAGGCCATTCGAGCAGTGGGGCACTGGAAATCTGCATGTAAAGATGAGGCCATTGCTTACCTTTGTAGCTTTTAGGGGTGGCTGGAGAAGCAAATGTGTGTCCACACCAAGACTTGGCATGCAAACATACCTGGCAGTGCCACTCACAGTAGCCAGAGTGTGGAAACAGTCCACCTGTCCTCACACAGATGATGGATGGACAGACTGGGATCCACCCAGACAATAGAATATTACACAGCTACGAAAAGGACCAAAGTTCTGGTTGGAGCTACAACACGGATGGACCTTGCAGACGCGCTGCTTGGTGAAAGAAGCCTTACCCAAAAGGCTAGATGTTATATGCTCCCATTGATATGAAATGTCCAGAAGAGGCACATCTGCAGAGACAGGAGGCAGACTGTTGGTTCAGGGCAGGGAGGAAACGCGGATTTACCATGAATGGGCCCGGGGATCTTGGACACAACAGGAAGGCTCCAGACAGGTTGACTTAAACTCACTGCATCATAAACTTAAAAGGGGGTGGATTTATGTTAAGTAAATTATACCTCAATATAGCTTTTTTTTTTTTTTAAATAAAAATAATAGAGGATGGACAATTGTGGCTCAGTGGCAGAGTTCTTGCCTGCCATGCTAGAGACCTGGGTTTGATTCCTAGAGCCTGCCCATGCAAAATAAATAAATAAATAAATAAAATAATAATAGAATATGGGGGGGGGGAGGAGCAGCCGTGTGCCAAGAACAGTGGCAGGCGCTCTGCCTTGGCTCGTCCCCGTGAGCACACCAACACATATGGCTATCCCCTCTTACGGATGAGAGCATCGGAGCACAGAGGTCAAGGGGCAAAACATCCCAGCCGCCCTCTCCCTACATCTCTGCAGCCTCCACATCTTGTCTCCATATGAATCGACTTCCTTCTGCCCCTGCTCCCCTCCTCCCTGCCTCTCCCTGCCTCTCCTTCCACCCACAGGCCTGTCTGTAGGGTGTGTTCAATACCAAGGCTGGAGTCAGGTGGTAAGACCGAGCACTCCAAAGACAGAGAGGGTTGTAATTATGAGCTGTGGTCAGCAAGATGGTTCCCTTGAGACATCCACGTCCTGCCCCCTGGAGCTGTGGAGGTGGCACCTCAGGTGGACTTTGTGGATGGGATTAAGTTGAGGGGCATGAGATGGGGAGGTTCTCCTGAACTCTTGGGGGGCGGGACCCCATTGTCATCACAGGGTCCTCATAAGAAGGGGACGGGGGTGGGTGTCAGAGCCAGAGAAGGAGACTTGACGACAGAGGCAGGGGTAGGACAGAGGGGCCTTGAGAAAAGATACATGGGGCCCCTCTAGGTGCTGGAAAAGGCAAGAAGAGTCTCCCTGAAGCCTCTGGAAGGAACCAGCCCCATGACACCCGGATTTTAGCACCCCCCTCCGCGTCAGACTCATTTCAGAATTCTGATCCCCAAACTGTGAGATAACAAACTTATTTTTGTGGTCAGTTGTTACAGCAGCCGGACAAAACTCAGGCACTGGCTCATTCCTGAAATCCAGAGGATGGTTTATAGATACCTGATGAGTGAGCGAGCCAAAGGAAGAAACGAGGTCTGCCCTCCCAGAGTGCCAGTTATCACGCAAAATGCCTTGGGAGGTTTTTGGGGAGCACTGGCTGATTTTTGTTTTTCCAAGTGTGTCTGCTTAAAAGGCCAGTCCTTTCACTGGTGCTGTTGGCCACATTGCTCAGCCACATTGCTCAGCCATTGCTGCACAGCAAGTAAGTACACACTTGGAACTTAAAGCAGCGCATGTGTTTATTTAGTGGGTCAGGAGTCTGGGCTTGGTTTCACTGAGTTGTCTGCCCAGGTTCCAAGGGCTGCAGCTAAGCTGTGGACCAGCGCAGAGTTCTCATTTGGAGGCTCGACTGGGGAAGGACCTGCTTCAAAGCTCATTGCAGTTGCAGACAGAGTTCCTTTCCTTGCCGCTGTAAAGGTCTGGGGCTGGTGGCCACCCTCCGCCTGGCCACCTGGGCCTCCCCAGCAAGGCCACCAGCTCTGCCAGAGCCGACAAGGGAGGCGAGCCTTAGGATCTGATGCCACGTCACCATGTGCACGTGTCACCTTTGCCGTGTTCACTGGTTCAAAGCGGGTCACAGGTCCTGCCCATGCCGGTGGGGAGGGAATGGTCTGAGGGTGTCAACCCTGGGAATTGGGACGGCTGCTGTCGTGGGGTACATGCAGCACATGCTTACCTACAGCCGCCTCTCCGTGGGCTGTCCTGGGCTGGAGAGTGGGAGACTGGCAAGCAGTGTCTCAGCGCAGGCTGCAGGGCGGGCTCCCTGGTGGGCTGGGGGCCTGGCGTGGTGATGTGGATGGTCGCTTTCCCCTGGGCTTCAGCGTGAAGTGAGATACCTGGAACCTCCTGAGCTCTGGGTGTACTTTGGGGACCAAATATACCAAGACGGGCTTGTGGCTGCAGTGCAGATGCTCCAGGACAGTGAGGCGTCAGTGTCCAGCTCCGTCCAGGGGGGCCCAAAAGTCCTGCTCACTGGGGACAAGGCAGGAGGGACTGGGTCCTCGAGGTGGATCCGGCCAGCTGCCACTGCCCGAGGGGTCCAGTCCAAATGGCCAGATAGCCAGGGAGGGCCAGGGGTCCCCAAGGTTTGGGGATTCTCTGGGAGGACCCCCAGGCTCGGCAGATAGTTGTCCTCGCGGCCGTGGTTCATCACAGCAGAGGGACCTGGAGCACAATCAGAAGAGGGGACAGCCGTGGGGCTGGGTCCAGGGGAGACAGGCAGAAGCTTCTGGAATCCTCTCTCTGCACAGTCGCACCGGAAGGGGTCAGTTCCCCCAGCAGCATGTAGGGACAGCACGTGGGAGATACCATCTCCCAGGGGCACTCCTTGGAGACCCAGCATCTGGGCTTTTTATTGGGTGTGGTCCCGTGGGCATCTCTGCCTGGCAGGGACCCAGATCCAGACCCCGGGAGGACAACAGGTGTCCAGTCAGCTTAAAGCACGTTGTTTGCACAGACAGGCGAGGTGCAGGGAGCCCCCTTATGGGCCATGGGGCGGAACCCTCCGGAATCTGGGTTCCCAGATGCAGCCAAGGGCTGACCACAAAGCAGGTTCTGGTGGGGACAGCAGTCGGGCCTGCTGGTGAGTTATTCTTCTGCACAAGCAACAGGCTTTGCTTGCCTAAAACCGAGGGGTTCCCGGGACACGGGACTTTCAGTGCTAAAACTGGGGACGTGCCGGGCAAACCAGGATAAAGGGAGTAGGGGGTTGGTAACTCCTTTCTCTTCACCCTCCAGGAGGATTGTGAAGGTCAAATGATTAGGCAAACAAACATTTTATAAACAAAGTTATACAAATGCCAGATCCTTTCGTTTAATTTAGTTTAAAACACATGGAAAATTCATCAGAGAAAAGGCCCCAAATCTCCAGTAAATCTGTTTAACAAATTGCCTCCTTCAAATGTAACCTGTCTGCATGTCGATGCATCCTCTGTGTGTTGTCCCAACGTTTTTCAGAGTAACTATAAAAACTCAAGACTCACAAAATGATTTTTTTAAATTATAGTCACATGCATATAACATATTATTTCCCATTTTACCCATTTTAAGTACAATTCAGCGCATTAGTAGCATTTATTGTGTTGTGCTACCATCAACACCATCCATTACTCAAATTTTTTTAGCACCCCCATTCTCCCTTTCCCAGCCCCTGGCCGCCAATAGACCACTTTCTGTCTGTATAGATTTGCCTAATCTGGGCATTTCACACCGGTGGAATCAGACAATATGTGACCTTTTGTGTCTGTCTTCTTTCACCGAACATGATGTCTTCAGGTTTCACCCATGTTGTTGACTGTATCAGTACTTCATTCCTTTATACGGCTGAATGATATCCCATTGTCTGTGTGGCCATATTTTGTTTCCCCATTCATCCGTGGATGAACAGCTTGGGGCTGCTTCCACCTTTTGATTGTAAATAATGCCACAACAGACGTTACTGCACAAGTTCACCAGGTGGCTTTTATTGTTGCCCTATAACAAATGCATGCCTCTTTTAAGCACTAACTGATAAACTCACACCCAGCACGTCCGACCGAGGGGTGCTAAACCCAGTCTTTACTTTTCTCTTCTAGGGAGCAAAAGTTGGTTTGGTGTCTGAACATTGGAACCGAAGACAGCGGGCCAGGCAACGTGCACAGGTTAGTGTCATGCAGTCTTTCTTTTTTTCCGCCTTCATGTTCACACGGCGTTGGGTTGGCGTTTTCGAGCTGGTGAGAATGAAAAATCGATTTAACATTGAGGCGGGCATTCTCACCTGCACCCCTGGATGCCCACAGCCTTGGGCTGCTCCGTTGCCCAGAGTTCGTCATATTTGCTGAAAGTGCAGCGAGCAGCCGGGTCTGGGAAGGGCCGAGGACCCATGGCTCCCACCCTTGGGCTCCCGGAGGTGTTTCCCACTCTTGGTGTGGTGGGGCCAGTCCTGGTGAGCCCAGGTCACGGTCAGGACAGAAGGAGTATATCCGCAGTTGTCTGAGCATCATCATAAAGAATCTCTATGAGGGTCTGTACCCCTCTCTGCTAGTCTTTCCCGTCACCTGGAGGGTGACCTACCGGTACCCGTAACCACAGATAGAACTAAGTTGATGGATGTGATAAATGCTTGAAGCTCGCCATCCGCCTTGGCAGGGGGGGATTGGGGAAACATTCCAGTGGCCTTGGGAAGATTCTTCTTTAGCAAGTTAGCAGCAAAGCTGAGGCTCAGATCCTGCCCTCTTCACCCCTATCTGTTTGTTCGTTCCTGGTCTTAGTCCAAAATGGATTTTGAGTGACTTTAGAGGTATAGCAAGATGACATAATTTAAAAATAATTTAGTAAAGAAGCTGGGCCCTGAAGATGACCCACTGTATGATTCCATTTGTGCGAAATATCTAGAGAAGGTCGTTTGTAGGACAGAAGGTTGGTTTGTTGTTGCCATGGCTGGAGGGTGGGGAAGGCAGGGGTGTGACCTGCTAATGGGCATGGAAAATCTTATTGGGGTGATGGAAGAATGTCCTAAAACTGGGTTGGGGTGATGGTTGCACAACTTGGTGAATTTACTAAAAATCGCTGAATTGTACACATCGAGCGATGAATTTTATGATGTGCAGGAGATACCATGGTAAAGTTTAAAGTATCCTTTAGTTAAGCCCAGTAGAAGTCGTTTTAGTCTCATCCTGTGTCGACATTGTTTAAGTGGTAAGAAGCTGTTTTAGCCATCAGTGTCCTTGCGGGTACTTAAAAACCACAGATGATAGCTGAGTGGTGAGAACTCACTTGAAAACAGACTTATTTAAAAATTAAAGAATATATATGTATATAAAGATAAGTGAAATGACCCACATGTTCATCAGCTGATGAATGGATAAATAAAATGTGGTCTAACTATACACTGGAATATTATTCAGCTGTGAAAAGGGATGAAGTTCTGATACATACTACAAAATGAATGAACCCTGAAGACATCATGTTGAGTGAAAGAAGCCAGACACCAAAGGACGAAGACTGGATGATTCTCTTTGTATGAAATGTCTACAACAGGCAGATTCACAGTGACAGGAAGTAGATCAGAGGTTGCCAGGGGTTGGAGGAGGGGGATAGGGAGTGACTGCTGATGGGTTCAGGGTTCCTTTTTGGGGTGATGAAAATGTTCTGCAATTAGATATGGTGAGGGTGGCACAATTCTGCGGGTGTATTACAAATCGCCAAATTGCGTGCTTTGTATGGATAAACTGTATGATGTGTAAATGAAACCTAAATAATGCTGTATGTATGTACACAAATATACATGTGTCTCTGTGTGTATGTATATGTGTATATGTGTATCTACATTAGAAATAGTTAGTTAGGAAAGAGGCCAGACCTAAAAGACTACCTGTTGTATGATTCCATTTATTTGAAATGTCCAGAAAAGATAAAACTTTATCCCAACAGATCACGGGTTCCCCGGGACCAGGGGTGGGAGTGGGGCAGCTTTTGGGGTTCATGAAAGCGTTCCGTTACAGTGAGACCATTGCAGCATTGTATAAATTTACTGAAACTCGTGGAAATGCAGGCATTTAAAACTGGGTGAATCTTGCGGTAAGTCAGATTCCCCAGTGAAGCTATTAAAAGAAAATAATGAGGTCAACTGAAGGATGAAGCAGAGGGTAAACTAGAAATCAGGGATGGGTGGAGAGATGGGGCTAGAAGAGGCCTTAAGACATAAAGCCTCAGGCACTAGCTGGGGTGAGACACAGGTTTGGTGCTGATTTTTTTTTTTTTTTTGTAAATATCTACAGTTTATTCTTTTGTTTCAACAATTTATTAGACTGCTATCACATTGCCAAATCTTAGACATTAAAACCCTCAAAAGAAAACATACAGTTAAAATCTTTAACGTTACACAGTATTTAAACATCAAAATGAGCTGCCACTATATACTGCTTTTTCAAAACATATTTTTATTGACAAATCTTCACACACATGCATTCTATGCATGGTGTGCCATCGGGGCTCACAATATCATCACATAGCTGTATATTCATCACCATGATCATTTTTTAGAACATTTGCATCACTCCAGAAAAAGAAATAAAAAGAAAAAAGAAAAAACTTCATACATTACCCCTCCCTCTCATTGACTGCTAGTATTTCCGTCTACCCAATTTATTTTAACCTTTGCCCCCCCCATTATGTATTTATTTTTCTATCCATATTTTTTTACTCATATGCATATCCTGGATAAAAGGAGCATCAGACACAAGGTTTTTGTAATCACGTGGTTACATTGTAAAACCTACATCATTATACAATCATCTTCAAGAATCAAGGCTCCTGGAACGCAGTTCAACAGTTTCAGGTACTTCCCTCCAGTCACTCCAATATACCATAAACTTAAAAGGGGTTTCTATATAATACATGAGAATAACCTCCAGGATAACCTCTCGACTCTGTTTGAAATCTCTCAGCCACTGAAACTTTATTTTGACTCATTTTTCTCGTCTCTCTTTTGGTCAAGAAGGCTTTCTCAACCTCTTGGTGCCAGGTCCCAGCTCATCCCAGGAGTCCTGTCCCATGTTTCCAGGGAGACTACACCCCTGGGAGTCATGTCCCATGTAGGGGGAGGGCAGTGAGTTCACCTACTGAGTTGGCTTAGAGAGAGAGAGGCCACATCTGAGCAACAAAACAGGCTCTCTGGAGGTGACTCTTAGGCTTAATTATAAGTAAGCTTAGCCTCTCCTTTTATGCTTAGCTCTTAACTGTGTTAATATCATGCATATATATATATATATATATATATATATATATATATATATATATGAGACTACTAAAGCTTTGATTTGATAGTCAGTAGACAATGTGGTACCATATTTAAGTTTATTTAAAACTGACGTAAACAAACAAAAGCTGCACAGCAAAAAGAAAGGCCAAATCACTTAGTGCTTTGAAACACTGATCGTGAGTGACATCGGTGCCTGGGACCCCCTCTTCCTCTACCTTGGCCTCTTCCTCCTCTTGCCTCATTTTCCCTCTTCTTGGATTTCACCGAAGCTGAAGTTCAGCCTCCATAAGTAGTCCGTCCAGAGGCAGGCTGCCTGACAGAATAAAGTGTCGACTATCGTTTCCTCCAGTACTCAGTGTTTCCAGCTGTGCAGTTCTCTGACCTTCAGGGTCGTCTTCACAGCCAACGTCCACACCAGTGATGGTTCCACGGGCTGTGCTCCATTCTTCAATTCAGTTGTTACAATCCCACAACTCAGCTTCATCAAAAATTTCACAACCTCTGTCCTGGCAGTGCCATCACCCTTTTGGTCCAATAGCGCAAAAATCAAACGTCCAAGCACCAACCGATGGACTTTGCTGAGTTTTTTTTTTTTTTTTCCCACATGGGCAGGCACTGGGAAACGAACCCAGGTCTCTGGCATGGCAGGCGAGAACTCTACCCCCGAGCCACTGTCGCACCACCCTATGCTGAGTGTTTTTAAGGGTTCAGTTGAGCAGCTTCTGCCTTGGGAGAGGCCGATGATTTCTGGTCTCCCACAGGGCCTCTTGGAAAGGATTGTCATCCCCAGCAATCCATGACAGTTGCGAATGTCGCATGGCGCGGGTCATGAGAACAGTTCTCTGCCTGGCACGTCTGTCCGTTGGGGTGTGGGGTGTGGGTAGAGCTTCTAGAGTCTTGTATTGAAGAGCAATGGGTGTGTGGATTTCATGCCACTGCTGTTACCAGTTTCCGCAAACGCAGTGGCTTACAGCAAGTCAGATGTCTTTTCTTACAATTCAAGAGACCAGGAGTCCATAATGGGTCTCACAGGAGTTGACAGAGCTGGTTCCTTCCGGAGGCTCTTGGGGAGAATTCTTTCCTTGCTTCTTCGGGTTTCTAGAGGCCACCTGCATGCCTGGGCTGGTGGTCCCCTCCTTCCTCTGCCAACCCAGCAGTGGAGCAGCTCATCTTCCACTCTCCCTCCCACTGACCTTCCTACCTCTTTCTGCTGACAGTGGGTCTACCCATTAACTCACCACCATCTCCCCATCTCCAGGACCTTCATTTCATCTCGTTGGCCAAGACCCTTTTGCCGTGTAAGGGGGACACGTTCGCAGGGTCTGGGGTTAGGTCAGGACATTTCTGGGGAGCTACCATTCTGTCTGCCGCAGTAGGGGGAATTGCCGGAGGGGCAGGTTAAACTGACCCGCTCCCTTGCACAGTCTCCCATGTCCCCAAGATCTCAGGGAGAGAGAAAGTTCCGACTGGGGGGCGTGGTGTAGCAGGGGTGCCGGCAGCTGCGCGTACCCCCGCACTTTCCTCCAGGGTTCTCTCCCCTTCGTTCCATCCTCTTGGCTTTCTCAGGTAGGTCATCTTACAGACCACAGCTTGGCCGGAAGCCTTTTCACCTCTGATGGAGATGACAGCTCCCGGTGAGGTCAGTTTGAGGTTTGGTTTTGTGCCCCGATAGGTCAATGGTCTGGGGAGGGTGGCCGGTTCCAAATATTGCAGAAGTGGGCTTGGTTACAGCCTACCTTCGTCACAAGCACTACCTCTGCTACTGTTTAAGGGTGTAGTTCAAACTTCTGTCTGCAGAAGTCGTGAGTAGCCTGGGCTGGCCAGCCGGCCCCCTTAGTCCTGGACTTGGAACATGGACAGCCCATTTCCTCCTGTCACTTCTTGGTCTAGCTCCAGGGTTGCCAAGCCGCTCCCCCCTGGCCACGTCTGCCCTCCACCTGTGTTTGCATAGCCCGGGAACTAAGAGTGATTTTAATATTTTTTAATAGTGGGGAAAAAATGGCAGAAGAAACATGATATTTCATGGCATGTGGAAATAGTAACTTAACATTTTGGTGTCCACCAATAAAGCTTTATTGGCACAGCCATGAACTGATGCATTGTCTGAGGCCACTTTTGGGTGAAAGCAGCAGAATTGAGCAGTCAAAGCAGAGAATGCATGGCCCCAAAATATCGACTTTCTGGCCTTTTAAAGAAAAGTCTGCCGACCTCTGTCCTCGGTCATTTCTTCCCGGTGATGTGGTTCTCGAATCACAGCACTGGGGGGGACCCCCGGACTCCCCTCTTCTTGGCTGACTCCTTCCCAAAGTGGAGATTCGTTCTGCATCAGCCATAAGCATCGGCATCCATCTCTCTCTCCGTCCATCCATCTGTCCGTCCATCCACATGGCTGATATCTGCTGAAGCTCTCTGTGCACTCAGCCCTGGAGATAGAACGTTCAAAGCACTGGGTCCTGCTCTTGGGGGGGGGGGGAGCGCATTCTGATGGGGAAGAGACGACATCGAGGCTATATGATGGCTCCTAAGGGGATGCCGTGGGGCCCAGGGGTGGCTTTTCAGTTCTCCCGGCCCCTCTGTCTTCCCTCTGGGTCTTTGAGCACAGGCGGGATTCAGCTGGATGAGTGGGGCTGGGCAGGGAGAGCCTGGGTTTGGTGGACGAATTGGGAAGACCTGGGGGAGAAAGGCTGTCTCCCAAGGCGAAGGAGCAGGGCAGCGGCATGTTGGGGTCCGAGACCCAGCCTGTATCCTGCTCATTGATGCTTGGCCTTGCTCCAAAGGAGATGGACCGTGTCGGGCATAGTTGCCCATGAGAACCTGAGTTTGGAGAGCTGCTGGCTGTCAGATGGACAGACAGAGGTGCAGCCGGACGTGTGTATGCATGTCCCACACGAGAGACTCTCAGTCATCCATTTTCCTCAAAGTCAGACATACTTTTTCCAAAAAGAAAACTTAAAACGCAGAAAGTGTGGGTAACGCCTCGGGCAGTATTCTCCAGAATCTTCTTGTGGTAATATTACATTCACACACGCACACACGCCTGTGATTTTAGATGAGTAACCTTTTATTCTTTTAAAGAGATCATTTATCTTAAACTTTTGATTTTGGAATAAATTCAAAATTATAAGATGGTTTTTGCAAAAATAATACAAAATCCATACAGAGAAACCCAACATACCCTCATCCCCCCAGATATGCAGATGTGCCAGTTTTAACATTTGGTACATTTGCTTTATCCATCCATTTGTCTATCTCTCTATCCACTCACCCGCCTTTCTTTCTTCTTTCCTTTCCTCCCTCTCTCCTTCTCTCTCTCTCTCTATCTATCTGTGATCCATCCACTCTTCTATCTATCTAACTAGTTAGCTACCTCCTATTTACCTATACTTATCCCTCCATCCATGGCCATGCCCCATCTGTCTGTCTATCCACCCACCCATCCATCCATCCGTGGTCCAGCCACCCACGCTTCCATCTATCTGCTGTCTCTCTGTTTTCTGAGCACTTGGGTATAGGTTGTACACTCATCTCCCCAAACACCTAACACTTCCCTGTACGTTTCCTAAGAACAAGGACATTCACTCGTGTTACCGCCGTGAGTGCAGTTATCAAGTTCAGGAAATTCAGCACTGATGTAGAGCCTGCAGTCCATACTCCAATTTCTCATATGTCCCAATAATGTGGATTTTGCTCTTCATTGTGCTCATTTTGCTTCATAGGCATCTCTCCTGATCAATAAACCCAGCTTTGGGTCATCATTCAACGCTTACTCAGCATTCCTGTTTCCAAGGGTTTTATAATTAAAAAAAAATTTTATAATTTATTTAACTGGTTTTGTATTGGTGGGCTTTTAAGGTGTTTCCCTTTTTCTTTTCTTTTCTTTCTTTCTTTTTTTTTTGTCCTGCACTGTGGAACAAATGCCCTAGCATTTTTATGTACCACTGCACAGTTAGCCACTGGGGTACATTCCTGTTAGTAGGATTGCCTTGTGTGTGTGCGTGCGTGCATCCATTTCAAATTCCCGCCCACGGTGCCCACTTCCCCACCATCCATCCAACTAGTCATTAACCCTTTGCCAATCTGAGCTGCAAGGACAGTTTTCACTGCCGTTTGGTTTGGGTCTCCTCAGTGGCTGCTGAACTCTACAATTCCTCTTGGCTGTTGATGTGAATTGCTTGGGGTGTCTTCCTTGCTGACCTTTCTGCTGGGGCTCCCTCTCTCTCATTGATATGTTTGAGCCCTTTAAAGATGCAGCGCTCGTGATGACAAGCGCTGCAAATACCTTTCTGGTCACGCCGTTTGATGTCGTTTATTGGGAGGATTTTGCCATAGAGAATTTTAAACCTTTTGTGAACATCAGTCTTTGTTCCTTGGGTGGTGTTCTTCCAGATTTCAAGGTTACAAAAAAATATATGCACCCGTTATTTTGTTCAGGTTGCATGTTTATACTTAAACCTTTGAACCGTGGAATTTAACTGTGCTAGTGGATCCCGCCCAGGGGACACTGGTGCTGTCTGAGGACATTTTGGGGTGTCACGACTTGGGGCTGCTCCTGACATTGAAATGGGGGAACCCCAAGGAGGCTACTCATCACCCCACAGTGCCCAGGACACCCCCACCCCAGAGAATGACCCAGCCCCATGTCAGCTGACCTGTGGCCGAGCGAGAGCCACGCCCACCGCTCCAGTTTTCTGCAAACCCTAGGGCTAGAAAATGGCAAGGGGACAAGATGCAGGTGGCTCCTGGCACGTGCGACCGTGGAGGAAACTGTGCTGGAGTGTGGCGGTTCCCCATGGCTGCCACCAGGGGGCACAGGAAGCTCACAGAACCTCTGGCTGGGCAGGCAGGCGAGAGGGAGGTGGGGGTGGGCACGGGTGGCCCCCTCCCCCAAGGTCTTCAGCCAACCCCCTCGGTGTCCTCATTTGCCTGGGGCATTCCTGGCTCAGCCCTGAGAGTCCCTTTTCTTGGGCAGAGCTGGTCACCCACCCCTGGGGACCCCTTGCGTTGGATTTAGGAGGGGGCAGAAGGCACGGGCTCTGCTCTCCTGGAGTGACCTCAAGGAAGTTGGGGAGCCATCAGCCCCCCCTCCGCCAAACACTCCCTGCTCTCGGGCTTGGACTCAAATCACCAGGTCAGAGCCTGCCCAGGAAGCCACCAGCCCCCTGCACAGAAGAGAAGCTGGGTCAGAAGCCAAGCAAAGGGGCACATCACCCCTCTGCTTCCGCTCATACCCCAACCTCTGGGCTCAGAGACCACCCGGGGCTGCCACCTCCAGCCAAGTGACAGCAGTCAGCTTCAGATGGGGGCTCCTGCCCCAGTGCCGCCACCAGTGTTGGAGGGTCCACTGGGCCAGCAATTTGCTGCCCCTGCCCCAGACAAAGAGATGGGGGGGTCTCAGCAGAGGGGTGCCTGGGTCCCGCAACTGGAAGTCGGCAGACCCTAGCCTTGAACCCTGTCTCCCTGGCACACGAGTCCCCCCAAATCTGAGCTCCCCCACCCCTACTGGCTATGGTTGTGTTCCTGGGCTTTTCCCTCCTTGACTTGCCTGGAGCCATCTCTTAGTTTCCATCCCCACCCCTCCTCTGAGTTTGGCTACCCCCATCTCCTCGTCTTGGGTTCCCAGGGCATCCCCCAGACAGGCCCACCCAGCTCCTCTTCTGAACTCACCCTCAGTGGCACCTCCTTCCAGGGCCCCCTCTGACCTGCTGGAGGGAGCTCAGCTCACAGACCCCAGGCACCGTCCACTCCTGCTCATGGTGGCACGTGTAATTCCCTGCATCCTCACCATTGCTCCATCCTGGCGGGGATGGTCTGGTGGCCTTGGCACCAAGCAAGGAGCCCAGGACAGGGAAACGTTCTCAAAGTGCCAGGCTCAGGGGACAGGGCAGGAGCCAGAACGGACACAATCCCTGGCCCACAAGGAGCTGACGTTCTAGCGAGAATTTGTAGACAAGCTGCAGGGATTCCCACACTGCACAGCTGGAGCGTTCTCTGGGTGGGGGCCGTCCTGGGCACTGGGGTCTGCTGAGCAGCCTCCTTAGGCTCCCCCCACTCGATGCCAGCTACATCCCCTTCTCTCATCGTGGCAACCACGAATGTCTCCAGACATCACCCAGTGTCCTCTGGGAAGTGGAGAATTTCATTGACCCCCCCAAGAGTCTCTGCATCCCATAATTATCCAACCTGTTAATATCGTAGGAGGCTGTACACCTTTAAATACACACACTGAGTTGGGGAGGGGGGAGAAGGCGAATTCCAGAAGCTGGAGGGCCATCCTGTTTTATACCATCTCACTCATGGGGCATTTGTTTTGATGTGGACCGTGAACTAGGAGTTCGACTCAAAAAATTTTTTACAATTAAGGCAGAATTTCTCACCCCCCAGCATCATTAACATCAGGTCTGGATTGTTCTCTCTGGCAGGGACCCCCTGGGGTACTGGGGGGTATTAAGCAGTATCCCTGGGCTCCACCCCTGAGATGCCAGGAGTACACCCCCCACACACACCAGTCATGACAACCACAAATGTCCCCAGATGTTGCCCAGTGTCCCTGGGGGCAGAGTCACCTCCAGTTGGGAACCCTGAGTTACTGGTTCCTCTCACACTGTATGTGTTTGTTTGCACTTGGGCCTCCTCCCCTGGGCTTGGAGCTCTGGGCAAGCCAGAACCAAGTTGAGATGCTGGCTGCTGGCTGCAGGAGTGACCCAGGCACGGGTCTGCGCCCTGGCCTCTGGCCGCTCGGCACCTGCTCTCTTCTCGGATCTGCCATCAGTCGGTTGAGCTGAAAGCCACGTCCAGAACTGCAGTCAACTAAAGCAGCCACTGGCCGCCCGCGGCCACTGAGCCCTTGAAATGGGGCCAGTGCCACAAGTCCAAATGTGGTTTTGCTTACGTTGGGTTAAATGGATGGTTGTCAACTGGGGGCCATTTTGCCCCCAGAGGACATGGGGAAATGTCTAGGGATATGTGTGGCTGTCATAACTTGGGAGAGGGGAAGCTGCTGGTATCAAGTGTGGGGAGCCCAGGGAGGCTGCTCAGCACCCCCCAGTGCCCAGGACACCCGCACCCCAGAGAACGATCCAGCCCCATGTCAGCGGCGCTGTGGGAAACCCAGATCGAGATCAAGAGTTTCTCCAGCCTTCTTTCTCGCTGCATGGAGTGGTCACAGATCTCTGCGGCCTCTGCACAGCAGACCGCATTTTCCCAATAGCTCCTAGTTCTTCCTGGGTGTGGCGCTGGCCGCTGCTGGAAGCTCCAGTGGCTCCTTTTATCTGGACACCCGCCCCTGTGTTGGGAGCAAACTCCAGCCCCAGCTTGCAAATGAGAATATATTTCTTTTCTTTTTTTTTTTTTTGACTGCTTTTGACTGTCACCAGCTTCCAATCCACCCGAGGCATGTTGAAATTCACACCATTATCAACTCTTTCCATGGACACATTGTTCTCCCAAAAGAACTGCCAAGATATACAGTCAAAACCTTCAAATGTGCTGCTGGCGAAAGGTCATGGGCCCCTGCTGCAGGCTTCCTCACCCAGACAAACATGGTTCACCTGCAGTGATGGGGTGGCCACGCTGAGACTGGCGAGGGAGGCCGCCGTTGCAGCCCACGGTCCCCGGGACCCTCTGTCTGCAGGCTGAGGCTGCTTGTGCTGCAGACGAGACTTGTGGGGTGCAGGCACAGGATCCCAGCGGGGGCACTTCTACCTGCAGGAGCCTGGGGAGATGTCTGGTGGCATTTTTGGGTATCACTCCCGGGGAAGGGGGAGTTGGTGCTGGCATCAAATGGGGGAACCCAGGGATGCCGCTCAACACCCCCCAGTGCCCAGGACACCCCCACCCCAGAAAATGATTCAAACCCCTATGTCAGAGGTACCTAATGGGAAGGCTTGCATTAAGCGCTTGGGAAAAAAATCGAGGTTGGTCCCTGCATACACCACACCCCAGAATAAATTCTCGTTAAGTTGGTGTAAACCCGGATGATTCTGGTGATTCTGGAATTCATCCCCCCCACACATACACAAACACACACACACACTCAGTTTGTGATCGTCACAGTTTTTCACAGAGTGAATCCGAGCACCATCTTCCTTGTCTCTTTTGTGTTAGTCCTGTGGATCTGATCCTTTGCCCCCCCACCCCCCAAGCCCCCTCCCCCTCCACCTGGGCTGCAGGAAACAAACAACCCTTCTCTGGTCCTGCCTCGCAGGTGTCATTTCATTTCATCTGAACTCAGGCAGGCCGTTGCCACCACGTGGCTTTCCCGGTGTGAAGCCGAGATCCGGGGCAGTTCAGTGGGTCGTGCTGGCTGGCCAAGCGGGGGGCCAGTGGGTGGGGGTGGCTAGACCGCAGAATGACGCCCTCCCGAAGCTGGCTGTGCGCGCCGTGGTCCCATCTCGGCCCGCGTACCTGTTGCTAAGCAACCGCGGCACCAGCCAGCCTGGACTGAGTGGCGCGTCATACACAAGTACAGTCCCGGGAGACTCACGGAATCGCAGTCTCCATCGGGTGATGGCCACATACAGCCGGGAGGTAGGGGGCTGGGGGAGAGAGGAGCTGCAGGTGCAGACTGCGGAGGGGCTCACTGGGGGTGGGCAGAGGGGCCCTCTCTCGGCTCTTGTAATCCACCAGACTGATGGACTCTGGGTACATGGGTCCTCAGTATCTTTATTTCCCTGCCTCCTGCCTCATTCTTTTAAAAAAATTTTTTTTATTAATTTTTAAATTAAAAAAAATGACAACAAAGAAACACAAACATTCTTAAACATATGATCATTCTGTTCTACATACAATAACAGTAATTCACAATATCATCTCAGTTGCATATTCATCATCATGATCATTTCTTAGAACATTTTCCTCTATTCAGAAAAAGAAATAAAAGACAACAGAAAAAAATTCATGCATATCATACCCCTTACCCCTCCCTTACTTTTTTAATTAATTTTTTTATTTATGACACATAACCACATACAAACACAAACATTCTTATCATATGATCATTCCGTTCTTGTTATATAATAAATAACTCACACTATCATCACATAGTTGTATAGTCATCATCATGATATTTCTTAGAACAGCTGCATAAATTCAGAAACAGCAATAAAAAGAAGACAAAAAAAAATTCATACATACTATACCCCTTATCCCTCCCCTTCACCAATCACCAGCATTTCAATCTACTAAATTTATTTTACCATTTCTTCCCCCTATTATTTGTTTATTTTTAATCCATATGTTTTACTCGTCCATCGATAAGGTGGACAAAAGGAGCATCAGACACAAGGCTCTCACAGCCACACAGTCACACTGCGACAGCCATATCATCATACAATTATCTTCAAGACACATGGCCACCGGAGCACAGCTCCACATTTTTTTAGTCTGATCCCTGGCAGGCCTTGGGGCACCCCTGTAACAGGTGCTTGAGGTCTGGCCAGGTCAGGGCCAGGTAGGGTGCGCGCGGGTGCTGAGGGGGCAGTGCGGTGGCCCCCGTGCCCCCCCGTCCCACCTGCGGGCTCCTGGGCTGACCTCGGCACCACGGAGATGTCGGCAGGGCAGGTGCAGCATCCTTGGGGCCCTCGGGTGGCTGCAGGTGTTGGGAGCAGGTCTCTAACATCTGAGCCAGGCCCGGCAGAGCAGGTGTCCCTTTGGATCCCTCACTTCTTTGTTCTTGGACATGGCTCTGAATGATTGTCTTTTTTAAATCACTCCTTCGTTTGGAATAGTTGTAGATTTTCAGAAGGGCAGTGTAAATAGTAGCGTCCCTGGGTCCCCCCCATCAAACCTCCCCCTCGTCAGCCTCTTCTACCTCTGTGTTCCCTGGTCACAGCCAACACGCAGACGCTGGTATGTCGTTATTAATCAACTGCCGTGCCTTATTCAGTGGTCATCGTTTTTCCTTTCTACGAAGGTCCTCCCTCTGCCCCAGGACCCCACATCACATTTGGGCTTCTCGGTCTCTCCTTGTCTCCTGTGCCCTTGGCAGTATTGAGTCCCATGGAATGGTCTCCACTGGGCTCCTTTGACACTTGTTCTCCCTTAAACTGGGGGCTGCCCGGGGATGCGGGGCTTTTCATGTCCCACCCCATCGGGGGTCCCTGACACCCTCATGACCACCTCTGGGATGTGACCTTGTCCCCCTGGCAGTGTCTGTGTGCTGGGTTTCCTGTGGCACAGCCCCTCCTTTCCCCCCTCCCTCTCCTCCCTTCTCCCCAGCTGAGTCACTAAATCCAGGATCTGCCCCCCCCCATTCAAGGGATGAGGAGAGAGGAATTAAGCTCCACCCCCCTGGAGAGGGAAATATCTGCATATGTTAAATGGGATGCTCCCAAATTTCTTTTATAAATACAATGTCATACTTTTTTTCTCCCCATCACAGCGGCCTTACCTCTTCCTTACAAGTAGAACAGCCTGCCCCCCAGGCCCCCTCCCACGGAAGCTACTGGTAACTCGCCTCCCAACCTTCCTTGTGCACATGCGTTATAAAACCATAGCTACCCAGAAAGCCTGTTCCTGTGTTTGAAAATATGATTTCTCCCCAATTCTTGTTTCACATTGGTATAAAATATACTTCGTGGGGTGGTGTGTATGTGTGTGTGTTTCCAGGTGTTTGGGGGCTCTATCCACAGAGGAGGCGACCCAAGAGTGAAACTGGGAAGGAAATACCTACCTTTGGAGCAAAAGGAGCTAGCTCAGCAGGGAATGTTTCCCTTTAGATCAGGTGTCTCAAACTACAGCCTGCGGGCCAAATCCGGCCCTCCAACTTTTTTGTCGATTGAGTTTTATTGACACACCACCGCACCCATCCATTGACGCTTTGTCTATGTCTGCTTTCGTGCAGAATGGAGCAGCCATGACAGAGACCATCCGACTTGCAAAGGCAAGGAATTTACTCCCTGGCCCTCTCGATAAAGGCAGATTTGCCGGTCATACTGTGGAGGGATCTTGGCAGGGCGTGGTGGGGTCTTGGCCTCCAGGGGCGATGCTGTCACCTGCCCCTGCTTCTCCTCCTGCTCTTTTGACCCCTCCCACTCTACCCCTCTCCAGGGGTTGGGGTTCCCTGGGTCTCCACTTCCCCCCCTTTTTTTTTCACGTGATTTGCTTAGGCCAGCAGTTCTCAACCAGCGGCGATTCTGCCCCCAGTGGACATTGGGCAACATCCAGGGACATCTGTGGTCGTCATACTGGGGAGTGGGAGCTGCTGGCATTGAGTGGGGGGAGCCCAGGGAAGCAGCTCAGCAGCCCCCACCCCAGAAAACAATCCAGCCCCCATGCCAGCTTTGCCAAGGTGGGGAAACCTGTTCTAGAATCAAAAGTAGCTAATTTTTTTTCTTTTTTAACATTCCCATATGTCCTCCTGTTTGTTGCTTTCCTTTTAGTTTTGTTTATAATTCTGTCGTCCCCAAGTTTCCACATTTTTATGTTGTGAAGTGCATCTGCCTACCTGTTTTTGGCAGCCTCTGTTGTAGAGAAAGGGGCCTGTGTATCGGGGTGACGCTCCCGGCCTGCCTGGGTTGTCGCGAAGTGCCTCGCAAGCAGCAGCCCCTAACTTTGACACCGACTCCGAGGCACTGTGAGAGCACCACTGGCTTCCAGGTATCGTACAGGGTGTGTGGGTTTCAGCTTTCAGCTCTCCAATCAGCCAGGATCGATTTCTGCCAGCAGCGCCAGCCAGGGATCTAATTATGATTTCTTCTCTAAGTGTCATCTTTTTACGCATCCCCAAGATGCACCAGCCGAGAGCCAGGTCCCGTCTCGGACCTGCCTTTCACAGATGATGTGAAAAAGCGTGCACGTGGCTGGGTGCTGATAAAGTTTTATTCATAAAAGCAGATGTAACGGTGGGCCAGATTTTGGCCCACGGGTTGGTGGCCCTGCTCTGGCAGGCCTTTTCCTTTTCTTGCCGATTTCTAAAATGAAGTGTGCAGAGCATGGATAGAGTACCTGCACCCCCACCTGCCCCAGCACATGGGCTTCCCTCCATCAGCCTGGGGGAGTTACCAGGCCACCGACCAGAAGGAGCCTGGGGAAGGCAGAGCTGAGTGGTCACGACAGAGACCTTCCTGCTTGTAAAGCTGAAAATATTTACTCTGTGACCCTCTACAGAAAAAGAAAAAGTCTGCCGAGCCTTGGCCTAGAGGCTCCGAATTTATCTGATTTCATCTCATAGGTGAAAGGTGAGAGATGCCTTTGGAAAGTCACAGTACTAGAGGTTTAAAGCTTGGACTCCAGGCTCAGAGAGCCTTGGCCTCCAGCTCACCTCTGCCACCTCTGGCTCTGTGACCCCGAAGCATCTATTCCTGTCCAAGCCTCAGTGTCCCCACCTTTAAAATGGGGAAGATAGACAGTTGTCACCTCTCAGACTGTTGAAATGACTCAGCGGGAAGGGAGGGGGTGTTTTAGTTTCTTAAAGCTGCTGGAATGTAGTATACCAGAAATGGACTGGCTTCTATGAAAGGGATTTATTAAGTTACAGATTTATAGTTCTAAGGCTATAAAAATGTCCTAACTCAGGCATCCAGAGAAAGATCCCTTGACTCTGACGAAAGCGCCATATGGTGTCGGGGATTTCTTTGTCAGCTGGGAAGGCACATGGCTTGCATCTGAGGTCCTTGCTCCCAGTTCGTTGCTTTGTGCTTCTGATTCCAGTGGCTTCCTCTCAAAGCGTCTGTGGGCCTTCACTTAGCTTCTCTGTGTCAGCTCTCTCCAGGTTCTGGCTTGCTTAGCATCTCATGGAAAGGCACGTGGCAATGTCTCCTGAGCACTGCATCTTCAAACGTCTGCATCTGAGCTCTCTTCAAAATCTCTCCCCTTTCAAAGGACTCCAGTAAACTAGTTAAAAACCCACTTTGAATGGGTAGGGTCACATCTCCATGGAAATAATTGAATCAAAAGGTTACGCCCACAATTAGGTGTATCCCCATGGAAACAGCCTACTTAAAAGATTCCACTCTGAACAATAGGTCTGCCCCAAAAAAACTGGATTAGGAGTAAAAGAACATAGCTTTTCTGGGGTACATAACAGTCTCAAACCAGCACAGCGGATTAGCGTAGTTGGGGTTTGTAACAATAAATGCACCATTCTCTCATCTGTAAAAGGGAGGCCATCTGACTAGACTTCCCTCTCCCCCCCCACACAGGGTTGTTAGGCAAATCGAATGACAGAATTGTCATTTGATCATTTTAAAAAAATCAAAAGCCGACATGCTGGTGAGGAAGCTGAGCCAGGCCAGTGGTGGAGAGACAGGATTTCCAAGCCCTTGAATGTCAACAAATATGAAAGTGGGCTGTAAAAACCTCAGCATGCTCTGCCCTGCCAGCCTGTGAGGAGTGTGTTAGTCAGCTGTCACTGTGTAACAAATCACCGCTGACTTAGCAGCTTAAAACAGCAACCACATGTACTAAGAAATGATGATCATACATCTATGTGATGATATTAAGAATTACTGATTGCATATGTAGAATGGAATGATTTCTAAATGTTGTGTTAGTTAATTTTTTTTAATTAATAAAAAAATAAATAAATAAATAAAAATAAAAGGTAAAAATTCGTTTAAATATCAAAAAATAAAAAAAAATAAAAAAAACAGCAACCACATATTCGCTCACAGTTTCTCAGGTGCTAAGTCCAGGCCTGGCGTGTCCAGGTCCTCTGCTCGGGGTCTCCCAGGGTATCAGCCAGATCTGATGGAGAAAGATGCATCTTCACGCTTGTGCAGATTGTTGGCAGAATTCAGTTCCTGGGGGTTGTAGGGCTGAGGTTCTTTTTGTTGTCTAGTTTGTTGTCAGCCATGATGACCCTCCGCTCTTAGAGGGCACCCTCAGGTTCATTTCCAATGGTAACCCACACAGGCTCTCCCACACTTCAGGAAGGGCACAGACCCAGGTAAGGGCCCACCCGATTAGACCAGGCTCACCCAGGACAGACTCCCTTTTGATTAACTCAAAGCCAATGAGTTGGGACCTTAATGACCTCTTCAGAATCTCTCTTACCAGCGAACATCACCTCTTCAGGGGCAGTGGGATCTTCCCTGCTCACTGGCTCTGCCCATGTCTGGTGGAAGGGGATTATTTAGGGTGTGTGTGCCAGGGAGCAGGACTCTCGAGGGGCTGTCTTAGAACCCATCTCCCACAGAGGAAGAAGGGGCCCTTTTAACCTGAGGCATGGCCAGCTTCATGCCTCAACCGGGGCTGAGTAGGGGGTCTCTTCCCCCTCCTCTCCTAACTCCTACCCCCTCCTCACATTGGAGTCTTGCCATGATTTGGGGGAGTGGGTGTGGGCTAGAGGCAGAAAGGAGGCATTTGGAGAAAGTGCCTATTGGTCTTTGTCCCCTCTTATACCCACGGCATCACCTTTATCTATCTATCTATCTATCTATCTATCTATCTATCTATCTATCTATCTATCTATCTAATCTATCTAATCTGTCTATTTATCTATCTATCTATCTATCTATCTATCTATCTATCTATCTATCTATCTATCTATCTATCTATCTACAACCTGTCTTTTGAAGCAATTATAGATTGGCAGGAAGTACCCCCATGCCACCATCTTAAAATATGCCCTGCCTTGCCCCCTGGCTCCAGTCACTGTGCCCCATGCCTGGCACTGAGGGTAGCACGGTCCTCTCCCCCTGCGCGGAGCTGTGGCCCCTGCGCCCTCCCATCCGTCTCCCTCTTGGTTGATTCCCGAGCAGTTGGCCCCGCCGTGCCTCCCACGCTGCCCTGACGTACCCCCAGGACCCCCAACCCCCTGGCTTGCTGTGAGGGTCCCCCGCGTACACTTTGGTGGCGTTCTGAGTCAAGGGGGCAGTCGGCACTCAGCGTCACGATCTGTGGGAGAATTCCCAGGTGGGGGAGATGTCTGCAGGGGCCAACCAAGGAGACCCTCCTCTGGGGTCAGCCCGTTCTACCCTGCCTCCGAGGCCTAAGAGATATCTTGTTTGGTGAAGCCTTCCTTGACCCCTCCCAAAGTTCCTTGCTGTCTTCCCCTTGCTGGTGCAGGGCCTGTGCCTCGTGGGGGCCACAGGGAGTTCAGCCCTCACTGCAAACCCTACCTGAGTGCGGCCACCTGGCACGCGCATCTGTTGCAGAGGGCTGAACCCTAAGATGACCCCGAGGTTCCTGCATGTGGGTGCATGCCCAGCAATGTGGACGCACCCTCGGGTAGGGTGGGAAGTGACCCTCATGGCCAGCTTGCCTTTTATGGTGGAAGGGGTTTTGTGGATGCCCTAAAGAGCTCTGAGTTGGCTTCCTGGCTGCCAAAGCAAGTACCCCAGCATGGGTTGCTATGAACAAGGGAAATTTATTGGCTCACGGCTTTGAGGCAGAGAGAAGGCTAAAATTGAGGCATCGTCAGAATGGTGCTTTCTCCTTGAAGACCATGGCGCTCTGGGGCTGGCTGCCGGCCACCCTTGGCCCTTGGCTTTTCCATCACAAAGCAACACCCACGGCAGCATCTTCTCCCTTCTCCTCCAGGCTCTGTTGACTTCCAGCTTCTGCCTGCTCCCCGTGGCTTTGCTCCATGTCCAGATTTCACTTTGCTTATAAAGGACTCCAGAAATCTAGATTAAAACCTGATCTGATTTAGTGGGGCCATCCCTTGGCTAAAGTAGCCTCTTGAATATTCTCATTTATGGCAGGTCCACATTCATTGGGTGTGAATCAAGACCAGGAACACGTTCAAACCAGGGCCCATGGTTCAATCCACAACCCTTCCCCAACCACTTAACCCTGAAGCAAGCAAAGGGGATGTGGTCTGGGTGGGCCTGCCCTAATCAGATGCGTCCTCCCACAGGACACTGTGTGTCTGGCTTTAAGGATTAAAACAGGTGTGTCAGGAGTGGCCAGTTTTGGGGTGGGGGTCACATGGCAAGGACCCAAGGGCTGTCTCCAGGAGCTGAAAGCAGCCCCAGACAACAGCCAGCAAGAAAACCTCTGTCCTGCACCTGCAAAGAAATGGATTCTGCCCATGACCTGAATGAACTTGGAAGAGGACCCCAGGGTCCAGGTGAGAACCCAGTTGGCACTTTGACTTCAGGCTTCTGAGACCCTGAGCAAGGACACAGCTAACCCATACCCACCTGAGGCCCCAAATGAGGACATACCTAATCCTTACCCACCTGAGACCCCAAAGGAGGGCACAGCTAACCCATACCCACCTGAGACTCCAAATGAGGACACAATTAAGCCATACCCGCCTGAGACCCCGAAAGAGGACACAGCTAATCTGTACCCACCTGAGACCCCGAAAGAGGACACAGCTAATCTGTACCCACCTGAGACCCCGAATGAAGACACAGCTAAACTGTACCCAGTCTCCCAACAGACAGCCACTTTGAGATGATAAATGGATGTTGTTCGAAGTCCCTGCATCCATGATAAGTTGTTACACAGCATTAGCTGACCAATACACTTACTTTGTTGGCTTCACACTCTCATTCTGAAACTCACTCCTACCCTGAAAATTGGAGATTATCGTCTCCATTTCACAGATGAAAATGTAGAAGCAGAGACAGGCACAGGAACGTGCCCTGGGCCCCATGACCAGTGTTTTGTAATATTTAAATTAGCTACATCTGTCACCCGAACCAGGCCGTGAGCTCCTAAAGGTGAGGAGAGAGTGAAAGGAAGAAGGCCTGGGGCACGTCCTTAGCTGGCCTGCTCCAGGTGCGCCTGTGGCCAGCACCAGTGACCCAGCGAAGGCCAGTGAACGGAGCCTCCAGAACATAACTGTCATACCCAAAGCGTAGTCACTGTCACACGCGGCTTCCCCGCCAGGCTCTGAGCTCATCGGCCCCCTGGAACAGGACATGCTAGTCCCTGCACACCTGACTAACATGCCAGCTGAGTCAGAGCTCCACCCAGAACGTGCACCCACTCACCCTCCTGTCCATGTGAGGTTCGCAAGGTCTGGCTGCCACCCCTGGATATGGTACGCCACCAAGGCTGCCAACCCTCGCGTCCTGGACAGGCGCAAGCAGTGGAACAAACAGGTGTTACAGGAACACGCAGGAGTGGGTAACAGGGACTCAGTGTTGGAAGCAACACCCATGGGTGCTACTGTGTGCGGTGCTGTGGTGGGGGGTACGGCTGATGTGGGATTGGATCGTTCCCTGGGGTGGAGGTGTCCTGGGCACTGGGGGGTGCTGAGCAGCCTCCCTGGGCTGCCCCCACTCGCAGCCAGCATCAGCCCCTTCCTCATAAGATAATCCAGAAACGTTTCCACACATTCCCAAGTGTTCCCTCTAGATCCCCTGGTCAAGAGTGACAAGCAGGCAACCCAAACAGGGGTCTTCATTCAGGGCTTCTGGGAGGGCTTCCTGGAGGAAGCTCCAACGGCATCAAATCTCCATGTCTCTGGAGCTGCCCAAGGGGAAGAGCTTGGCCCACTAGGTGCTGGGAGCCGTGTGTCCACAAGATCAGGGGCTGGTTCTGGGACTGGGGAGCAAGGGAAGGTGGGGAAGGAACAGGGAGGGTCCCCAACAGCCCTGTAGCAGCAGCTCCGGTGTGCCTTGGTGCCCTGCAGTGACAGCGTGTTTTATCCTGATGGCAGTAGGGAGCCATGGAAGGTTTCAGCTCCACCCATGATGATCAGTTTGTTTAGCCCGCGTTCCTTGTTGGACAGATTAGGAAACAGGCTCAGAGAGGGTGAGGGGCAGCCGGTCATCCCCGGAGTGGTGAGTGGGGATCTAAGTGGTCTTTGGTGTTGCTTGCACTCGCTGCTGGCCAGTCTGGCTCCTGGGAGGGGATGCAGCAACTTCAGCAGTGAGACCCCGGGGTCAGGTTGGCGCCCAGGCCCCCACCCCCACCCCCATTCCTTGTTAAAATCATGGCCATCCCGGCCACAGGGCCCTCATCTGTACTTTGTCCCCCCACCCCAAGGGTGTGGTAAGCAGAAGCACATCCCCCTTTTGTCCTTAGCTTGTCCTTCCCGGGGCCTGCACAATTCTTCCCTCTCGGCCCTGCCCTCGTCCTTCCTCTCTCCCTCTCCTCGGGAATTTTCAGGAAACTTGGCCAACCCGATTCCACCTCCCCCAGAAGATTCTGCTCTGCTCAGCCTCCCAGAGGGAAGGGACACATGGACAGGGCAGCAGGTGTAGACACTGCCCACAAGCTTCTGGAGAGCCCACTCCCTGCCTTCATTTCTTTTGGGCCCAGATCTAGGGGTGCAGTGGCCACGTCATACACTATATTTAACTTTTTCAGGAGCCACCAGACTGTTTTCTGAAGCAGCTGCACCATTTTACATTCCCTTCAGCAGCTCCACTTTCTCAGCTGCAGCCTTGCAAAGCTCTTTCCTCCCCCCTTTGCCCTTGAAAACCTCATCCCCATGGGACAAATAGTGTGTGATTCCGGTCATATGCACAGGCCAGTTCCCAGAGACAAAGCGGATTGACAGGTGTCCAGGTGCTGAGCGAGGGAGAGAGGGCATCACTGCTTCCTGGGTGCAGAGTTCCGTTTGGGGTATGAACAGTTTTCGTAACAGGTGGCGGTGATGGTGGCACAACATGGAGAATGTAATTTACACTACTGTGTAGTACACTTAAAAACGGTCAAAAAGGCAAGTGTTACATAAGTTACAAATGTGTGTTACAGTTTGCTAAAGCTGCCAGAATGCAATATACCAGAAATGGGTTGGTTTTTACAATGGGCATTTCTTAGCTTACAATTTACAGTTCTAAGGCCGTGGAAGTGTCCAGCTGAAGGCATCGACAGGACGATACCTGGATGCTGAAGGGGGGCTGCTGGCATTCGGGACACGTCTGTCACACGGGAAGGCACATGGTCGGTGTCTGCTGGTGCTTCGCTCCTGGGTTTCTTTGCCTTCAGCTTCTGGCTTCAGGGGCCTCCTCTGTTGAGTTTCTGTGGGTCCTCTCTTAGCTTCTTTCGGGCTTTTCTTGCTCTGAGCGCTTGCAGCTTTTTCTGACCTTAATCCTTTCATAAAGGACTCCAGTAAAAGACCCATCTTGAATGGGCCAGGTCACATCTCAAATTGAAATAACCTAATCAAAAGGTCCCACACATAGCAGGTCTGCACCCGCAGAAAAGGAGTTAAAGAACATGACCTTTCCTAGGGTACATAACTGCTCCAAACCTGCAATTTTTTTTTAAACAATGAGAATGAGAAAGTCTTAATTCTGCCTGTGAGATTTCTTTTTTCTGCAGATTGCTTTGGTTTGGGGGCCAGGGCCACCCCATTACATTTTTTTTTTAAACATCATCCTCCCCATGGAGCACAGGTTAAGATCCGTGGTGGTCACCCAGCTCAGGACACCTGCCCATCGGCCCCCTGTCTGGCCCTGGATGGCCGAGCACAGGGACCCGGGAGTGGCCCAGGCTGCCTTCTGCCCCCAGAGCTCCAAGGCCCAGGCCTTCCCGGGAAGCTCCTGGACCAAACCCCAAGCATCAGATGGGTTTTCCTGTTTGCTGCCATCTCGTAAAAATAGCCGAGGGTGGTTAACCAGAGGTCCTGGTTAGCCGGGTTCCTGTTGGTCCTGGTTTTAGGTGACGATAAAATTAAACGTCTGTGGGCTTGGTAACCAGAAAAGAGCCAACAGTGCCCGCAGCAGGGGCCTCCTGCAACCCTTCGCGCTGCCATCTCCACTTTACCTCGTGTTGGGCACAGAGAAACCCAGCCAAGGAGATAAATACAGCTGAAGTTGATGTGGTAAGGAATCACAAGCAGTATGGAAGAATCTGTAACGAACAAAATACTAACATGTGGCATAAAGGCGAGGCCCGAGCCTGCCCTCTCACAGCTTGCCTTGCCTGCCTGACCCTAGCCACCTCAAATGTTGCCTCGCTCACCTCACCCTAATCCCAGTCCTGGCTCCCAGACCAGCATCCAAGCAGCTGTTGGTCTTAGGCATCACATATGCCCTGTTCTATGAGTAGACAGCCCCTGCTGTACCCAGAAGCTTTGTCACCGTATTTCCTCAAAGCTGGGGGCCCATTAGGTGGATGATTTGAAAATAGTTTTTTTAAAGGCAGGTTTCTGCTTCTACCTTAACTCCCCCATCAGATACCTTATGATATTTTAAACCAAATACATTGGTAGATGCCTGCTGACAGGTGCCCCAGACCCAGATGGACCCGGCTTTTTGGCTTGGATAAGCTCCCTCACCTCATGTGACAGGTAGCAGAGTGACAACAGAAAAGTGCCAGATCTCCCTTAACCTCCGCCTGGCCTGTCAAGGCAGCCGTCGATGTTTCTGGAAGCATCAGTTTCGACCAGAAGCACGCGGCTGTGCCTTCTCCTAGGACATCGAGCTCCCAGACACACAAATAAATAAAATGACTCCTCTTTCCTTAGGGGAAAACCTATGTAAATTTTGATTTTTTGTTCTTTACAAATAAGCGATACCAGACAAGCCCAGTGTAACAAGGATTTTTTTTTTTTAATTTTTTTGGTAAAAAAAGCCAACAACCTCTTTTTGCTAAGTGGATTGACTGTGGTCCAGGGTCTCTTCTCTGTTGAATTTGGGGCCGGGTCATCCTCTGGGGTGGGTGCTGTCCCAGATATTGTGTGGGGTGCTGGGCTGTCTCCCTGGGCTCCCACCACGCGATGCCGGCAGCTCCTGCCTTCCCCAGTCGTGACAGTCACAGAAGTCCCCAGACGCTGCCAGGTGTCCCCTGGGGGCAACCTTCCCCCCCCCCCCCATGAGAACCGCTGCCAGCTCTAATTATAAAAACCATTCCGGGAGCAGCCGGGCAGGGCTGTGCAGTCCTGTGGCGTATTCCAGGAACGCAGAGGGTAGCAGGCAGAGGCCCGGGTTCCTGGGTGGCTGGAGCAGGCACTTGGCACATACACATCCTGGAAAGCGCTTCACAGCCAGGAGACCTGGCACAAGAGACCTGGGTGGCCCAGCTGGTGGGGGCCTGCTGGTGGCAGGTGGGGGCTCAAGGTGACTCGACCAGGGCCCAGAGGCCACCTGTTGAGCCACCCCTCAGATCTGTCCCTCTGTCCCTCTGTCTCTTCAAGGAGCCTGGGCCAGGGCAGGGTCCTCTCCCACGGTGACAGTGTCTCCCCAGGACACTGGGCGGCCATGTCTGCGGGCATCTCTGGTTGTCATCATTTGGGGGGTTGGGTTGCTTTTGGCATCGAGTTGGGGAGAGCCCTGGGAAGCTGCTCGACACCACCCCCCCCCAGTGTCCAGGAGGCCCCCACTCCCAGAGAACAGCCTGGCCCCAGTGCTGTCTGCAGGCCCAGCCCTGGGATTCAGGGATTCAGGGTCCCAGTTCCAGTCTTGGGGGGGTGGCGGTGCTGGGGGAGCTGGGAGTCACGCAGACCCAGCTTGGCCCCCTGGCCCCTGAACCTTGTCTGCGGGCCAAGCGGGCCTCGTGCTTTGTCAGAATGGGGCGCTTTTCGCCAGGAATGTAAGAATGGGGACCGTCCCCTGTGGGTTACCAGGGCTGGGGGCTGAGGGGCACGTCCTGAAGCTACCTCACCCCCTCCACACAAACTTTTCTGCACTCCAAAAGGTTTGGTGGTGGCAGCCACCCAAACGGCGTCCATGGAATGTCCCTGTGGCCAGGTGACTGCACTGTAGCCTCCGGGAAGCTCCCCCCACCCCACCCCCACCTCCCGAGGCCGGGCCCTGCTGATGGGGGAGGTGGCCAGCTAGGGCCAGTCCCCTTGGTGTGTCCAGACCACAGCGGCCCAGATGTAGCCCTGAGTCCCACAGTTTCCAGTCCACCCGTCTCCAGCGGGGAGCCCAGGCTGAGTCAGGGCTTTGCTGACTCAGGGCAGGACCACGTGGAGTGAGTAAATGCCAGCTCAGGGAAGGCCATTCCCAGCAGTGGGTGGCGGGAGCAGGTAGCCAGAGGCTTTTAGAAGCTCCGAGGCCATGTGACTTCCCTGCTGTAAGGCTTTGAGGGCCCCTCCCCCTCCAAGGTTCTGTCCAGAGTCAAGCTCTTCTCACCTTCACTCCCTCCGTGCCTGGAGGCATCTTCTGACCCCAGGACATTTGCACAAGCTGTCCTCTCTGTCAGACCTTTCCCACCAAGAGTCGCCCAGCTGCCCCCTCACCCCTTGGATTTTGCTCAGATCCCTGCTTTCCAGCGCAACCTTCCCTCTCCACCTTATCTTTAAATCTCACCTCCTTCTCCCTGCTGCCTTATTTTTCTCTACTTTTCTACCATGTGAAATGGTCTGTATCTCACGTGGCCATTGTGTGGGTGTGTTTGTCTCCCCCTTCTCAGATGGAAGGCCTGTTTGGGCATCATCTATACCAGGGGCTGGCAAGCTTTTTCTGAAAGGGCCAGTTTGAGTATTTGGGGTTTTACAGTCGGTCATTGTCATAACTACTCAGTGAAAACAGCCATGGCCAACACGTAACTGATGGATGTGGATGTGTGCCAATAAAACTACTGGCAAAAGCAGGTGGTCATCTGAGTTTGGCCCCTGGACCGTAATTTGCTGAGCCTGGTCTAGAACAGTGTCTCGCACATAGCAGGTGCTCCATCAAATATTTATCAGATGGATGGGTGGTGGGTGAATGGATGGATGGATGGAAGGAAGGAAGGAACTGCTGGATGGATGGATGGATGGACGGATGGATAGATAGGTGAGTAAATGGATGGATGGGTATGTCGGTGGATGATGGAAGGAAGGATGAGTGAATGGAGAGAGGAAAGGAAAGAAAGATGATGGATGATGGATGGATGGATGATGGATGCAGTAAAATGACAGGAAAATGTTCCGTCAAGAGCCTCATTTTTCATGTGCACCGAGCTTTTGCGTTTATCTGCTCTTTTGTCCCCCAGGGGACACTGGTGATGTCTGGAGACATTAGTGACTGTCTCAACTGGGGAGTGGGGTGCTCCTGGCATCAGGTGTGGGGAACTCAGGGAGGCTGCTCAACACCCCCCTCCCCAGTGCCAAGGGTGCCCCACCCCAGAGGATGGCCTGACCCCAAATATCAGCACTGCTAGGGTGGGGGTGGGAGACCCTATGTTAATTTTGTGATAAACTTGAGTTCAATCTTTCCCTCCCTCTGTACATCAGAGTAAATTCCTGACGGGTGAGACAGCATTAACAGGGTGGCCCCCAGCTTCTGGGGTTCACTACCCCCCACCCCAGTTTGTGTATTTAAATGTGTGCAGCCTCCTGGGACATCAGCAGGTTGGATGATTATGGGGTGCAGAGTCTCTGGAGGGGTCAGTTGAATCCCCCGCCCAGGGGTTCTCCCCGGGAGTGATTCTGCCCCCAGGGGACGCTGGGTGATGTCAGGGGACATTTGTGGTTGTCACAGCTGGAGAACGGGAGCTGCTGGCATCCCGTGGGAGAAGCCCAGGGAGGCCAGGACACCTCACCCCAGAGAGTGACCCAACCCGGGTGTCAACCATGCTGCGGAGGGGGGGGGGGCGGCGAGACCCTGCCCTAAACAAACACGAGTCTGGCACCCCCTTCCCGGCTCGACCCCAAGCGCCACGTGGGCCCAGACCGTCACCTCCCGTTCTCTTCCCACGCGCCCGCTCCGGCTGACAGCCCGCAGCGCTCCTCCCCTGCGGGCGGCGGGAGCGTGGGAACCTGCTGTGCGCGGCCCAGGCCGCCAGGTGGCAGCACCACCCTTGGCAGGCGCCCACCCTCCTTCCCCCCCGGCGTCTCCTGGGGCCCATGCTGCAGGGCTTGGTCGGGGCGGGGAGGGAGCCGTGATCCCTGTCCCTGCGATCGCGACCGAGAGCGTGGATGACTGCGCGTCCCCCAGTCTCTCTCTCCACGCGCAGGCGCGGAGGGCCTCGGGTCCGTGCCCGGAAGACAGGTGTCTGTCCTACAGCCGGACAGAAAGCCGGCCGGCCCGCGGACAAGGTCTCCCAGGGCTGCTGGGACCTGGGGCCAACCAAGTCCGTGGGCCAAGCCTCTCCTTTTCATTTCTTTTTGCTATTGTTGTTGTTGTTAGAGAAGTTATAGATTTACAGACCCAGCCCCCAAATCCCTCATCATTAGCATTCAATATTAGTATGGTAACTTTGTTATAACTGATGAAACAATATTTTAATAATCGTGCTATTAACTGTAGTCCACCGTTTAATTGTCCCGTGTATTTTGTTTTGTGTTTGTTTTGGGTGCATGGTCTGGGAATCGAACCTGGGTTTCCCGCCTGGAAGGCGAGCATTCTATCTCTCAACCTCTGGTTTTTGTTCTTGTTTTTTTAATTCATATTTGAGTTACATACCTGAAAATTTCCCCGCTCTGTCCATGTTCAAATAGATAACTTTAGTGGTGTTGATTGTATTGCCAGTATTGTCCCACCCTCCACTCAGCTCCACGATCAAAACTTTTCCATCACCCCAAAAGGAAAGTTAATACCCGGGAAGAATCAACTCCCATTCCCTGCCCCCCACACCCCCCCCCCCCCCGTAACCCACATTCTAGTTTGTGATTCTGTGAATTTGCATGTTCTGATTGTTTCTTATCATAGAGGCCACAGAACATCTGTCCGTTTGTGTCTGGCTCATTTCACTCCACATACTGTCATTGGGGTTCAAGCATGTCGTTGCATGTATCAGTGCTTCGTTCTTTTTCATGGCTGAATAATATTCCATCGCGTGTGTAGACCACGTTTTGTTCGTCCATCCTTTGGTTGGCGGAAACTTTGAGTGGCTTCCACCTCTTGGCAATTGTGAATCACACTGCGATGAACACCAGTGTACAAATATCTGCCTGAGCCTCTGCTTTCATTTCTTTTGGGTATACACCTAGGTGTGGAGTTGCCGGGTAATATGGTAAAAATTCTATGTGGAACTTTCTGAGCAGCCGCCGAACTGTCTTTCACAGCAGCTGCACCATTTTACATTCCTACCAGCGGTGCACAAGCGTTTCTGTTTCTCCACATCCCCTCTGACCCTTGTTATTTTCAGTTTTTAAATAATCACCATGCTAGTGGGTGTGAAGTGGTATCTCACTGTGGTTTTAATCTGCATTCCCCCAATGGTTCATGCTGTTGAGCATCTTTTCATGTGCATTTTGGCAGTTTTATATACCTTCTTTGGAGAAACGTCTATTCAAGTCTCTTGCCATCTTTTTCAATTGGGTTGACTTTTTGTTGTCGAGTTGTCGGATTTCTTTATATATTCTGGATATTAAACCCTTGTCGGGTATGTGGTTTCCAAATATTTCCTCCCAAGCCTCTTCTGAAATGTGTCAGCATCCAACAAAAATGAAAGAACATCTCTTTCAAGTTGTTTTCGACTGCCTAAGCCTGTCCCCTATGGCTGACCCTTTCTGGATGGTTCCGCAAAGTATCATTGGCTTGACCAAGTGATGCTGGCTTCTGCAGGCTGGGGGTGGGGTGGGCAGGACCTCTCGCTTTGGGGTGAGCCGCCCTGGAGCACTGGCTGGCCTGCGTGGTGGGGACTCAGCCACATTGACGAGCCCTGGTTGTCAGTGTTAGTCCTGCTGTGAGCTGACCACTGAGCCATTAGCTTTCCCCTGGTCACTTCAGTTTTCTCACCAGCAGGCAAGCTGTGCAAATACCCTGTACACAGGGCTATTGCCGGTTTATTGCAGACCAGACAGCGGGTCAGAGGTGCCCTCAGGTCCCACCACAATGTTGAGGGGGGCCAGCCTCTGACCATGACCTCTGAAGGCCAGTTCCCGCAGCCCAGACCCTTAGACTCCAGCTCTGCCGCATCCCCAGGCTGGGAATGAGCAAGCTCAGTGAAACCTCCTCCTGCCTTGCTTCCTGGGAGCCGAAATCCCGTTCTGTCCTGGGGAGGGGGAAGCCAGGGGGCCGAGACCCAAGCCTGGGACCGAGTAAACACAGCACGGAGCCAGGCCGAGCTGTGGGATGCAATGGGCAGGGCCCTCTGCAAAGCAGATAAACTTCCAAGAAAGGGCTGAAGTGCTTCCTGGAGGCCACTCAGGGCGGTGGCACACAGGAAAGTTCTCTGAGGAGGCTCTGCTGATTTGGGGAGAAGCCAGTGCCTTGTGGGCCTCCTCCCACACCTGAGGGCTGTTTTCTCAAGTATCTAGGCAGATGCCTGGCCCCAATGGCCTGGCGTTTCAGTCGCAGGTGTCAGCGTGCCATGCACCTTTACGTGGCCACTTACCCTGAGCCTACTTTCCCGTTGATGGGGAAGCTTGTCGCGTAAGGGTGTCTGTCTGTCCCTGCAACCCTGGGAGGCTGGGCCTCCACCCTCTACACTGGTATGTCCAGGCCAGGGGACAGAGATAGCGTTTGGGGGCTGAGGGCTGAAGATCACAGCCACCTTCCTGGAGGAAGCGGCAAAGTCAGAGCAAGGAGTGACAATGGAGAACCTGCCACGTGCCAGGAGCTCCCACAAAGGCTGGTTCATTTGTCCCCCCCAGCACGCTCCAACTCCAAGATGGGGGCCTTTATCATCATCCCAATTGTGTGAGCAGAGAAATTGGGCTCAGAAAATTATGCCACCAATGGAAAATAAAAATGGAGCTGTCGCCTTCCCCCAGAACTCTGCAGGTAGTTCTGGGTTGGGCCAGGCCTCCCAGCTATTCCCGGAACGAGACTCAGAACAGCGAGCTTGAGGGTCCCCAGGAGGGAGGGGGTCAGGCTGGGACTCTCACCCCCATCTGCCAGGATCCCCGGGCTAGGGTGAGGCAAGCGAGGCACTCACCGAAGGCACAGAATTTGGGGAAGTGAGTACTGAAAAACTCAGCAGTCAGGTTAAGTCATACTTTAATCTAAAATAAAAATATCAATTTATATTAATTCATTATTTATTTCATTTAGTCCAGTTCACATTAACTGCATGCAAAAAGAAAACACTCCAGTGTCATATTTATTATTTTTACTTAAAATCCAAAACGAATGCAAAATTGTACAACGATCAAAAACGCAGAATTTTAAATTGAGGTAGGATCACTCATTTTTTTTCCCTTTGCCTTTAGACTCCAAGGTAGCTGTGATGGCACTACCACAAATTCTGTCTTGATCCCAAATTCTGGTATTCTGTGCATTGTGGCTTTTTGCACATTCATTTTGATCTTTTTGACAGGATTGCATTAAAGTGTTATTTATCCTGACCACCGAATTTCTTCTCACTCCCTGAAACTTTGCACCCAAATGAGTGCCTCGCTTGCCTCACCCTACAAGTCTGGCCATTACCCCATCATCCTAAGAGAGTACCCTCCTGAATATTTATGCTTCACAAAGGGCAGCGAGGCAGAAGCACAAAGTTGGGGGGCCTGATCTGGGGCATTTCATGAGTGACAGAGGCAGGAAGAGAGGCAGGAGCAGGTGTGGCTTTAGAACTCAGAAGCTGTGCCAGCAGAGCACGCTGAGAGCTGAGGAAGATTTGGGTACCACCTCCCTGGAAAATGGGCTGCCCTGGGAGCCTCTGGGCTCCTGGCCTCTGGGGCCCGTCCACACACAACTACCTGCCACCAACCCTACCCTTGTGACCTTAAGGCTGGTTCCATGGTGCCCAGGTATGGTTGCCGCCCACCTCAGGGACGCGTCAGCCACCTCACCTGCTGGCCCCCTGCATCATCTGGGGGACTTCCGTGTGCCGTGCCCGTGGCTGGGTCGTCCACTCCGTCTGAAAACCTGCACATCCCTGCGTGCACAGAGAGCCTCTCCCTGTCCCCAGCTGGCAACTTCGATTTGCCAGCCTGCCTTCTCCTGGTGCCTGCATGCGCTTTTATTTTCTCATGGGGCAGATACCGTGTGGGCGTGACCTTTGCTGAGTCACATATTTCGGCTGGGTTTTGTTTTCTGCTCTCCCCGCTCTGTCCCACCTGTTCTGCTCCACCTACTCGCCACCTGCAGATAGTTCTGACTTTTAGGTGTCAAAAACCCATGTGGTTTTTCTCCGTGTCAGGGGGCAGCGGCAGACATGCTCTACCTAACCGTTTTTATCCTGCCCCCCTCCCACCCCACCCCCAATTGGCTTATGACCTTTGTTTCTGAAATACCATCTGATCTGGCTGTCTCCCTAAGGGAGCTGTACCCTGGACCCCTCAGTGTCCCCTTATGAGCGGTTGCCTTTGGCGTATGTTTCTGGCTGCCTGTCACGACAGAACCGGTTCGGTGGCAGTTGGGGTGGCTGTCTCCCACTGGGCCGACTGAGCTCAAGAGAGTTCTAGCTCCCATCCTTGTCTTCTAATTTTATATTACTGCAGGGACATATATGCAATGCAGAGTTCCGCATTTCACCCGCTGTCGTGTGCACAGTTCGCTGCTATTATTCACATTTTGCAATACTGTGCTCCCATCACCACCATCCATGACCAAAACTGTTCCATCACCCCAAATAGAAAACCCTGGACCCAGGGAGTAGCCCCCAGCCCCCAGCCCATAGCAACTAATCTACTTTGACTCTACGAATTTGGTACTTCATGCAAGTGAGATCTTACGATATTTGTCCTTTTGTGACTGGCTCATTTCACGCAAACGACTTCTTCAAGGTCCATCAATGCTGTAGCGTGGACAGGATTCTGTTCCTTTTCTGGCTGAATAATATTCCACTGTCTGCATGGCCCATGCTTTGTTTATCTGTTCAGCAGTTGATGGGCCCTGGGGCTGCTTCCACCTTTTTGGCGATTGTGACTAATGCCACAGTGAACATCCAGTGCAGGTATCTGCACGAGCGCCTGTTTCCAGGTCTTGGAGTCTGTACCCAGGAGAGGAACTGCCGGGTCCCATGGTAATTCCGTGTTTAGCTTCCTGAAGAACTCCCAGACTGTCTTCCACAGCGGTGCTTTCCATCCCCACCAGCAATGCGTGAGGGTTCCTATTTCTCCGCATCCTCTCCAAAACTTGTTATTTTCCATTTTTAAAGATAATTGCCATCCCAGTGGGTGTGAAGTGGAGTCACTTTATGATTTTTTTTTAACATCCTCCATTGGGAAAAACAACGTATATTACGATTTCAGGTTTTTCCTTCTAGCTGCTCCAGAACACTGGAGACTAAAATATCAATATACTGATTGAGCGGTCATGCTCATTTATTAATTCTTTCTTCTTTTGTTATAACTCCTCCTTCTCCTTTGATCCTTCTCCCGATCTTTGGTGGTATTTTGACTATGCCCATTCTAACTTTTTCATATTGGAAAGGAGTGTCCACAGTATCAGACAAGGGGATGGAACTGGTTGATATCCTTGGAGACATGCAAGGATGCATGGATGGTAGGCCATGCATTCTTTTATATACATATATATATGTATGTATAGAGAGAGACCTTCCACTTTAATCTGGAAGGTTCTCCAAAGAGACCGCGTCTCCACGAGCTGCTACACAGCTCTGTGCTCTGGCCGCCTTCTCTCTTCCCAGCCCTTCAAAGCAGACTCTTCCCTGGGAGGCTGGCCTGGATGCTGGGCAGTGTCCCCCAGGGCATGCAGGCGTGTGCTAAAGGCTCAGTATCACCCCCCGAGGGCCGAGGGCCCTGAGCCTCTGAGGCCTGTGGCTGTGACCCCGGAGGGCCCAGATTCTGCCTCCGTGCAGGGCGGCATGATGGGGAGGTTACCCTGAATGACCCTGTACATCCCAGGTCCTTTGGCCAGAGGGACAGATGGAGCTTTGATGGACAGAGGAGACGGCAGCCACGTGGCCACCGAGGCTGAGGGTTGAGCCTGGCCAGGCCTGGATGACCCTTCCCTGCAGCCCCCGTGGGAGCGTGGCCCTGCCCATGGTGATTTGGTCCCAGCCAAGCCCCGTCCCGGATTTCTGGCCTCCAGAGATGTGCAAGAACAGATTTCTGTGGCTCAAAGCTCCCACGTCCCTGTCATCGGTTGCAGCCACCCCGGAAACTGATACAAACTCCTAGAAGGGTTTGCACTGCAGAAATTGCATCCTACTTATCCCAGAGCCATAGAGGAACAGGATTTGATTGCTTTTTGAGCCTCCTACAAGAGGGAAAGCCACAGCTGCATTGTGCTCTTCTCATCATTTATCCTACTTATATATATATATATATATATATATATATATATCTGGGAAAAGCATTCCAAGAAACCACTTCAAATCTGAGCCCTGGGACGGTGGCAAATTCAGGACACGGGTGCAGGTTTGCACGGTGTTATCCATTAAGATGGGGCAGGAAAAGGTTCAGTATCTTAGCACCCTCTGTTGGAGATGTGCTTCTCCTGTCTGAGCTGTAAAATCCCTTCCAGCTCCGCCACCCTCGACACACCAGGAGATCTCCGAGCTGCAGATGAATGAAAACACAGCCATGCTCTGAGGCCGTTCCCGACAGCTTTACTCACTTGCCTTCCTGAGATAGCCAGGTTTCCTAAATTCCACCACCACCCCGTAAACGTGAGCCCCCCATTTTCCCGGTCAGACCCGGGCCTGGCCGGTAGCTCTACCTGCTTTCCCAGGATAAATGGGATGTTGGATCCCTGGGCCCCCTCCACCTGGCACTGCCACCCCTGGCTTGTCAGCTCACATCTGAATCCCAGCCCTGCCCTTTGCCCTGGGCCAGCCCTTGCACTCTCGTGAGCCCTTGGGCCAGCCCTCTTCCACAACCAGCACCCCAATGTTCCACCCCAGAGCACCTCCTTTCCTACTTCTTTGCTTTCCATACTTTGGCCCCTCTGGTTGCTATGCATTCACTGGCTCTAAACCACCATTCTGATTTAAGCAAAAGGGGAGTGGGTTGAAAAGATGGGGGGGGCCAGATGGGCTCTAGGTTTGCAGCGTGGCGTGTGGGAGCCATCGAGATTTCCACAACAGCGTGGGATGCGCCATGAGCCGTTGCCATGGCTTGGGGGGTAGGCTCGAGCTCAGGTCCTGCAGGGTCCAGCCCCAGGTGTGCCCCCCTCCCTGCACTCCTGCCCTCCTGCCTGTGATAAACAGGGAGCCACGGCCCAGCCTCACTTGTTTGTTCTGCTGACTCGGGCAGGGACTGTTTGCAACTTGCAGCTCCTGCAAAGACTGTTCTGCTGGCCAGTGGCACGGGGCCTGGGGAGACGGGTCAGAAGCATGCCGCACGGTCCAGCAGGCTCCGTCCCCACAGGGGCCCCCCGCGCCCCCAGCGGCCCTCCAAGCTGACTGGAGATGCTACCACCTTTTCCTTTCCTCGGTAAAGTATTGCAACAGGAAAGTGACCCTCGGCTCCGAGGCAACCTTCTGCAGGGACCACTCCTCACTCTGCTGCCTCCCGTTGTGCCCCATAAAGGGTCCCCAGACCACTCACAGAGCAAGGCTGGGGGTGGGGTGCAGCAAGTGTCCCCAGTCGTGAGTACACACGTGTGTGCCTGCAGCCTGGCCTGAGCTGAGCTGTGGTGGAACATTATCCCCATCGCCATGGAAATGCATGCCTGGTGCCCGGCGGGGGCGGGGGGGGCAGCTCCTGGCTGAATCAAATTGCTGGGCGTTTCTACCCATCCACGCCTGTTACGGGGTGACCTGTGTCCCCCCAAAAGACATTTTCAAGTCCTAACCCCTGGGCCTTCTTGGGAGATAGGGTCTTTGAAGATGGGACTGGTTAAGGTGAGGCCACTCTGCAGTAGGGGGTCCCTGATCCAGTAGGATTGGGGCCCGGATAAAAAGAGGAAATGTGGACACAGAGACTGTCAGACATGGGGAGGAATGGCTATGTGGAAAAGGAGGCAGAGGTTGGAGGGTGTTCTAGTTTGCAAGCTTCCAGAATGCAATATACCAGAAACAGAATTGCTTTTAAAAAGGGGAATTTATTAAGTTGCAAGTTTATAGTTATAAGGCAGTGAAAATGTCCAAGTTAATGCAAGGCTATAAAAATGTCCAGTCTAAGGCATCCAGAAAAAGATACCTTGGTTCAAGAAGGCTGATGACATTCAGGGTTTCTCAGCTGAAAGGGCACATGGTAATGTCTGCTAGCTTTCTCTTTTATGGCTTCCCCGGGGCTCTGTCCGTTCTGTTGACTCTGCCGGTTCTGGCAGTACATGGCTCTAAAGCTTTCTCCAAAATGGTTCCTCTTAAAGGGCTCCAGTAAGCAACCCCACCTTGAATGGGTGGAGACACATCTCCATGGAAACCATCTAATCAAAAGTTACCACCCACAGTTGGGTGGGTCACATCTCCCTGGAAACAATTAAAAAGCTCCCACCCAGCAATATTGAATGAGGATTAAAGGACGTGGCTTTTCTGGGGTACATGACAGATTCTAACCAGCCCAAAGGGAGGCAGCCACAAGCCAAGGAGTGCCAAGGATGGTGGCAAACGCCAGGGATAAGGAGAGGCCAGGAGGCCTGCGCAGCCCTGCCCACTCCTGGACCTGGGGCCTCGGGTCTGCAGTGCCCGGCGGGGACTACTTTTTAAGATGCCCTGCTTGTTGTGCTTTGTCCTGGCAGCCCCAAGAGCCTAAGACAGGTCCTGAGTCTTTGGGGGCCAGCAGGACGCCCAGACTTATTCCCCACCTCCTGGACCGAATGGGGTGGATGGAAAGGACAGAGTGGGGTGCAAGCTTTGAGGTTAGGAACGTCTTCCAGGACTCTTTATCGGGACCTCTTTGGCTGTCATTTCCGGCCCGGCACTTGGGCAGGTCATGTACCTTCTCTGAGCTCGTTTTCTCACCTGCAACGTGGAGAGAAGAATCAATACTTATATTGTGGGGTCTGCAAAGTGTGGTCTGGGTACAGTCCTGAGACCTGGGCAGCGGGGTCCTTGAAGCCAAAAACTGTGCACAGAGTCAGACCAAGACTGCACTTTTCTTTCTTACGCCCCTTCTCTTGGTGTGTACGGCAGCGTTTTCCAGAAGCCACGTGACAGCTGATAGCAAAACAGACCGAATGCACAGGCCAGCGTGGACGTCCAGCCTCCCTCCCTTTAGCCGGACATGCAGGAGATTTGCAGAAATGTAAAACACCACCACAGCTCTCCCTAGACAGCTTTTGCAAAGCTATTGCTTTTCGTAAAATGTTATTTATATTAGCCCTTAACCCTCCACCCAGATCCACCAAAGTTAAACACTCGGCCGCATTCGCCATATCGTTCTATCCATCTCTCTATGTATCTATCCTTTTATTTCCTCAACATTTGAGAGTAGGTTGTAGACCTTTTTCATGATTTATGTACAATCAGCTCGGGAGGGTTGGGTTTCTGATGCCAAACGCATGCACGAGATTCATTTTAATTTCCCCTGGACCACTTCAGGCTTCCCCTGACTACTGCCTGGGAGAGGAACCTGCCCTGCATATTAATTGGGTCCTAGAAAAGCCACACGCAAACTAAACTTCTGCAAATCGCACCCTGTTTTCTATGCCTCAGGAGCACGCGGTAAGGGGTGGGTATAAATCAAATGCATGAATGGGGCTGGAATCGAAGTTTGGAGACCTGGGTTCTGAGAAGCAAATGCTTCAAAAAAAAAAAAATGCTGTCATCGTTTTGCAGGCAGCGTTTCTGTCTACTTGGCGGCTTGTTTTTCTAAACTGTTGCCTAGTTTTTCCAAGGTAATCAGTCGTCAGAAGGCTGAAAATAGAAATTCTTCAAGTGGGCCAAAGATTTGAAGAAGGGGATATAGCTCATTCCTTGCATGACTTAGCAGGTTCGCTGCACCGCCTGCTCATTCATCCGTTTGTCCATCTGCAGCTCGAGTGCTGGCCAGGCCAGGAGCAAGCACGTCCCCGCGAGAGGTTGGAGCCCACCGGGGTGGGCTCACCTGTGCAGGGCCACATGCTGGGGTCAGGGGGCACCAGCCTTTCAAGAGATGCACAGTAAATGGTCCTCAAATCTGATCAACAGAGAACCGTTGCTTGCTTGTGCATCTTCGGTTATTCTAAGGGACATTTGGCAGTGGCTAGAAATGTTTGGTTGTTACGACTGGGGAGAAGGGGCTGCTCCTGGTGTCTAGTGGGGGGAGCCCAGGGAGGCTGCTCAGCACCCCACAGTGCCCAGGACGCCCCCACCCCAGAGAACAACCTGCCCCAATGCCAGCCATGCCGTGTGGGAAGCCATGCTCTAGCCGGCTCCTACCCCAGGTCTGAGGTCTGCAGTGAGGCTAGACCCCACGCAGTACTGGGGTCCTGGCCTCTTAGATTTTAAGGACAGGCATTTATTTTTGTTCCTCTGGGCCCCTCCCAGCAGCCTCCTGGGCTTGTCAGGAGTCCCCTTTGCAAACAAAACTCTTTCTTAGTGTTGGCTGAGCAGGAGGACCCGCCTGGAGCTTGGACCGAATCAAGGTCCACCTGGAGCACCTTAGAGAAATGCTCCAGTTTTTGCCCTTTCTGGAAAACAAAGAGATGGAAACCTCAGCAGTGCAGGGGAGGACCGGCCATGGGAGCTGCAACCCAGTGCCCATTCCCTCCTCTCCACAAGCTGTTCCCAGATTCGGGAGCCCTGCCCCAGCAGCGGGCTCTCCACCCCAAGCCCCCCACACGCTCCCAGAGACCAGCTCGGTTTATTTTGATTTATCGAGCCACGCCTCAGAGGAAGGGGCGGCCCCCTGCCGTGTTTGCTTTGGTGGAATCGAAACCTTAGACCGTGGCCGCCACCAGGAAGAGCCGCCACTGGGAAGACAGAAATCCCCCAAGTCGGCAAGGGAAAGGTCAGCCCAGGACACCAGGCACGCCCGGCCCTGGCCGCCCCCCAGGATGGCCACATGGTGTTTACTTGCCAGAACAGCCACGAGTGCACGTGCTGGCTCACGGCCACGGAGTGCTCAGAGCCAGCCCTCTGTCTTGCCCAGCCAAGCAGGGGAGACCCCCCTCGCCCCTTTCTCTGTGACTACCCTCACTGTGACAACCCCTCCTGGCCTGGCCTTAGTGGGACTGAGCAAGCCACCACATTCCCTTTTGGAGATGCTGCAGAAATATAGATTTTGCTCCAGCTTAACAAAAAATCACAATGGGGCAGTTTGAGCATCTAAAAAGGGAAAAAAAAACGCACCTGCAATGGATTAAGCCCGATCAAATATATAAAAATCCATGATTTTTTTCAAGCGGGTAGAAAAATATTGTGACGTAAAGAGGAAAGAAGCTCCAGTGTTCTCTACAACACGGATGAGCCCCCAAAATATCCTGGTTAAGTAATCCTGGTTTATTATACATCAGTGTGTCTCCACCTTTTTCTTCATGGCGGCTGCCCGGAAGCGCCCATTTGGTTCCCTGGAGTTGCTGTAACAAAGCACTCTGCAAACTGGGGGCCGGGGGGGCTTAAACCAACTGCCGTTTGTTCTCTCCTAGCTTTGTGGAGGCCAGGGGTCCCAAATCACAGGGTGGACAGGGCCATGCTCACCCTGAGGCTCCAGGGGAGACTCCCGAAGCCTCTGCCAGTTGCTGGTGGCCTCGGTTTCCTTCGCTTGTGGCCAAATCCTTCCCAGTCCCTCTGTCTCCATGTGGTCATCTGTCCTCCGTGTGTGTCTGTCTGTACCTCATCTTCTCTTCTCCAAGGGCCCTGCCATGTTGAATTAGGGCCAGCCCTGCCGCAGTAAAACCACATCTTAGCCAATCCCATCTGCGACAACTCTGTTCCAAAGAAGGCTGCTTTCTGAGGTTCTGGGGGTTAGAACGTCACCATATTTTTTTGGGGGTGGGCACGATTCCACCCGTAGAAGTGATTTTTTAGACATTCTCCTCCCAGTCACTCACCAAAATGAATAATACCTGTACTGGGCTAAAACATCAGATCTCAATTCTGAACGGTCATAGAGACACACAGAAAATAATCCTCGCTGTTCACCTTTAAAGGCTTTTCAGGGAAGATGCATGGAATTCTGCCATCACAGAGGCATTGTATGTCTGATTATATACTGTGTCCTGTAATATTTTTCTGCCTCCCCATGAATCAGTGTTTGCCCATGCTGAGAATGCACGTTATAGATAAATCTAATAGAGCAGGAGTGAGAATGTTGAAATCTCCATTCCCAGAACCCCTGCCCAGAATTTCCCACTGTCACTGGGCCAGGCCAGGTGGATATTCTCAATATCTTAACGCAGGAAGGAGAGATGGACTCTTGAGGTCTAAATTCACCTACAGGCACCGCTGGGAGTTCTCAGACAAGTGTCTCCATTTCCGTGAGCTTCAGCCTCCTCATTAGTACTAAATAAATGATCTTTCATTGTTGTTGTCCCCACTCCTGCCTGACCTCTGAGACAGGTACCATCAGACCTTCCCCCCTGCACATGTGGCATCTAGGGTGTTTTGAACGTGGAATCCTGAGCTTCTCTTTGGCAGGGCCTTCTCTAAGGAGTCCCAGGGGGTCTAGGGTAGAGAGGATGTACCTTCCCAGGGGCAGAGTTTCCAGTAGGTTTCACAGATGTGCGGGACCCCATTCCATGCCGCCTCTTGGCCCTGGGTTCTCCGCCTCTTTTGCGAAGAGCCGGCCATGGTTTCAGGTCCTCGGATGAGCGTCCTGGCCCTCCACACAGCGAAGATGCAGGCAGGACAGGGCAGCCATCTTGATGTCTGCTTGCCCAGGGGGTGGAGTGCCCTTCCAAGTCTCTCTCCCCCCAAGCATCCTGCCCCCTTCCCCGGGGGTCCAGGCACCCAGTCATGGCACGCGGGCCTGAGGCCCTGTCTCCTGGCGGCCCTTGGAGAAATGGTGAATTTCAGATAGAGCCAGGGAACGTCCACAAGGAGCCTGGGGTGTCTTCTTGGGCCTGAAGGCAAGGAGGCTGCCAGCGATTTCTGGAGTTAGGTCTGAAGATCCCAGCGGTTCTTGCCGGCCTACAATGGGACAGTCTGAGCCTCAGAGAGAGTCATACCTGCAGTGACCAAACTCACCAAAGAGAGAAAAATCTGTGACCGCTTAACTACGCTATTACTCAGCCATGAACAGGGACGAAGCCAGATACAGAAGCCACATGCTGTCTGAGTCCATGGATACGAAGTTTTCAGAAGAGGCAAATCCACAGAGGCAGGAAGCAGATTTGCAGTGCACGGGGGCTGGGGGACGTGGAGCGGGGTGAGGGTGAACAGGTATGGGGTTTCCTTTTGGGGTGATGACAGTGTTCTCAAATTGACTGTAATGATGGCTGCCCATCCCCCGTGTCTATACTAGAAGACATCGAATTGTACGCTTTCAGTGGGTGAATTGTATGGTATATGAATTACAGCTCAATAAGCGTTTAAAAATTCATGAAAACGCTTTGAAAGAAAAACTCTTGGGAGGTTCCTGGGGCACCCACTCATTTTATTTAGATTATCGATAAATCAAGAGAAAGAACCCAGCATGCCTCCTGCCTTTCCGGTATGGCCGTATTTCGTCCAGGTGATCACAGATTCAACGAGAAATTCCCTTTCTGAAAGAATCACAGGCATGAAACACAGAGGGAATGGCAGCCAGCCACCACTTTGCTTTCCGTCGTGACCTCAGCTGAGGCACGGTGGCACTGTCCGTGATGAAGCGTGGATAGTTGACAGAGACATCAAACTGGAGGGTCCAATCAAACCTCCAGACCATCTCAGCATCATGAAAAGTGGAGCAACCAGGCAGAGCATGCTACGAGCACCTGACACCCCACGCAAAGGATTCATGCCAAAGACACCGATTCCAAATGGACAGGGACTGGCCCTAACACCAAGTTCCAGCAAACACCACCAACAGAAGGGTATGCTCAAGTAAGGCACACCCAGCTGTGTTCCGAATATGGGGCATTCACAGAGCATACAGCCAGTTTCTTCAATAAGTAAGTGATGCGCAATTAGAACACAAAAGAGAGGAGTCATGCAGATTAGAAGACTCTTAGGATGTGGGCCATTCATGGTAATGCCCTCCCAAAGAGTATGGCATGGAAACGGGACAACGGAGTAAACTTACCTGATGGTTGGGTTCTCGTGTCCACTTGGCCAAGTCTTGATGCCAGGTTGTCTGGTCAAGCAAGCCCTGGCCTGAAGGAGGACATATCATGGACTTAAATCATCGGTCAGTTGATTGTATCTCTGGCTGATTGCATCTACAGTCAACAGAGGAGAGGGCCTTCAGCAATGAGAGACATCTTGTCCAATCAGTTGAAGGCTTTAAAAGGAGAAGTGATGATTTCAGGAAATCATCAGTCAGTTGATTCCATGCATCTACAATCAACAGAGGAGAGGGCCTTCAGCAATGAGAGACATCTCATCCAATCATTTGAAGGCTTTAAAAGGAGAAGTGATGATTTCAGGAAATCATCGGTCAGTTGATTCCATCTGTGGCAGATTGCATCTACAATCAACAGAGGAGAGGGCCTTCAGCAATGAGAGACATCTCATCCAATCAGTTGAAGGCTTTAAAAAGAGAAGTGATGATTTCAGGAAATGATCAGTCAGTTGATTCCATCTCTGGCAGATTGCATCTACAGTCAACAGAGGAGAGGGCCTTCAGCAATGAGAGACATCTCGTCCAATCATGTGAAGGCTTTAAAAGGAGAAGTGATGACTTCAGGAGTCAGGTGAGAGGATTTCCATCTCCACTTCAGCCGGCCACCTTCTCCTGGGGAATCCATCAAAAATGTTTATCGGAGTCCTCAGTTTGTAGCGTGTCCTGTGGAATTTAGACTCCTGCATCCCTACAGCTGTGTGAGACAATCTTATAAGATCTCGTAGTATGTTATCTCCTGCTGGTCCTGCTTCCCTAGAGAACCCTAACCTGCCTTACACTAGAGGAACTTGCCCGATACTTCTGCAGCCAGGTGATCCAGGCCAACTCCCATCGCTGAGTGTGTGCCCTTGATGCCAGACGATTAAAATGGCACCTCATCCTCCAGAACCCCACAGCCCCACTCTATCCGGAAGAAAAACATCAGCCAGAACCCAATAAACGGACATTCTACAAAATACCTGACAAGGTCTCCTCAGAATGGTCAAGGTCACCAAAACAAGGGAAGTCTTATCACCCCCAAGAGGAGCCCAAGGAGGCATAAAGACTAAATGCCACATAGGGTGTACGGGTGGTTTAGTGGTAGAATGCCCACCTTCCATGCGGGAGACCCGGGTTCAGTTCCTGGACCATGCACCACCCCCACCACCCCCCAAAAAAGGCAGCACCACATGGGATGCTGAATGGGGTCCAGGGACAGAAAAAAGAAGTTAGCTAAAATCAAGTATGTACTTCAGTTCAGAGTAATGTCTCAATACAGGTTCATCAGCTGTGACAAACGTACCCCACCAGCATCATCCCTAGAGGGATAGATGGGGGCTCTGCACAAGCTTCAAAATGTCTCTGTAAATCTAAACTCGTAGCGTGTGGGCAAATGGCATTGGCACATAGGAGGGTTGATTATTTTTAACATCCACATCTCTGGTTCACCCAAACCCTCTGAGCATGGAACACTTGCCTGCAAGTCAAACGCACTGCATGAGAATGCTCTGCCATATCCTCTGAGGGATGTTGTGTTGCTAGGTTACCAAGGGCATCAGGCCAAGGACCCGCACACTTAGGATTGTGTTCGACTTTGGAAAATAAAATAGGTATTGACATTTCAAAAAGGAAGGAGTGGTTGCATTAGTCAGGGTTCTCTAGAGAAACAGAACCAACAGGAGAGATCTGTAAATACAAGATTTATAAAGGTGTTTCGTGCAGCGATGGGAATGGAAGAGTCCAAAATCCAAAGGGCAGGCTGTGAAGCTGGTGGCTCTGACAAAGGGTCTGGATGAACTACACAGGAGAAGCTAGCTGGCTGAAAAAGCAGTGAGAGAAACTCTCTTCTTCCTTAAAAGCCTTCAACTCACTGAATTATCTTGTTGTGGGAGATACGCCTTAGTTGATAGCAGATATATAATCAGCCGCAGATGTGATCAATTGTTTATCAGCCAGCCAGGAAATATCCTTGCAGCTAATGGTCAGGCCAGTGCTCACCTGACCAGACAACTGGGCATCATCACTTGACCAAGTTGCCACCATAACCTCACCATCACAGTCCACCCCTTGTCAGCTTGGCAGCTATGGACATCACCTTGAAACATGCGTAATTTCCAAATAGAACACAGTGACAGACACGTTTCACCTAACCATCCTCAACTGTCCTGCCTACAACCAGAAACGCACTACGTCTCTCCAGAATAGGGTGCAAGTCCTTAGGTAACATTCACTCCTGAAGTTCGTAGCCTATGACCTAACTACCATAACATGAGCAATACAACTTATGTAATACAAGAGGAAAACAAGATATTTGCTTATGTGCAAATGCAAACATGCTTTATAACAGGGAGGAAATAGTCATGCAATCACTGTCCTTGTTTTTATAACTGGTCACGTGGTCGTAGCTCATATTTATTACTACCTTCTTCCACTTCCCATTCCATGTTCCCTTTACCCTCAGCAAGCATTTCAGCGGGTCGTGGTTCTTTGCCAGGTGAGGTGACCCAGACTTTCATTCCTGAAGTTTCTAGGCCGTTTTGGTAGTCCTGTTTGGATTGGGTTGTTGCAGTTTTCCATTGATTTTAATCACAGGGCATGGTAGTACTAAGAGATGCCGTAGGGGATCTCCTGTGTTCCAGGAAAACTCTTTACCTCCATTGTGTCATTGCAGTCCTATTTCCCCTTGATAATCAGGATCAATCATCCAACTCATGATAGGCACCTCAGGTCTCATGGTAACTTGGTGGCCCGTAGTTGAGTGTTCTATCTCTAAGGCCTGGTAGCAGGCTAAAAGCTGTTTCACAATAGGAGAATAGTGGACTGTGTGATGGTGGCTCAGTGGCAGAATTCTCACCTGCCATCCTGGAGACCCGGGTTCGATTTCCGATGCCTGCCCATGCAGGAAAAAAAAAGAAAAAATGTAGAGTAGTTATCTGCAGCAGATGGTAAGGCTTTGCTCCAAAATCCTAAGACCCTGAGTTGTGATTCTCCTATAGGGGCTTACCAAAGGCTCCAGAGAGGATCCCTGTTTTCCACTAACACTTCCAGCACTATTGGATCTGCTGGATCAAATGGCCAAGTGGCAGAGCAGCTTGCATAGCAGCCTCGACCTGTCACAGAGCCTTCTCTTTGTTCTGGTCCCCAATCCAAAGTAGCAGCTTTTCTGGTCATTCGGTAAATGGGCCGGAGTAGCACATCCAAACACGTCGTCTCCAAAATCCAAAGAGGCCACTAGGCCTTGTGCCTCTTTTTTGATCATAGAAGGAGCTAGGTGCAACAGCTCCGTCACTTTAGAAGGGATATTTCGACGTGCCCACACCACCGGACACCTAGAAATTTCATTGAGGTGGAAGGCCCTGTATTTTTGTTGGATTTATCTCCCATCCCCTGACATGCAAATGCTTTATCAATGTCTAGAGTAGTTGCTTATTTATTGCCCACTCAGTCCAATCAACATGCTATCATCAGTATCATGGACAGTGTGATGTCGTGTGGGAGGGAGAAATGATTAAGGTCCCTGCAGATGAGACTGTGACATAGGATGGGAGAGTTGATATACTCTTGAGGTAGGACAATGAAGGTATACTGCTGAACTTGCCACCTGAAAGCAAACTGTTTCTGGTGGTCCTTACTGACAGCTATTGAGAAAAAAGCATTTGCCAGATCAATAACTTAATACCAGGTACCAGGCAATATGTTGATTTGCTCAAGCAATGATACCAGATCTGGAACAGCAGCTGCAGTTGGAGTTACCACCTGGTTAAGTTTATGATAATCCACTGTCATCCTCCAAGACCCATCTGTTTTCTGCACAGGCCAAATAGCAGAGTTGAATGGAGAGATGGTGGGAATCACCACCCCTGAATCCTTCAGGTCCTTAGGAGTGGCAGTAATCTCTACCTTCCCTCCAGGAATCTGGTTGTTGCTTCTGATTCACTTCACTCTTTTCCTGGAGAGGGGCAGTTTTATTGGCTTCCACTTGGCCTTTCCCACCATAATAGCCCTCACTCCACGAGTCAGAGAACCAATGTGGGGATTCTGCCAGTTGCTCAGTATGTTGAGTCCAATTATGCATTCTGGAACTGAGGAAATGACCGCAGAATGAGTCCGGAGACCCATTGTACCCACTGTGAGATGAACCTGAGCTAAAACTCCATCAGTCACCTACACTGTCCGTAAGCTTCTACTCTGACTGGTAGACCAGAGTGACCTTTTGGGTCTCCTGGAATTAGTGTCACTTCTGGGCCAGTGTCTAATAATCCCCGAAATATCTGATCATTTCCTTTTCCCCAGTGCACAGTCATCCTGGTAAGAGGCCATAGGTCTCCTTGAGGAAAGCTGGGAGAAAGGTTAACAGTATAAATTTTGGGCAATATAAAACGATCCTTCCAACTGTCCAAACAAACTATTCATGGCCTCTCTGACCCCTCAAACTACAACATTGAATGCAGAATCTCTGCTTAGTGGGCCCTTATCAATAAAATCAGCTTGATCCAACTTTATATTCCTTCCACCATTATCCCACAGCCTTAATGTCCATTCCTACACATATTTCCCTGATTTCTCTTCACACAGATTGGAAAGTTCATGCAGCTCTTTTGGAGTATAGCATATCGCCTCATGGATCTCACCTTTCCGGGCCTGTTGAGACTTTAGTCTAGTTGTAGGTCTTGAAGAAAAGAGGGGTGGTGGGGGTGGGTCATAAAAAGAAATAGAAGTGATTGTCAAGCCAATTACCTCAGGGCTTTCTATTGCATTTTCATCTGGTGAAAGAGGATTAGTCATTTCAGACAGAGGAGTGAGGGCTGTTTCCCCAGCGGAGGCGATTACAGGGTTAGCAGGCCATGAAGGGTTAATCTTGTTAGGTGGAGGTTGGATGGCAGACTCAGAGGAGACTGGAGGCTGGAAAGCTGTTTCCTCAAAGCAAACTGGAGGTTGGGAAGCTGTTTCCTCAGGGCAGTTCATTACAGATCTATCTGGCAAAGAGTCAGCAGATGCCAGGGATTCTGTCTCCCAATCGCCGTCATTATCAAGCCATATATCACCTTCCCTCATTTCAGGATACCACTCTTTTCCAATCAAAGCCCTTACTTTGATAGCAGACAACCTGCAAGGTTGAGATTTCAGTTTGCATTATTAATCTGCTACTCGCACAATGAGGCTCTGTGTCTGATTTTCAGAGATCTCAAGTCTGCGACTGCAAGAAATAAAACTTTCTTTCAGGGCACACTTGGAAACTTTTACATCATTCATACAGCACCAAAGTTTCAAATTTGAAGCCTTCAGCTCATCCCTTTCCCTCATCACTGTATCCAGCAACAACCAGCCAACATCTTTTACCTCTTAATTACACAAAACTCCATAAAGGTGTCAAAAACATTATTACCCAGAGCTTTGTCTCGTATAAGCATATAATTAGCAGAATCTGATGGTGATATTTTGAGTATCTCTTTTGCCAGCTCACCCCATGGACTGTCAGTGCCAACTTAATTATTGCAAGCAGAGTTATTAGTGCCTCTGAGTCTAGTCAGAGTAGAAAACCAATTGTTAAAACCCGTTTTTAAGATTGTGCTTCTCAAGGCCAAACAGTCAGAACCAAGCTGTGTTAGGGTTCTCTAGGGAAGCAGAAGCAACAGGAGGTATATGTAATTATGAGATTAATAAACGTGTCTCATGCAACCGTGGGAATGGAAGAGTCCAAAATCCGTAGGGCAGGCTCTGCACCTGGGGGCTCCAATGAAGGACTGAATGAACTCTACAGGAGAGTCTCACTGGTGAAAGTTGCAGTGAAAGAGTCTTTCTTCTCCCTTAAAAGTCTTCAACTGATGGAATTATCTCATTAGTGAAAGACAAGCCTTAGTTGATCACAGATATAATCAGCTACAGATGCAACAACTGACTGATGATTTAATACACCAGCCTTCTGGTTTATCAGCCAGCCACGAAATGCTCTTGCAGCAACAGTCAGGCCAGTGCTTGCCTGAGCAGACCACTGGGCATTATCACTTGGCCAAGTTGACACTAGAACCTAACCATCATGGTGGTACCATTTCTGCTGTATATATGTATGGGTGGGGGAGGGGGTTGGAGCTGTGTATTCCAGAAAAACATGTTCTTAAACTTAATCCATTCCCATGGGTGGGAGCCCATTGTAAGTAGGGCCTTCCAATGAGGTTGCTTCATGTATGGTTTGGCCCACCTCAATCAGGATGGGTCTTTACCTCTTACTGGAGTCCTTTATAAATGGAATGAAATTTGAGCATCTGTGTAACCCAGAAAAGAAGGTAGAGGCCACCATATGCATTGCCAAGTGGCAGAGATGCCCAGGACCCAGGATGGCCAACAGCCAGCCCCAGAATGCCACAGTCTTTGGAGAGAAAGCTTCACCTTGAGGATGCCTGATATTGGACATTCTTTTGGCCTCAAAACCTTGAGCCAGTAAATTCCAATTGCTTAAGCCAACCCATTGCATGATATTTGCTTGAGCAGCCCAGGAAACTAAAATAGTATGTATGTATAAATGTATCTACATGTGTATATATGTATATACATATGTATGCTTGTACGTGTGTGGGTATGTGTATGTATGCAGCCCCTTTATTGAGATATAAATTTAATTCACATAATTCTACCATTTGATTTCCTAATCTATAAAATAAAGAGAAATGATGATATGATTGGTATGTTTATAAAATAAAGGGAAATGACAGTGTGGTCAATATATTTATAGAGCAAAATTAAAAACCCAACCCCACCCTCCTGCACTCCCTTATCTGTTCTATTTTTTTTTTGCATAGCATTAATAACCTTCTTTTTAAAATGATGCTCTTTAAAAACTGGTTCATTTGAAAAATCCTTTTGGCTAAAGGGCCAACTTATTGAAAATGTTATCTGTCAGGTATTTTTTTTTTCCAACAGCTTTTTCAAGATAAAATTTATATACTGTAAAATTCACCCTGTGGTTTTTAGATTTTTTTACAGAATCTTCCACCATCACCAGATCTAATTTTAGACCATCTCTATCATCCCAGAGAGGAAGCTTCCTCCCATTAGCAATCACTTCCCACTCTCCAACCTCTGGTCCCAGGGAACCAGTAATCTGCTTTCCGTCTGTATGGATTTGCCTTTTCTGGACATTTCATAGAAATGAAGTCTGATAACATGCAGCCTTTTGTGTCTGGCTTCTTTCACGCAACATCATGTTTTCAAGGTTTATCCACCTTGAGGTGTGAATCAGAGCGTCATTCCTTTTTATAGCCAAATAATACTCCATTGTGTGGGTGTGCCACATTTTGTTTATTCCCTCGTCAGTTGATGGATGTTACCTATCATTTATAATAAACATAATACAGGGTTTTTACCTTCAGTATTAATTTTAGCATTTATTATCTTTTAACATGCTCAGTGATTTTCTCATTTATTGTCTGCCTTCCCCTAGTCCAGTGGAAGCTCCAAGAAGAAGCAAATGAGAATGTCTCTTATTCATCTCTGTATCCTCAGCAGCTAGAGCAGGGGTCTCCCACCTCGGCACTGTTGACTTTGGGGCTGGATCATTCTCTGGGGACGGAATGAGGTGTCTTCTGCATCATGGGGTATACTGCAGCATCCCTGGTTTCCACCCACTGATGTCAATAGCATCCCCATCCCCCCATCGTGACAACCAAAAACATCTCCAGACATGGTCCAGCCGCACCTGTGGGGCAGAGTCAACTCCAGTTGAGAGCCCCTGTTCAAGGACAGCACCCGGCTCATAGTAGAAAATCTTCGTTGAATGAATGAGTAGAGGTTTCTGTGCAGCTCAGATAGAGTCATGAAAGTGAAAGTGCTTTGATGAAGGCTTTGTTAAAACAGAGGGAGCCCCCAGGGAGCGGCTGCAGGCTCGAGTGGGACTGATGGTGGAGCATGGGCATGGTTCATAGGGCTCCTAGAGTTTTCCCAGCAGCTAACGGTGTCCGGCCCCAATGGTCCTGGTCCCGCAAAGAGCCCTGGGTGGTCTGAGGTGTGGCCCACATGAAAGGGAGGCAGACATGGAGGCGAAAGTTAGCAAGGGAGCATGGAGGGAGTAGGTCCTCCACAGTTGGGAAGCCAAGGTCAAATCCTGTAGTATGATCAGTGGGTAAGTGTGATGACCCAGACCAGCAAAGGAGGATGGATTAGTTAGCTAAAGCTGCCAGAATGCAATATACTGGAAATTGAAATGGTTTTTAAAAAGGTAATTTATTAAGTTGCAAGTTTATAGTTCCAAGGCCATAAACATGTCCAAACTAAGGCATCCAGAGAAAGATACCTTGGCTCAAGAATGGCTGATGGGTCTGGAACACCTCTGTTAGCTGGGAAGGTACATGGTGATGTCTACTAGCTTTCTCTCCAGGCCACTCATTTCTAAAGGCTTCCTGGGGGTATTTTCCTTCTACATCTCCAAAGGTCTCTGGCCGTGTGGGCTCTGTCTGCTCTTTGCAAAATGGTTGCCTCTTAAAGGACTCCAGTAAGCAACCCCCACCTTGAGTGGGTAGAGACACATCTCCATGGATACCACCTAATCAACAGGTTCCACCCACAATTGGGTGGGCCACATCTCCATGGAAACAACTTAATCAAAAGGATCCCACCCAGTAATATTGAATGAGGATTAAAGAATTTGACTTTTCTCGGCTGTACAACAGTTTCAAACCAGTACAGGAGGCAAGAGGCAACAGACAGAGCTACAGAGATTCTCCTATCGGGGTCTATTTCCACCTGGTTAGAAGCTATCTCAGCAAGCTCAGTGACCCTGAGCATAGCCGAGGCCTCAGGCCTTTTATAATGGGACCTTCAGCCTTCATGGCTTCTGATGACCTTTGAGTCATTGATTTGTATAGAAGGTTCTGCTTTGAGCCAGCACTGTCACTTTAGGAGAGTTCTCCTTGAATCTTTAGTTCTGGACAATGTACCTTCTACTCTCTTTCCCTCAATAGACCCATGGCTCATTTCTTCATCTCCTGTAGGTTCAGATGGCGACCTCCTTCTTTGATCATCCAATTCAAGATGGCGGCCCCCAGCCCCCAGCTCACCATCTCACTTCCCTGTAGGCTGAATGTGTCTGAGCCTGAATCTGCCACCTCACATTTGATGGTGTAGCCTTGGGCATATTGTTCAACCTTTCCTAGTTTCATCTGTAAAATGGGGGAATCTCGTTGAGTTGTTGAGAGGGTTGAATGAAGTGATTGGTGTCAAGTACTTGGAACGGTGCCTGCGTACACAAGTAAAAGCGCCACCCACGACAGTTATTCTCACTGCTATTGTCTTGTCCTCCATAAAACTTACCACCATGTAGCATACCTTTCCCTTTTGGTTTTCTCTATCATCTCTCTTCCTCCACTAAAATGGCAGCTCCAACTGGACAGGGATTCTGACGGTTTCATTGGTGTTGTCTCCTCAGTGCTTAGCACATTGCATGTACTCAACAAATAAATAGTGAACTAATTGCTTATTTTGTTTCTAAGGATGACTACACATTGAGACAATACTGTTGTATTTTCACTTGGGCAGAAGCACGTGGTTTACTTAGAAAGATCTGAAATAGTAAAACATGAAGGTTGACAAACCACAGTCAACTCTGGCCCATGAGCTTAGAGTGGTTTTTACAATTTTTTGTGGCCGAAAACCAAAATCAAAAGAAGAAAAAGTTTTCATGATAATGTGACAATCGTAAGAAATTCAGATTTCAGGGGCCCTAAATAAAGTTGTATCAGCATGCACCCTTGTCCATTCATGTATGTGTTGTCAAATGGCTTCTTTCGTGTTACAGGGGCCACACTGAATGGTTGCGGCAGAGGCTGCATGTTCCACAAAGTTGAAAATATATATTATCTGGCTTTTTGCAGAAAAAGTTGTTTGCTGATGCCCAGTTAAGATAAAAGCATTTTGAGAATTTAAAGAGACATGATTATCTTTGGAAATAACAGCTTAATTGAAGGTCTTGTAGAATTCGTATGTGTTGGCCTTGATGACTTCCTAGTCCTTTGAGTCTAAAGTTCACACCCAATAGCGACCCATGGAAGGGCGTGGCAGACGTAGGCCTACACTGGGAGCATGACCGCAGGATGGAAAGAACATAACCTTTGGGGTCGGACCAGCCTGAGGCCCAGCAGCAGCACTGCGTCCTTTGCACAGATAATTTCTTAACTGGGTTGTATTAGCTAGTGCATGCTGCATAACAAATGATCCCAAATGTAGTGGCATAAAACAATACCCCTTTGTCATTTCACTGTTTTTGTGAGCAAAGCCTCAGCCCAGGCTAGGGTCTCCTCTCAAAGCTCAACTAGGAAGGGAACTGACTGCAAAGTCCCTGGGGTTGGTGACGGAATTAATTTCCTGCTAACTGGAGGACTCTGGACTTCTGTTTCTTGCCAACTGGAGGCTGGAGGCTGCCCTCCACTCATTGCCACACAAGCCTCTCCAGCGCTACTGCTTTTGCTGCATCAAAGCCAGGAGGGAAAGAGGCTCTCAGCCAGAAGGGCTCTGTAGTCTGACTTATGTGATCTCATGAGACCTGGCACCTCTGCCATATTCCTTTGCAAGGTTGGGAGTCACTGATGCTCCCTGGGAGGTGACCATATGAAGGCAAAAATGCGTTCTCCCTCGGCCTGATAGTCTCGCAAGCAGTGGGGACAACCAAAGCAATAGGCTGAGCCCTCAATCTTGGGATTTGTTCATATGAAACTTATCCCCACAAAGGATAGATCAAGCCTACTTAAAATTAGGCCTAAGAGTCACCCCCAGGAGAACCTCTTTTGTTGCTCAGATGTGGCAAACTCACTGCTCTCCCCCTGTCTACATGGGACATGACTCCCAGGGTTGTGGACCTCCCTGGCAACATGAGACAGAAATCCTAGAATGAGCTGAGACTCAGTGTCAAGGGATTGAGAAAACCTTCTCAACCAAAAGGGGGAAGAGAGAAATGAGACAAAATAAAGTGTCAATGGCTGAGAGATTCCAAACAGCGTCAAGAGGTTATTCTGGAGGTTATTCTTACACATTATATAGATAATTCCTTCTTAGTTTAAGGTGTATTAGAGAGGCTAGAGGGAAGTACCTGTAACTGTAGAGCTCTGTTCCAGTAGCCATGTTTCTTTAAGAAGATTGTATATAATATGGCTTTCAAAAAGTGATTGTGTGATTCTGAAAACCTTGTTCTGATGCTCCTTTTGTCTATAGTATGGACAGGTGAGTAAAAAATATGGATTAAAAATAAATAAATAATAGGGGAAAGAAATGTTAAAATAAATTCGGTAGAGGGAAATTCTAGTGGTCAATGAGAGGGAGGGGTAAGGGGTATGGTATATATGAGTTTTTTCTTTTTATTTCTTTTTCCAGAGTGATGCAAATGTTCAGAGAAATGATCATGGTGATGAATATACAACTATATGATGATATTGTGAGCCATTGATTTGCACACCAAGTATGGAATGTTCATACTTTAAGAATGTTCATGTTATATGTTGATTGCTTTTATTAATTTAAAAAATGTTAAAAAAAATACATTCTCCCTGATTGAAGGTTTCTAGTCTGTGCCATGGAGCCCGTGAACAGGCATGACCAAAATTCCCTTTCAACCCTTGTCCCATGGGACACCAGGTCCCACTGAGGAAACTGGGGTGCTGGGGGGAGGGGCAGAGGAGGGGAGGCCAGTAGGCTTGGGCTCCCTCTACCCCTTTAACCAAAGGAACCCACTTTCATTTGTGCTTTATATTGGGGTTCAGTGAACAGTCTCTTTTTTTGTGATGTAATTTTATTATATTCATATGCAATACAAACCAGCCAACCAATGGTTTGCAATATCACCATATTCATCTCCGTGAACATTTTTAGACCACTTGCATTACTCCAGAAAAAGGAATAAAAAGGGAAAAGAAAAGCCCTGTAGATCCCATACCCCTTACCGCTTCCTCTCATTGGCTGCTTGAATTGCACTCTACCCAATTTTAAGACTTACAATAGAGGTCAATTAACAAAAGACAGTGTAATGTTAATATATATGTCAGTGGAACAGAACAAAACATGCTAAAGTAGGTCCAAACAGGGCAACTGACTTGTTTTTGTTTTTGTTTTTTTGCATGGGCAGGCACCGGGAATCGAACCCGCGTCTCCAGCATGGCAGACGAGAACTCTGCCTGCTGAGCCACCGTGGCCCACCCGGCAACTGGCTTCTGTTTTGTTTTTGTTTTTTTTTAATTGAAATATAGTTATACGATCATTATCAACGATCAGGGCTACTGGATTACAGTTCAACAATTTCAGGCATTTCCTTCTGGGTTTTCTAATACACTAGAAACTAAAGCGGAGCAGTTATGTAATGGGTCAGTAGCCACAATCATTTGTTCAATCCTAATTTCTCAGTTATACCTCTGCGCTGTCACCTGGATCAGGTGATATTTAAGCAATGATCATTCTAACTTCTTCACGCTGGAAAGGAATGTCGACACTGGTTGATGCTCTGTAGAGACGAATGGTCTCTTTTAACAAAAGGGCTTGCTATCTTAGAGGTGAACCTGGAAATGTTCACGAGAAGACGCCTCTGTATTGGCGAAGACACCTCTGTATTGGCCGCTGGTGAGCAGGCTTGGCTTCCAGGGGAGCTGGGCCAGGGCAGGGCGGGAGGGAGGGGTGAGAGGGTGGCCATGCTGGTGGGCTGGGGGCTCCGAGGCCTGGTGCTTCTCCCTCCTTAGTTTGGAAAGTTTCTGAGTGGGGTGCAGGGTCCGGGGAGGTGTGACACAAGAATTCACCTAGGGCTGTGTACGGAAGGGCCTGGGGGGGGGGTGCCAGAGGAGGGGGGTTGGTTAGGTAGCTGACAGGGTGCAGATCCCAAATGCCTCCCTTTACCAGCAAGGGCCCCTCTGTACCTGTGTTTTTCCACTGGCTAATTGGGAGTCCTCATACAGACCTGCCGGGGTCACTGTGATTAAATATATATATACTGCAGTAAAATACAGAGATTTGCCCTTAGTGACATTTTACCACATTTACAAGCTGCGCGACCAGCCCCAGTCTCTAACTCCAGAACATCCTCATCACCCCAAAAGCAAACCCCGAAACCCTCAGCAGCCCCCAGCCCCCAGCCCTTCCCCCACCCCCACCCCTGACAACCACTGATCTGCTTTCTGTCTCTATGGATTTGCCCATTCTGGACACTCCATAGAAATCTCCATGGATTCGCCCACTCTGGATATTTCGCATAAAAAGAAATCACACAGTAGGTGGCCCCTTGGGCCTGGCTTCTTTCCCAAGCATAATGCTTTTGAGGTTTATCCACGTTGCAGGCTGTGTGCTGTGAAAACCTTGAATGATCAGAGACATGAAACCTTTTGCATGCAGAGCCCAGGGGCACAAAGTCACATTGTTGTGCCATAACCCCCTGGTCTGCCTGGACACGGTGGGCGTGGGAGCGCCTTGGGAAGGTCGAGAGGCATGGGAAGATTTTGGGGGGCCCCAAGAGACCAGACCTGGGAGGCTGCCAGTCCTTGGGGAGAGGGGGAGTGAGCAGGACCCGCCAGTGTCCCACCTGGGCCAACTGGGGAAAATGATGGAGCCACGAGGCCAAGCCTGAGTGTCTAGAGGGAAAGCCAAAGCTCGTGGAGTTTGTAGATTGTGCAACTGTTCTGGTTTGCCCAGACGAAGTAGTGTCCTGGGATGCAAAAGTGGGACCGTCTCAGGTATGGGAACTTGGGGTTCCCACGAGTGGTGGAGGGCAGATTTGTCGCCAGGCAGTTTGGAATGAAGAAGGTCAGGGGAGGGTGAAGAAGAATTATGGCCTGGCTGCTGAGGGCAGAAAGGTCCCACAGGGCTGACGTCCACCAGCAGCTGCCCTCTGCTTCCACCCTGTTCCTGGCTGGGGGAACGGGCCCTTTAACCTCCCTGCTAGGCAATCGACGATTCTCCAGCTGTTGACTTAAAAAAAGAAAGAAAAGAAAGGAAAGAAAGCTTGTGACGCATTTCAAGAACTCTGTTTACTACCTGTCCCTTTGCAGAGAAGCCTGCCCTGGGTTTATCTGGTGACTTTTTTAATCTAAGGCCACTCTGGTTGTCCCGAGGGGCTCAGTTAAGATGCAGAGGCCACTCACAGTTCTTCCTGGGCATACAGACAACATTGGAATGCCCCCCAGCCCCTGTCCACCCTCCACCCCCCACCACAGCTGGGTGCCCAAGCAGCCCCTGCGAACCATGTGTCCCCATGGATTTTTAAAGATCGTGTCCTCTGCAAATAGAGATTGTTTTGTTCTTCCTTTCCAATCTGGATGCCTTTTATTTCATTTTCTGGCCTCGTTACCTTGGCTAGAACTTCTAGTGCATTGAACAGAAGTGGCAAGAGTGGACATCCTCCACTTGTTCCTGATCTTAGGAGGGAAGCGTTTGGCCCCTGAGGTTAACTACAGGTCTTTCATAGATGCCTTCTATCAGGATGAGCTCTTGATGAAAAGTCACCCTTCTGTCTGTCCCACAGAGGGGTTGTGCTTTCACCAGATGCTTTGTCCATGCCTATTGCAATATCATGTGATTTTTGTCTTTCATTCTGTTGGCGCAGTGTGTTGGCATTAATTGACTTTTGGGATGTTGAACCATCCTTGCATTCCTGGAATAAATCCCACTGGGTCATGGCGTATGGCCCTTTTTGTGCACTGCTGGATTCAGCCTGCTGGTTTTATGCTGAGGCTCGTGGGTGTTTGACATGCATTGGGGAGGGGTTCAGGAGGGAGGAGGGCACATGTGCTCTCAAAGGGCCATCAAGCAGTTTAGTGGTAGCGGAACCATTTTGTGCCTCAACTGCAATGGTGGTGATACAACTTGACACGTGATAAAACTGTGTAAACCATACACACCATTGATAATAGGGCATGTTGCCCAGGAAGGAGCTGGCCAAGATGAGGGATGTGACAGCCATGGTGGCGGAGGCGGTGAAGGTGGTGAGACAATGGAGGTAGTGAAGTGGTGGAGGTGGGGGAGGTGGTAGAGGTGGCGGGGGGAAGTGATGGAGGTGGTGATGGAGATGATGAAGGTGGTGGGGAAGGTGGGGGAGGTGATGATGGAGGTGGTGGAGGGGGTGTTAGAGGTGGTGGAGGTGATGAAAGTGGTGGAGATAATCAAGGTGGTGGGGGAGGTGATTTTGGAGGTGGTGGAGGTGGTGATGGAGGTGGGGGAGGTGATGATGGAAGTGATGGAGGCAGTGATGAAGGTGGGAGTGGTGAGGGAGGTGGTGATGGAGATGATGAAGGTGGTAGGGGAGGTGATGGAGGTGGTGGAGGCAGTGATGAAGGTGGTGGGAGAGGTGATGGAGGTGGTGAGATGATGGAGTTAGTGAGGTGGGGGGAGGTGGAGGTGGTGGTGGAGATGATGGTGGTGGGGGAGGTGATGGAGGTGGTGGAGGTGGTGAGATGATGGAGGTAGTGTGGTGGGGGAGGGGGAGGGGGAGGTGGTGTTGGAGGTGGTGGAGGTGGTGTTGGAGGTGGTGGAGGTGGTGATGGAGGTGGTGGAGGTGGTGTTGGAGGTGGTGGAGGTGGTGTTGGAGGTGGTGGAGGTGCTGTTGGAGGTGATGGAAGTGGTAGAGGTGGTGCTGAAGGTGGGGGAGGTGATGGAGGTGGTGATGGAGATGGTGAAGGTTGTGGGGGAGGTGATGGAGGTGGTGGAGGTGGTGATGGAAGTGGTGAAGGTGGTGTTGGAGGTGATGGAGGTAATGGAAGTGGTGGAGGCAGTGATGACGGTGAAGGAGCTGGTGAGATAGTGGAGGAGGTGGTGGAGGTGGTGTTGGGTGATGGAAGTGGTGGAGGCAGTGATGAAGGTGGTGGTGGAGGTGATAATGGAGGTGGGGGAGGTAGTGGAGGTGGTAGAGGTGGTGATGGAGGTAGGGGAGGTGATGAAGGTCGTGATGGAGGTGGTGGAGGTGGTAGAGGTGATGTTGGGTGACGGAAGTGGTGGAGGCAGTGATGAAGGTGGTGGTGGAGGTGATAATGGAGGTGGGGGAGGTAGTAGAGGTGGTGGAGGTGGTGTTGGAGGAGGGGAGGTACTGGGGGAGGTGGTGGAGGTGATGGAGGTGGTGATGGAGATGGGGGAGGTGGCAGTGGCGGTAGAGGTGGGGGAGGTAGTAGAGATGGTGGAGGTGGTAGGGGAGGTGGTAGAGATAATGGGGGAGGTGGTAGTAGGGGGCCCCCGGAAGGTAGCAAGGTAGATTTCATCAACCTCCCTTCCACAAGAAACTCCATCAAGACCCAGGGGGTGTGATGGGAACTGCTGCTTTTCCTGGGAAGGATTTTCCTGGATTAGCTGGCTGGAGCCTTGCCAGCGGCTCTTCCTGTCCTCCATGGACTTCCTGTAACTAATCACATCTTCTTGGTGGCGTCTCCTGAGCAAATGGCCCAGGCTGGGGGGTCGTCCCTGATGGGGTGAGATTCCAGCATCTGCCCTCGTGTACTCCCTCACTCCTTAATCTCCCTGAGCCTCGGTTTTCCTGAAATGTATAATACCTGACAATGACCTTACTCACGGCGGTGGTGTGTGTGTGTGTGTGTGTGTGTGTGTGTGTGAGTGTGAGGATTGGTAGTTTCTAGTAGGGGCATCACCCAGGGTGACCTCACTCCCCCAGGGACAGTCACCCAGCAGTGTCCTCACCTAGAGCAGCCCTGCCCCCCAGGGGCATTAGGCAATGTGTGGGGACACTTTGGGTCATCACAGCTGGGGAGGGGGGCGTGCCACTGGCATCGAGTTGGGGGAGCCCAGGGACACTGCCCAGCAACCTCCAGTGCCCAGGACCCCCCCCCCCAAACCAAGAATTACGGCCCGGATATCAGCCATGCCATGTGGGAAACCCTGCCTTAGATAAAGCCCTTGTCAAGAACGTGGTCTGTCCCTTGTAATTCCCAGCCACTTAGGACCCTCCATCTGTCCTTGAACTCTTTCCTGATCATTGGGGAAACGAGGACATGGAAGCCCCTGGAGGCAGAGACACGGTTGGTTCCTTCTGATACTTTGGTGATAGGCATGATGCGCCTGCTGTGCAATCCCTTTTTTGTAGAACGAATGCATCTTGAAATGATTTAGCCACCCCCGTCTGATTTCTCCCAGGCAAACTCTCCTTTTGGGCCTCGACTGACTCCCCGCGCCGCGCCCCGTTGCCAAGCTGGCACCTCTCTAGGTTGTCTTCAGCAACCCGGGCCTCCCGCCGTTCTCCTTCCCGCAGCTCCCTGGGGCTCAGGCTTCCCCTGAGACCTCTGCAGACGCCCCTCCATAGCTGGGATTCTCATCAGCAGGGACCTGGGCAAGTGCGTTCACACACACAGGCTCCCCCAGGTAGAGGAAATAACACAGTGCCACACAGGGGAGCTCTCGGGGGCCGGACACATGGTCTGGGTGTCAATTCGAGAAAAGGTTTGATCCGAGCGGGGTGTCTGCGTCCAAGCTTGGGGAGGGTCCACCTGCCTCTGTGTACCCAGTACCTGCCGCTGCTCAAGGCCATTGGGGTGCAGCCTCCAGGCAAAGCAGTCTTCAGCCGGGAGTAGCATCTGGGGACATGTTTGGTGAACATGACATGGGGGAAGGGGGTGCTAGTGGCATCGAGAGGATGAAGGCCAGGGACGCTGCTCAGCAGTCTACAGAGCCTAGCACACCCCCCACCCCAGAGGGCCACCCGGCCCCAGTGTCAGCTGTGTCTGGATGGAGAGACCCTGCGTTAAAGTAACAAAATGCTCCCCTGGAGGCAGTGGGAAAGGAGATAAAGAAAGCGGAAGCTGATGTTATCATTGAAGTGCAGCAGCTGATGGTGAGATTCTAAGGAGCTGGGAAGGGGAGGGGGCCCAACGCCCAGCAGTGGCCTCTGGCTGGCCCGTGGATGCCTCATGCACTGGGCCCCGGCAGCCACTGCCCCCCCAGCCCAGCTGTCTCTGCACACCTGGCCTGTCAGGCCCACGAATGGCTACGTGTGCACATTCCAGGGAGACTGACGTCCTTGGGGTGAGGCAGGGTTTCCTACCTTGGCACCGCTGCCCTTTGGAGTGGGGTAATGGGTTCTCTGGATTGGGGGCCGACCCGTGATCCCCCCAAGCCTCCACCCCCTCACTGCCTCCCCGCTGCCCCCAGTGCCAGCAGGGTCCTCACCTGGGGTACCCCCCCCCACAAGACCTCATCACCCAGCAGAGTGCCTTTGTTTTTCATGGCCAGTGGGGGCCGAATCGTGTTCCCTACAAGACACCCCATCCCTTGGATGTGAACTCCTTCGGGATCATCAAAGATCCAATTAAGATGAGGCCAAATAGAATCAGGGGTAGGAGGTGGGGGCTTTTATAAGCGCAAGCAATTCCGACTCAGAAGTAGAAGCCTCAGCAGGAGACAGATGGCCAGGAGGCAGGGACTGAGTTTCTGCTCCCCAGCAAGCCGCCAGTGGAATGCTAGGGACTTCTGAGAAGGCGTGGCCTGCCAGACCTCGATTTCGGACCCCTTGCCTCCAAATCTGTGACCTGGTCAGTTCCCACCATTAGGCCGACCCTTGCATGGGGCTTGTCACAGCACCCCTGGTAGCCAGAGACAATGACCCCAATGACCCTGACTTCGGTAGGCTGACCCTCCATTGGGATCTGTCTGATCTGCCCTCAGGTTGATTTCTAGGTTACGGGGTTTGGAAACCTGCTGCCAGCCTCATTTAGCCCTGTCCCTGTTGGCCTTGACACCTGGCCAAAGCAGTGTTTGCCAGGTGTCTCCACTGTAATCATGATTTTTTTTTTTTTGGCTTTTAAAAGGGGGAATTTAATAAGTTGCTAGTTTACAGTTCTAAGGCCAAGAAAATGTCCCAATTACAACAAGTCTATAGAAATGTCCAATCATAGGCATCCAGGGAAAGATACCTTGGTTCAAGAAGGCTGATGAAGTTCAGGGTTTCTCTCTCAAGTGAGAAGGCACATGGTGAACACGGTCAGGGTTCCTCTCTCATCTGGAAGGGCACATGGTGAACACGGCGTCATCTGCTAGCCTCTTTTCCTGGATTCCTGTTTCATGAACCTCCCCAGGAGGCGATTTCCTTCTTCATCTCCAAAGGTCGCTGGCTGGTGGGCGCTGCTTCTCGTGGCTATGTCGTTCTGCTCTGCTCTCTCTGAATCTCTCTTTTTTTTTTTTTTTAATTTTATTTTTTTTAATACCAAAAAACACCAAACAAATGCAAACATTCCTATTTTGATCATTTCGTTCTACATACATAATCAGTAATTCACAATATCATCACATAGTTGCATATTCATCATCGTGATCATTTCTTGGAACATTTGCATCTATTCGGAAAAAGAAATAAAATGAAAACAGGAAAAAAAATTTATACATACCGTACCCCTTACCCCTCCCTTTCATTGATCAATCATGACTTTTTTATTGTGATATATATATATATATAAACACACACATGCATTTGCCTTTTTAACCATTTTTAAGTGTGCACTTCAGCGGCATTAATTGTTTCCAATGCTGTGCCACCATCACTGCCATCCAGGACCAAAACTTTCTCATCACCCCAAACAGAAACTGTACTTGTTAAGCAAAAACTCTCGCTTCCTTCCTGCCCCTCCTGCCCCCCGCCCCCAGCCCCTGGTAACCTCTAATCTACTTTCTGTCTCTGTGAATTTGCCTATTCTGGACATGTCACGTAAGTGAGATCATGCAACATGTGGCCTCTTGGGTCTGGCTTCTTTCACCCAGCGTGATGGTTTTCAAGTTTCATCCATGTCGTCGCACACATCAGCTCCTGGTTCCTTTTTACGGCCGAGTAATAACATCCCATTTGGTTTCTCCATTCATCTGTTGATGGCACCTGTGTTGTGTCCACCTTTTGACTGTTGGGCATCATGCTGGGATGAACATATAAACATGATTTTGAGGTGATATTCCACTGGATCCTAACATGACATTTATTCTGCACACTCTTCGAGGTGGGTGTGTGTGTATGTGTCGGTGACAATGCTGCCTCCCTTTCACAGTTGAGAAAATTGAGGCTTAGAGAAAGCCAAGTGCCCTTGGCCTGAGATTTGGCTTGGGGCTGGCCTGTCTCCAGAGCCTGTGCGTGGTCCCCCCACCCCCACCTCGCCCCTCTCAGCCTCAGTGGAGCCCCGGCTTCCCAGGCCAGGCGCAGAGTCCCAGGCTCTGAATTTATGGTCCTGCTGTGCAGCGTGGAAAACTCATCAGGGAGAGGGCGTGTCACCCTAGAAGGTGGGAAAGGCTCTCAGTCCCCGCCACCTGCACCAACAAGGGCCTTGTCAGTCTGCCTGGGGAGCTGGGGGCGGGGGGCCCGGGCCTCTGGGGTACAAAGGCTCCAAGTTCCCCACACCCCCTGAGATGACACTGCACCCACACCCCAGAAAACATCCCCGTCCCATCTCGACCGTCCATGCACACTGCACTGAGCTGACAGGCTTGACACAACCCTCATTCCACATTTTTTTAAAGAGGGTGAAATGTCATTTTTTTTAAATTAAAATAGCTTTTATTTTATCTATCAAAGTAACACGTGCTTATTTTTGTTTATTTTTTTAATCAGAAAACACACAAAGGTTTAAAGACGAAACGATACTAAAACCCACCAAATTGTGCACTTTAAAAGGGTGGATTTTATTGTAAATGCGTTATATTTCAATTTAGGAGAAAAAAGGAAAATGGAAAAACTCACCTGTAACCCCAGCCTCAAGTAGACTATTTTTATCATTTCTTCCAGTCTCTTTTTTTTTTTACTATTTGTTTACAGTATAGTTCAAACCTGTAAGAAACTTGCAAGAATAGTAAAAAGAACTCCCTGTACCCTTTGCTCTGATGCTCCAAACTGTTTATATTTTTAAAAATAATTTCAAACTTACAGGACCATAAATCCCATACAGAGAACTCCAACGTAACTCTCACCCAGATACCCAGATCCACCAAGTTTTGCTGCATTTGTAATATCATTCTGCCTACCATCTGTCTGTCCATCCATCCACCATCCCTCCTTCCATCCATCTATCAATTCATCCATCCATCCTTCTATCTACTATCCATCCATCTGTCCATTCGTCCTTCCTTCCATCTCTCTACCATCCATCCATCCATCTTTCTTCCAACCACCTATCTACCATCCTTCCTTCCATCCATCCATCTACTGTCCGTCTCTCCATCCTTTTTTCCATCCATCCATCTATCCATCCGTCTACCATCCATCCATCCATCCATCCCTCCATCTATTTTCTAAATAGTTGAGAGTAAGTTGTATACATCATGCTTTTTTTTGCCCCGTTTATCATTCTCTAAATAGATAATAGATAGAGAGATAGATAGGTAGGTATTCTTTTAGAAATACATTTTTCTATTACTTTTTCTCCAATCATTTGATATTAAATTGGAGACATCTACTCCTTTGCCCCAAAATACCTTGGTGAGTACTCACCAAGACTAAGTACATCTTTTACATAGTAACCTTATGTGCTGTTATCAAAATCTGGAAATTTAACATGGACACACAATGTTATCTAATCCACAGTCCATATTCAAAATTTGTCAGTTGTCCCAACGTTGGCTTTGACAGTTCTTTCACCACCGCCTACCTAGAATCCGTCCGTGCATTTAGGGACCATGGCTCCCCGGCCTCCTTCAGTCTGTGACAGTCTGTCTGCCCTTGCTTTGTCCTTCTTGATCTTGGTAATTTTGAAGGGCATAGGGCAGTCCCTCTGTTTGTAGACCAGTCCCTCTGTTTGGGCTTATCTGATGCTTCCTCAGGATAAGATTCAGATATTTGTATTTTAGCAGGAGTAGCACAGAAGCCTCGCTGGGTCCTTCTCGGTGCTTGGTATCAGGAAGTTGTCCCATTTCCAGGGGTGTTAACCTCAAGCACTTCATTAAAGGGGTATCCACCGCATTTCTCCATTGCTACCTTAATAATTCTGTTAGTAATTAGTAAGTAACTCAGGGGAAAGCACTTAGAAATGAGCAGATACTCTGTTTCTCACTCAAGTCTCACCCGCTAGCTTTAGCAGCCATTGATTTTCTAGCACCGTCATTCTTTCTGTATTGATTAGCTGGCATTCTGCTGTAAGAAAGAGCTCAACTTCTCCCCCACTCGTTCATTCATTCATTCATTCGTATTAGTACTTTCATTATTTTGATGCAAAAATTGTCCCCGATATGGCCCATGGGAGCTGCTTCAAGCTGGCTCCTGTGTCCTTTTGATAACTCCCCATAATTCTTTGAGCTTCTTTACTTTTTTTTAAAAATTGGGGTAAAATATATATAACATTAAATTTGCCATTTTAAGTAGCATTAATTACATCCACAGTGTTCTGCCACTATCACTTCTGTCTAGTTCCAGAACATTCTCATCACCCTAAAGATGAAACCCCGAACCCATTAGCAACCACTCCCTATTCTTGCCTGCCCCCAGCCCCTGGAAACCTCCAATCTGCTTTCTGTCTCTGGTGATTTTCCTGTTCTGAAAACTTGATGTAAGTGAAATCAGACAATATCTGTCTTTTCTGTGTCTGGTTATTTTACTTAGTCTAATGTTTTCAGAGTTCATCCATGGTGCAGCATTTATCAGAATTTCGTTCCTTTATATGGCTCAATAATATTCCATTATACTTGAGCTTCCTTACGTTTTGGCATCCAAAGGTGCTCCAGGATTATTTTGTATTTTTCCTGATCCAGTCCTAGAATCAACATTTTATCCAAGAAGCCATGATTCTATTTAAGTCTTCCAAACATAATGCATTGTGAAAAACAAAACATGTACTCACACCCATAGATATATACTTTCCCAGGTAATAATGGAATCATACTGTGTATACTGTTTCACATTCTGGTGTGTATTTTTAGTTCTATTTTAACAGCATATCATAGTCAGTTTTTCATGTTACCAAATAAAATTGGCATCCTTTTTTAGTGAGAACTAAGCATTTCATCTTATGATCATACTGCAGATTATTTAACCAATCTCCTGTGGTTGGGTATTTAAGTTGATTATTACTTTTTGCCTTTATAAACAACATGACAGTTAAAATACCTGCGTATATGCCTTTGCTCTCTTCAGTGACCAAACCTGCAGGAGAGCTTTCCAGAAATACTGCTCGCTAGAACAGGTTTCCCACCATGCACTCCTCCCGCTGTGTTAGTGGACACTTCCACGCTCTCTTACCATCCTGGATATTGTCGGCAAAGGCTAAAAGTCACATCTCAGTGTATTGTTTCTCGTTTTTTGACTTGAGAGAGTTTGAAAATTCTCATAATGATCATTTATGATGCTTCCTTTGTGAATTGTTTATGCCCATCTTTCACAGTTTATTTGTTTAATTCTGAGATTATGAGAGACTTAGAGAAGAGGTACCGAGACCTCCCTTCCACCTCTTGCCCAGCTTCCCCCAGGTTAACATCTTACCTAACCAGAGTACATTGATCAAAACTGAGAAAGCCACCCTGGCACTCTACTAATGACTAAAGTCCAGAGCTGACTTGAATTTCACCATTTTTTCCATGTGTGCTCTTTTTTCTGTTCTGTGATCTGATTCAAGAACCTGCATTTATTAGGTTAGTTTGTTCAACTTTTATTGATTTGTTGGAACTCTTTATATATTAAGGATCTCCCATTTTGCCTTTTCACACTGTTGAAATGTCTTGGGAGTTGTATAGAATAAGATCCTAATTCCCCAGCCCCATTGCTTCCCAGCTAAGAGACAGTGGGAATTTCAGGAAAGACAATGTGAGCTTCCTGGGTTAAGGTGGAAGTTACAAGAATGAATGTTAGGCGCCCAGCATGCCTCCCACCTTCCCAACCCTTCCTGGAAACTCGGGTGTGTCCCTTGCACAAACAGAGCCGCTGGCCCCCTGCTTCTTCTTGCCTTTCCCTCCACCGGTTCGCCAGCCTTGGGCAGAGCCTGCAGCTCATACCTTAGCACATTTTGCTCCTTTACTCAACTTCTGGTGTGTGATGGCAGAGTGGGTGGGACCAGACCAGGCCCTTGGAACAGTTGGGAGCTTTCTGGGACTTTCCCTGCAGTCCCACATTTGCAAAGCCAGGCCTGGATGCCCACCCCCGCCCCCCACATTTGATTCCCATTCGAGGGTCTGCCTCCCACCTCTTTCTCCCTGCCCTGCCAAGATGCACTCTCTGCCTGGCACTGGGCTCTTGAGAACCCTCGTCATCAGCCACTGGTGGCTTCAAAAGGACCCCACTCACAAGATAAAGGGGAAGTGTGACCCCCAAATAGGACATGGGGAAATGCACGCATCCGGCAGGCATTTGGGGTATGGTGGGGAGGTTGTGACTTCAGTGCAGCTTCCCTGCTGTGTTTGAAATGGTGAGAGCACCAAGGCTGAGGGTTTAGGCAGCCTCCAATTCCCAGCCCATTCTCACCCCCCCATGGTGTGGGAGCCCCAGGCTCCAGGCTGACCCCACCTGTGAACCCTCCCAGGCAATTTGCAAGTGTTGGAACTGACAGCCTGGTGCTCCGAGAAAGCCCCCCCCCACCAGCCCACCCCCGGCCCTTCCCACACCTAGCTGGCGTCCTTAAGACCAAAACCCACAGGGGGCCGGGAGGGACCAAACCACAGATTAATGACCTGTCAGGCTGGCGCTGCCCTCAGAAGCACCTCTGACGTAGGGGATGGCGTGGGTCCTTCCACAGAGTTCATGTCACATCCTTCTCATGATCCTGGTAGGGAGCGAAAGGTGGAAGGATACATAAGACCTTGGCTAGATGACCCGGAGTCACCCCACCCCGCCCTCTCCACTTAGAGGGTCACAAAGAACACAAGAACACGTTTAGAAGGCCGGTGTGGCGGTGGGGGGGCTTGCCTGTATGGAAGGGCTGATGCTGGGGTGCAGGACCCCCTGCCGAGCAGCAGGGAGCGACACATGCAGCCAGAGTTTAGTCCCCAGTCTCCCCCCAGCAGCCCTTGCTCCCCTTCATCAAACATATCTTGAGTCTCTGTCCTGAGCCAGGCATTGGGACTGGGGGTGGGGGCCAGAGGTGTTTTTTCAAGTCCTGGTGTCATCTATGGAGACTCCAAGGAGGAAATGGTTCTAAGGCAGCTAGCCCCTAGGAAAACGGGGAGGGGGCTAGGAGGGCTTCACCGAGGAAGCGGCAGCTGAACTGAGTTTGGAAGGAAAGTGTCCCAGGGGCGGTTGGTTTTGGGGTAAGGTGGGGTGGGGGCTCTAGCAGAAGGAGGAGGGTTTCTTAAACTTGGGACGTGAGCTTTGGACTCAAACGGCCCTACCACTGAGTCCCTCAAGCTCCGTGGTTTTAAGCGCTTACAGATAACTTCTCTCTGCCTTAGTTTTCTCCTTTATAAAATTGAAACATGCACTGATTATGTGAAACATCCCAAACAGGGAAATCCAGAGACAGAAGGCAGATGGGTGCTGCCGTCACTTTACTCTCAGTTTCCGCCACCACGCTGCTGCCTCTTCATTCCTACTGAGAGCTCCCTCTGCCAAACCCCCTTTAAAAACAAAACAGAGGGTGGGCCACGGTGGCTCAGCAGGCAGAGTTCTCTCCTGCCATGCCAGAGACCCGGATTTGATTCCTGGTGCCTGCCCATGCAAAAAAAAAAAAAAAAAAAAAAAACAATATTTTTTACTATGAAATATAACATGTATGCAAAAAAGCGATAAATTTCAAAGCACAATTTTAACAAGTAATTTCAAATTTCAAAGTTTGGTATGGATCACAGTTCCACAATTTCAGATATTTCCTCTAGCTGCTCCAAGACATTGGAGACTAAAAGAAATATCATCATAATGGTTCAGCAGTCATACTCCTTTGTTAAATCCTATCTCCTCCGTTACACCTCCTCCTTCTCATCCGATCTTTCTCCCAAACTTTAAGGATATTTGGGCTCTGCCCATTCTAACTTCTTCATGTTAGAAAGGGGTACCAACATTATGGGATAGGGAGATGCAACTGTTTAATGCTCTTAGAGAGACCCCTTTTAAGGACCCTGTGATGACATCAGGCACATTTGGAAAATTCAAGATAATTGTCCCACTTTGAATGTTGAAAATCAAGCCATTATACTAACCAGCATGTCCTGCTGGGAGGCGGGACTCACATCCCAGAGTGCATGAGGTCCCAGCCCCCCAAATGCCCACAGCAGACCACTGGGGATGGATTAGAACGGTGCCACAACCACCCAACTGGCCAGGCTCGCTGAATTGTGGCATTCCTGCCATTTTCTGCTTTCATGCATGGGGCGGGATTCCAAGGCTGGATCTGCCATCACGGGCTTAGGCATTGCAAGCAGTAGAACATGCGCCGAAACGTCCTCCATGTTTTCTCGGAGTGCACGTCCCTAAACTCATCCACTGCCGTTAATCCGGAACGTGTTGGATCCTGGAGCATCCAGGCATGGAATCTTCCAGAAGCACAGTAGGAGGGTGCGTGTTACCCTGGGCGGGGGGGGGGGGGGTAGGAGGCGGGGTGACCGAAGCGGTGATTGGAAATAGAGAGACTGTGAGCCCTGCACTGCTGGCTTTGTTGATGGTGGAGGGGGCCACGAGGCTGGGAACATGGTGGCCTCCAGATGCTGGGAAAAACCAGAAACAGATTCGTCCCCACTCCGAGCCTCCAGGAGGATCCAGCCCTGCTGAGCCTTGACTGTGACCCCCTCACCCCCACCCCCACAAAACTGATTTTGGGCTTCTAACCCCCAGGACTGTGGGAAAATAACTGTGTATTGTTGCAGCCAGGGGAGACTTATCTGTCACTGTGTAACGACCACCCCCAGCTTAGTAGCTTAAAGCAACTGGCCTTTCTTAACTCAGGGTTTCTGCAGCTGGTGGGTGCTCGGCTCGGGGTCTCAGCAGGCTGAAGCCAATGTCAACCAGGGCAGCATTCTCCTCTACCGCCAGGGGTCCACTTCCAAATCCACTGGTTATTGGCTGAATCCAGTTCCTTTACAGTAGGAGGGATGAAGCTCCCACTTTTCTTGCTAGCTATTGGCTAGAGGACCCTCTCAAAGCTCCCAAAGGCAGCCTAGCCTGTGTGCACCCCTTCCAACATGAGACATTGCTCCCTGGGGCCAGCCAGAGAAGCTCTGGCTTCCCTTAAGAACCCGTCTGATTAGGTCAGGCCCACCCAAGACAAGTGCCCTTTTGAATAATTCAGGGTCAGCTCAATTGGCCACCTTAATTACATCTGTCAAGTCCCTTCCCCTTGCTTGTATGATGTGACCTAGTCACAGGAGTGAAATCCATCCTGGGCGGAGCGGGAGTCTTGGGGGGCCCCCCTTGGCATCCTGCCTACCACCAGTCCCCCACCACCACCCCCCAATGGCTTTCTTCTGATGCGTAGACTCTCCCTGTGCATCTCCTCCCTTCTTGTACTCATTTTCTTCCCTGTCAGTCCTGTGTCGCCACTGACTTTGTGCACATCCGTCCCCCTCTATCTGGGCTGACACCCCCACTTCCAGACCTGCAGAGCGAGATGCCATGTCCTGGGGTACAGGTGACTTCTCTGAGCCTCAATTTCCTCATCTGTAAAGTGGGGACGGTGTCACCTGCATGCAGGGCTATGGAGGAATTGGAATATTACACCTTGTGCTTGTTTGGTGGACAGGTGAAGGATGTGCCATGGGGCCACACACTCTGTCATCCCCCCTCACTCCTGCCGAAGCCCCTCGCATTGCTGGGTCACCCTCGTGGGTCCTTGAGGAGGTGACCAGCAGGCGGAGCTGCTCCTCAGCGTGGCCTTTGGCTGTTCACTGTCTCTCTCATTTCCAAAAACACTTCCAGACTTGAGTGCAGACGCTCCCTAACTGAAATTGTGGATGGGCTTCTGGTTTCAAAACCGCCTGCATGCTGCTCTCAGACTGCTTCCTCCAGCCAGCCACACCTCCCGGTCTGCCTCCCCCCGTCCTATTTGCCTTTTGCAATTCTCTGTTCTCCCTCTTTCCACCCAGCTCCCAGAGAAGACAGATGAATTTCCAGGGTGGGGGCTTGGGGCCATGCTGGCCACTTGGTAAATTACTGGCAAGAGTGCTCAGTGCACGGAGCCGCCCCGATCTGCAGAACTGGGTGACCCGGGGCCTGGGAAAGGAGCCAGCGATGCTGGGAGTGGCCTCCTCTTGTGCTGGTTTCCGTGGAGGAGCAATGAAATTTCAAAACAACACCGAGCCACGTGGCGCGTGCCAGTTGCGTGTGCTTCAGCCAGCCTGCCACCTTCCCAGCCCTTCGAGGCTGGACCTGCCAGGGCAGGATCAGGCTTCCCGCAGGGGCTGAGTCCCAACCACAGGAACAATCGCTTCACAGCTCCACTGGCGGGCGGGCCGGCGAGTGCCAGGGAGCAGAGAGGAGCCGGCTGCTCTGCAATTTGCATTCTTGGGATGTTTTTCCGTTTAACCGTCTCTCACTCTCCCAGCCATTTCCTGGCCCCTTTCAGACAAAGCGACGCTGGCTTGGGGCCAGGGCCGGTTGTTTTCCAGGCAGGGCAAGTGAGTCTGGCATTCACAGCCCCACTGACTAGAGAGGTAGGAGATGGGGTTTGATGCCCCGCCCCACCCCTTCCCGGCTGGGGTGATGATGAAATCTTTTTATGCAGGATCTCTCCACTGGGTGCAGCTGACATGGGGGCCAGGTCATCCTCTGGGGTGGAGGCTGCCGTGGGCACTGGGAGTGCTGAGCAGCCTTCCTGGGCTCCCCCCACTTGATGCCAACAGCACCCATCGTGACTACCACAATGTCCCCAGACAGCACCCCATGTCCTCTGGGAGACAGAATTGTCCCAGTTGAAGAGTCCAGCATTAGTCCCCTGAGGGTTTTCCTTTCTGCCCAGCCTAGAGGCAAAAAGGGAGCTACTGCCTGTGGGGTTGTCCCCCTTGGTCACACCGAGCCGGGTGCAGGGGTGCAGCTCCTGGGTCCTGGGGTGGCCTTGACACCCAGGCCCCTCCAGCCCCAGGGATGGGGATGTAGAGACAGCTATTTGAGGCCCAGCAAGGGGTCCGCGCACCTGAGCTCAGCCTGCAGCAGGGACTTGCCCTGGGCCCTGCCCCCAGGCCCCTCCTCACCCCCACTTCTCTACCTGCAACCCCCACCCCCCATCTCCTGGGACAGCAAACCGTCCACCACCACGGAGACACAGGTAGCCCCTGGGGCGCACTTGCAGGTACGACAGAAGGCTGGTACATTGGGGGACAAGTTGAGCTCCCCCCACCGTGAGCTGTCAGTTTGGGGAATGAGCTGCCTGCAGCCCCTATCTCTCCTACAGCTGCAGATCTTTCTAGAAAACAGAACTGGGCCTCCAGCCCACACGTGCAGTTGTTTATGGTTTCTCCACGGTCTTCAGGTAGACTCCAGATTTCTCTGGAGCGTCCCTCCCTCTCCATCTTCTTCTCCCCCTGGACAGCCAGCCGACCTGAGACAGTCTGGGTTTATTAGCACAGGTTCGTTCATTCGTTCATTCATTCAGCCAACGTTGGGTCGCTCCGAGGTGAGACCCATATTGTTCTGGGGTTAGAGATGAACCAGAGTTAATATGTTAGACCAAGCCATGAAACTGCCAGGACTCAAACTTTTTGACCCACAAAAATGGCATTTCCATGTAGAGCAACAAAATAAAATTAAAATTGCGCTTTCTAGCCCTAACCACTAATCTCAGGGATTCTAAATGGGAGCCAAAATTGGTTCTTGGCCACAAGGGGGCCTTAGGTATGGCAGTGGTTTGAGGGCCTGCAAAGAAGTATGACACATGGATAAAATAAATATACAGTGCAACTGCAATGTTAAATGTTCACGGGGGGAGGGTGAGAAACTCAGCCCTTAGAGGTGCCTATCTTTCGATAAAAGTAAAATCACACTGTAGCCACATCTGCCACTGTGTGGTGCTCTACATACCCACCCACAAAGCCCCAGAGGTTATGTGGGTGACATCCAGCTCAGGGCAAGTGTATCAGCTACCTACGCCACCTAACAAAATTACAATTTCAGGGTCTTAAAACAGCGCCCTCAATTTCCCAGAGCTTCCATAGCAAGGCCCCACATATGGGGTGGCTTAAAACAACAGTTTTGCAGGTGAGAAATCCAAATTCAATATGCAGACAGGGCCAGACTCCCTTTGAAAACTGCTGGGAAGAACCCTTCCTTGCCCCATCCCAGCTTCTGGTGTTCACAACCTCCCTTAGGTTTCCATCTCAGCCTCTGTTGTCACATGGCCTTTTTGTCTGTCTGTCTGTCTGTGTCTGATTCCCCCTTCTTATAAGGACACTAGTCATTGGATAAGTGTCCCCCCTAGTCTAGTATAACCTCATCTTAACCGATCATATTGTCAGAGACCCCTCTTTCCAAATAAGGCCACGCGGACCAGGGGTTAAGTCCAGGGTTGAGAGGATACAATTCAACCCCAAACAAATACTCATTTACCTTCTCACGGCTCACATGGGTCAGAAATCAGGACCTGGCCTGTCTGTGTCACCGAGGGCCTCTCTCAGGCTTATGTGCATGTCACATCTCCTCGCCAGCCATTTCCCAGAGCTACTCTCAGCAACTAGAGGCTGCCCTCCTTCCTGGGCATGGGGCCTCTACGCCTTTAGTACCTGGAGGCCTCACCTGGTTAGGTCAGGCCCACTGAGTGGCCTTCCCACCTTCAAGTCAACAGACATCTTCCTGCTGGGTAAAACATCACAGGAGGGATCCGTCATCCTGTCCACAGGGCCACAGGTCCAAGGGCAAGGGTTGCTGGGGGTTGTCTTAGGATTCTGCCCTGCAGAGTGAGAGAGCAGGATGGGGGCCACTGGGGGACTCACCCACAATGACAAGCTGGCTTGGCCATGAAGCTGGTGTGGCATTCCTGCACCCTCTCCTCAAAGGGCAGAGATGGCTCCACGGGTTCCAGGGGGAGCTGGGCCCAGTCTGGACCGACCCGGGGAGCCCCCTGAGGCCCGAAGCCTCATGTCTAGAAATCAGCACCCTGGCCCTGCTGAGTGGCGTCAGGTGGCCCTGATAAATGGCCATTTTCCACCCACATGCTCTGGGCCCCTCCTTTCGGTACAGGGCCAAGCTCAGGAACCACCTGTGTCTCCCGAGCCCAGGCCGCCCTCTGGAACGGGTCGGGCAGGCGCCTGACTTCCCCACCCCCACCTGGCCAGCCCCTCTTCCTCCCCATGAGCCCTGGGACGGGTGGGGGTGACCCTGAAATTCTCCCGATCCTTTTCCTGCAGGAAGTGCCTGGGACTCCTCACCGCGCGGCAGGGTCAGGGGTGATGCAGGGAAGGGCCCCATCCCCCTCCTCCCGACCCCAGCCTCAGTGCTCAGATTGGCCCCACGGCCCCCGTTTTGAAGGGAAAATGAGGTGACACCCCAGGCCGGGGGCAAGATGGGGGTGGGCCCAGCTCCAAATCGCTGTCCAGCGAGGTGTCCAATGCAGGCTCTGACCAGTCCCAGCAGGGCCAGAGATGCAGGCAGGTGTGTGGCTGACCGCTGACTCTCCGCTGCCTCGGACAGCCCTGGGAACGAGGCAAAGAGGGCGCCCAAAGCCCCCACCCCGAGCCCCCACGCAGGACCTTCCTGCCTCCACACGTGTGGCAGCTCACACGATATACATTTACCATCCCACAGCCCTGGCAGGTCTACAGGGTCTCATGGGGCTAAACCCCAGGTGTCTTAGGGCTGATTCTGGCCTTGATCTGTTTCCTAACTTTTGCAGCACATTGAGGCACCCCCGGGCTTGAGCCCCCCTCCTCCACTGTCTGCAAAGCCAATGCGGAGCATCTTCTCCTCCTCTGACACTGCCCCCCACCCCCCTTATAAGACTCTTGTGATGACATTGCCCCCCGCCCCCCAGATAGTCCCAGAGAAGCCCCTGTCTCAAGACCCTGCACTTAATCCAGCTGTGAAGCCCCCCCTGCCACAGAAGGGGATAAGTTGCAGGGTCTGAGGATCATGACGTCACTCTCTCTTGAGGTAGTCACTCAGCCGCCTGCACCAGCCCTGGGGGTGTAGGACACGATGGGGAGGACACAGAGACATAAATGGCCCAGCCAGCTGTGGCCCTCCACAGTCACAAATCTGGGACCCCAGACCTGCCTTCCTCAGGCTGGGAAGCGAAGGGAGCCAGGGCCCTTGGGGGCTGGGGGTGGGGGCAACGAACCTGCAGGGTTCTGGGGCCCAGGGAATGTGACACACACACACACACACAACACAAAACACACACACACACACACACACCAGCACCTCCTGCCCCCCGGCTTATCTCTGGTTTGTTCCACCCACTCCACTGGGTGTAGCTGGCCCCCTCCTACGGGGGTGGTTGTAGAAGGATGGGGGGCAACACTGCAGACAGGAAGGACCTTTGGAGGGAGGACAGTTAAAAGCAGTGGGCCTGTCGGGTGCTGGTCAGGGGCGCCAGGTCAGGCTAGGACAGGTGCAGTAGTCTCCAGCCTGGCTTCTGCCCTTGGCTGCCTCTTCCCTCCATGTTCTTCCTGCACGCTCTCACTCCAGTGCTGCTTTGGGGGTAGCAGCCAGGTTCTCAGCTCAGCATCCCAGCCCCCCCCTCCCCACTTATCCTCATGACCCACCTTCGGTTTTCCACCTCTGAACCCCAAGAGCCCCCCCCCCCACCTCTACACAGCTCAGTCTTGACTTCTCTCCCAGGACCCCCAGCTGGAAAGCCCTCTCCCCTTTAGGGCCAACCAGGCAGAACTCTCTTGCCTCCCCAAGCCCCAAGCACTTCCTGCCTTCTCTTGCTCTTACCTAAACTCCGGGACCAGAGAAATGCATCTCAGGCACTTGGCCGTCTCTTCCTGGTGGCTTCTGCTCCCCACCCCCATCCCCGATGTCACACCCTATGAAATCCCTTCCACTGGAGCTTGGGCAGAGTGGCAAAGCTGGTGGGTGCCCCTCCCTCAATAAGGCCCTGTTACATATGATGGTGACAGAGCAATCTGTCCACAAATCTCCTTGCCAACCCTGGAGCACTAAGCTGCCACATTGTGGGAAGGTTCTGGAAGGCACCACATGGCCAAGACAAGGATGTCAGCTGACAGCTGGCAAGAAAGCGGAGCTCTCCATCCTGCAGCCATGGGGAGATGCATCCTGCCGATAACCCAGGATGGGGGTGCTCAGAAGAGGCTCCTTCCCCAGCAAGCCCCTGATAAGACCCCAGCCCAGGCCGTGCCGGAATTGCAGCTGCCCGAGACCCCAGCATCAAGGCACCCAGGAGCTGGCAGGTGCCGAGTGGCTGTTTGAAGCTGCCACGTTTGCAGTCATATGTCAGGTTGCCAAGGAAATGATTCTGCAGTCCCATCACAGAGACCTTGTCTCAGTCCTTCCAGTGAGAACACCCAGGCAAAGCCACGAGCATTTAGCACCCAGGAGGACCCTGGGAACTGTCAATGGAGAGAATGAAACATGAACAAATTCAGTCCCCAGGCGCCCCTGTTTTCCATAAATGAGGGTACCAGAGGCTGCCCAAGAGTCTCCTCCCCACTCCAGCCCCCCTTGCCACTGGTCCCCTCTGCCGAGCGCCCCTCCCAGCAAGGACAGCCGCTTCCCAGCAGATCCCCAGCTCACAGGCCAAGCGCTAGGCCCCGGCTGACCCCAGCCTGTTTATTTGACTGCTGTCCTTCCAGGTCCCGCCTGGTCCACGTGCCCGCACGTTATCCCAGGCAGCCAGGGCCCAGGGCTCGGGAAACCAGCCCCCGTGGTCGGTCAGCCAAGCCCTGGGAGCATGCGTGTGCACCATGTGTGTCTGTGTGTTTGTGTGTGTGCACATGCCTCCATGGCCCGCCCTGGCCCCTGGCTTTCTCGCTTTCCAGCAGCTTCCCAGAGTGGCCCCAGCGGATGACCGGAAAGAAAAAAAAAACCCAGCCAGCATTTCCGCCCCCCCCCCCGCCCCCCAGTTCTCTGGCAGCTGAGAGCGAACCACCATCCCCCATAAACAAAACACGCCCGGTGGACACACCGCAGAGCGCAACTCACACACGCTGTCTTCCGTAGGTGCACCACTACCTGCCCAAGTAGATGAGCATGCTGGGGGCTCACATAAAAAGTGGGGCGCTCTCTCCCCAGCCAACACAACAAGCAAACTCACCACCTTCCCCCTGTCTACGTGGGACATGACTCCCAGGGGTGTGGACCTTCCTGGCAACATCGGACAGAAATCCTGAAATGAGCTGGGACTTAGCGTCAAGGGATTGAGAAAACCTTCGCAATCAAAAGGGAGAAGAGTGAAATGAGACAAAGTGTCAATGGCTGAGAGATTCCAAACAGAGTCGAGAGGTTATCCTGGAGGTTATTCTTGAGCATTAAGTAGATATCACCTTGTTATTCAAGATGTAATGGAGAAGCTGGAGGGAACTGCCTGAAACTGTAGAGCAGTGTTCCAGTAGCCATGTTTCTTGAAGATGATTGTATAATGATATAGCTGTCACAATGTGACTGTGTGATTGAGAAAACCTTGTGTCTGATGCTCCTTTTATCTACCTTATCAACAGACAAGTTGTAATGTCTGAAAAGTTTAGTTTGAAATGCTAGTGATCACTGAAAGTGAGGGGTAAGGGGTATGGTATGTATAATCTTTTTTTTTCTGTTTTCGTTTTATTTCTTTTTCTGTTGTCTTTTTATTTCTTTTTCTGAATTGATGCAAATGTTCTAAGAAATGATGAATATGCAATTATGTGGTGATTTACGAATTACTGATTATATATGTAGAACGGAATGATCATATATTGATGTTTTAGTTCGTTTGTTGTTAATTTTTTTTAATTAATAAATAAATTAATTTTTAAAAAGTGGGGCACTCCCAGAGGGAAAGGAAAGACTCAAAATCTAGCTAGGTGTATTGGCTCCTGAGCCCAGCTCTTCTGCAGCTCATTGACACACATGCCGCGTGTGTCCATGCCGCTGTGGAGAATTTGGGGTCATGGCTCAGAATGCAGGTATGGTGGGGACCCCTCCCCGGCCAGAGCATGCACTCCTGTCCATCTCGAAGCAGGTACAGCGGGAAAACCTCGAGGAGGTGACAGGAGCCCCAGTGGAGGAGAAGCCAGGCTGGGTTTTACCTGGTCAACCCCCCCTCGCCCCCTGCCAACCCCAAGTACACCGCCCCAGGTTAGCCCTGGGCATGGAGGGGAGGTCGAGGCAGCAGAACACAGGACCTCTTTCAACAGCTGGCAGTCAGCACTTGCAGCCATCACATTTATCCAATGCTTCTCCCGTTTCTTCCAGACCACCCTTCATTGGGGTCCTTGCAAAAACCATGAGAAGGAAACATCGATCCCATGTCTTGCAGAGAACGGAGACACGGCTTATTCTGGGATAGCAGCCACTGCAGGGTGGGGCACAGACAAAGGCCTGCGTCTCCCCATCACTTCCCTCTTACTGGCCCTGCCTCACCCGTCAGTGGCTTAGAATTATGATTCTCACAGCATCAGTTAAGTTTAGGAAGCTCTTTCCTGTGGACCTAGAGGAACCCCTTCCAGGAGCTCACTTGCACATCTGTATGTAGAGATCTGGCCTGTGCTTTTTCATGGCTGCCTAATATTCTATTCTCTGGGCAAGCCAGGGAGTAACTATAGCAGGGTGGTGTTGGCTCAGAGAGGATGGACTTTCTCAATCTAACTGCTATTGCCAGGTTGGGAAACTGGCATAAGCCCCCACCCACAGGTACGTCCCAAAGAGGCACAGCTGCGGAGCTTTACAGATGAGTGTTTCCCCAGGGCTTGCATGCGACGGAGAGACGGGCGAGTGACTGCTGGTGGGCACAGCATTTCTTTCTGGGCTGATGAAAATATTCAAAAATCAGTAGTGGAGGCTGGTTGCACCGCCTTGTGAATGAACTAAAAAGCGTGAAATTGCACAATTTAAATGGCAATTTAACTATCTCAATAAAGGTGTTAGAAAACAAGAACAAAACCCCACCAGAGTGCAGGTAATAGAGAGCCCAATTTTCTATGCCCCTGCCTGACATCCAGGAGGGGACAGCTGCCACCAGGGGCTCCCAGCAAACCTCGAGAGCAGGTTCCGACCAGCAAGGACACAGCGTTGGGTGGAGCTCTGGCCAAGAGACCCAGTGGCGGGCAGGCAGGGAGGGGCAATGTAGCGGGGGCAGCTTGCCAGCTTCGTGCCCACCTCGGGGCTTGGGCGTGGGTGTCCTTTAGGAAGGACGCACCCCTCACGGCCCCTCCCCAGCAGCATCCAGCAAGCAGGCTGTCCCCAAGCAGCCCATCAGGCACATCCACCTGCCTTCGGCTCCCAGTGCCCCCAAGTCAGAATGGGGGGGCCTGGGCTCATCTGGGCCCCCCCCCCTACAAATAGCAGGTGTCAGGCCTGTCCTGGGTTGAATATAGCGCCCCCTCCAAAGCCGTGTCCCCTGGGACAGTGACCCCTACTTGGAAGCGGTGTCTTGGCAGACATAATTGCAGGTGAAGATAGAAAAGAGAGCCTTCTGACTCCAGTGAGCCTTAAAGGACGTGGAAAAGGTCACCCAGAGGCCAGGGAGGGACGGCCATGTGGACACGGAGGCCAAGACCACAGGGATGTAGCCACAAGCCCAGGACCATTGGAGTCCCCAGGACCTGGAAGAGGCAAGGAAGCCCCTCCCCAGCCCCCTTCCGAGGGGTGCAGCTCTGCCTACATCTTTTTTTTTCTTTACATTTTAAAATTTTAATTTTATTTCGTATCATCAAACCAAAACAACATACAAACATGAACATTCTTTTTTTTTTTTTTCTGGTACAATGTTACTTTATAATTTTCGAAACACTTTTATGGAAATGGTTTCATTTGATTTTACAACAGTTTTATGGGAATATGTTTCTTAGTTATGATTAGTTCCAATTTCAGATGACAACACCAAGGCTCGAAGACATAACTTGCTCAAATTCACATAGTTGGTGAAAGAGATTGTGTTATGTTTTCTTTCTTAATGATGTGATGTCTGGCTACAACGCAAAAGGAGTATTGCCTCTTCTGTTTTGTAGTAGATGTCTATTAATGTTGTCTTAAATTGAATTGGCATTTTTGGATAGCTATATGACACTGTGGCTTTCACTGATTTTTTTTTTTTTTCCCACATGGGCAGGCACCGGGTATCGAACCCGGGTCCTCGGGCTTGGCAGGCAAGCATTCTTACCTGCTGAGCCACCGTGGCCCGCCCATCACTGATTTTATAACAAAGTAAGAGCCCCACTGATTTTTCACGTGATTGCTGGTAAACATATGGCTCCCAAGATAGACTTTTTTTTTCAGTTTTTTAAAAAATTTATTTTGTATTATCAAACCAAAACCACATACAAACATGAGCATTCTTGACGTAGAAACATTCCGTGTGTGTTGTACAATCAGTGGCTCACAATATCATCACATACTTGTATATTCATCACCATGATCATTTCTCAGAACATTCACATCACTCCGGAAAAAGAAATAAAAAGAAAAAACGCACATATACCATACCTTACCTCTCCCTCCCATTGACCCCTAGTATTTCCATCTACTCAATTGATTTTAACCTTTGTTACCCCTATTTTTTTTTTCTATACTGAAATATTAGTATTTCAGTCTGCTCAATTATTTTAACATTTGTTCCCCCTATTATTTATTTTTAATCCATATGTTTCACTTATCTGTCCATATCGTACATGAAAGGAGCATCAGACACAAGGTTTTCACAACCACACGGTCACACTGTGAAAGCTATGTCATTATACAATCATCTTCAAGAAACATGGCTACTGGATCACAGGTCTACATTTTCAGGCAGCTCCCTCCACCCTCTTCAATATACCTTAACTAAAAAGGTGATAGCTATTTAATGCATAAGAATAACCTCCAGGAGGTTATCCTCTCGACTCTGTTTGGAACCTCTCAGCCACTGACACTTTATTTTGTCTCATTTCCCTCTTCCCCCTTTTGGTGGAGAAGGTTTTCTCCATCCCTTGATGCTGAGTCCCAGTTCATTCCAGGATTTCTGTCCCACGTTGCCAGGAATCTGCCCACCTCTTGACTTCCAACTTCTGGCCTCTGGAACCGGGAGGGAGTAAAGCTGCATCATTTCTGAGCTGCAATTCCACCCCCCAGGACCTGGGGTGACATCCAGGGACACATTTGGTTGTCACGACTAGGGAGGGGAAGCTGCTGGCATCGAGCTGGGGGAGCCCACGCTGCTCAGCACCCCTCCGCCCCCAGTGCCCAGGATGCCCCACCCCAGAGAACAACCTGGTCCCAAACATTAGCAGGGCCAAGGAGACACTATGTTCTAGAATAATTGAGGAATTGGGACCATTACAGTCTGTTCTGTGGCCTCAGTTAGACTTAATTCTGGGTTTAACTGGATTCTACCCATCTTCTTTCATACCAGGGCTTTGCATGTGTGTGTGTGAGTGGAAGTGTGCGTGTGGACGCATGCATTTGTCTGTATGGGTGTATATTGTCCCCATATATGTGTGAGTGTGTTTCGTGTGAGTATATGTGTGTATCGCCCGTGTGTATATGCTTTATGTGTGTGTGTGTGTATCTGGTGTGAGTGTGTATATGCCTGTGTGTTGTGTGTATTTGTGTTACACATGTACATAAATGTGTGTATACATACGTGTGTGCTCTGTAGATGTGTATATTGTCCATGTGTATGTCTGTGTATATGTTTTGTGTGTAAGCATACGTGTGTGCAGTGCATACTGTTGGCACGTGTTGTGTGTGTGTGTGTGTGTGTGTGTACATGCTGTGTGGAGGTATGCTATTTAAATGTACATGCCGTCCGTGTGCATGGGAGAGGGGGCTTGCCTCCGGATGGGTGGGTGGCATCGGCTGATGCATCTTCCAGGACAGCTCTATAAACTTCACTTTCCCAAGGGCTTGCGGAACTGAGACCGCCCCCCTTTCACTTCTGCAAGTCTGTGTGATTTCCTGCTGAGGGACAGTTTGGCACAACTTCTCCTCTGACTAGGCAGAGCCGTTTCCCTTCCCGTGGCCTGGGGCACTGCCTAGGACAGTCCCATTTCTCCCCGTTTTGGGCACCTCCTCCTTCTGCCTGGCGCTGAAGGGTCCTTTCTCCCAGCCCAGAGATCAACAAGCTCTCTGCTGTCAACGGCCAGATAATAAATATTTTTGGCATCACAAGCCAGATAGTCTGTGCCACAGCGACTCAGCCCCACTGCCGTAACGTGCAGGTGGCTGCAAACAGCTCAGAAATGAGCGCACCTGGCTGCATGCCAATAAAACTTTATTTACAAAAACAGGCTGCCGGCCTCTGGGCTGCAGTTGGCCAGCTCCCTGCTCTAGAAGCTCCAGAGCTTCAAACCACGTGGCTGCATGGTCATCTCTGGAGTGACCTTTTTTTTTTTTTGCATGGGCAGGCTCCGGGAATCAAACCCAGGTCTCTGGCACAGCAGGCGAGAACTCTGCCACTGAGCCACGGGTACACCGCCCTGGAGTGACTTTTCTTAAAATGCAATACACCTCTTCCAAACAGGTTGTTTCCTTCTTTGCCGCCTTCTACCATATCTCAGATTCTTTTTTAATCCATCCTTTATTCTTCTGTGCTATTCGATCCCATGATCCACCTACCAGCTTCCATGAAACCCAAGACCCTGGGTCCCAGGGGCGATGTGGAGGTAAAGCCCCAAGAGAGACAACTGCCCCTTAAGCGACTCGGCGTGGGAAGCGTCACCCATCCCAGACATGAACAGGATGGACAAATGGGTGCCTCCTCCTGGATTCTCCAGCGGGGTGCCACATGGCCGTTCTCAGCTGGGAGAGTGATTTGTCTGGTTAATTCCAAAGACCCAAGTAACTAGTTAACGCCCACCCCCCACCCCCCTGCAAGCAGGCAGCGCCCCCCAGCTTCTTTGAGGAGCCAGTTGCGTTCTGCCAGCCAAGATTGTGCAACAGCAGGACTGTTATTTCTCGGGAACAGTGAATTCCCAGGAAGTACAGGTCACAAGCTTGTGACGGTTAAGTCCCTCTCCTGCCCCCCACCCGCCGTGGCAACGCCTAATTGAAGAATTTAATGCATCTTTGGATCCTGCCCCTCTGGGGTTTGCCCTTGGCCCTGGCAGAGTCACTTCTTTCTCTAAGAAAGTAAAAGTCAAAACAAGGTTTCCGAAGGTGAAACTGTTTCATATTATCTTTCCTTATAGGTGCCTCCTCTCTGGCCTCCTGTATCTTTGCTTTGTTTTGTTTTGTTCTCCTACGCACTCAAGGTTTTGCTCCCTGCCAGTGATGCTTTCTCAGCAACCATGGTTTGGTGTTTCTCTGCTCTGAATGGGTTTTTCCTGTCTTTAATTGTTTTCTGTGACTTCAGTTTCTTTCCTTGGCTCCATCAGCTGTCCATTCGCATGCCCCTTTGGTCTGTGAGTCCACTGAGGATTCTTAGTTTTTGAATTTTGAATTTTGAGGGAATGATATGATAGGCTCACCAGACTTTGCAAAAATAGTACCAAGAAAGGTACATGAGTGGTTCAGTGGTAGAATGCTCTCCTCCAGGCTGGAGACCTGGGTTCGATTCCCAGACCGTGCACCCCCCAAAAAAGAAAAAAAACACTACCAAGGGGTCCAGTGTGCCACCCCCAAGGTCTACCCCAGTTCTGATGTCTCATAAAGCTGAAGTCCAACATCAAAACATCATCTGGGACAATGCAGTGAAGTAGGCAACAGACCCTACCCAGATTTCACCACTCCTTCCCTGTGCTCGCGTTTGTGTAATTCTTTCTGCTCAGTTTGCTGGCATTTTATCACACATATAGATTTCCTATAAGCCCCGTTATGATCAAGATACAAAACTATTCCATCAGCACAAAGGAATATCTGTTTCCTTTACAGTGTAGAGAAATAATTTATCTACAATTTTCTTCTTCCAAATTGTATTCTCCACCTGCCCTTGTATTATTTTGTTTCTTTTTCCCTACCTTGTGGGTCATGACCTTGAACTTGAGGCAGAAGGAGAAAGTTTGATGATTTATGCCAGAGGTCAATAAACTCTGGCCCTCCACCTATTTGATTTTTTTCTATATTGTGAAATATAACATATATACAAAAAAAGCAATACATTTCCAAGTACATTTTAAGAAGTAGTTATAGAACAGATTTTAAAGTTTGGTATGGGTTACAGTGCCACAACTTTTCATTTTTTCTTCTAGCTGCTCCAAGACACTGGAGACCAACAGAAATATCAATATAGTAATTCAACAGTCATACTCATTTGCTAAATCCTATCTTTTCTGTTATACTCCTCTTTCCCTTTAAATAACATATATACATAAAAGCAATACATTTCAAAGTACGTCACAACAAATAGCGGTTGAACCAGATTTCAGAGTTCGGTATGGGTTACAATTCTATAATTTTTGGTTTGTATTTCTAGCTGCTCTAAGGTATAGGAAACTAAAATATCAGTAGAGTGATTCAGCACTCACACTCATTTGTTAAACCCTACCTTCTCTATAGAATTCCACAATCACCTTTGACCTTTCTCCCACTCTTTAGGGATATCTGGGCTATCCCCAGTCTAACTTTTTCATGTTGGAAGGGGCTGTCGATAATATGGGAAAGGGAGGTAGAGTTAGTTGGTGTCCCACCTTTTTTTTTTAGTTTGGAAATACATGGGTTTTTTTATTATTAATTTTAAATTTAAAAAAAATGACAACAAAGAAACACAAACATTCCTAACATATAATCATTCCGTTCTACATATATAATCAGTAATTCACAATATCATCACATAGTTGCATATTCATCATCATGATCATTTCTTGAAACATTTGCATCTATTCAGAAAAAGAAATAAAGCAAAAACAGAAAAAAAAATGTATACATGCCATAACCCTTATCCCTTCCTTTCATTGATCAGGTTCTCACTTCTTGCTGCATCCCCAAAAGTCTGTTCCTGGGTAGCCAGGTGAGGTTGGGGTCACCATGGAGCTATGGGCCACCTGGAAAAGGCAAGGCAGGGGGGCTTTGCAATGGTCATGCACACTGCTCCCCCCCCCCCAAAAAAATGCAGCAGAAGCCTGTTTTGCATTTCTTCTCCGCCCAGGAGCCTGCTTCCCTGCAGTCGCTCGGCGCACTTTCCAGAAGCAGCCAGCTCAGCTCGGTTACCGGCTTACACAGGGACTTGCCCCAGTGCTTGAGATTCGGCGCTGCTGCTTCTGGCTGCCTGACTTCTTGGAAGAAAGGATGTGACTGATTGATCTGACACTCCTGTGCCGCTGGGGAGCAGCTGAGAGTCGGGTGACCCCGGAGCTCTGAGACTCCTCCAGCTTAACCTTGCCCAGGCTGACTTCACCCCCAAATCCTGCCTCTCCCCTGAGACCCCATCTGGGTGCAGAGGGTCCCCCCCAGTCCCTCCCCCCTTCCCGCCCACTTCAGTCTCTCTCCATCAACATGTCTGCAGCTTCGCTTGTGCCCCTGTCACACCCCCCCCAAGTCAGAGCCACCAAAACCCCCCTTTCTGGTCTCCCAACTCGGGCACCAGGGACAACCTACCGTAAAGCTCATGGAAGAGTTTTTGTTTCTTTGAAAATCAGAAGGAAACAATATAAGCCAGCCGGGGTTATACTCCTCTTTATACCAACTCATCTTTGTTAGCATCATAACAAATTTGTCAATATTTTCAGGGAGGCTTTTTGCTTTTATTTGTTTTTTAATCTCATCATGGTAACATAAATATACATAAATATCACCACTTTAACCATTTTTTAAAAATGTTTTCCTAATGCAAAATATATATACAAAGCAAAGAAGGAAAAAAGCAATAATTTTTAAAGCACATTTCAACACCCAGTTACAGAACAGATTCAAGTTTGTCATGGGCTACTATTCCACCATCTCAGATTTTTCCTTCTTGCTGCTCGGAAATACTAAAGGCTAAAAGGAATATTAATATAGTGATTCAGCAGTCATACTCGTTTGTTAAATCCCATTTTCTCTGTTATACCTCCTCCTTCTCCTTTAATCCTTCTCTCCATCTGTAGGGATCTTTGGGCGATGCCCGTTGTGACTTTTTCATATTGAGAAAGGGTGCCACACTAAAGAATAGAGGGATGGAATTAACTGATAATCTTGGAGAGGCTGGTCCCTCTGGGTTTCTGGATTTATCTGACCTAGAAGCGTTCCAGGAAGGCAAACCTAGTGCAGGAAACCTTTTTAGTCTCAGTTTGAGCCCTCTTAAGAGTCAACAGGTGTGACGCTTTAACCGTTTTTCAAGTGTACAATTCAATGGCATTCTTTACATTCGCAAATGTCGTGCTGCCATCACATCTGTGACAGAGACCTTTCTGTCCCCCCAAACTGAAGCTCTGTACCCATGAAGCCTGCCCTCCTCCCACCCCCCCACCCCTTGATCACCTCAAATCCACTTTCTGTCTCTGTGAATTTGCTTATCCCAGGCATCATGTGTCACTGGAATCATGCAACATTTGCCCTTTGGAGTCTGGCTTCTTGAACTGCACCCGAGGTCCTCAGAGTCTATCTGCTTTGAAGCATGAATCAGAACTTCATCCCTTCCTGCAGCCGAATGGTATGGAAGGACTGCCTTTTGTTTGTGTCACTCCTCTGAGCTCTTAAGAACACTTAGAGCTCGAGCTGAGACTCTCGAAAGCTTTCCTGCACCAACTCGGGCTGTTTGCACCTTTGGGCTCTCGGGAATAATGCCGCGGCAGACATTGGCAGGCACCAAGCATCTGTCCAGGTTCCTGCCCCCAGTTCTTTTGGGTGCACCCCTAGGAGTGGGGTTGCCAAGTTGCACGGGGATTCCCTATTTAGTTCCCCAAGGAACTGCGATGCAGAGCTTTTACGTGCAGGCTCTGTGTTTCCCCACGCGCTCTCATCTCAGCCCATGTGTCCACAGCGCAGGATTCCCTTCTGGCAAGGGCTCCCGACCTGTCACAGCCGCAAGAGAGATGCACTCATACCTGCTTCTTTCTTTTTCAGTGACAACGACGCATTTTTGCTTATCTGGAAATACCCACGTGCAGATCTCTGATCCCTTCTCGTCGCTCTTGACTTAGCTCTTCCCTTCCATTCGCCTACCCACCCTCCGCGTGTCACTTTCCTTTCCCCTCTGACTTGTCTGACTGTGTCACCACCTGGCTGGCATTTCTGGATGAGCTGCAAAAGCCTTTTCGGACCCAGGAAGTGCGGATGGGCGGGTAGGGATGTCTCAATAGACAGTTGACCATTATATTAAAAATTCGTACTTAGTACCTGAAACTGTTGAGCTATGTTCCAGTAGCCTTGATTTTTTTTTTTTTAGGCTTTTTTTTTGGTGTTAAATGGCTTTTTTTTTTAATGTATTTTATTTATTAAATGTACCAATATACAAACACATTCTTACCATATGATCATTCCATTCTACACACATAATCAGTAATTCACAATATCATCACATAGTTGTATATTCATCATCATCATTTCTTAGAACCTTTGCATCAATTCAGAAAAAGAAATAAAAAGAAAACAAAAAAATTCATACATACCATATCCCTTATCCCTCCCTTTCATTGACTATTAGCATTTCAATCTACTAAATGTATTTTAACATTTGTTCCCCCTATTATTTATTTATTTTTTTAAGTCATATGTTTTACTCATCTGTCCATAAGGTAGATAAAAGAAGCATCAGACACAAGGTTTTCACAATCGCACAGTCACACTGTGAAAGCTGTATCGTTATACAATCATCTTCGAGAAGCATGGCTTCTGGAACACAACTCTACATTTTCAGGCAGTTCCCTCCAGCCTCTCTGTTACACCTTAACTAACAAGGTGATATCTATTTAATGCTTAAGAATAACCTCCAGGATAACCTCTCGACTCTGGAATCTCTTAGCCATTGACACTTTATTTTGTCTCATTTTACTCTTCCCCCTTTCGGTGGAGAAGGTTTTCACAATCCCTTGATGCTGAGTCCCAGCTCATTCTAGGATTTCTATCCCACGTTGCCAGGAAGGTCCACACCCCTGGGAGTCATGTTCCACGTGGAGAGGGGGAGGGCGGTGAGTTTGCTTGTCATTTTGGCTGAGAGGCCGCATCTGAGCAGCTAAAAAGGTTCTCTAAGCCTTGATTCTTAAAGGCAATTCTATGGCTATATAGCTTTTCCAGTGCGATAGTGTGATTGTGAAAACCTTGTGTCTGATGCCCGTTTCATCCAGGGTATAGACAGATGAGTAAGAAAATAAGGACAAATAAGTAATGGGGGGATAAGGCATAAAACAATTGGGGTGAAGTACAATACTGGTGGGTCAATGAGAGGGAGGGGTAAGGGGTATGGGATGTATGGGGTTTTTCTTTTTTCTTTCTATTTCTTTTTCTAGAGTGTTGCACATGTTCTAAAAATGATCATGGGGATGAATACACAGCTACGTGAGGATATCTTGAGCCATTGATTTATACTTTGGATGGACTCTGCGTGAAGATATCTCAATAAAAATATTTTTAAAAAATTTATGCTTAAAATGACATCAGCTCAATAACCCTAGACCAGATGCTGTCACCCAGCAGACAGGCTTTGTCCCCAGGAGGCACTCAGCCATGTCTGGGGACATTTGTGGCTGCCCTGTCTGGATGGGGAGGGGCTGCTCCTGGCATCAGGTCGGTTGTGGGGGAGCCCAGGAAGGCTGCTCAATAACCCCCCCCACTGCAGAGCCAGGACGCCCCCCCACCCCATAAAATGACCCAGCTCCAAATACCCTCAGCACCGAGGGGGAGAAAATGACGGTAGCTTTCAACCGAACAAAAATAATGTTTATTGGTCATTTAAAAAGAAAAAACGGGAATTCAACTGTGCATTTCCCTGCAGCTGTGAAAGGCCGGGATGCCGTGTTAGGAGGGGGTGGGGGGGCTCCCCATGAACTGACAATGGAAAGGAACAGCCCTCTGGGATTTCACCCTGATTCAAGATTCTGGTTGTGATTTGAGCCCTCCAAGTCTGCAGGGCATCATCACTAACCCCGGAGCCCAGTTTCTTTCTGAGAAGCAAAAGGCGCCTTGCGGAGGTGTCTAAGAAAGGGGGTCTCCCCAGAAACACTGGTGAAAATCAGCAGCAGCGCTTCCTGTTTATTTCTCCTGCCCAGGACGGGGATGGGAGGGGGGGTGCGTTTCTCTCAGGCCTTTCTGAGAGTTTAGTTTGCTTGTTTTTAAAGCTGGTGACCTATTTTTAAATCCTTCTAGGAGAGAGAGGCCCCTCATGGGCTCTTTGCAGCTGAAAGTTGAGACCCGGAAAGAGGAAGGGGTTCAGATAAGGCCACAGAGAGAGAGTAACAATAAGCCAAGGGGCCAGCTGTGAGGCTGATCCAAATCAGGGGTCCCACCCCCACCCCCAGCCCCTGCAAATGGACATTGCTGGCTGGATCCTTCTCTGGGGTAGGGGCGTCCTGTGCATTGTGGGGGGGTTGGACCCCTTCTGCCAGCCCCCCAGATGTCCCGAGGCACCGCCCAGGGCCCCCCGTGGGACACATCACTCCCAGACCCCTCTCTATTTTGTTCACCTTCTCCTCAGCCCCCATCACGAATGTCAAATGGGGGTGATTACCAAGAAGGGTTTCCATCAGCCACAGGGAGTGCATAGCCACTCCGTAGAGCGTCACAGGTTCAAACGTCTGAGGATGTAGATGACATCTCAGCAATAATTTACAAAATTCCAGCCTGCGTCCTCTATTCTGGAGCAGCTAGAAGGAAAAATCTGAGAGGATCTTATGGTGGCCCACGACAAACTCTGGGATCTGTCCTGTAACCACTTGTTGAGGAGTGCTTTGAAAACTATTGCTTTCTTATTTCTTTGCTTTGTATATACGTTATACTATGTAATAATAAAAGTTAAAAAAAAAACAAAACAAAAAACAAAGTATAGGGATAGGGAAAAAAGGCAATTGTTATCTTCCGATTATATGAATGTGAAAATGGAAAATAAAAAATCTAGGGATAAGTCATTAGAGTCAATAAGAGCCTTTAGCAAGATTATTGGATATAAAGAATAATGCAAAATTCATTTGCCACAATAAAAATGAAAAATTTTAAAGATAAACATCAAAAAAGTATGGCATACAGAAACCTACAACCTCCAGATGGGTCCCTAGTCCCTGCCGCAGGTAAGTCCTGAAACCTAGCCCAGCCTCTCCAGAACATCAGACAGTTCCGTCTCCCTACCCCATATTAGTAACAGACCCTTCCAACAGGAAAAATTTAGAATTGCCATAGCCCAAATAACCCCGATAAGAGGTATGTGATGGTGGAATTATACATAAAAGTTAGGACTTGAACAAACGAATATGAAAGCTGAATCATTAAATTGATATCTCTTTTAGTCTCCAGTATCTTAGAGCAGCTAGAAGTAAAAACCTAAAATTGTGAAATTATAACCCACGTCAAAATCTGAAATACGTTCTACAGCTAATTGTGGTGCTGTGCTTGGAAATTTATAGCTTTTTTGTATATATGTTATTTTCACAAAAAAAGAAGGAAAAAAAAGTTGATTGTGATGATTAAAAAAGTATTTGAGCCCTCTAGCCTCCTATATTCTGGAGCAGCTAGAAGGAAAAATCGGAGAGGATGGTATGGTAGCCCATGTCAAACTCTGGGATTTGTCCTGTGACCACTTTTTGAAGAGTACTTTGAAAACTATTGCTTTTTTATCTTTGCTTTGTATATATGTTAAACTATACAATAAAAAAGTTTTACAAAAATGACTTTGAACAACAGCAACAAAAAAAGTATGGCATAACTTTAAATAAATCTAATAAAAGACCTCTACAGAAAATATATATTATAAAACATTGAGAGCCATTAAGACAACCTAAATAAATGTCTAGAAATGCCAAGTTATTGAATTAAAAGCCTTACCTATTGTAAAGATGCCATTGCTCCCCAAAATAATCGATCAATTCAATTCAATCCCAATAAAAGTCCAAAAAGGCAAAAAAAAAAAAAAAAAATCCCAGCCTGAATTATTTTCAAGAAAATTAAAAAGAAAGAAAGAAAAGGGCGGGCCACGGTGGCTCAGCGGCAAGAATGCTTGCCTGCCATGCCAGAGGACCCGGGTTTGATTCCTGGTGCCTGCCCATGTAAAAAAATTAATAAATAAATAAATAAATAAAAGTTTAAAAAAAAAAAAGAAAGAAAGAAAGAAAAAACCCCTGCTTTTAGGTTGCACAATTTGCCCCCGTGGCCCTTTCTCCAACAAATATTTACAGAAGCCCCTTCCTTGGGGGCCCCGGAATGTTCCAGACTCTAGGAACATCCCTGGCATACCATACGAGGGAAAGGTGGGCAAAAGCAAACGGAGGAGAGGTGGTGGGTGGGCGACCAAAGGGACCACTTCCATGGGACAGTCGGACGGAGCGGGCGCCTGCGGGGGTGAAGTGACTGTGACAGCCAGTCTCAAGAAGGAAGCCGTGCAAATCTCCTCCGCCGCCGTAAAAAGACCAGCACAAACCCAGCCGCTTCATGACGCTCAAACTTACCATAGCACACAGTGCAAAAATCCAGGTGTCGGCAGGGCCCCCGGGAGGAGCCGCTTTCTCTCTCTTTGCAGCATCTCAGGGCTGCCTGCATCCCTGGGCTCATGGGCCCCTCCTTCTCCTTCAAAGCCGGGAGCGGGGCATCTTCCGATCTCTCTTTCTCTCTCTGATCCTCCTGTCTGCCTCTTGTTAGGTCCCTGTGATGACATTGACCTTCCCCCACCCCAACCCCTATAATCCAGGAGAATTTCCGTGGCTGGGGTTGAGCAAATTGGCAACCTCAGGTCCACCTGCAGCCTTCGTCCCCCTTTGCCGTGAACTGGACATATTCTCAGGTTCTGGGGTTTGGGGCATGGACGTCCCTGGGGGTGCCCTGGTCCTGCCAGCTCTGGTTTAAACCAAAATGGCAGGAACACCTCCATCCTTACCGCAGGGTTGGGGGTGGTGTGGGGGGTTCCCATCCCAGAAGAGCCCTCCCTGCTCCTGGCTGCAACACTTGTTCTGCCAGAGCCACCCCCACGGCAGGTGGCAGCCCCGAACCTCGGTGCTGGTGTGGGGACAGCTAGAGTCCCTCGCCTCTCCTTTGTCCCCAGGGAGCGAATCTTCCCACCTGGAGGGAGAAGCCTCCACGCCCCACTTCCCCCCATCCTTGGCCCTTGCCGAAGTAAAGCAGGCACAGCAGAGGCCGGACTTGGGGCAGGGGTAGGGGGGGTGGCCGGGAGGCCCAAGGCCTGGATGCCCGCAGTCATCTGCCATGTTTGCTGAGCCCTCAGGGACTGCCAGGCCCTGGGATCTCAGCATTTGACAGATGGGGAAACTGAGGCTTGGAGTGCAGCCACGGCAATCACCAGGAGCTGGGGACCATCCACCCTGGGCCTCACGGCCTCGGCGGGGGCGTGCTCCCCTTTTCTGCCCCGCCAAGACCCGCCTTCCCCAGCACCCTTGGAGGGTCGCGCTGTCTCCTTTACAGGCCCAGAATCTGGAGAGACGGGGACCAGGGGGAAGGAGTCAGGTCCCAAGCAGCTCCCCATCTCTCTGCATCCCCCTCCCTCTGATGCGGGGTCAGGGATCCCTGTTGTGAGCCCATGGAGGTAAAGCGGAGTGAACGCTCTGTCCCCTCACCTACCAGGGGACTCAGGGCTCCCAGAGATCCTGACACTAAGGAGAGACCAACGGAGGCCACGGCAAGGGGTAGAGCCCTGCGCACCCCACATCCGCCGAGCACTCTGTGTCCCCGCCCGGCAGGGGACCTCTGTCTCCCCACGAGGGCTTGGGGCATCAGTGTTGGAGAAGCTTTCTGGGGAGAAGGGGTTCTGCCGGCCTCAGACTCAGGAGGAGCTATCCCCAGCCAGGACCAGTGTGTGTGTGCGTGTGTGTATGTTTGTGTGTGTACGGTATTGTGTGTTGTGTGTATATGTATGCATGTGTGTACATGCACAGTATATGTGTGTATATGCATGCACATGTGTGTATGTATGTGTCTGTGTGTGTGTGTGTGTGTCTGTGTATATGTCAGGCTCAGCCCTTCCCTAAGGTCTGGTTTCTGGTCTGGGAACGATTCTGTGCCTCGCGACACTTGGCAACAATGGAGACCTTTTGGTTGTTGTAAACATGACTGGAGAGGGGGTGCTGCTGGCACCGGGCGGGGGGAGCCCCGGGAGGCTGCTCAGCACCCCCAGTGCCCAGGAGCCCCCAGCAGAGAAGGACCCGCCCCGATGTCAGTTGTGCTCCCAGGAACCCTCTGCAGCCTCCACCTCCCTGCCCCCGAGGGCGCTCCCCTGTGGAGCTGCGGGGTGGGAGGTTTCCTGCCCTGACCTCAGGCTCCCCTCTCCTCCCTCCAGCCTCTGAAATCCCCTCATCAGACCCTGGGTCTGGGCCGGGAGGCTGGCAGTGCAGCCACCGCCCTTTGCGTAGGTGGAAAAAAACCCACCGGTTTGTGGAAACAGCCCATGTTTGTAAAGGAAGAGGGGTGGGCTGGCCTGCGGAGAGGCCAGGGGTCAGGGACTTCCTGTGGACATCACCAGGGCAAGCCCCCTGTGGATGCGGCCCCTGGGATGGGGTCCTCCCAGACCCCGGGCTCTCAAAGTGTGGCAGGAGCCACACCTGAGAACGTTTGGCAAAGGCAGAGTCTGGGCTGCCCTGGCCCACCGGGTCGGCTCTGTATCTTAATGGGGTCCCCCGTGCCCAGGGGTGCCCCTGCACTGAAGACTCTGTCTCTTGGGTCTGCTCAGGAGGGCTGCAGAGCTCATCCAGGCCAGCCTGGACCTCACAACCCCAGGAGACACGGGCTTGGGTCTGGGGACCTCTGTGGTTGTCAGGGCTGGGGAGGGGGCTGCTGCTGGCATCGAGTGGGAGTGGGGGAGAGCCCAGGGGGGCTGCTCAGCACCCCCGATGCCCTGGATGCCCCCTACCCAAGAGAAAGACCTAGATCCAAACATCAGCTGTGCTTTGTGAGGAAACCCTGCATAAATTATTTTAAAACAACTGAGCTGGATCCCAGCTCACCCTACACCCCAGAATAAACTCCTGACGGGTGAGATGGTATAAACCAGGTCAGCCCCCCAACTTCTGGGGTTCATCTCTTCTCCCCCCAACTCAGTTCGTATATTTAAATGGGTGCAGCCTCCCGGGACATCAGCCGGTCAGATGATTGTAGAACGCAGGGTGTCTTGGGGGGGGGGGGTCTGTGGTCTCATTTGGGGGTGATTCTGCCCCTGGGGGACGCTGGGCATTGGAGACATCTGTGACCTGGCTTATGACCAAGCCTGGACCCGGCATGTAGCAGGTGCTCTGTTAGCCCTAAATGTCAACTAAAAAGCAAAAAACTAAAAAGCAGGTGCTCAGAGGCTCCCTGCTGTGCACAGGGCCCCACCCAGCCTCATCCACAGATCAGGGGACACTCGTCCAGCCGACGCCACGTAGATCAGTGATGCTCGCTGAGGACCCAGAAGCCAGAGGGTAAGGCCTGGGTGTGCCCGTGAAATGGGTCAGTGCTGTTGGCCTCGAGATCCCTGCTGTCTCTAGGGACTCCCCTTCTGGATTTCCCTTCTCATCTCTCCTCCCCAGCCCCCTCATTACCTCCCTCGCCGGCCCCCAGACCCGCAACCCCCTGCTTACTTCTCTAGAAATGAAATCCACCACTCAAGGTATGCACTTTTTGCAGCACGGCCAAACCCAGTGCTGTCTGTCCATCTGTCTGATGTTGATCCCAGGGCCACAGAGCCCACGACCAGAACCCCCAGGCTGCAGTCCCGAGGGACTGCAGGAGACAGGGACAACTGGCTGGGGACCCCATCCTCCTCAGGTGTCCGTGTTCTGGGCTTGGGACTCTAGGGACAGGCTGCATTTCCTGACGAGCATGTTGGCCAGCTGAGGAATAAAAGCTCCCGAGGCTCCGTGATTAGGCCCCTATGGAACCCCAAGGGGTTCTGTGACCGTCCCCTTGCCACGAAACCTAAACAAAGGCTGGAAGGAAAATGCTGAGCCTTAAGGAGGCACTCGTCCCCACTGCCTGGCACACATTCCTTTCCATAAGAGCTGTCAGGGCTGCAGATGTCCTAGCTCCTCCCCCACACCTCCAGGCCCCTCTGCTGGGCCCCATGGCTCAATCTGACCAAAGGGCAAAAGTATAGTGCAGGGAAGCCGGGAGGGGGTGCCCCAGCTGTGTGTGTTCCTGCTGACACCACCAGGAGCCCAACCAGAAAGGTACAGCTCCACCGCAGCAGAGCATCTGTCAGCCCCACTCCGACGCAGTGTATTAGTCAGCTCTTGCTGCGTAACAAACTACCAGAAATTTAGCAGTGTGAAATGATGCACGTTTATTATCTCCCGGTTTCTGTGGTCCCGGGGCCTGTGAGTTGCTGACCTAGGGCCTCCGCATCTAGGTCTCTTGCAGTCAGGGCGTTGGCCAGGGCTGGGGTCTCATTTGAAGGTACCACCGGGGAAGGAGCCTATTCCTTTTGGACTGTTGGGTGGAGAGTTCTGATTCCTCACCTCGTGGGCCTCCGTGATATGACAGCAGAGCCAGCAGGGGAGAGCCTTGTGACCTAGTCACGGAAGTGGCATCCCCGCCATGTTGGAGAATTCCTTTGGTTTAAAAGCAAGTCACACACACGCACACAAATAGAATTTAAAAAAAAAGAAAAGAGCTAAAAATACAAAAATAAAAACAAAAAACAAATCATGTGTCCTGCCCCATACGGAAGGGTTACACAAGGGTGGGAATCCCAGGAGGTGGGTTTGTGGGGGCTGTTATGGGTTAAACCGTGTCCCCCGAAGAGACTTGTGCAAGTGAGTGGGGCCTTCTTTGGAAATAGGATTTTTGAAGATGGGATTGGCTACGATGCAGCCACAGTGGAGGGGGGAGGCGCTGATCCATTAGGACTGGGGTCCCAATAAGAAGAGGAGGACATTTGGACATAGAGACAGACAGACACAGAGAAGGCCCCGGGACGGAGTGGCAGGCAGAGACTGGAGGGAGGCAGCCACCGCCAGGGGCAGGGAAAGGCTACGAGGACGTGGCCTCATGTGGACGTCAAACTTCCCACCCCCAGCGCTGGGAGATGTTCGATTTCTGGGTTTTTGTTTTTTGTTTTTTTAAGTTTTTATAGGGTTTTTTAAATTTTTTATTCTTTTTAAACATAACAACATACAAACACAAACATTCTTACCATATGATCATTCCATTCCTGGGATCTAATCAGTAACTCACAGTATTTTCACGTAGTTGTATATTCATCGCCATGATCATTTCTTCAAACATTGGCGTCAATTCAGAAAAAGAAATAAAATGAAAAAAAACTCATACGTACCATACCCCTTACCCACCCTCTCGTTGGCTGCTGGCATTTCTGTCTACCCAATAGATCTTAGACTTTGTTTCCCCTATTTTTTTTTCTATACCCCTTACCCCTCCCTTTCATTGATCACTAGCATTTCAATCTACCCAATTTATTTTAACATTTGTTCCCCCTATTATTTATTTAGGGGGTGTCTTTCTCTTTCTCCTTTTTTTTTTTTTTGACATGGGCAGGCACCGGGAATTGAACCCAGGGCAGGTGAGAACTCTGCCACTGAGCCATGGTTGCGCTGCCCACTTGAGATGCTTTTTTATAGCAGCCACAGGAAACTAAGACAGGGGCCACCTTGGAAGCTGCTGAATGCACCCGTGCTGGTCAGTCCGATGGAGGAGAAATAGGCCATCGCGTTCCACCACCAAGACTCAGGGCTCACTTCTTGACCTTCTGGGACGGTTGTGTTCAGGTGTCAGCGTGGCCAGGTGATGTGTCCAGTTATCTGGCCAGGCAGGCCCTGGCCTGACTGTCACTGCCCGGACAGTTCGTGGCTAGTTGATCAGCCAGAGGGCTGGTTTCTTAAATCACCAGTTGATTGCCTCTGTGGCTGATTGCATCTACAATGAACAAAGGGCATGTCTTCTGCCGCAAGAGAATCCAGTCGGTTGGGTTTAACCCAACCAGCTGGAGACTTTTAAAGGAGAAGAAAGAGAGAGCTTTTGCTTCCTCAGCCAGCCAGCCCCTCCTGGAGAATTCATCGGCCACCTCCGGTGAAGTTGCCACACAAGTGGCTGGCCCTATGGAATTTGGCCTCGTGCATCTGCACAGCCACATGGGACACTTTTATGAAATCTCGTATCGACAGATGTCTCCCGTTGCCTCTGTCTCTCTAGAGAACCCTGAGTGATGCACCCTCCACCGAGAGCCGATTGCAGCAGGATAAACCACGAGGAAGCGTCTTTCCTTATCCTTATCCCCGTCTTGCTGGGGAGACTTGAGCTCAGCGGGGTCACATGGCCCCACCCAATTACAGGGACCGTGAGCTGGAGCCAGGGTGTGAGCCTCCATGCCCCCTCTCCCAGCTCCCTAGCCACGAGCTAGGTGGGCCGGCCTGGGCTGGGGAGCCGTGCATAGTCTCAAGGAGTAGCCCTATGGTGACACCCCACTTTGGGTGCCACCCACAAAGAAGGACACATCACATCCTGGACTTAGGGGGCGGGTGGGAGCTTACTGCGGCCATCGGGAGCTGGTTTGGAGTGCCAGATGAACCAGGAAGGGCAGTCTGTCTAGGCACGGGGTGCTGGCATGAGCAGAGATGGGAAGACAAGATTTTGGGGGTGCATGCAGAGCACAGGAGAGGCACACGAAAGATGAGGTGCTTAAATTCAGGGGCATGTGGGGAAGCCTCTGCAGCTTGCAACCAGAAATGGGGCCCACACAGAATGGCCCATTGGTCCATTCCAGGACAGCAGCCATCCCCAAATGGAGCAGATTAGAAACTCGGGATGCCAGGGACTGCCTCCCCACCCCCACCCCATCCATGTAAACTGGGTTCCCCCAGAAAGACCTGGTCTCCCACCAAGAAGAAATGATCCCAGCTGTCCTTCCCATTTCTGGAAGAATCTCTTTCAATGAGACTGCCTCCTGAGGGCCCCCCAGGACCCCTGCCAGCCATACACCCTGGGGGCCCCCCGAGCAGTGTTGGTCCTTCTCTAGTGGGGTTGCACGGGGGGCAGGGGTTTCACTCGTGTGCCTAAGCCTGCCCCATTCTGGGCCCCATCCCGGAGCCTTATTTCCCGTCCCACTGACCTCCGGCCTTCCTGGCCCCATATACCTGTCATTCCTTCCATCCGGGGTTAATTGGTGTGCCCCCCGAGCCTGCATTTTCCACTTCTCCCTCTGCCCCCGGCACGTGGCCTCCGCAAAAGCAGAAAGCGGAGATGGAAAAACACAAAGCATTACATCGTAATGTTTGGTTCCTAAGCCTTTTTGTTTTTTTTTTTTAATTTTTAAAAAAAAATTTCTCTCTTTTTTTTTTTTTTCTTTTTTGTTTGTCCTACGTCCTGGACTTTGACTGTAACTCAGGTTGGGACTGCAGTGCTCTGAGATGGAATACTGCAAGCTCTGGGAGAGCATTTTTACTTTTTTTCTAAAAGAAACCTCGTTGCCTCTCCCAAGAGCCCAAGGTCAGAGTCCACAGCCCTTTCTAACCATTGTACCACTTTCTTTTGGTGACAACAAAATATTTAGCCAAGAAAAGCCAAAGCTAGGTGTCTGGATCCCAGGGAAGTAAAAAATCTTTAACTGCTTTTCCCTTTCTCTCTCTCCCTCTCCTTTTTAAACAGGGTAGAGCGGTGCTTCCCGGGAAAACTGAAAAAGGTATGTAGCGTTACATCTGACTTCACGAACTCGGATTCTCTTAGTTTCTTTTTTTTAGAAAGAGGAACAAACAAGCCACATGTTTTATTTGCACATGACACATGGGGAGGTTGTGTCATCAGGAAAGGACTTTTGGGCTTAGAGCCAGATAACGTGAGTTCCACTCACAAATCTACCACACACCAGCTCTGTCACCCCTGGCCAGACTTCTTTCATCTCCCCATGATGGAAATAATGTTCCCTGCCTCATGGGACTGTCACAAAGATTAAAAGGGGCTGGGGGTATAAAAACACAGAGCCTGATAACAGAATCGGAGTAGGGTGTCTCATAAACGTGGGTTGAAGGTGAAGCCCTGATTGTTTTGGTAGTTTGTGTGTTTCTAGGAATTTATCCATCTCAGCTTGATTATTTAATTTGTTGGTATACAATTCTTCATAGTGCTATTTGATAATCCATTTAATTTCTGTGAGGTCGGTAGTAATGTCCCTGCTTCCGTTTCTGATTTTATTTATTTGCATCATCTCTCCTTTTTTTCTTTGTCAATCTGGCTAGAGGTTTGTCCATTTTGTTGCTCTTTTCAAAGAACCAACTTTGGGTTTTGTTAATTCTTTCTGTCATTTTTCAATTCTCTATGCCATTTATCTCTGTCCAATCCATGTTATTTCCTTCCTTCTAGGGGCTTTGGGTTTCATTTGCTCTCCTTTTTTCTAGTGACTTAAGGTGTAAAGTTATGTTATCAGTTTGAGCACTTTCGTCTTTTCTCAACGTAGGTGCTTTTGGCTATAAATTTCCCTCTGAGCGCTGCTTCAGCTGCATCCCATAAGTTTTGACATGTCAAGTTTTTATTTCCGTTCCTTGCAAAGTATTCAATAACTTCCCTAGCAGTTTCTTCTTTGACCCATTTGTCATTTAATTTCCACATTTTCCGTGATTAATTTGGGAAGAGAGAGGAACCAGGAAGCATTTCTTAGGTGAGGACATTTGGTGTGCTTGGAATGGGCTTCTATGCTGAGACCATCTCGGGGCACTTTGTTGGGAGGTTCGGGCGGCACCTGCCTGCAGGGCTGGCTGATGAGGTGGAGGGAGGGCTGGTTCTGGGGTGGCATCCTTATCTGCACGCTGACTGGATCTGGACTAGAATGTCCCCGTGCCTGCTTCCCAGTACTATAAGGAGATATGAATGGAACTCAGCATCTGACGCCTGAGCACATGGCTGTGCCATACACCTTGGCTGACGATAAGGCTCCAAGGGGTGAGGGTGTTGCTAGAAGCATCCTGGAGACCCGGCCTGGAGCAGCTGGTCATGAAAGCCCCCCCAAATCCTGACTCTGTGTGCCCTTCATGGCCAGAGGACATCGACTGCTAAGTCAGAGCCAAGAGTGTCAAGAGAACAGCCCCCCTGAACCAGAGAGAAGCCAGAGAGCACCAGCACCCTCTCCCCATGCCCCAGCCCAGCTCCTTCTTGGGACAGGGTCATTTTGAGGCACTTTAAGGGTCTGTTCTCCACTCCCCTAACATCTTCCTGTGGGAGCTGTTTTTCAGACTTCCCTGTCCCTACGGACCCTGCCACATCCACCCACAGAGACATGTCTGTGACCTGCAGTCTCCTGGAGGTGGGGGCTGGGGCCGCTCTATCCCTGCTGACCGTTATGAGCCTCTGTGGGGAACGTGGGCTGTTATCCGTGTGCCCCCTCCCTCCCCACCCCTGTGGCTCAGAACCAGGAGTCAGCCATGCCTGAACAGAGTCAAAGGCACCCAAGCGTTGCATGCCTCTAAGCACGGGGCACTCCTTGCATCCCTGGGCGACGGCACAGTGGATTGGAATGGTTACGACCTTTGAGCCACTTAGATCTGTGTCCCTGCCACTGACCAGGGTGTGCCCTCAGATAGGTCATTCCAAATTGGGCTAATACATGCCTGACCCCCAAGGCTGCAGGCGGGGAGGGGAGTGGTTGGGGAATGGAGGGCAGACAGAAGGCAGTTGCCGCCATTTTGCCATGCTAGTAAATCAAAGTTCACCTCCCTGAAGTTCTCACTTCTTGGGCCTCATTTGGCCCCCGAGGTTGCTGGCCCTCCACTCTGTGCAGCCTTCAAGCACCGTAAGCTGGACGCAGCAGTCTAGGGTGAGGCGAGCAAGGCACTTGTCTCGAGGACACAATCTCAGGGAACACCAAGTAACCCAGTCATCGCGTAAGTCCTGTTTTACTGGGATGATTTTTAAAAATCAGAATTAATGCAAAAAAAAAAAAAAAAATCTGTGGTGAGCCAATGGTCAAAATATCCAATAGAGGAAGAACTACTTCACCCTTATCCCAGCCCCTCCAGACCACAACAGCAGTGCGATTCTCAGTTGCCCAAAAGCAAAAATGACCCGAGTGTCCATCCACGGACAGCGGAGAAACCCAGTGTGGTCTGGCCGGCCAGTGGCCTATCATTTGGCCATAGAAAGGAGTGAAATCCTGACCCACACCACAGCACAGAGAACTTGAAGGCATGTTGAATGAAAGGAGCAGAGACACGTATGAGCAAATATTACCTGATTCCATTTATATGGAATATCTAGAAATAGGCAATTCACAGAAACAGATGGTAGAGTAGAAGGGATCGGGGCCAGGGTCGGGTGGAGGCTGGGGGTAGAGTTTTTGCTTGATGGGTATAGAGTGTTTATAAATTTTCAAAGTTTTGCCTAATAAAAGTCAGTCTTGGGCCTTAATTAAAATATTGGTATTTTGTCCGTCATGGATATTTTGCAAGTAATTTTGATTGTTCTTTTAAAAAGACTACGTTACTAAATGGTCCCATCAATGCACGGTGTTGATGGGTGTTCTGTGGGAACCCTGCATTTTATGCATGACTGTTGCGTAAACCCACAACTTCTCTGATAAAGAAAAAATGGGGGGCAGGTGTGCAACTGTAGTTCAATGGTAGAATTCTTGCTTTTGAAATTCTTAAAAAAATTTTTTTGAAGAAAAAATTCAACGGTGCTGCAATCACGGGAGAATCACGTGGAAAAATGATGAAATGTGACCCCCACCATACAGCATAAAAAAATGCAAATACATATATATATATATTATATTATGGTATGATTAATCAATGTCTGAGATTTCTGGCGCCCTCTTAAATTTTGCGTTGGAGACCAAGGCCCCACACGCTCTGGTCACCACACACCTGACAGTGACAGTGACTACAGCCATGCCCCATCTGAATCCTTCCAGGCACTCCATGAGCAAGGAACGGATCCGTGTCCATTCCACCGAAGAGCCCAGAGCTCAGTTACCTGGAGGAGGCCCCGCGGGGCCTTGGGGGGTTCCCTGGCTTCTGGGACGCACATCTACACGTGGGTTGCTGTGTGCAGTCTCCTGCCCTGACAGCCAGGCAACAGGTAGAATGGAGCTGCCCTGGACTGGGCTTGGGCATCAGGGCACGTGGACATGCGTAGGGGTCAGGGCTCTGGGCTGGGGCACCTGCCAGCAGGGATGCCCAAAAAACCCAGCAGGTAACATCACGTAGTTCCAGCCAGGCGCTGGCCCTGCTCCCTGGCAGCTCAGCCACTCAGCCCGCCGCTGTCTGCCTTCCTCCCCACCCACGGCTCCCACCTGTGCATGTCCGTTTGCAGATTCCCTTGATGACTTTGCAGTCATCTATCGGGCACCTGCTGTGGCCTGGCCAGTCTGCCTCACCTGGGTAGCTGGCCTCACTGTCCCCATTTTATAGGTGGGGAAACTGAGGCTCAGTGGCCGGAAGTCTTGGCCAGGCCCAGTGGCGAGTCAGCAGTGGGGCCAGGGCTGGAACTGCAAAGCCCCTGGTGGTCTCTCCGGCTGCCCCTGCCACCTGCCCAGCTGGGCAGAGCCTTTGCAGAGCCCTCAGGGGCCATCACTGGTCTTCCCAGGGCTGGGGGGTGAGACAGCAGCTGACAGCCAGGAGTTCAGCCAAAAGGTGAGCCGAGGAGGCACCTTTAAAAAGCAAAAGGGCACAGGGAACCAGCAGGGGTTATACAAGAGTGGCAGGATTGTAGCAAGTTGTTCTGTTTTTCTTTCCTAGCTTCCCTAACATCCTGACATTTTGTAGACATACTGAGGCGAATGCAGAAGGGACATCCTTCGAGGTTTAAAAAGACAGGCAGTGGGTGGTAGGATGGGGGCCAAGTGACAGAATTCTCGCCTGCCATGCCGGAGACCCAGGTTCGATTCCTGGTGCCTCCCCATTGGAAAAATAAATAAATAAATAAATAAATAATGCAGGCAGCAAGTGGCTAAATGCAGGAAGGCGATCCAGCCTGTGCCAGTGTGAAAGTATTTCATACCCCAGAAATGCCCTGTTTGAACCCTAATCCAATTTTGTGGAGCAGCCGTTTCTTCTTTTCCTGATTCAATACTGTAGGTTAGACACTTTTGATTAGATTACCTCCACCGCGATATGGCATGCCCAGTTGCGGGTATGACCTTTTGATTTGATGATGGAGATGTGACGCCACCCATTTCGGGTGGGTCTTGATTGGTTAACTGGAACCCTTTAAAAGAGGAAGCATTTTTGAGAAACCTCAGAAATGGCAAGCCTCAGGGCCAAAAGAGCCCAGAGCTGACACAGATGCCCACAGGTGGAGAACACAGTCATGGATATGTTTGGAGATGCTTGGGGCCCAGCAGATGTCACCATGAGATGTTAAGCAAGCCAGAACCTGGAGAGAGCCAAGGGAAGCCAAGAGGTGAAAGTCAGCCCCAGAGAAGCAAAATGAGGAACCCCCACAGGAACAAATGTTGAAAGCAACGGAGCCCAGGAGCAAGGGACCAGCAGATGCCAGCCACGTGACTTCTCAGCTGACAGAGGTGCTCCTGGCCCATCAGCCTTTCTTAAGTGAAGTTTACCTTATGGTGGTACCTTAATTTGGACTCTTTCATTTCCTTAGAAATGTAAGTTTGTAACTTTATTTAAATTCCCTTTTAAAAAGCCATTCCATTTCTGACATATCACATTCTGACAGCATTTGAGAAACTAACACACGGCCCCTGCCCCGTCTCTGGTCTCCGGAGGCAGCTGGCATGGCAGAGACGCCTCCCACATCCAGTAATCTGCACCATCCAGGATACAAGTGGATGGTGAATCACACAGATGCAACAAAGCGTGGCATGACCGTGAATGTCTTCACTTCGAAACAGCCACTCAGCTCAAACATGACCGATCAGCAGGTTTCTTTGTTAGGCCGCGTGGCTTGCTGCCTGCTACACAGCAGGGGCCGGGGCTGCAGCTGCAGCTGGCGGGGTCCCAGAGTCCTTCCAGGGTCCTGCCACCCGCCGGGTCTCGGACCGGCTCCTCAAAGCAAGGCACATAGTTGTGTAGTTCTGTTTTATAGGAGTGAGCATTTAGACCATGGTTTAGGGTCAGGAGTAGGGATTATGTTTATCATCAACTAGATTAACTCAGGACTGGGAGACCCAGTTTACACAGCACTTGTTAAGATGAAACAGGAGAATTTCCCGGCAGCCACTTCAGGCCATATTCCCCTTCGTCGGCCCCATAGGCCTGGGTTCTCTCAGTGAGAGGCACATCCCTTGCTGCATGACATGCTATCAATATGCTAGTTTGGAGCTGTTATGTCCCTCCAAAGAGACCACGTTCCTTTAATCCATCTCTGGGTGCAAACCTGTTGTGCGTGGGACCTGTTGATTAGGGTATTGCCATGGAGATGTGACCCAGCCCATTCAAAGTGAATCCTAATCTTTACTGGAGTCCTTTATGAGAGGGTAAAAGGACATGCAGAAACTAAGAGATCAAATTCAGAGAAGCACCCAAAGAAGCTGAGAGAGGGGGCCACTGAGACCAGAAGCTGGAAGTGACGAGACCCAGGAGGGAAGCACCAACAGACACCACCTTGTGCCTTCCCATGTGACAGGTGTCCCAGATGCCAGCAGCCTCTCTTCAGAGTCCAGGTATCATCCTGCTGATACCTAGAGTTGGACACTTTCACAGCCAAAGAACTGTAAATTGTAAGCTAATAAATCCCCATTACAAAACCCAGCTCATTTCTGGTATATTGCATTCCAGCAGCTTTAGCAGATCAAAACAACCACCATCTTCACAGCTTCAGCCAACACCCGTTTATTGTCTCGCAGCTTCTCCAGGTCAAGAGTGCAGGCCTGGCTTAGCTAGGAGTTCTGCTCGGCCTCTCCCCAGACCACAGTCCAGGGTCCACTGAGGCCACAGTCTCTTCGGGAGTCTCGAGGGCCAAGGAGCTGCCTCCCAGCAGAATCCTTTCCCAGGGGGTTGGAGGACTCGGCGGACGGCTGCATGCAGCTGGAAACCATGCTCTGCCCCTTGCCCCGTGAGCTCCCCCAGCCCTGTGACCGCTGGCTTTGCAGCTGAAGCGCATGAGGATTCAGTGAGATTGCACCCGGAGCGGGGGCTGCAAGGTCTCCTCCCCGTGCATCCTGTCCCCTTCCTGGGTGCCAGTTTGGACCCAAGCCCCTGTTCCTAAATCCTATCCAGAGTCAGAGCAGGGGTTGCTGCATTTCCCCTTTCCAGCAAGAACCACAGCACTTCCCGGGGCAGCCTCGGGCTTGGCCGCATTTCTGCATTAACAAGAAAAGGCGTCATGGAATTTGGACAGGCTGAGAAAAGGGGATGTCAGCGTGAGCAGAAGTGCACATCACTCTCACTGCTGAATATTCCACCCAGGTCATCAAAACCTCATCTTAGGGCAGAGGCCATGATGGGGGCAGAGCTTAACTCGGTCTTGCAAGTTGTTCTGCACCTCAAGTCCAGGCTGCCTGCGCCTCCATTCCCCATCCCCGGCTTGAAGCCTGACCCTGTGCCTTTGGGAGTTGAGACCCCCTCCCTCCCTGGGGGGGGTCAGTATGTTGACGCTTGGTGCATTGGAGATGCCCAGCAGTGGGGGGACCGTACTTGCCCCTTTCTGGAAGGTTCCGCTGGTCTCCTGGAGACGTCTTTAGGCACCCCATACGAAAGTGGGTCCTTCCCCCACCCACCCTGTCACAGGGGCCTTATGAAGCTCGGACTCCCTGGCCACTGCCCACTGGGACTTCCTTTCCAACCCAGAAGGCCAACAGAAAGCTCTTGCCACGGTGTCCTTTTGGTGTCCAAGCCTCCAGCTGGACACAGTTTGATTGGCGCCCGCTTAGGGGCTCGGCCCCAGATGCCCTGACGCTTACACTAGTGCCGGCACCTGGCGAGCTGCCCTCGGGCCTTTGCATTTACAGCCAGTGGGCACTGAGCCCTCCTGGCATGGGGGACAGCAAATGCTCAGAGCCTCGAGAGCCACCCCGACGTGCCCCACTTCTCAATTGGACCAGCAGGGACCAAAGCAATGCATTTCCAAGGGAAGTCTCCTCCTGGCCTGGGGCGGCCCTTAACCTGGGACCCCCACCCAGTACTGAGGTCTCTCTCGGGCACTGGGGGTGCTGAGCAACCTCCCTGGGCTCCCCCACTGATGCCAGCAGCTCCGCCCCCCACCAGTTATTACATCCACAAATGTCCCCAGGCATCGCCATTGTCCCCCCTGGGGTAGGGATGGGGGCAGAGCCACCCTGTGAGACCCCCAGTTCTAGGCCCCATACCCCCACCAGGCAACTTCTCCCCCTGCACCTTAGCCACCATCCCCAAAACTTTGCCTGGGCCTTAAAACTATTCACTGAATCACATCATCGACTTGCTTTCACATTTTTAACTTGAGAAGCATCGCTAATGACAGAAAGCCCTTGAGAAGACTTGCTCTAGTCTTGTCTTCTCCCCCGACCCCGCCTAGACTTTCTAATGTGCAGGGTCCCTGCAGATTTGCAGTCACTGGGGGACCTCTGTCACCCCGTTAGAGCACTGTTGTGGGCCCAGGGCTCTCAGCCCCCGCAGCCGGGAGGCTGGGCCTAGCACTGACCCCCACGAGGTGTGTGCCCCAGGCAGGCTGTGCATCCTCCCCTTGGACTATCTTGCCCACCTGTCTCCCGGGAAGAGCAGGCCATACCCGAAAGGCAGGCAGGGTACACGCCCACCTGTGGCATCCACTGTCTATATCAGGAGTGGCCCAGGTGTGCCTCCCTCGGCTGCTGGCCCCAGGGGACACCTGACCAGGGAGGCAGCTCAGCTCTGGGGACAGGCAGCTCCCAGAAGCCGCGTCCTACACAGCCACCATCAGCATTTTCCATTAGGTAAAGTACTCAGGGCCACACCTGGGCTCGGCTGAGTAACTGTCCCCAAAGAAGTTCTTGTCACGCGTCCAGGACCTGCAGCAAAAGGAACTTTGCAGGCAGGATTCATTGAAGGAACTTTGGATGGGGGGATCATCTTGGGATTATTGAGGCCCCATGTCGTCACAAGCATCCTCATAAAAGGGAGGCAGGAAGGTGAGAGTCAGACGAGACGGGACGACAGAAGCAGAGGGTCAGAACGATGCGGCACGAGAAACGCCATCGGCCGTTGCCGGCTTTGAAGATGGAGGAGGAGGCCGCAAGCGCAGGCATGCAGGCAGCTCTGGAAGCTGCAAAAGCCAGAGGACACAGATTCTTCCTGAAACCTGAAGGAACGCAGCCCTGCCGACACCTTGATTTTAGCCCAGTGAGACCTGCTTTGGACTTCTGACCTCCAGAACTGTGTGTCACTTTAAAAAGATGTGTGTAATTTTAAACCACCAAGCCTGCGATACTTTGTTACAGCAGAAATAACAAGCTCATACAGTGCCCAAGGAACATCCCTGTGCTGTGGACACTCTGAGAAAGCATCTAATGCAGCCAGTCATGCACAGATGAGTGGCAGATGAAAGCTTTCTCAGAGAGTATCACACTAGATGGGCCTTTGTAGGATGTGTAGGAGTTTGATCAGGCCCAAGTGAAGGATACCATGCTGGGCTCAGGGCCTGCCTGAGAAACGGTGGGTGCTGCCCTCCCCTCTTTTCCCAGCCCCCTGCCCTCCATCTCCCAAGCTGCCCCCTGCATTGGCACGGCACCCAGGTGACCCTACTTCCTCGGTGCTGGGAAGCTGAGACACGACATGAGCCATGAGCCATGGGGTGCAGCATCCTTGTCCAGTCACGGGGCCAGAGTCCCGCGTGGGGGTCTGGCGCTGGGCTTGCAAATGCTCACATGGCTTTGCAGTCATTCCCTGGCCCCCAGAGCCGGGAGAGAGAGAGGGAGGAGCCGCCCCCGCCCGCCCAGCGGGGGCACAAAAAGCAGCCCTTTCTTCTGCTCCTGTCACCGCAGCGCTGAGCTGCCGCGTCATCGCTGTCCCCGTCGCCAATCTCATTGTCCATCCGCTTCCGGACAAGCCCGCTCAATCTCGGGCCATGCGCTCGGAGCCAGAGGCTCCTGTTTTCTCCTGATTTGTGGGCACCTTACTCATTCCCTTTTCTTCAGCCCCTTCTAAAAATAGCTGCCCCGGGAACCAATTTAGCATCCGCACAAAGGGACGGGGACTGTGTAAGAGTCACGAGATGCCACGTCCCAGCTGGAGAGTGCGTGCTCTTTCCAGAAACGTCCGCACAGCCAAGACCTCTGCAGCGCTGAGCACCCCAAGTCCCGGCAAAAGGTCACGGACTCACTAATGGTCACGTCTATCAGGGAAAAACCGCCCCCCCACGCACACCCCTACCTCGGCTGCCCTCCCACCCCAGCCAGGGTGACCCTGGGGGGGGGTGCTGCAGGGGGTGTCGGCACATTGCACACGGAGACAGCACCAAGCTGATGTCGCCTCTGGGGGAGACTCCTGGGGTCAGGGAAGTCCACGGATCCCCCCCAGGACTCTGGGTCCCATAGTCCTCTGACCTGCTGACATCCTTCAAGGCTGCTAACTGGGTGAGAGGGAGTGAGGGGGTGAACCCCAGAAGCTGGGTCACCCTAGTTTGCCGTCTCTGCCATCTGGAACTGATTTTGGTATAAGATGTGAGCTGGGGGGTTTTAGCAGTATCCCTGGGCTCCCCCCACTGGATGGCAGGAGCAGCCCCATCCCCACAGTCACGACAGCCAAAAGTATCCCCAGACATTGCCCCGTGCCCCCAGGGGTCAAAATCACCTGGCTGACACCCCTGTTCCGTCTTTGTCAACCTATTATCGAGGTATGGCAGCTTCATAAAATTGCCTGGTAGCCTTTCTCCCTTGTTTTTTATTCTGGTCTGGGTCCTATGGCACATATGTCTGTTCCTTAAATATTCACCACTGTTTGTATGTGGTTATGCATCATAAAAAATAAATTAATTAAAATATTATATATATATATATGTTTGCCACTAAGCCTGCCTGAATCACACGTCTGTGCTGGAGAATCATTCTTGGGTAGCCATGGGAAAATCCCCCGAGTCTGATGTGAGCTGCCTTTCCATTCCAAATTTACCCCGTATCCCCCAGCTGATGGTGCATATAATCTGGAATTTGACGCGACTCAGTCGCCTTTCAGATTTGCCTTCTGATTAGTGGGGTGAAATTATGACTGTTGTTGAGCTGTGGTTACCCTCTTTTGGGGCTTTGGGCCTCACCCCTCGACAGTAGGACAGGGGCGGGGGCGTGCCAGGCTCAGCCGTGGTCGTTCTGGTTTAGTGCTCTGGAACATTCCACGAACAGTCCGCGCAGTTTTTCGTGTTTTGTTCTCCTCCTTATAAAAGCAGCTCTTTTTCCTACCTGTAAGTTTCCCTTTTACGTGTTTTGTGGGGTTTTTTTTTCTTAAGCTTTTTCAAGGTTATCGTTCTCATAACATAAAACTCGCCTGTTTTAAGCGCACCCTTTAATGATTATTAGTGTATTCAAATAGCCACACCACCATCTTATTTTAAACCATTTTCATCTCCTCGAAAGCTCCCTTGCACCTTTGCCATCATTCCCTGATCCAGCTCATCTAATCTAATCTCCTCTCTGTCTCTGGGGATTTGCCTGTTCTGGGCATTTGTCTAAGTGGAGTCACACAGCACACATCCTTTCACGTCTCGCCTCTTTCACGGAGCATCGTGTTTTCCACATTGTACCGTGGGTCAGAACTGCGTTCCTCTTGCTGACCGACTAATATTCCATCGTGTGGACGGACCTCAGCCTATTTTTCCATCACCAGCTGGACAACTTGGGCCATCTCCACTTTCTGGCTACAACACATCATGCCACCGTGAACATTTGTGTCCAGGTTTCTGTGTGGACAGACAGGCTCCGTTCTCTTGGGTAGATACCCAGGCATGGCACCACCTGGCCGTGCAGTAATTCTGCGTTGAACTTGCAAACCGTTACCCACAGCAGCTGTCCTCCTTAACCTTCCCAGCAGCTATGCACGAGGGCTCCTGCTTTTTCCACGTCCTCTCCAAACCTACTTTCCGTTTGCCGTGTTTCATCTGACAGACGCCCTCCCCGAGCCACCCAGAACAGCGAGTGGGTTCTGGCAGCAGAGCCAGCACCCACTCGTCGGTCTGCACCGAGCAAGCCTTGCTCTGTGGTCCAGCTCAGCGCATCCCACATCTCAGCCCCGAACCCACCTATGGCCACACTGTGGGGACCCCCTGCCTAAAAACAGTCAGAGAAGAAAGCAGCAGAACTACCGCCGGCTCCCATCGGCCCAAGAAGAGGCAGCTACTTAGACACTCATCTGTGCATAGAAAAATATGGATGGATATCGATTTGGACAGAGTAACAGTCCAGATATCCAGAACCTGTGAGTGTCACTGCATATGACAACAATGGGACTTTGCAAGTGGGTTTACGTTAAAGTCCCAGAGATGAGGAGATTTATGTTAGACAAGAGTTCCAAGGGAGGAGAGGGACGGAGTTTTGGCCCAGGCAGGCAAGGAGGCCATGCAACACCAGAGACAGACTCAGGGTCACAGCCATGAGCCCAAGAGCGCCTGGAGCCACTGGCGCTGGAAGAGGCAGGAAGGTACCACCCCACCCAAGAACGCATGGCCTTCAGGATTCGGAGAAAATGTGCTAGATTTTCAGCAGTTTGTTTCAGCATCCCGGGGAGACCAAGACACCATCCAAGGCAACACGGGTGGCTCTCAGCTATAGCCCGGGCTTAAGAAATCCCAGTGCCCTGGGTTCGAATCATGGTCCAGCCACCTGATCGCTGTGCAGGAGCCATGTCACCTTTCCACGCATCCCCTCCTGGCGGGTGGGCATATGTGACACCCAGCTCACCGCTTGCACTGCGGCCGTGCATAACGGCACACACGCACCCGTTCTTATAAAGGGGTGCTAGCAATTAACACCCGGAAGTCCAGGGAGCATTCACACAGAGCTTGGCGCCTTCCTGGAGGAGGAGGCTGTGCAAAGGTGGGAGACCTGAGCAGAGCCTTGGAGGCAGGGAACCTGTGCCTCAGGGAGTTTGTGTCAGCGAAGGTGAGCTGGTATAGTCCCAGCAGAGGTCCCGTGGAAGTGACAGCCTGCAGAGAGAGGGGGCACAGGGGAAGGAGCCAGCCTGCCCGCAAAGGAGCATCCCACGGGGACAGGCGACAGTCCCAGGCCTCCTCCTAGGGCCCCAAGCCCAACTACTTCCCCAGGCACCATCAGAGGCTCAGTATTCTGCTCCAGCTGGGAGGCAGGCCTGCCTTTCGGGGGCCATGGGACAAAGCTGGCGACAGCCAGAAAGGGCTGTGGTCCCAAGGACGCCAGTGTACCTGGCACCCAGCCATCCTTGGGGACAGGGTGGCCAGCGACAGGCCGGGTGGGGCTGGCTCTGCTTTTGGCAAAGGTTCCAGAAGGCTGTAAGAGATTCACTGCAAGGAGCCAACTTACACGGTCACAGGCTGGCTAGGCGGGCCCAGAATCCATGGGGCAGGAGGGCAGCAAGGACAGGCAGGTGCTCTCAGGTGTGAGCTGGCACCACTGTCCTCAGGCAGGATCCCTTCTTCCGCCAGGGAACCCCCATTCTTCTCTGAGGACCTTTCAACTGATTAAGTCAGGCCCACCCTGGTGATCTAGCACGCACTCCCTTTCTTAAAGCCAATCAATTGTGGACTTCCGGCACACTCACCCAGGTTAGTGTGTGATGGGAGAATGGGGGACAGTGGCCTCACCCAGTTGACAACACGTCTCACTGACCAGCACAGCTGGGGACGCAGCAGAGGGCCGGGCAGGTTCCCATCCCACCTCAAACCGCGTACTGTGGGCTGACTTGTGCCCCCCGAAAAGACACATCCAAAGTCCTGCCCCCCAGCCCCATGAATGCGACATTTTCAGTAATAGGGTCTTGGAAAATGTGATTTGTTCAAATTGAGACCAAACTGGGTGGGGAGGGGTCCCTGGGGAGGTGGCGGGGCGGGGGGGGAGTCCCTGTAGAGGTGGAGGGATTCCTGGGGGTGGGAGGGTTCCTGGGGTGGTGGTGGGGTGGTCCCTGGTCCAACATGGCTGGTGTTTTTATAAGAACAGGAGACTGGGACAGGGGCTGAGTCCAGGAGCAGAAGGGCCACACGAAGATGGAGACAGGTGTCAGGGAGAAGCGCCCACAAGCCAAGGATGGTGGGCAAACGCCAGAACTTGGAAGAGGCTGAAGGGACCCTCCCCTTAGGCCTCCAGGTCACGGCCCTGCCCACACCTTGATTTCTGGACACTTCCAGCCTCCAGAATTGGCAGGCGGTAAAGCCCTGCAGTTGGAAGGCGCTGGTGTGTGGCACCGCGTTCCAGCAGTCCCTGGAAGCTAAGACCCCCAGGCACAGCCCTTACCCAGCCGAGCCTCAGTGGCTTGTCAGCCTGGCGGAGACCTTACAGATCTGAGTGGCTTTCAACAAGGTGGCCTCTAGATGCTCTCTCAGAGGAGGGGAACAGCGGCTCCCGTGCAGAATCCTCAGCTAAGGCTGCATGTCCCGCTTTCCCAAGGCCACCAGGCTCATCGGACCCCTGTCCCCCCAGACGCCCTCATGGGGCCCCAGTTCCACCAGGCATGGGTCTGCAGGCCAGCTTTTGCGCCCCCGCCCTTGCTTCCTGTGAAAAAGTGGGGCATCTGCCCGCTGCAGGCCACCCCTTGTGGAGTTCCCTGCCATTACAGGAGATGGACTTGCTTTCCCAGCTCATCCTCAGATGGCTGGCGGGAGGGAAGGTTGGACCCAGGGAAAGTTGGAGCTCACGTTTCCACCAGCATGTGGATCAGGAAGGTGCCCACAGTCTACACTTGGAAGCCAGGGCCACCTGTCCAGCCCCCGCAGGACATACCTGGGCAACTGCCATGGGCCCGGGGTGGCTCAGGGTGACTTGGAGACTATTGAGCTGGGACAGTCCTTCACCGAGGTGGAGAATGTCAGACCTAGGCCCAATTCTGCCTTTCTGAGCTGGGGGGCCCCGTGGGGACATCCCTGGGGACTGGGGGTTGTTGAGCAACCTCCTGGGGCTCCCCCCACTCGGTGCCAGGAGCACCCCCTGTCATGACAACCACAGATGTCCCCAGACACTGCCCAGTGTCTCCAGAGGGACAGAGCCGCCATGGTTGAGAACCACTGTTCTTGGGTCTCCCATTAAATGGACTGTAGTGCAAATGGCTCCCTGGACACGTGCACACTGAGGCACTGACACGCACAGTGGGTGTGCAAGAAAGGGGCAGTGATTGTGGTGGATGGGAGCACAGCTCTCCCCACAAACCCAGCAGCCCCGGGCACTCCTCAAGAGTGGCTTACTCCTGTCCATCCCTCGGAGCCTCCTTTTCTCCCAAGCTACCATTTACTTTTGTTTTGGTTTTGGAATTTTTCCTCTTTAAACAGAACACCCCGTCTCTTCTCCCCTCCGAACACCGTGTTCTCTGTTGCAGACATCCCTCAACTGGGGACAGAAATTGCTTTCTCACTCCATGCATTGTTTGTCCTCCTATAAAAACTGCCCCCACCCTCCACCCCCTTTTTAATGACAGAGAGGGGCAGGGGTCGACTTGCGCCAACCTGTGGGAGGAGAGAACCCAGGAGATCAGCAAACTGTAAAGCTACCGGTTGCAGAAGTTTTAAAGCGGGACGAGGGCTGGTTTTCTGTGCTGTGCAAAGAGAAGGAGCCGCTGCCTCCCGCCCCCCCTTCTCTGCGGGCTGCCAGAAAGCATGAGCTAATCTGTGCAACCCCAAAGGACGCGGGCGGGGGCTGCCAGCCTCCCCACCCTCCCTGTCCAGGCCCCCCTGTCCCAGGCACTGACTCAGCCCAGTATGCCGCATCCAGGACCGCCAAGGAAGCACCACCCACTCGGGTAAAAGCACCAGAAAAGAGCAGTTGCCTCGCTGCTGAACTGACTGGAAGCAAGCAGGGCTCTCCGAGCTGGAATTCGCTGATGCCAACCTCCCCAGCTGCCGGGAAATCCACTCCAAGCTGCACCTACCATGCCACTTTACAGGGAGAACAGTTCGGCCTTTTAACAGAGAAGTCACCAGAAACTCTGAGTTTAGTGCTGCACCTATATGCCAGAGTTATTTTTTAAAAGAGAAAGAGCAGAAGTCACATATGTAGCCATCGCCCATTCAGGGCCTGACTCCTAACACTGGTGGACCAGGAACGGGAGCTGGAATGATCCCAGGCTTCATGCCACTCCGAGGTGGCTGCTGGAACGTGCCAGAAAGAAGTCCAAGGTCCCACCTGGGCCTTGTGTACTAGTTATCGATGCTGTGTAAGAAACGACCACAAATGTAGCAGCTTAAGACGACAGGCGTTTACAAGTTTACAGTGTTGTGGGTTGGTGGCCCCCGAGCACCTCACGAGGCTGAGACCGAGAGATCCTCTGGGCTGCGCTCTTCCCTGGAGCTCAGGGTTCTCCTCCCAGCTCATTTGGGCAAGGAGCTGGCTCCTTGTGGTTATAGGGTTGAAAGACCTTGTTCCCTTGCTGGCATTTAGGCAACTTCCAGAAGCTTCTGATTGCTGCTTGCCACATGGCCCCCTCCGTCCTCAGAGCTAGCATCTCCCTTTCAGTGAATCCCTTTCAGACTCCAAATCACTTTTTCTAGAAGGGCCTATCCTGGGCAAGAGGCCACCTGATTAGGTCAGGCCCACCGAGGATAATCTCCCTTTCTGAAGGTCGATGGTGCCATCTAACATAACCTACTCACAGAATTGACATCCCACCCAATTCACGGGCCCCTCCCAAACTGAAGGGGGCGATCACCGGGAGGCATAGGTCACTGGGGGTCAGCAAAGAATTCTGGACCCCCACCCTTGGTGTACCCCTAACCCCTACCCTGACCTCTCACTGACCAGGTTGTTGGTGATGGTTAAGGGTGAAATAATGATGTGACAGATGCTTTGTAAATTCCAAAACAGCCCCCCACAAGAGGGGTGAGGGGGACCCCCCCGGGCACAGCCCAGGCCTCGGGTGACAATGGGCCATCTCAGCACTGACTCAGGACAATGGGCTAAACACAACCCACTGCTAAATGAAAACCCTGAATCTTGGGCTTACTGTCTGGCGACCCCTTTTTTTACCTGTAGCAGCAAAAATCAGGAAAGAAGCATTTCTGTGGGGACTTGGTTAAGTGATTCTAGCCCAGGCGTTCTCACCCAGGGGACACTGTGTGACACTGGGGACATCTGTGGCTGTCGCGACTGGGAATGGGGGTGCCCCTGGCATCGAGTGGGGGGAGCCCAGCACGGCCCCCCCCCCAGTCCCAGGACGCCCCCACCCCAGAGAATGACCCGGCCCCCAATGTCGACAGTTTCTGGAAGTTGCGTCTCTCTCTAAGTGAGGCTCTGAGAAGGCAGGCAAAGGGTCCGTGGGAGAAGCCACCCCCTATACCTGGCCTTTTTCATCTCCCAGCGCCACTGACCGGCCTTTCACCCCCACCCCCCACCCCTGCCTTAGGGGTAGGTGTCAGGCCTGCGCTGCAAAACCGGACTGTGGAGGATTTCCCACCCTTGGGTGGTGGCCTTCCCAGGCATCAGTCGACACCCAGTACATGGAGTTGAAAGTAACGGGACACCAAGCTGCCTGGCGGGAGCTGGGCCAGAGCTGGTGCCACCTGGAGCTCCTGGGAGGGGCCGTGCTGCCCCCACTGCCCCCCAGCAGAAACCCCTCCTTAGCCCCAGCTCAGTCTGCAGCCCAGATGATCCCTCCTTTCAAACGGGGGTGCCGGACTGAGCGTAGCAGAGGCCTTGGGGGCTCCAGCTGGCCCTGTTTGGGGGGACCACGTGTCCCCCCGGGGCTCTCCCGCGCAGGCCCTCCGCTCCCTGCCTCCTGGCTCGCCAGGCACATTTTCCACATTCTTTTCCTTTTACGCACCCGCTCAGCCAACTTTCAGAAGCATCCTCCGAGATCACATTCTTTCTCTTCTGGTAAGAAAACAGTGACTACTCGGATGGCAGTCCCTCGAGCAGGTTGGGGGTGGCACTTTCCCAACTATGACAGCTATGTCCGGAATTCAGATGGACCGCCAGCATTTTTGTGTCTCACTGTCACCGCTTCCTGCTCAGCTGGAAAACACCTCCGCGCACAGGGACGGCATCATGGGCCAGGAATAGGAGCCGGCTTGGCCCTCACAGGTCTCGGGGAATGGGGGCTGGGGGTGAGGGTAGGGAGCCAGTCCAGCTCCAGGTGCAATGGAACTCCTGGGTTTCCCAATCGGGATGTGCCTGGCGGGTTTGGGCTTCCATGGCTGCACAGGAGCCCGTGCCTGGGGGAGGCCTTGCTGCTCCCAGCTCAGAGCCCAGGTCTGCTCTCTTTCTTGACTTTGCACCCTAAGGTAGCTGGATGTAGCCCACCCACCGCTCAATGGAATCTCCGGTACCTGTTTTCCATGCACCTTCCCTCTGGGCAGTCAATCAATGCATGCAGTCCTGCGGAGACCCAGAGTTAAAAGAGCATCAGTGTGTGAATAAAATTGTTTAAAAATGAAAGGGGGAAAAAAAAGAGCATCCAAATGCAGCCTCTTGGCACAATGGAATATTATTCAGCCTAAAAAGGAATGTTGATGTATTGGCAACGTGAAATCTGGAACCATGGTGCCAGATGCAAAAGGACAATAAATATCTGACTGCACTCCAGTGAAATATCACCACCAGGCAAATTCACAGTGACAGAAACTGAATCAGAGGTTACCGGGGGGTGGGGAGTTATCACCTGATAGCTGCCGGGTTTCTGTCTGGGCCGATGCCAAACTTCTGGTGATGGGTGGCTCAGGTGTGACATTATAGATATGATTGATTACATCGTCGATTAATTGCATTATAAATGGGAATGGAATTAATGCCACTGACATACTCTTCAAAGTGGTTAACATGGCACATTTTGTTTTATAGATCTATTACTGTGATAAATTAAAAAACCAAACAGGACAGCATCTTCTGAGCCTCGGGGCTGGGACCACCTGTCGCCTTAGATACCCCCTGCGAGTCCATTTTGCAAAGGCAGAGGCAGGACTTTGCCGCCCTGGAATGTTGAATGCGGGGTTTCCAGAGGGAAGGGGACAGGGATGTGACTGTGACCACACCGGGCACAGAGCCAGACCAGGGGACCCGAAGCCAGCATCCCCCTCCCAGGTGCACACAGGCAGGCTTCCCAGGTGGTGGCACTCTTGGAAACCAGCAGGAGCATCTCCCTTTGTCCTCAAGAAAAATTCCTGAAACCCCCAGAAACCCCGACATGGTTTACAGACCACTAAACTGGGGGTGCAGAACTGGGACTTCCTGTTGGTAGATGTCATGTAGGGTTTCCTCTGGGCAGCCTCAGCTCCCTTTCACGTCAGCACCTGTCAAAAGCCCAAGAGGAGACTGGACCTTCTGCAGAGAAGTCCTGGGACCGGGGCATTTAGAATCCAGAACCACGGCCCATCAGAAGCACCCCTGGGCCTTTTCTTTGAAAAGCCCTCCCAGATGAGATGGGTGTGTATGGGGGGGGGGGTAGGTTCAGCAGAGTTGGGGCGGTGGAGAAAGGGGTGCCCGTTCCCCATGGGATATCAGATGCATCTAACCTTGAGCTTTCGGAACGACATGGAGCCCTTACCTGGCAGGTGCACTCACCTTTCCACCTGGCCAGGTGAGGCTAGGTGAGGTTGAACCTGCATTTGTCCTTGGATGTGGCCAGAAACATTGAGAACCACCTCCCTGAGTCCTGTAGTCAGTTGCCGAGCGTGCTGGGGGCCATGGGGGTTAGAAGTCCAGGCCACCTTTATTCCAGAAGCTTCTCCGTACAAGGGGAGCAGGGCATTGTGGGGAATCAGGAACCAGGCTGCCCTGGTTTGGGAATGAGATGCAAATCCTACCTCTGCCACTCACCAACTGCATAGCCTTGGGACAGTCCCAGTGCCTTGTGGCCTCTATTTCCTCTTCTGTGAAAAGAGGCCAGAATAATCTCCACTTGGTGCCCAGAACTAAGAGGGCGCCTTAGCAAGAGCAGGGACTCTCATTACTGTTATAAATCCCATTTCTGCAACTTCCTAGCTGGGTGGCCCTGCCCAAAGCACTCCCTGCCTCTTGAGCCTCAGTTTCCCATCTGTACAGCAGAGTTACACCAGGAACCCTCGGCTCCCGAGCTGTAAGAAGAACCCACAATCCTAGAGTCTGTGCATTTCAGCCCTTGTTTTTAAACTGCAGATCCCTCTTTTAAAACGGCATCTAAATTTTGGGGAGGTGGCGGTGGGTGTGATTGTCTCAAATGCGGTGCTACTTTCACAGGGGGAAGCATTCACCCAGAGTCGTCAGATTGGGTCCTTTTGCATGTTTGATTTGTTGTATGTTGAGGACATCTTGTGTGGTGTGAAGTCCCCCCCAAAAATATGTGCAAATCCTGGTACGTGGATTATGTGACCTTCTTTGGAAACAGGTCTTTGTGGATGTGACCAAGGTGAGATGAGGTCGGTGCAGGTTTAGGGTGAGTCCGAAATGCAATGACGAGGGCCCCACAAGAAAAGGGGGAGGGGGTGCACGCAGAGACACACCAGGAGGGAAGGCGGCCGTGTGATGGAGCAGAGATGGAGCCTCAGGAGCCGCCAGAAGCTTGGAGAGGCCAGGAAGGACCTCCCTTAGAGCCCCCCAAGGAAAGCCAGGGCCTCTCAGACCCCCTCACCCACACACACACCCTATTCGGAGTCAGGGAGCACAGGGCAAAACCCTGCTGTGCTTCCAGATTTCCAAAGTGGGAAGGCCACTGGGCAGAGGATGCAGGAACGTGCCCAGGACAAGGGTCTCCCACTGACCCCCTGGTGGTCAGCCCTCCTGTGGGCCCCGGACCCCGCCCCCACCTGCACCTCCGTCACCCGCAGGCCAACCCACAAATCTCTTATTTCTTGCTCCAGGTCAAAGACATCATTGATTGCTTTCATTTTTCATTTTAGTTTTGATTGGGGGTGGGGGTGGGGGGAGAGTATGTGGCTTCTGTTTCAACAATCCGATGTCCTTTCTTTCTTCCTTTAGTAGTGGTAGTATTGTATATTTTTGAAGCATTTGCTTCCCAGCCTGGGTTCCCAGCCCTAGCAAGTGACAGGCACTGGATTATTTGCTGTCCCCTTGTCACCATCCCCATGCCTTTGGGAGAGTGAGCATGGAGGCCCTTTCTCCATTCCCTCCCGGGCTCCCGTCACCCTCCTCGGCCACCGAGAACCCACTGGGGCCTCGGCACAGGGGAAAGTCCAGGGTGCCTGCCAGGGAGACAGGTGCATGGAGAGAGAGCTGCAAAGCAGCCATCCTGCAGCCGGGTGTCTGAGCACAGGGAGGCTGGGAATGGAGGGCACTAAAAAGTTCTCGTGGAGGAAACAACGCCTGCAACCAGCACCCTAAAAGAAGGCCCAAGGACAAGGTGGCCCTCCAGGGAGGAGGATGTTCTCCTGTCTCCAGCAGATGCCAGGTCTGGGTCCTCAGGAGGCTTCCGGTCCAGTGGAGGTGGGGGTGAGGGCAACTTAAATATCCAGTTATTATAAATGCTTCGAAAAAAGAGGCGGACCTCTGACCTCTGACTGTGACCCCTCACCCCGCAAAGGGGGCTTTGCAGACGGGATGAAGTGCAAGGTCTGGAGATGGGGAAATTATCCTGGATGGGGGAGCTGGAGAAGGCAAGGACACAGCCCAGCCTCCCAAGAGCCCTCAATCTCAGTCCAGGGGGACCCATTTGGGTCCTCTGCGCTAGGACAGCTTCCCCAGAGCCGAGGGGGCCAAGCCAGAGCAAGGAGACGCCGTGACTCACCAAGGAGACTTGGTCCTTGAGACGTCTGGTCCCTGGAGGGTCACTTGGGACCGAGGCCGAGAGGGGCCACCGTCCAGGCCAGGGGCCCGGGACAGCCACCTCCGGTCAAGAAAAGGGTCCCAGTTCTGGAGTGGAAAGCCCAGAGTCTGTTGAATAGGGCAAATAAACCCCTTAAACACTCACGAGCCCCGAAGTCATTTTTCTTGCACGGAAAATCGCAAAATTCAAAGAAAGATGTCACTTGCAAAACAAGGAAGAAATACAGAAGATTCCAATTACTGGACTCCAAGAACCAAATTAGTATAGTTAAAAAAATTCAGTGCAACATGAAAAAGTTAGAATGGGCGTCGCCCAAACACACCCAGAGAGTGGGAGAAAGATCCAAGGTGATGGTGGAGTTTTACAGAGAAGTTGGGATTTTATAAACGAGTATGATTTCTGAATCATTATATTGATATTTCTTTTGGTCTCCAGTATTTTAGAGCAGCTAGAAAGAAAGACCTAAAATAGTGGAATTGTAACCCATACCAAACTCTGAAATCTGTTCTACAACTAATTGTTGCAATGTGCTTTGCTGTGTATTGCTTTTTTGTATTTATGTTATTTTTCACAAAAGAAAAATTCAGTGCAGAAGCACAGAACATCTTATTTTCTGGGTTGCTTCGAAAGATGAATCGATGCTGAAGATTTCTGTTTGTTCCAGGGAGCTCAGGGTTTTTTCACTTCCTGTTCATTTTTCCATAGGACCTTTAGAATTATTTTATCAAGTTCTTTCCCTCGTCAGCATTTTTGTCTGTTTTTCATTCCTTCCCGCCTTTCCTACTTTCCACCTGGGATCATTTTTTCCCTGGTAACTTTTTAGTCTTACTTTTAATAAGGTAGATCTCCTATTGAGAAGAGTCTCCGTTTTTGTTTGTCTAGAATGTCTCTTTTCAGCCTCATTCTTTAAGGGTATTTTCACAGGGTCCAGAATTCTCACTGGGCCCCTCCTATTTTTGCTTTTTCCTCTGGAAACATTTTTCTTTCTAATTAGCTGGCTTTACTGAGATATGCCTCATAGGCAGTAAAATGAACAGATGACAAATGTGCGTTTTGATGCATTTTACAAACGGATATGTTTGTGTAACCCGTGCCTCAATCAAGGTATAGGATATTTCTACCAACCTAGAAAGTTTTCTCATGCCCTTTTCCAGAGGCAGCAGCCTGTGTTTGGTTTCTGTCATCATAAATTAGTTTTGCCTGTTCTTGAGCTTCATATAAATGGAATCATAGAATATGTACTTGCAGAGTCTGCTTTCTTTCGCTTAATGAAATAATTTTGTAATTCATCTATGTGGTAATGTTCCATGGTACAAATATACCAGAGTTTGTTTATCCATTCTCTTGTCAATGCTCTTAGGTTATTTCCAGTCTTTTATATCTCATATAAGTCTTTTTCTGGACATAAATTTTTATTTATCTTGGATGGAATTCCTGGGTCATAGGCTGGTTATGTGTTAAGCCTTTTAAGAAACTGCCAAACCATTTTCCAATGACAGGGCCATTGGAAATGTATGAAACTTCCAGGTTTTCTGCATCGTCCCAATATTTGGCATTGTCAGTCTTCTAAATTTTTGCCATTCTAGCGGTTGTGAAGCAATGCCTCACTATGGCTTCAATTTGTATTTCTCTGATGACTAGTGATGTCGAACTCCTTTTCACATGCTTACTGACCATTTCTCCACCAGTGCTTTAGATATTTATTCTGCTTGAGACTCTAGGCTTCTTGGGTCTGTGGCTTGAGGCCTTTTGTTTGTTTGTTTTCTAATCAATTTTGGAAAATGCTCGTGTCTCCAAAGATTACTTCTGCCCCGTTCTCTCTCTCTCCTTCTTCTGCAAGCTCCCAGTTCTTTATCTGTGTCTTTTGCCCTGTTCTGTAGTTTCCTTCCTTCTGAGCCTCGATGCTTCATTCTGCATTATTTTCCTCTGCCCTGTCTTCTAGTTCACTAGTTTTCCCTTTAGTTGTCTCTAATTATATCATTTTGTCCACTGAATATTACCTTTCAAATTTGGTAGTGTTGCATTTTCAAACGACCACTCGGTTCTCTTTTCTAAAATTCTGTCTCATCTTTGTGTCTCCTTGCGCATGATCATAATTATTTTGAAGTCACTATTTGTCAGCTCCTTTATCTGGAGCCCTTATAGGTGTGTTCATATTGCCAGTTATTTTTGCTGATTTTTTGTTCATGCGATCTTTTCTCCTTGGGTGCTGGTTTATTTTTAATTGTGCGTCAGACATGGTTATTTGCAGACTTGTTTTCAGAAATGATTTGAGGCAGAGGATGGTGAGGGTTTTTTCCACCAGAGAGGATCAATGTTTATTTCTTCCTGGCACCTAGAGCTACCAGCAATCTCGGACCATCTCACTCCAATAGTGGGGGCCAATATTTGCTAAAGCAGGCCTGACCGCTTTCTATTTCCCATTCCCCCTAGAGTCGTCACGCTTTGTGGTTGCAGCCCATACACATGAGGCAGTCCACCAAGACCCCTCCTCTTACAGGCCAGGACCTCCAGCCCCATAGACCAACCACTCAGCCGCTCACAAAACCTCCCAAGGGTATTTTAAAAATGTGACACTAACAAGTGTTGGCAAGGATGCAGAGAAATAGGAGCCCTTGTGCATTGCTGGCGGGAGTGTAAAATGGCACGGCCACCGTGGGAGGCAGCCTGGCGGCTCCCTAGAAAGCCAGCAATCCCTCTCCTACATCTAGACCCCAAAGAATTGGAAAGCAGGAGCTTGGACGGATATTTCTACACTGATATTCACAGCAGCATTATTCATAGTAGCCAAAAGGTGGAAGCAACCCAAGTGACCATCAGCAGATGATGGAGAAACACAGGGTGGGCCATCCAGCAACGCGATGTTACTCAGCCACAAAGAGAAGTGACAGGGCTGGTCCATGCCACAACACAGACGAGTGAAGACATCACATCGACTGAAATACACCAGATGCAAAAGCACAAATATCGTTATGACTTCTCTTCTATGAAATGCTTGGAATAAGCAAATTCGTAGAGACAGAAAGCAGAATTGTGACTACCAGGCATGGCAGGAGGGCAGAATGGGGCAGAGAGTATTGCTAAAAGGGTACGAGTTTTGCTTTGGATGATGAAAACAGCCTGGAAATAGACAGAGGGGAGAGTCCACAGTCTTGTCAACATACTAAACATCAAAGAGCCGTCCACATAAAACAGGGAAAATGATTTTTATGTTATGTATATTTTACCACGATTAAAAATAAATAAATAGGGGGTGCAAGGGTCATTCAGTGGTAGAATTCCTGCCTGCCATACAGAAGACCCAGGTTCGATTCCTGGCCCATAGATTCTGCCCCGCCCCATTAATATTTATATTAACAACAAAATATTTATATTAATAAATATAAATAATAAGATTTTATATTAATAAGTTTAAATAAAACAAATTAATATTTATATTAATAAATATAAATTTACAATTATATAAAATATAAATAAATATTTTATTTATTGAAAATAAAATAAAATTCAACAAATGGTGCTGCAATAACCATTTTAGTCACATAGGGAAGAATGAAATGTGACCCCCACCATACAGCTGACAAGGAAGAAAAAAAATTAATGTTTTGAAAAGATTATCAGACGAGTCTTCGGCGACACTGACAAGGGGAAAACGTGTTGGGAACACAAAGGTGGGCATAACCACAAATAAGCCAGAGATTGTTTTTGACATGTACCCGGGACAGTTTTACACCAGTAAATATAAAAGTAGATAAAATGGTGGGAGGCGGGGGGAGTAACCTTCCCCAGGGAATAGTAACCCCCAAAGCCAGTCTCACCTCCTGGGCTCCCCTTCTCTGGCAGATCCTGGGGGGCGCAGACTCTTCACCATCACAAGAACCCTGCAATGCTTCAAGCAGGCATTTTGCTGCTCCGTCCCCGCTCCCACTTGCCCTCTGTCAGATATCTTGCCTGCCCTAGCTGGTCCCCCGTTATAGGGGCAGAAATCTGCGGGTAGAGACCTTCAGCCCGAGTCCAAGTGGCCTAGTAGGATCCCATCTTCAGGAACTAGCTGCACCCTTATCTCCAGAAAATTACTCCACCGCCCCCTGAGCCCTTCGGAAAGTTCTACGGATTCGGGGGGCTAGGGGAGAGGATGGGGAGCTCAGGCCAATGCAGCTACCCGCACATGCAACTGGGCATTCTAAACTCTCAGAGCCAACAGCAGAGCTTCAAAGAACCCAGTTCCTGGTTGAACTTATGACTTGGGAAGGGGACAGGCTTGCCCAAAATCAGGCCATAAGTTGGGGCAGCATGGAAGTGGACCACCCCAGGACTCCCCGATTCTGGCTCTATCCCTATTTCCTTCATTCTGATTTTGAGTTTGATCCACTTTGCTTCCCACCAGGTGGGCTCTTTTGACTCCCTGCCCAATTCCTGGCCTCTGGGCAGGTGAGGGGAGTGGCAACAAGTGCCAGCCAGCTCGGTGGGGAGGCAGATTTCTCAGCTGCCTCCTGCAAACCAGCTGCCCCCTACACTGCTGGGCATAAGAGGTGACGTTCGGTTCACCTTGTCCTTGTCTCCGGCTTCCAGCAGCTGGGGCTATGTGAGGAAGTGACCACGGGGCCCTGGAAGAGGGTCCTCTCCACGGACGCGGTTCCTGGCACAGGAGCTTGGGGACCCCGAGGTTTGCCAGACCCAGTGCAGAGAGAGGAGGTTTCACTGGGGCTCAGAGAGGGGAGGTGAGTTCCCTGAGGCCAAACAGCTGCAAGTGACAGCCCCAAAATCCAGGTCACTGGCTTTCCCGGATGGCACCGTCCACCTGGCTTCTCTGGCTTCACTCCTCAAAAGAGCGTTTGTCTCGAGCCCTTCCGTGGCATTGCTGGTTGCGTTCTGGAAACGGGCATTGGCCCCGTGGGACTCCTGGTCACAAAGATTCGCTGCATGCTGGTGAAGGTCGGTTCCGTTTTCACTTGGTCCTATTCTTGGGGCAGTGGGTCAGCCAACTTCAGAATGTCTCCATTTAGCCTATATGAGCGTCTTGAAGGTACAGGGGCCCTCGAGACAAGGAGGTTCCGTAAACAGCTTAGATTCTGCCCTTGGGGGATGCGGGGGCCTGTCTGGGGACATCTGTGGTTGTCAGGACTGGGTAAGGGCGGTGCCACTCCAGGCATCGGGTGGGGGGAGCCCAGGGAGGCTGCTCAGCAGCTCCCAGTGCCCAGGTCGCCCAACCATCCACCCACACAGACACCCAGGGAACGACCCAGCCCCCCAACTGTCGTGACTGCCGAGGGGCAGACCCCGAGCGCGAGGACAAACTTAGTTCCCTGCTATAGATTGAGTGCCTGGAGGAGTTTATAAACTCAGGGCCCCAGCTGCATGCCTGCTCTGCAGCTTAAGCCCCGGACTCTGCCCTTCTTCACCGGCCTCCCTCATCTGCTTTCCCCTCTGCAGCGGCCTCCCTCATCTGGTCAGCAAACCTCCTCCCCAGCAGGGTTGCAGCGGCTGGGGTGCACGTAGGAGGGGGAGGAGGGGCCCGGGGCGCCTCCCCCCACCCCACCCCCTGCTTCCCAGCCTGCCCCAAGGTCAGCGCCCCGGTTTTGGTCCCCCGCCGGGTGCAGGTTGCACCTGTGGGGAACGGGGCTGCAGCCACCCAGACCCCGGGCTCCTGGGTTGGCAGCTTCCTGGGGGCCCAGGATGATTTAGGAACCAAAAGCTAAAATAAGTGCAGTGCTGCCAATGAGGAATAGGTGATAGAAATCCACTAGGAGGGCTAATATGTGTATAATAATATATAATAAATGGCATAACCATGATAGAGAAGATAAAAATAAGTGTGTAACAAGTGATATAAGCGTACAAAGGCAAGTAATATAAAATAACAAGCGGTATAAGTTTATCAGGAATAAATAATATAAAGTAATAGATAACAAGTGATGTAAGTGATCTGTAGATAAATAATACAAAATAATAATAAACATATAACAAATGATTCAAGTATATGATGAACAAGTATAAAGCAACTGACATAATGAATAAATATATAGTAAGTAAAGTGTTATAAACAAATGTCAACTGATTAATAAACGATAAGTGGTATAAATATAGACATAAGAAATGATTGTGTAAATATACAATGCATCAGTATTAAATAGTGTATAGTAAATGATGTAGCTATAGAAGGAGCAAATATATAGATTATAATAAATCATGTAAATATAAGTATAAATAAGAGTAAAACTAATATTAATGTCACATTAATATATTATGAATTAAATAAGCAATGATACAACAGATAATGCATATATATTAGATGATATCGATCTAGAAGATAGATTTAAATAAATATGTAATGAAAAATAAACAGCAAAAATAATAAATAATACATTAAAATTCAATAAATAGGAATTCACACCTCTGAAATATCAGTGTCTCAGATTCCAAAACCTGCCTCCGCGTTCTCTCTTTTCTCGGTGGCCGTCCCACACAAGGACAAGAGGGACTCCCGAGCCCCTTCGTCAGGTAACAAAGAGACCCAGAGGAGGAGACCCAGCCCCCCTGATGCCCGTGTGAATCCAGAGTCTCCCCCCACGAATCCTGGGTCCCCCCCAGAACCCCAGCCAGGCCCTCGCTGCTCCCGGGGCCTCCCCTCGGGTCTCTTCCACCCTGGCAGGCACTACAATGCCAAGTTCCCCATAGGGGAGGTCCCCGTGGCCTGTATAAGTATATGATGACAAGTGATATAAAATAACTGCTGTTTCCCTCCCCCCGGGCACCTGCTGGGCCATCCCCAGGCTCCGTCCAGCCCTGGGCTCTGTCTCTGTCCTCATTGACATTCGCTGTGTTTGACCCTCGCGTGCACAGGACCCAGAACTTCTGCTCTCGGGGGGGTGGGCAGAGATTCCTTCCCATTGCCCCCCTCTTGCTGGGGCCTACGAGAGCCCCCGATGGGACCCCGGGGGACCTCATCCGGCCACCCCATGCACAGGTGACCACAGCCCCATGGTGCTCAATCTTGCTTCCCACCCGCTGGGCCCCTCGGCTGCCCTCCGTCACGCATGCCGTCTGCACGTCCAGAAGCATTTGCTCGTTTGAACTCAGGTTTTCTGCACAAGGCCCGGGGTTCACGCAGATGGCGCCAGGCAGCCCCCGACAGCACACACCCCGGTTTGCCCAGGAACGTCACATCCAGTGTTGGGGGACCTCTCCCCCCGCTGCCACCGTGCTGAGACCAGGAACACCCCAAACGGCCCCTGATTGGTGAACAGGAAAAACAAAATATGAGGGAATCACACCAGGCAGTGAGTAGACACAAGCTACACCCAGCGCCATGCTAAGTGAAAGAAGCCAGGCTGTATTTGTACATTTCCAGAACTTTCCGGAGACCCGACCGGTGGCTGCCAGGGTCCACTACAAACATCTTCCTTTCCTGGGCCCAGCCTGACAGGTGACCCCAGACTGGAGGGGGCGCTTAAAACACTGGGCATGGTGTTTTCTCGGGTTCTGGAGGCCAGCGGTCCAAACTTAAGTTGTGGGCCCAGCCACCGCCATCTGGAAGCTTCAGCGGGGCCCTGCCCGCCTCTCCCGGCTCCTGGCGGCTGCCGGCCGACCGGTGTTTCCTTGGCTTGTGGCCACCCCACTGCAGGCTCTGGCCCCATCTTCTCCGGCCGTGTGCCCCATGCTGTCCTCGGGCCCCTCCTCTCTAGGCCCAGGGTCACATGGGGTCAGAGCCCACCCTGCTCCCGCGTGACATCCTCTTAACTAATCCCACTCGCAGCGACCCTAATTCCAAGCCAGGCCTCGGGGGCCAGGACTTCAGCCTATATTTTGGGGGGAGACCCAATTCACCCCACGACAGGGTGGCTACCTACACGGGGAGACACGACTCTTTGCCTTGGTAAGATCTCACCCAATTGTACACCAAAAAGCATGGATATTACTACGCAAATTACACCTTAAGGAAAAACACCTCATTAGAGGAAATCATCACATACCCCCTAAAAACAGAAAAATAAATGCTGGCTGTCCTCTTGCTGGAAGATACCTTTCTGCCTTTATCCACATTTATTTTAATACAGTGGTGAATAATCCTATTACATTTGACACCCTCCCCGCGTTTTCACTTTACGCTAACACGTTTTTACTCACCATTTATGGCAGATGCCTAATGTTCCTCCAGGAAAATATTCCATTGAATTAGCTGGTTCCCTCCTGCAGAATGCGTGGCTTCGTTACCTTTTTTTCCCTGTTATAAATAAGGCACCATAAACACCTTTCTATGAACAGCTTTTCATTCCTTGGAATCTTTATGTCCCCTGGATAACTTCCCAGGGAAGGGGTTTCAGGGCACAAGCAGCCTGGTGGTTCTGATACCCAAGTTTAAATTCATTTACAGGACCAAAGAGGGGAGGATAGTAAAAATCTCCCAACACCCTCTTCAGGTGAAATCTCCTTTTCCCGCTCACAGGTGTCACAAGTCAATGGAATACCTGCCCTTCATGTTCCCCACCAGCTTTGCTCAGTCCCCAAAGAGGACATTCTTTGTTGGTTCATTACTCACATGTCAAATTACTTTTTACGTGAATTGCTCGCCTGCCCTCACCTCACCTCCCACCTCGGCTGGCATCTTGCATTTTGCCCTGAGCACGTTGAAGGGACCCCCCTGTGTCCGGCTCATTGGTCGTGATGGGTTCTCCCAGGTCAAGGGTCTTGAGTTTTAACTTCCCCTGCAGACATTCTCGATGTTTCTCTCTGGCCACGGCTCCTGGTCGCCTCGGTGCGTTCTGTGGTTGGAGTTGCTGGGATGCAACTTCTCCGTGTTAGAAAAATAAATACTTTTACAAGGTCAGCATTTCCTTCTTCGTCTGTGGCCCTTCACAGGGAAGGTCTTTGGGTATGTGGTGTAAGGGCTGGGTACAACCAGTGTCTCTCGCCCAGGGGGGCTTCTGTCCCCCAATGGGACACCTGACGGTGTCTGGAGATATTTTGGGTAAGATGGCAAAAATCAAGGCGACCCCCCCCAGCTTCTGGGGTTCACCTCCTCTCCCCCCACCCCCAGTTTGTGTATTTAAATGGGTGCAGCCTCCCAGGACCTCAGCAGGTCGGATGATTGTGGGAAGCAGAGTGTCTTGGGTGGATGGGTGGGTGGGGTGTCAGTGGATTCTCTTAACCCAGTGGTTCTCAATCAGGAGTGATCTGGGTCCCCCAGGGGACACTTGACAGTGTCTGGGGACGTTTTTGGTTGTCACAGTTGGGGAAAGGGGCAGCTGCTGGCTTTGAGTCCGGGGAGCCCAGAGAGGCCGCTCAGCTGAACTCTAGACCCTGGTGTCTCCCGGGGTGCCCTGGCCCTCCCTTTATAACCATCTTACAGCCTGTGCTGGTTTGGTGGGTGGGGGAGCTGGCTGCCTCCAGGCCCCCACCACACAGAAGCGCCCCTTTAGACTTTTGCACGGGAAGTAACTTGAACTCGCTGGCGGCCCACTAGCCTTCCACTCGGAAGCCGGCCTGCACCCTGGCAGGGACAGTTAGAGTTTTATTTTTGGGCAAACCCCACCCGGAATCTCACCCAGGGCCTGACCCGGCTGCAGAGGCAAATCTGGGCATACCGGTGCCTTGCCCGCCTCCCGCCCTCCCTGCCCGCCCCCACCCTCCTGCTGAGGGCTGGGGGGGGGTCTCCGGCCTCCAGAGACTCTGCTCAGCCCCCAGGCACAGGTCTTTCCCAGGCTTGGTTTGGTCCCTGGCCGGGGAGGTAGGGGGAGAGGGGTAGGAGAGGCTGTCCACAAAGGCTCTGGAATCTTCCAGGGGCTCCCAGCCCCTCAACTCTCCCAGCCCCAACTTCCACCCTCCTCAGCCTTGCCACGAGGCCCTGGTCATAAGCCAGAGCCGAGGGAAAGCTGAGCAACTTGGGGTTGCTGGGTGCTTCCCTGGGAGGTCGCGGTTGGCGGGGGTAGTGTGAGCCACGTGGGATGCCAGGCACCCTGGGGGGTGGGGGTGGGGGGCTACATGGGACTGCTCCCGCCCTTCCATGGAAAACACACCATGCAACCCAGCCGTCTGCTCTCCGTGTGAGGCTATATTTAGCTGCTGAGTAATTTAGGTATTTTTAAGCAGAACCAAGGGCGGTTTTCCCTGAGTTGGATGTTTTCTGCGGCTGCTTTGATGCCTTCTGTTGAATCAGCGCCCTCTCCGGAGCCTACACTGGGGCTTTTGGCTTCTAGAGCATCCAGGGTGCCGGGCAGTGCCAGGGGAATCTTTTTCTTTCTTTTTCTTTTTTTCTGACGGATCCTTTTGGTGAGACCATTTGCAAGTTTCCAGGCAGTTGCTACAGATAAGAGAGATGCCCCTTTTCACTCTGCCTGCTCTATGCCCCGATTGGGACATCCTGCAAAATGAGAGCTGGTGTCCGAACTCAGATGTTGTCACCAACACAGCATGACCCACTCTGCTTGTTCTGAGCTCCCCTGGGACGTGAGATGAGAGTGTGTGTAAGACACTGTATAGTTTTATCACCCAGGCAGGTTCGGCTTTCCACCAGCATTTCTGCCCCCTTCCGGCCTCGCGGTGCCCTGTAACCACCTGTCTCTAACCCCTGGCCGCTAAGAATCTGCCGCCCATCTCCAAGCTCCTGTCATTTCAGATGTACCATATGCATAGGGCTGTAAGCATGGGACTTGTGCAGATGGCCCTCTCCCATGCCCCCCAACCCAGCACCCACATGGCTGCATGCATCCATCATTCATTCCCTCTCATTGCCGAACTGAGCAGGGATTCTTTGAAAATCTGAAATCTGCCTCTCCTTTCCGGAAGCTGCCCAGCGCCACTAACAGCAGGACAGATGCTGACAAAATGTGTCGCGACAGAAGCACAGGATGCTGCCTCGTTACCTGTCTCAGCGTCCACCTGGATGGACCGAGAGCTTCTGACCCTCACCTCTGCACCCCAAGCCCCACCCCCCCACGGGAATCTCCTCCTCTGCTGGCATCAGACCTGGGTCCTTCCCTGGGTGGGGGGGGGTGTCCTAGGCCCTGGGGGGTGCTAAGTCACCTCCCTGGGCTCCTCCCACTAGATGCCAGCAGCACCCTCCTCCCCAGCCATGACACCTATGAATGTCCCCGGGTCACCTCGGCTGGTACATGCCTAGCCTGGGGCCCACCAAGTGAAGCCAAAGTAGGGGATACAGCATTTTCACTTCCTCCAAGAGCAGAAAAGCTTTTGCACAGCCGAATTAACAAAAGAAGTTCACCTCGCTCAGACATGATTGGGGGGTTGGGTGGGTTGCATGAAATGGCCCAGTTGCCCTGGAAAATGGCCTGGCCGGTTCCTTCAGAAGTGGAACCCTCAGCCCTCTGCATCCCTGGGCATCTCTTCCGGAGAAACGGAGACTTTGGGTCAGGCAGAAACCAGAAAGCGAGTGTTCGCGGCAAACCTGGGAGAAAGAGCCAAAAACCTGAATCCTGGCACCTTGACAGGTGGATGGTTTTTCCACTGCCCCTTGCGATAAAAAGACCCGAGCACCAGATGTGGCCTCTCTCTCCAGCCAATATGACAAGCAAACTCACCGCCCTCCCCCTGTCTACGTGGGACATGACTCCCAGGGATTTGGACCTTCCTGGCAACGTGGGACAGAAATCCTAGAATGAGCTGGGACTCAGCACCAAGGGACTGAGAAAACCTCGACCGAAAGGGGGAAGAGCGAAATGAGACAAAACAAAGTGTCAGTGGCTGAGAGATTTCAAATAGAGTCTAGAGGTTATCCTGGAGGTTATTCTTACACATTAAATAGATACCACCTTTTTAGTTAAGGTATAATGGAGAGGCTGGAGGGAACTGCCTGAAAATGTGGCGCTATATTCCAGTAGCCATGTCTCTTGAAGATGATTGTATAATGATATAGCTTTCGCAGTGTGACTGTGTTGATTGTGAAAACCTTGTGTCTGATGCTCCTTTTATTTACCTTATCAACAGACGAGTAAAACATATGGATTAAAAATAAATAAATAATAGGGGGAACAAATGTTACAATAAATTGGGTAGAGGCAAATTCTAGCAATCAATGAGAAGGAGGGGTAAGGGGTATGATATGTATGAGTTTTTTCTTTCTTCTTTTTCTGGAGTGATGCAAATGTTCTGAGAAATGACCATGGTGATGAATATACAACTGTGTGATGATACTGTGAGCCACTGATTGCACACCAAGTATGGAATGTTCATACATTAAGAATCTTCGTGTTGTATGTTGACTGGTTTTCTTAATAAGAATAAAAACATAATAAAATTAAAAAATAGACCCGAGCAGGCCGTGCCCGCGTTGACCTGAGTGAATCTCCAGGGAGTGAGGCCACGTGAGCAAAGCAAAAGCCACAAGGTTCTAGGTTAGGTGGTTCTGGTTATATAACATTTCATTTTTTTTTTTTGTAGCTTTTCATGTATTTTTATTATTTTATTTTTATTTTATTATTATTTTAAATTATGTTTTAGATGACATTCTTGAAATGACAAATTATGGAAATGAAGGCCAGCTCCGTGGATGCAGAGGGGCCAAGACAGTGGGCATGGGGGGGGTGGGGGGGCGCAGAAGCCTGGGGGCTGGAATGTTCCAGATCTTCCCTGTAACGGAGCCACAACCCTGTTGGGGACACTGCATAGTTTTGGGAGATGTGGCTGTTGCATGGGGTGGGGGGCCGTTGCATGGGGTAGGGGGCCATTGCATGGGGTGGGGTTCCCAGACAGCTCCCCACTCTGTGTTATTTCTTAAAGCTGCATGCAAATCTACCATGACCTCCAAATGAAAACTCGAACGAAAGATGAAAAATGAACCAAAGTATTTGGGGGAAAAAAAAAAAGTCGAAATCGTCCCCCCCCTCCCCAAAATAACAAAGCAGTAGTCTGTGATGCGGTAAAGCTCCCCTGTCTTGGGGTGAGGGATGGGAGCAGATGGGAAGGGGCCCTGACCGCCCCCCCCCCACCATTCCCACTTTGTTCGCTACGACACCCAGTTCCTGGGTTGGGTTATATTCACAGGACGGTAGGTGTGATGATGCGGTTAGACCAGCTTGAATCCCCCCACCAGGGTCTGAGGAGGGCCTGGAGCCGGCCCGGGGTGTGATGGGGTATGGGGGTGTTATCGCGAATCATCCACCCATGCGTCACATGAGCTGCCCTCTGCACCCTCCCACTCGACGTGAGCCCCAACCCAGCAGAAGATTCCAGAAAGTCCTGCAGGATCCCGCCGGCCCCTTCAGGCTCCTGTGGCTGTAACTCACCAGTGGGGAGAAGCCACCTCCATGTAGGAAACTCAAGGAAACCCAGTGCATGCCACTTGGCCGCCTTCTAGGGAGAGCATGCCTCCCCCCCCCGCCCCCTGCCACCACAGCTCCCCAAGTCCCCAGGTTGCGTGTGTGGGGGCTAGTTCTGGGTTTTTACCTCCCCATGCACATGAGCTGTCACAGGTCAAGTCTCAAGACAGAGTCCAGCACGGGCGGGTAGCTCCCAGCGACAGACGGATGGACAAACGCACGAATGAGTGAATGAATGATAGTGTCCCAGACTACCACTTACCAGGCTGCCCCTTGTCCGACTGCCCCCACCCTGCTTTTCCGTGGGGAGCAGCCTCAGTCCAGAGTGCAGAGATTCCCATGCGGAGGGGGGCGGTTCTGATCTGTCCCTCCCCCCTCCCTCCCAGGGCACACAGGGCGAGATCACGGCTCGGGGGGAGGGGGCTGCTCCTGGCATCCTCTTCCTCTGCCCCCCCTCCCAGGGCGGTCAAGTCCCGGTCTGCTCCCCCTGCAGCTCTCTGGACGCCGGGGCCCAGAGCCGATGGCAGACAATGTCAGCCACTAACAACATAGCTCAAGCTCGGAAGCTCGTGGAACAGCTGCGCATCGAGGCCGGCATTGAGCGCATCAAGGTGAGCGCCCCCACCCCCCACCCCAGCCCCACCTGCTGGGTGGTCCCGGGCCCCCACCCAAGGGGCTGCAAAAGGTCCCCAGTCCGGGGAAGCAGGAGGGAACAGGCCTTTAACCCCCGCCTGCTTCCCTTCCGCCTTGTTTGAATGTTTTACAAGTTTAATTTTGATGTTTAATGAAGAGGAAAGGGAAGGGGAAAGCAGCTCCCACTTGCAGGCAAAGACCAGAAGCGCCCGAAGCAAAAAGAGGCAGCTGGCCTGGCCCTGTGCCCTGCAGACTAGCCTTGAGTCTGGGAGGGGACAGGGCGCGAGAATGGGCCTCGGAGGTGCCTGCGTCCCCCTGGCCAGCGGCAGAGTGGGCACCCTGGGGTCTCCGTCCAGGGGGCCCAGCATTGGCCTGGTGCAGCAGGACCCTTACTGCTGGGCTGGGGAGCAGAGAGCCAGAGGTGACACAGCTGGACAGACAGATTCGCCCCTGGTGGCCGGGCGGTAGAAGAGGGACATGGAAAGGGTTTGGACATGGAGGCCCCCCACAAGCCGTCTTGGGGCTCCGGACCTGGGGCTGCGGAGAAAAAGAGGCCTGGGCATTTGCAGAGCAAGCCCGGGCGACGTGCTCTTGCCCTCCGGAGCCCCTGCTAGCCCCCAGCCCCTGCCGAGTGTGCTCACCCACCTTGCTCACTTGATTGTCAAGGAGGAGTCCCCCCTGACCCCCAACTACCATTTTGGAAGTCGGGAAAAGGGAGGCCAGGACTTGACCTGTTCCTCCTTGCAAATACTGAATCCCGCCTGAGGTTTCACGCTTCCCTCTTCTCACCTTCCCCCACCCCCAAAAAACCATGGCAACCAGACCCAGGAGCATCAGTGGTGGACTGGCCAGCCAGGCCGAGGCCCCGCTAAGGAGAGGGCACCCCACGGCCTCCTGAGCCCCGACTAACTCAGAGCTTCCCCTCTGGGCATGGGGGGGGCATGGACAGAGGCTAGCCCTGGCACCCGGGGAAGGAGCTGTCCTGGAAACACCAGGGGTACGGGGAGGGGTCCGGAGCTGGGGCCACACCCACCAGCTATTTTCAGGCCCCCGAGACAGTTTTTGTCCCCTAGGGAGGCTGGTTCCCAAATGGAAGCATAGACGCCAAACTGGGCGGACACCCTCAGAGGTGGCTGTCCCGGGAGCGGCCCCCAAGCTCCCAGGACAGCGTCCGTTTCTGCAGAGAGTTTGCCAGGCATTTTTTCATCGCTGCCTGTTTCGTTTGTTTTATTTCACCTTTGTTTTTAAATTTTTTGTTTTGCAATCGTTTCAAGCTTCCAGGAAACTTGTAGCCATATGCAGAAGTCCAGCCTATCCCCAACCAGATACCCAGACTTGCCACCTTTTAACATTTTGCCACATTTGTCATGTCATTCTATCTCTCCATCTGTCCAGCTGGCTTGTCTCTCTGTCCATCTATCTATCTACCCATTCATCTGTCCATCTTCCAGTCCATCCATCTGTCTGTCTGTCCATCTTTCTACCTATCTATCCAACAATCTGTCCATACATCTAATCTGCCCTTCGGTTTGTCTGTCTGTCCTTCTACCCACCCATCTCCCTCACCTGAGCATGGGTTGTAGACGTCACATGCCTTGAACCCTTCACACTTCCCTGTACATTTCCTAAGAACAAGGACATTCTCTTCTGTAGCCATTAGGTGCACTTGTGAAGTTCGAGAAATTTAACATTGATCTAAAGCTTGCAGTCAGCTTTTTTACTCCAATTTTTTTTTCCAGCTACCCCAATAATGTGCTTTGGGGCCTTTTCTCCTCCCTTGTTAGACCCCATTTAGGTCATGTGTTACATCTCATCGGCGTCTCCTTCATCTCTCACTTTTTTTTCTTGCATGGGCAGGCACCGGGAATCGAACCCGGGTCTCTAGCATGGCAAGCGAGAACTCTGCCCGCTGAGCCACTGCGGCCCGCCCCTTCGTCTCTCTCTCGTTTGATTTTACTTGTGGTGGTAGCATGTACACAACCTGCCCATTCCATCTCACTCACCCCCAAGCATGCCATTTGGGGAGATCCACCACCCATCACCAAAACTCTTCCACCATCCAAGCTCCGGCCTCCTTTCCGCTGCATTGAATGGTCCAATCAGAAATGGGGGGAGGGAGGGAGGTGCTTCAACCACCCACGAGAGGACACCCAGTGGTGGGCAGAAGTGTCCCTACTCACCCTTACCTGTGCACCTGGAGCCCCAGCCTCCAGCCCCCCCAGCACCTAGAGAACCCCCGAATGCATAGTTAGGTGAAGCAACGATGTGGCCAAGGGGTCTCCCCCTGCATGTGGCCCCAGCTTTTCTGTGACCCCAGCTTTTTCCAGTGGGTGAGGGAGGGTCCCCCTTGCCTCCTTGCTCCTGCCTCTTTCAACGGGCCAGATCCAGAAGACGCTGACCTTGGCCAGGGGTGCCGGCCCCTCCCCAGGCCACGGTGCCCCTGCTGGGGTTGACTGCCACCAAAACGTGGTATCCAAAAGGGCTTTTCTCATCCCCCTGGGAGGCCCGGGAGCTGTTATTGAACCTTCCCCGACCGTGTTGGGTGTTCAGGCAGAACTTCCCCTGTAAGTTCCTTTCTTGGGGTGTCCATCCATCCATCCGTCCATCCATCCATCTGTCCCTGATCCTTTTGTTCAACATCTCAGCAGTTCCTGCTGAAGGATGCTCAGCTCTATTTCTCAGAGTAATTTTTTATTGCGGTAAAACACACATAACATAAAAATTTACCATCCGTGGTATTTAGTGCCCTTACAACGTTGTGAAACCAGCGCTACTCTCTAGTTCTGGAGCCAGCATGCTAAAAGGAAATCCCTCCAGCTCTGTGCCCATTAGTGGTCGCTCCCCATGCATCCCCAATCCCAGCCCCTGCCAAACATGAACCCACTTTGCATCTCAATTTCTACTAGACAGTCTACAACGTGGAATCAGACAATCGATGGCCTTTCGTACCTGGCTCCTTTCACTGGGCATCATGTTTCTGGGGGCCCCCTCCACCTTGCAGTGGGTCTGACGATGTCATTTCTTTTACCGGCTGAATCGTATTCCACTGCCTGGTCAGACCCCAGTGGGTTTCTCCCTTCATCAGCTGCCAGACCCTTGGGCAGCACCCCCCATTTGGCAGTCACGAATCATGCAAATCGTTCAGACGTGTGTGTTTCAGTCCTTCTTATTTCTCTTTTCTCCTCCTTGTGCCCACACACAGGTCTCCAAAGCCTCATCCGAACTCATGAGTTACTGCGAGCAGCACGCCCGCAACGACCCCTTGCTGGTTGGAGTCCCTGCCTCCGAGAACCCCTTTAAGGACAAGAAACCCTGTATCATTCTATAGCTCTGTTCTCTTGTGTGCCGTGCACGCAAATTTTCTCTCTTGCTCTTGCTCTCTCTCTCTCTCCCCAGCAGGGCATTGTTTAGTCCTTAGCTCAAGTAAAACTTCTCGAATCCCCAAAACTTTTAATTCCAAAAGAAATGCAAAGTGCCATGACCACAAAGACGGGGTTAAGAACTATCGTCTCACTTTAGATGGGTTTAAAGACCAGTATCGAGCCCTTCTCAAGGGCCCCATCTGAAGGGAGTGGCAGCCCCACAGCCACTTCCCATCAAAGGCCACCCAAATGTCCAAGCGATGTGGTAACAATTTTTTAAAACTCTCAAAGGCCCTCAGAATTTTTTGTAAAACTCCCAAAGGCCCAGCCAAGCTGGGCAGGGCAAAAGGAAATGAGACGGGACGATTCACCGCCGGCTCAGCCAGGCCTGGCTGGGCAGCGGCTCCCCGATAACTGGCCATTTGTGAAAAGCCTGCCGCCGGGTCTCTGGGATGTTTTTTAAGCAGAGGTAAAATGTGGGGCTGGGGGGGTGAGGGTACATAACCACTCTCTTCTTTTTGTTTAAAAAATTGTTATTCCACTCTGCTAAGGCCAGATTTTGATGGCTAAACCCATTAACAAAGCAACGACGTGAAAGACACACACACACAGGTTTTAGGGGCCAGGGAGAGGGGGCTCTGTCTATGAAATGCCAAGTATTTGCCACTCTGCAGCCACGCCGGGTCCCCTGCCCTCTCCTCGGGACCCCCCCATCCATCACCAAAACAGACTCCGAGCAGCTCTCCCTGGGGCTGGTCTCTCGAATTGCCAATCACGTTCTGCTTTGTTTTGACCCGGAGGCTCGGGCGTGGGTCGTTTTGGGCTCCAGACCGACTTGGCTCTCCCGGTTTGGGGTTTGTTTGTGTTTTCCTTTGCACTTCTGCCCCTTGTCACCTGCCACGTTTCAAGCAGGAACACGCTCCTGGCGGGCAGAGCCGCTTTTTTTTGCTTCAGCGCCTTAAAAAGTTGTCCTCCATCCGAGAAACGCTCAGCTCTTCCCTCTCCTTGCTGGTGCCAGGCCCTTCGCTTCGTCCCCCGCCCGCCACCTCCGCCCCTGCCCCCACGACCTGGGACGCTGGGTTCCAAGAAATGAAACCTCGTAGGAGTAGAATTCATCGCACACCCCAACCGCGCTGGGAATTTAAGGGTCCGGGAGTAGAGAGGGGGATGCTTTTGAAAAACTTAGGTTCTCCTCTTTCTCGATGTGGACAGGGAATGGAGGCTGGGGGTGCAGAAGGCAGGGCCCAGCGCTCGCCCCTCCCTGTCCCCTCGCGGCACCTGCAGCCAAAACTCACGTCTGTTCCTTGGGCGTCCCCTCCTGTCCTGCTCACTTAAGATCACCCCACCGGGAGCTGGCCTAGAAGCACCTGGGGACAGAAACCAGCCCATATCTGTCTCTGCAAGCCCAGGTCCTCCCCTTACAACTGCAGGGGCACACGGGGCCAGGGGACGGCCAGGGGACAACCTGGGTGGACAGGGACAGAACCCCTGGCCGGGCCTTCACGCTCCCTTCCCATTAGGGTCCACTCAGCCCCTCCCGCCTGCAGCTTTGCCAAAGCAGAGAAGCCTCCCTAGGGCCAGCCTTGGGAGCAGTGGGTGGAGAGAAGTCCAGAGGCCCTGGGCCGGCTCCCAGAGGGCTCCAGGCTGGAGGATCTAGGCTGCTTCCTGGCTCCCCGGCAGGTCCGGGAGGGCCAGGGAGTTGGGAGCCCCCCTTGGATGGGAGAGGTAGGGAAAGCTTCCAGGTCAGGCGCTCTCTTCTTCACCAGGCTATGGTAGGGGACTCCCCCATCCCAAGCAGAGACAACAGGAAGGGGCCCGGGGCACACACAGGTCCGGGATACCTGCCAGGGTCAAGGTGGCTGTGGGCGGGCCTCGCCAAGGCCACAGCTGCTGTCAGGAGGCCCCGCCCCCACCCCGCCCCCTGGACCCTCCTGGGTGGGGTGGGGGGTGGCCTGCAGGTTGAAAAAGCAGCTTTAATCCTCAAGGCTGCATCAGGTGCTGGTGCATCTGTCCCGCCTCCATGGCCTCCACCCACCAGCTCCATGCTGGCCACCAGACCCCAAGGGGGACAGGCAGAGCCAGCCCTGGACAGTGTCCTGGGGGCCCACACGGTCCCTTCTCTTGTGCTGGCCACCCCCTGCTCGGCCAGAGGGAGGATGAGGGCCCAACTGTGCCAAGCCCATTCCACCTGTGTGTCCCCACGTGGGTGACCCCAGAGAGGCTGGTGGAGGGACGAGGCCAGGGTCCCCAGACGGAGGCCCCAGCCATGTCCTCACCCCACGGGCCCAGCCCCCCGTGCCCTTCTGCTCCAGCCGAGGCCCACACAAATCCTGGAGCCAGGCGAAGGCCTGCAAGTGCCCAGAAGTCAGGGACCCCTGGGTCCAAGCCCCACATTCCCTATAAACTGAGGCCTAACGTGGTAGGGTGTCGATGAGGACGTGCTGACCCTGGGTTGTTCTCCCACGGCACCCCCGCTGCATCTCCACTTCCCTGGGGATACCTGGCCAGCCCACCTCTCCCCTGCGTGCCCGCTGCCCTGCCCCCTGCACTCAGTGACCACACGAAAACCTCGGACCCCGGGGAGGAGGGCGGGCGACAGGCAGACCCCAGTGAGTTCTGAGCTTTGGGGAAGATACCCTGCAACTGTTCTCTCCTCTGAGAGTCAGTCTCGATGCTGAGAAATGTTCCATGGCCCGGAACCATCAGCACAGGTTGCAGGAGCTGCTTGGGCTTTCCTGTTGCATGTTTTGACATTGAAACTTTTTCTTTTTTTTCCAACGCTTTTTTGGGGTTGTATGTCCCCCACAAGGCAGGGAGCCGGTGCTGGCGGGAGCATACACCTTCTGCTGGGGAAACAAACAAACAAACATGCAGGGGTGAAGGAACTGGAGTTTCCCTCTCTCCTGCAGCTCGTTCAGGGTTTCCAGCAGGTTCCAGAAGGAGCTAGAACACACATCCTTCCCCTCCCCCCGCCCCCAAAGTAACTCCCTACCCAAGAGGACAGGGCAGTTAACTCTGCTGTGACCTCCAGTCCCTGGGGACATAAGGGACTTACTTCTCCTCCGTGTCATCAGCCCCTTTGATGGAGGGGAGGTCACCGTCACCGGGTCCTGGGTCACGTGTGCTGTCATTTCTGTAAAGGCCCCCGCCCTGCCCGCCCTTGGGGGCAGGTGGGAAAAGGCCAGCAGGGCCACCGCCAGCACGTGAGTGTCCTTCCCTGGGGACTGCTTTTCAAAGGACGCCCCCTCCCCGCCAACCCCCTGGGAAAATGCCACCTGGCAGACGCTCCGGCTCAGCTCCCCATCCATCCAGACCATGGCCAAATGTCATGGAGACCTGTTGCCTGTTCCCAGAAGCAATCTGTGATTCCAGTAGGTTCTAACCCATCTGCCCTTGGCTGTCTGGTTGTTATTATTTCCGAATTTTTGAAATCCCGGGGCGCACGCCTCCACCTCCCCACCCCCACCCCCCTGCTGCCCCAATTCCTTGCAGTGTTTTAATATCGTGTGTGGAATTGTTAAGACGAAGTGAATTAATACACAATGAAAAAAAAAAGGCTCTCTGTTCCTTTTCTCCTGGCTCTGGGCCTTCCTTCTCGCCCCAACTGGGAAATCAGGGGGCGGGGTCTCTCCTGCTATGAGAGTGTCTTCCTTGCCCCCCAACCACCACCTCCCCTGGCCAGTGAAAGTCCACACGAGAGGCCCCTGGGGCCGGTCCCCTGCAGAGCTGGCTTCACCCTGGGGCTCAAGGCACCTACAAGTGAGCAACGCTCCACCTCGCTGGAGTCTCCGGTTTGTAACTGGAAAACCTGGGAGGGGGATCTGTTTTCGGGTCTGCGCCCGTGTCAGTTATGCGCCCTGCAGTTTGGCATCGCCGCTGGGAAGGCATCGCATCTTTTAAGGGCTTAGAAAATGGGGGATCCTGCTCCTCCCCCTTTGGCCTTGTACTCCTGCCCCGTGACCACGAAAGACCCCCGGGAAAGACTGCAATTGAGAACTGGAGTCTTAGACCAGGAGGCAAGGAGTTACAGTTCTAATAATAAAAATAAAAGGTTTAAGTGGGTATCTCTGTGTTCTGTGAACAGAGAAGAACTTCCTCCCTGTAAAACAGCTATAGCATCAACAACATAAAAATTATCCTCTGTGTATCAAAAAGTAGACGACTAAACAGCAGAAAACAAGTTGGGGGGTTATAGCAGCAAGAGATGCAATAAAGGAATAATATCCTTCATATAGAAAAAGCTCCTGCAAATTAAAAAGAAAAATAGTGAGATGCCAAAAGATAAATGGAGCTAGGATGAGTCCTGGGAGCCGAGCAAAAGGCATCTGGCACTAGAATGAATGAGGGTGTTTATGGTGGCATTATTCAGTTGGGAAGCAACCCAAGCACATCAACAGTTGGGTGGATGAAAGCGTGGCAGAGCCCTCCGATGGGATATCATTCAGCCTCCGAAAGGAATGAAGCTGCGATACATGCGACAGCATGGATAGACCTCGGACACGTCACTTTGAGTGCAAGAAGCCAGACACAAAAGGACAGATATTGCAGGATCTCACTGAAAGGAAACATCTAGAAGAAGCAAATTCACAGAGACAGAAAGGAGATGAGAGGTGGGCAAGGGCTGGCGGAGAGGGGCCGGGGAAGTGACAGCTTCAGGGCCCAGAGTTTCTGTCTGGGGGGATGGAAAAGCGTGGGTAGTGGGCACGTTCTGGAAGTGACTGATGCCACCAAACTGGACCCTTAAGATGGTTAAAATGGCAAATTTTCTGTTATCTATGTCACCGCAATACGTTTTTTAAAGTGTTCGACCACAGTTTATCTTAATGATGAAATTTCTCCTTCTTGCTTCAAATGCGTCAGGATTAAGAAAAGCTGTCGGGGCCGTGCACACAGGAACACAGCAAAGGGCTTCCCACAAGTGCGGGTCTGACCATCCCGGGAAGTGATTTGGAGTCTGTCCCTGGAGCACCGAGAGATCACCAGAAATGCAGGCAGTGCCCAACGATGAGGTTTCAGGCCTCCGTTGGGGTCCAGTCACAAGCACAGATATTTGCCGCCTTCAAATGCTCACGACTTTGATATATAAGTGACGTACCACAGAATTCCCCCTTGTACAGTGTGCAGTGCAGTAGATGTGCCGCCATCAGCACTACCTAATTTCAGAATATTTCCATCACCCCCAGAAGGGACCCATTAGCTGTCACTCCCATTTCCTCTCCCCAGCCCCTGGCAACCACTGATGTGTTCTCGTCTGTCTGGATTTACCTATTCCGGACATTTCGTATCAGTGGGATCAGACAATATAAGACCTTTGGTCTGGCTTCCTTCTCTGAACGTCATGTTTTCAAGATTCATCCCTGCTGTCGCAGGGTGTGTATGAGCTCTGTCTGTAGGCCACGTCCATTGCATGGTTGGACCACATTTTGTTTCTCCATTACGCCTGGATTTTAAGGCCATCGGAAGATGCTTAAATAATAGTGCGAACCCCAGGTGTAAGATTTTGCACATATTACTCTCAAATGTATTGAAAAAAAATATATAGACATGTCTATATATTGAAAAAAATATATAGCCATTTCTATAAAGAAATATATAGACACAGGAGATGAGCCAACATTTTTTATAACTTTTCCCCCTGATTCCCAAAGCAAAATTTAATCATCTTAGAATCTGTGGAAAATAGCAATGAGGATTCCAAGGCTGTCCTTGGTGCCATGCTTTTATTCTTTACAAGTGAAAAGAGCCCTCCCTCATTGGACACCCCCTCTTCAGTACCAATATCCACTGCTGACAGTCAGTGCAAACCCCTCCACCCTGCTGCCTAAACACATGCAAATGTGAATGTCCCAGGAAACATCCTGGCAGTAACTAATACGTATTATCATGTAGTTGGATTTGTCCTTTGGGCCTCCCAGAAAGCCTGCGAGGGAAGTGTTATGAACCCATTGGGCAGATGAGCAAAAAAAGGGTTTGGGACGTTGCACGGTTCCCTCAAGTTGCACAGTTGGGCAGGGGTCCCACCAGACCCTCAGCTCTCTTCACCGGGAGCCACCAATCCTAACAATTACAGAGAGTTGTGATCAGTTTTTCAAAATTGGGATCACTCAACACAGATTGCTCTGGAACTTTTTGTTTGTTTTCTCCTAACTTCATATCCTAGGCAGCTTTGGGATCTGTTACCCTGCCTCTCCTCCCTCCCAGGAGGCAGGACAGGGACACAGACAGCTTACATGCTTTTGCGTTCCTGGGGAGCCGGGTCCAATCCCAGGCAACAGAAGTGAGGGAGGAGGACAGGAGGCAAGGGAAGGCAATGAAGAAAGCATGCCACTGAGACCCCCAAAGCAGAGCCCGACTGATGGCTTGGCCCGGGGACCAAGCCCCTCCACTAAGTTGCAGAAACTTGGTCTCAGGGCCTTGAGGGATGGGATGAGGGTGGGAGAACTGACCCATGGGCCTCCCATTGACCAAAAAGCTCACCCTGTTCTGCCTGAGTACTTGCCCCATGCTGCAGCAGCTGGGGCCCACCCAGAGCTAGATGCGAGGCAGGAGATTCTGCAGTGGGTCGAGGGCGGGGTCTCCAGCCAGGACCCTCCACATAATTTATGGGTCCAGAGAGAAAAGAAACGGCATTGTGCATTGTTCGAAAAATATTAAGAATTTCAAGACGGCGACACCAGAGCCAGCCTTTCGAAGGACGGGCCCCTCACACACCCACAAAGCTGCCTCATATACACCCCAAAATGTTTAAGCTTTCCTATGGTGGAAGAAAACATCACAACAGATTGAAATAATTTACCAACGTCCCCCTGAAAGGTCAAAGTGAAAAAGCAGGAGTGTTGGTGACTATGTCTGCTCCAGCATCAGTTCTTTGGGGGATGGTGGAGGTGGAGGTGTGAACTAGTGCAACCCTATCAGAGAAGGTCTGAAAATTTCTTATGAAACTCAACAAATACCTCCCCTATGACTCGGCAGTTGTGCTCACAGGTATTGTGAGAAATTAAAACACCTCCACAAAGTCTTGGAAAGAATGTTCAGAGCAGCTTTTTCTTATAATAGTCAAAACCTGGAAACATCTCAGGACTCCAGCGGCAGGTGAGTGGGCCAGCAAACAGTGGCCCTTTTCATTCCAGGGGATGCTACTCAGCAGTTACAAGGAACCAGACGGCTAAGTGCCATCGGATGCCTGACTCACACCAGCTGTAGGCGCGGGGAAGGAAATCTGCCACAAGGGACAAGACGGGAGGAGTCCATTTCTATGGAACTCTGGAATGGGCCAACTTTGTGCCCGTGCTTTGTGAACAGCTCAATAATGCCCCCCCACCCATCCAACCCCTCTGGCCCAAACAAACAAAAAATAAAAATGCCCACATTGGAATTCCCCAGAGCCTGTATATATATATATTCCCTGATATGGCTCAAGGGACTTTGCAGGTGTGATGAAATGAAGGCCATCGAGATAGAGCAGACTGGATCGTTAGGTGGTCCCAGGGTCATGATAAGGGCCATTCTAACAGGGGCAGGACAGTGGGTGTCACTGGGAGATGTCACATGGCTGGAGCAAGAGGTTGCAGGGAGGCAAGGGCCATGAGCCAAGAAATGCAGGAGACATCTAGAAGCTGGACAAGGCAAAGGAATGGGTTCTCCCTGGAAGCCTCCGTAAGGTCCAAGCCCTGCCAACACCTTGCTTTTAGACGTGCAACTAGTGAGGTGGACAGAACTATATCCCGCCAAAAGAGGATACCCAGTCCCCGAGGTGTGGTGGGCCTTACTTGTAAATAAGACCCTTATGGATGTAATCAAGGGAAGAGAGATCATTCTGGATTAGAGTAGGCCCTAAATCCCACGAAGAGGAGAGGAGACAGAGACACACAGAGAGGAGACCACGTGAAGACGGATGCCGAGTTTGGACGCTACACGCCGCGGCACGCCGAGGGACTGCCAGCCCCCACGGAGGTCAGGAAGAAGCCAGAAGCAGTTCTCTCTTAGAGCCTCCAGAAGCACCCAACGCTGCTTTGATTTCAGACTTCTGGCCTCCTGAACTGTGAAAGGACAGCTTTCTGTTGTCTTAAGCCTCCCATTTTAGTGGCACTTTGTTAGGGCAGCTGTAGGAAGCTAATAAAGCTAGGAGAGAAGACAAGGTGCTCACATGAAGCCAGCTAGAGGTAGGTGGGACTGGTGGGGAGAAGGCGGAACAAAAAAGGGGGGGCCTCTGAGGTTGTGCTAAGAGGTGCAGACCATCTCTCATCAGCTGTGGGAATTCAACAAACAGGACGACAAACCGCCAGGAAGCACTGCCCCTGGGACCTGGCAGAACCCTGAGTCAGAACGAGCTCTCTAACATGGCCACATAATTTGCAGGGTCCCTCAATCCAAAATTGTTATGAATTTCAAGATGACAAGAGCAGAACATTAAACCATGGGTCCTCCTGAAAACGCGGACGGCACACCCAGGAAGCCGACCCTGCCTCTCGATGCAGGACCTTTTAAGATGCTTCGTTTCGAACAAGGGAACCTGTAAACCCCTCCTTGCATTTGCAACCAACTTTCCAAGAAATGCCGTACCAAAATATTCACTCAACCTGGGCTGAACATCATAAAGCCCCTTTGCTCAAGGAGATGGTGTAAATTATATATATATATATAATGTGTGTGTGTGCCCCTTTCAAATCAAACTGCCTGCATCTTGTTTCTGAAATTACGAGGCTAATCTGTAAATTGAGATCACGTTTCCCTTTAAGATGTTCAGACTGGAACTAGCAGATCTCGTCAGCATTCCCAGCCAGGCCCGGACACTGCAGCATGGAGACACAACTGTCACAGCAAGAATGAGGAATCCAAGGCCCCAGGCCTGCGTCCAGCTCCATAACTGACCTTCAGAGCCTCTTTAGGCTTTTCTGTTCCCTTCAAAAGAGACGATGAGCGAGGAGCACGTGAGCTGAGAGGCCATATTCACCATACAAGTTTCAACCCGTGTCCCAATCCCAGGCCACATCACCTGTACCGGGTAGTGGCTTTCTATTTTTATAAATCTTGTCATCACATCATGTTACTGTAATGCATTAGATTATTTTCCTCTACAAATACATTTGTTTCTTAACTGTAAATATTTAAAAGACACCCCAGTTTCTTCATCCTGTTTCAGGGTTTCTTCTTTTTCTTTTTCAAAAAATGCATTCGCGGGTGGTTCGGTGGTAGAATGCTCGCCTTCCATGTGGGAAACCTGAGTTCAATTTTTGGACCATGCACCCCCCCCAAAAAAAATAAATAAATAAAATATATTGGAGGTTCCCCCATTAGGGGTGGTTCAGTGCTAGAATTCTCACCTGCCCTGCAGGAGACCCAGGTTTGATTCTGGCCCATGCACCCAAAAATATAAAAAGGACATCGGGACGCTCAACAAGTGGAAACGGCCCAGCCTGTCCGTCTGTGACCTCGACAAGCCATTCCAGTAGCTGGTGCTTATTTTCAAAGTTGAAAGCAAGGGCCCCTTAATAATGCTACAAGGAGTAATGCACAACAGAAATGAAGCTTTCGCACTAAATAACACCATGTCAAAATATCTAAAGCAAGACCTGTAAGAACACTAGAGATCCTGCAATGGTTCTAAAAGACTAGTCTTAACATCCTCTCATTATTTCAGTCACTTCCAGTTTGTCACCCTACAAAGGAAACGCAGTGTACCAGCATGACACAAGCACAGTTTCTCCAGGGGGGTGGTGGCAGTTGGGTTCTCTGGGAAGCAGACTCTGCATCTAGTATGCAGGATGTTTACAAGGGAGGAACTTTGGGATCAAAACCTGTGGAAAGGGGGAGGAAGCCTCAGGCCACCCCAAGGGAGCTCTGGGGCCGGAAGGGCCTGTCCAAATTGTCCCTTCTTGAGCCGAAATGGCAGAGCCTTTGTATCACCACCTTCAAACACTGTCCTGGGAGGCCAGGCAGCTCGCTGCAGCCGAAGCAACCCCTGAAGAGCGGGCAAATGATGGGTGTCTGACAGCACCCCCAGAAGCCAGGGCGATCCATCCTTCCATTGCCAGCTTTCACATTTCACATTCTTCACACATAAAGAGAAACCAAAGAGAAAAGCTCTGGAAATGAACTCATGTCAAATAAGAGGACAGGGAGTCCATAAACCAACCTTGGCGTGGCACATGTTTCATTGACAATAGTTAGAAAGGTTGTTTTCTTACTACAGAGAGGGTAAAAGAGACTTTTAGAAGACCGTGGTATAAAAGCACAAATGCTTACCTAAGCAATGACTTTAAACCTACCTGGACTCCTGCCTTTGATCCACTGCCAGTTTCAAATCACTTCCCTTGGGGACCTTTCCTCCTCCTGAACCCTGGCCTGCCCTCCACTTCCCACCCCTCCTGGCAATTCCACGTGAAAGTCTCCAAGCTAGGCAGCCAGTGAGGGGGACCTCAGGATCTGGTCTCCCCAGAGAGCCAAGGAGAGGAGGCTCCATCCCACAGGAAGGGACATCGAGGCAGCAGCAAGATCTCCAGGTCGGGAGTGGCGCTTCCCCTGGGGGGTTCACATCAGGTTTAGCACTTTCTACAGTACAAGTGCAGCTGACTGGAAAAAGTCAGCACAGAATTTATGGTAGAAAGGGTGACGGAAGGCCTCACTGGTGGGCTGGGCCTAGGGATGTGGCACCCTTTCTTGCCAAAAGTTATCACTCAGGGAAGAAGCCCAATGCTGAGAAAGAAAATATCCCCTGGTCAGGATGCAGTCTGTGAGAAAAGCATCCAGGGTCTCATGCTCAGCTCTGCCCCTCGCTTGCTATATGACAGATGACAATAATGACCTCAGTGATGGCTTCTAATTCTGCTCTTCTATGAGCAAGAAAATCAGGAGTTACAGATTGGAGCAGCTTTGGGATTCTGCAGCAAGTAACAGTGACACTTCCCATTCTAAAGCCTCGAGTCCTGTTCATGCCGTCAGGTGAGCTCCAGCTTTGAGCAGAGAAAGGAGAGCTTCTACTCCAGAGAACAAACGTTCCAGAAAAGTCCTGCTTATATTGCCAAGTGGCATATCCACCTCCATCTCCTCCCCAAGTATCAGAATTATCTAGAAAGGTTCTGAAGCTTGGCATGTCCCCACCCTCCAAGTAGGTGGAGCTGCCTCTGGAAAAGCAGAATTTTGAGGCCAAAGTCAGAAAGTTTCATGGGACAATCCAGGCCCATCTCCTGGGTCAGGGTTAGAGTCCCCCACCTAGCGGAAAGCCTGAAGCACACTGGCCTGGGGATAAGAGAAAAGCCAAAGCTCGACCCTCAGATTCAAGGAACTGCTTTTGCAGCAACATCCCCCCACTGGGAGGAAGTGGTGGAAGCCGCCCTCCTCCCGATGCTGCTGCTGTCTCATCTATCTGCCAGCCTCATCCTGGCCACCTCTGGAGCAGCTATTGGGAGCTCACGGAGGGAGGAAGTACCCTTCACGTCTGGTCTCTTTCCGGCCAGCATTCTTCCAGCCGTTCCCTCTGCGGGCCTTTGGAGGCTCTTTGTTGTCAGGTTGGAGAGCTGCACTGGGCTTGGCCCCAGGACTGTGGAACCCATTGCCTTCCCGTGCCTGCTACTGGAGGGCAGGAACAAGGGGCTGGCTCAGAGGCAGGTCAACCTCACCCCAGGAGGCATCCCGAACAAGAGACAGCCAGGCAGAATGAAAGGGCAAGGGCACAGGCGAGGCAGGTTCTGCCACCAGTTCACCTGTGTGACTTCAGCCTGCGTGGCACCATATCTCATTCCCTCTGTGAAATGGGGATAATGGATAGCACCAACCACGCAAGGGTGTCGTGAAGATATTTAATAAGGCTAAAACATATCACAGACATACAGTACATAAAAGGGGCTGACAGTCTTGTCATGGACTCAACATCCGCCTGGTGTAGTGTACAGATAAAGAACAAAATTGTACCCTCTTCTGGATCTCACAAGCACTTCCTGCCAAAGGCAGAACCCACGCTTAGTATCACTTCATGGGTCTTAGCTCCCCACTCCAGCCATCCTCTCCAGGAGAGACGCAATATGCTCACAAAAATTCAATACGCACGGGAGAAAATAATGCATGGCCAGCTGTGATGGTGGTTGTCATTAACCGTGCGTCGAGGTCCTCTGTGGCCCTGGTGGAAGCTTCCTGAAGGCCTGAGCCTTGGGCTGTTGGGCTAGGGTAGGAGGAGACGATGCTCTTCGGTCACGGAACCCATCGTAGGGGAGAATGAGGGAGCTGCCAGGGGACTCCGGTGAGCCCGGATCTCAGGGCCCTGCGGCCTGCAGGACCCAGATGGAGAGGGTTGGAGGCCAAGGGCCTTGCACTGGGGCTGCTCTGGGCACCGACTTCCCCTGCCTGGCCGTCCCTTGGTTTCCTCTCCACTTCCTGCCACTTTCTCCGAAGATGGGCAGCCACCTCCAACAGCTGTTTCAGGGCACAAGGGGATGTCCCCACCCAACTTTCTCCGAAATCAGGGGGCCCTGCACTGAGGCTCCATCTCCTTTCTTAGAAGACACCTCCATCTGGCAGCCCTGCTTCCCGGCTGCCAGCCTTGGACCCCAACTGGGGGGCCTGTGGGGCTGGGGCGCCGGGCATGAGCCACCAGAGACCGTTCAGGGAGGCCGCGCTGAAAGCTCCAGAAAGAAGCTACGGCAGACCCTGCCCCACGCCTCAAAACTCATCTCCACAGCCAGGCCCAGGAATTATGCGAGGAAACAGGTGCCCAACGGTCCTTCCACCCGTGTCCCTGGCACGCTGGAGTCTCCGGGTGTCCGCCGGGAGCGCGGGTATCTCGCGGAGGGGCCAATCTCCTGAGCATGGCCACGGAGAGGAGGGTTTGCGCGGGAAAACAGCTCGAGGCTCCGCCCCTGCGAGGCTCCACCCCACGAGGCCCCGCCCCCTGGGAGGCTGCCTGGACCGCATGCTCAGCCCCAAGCCCTGATGCTAAGGTTCCGCTTCTGATTGGCCGAAAATCTTAGCACACGCCACCGCCAGGGGCGGGGCCTTGGACTCGGGGCCCACCCACCGCCAGGTGTGAACTGAGTGAGAAGCGGCCCAGAAAGGGGAGTGGGGCACGTGGGCGCAGGGTAGACCTGCGCACCTACAACCATTGTCCCCTCAATGGCCAGAGTGGGGTTCAAATGATTAAAACCTAATCAAAACCCTTCCACTGTAAATAAGGGTTTGTGGTATATGCACACATAGGAATGCCTGGCAAGGGTCTGCAAACTGTGGCCCCAGGACAAAATGCAGCCCGCCACTTGTACAGCTAGAGAGCTAAGCCTAATTTTTTTTTACCTCTTTATATGGTTGGGGAAAGTTCTAAAGAAGATCATTATTTCATTGCAAAGGAAAATTACATGAAATTCAAATCTCACACCTCATAAATAAAGTTTACAGGAGTAGCTGATCAGCCCATTCGTTTACATGTTGTCTAGGGGTGCTCGTGCCTTAGAATGGAAGGGCCCAGCATTTGGGACAGAGACCGTCTGGCCTGCAAAACCAAAACTATTTTCCGTCTGGTCCTTTAGAGAACATCTGCTGAGCCCCAGCTCTGCAGCAATGAGAATAAAGAATAAACTATCGCAACGTGCAACCGCGTAGATGACTGTTATTAAGCATGACACTGACTGCAAGAAGCCAGACACAAAAGAGTGCTTAGTATGTGATTCCATTTATATAAAGTTCAAGGACAGGCAAAAACAGTCCTTTTAGAAGTTAAGATGTGATTGCATTTCTGGGGTGCTCGGGGGGCTGTGTTCTGTTTCCTGACCTGGGTGGTGATCACACATGTGTATCTGGCTTATGGAAATTCATTAAACTGGATTCTGACAATTTGCCCATTTACGCACGTTGTCCTTCAGTTAAAAGTTCACCTTTAATAGCGAACAAAATTCTCTCTGCCTCCCATCACCTTGCAGGATAAAGACCCAAATTCCTTGCCACGGGGCCCTCCCGGTGGGCTAGCCCCCAAACCTCCCAGCCTCAACTGCCATGATACACCCCACTCATCCCCTTTGCTAATACACTGTGGCACATGCAATTCCTTTGGCTTGGGGTTCTTCCATGGTGTACTTAAGGTCTCCTGAGCCTGAAGGAGTCAACTGGACTGTCCCTTCTCTGAGAGGCTTCCCTGATCTCCTGCAGGATTAAGTTATGTCTGCCGGGTCCTACAACCTCACAACTCCTTGCTCTTCAGCTTTGGGGGATCATCATTGTTGATAACTAAGCTTACTAGCTTTCATAAAGAAAAATACAGGCTGCCAGTTAAATTTGAATTTCAGATAAACAACAAATTTTCAGTGTAAGTATTTTCTATGAAATATCTGGGACACACTTATACTACCTTTTTTTTTTTTTAGTATAAGTATGTCCCATGTAATACCTGGGACATACTTATACATTGGTTTTTTTTTTTTTTTAGAATAAGTTCCTTGCAAAGGGACTCTGAAGATAAGATTAAATTAAGGACCTTGAGATGGGGAGAGTCTCTGGGTGGTCTGATGTCATCACAGGGCCCCTATAAGAGGCAGGAGGGTCAGCGAGAGAGAAGGTGATGTGATGACAGAGGTAGCTGGAGAAAAAGCCACATGATGTGGGGCTAGGCACCAAGGAATGCACCCCCTCGAGAAGCTGGAAATGGCCGGGAAGCTCATTCTCCCCCGGAGCCTGCCAAAGGGAATGCAGCCTGGCCAACACTTTGAATTTAGCCCAGTGTGATTGATTTCCCACTTCTGACCTCCGGACCCGTAAGATAATAAATGTGCCTCATTTCAAGTCACTGAGTTTGTGATCACTTGTTACAGCAGCCGTAGGAGACTCATACAGTGCCCAGCAAATATTTGCAGAATGAGTGAAGGGATGGATGAGAGAATGTCAAAGGCAGCCGTGGAATACGGTGTGGGTCAGGGCCAGAAGTCAGGAGACCGTGCTGGCCTCCCTGTGTCACCCATCATGAGACCCTGAAATGACTCCCAGGTATGGGGACCCACAGGTCCCCTTCCACCAGCTTCATAGGCTATAAGGAATAAGGAGGCTACAGGAGAGTCACCTCAAAATGTGAAGCCTACTGGAGTCCTGATGTACCAGCATCTTTCCCAGGATCCCTCCCAGCTCCTCCTGCCAGGATCTAAGATCATTAACCTAGTCACTTGCATCTTCCACCTGATTGTAATTATCACCCCCACGGTCCCGAAGGAGGCAACTGAGTTGTGACCACCCCGAGGTTACCCTGCTCTTCAGCGCCCCCTGTGTGCCTCAGTTTCCCCTTATCGTGCAGACCTGCCTCTTGGGGACATGGGATCCCCTCCATCCAGGGCGGTGGCAGGGGTCAAGGTCCCTTCTCAGCAGGGCAGATCTGGTACAACCCTGGAAGGAGGGGAAAGGTCACAGAGGCTGGGGAGCCCCGCCCCGGCCTGGAGGCGGAAACTCAGAGGCGAGCAGCAGGCATTCCTGGAGGCCCAAAGCTCTGGCTCATCGGCCGGGACAACTGCCCCTCCCCCAGCCTGCCAGCCCGGGACGCTGGGGTCTCCCCACTCTGGGTCACCTCCCTCCCCAAGGGAGTCCCCAACCCCGGGGGTCCGCTGTGTTCCTGTCTGTCCTTTCTCAGTGAGTCGGGCTCAGGTCGGCTGGAAGGAGCAGGAGGGGAGACGGGGAAGGAGAGGCGGGCCACCTGCAGTCTGGGCGGAGGAATCCCCAAACCGGCTAAAAATAGCCAGGACAATTATCCAAAACACCTTCCCAAAATAGAAAGCAGCCTCACAGCCCAACAAAAGGCCAGGGCAGGCGAGGCAGCCAGGGTGTTGGGGGGGGAAGGGGAGGGGGTAAATTTGAAGAAAGTGGGAGGGGGGGTCCTTCCCCCAACTGCCAAGCCTGCCTGTGAATAGGGGCGCAAGCTGGGGACCGGGGGATCTGTGGGCTGGGAACGCCCACGGTGGGGGTGAACACCCCCGAAAAGGGGAGCTACCCCTCCCCCCGCCCCCACCTTCCCAGGCCCTAGCCCGAGGACTGCTGACCGGGAAACTGGGAGGGCCCCGAGCCACCCAGGCTAAAAATAGCCCTCTCCTCTTCCCAGGCTATTTTTAGAGTCCACTCTTCTTGGCGTCAGCACAAAGGAAGCCGGTGGGCACACCCCAACAGCCAGCCCGGGCGCCCTGGCCTCCGCAGGGCCAGAACTGGGGAGAGACCAACAGTGGGGACAGATCTGGCTGCAGCACCCCAGCTGCTGGGTGGCGCCAGGGCACCACACGCCCTCTCTGAGCCAGCTCACTGCCTCTGAGAGAAGAGATACGTAGGCGGAGGGGATCTGACCCCCACGATGGGACAGGGCACGTGCCGCGTGCTTTTCAAGGAGCGGCAGCCCGGACCACGCGGGCAGCTCCCAGGCCTCAGTTTCCCTCAACTGTGAAATGGGGGCATCTGCAGCACCCGGGCCGCCGGCCATTTCCAGCACAGCGTGCAGCCCGACGCCAGGCACGTCCTAAGCGCTCTCCGCCAGCACAGGCGGCCCGGGTCGCCTAGACGTCTCCAATCCCCCCATTTCCGCCCCACCCCGGGCCCCGCCACCCTTCCCCGGGCCAGCTCCAGAAACGCAGGGGCTGATGTCATCCCAGCTCCGGGCCAGCCTCCCAGCGCGGTCGTCACCGGCGATCTTGCGCCAGGGAATCCCGGCCCCGCGCAAGGCCCCGCCACTGGAAACCCGTGACGCCGGCACCCGCCGCCGCAGGTCTTCCGGGCAGCCCCTGGGGCGGAGCGTGGGCACGCGGGCCCGTGTGCGCATGCGTGTGGCCCTTCTTCCCCGCTCTCGTCTTCCTCCCCGCTCTCGTCTTCCTCCCACGCGTGCAGACCCCACTAGCGAGTGCGGATCGCAGAGACGCCTGCAGGCATCTGCCTCCTTGCATGGACGGCTTTACAGCCCTGGTGTGTGCAAGTCCGTTGGGCACGTGGGTTGCAGGCCAGGTCCACGGTCCCGCGTGGAATGCACGCCCGGCCCAGGCTTCACCAAGGGACTAGGCAACCGGGGCTTTCCTCTCCATGCCCCGGCTGGAAAATCTGCCAAACCAGAACGACTGGGGGGCGGGAGGGGGGTAGCCCAGGGCCCGAAACCCGCTTCTCTCCCATGCCTGGACGCGGATGGACTGTGGGCGTGGGGCCGCAGCGATGAGTCGTGGCCTGTTCACCGTCTCCCCAGCAGTCTGGGACCTAATTGCTGTCAAGACTAGCCGGGCTGGCTGGAAAGATGAACAAACCGCCCTGCGTCTGCAGTTGGTCCGGCTTTGCAGGCCCCATTGGCGTCTGGTCCGGGGCCGGGTGCGGGACAAGCCACGTTGGCCTGCGGGGTCTGGCGGCCCTTGGGTGTCTGCGTGGATACCGGGGGAGGCCTCTGGTATGCAACATTTGTGTGTGTGTGTGTGTGTGTGTGTGTGTGTGTGTGTGTGACCATGGAAGCTTCTGGTCTCCTTTACAGAATGGAGCTAATACTAACACTTACCTCATAGGGTTTTCCCTTTTAAACTTTTCCTTTTTTCTTTTGAAATCATTTCACACTTACAGGACAGTTGCAAAAAAACGATACAAAACCCATAGGACAGGGAAATCCAACAGAGCCCCAAACCCAGAGTCACACAATTCTAACATCTTCCCACATTTGCCCTGTCCTTCTCTCCATCTATATCCGTCTACCTGTATCTGTTGATCTATCAGTTCTCAAATCATTTGGGAGTAGGTCGTATGCCTAATATTAAAATCTTACAGTCTATATTCCATTTTTTTCAAAGGTCCCTACGATGTCTTTTTGGTCATTTTCTCCTCCAATGTTAGATCCAGTCCAGGATCATGTATTGCCTTTAATTGTCATTGTCACTTAAGCCGCTCTCTTTTCTTTAATTGTGGAAACGTGTCTAGGACAGACTTCCCCTCCCAAGCCCCCATCCATTGGGATTTATTCCATTCATGGTCTTATGCCACCACCACCACTATCCATTGCCAGAACTTTCCCATCCCTCGACAGAAACCCTGTGCCCATAAAGCATTGACTCCCCCCCCACAACCACTGGTAACCTCTAATCTACTTTCTGTTTCTATGAGGTTGCATATTATAGCTATTTCGTGTAAGTGGAGTCATACAGATGTCCCTTTGTGTCTGGCTTCTTTCACCCCACGTGATGTCCAGGTTGTACGGTGGTTCAGAGCTTTCATTCCTTTTTTAAGGCTAATAATCCACCTTCTGGATGGGCTCAATTCCGTTTCTCCATTCATCCACCCACGGATACTTGGGCTGCCCCTAACCCTTGGCAGTTATGAATGACGCAAGGCAGTCAACTCAGAAGGTTGGGGGGAACGAATGAATGATGAAAGATGTTCACTCACCATAAACCCCAGCAATCCAAGAAGGATGAAAACTGGTACCCCGCCATTTATTCCTAAGCGCCACCCCACCGCCCAGCTGGAAACAACCCACGTGGCCATCAGTAAGTGATGGGATAACTGTCATCCTGTCCATTCACCACCGGAGTCCTCAGTGACAAAAAGGAACAAACTGACCACGGAAACATGCCGCTCGGTGAAGAAGCCAGACACAAAAGGCCACTTATTGTCCGATTCCATAGATAAGAAATGTCCGGAAGAGGCAAATCCACAGATATCAAGGGAAGACTCATGGTTACCAGAGGTTGGGGGGGGGGGGGGCAATGGGTACTGACCACTATGGGGCACGGGATTTATTTTGGGGGGGTGATGAAAAGGTTCTGGAATCAGCTAGTGGTATGGTTGCCCAGCCTTTTGAGAGCACAAAAAACTGCCGGATTGTGTACATTAAAAGGATGAATTTTATGGTTTGTGGATTATATCTCAATTGTTTTATAAAGAAAGGAATAAACTACTGATACACATGTGTGAATGAATGGATGAGTCGCTAAGTGCAGGAGGACAGACTTAAAAGGCTACAGACTGTGTGATTCCATGTACGTGCCTTTCTGGGGACAGAGAACAGATCAGTGGCTGCCCGAGGCCAGTCATGGGGAGGGGGCAGTGGCTGCAAAGAGGGGAGCCCAAGGGGACTTTGGGGTGATGCAAACACTCTAACCATTGAGTGAGTCGGGTGATGTGACTGAACATGCTTGTCAAAACTCCAAAAATCATACACCTGAAAGGTATGAATTTACTACAGGTGAGTGCTTCCTCAATTAACCTAGCTTTTATAAAATAAATGTCAGGGGTGTAGAAAAATGCCTGGCACATCAGCAGAGCACAGTCCCTGGCAGTAGCTCTTATTATTATTGCTGCTTTAGTGGCCATTGTTGTTGTTGTGTGGACGGGGTTCTGTGAAACCAGATTCCCAGATTTGAGGTTGGGGTACCTGGGCACCTGGGTCCTTCTGGGCACGCTGGGGCTTCTCTCTCCAATGCACACACAACATACATGCATACATACCCATAGACACATATGTGAACACACGGAGACATATATGTGCATACAGACACGTATACATTCACAGTTTACAAACGCTCAGATGCACAGGAAACATTTATGCATGCAATGACACACAGAAACCCACATACACCCAAATGTGGGACATGCAATCACATGCACAGACACACTCCTATACAAATGCCCACATACACTCCGTTTTATATTCCTACATACAAACACAAGTGTGAACACACAGCGCAGAGACACATGCAAAAATATATGTGCATACAGCCCCATGTGTGTGTTCACAGCAGATGTGCAGAAAACATGCGTGCACACAATTACACACACATGCACTCAAACACATGGGAGACACAATCATGCACAATGCACAAACACACCTATACAAATGCCCACATGCACTCCGTTTTACACACATACATACATGCTCACAAACACAAGTGTGAACAGAGGCCAAAGACACACAAAAATATATGCACACAGTGTGTGTAGTGTTCACAGCAGAAGTGCGGATGCGTGCAATTGTACAAACATATACATGAACACACACCAATGCACACGTGGCAGATGCACACCTACACACTCCATTTTACACACTAACATACACATATATACATGCACATGCACACACAATCCAGCAGGGCAGGGCCCGGGCAGCTCCCAGGAGGGCTCCTCCCAAGGCCAGGGGGTGATGGTCCCCCACCGGAAAGGGCAGAGCCAGACATGTCGTCTGAGTGTCCCAGACTGAGGCTCTGTCAGCTGCTGCCTGAGTCTACGTCTGTCTGTCTGCCGAGGTGGGTGTCCCCGGACCGCCCGCCTCTGCGTCTGTCTCTGGGACACAGACAGGCTCCCCCACCCCTCCGCAGACCCCCCACCCTGCTGGCCCCGCCTCCTCCACCCGGCCCCAGAACCCCACCCGGGCGAAACCTACTATTTTGGCTGCAAAGAGATGAGAAGGAAGTGGGGGCCCCCAGCAGGACATCTGCTTCTGGAAACCTCTGGTCCTCCTGCCACCCACCTCCCTCCCTCCCGGCTGGTCAGGAAGTGCCTCTTTGCCATCCTGGGCCTCAGTTTCCTCGGCTGCAAAAGGGAAAGTTGTTTTCCGAGGTCGCCTGGGAGCAGCTCCCTCAGGCAACTCCCCGCCCCATCCCCATCCCAGCTCTGACCTCGTGCTCTTGAACCCCAGCCTGGTTTTATTTATCGCTTTTATTTTTGTAGGGCTCCTTCTATTTTCTCAGCAATTTTCAGTGGTTTTAGTGAACCTCAGCCTGGTTTTTGGCCGACTGCTTCCCGCCCCGGCCAGCCCGGCTGCACATTTTCAGGAAACTTCTGCAGGCAGCAGCCCAGGAGAAACCAATAGGGTGATCGCAGGTCACTGTGCCTGGCTGAGGGACCCCACCCCCTCCCAGCCCGAGTGTCTTCATGCCCCAGAGCTGCTGCTCCAAAATGCCATGAACCGATAGTTTAAAACAGTAGACGCTGATTGCCTTTCAGTTCCGGAGACTGGAATTCCAAACTTATTCCTGAGACCCCAGAGGAAGGGTCCTGCCTGGCCTTGTCCTGGCTCCTGGTGATGGCCAGTGGTCCCTGGCGGTCCTTGGCTTGCAGCTGCCTCCCTCATCTTCTCCACCCACTTCCCACCCCAGTCCCTTATTGGCCAGGGTCTGCCTGCTCCAGTGTGGCCTCATTAACCAGTCCCATCTGCAAAGAGAGATTTCCAAATAAGGCCCCATTCCCGGGTGGCGGGGTTAGAACTTGGTCGTGTCTTTTCTGGGGGGGGACATGATTCAAGCTGTACCAGCAAGCACGAGGCACCCAGTGCCTTCAGGAGCGGAGGCTAGGAGGGAGTGGGGGGGTGGGGGGGGGGGGGGGGTGGGGGGTGGGGGGGCAGGGCTGGGGGGAAGCCCCAGGCAGAGCCGCTGGAAGAGGGAATGGGTGGGGAAGGCCTAGACCCAAAACTGCACTGTCTCTGCCAGAGCGCCTGTTTCTGCAGGTGAACGCCCGGAAGTGGGCTCAGGTGTTGCCTGACAAGGCATGGGTGACTTCAGGTGTGCCTTCAGGTGTGCACAGGTGCGTGCTTACTTGCAGCCCTCTGTCCTGGTCTGGAGTGTCCGTGGCAAGAGGCAAGGACTCTTTGTCCTGTTCCCCCATATATCTGCAGTGCCTAGTACATACTACATGCTCAGCAAACATTTGCAGAATGCCACATCAGTGACTCATTCATTCATTCCACCAACCTTTATGTGTGCCGACTACTGCGCTGGAGACACAGAGCCCACAAAGCGGACACACATCTCTGTCCACCTGAATCCCACCGTGACATATGTTCACCCTTGGCCCATGTCTGCATCATGTGGTTCACGCGTAACACACTAGGACGTGCTTTGCATGGGTTTTCAGGTACACACATTAGTCCATGGGGTGCATGGGTCACGCCGGAGTGCACACACCTCCATGCACACACGTTGGGGTGCACGGGGCACTGGTGGCTTCCTGTGCAGGTCCGTGCAGGCAGGACTTGGTTCCTCCTGGGCCCTGGCCGCCAGCCCCGCCCACCTGCCGAGAGTGCCTGGGGCCAGGTGAGGCTGGGCGGGCCCGGAAACCTCTCCCAGCTGCTGTGCCCAGTTTCAGGGAAGCGGCCCGCTGGCACCCTGCCCACCGCGCCCGCCTGCCCTTGCACCTGCCTCTGGGCTGCCAGGAAGGACCCAGGAAGCCCGGTTCCCCTCTCCAGGCACTGCTAGCCTGCATTCACTGCCCACAGTGGAGGGAGCAGGCCATCGTTTTTCTTCCCCCACCTTCCTCCCACCTCAGAGTGGGAACCGGAAGAGACTCAAACAGATCAGAGTCTCTCCCCAGGTGGGAGAAACTGAGACATGCAAAAGACCCTTGGAGATGGGGCTGCCCAGAGCCCCAATCTCCCACCCCATATCAGTGTGTGGGCCTCTGTGTGCAGTGGGACTTCTGTTTGCAGGCTTAGGGGTTTGCACCGCGGACATTGGAACCCAGAAACCGTTTGCACAACCCTGATGCCTGCACCCTGTGCACATCGGAATACAGGTATGTATCTGCACACAGTAGGGTTTGACCCATATGTGGAAGCTCGCACAGATGAAGGTATTTGAAAGGAAGGGATGTCACTGCTGATGGGTGTTTTGAGTAAGTCTGAGCCCGCACACATATTTGCAGATGTGTTCATCTGCCTCCTGGAATGCCCATGCACAGTAGGTGTTGCATGTATGTGAGGGTCTCTGCCCAATAGGCCTTGCATGCAGAGGATGTCTGCACAGAATGGTATTTGGACAAAGATTGGGTTCTGCACACAGTAGGTGTTTACACACAGGAGAGGGGCTATACACAGTGGGCCTTGCACACAGATAGGGTGGTCTGTGCAGAGTGGGCGTTTGCATACAGGCAGGGTTCTGTGCATAGTAGGCCTGGCACAGAGGCAGGGGTCTGTGACTATTTACACTCAGGAGAGGGGCTGCACACAGTAGGCCTTGCACAAAGGTGAGAGTCTGCTCACAGAGGGCCTTGGGTGCAGGTAGGTGTCTGCACACGGTGGGCCTTGCATGCTCACAGGGGGTCTGGCCACAGTGGTCTTGCACCCAGATAGGAGATTGCACACCATGGGTCCTCCAGGCAGACAGGCCTCTGCACGCAGTGGGTCTTGCACACACAGATGGAGGGGCTGCACACAGTGGGTCTTCCATGCAAATGGGGGTTTGCACACACGTGAACCTTGCACACAGACGAGGGTGGTTTGCACACTGTGGGTCCTCCACGTAGACAGAGGCCTGCACACAATGGATCTTGCACACAGTGTGTCAGTGGGTTTTGCATGCAAATGGGGGTCCTGCACACAGTGGGTCTTGCTCACAGGGGGAGTTGAGGGTCCTGCACAGTGAGTCATACACACAGATGGAGGTGGGGCCTGCACACAGTGGGTCTTCCATGCACAAGGGGGTCTGCACACAGTGAATCTTGCACGCAGATAGGGGTGGTTTGCACACGGTGCATCTTCCACACAGTCTGGGCCCTGCACACAGTGGGCCTGCACATGGGGTTCTGAACTCAGTGGGTTTTGCACCACAGAGTGGTTGTGGTTTACACATAGTGGGTCTTCCACATAGTCAGAAGGGTGCACGCCGCCAGGGGCCTGCACACAGTGGCTCTTGCATGCACTTGGGGGGTCCGTACACAGTGTGTCTTGTGGACAGAGGTGGGGGTGGGGGGCGGTGAGGGTCCTGCACACAGTGGGCCTGCGCCTGCCGACCAAGGGGTGGCAGCCGCAGCCCCGTGCCGACCAGCACGCACAGGGCCCTGGTCTCCCCCGCGCCCGGCCGGGCAGGTCAGGCGGCTCCGGGGCGTGGGGCCGGCGGCCGGGCAGGGAGGCTATTCCGGGCCCTGGCGCGGTGCCCGGACCCTGAGCGCCAGGCCGCCCGGGGAAGGCGCCGCTCACAAAAGGAGGGTCTGTGCAGACGCCCCGCCCTCGGCCCCGCCGCCCGCCGCCCGCCGCCAGGGGCTGGGCGGGGGGCGGGGGTGCTGGGAGCCGGGAGGGAGACGCCGCCGGGGCCGCGGTCGGCGCGGACCTAGACCCCTACCCCCACCCCGTCGGGAAGGCCCGCAGACACCGCGCCGGGCGGGCACCACGGGGAGGCTGGCACCGGCGGCCACGGCGAGGGGTCGGAGGTCGGACCGGGGACTCCCGGGCGCACAGGCTGCGCGCCCAGGGCGCATCGCAGGGGACGCTGGTGTCCCCGCGGTGGCGAAAGGAGGGGGACAGGCCCCGGCATTCCGCCTACTCGGGGATTTCTCCGTCTCTCGCACACCCGCCTCTGTCTTCAATGATCCAATTTAAGGAATGAGGAAGCCGGGACCCCTGCCTGCCGGGAGGGCGGGCGGGGCGTCTGGGGCTGGGTCAGCACCCCTCTCCACCCCCAGAGTGTCTGGCCAGAGGGTGGGGTGGACGGAATCAGGCGTAATAAATTGTTCTGAAGGCAGCGCTTTCGTGCCTTATCTGGTTTCACCTCTCCATGTGGGTGGGCGATTCGACTTTCCCTTTCAGGGATGGGGAAACTGAGTCAAGCGTGCTGCGCTCCCGCAGCTAGAAAGCGTCAGGGAGGAGATTCGAACTCCCAGCTGGGCCTCTTCCCCTCCACGTGGGGGCCTGACTTCTGCGCCGCCGACCCCACTCCCATGCAACCACTCCAGAAGGATTTATGCTGCGACTGCTGTGTACACTGCGCACAAAAGCCGCCCACGCGATCGCGGGCCTGCATCCCGACCTGGGGGCGCTCACGCGACGACGCCCCCGACCCCGGCCCGGCTCGGCCCAGCCCCAGAGCCTGGGAATCTCCTCGGCTTCCGGGAGGAGGGGGTGGGGTGGGAACGCGGATGAAGGAACAATGCAGGGAAAGCATGCGAAAGGAAGCACACACACACCCCTCGCCCCTTCTCCAGATGTGGGTTCTGAGAGTGTCCCTGAATGAGTGTGCTGACAATCTCCACGACGGTGCGTCCTGGGGGAGGGGGCAGGGGGTGTGGCCGGGGCTGTGGTCTTTTCTGGGCCCTGAAGGCATCGCAGGGGGCTGAGGGTCCCTGGTTATCTTGAAAGCTGCTGAGTACGTGCTGTGTCCTCGCCTGCAAAACCTTCCCGGGTGCGCCCAGCACGGAGCTGCCTCAGCTGAGACCCTGCAAAACCAGCAGAGAGGCCGCGCCCCCTTGCCAGGAGGAGGAGTCAAGAGAGCAAGGATCTGCCGGTGGGGGGGCTTTGCGCAGGTGCGGGAGACCCCCGGAGGGCACCTCAGGCAGAGGCTACAGGCGGACAAAGGTCGAGTTGGAAATGGCTGAGAGCTCACCTGGCCCTGCCTGGACCTAGGGGAAGGGAGAAGGGGAGGGAGAGGGACAAGTTGAGCCCTAGGAGAAAGGAGGGAAGAAATGTTCTGGAAGCCAGGCCAAACAGGCTCCCCGGGAAGCCTCCGGATTCTTTCTGTGGCTTCCTTGTAAATGGGGTGCCACGTCTCCCTCGGCCACCATCACGGGGGGTGCCCTCATAGATCCCACCTGCCACATTGGAACAGCCAGAGATTTTCAACTGTGCCCATGGGCTTCCCCTGCACCCTGAGGTCTGGGGAGGGTGTGGGGGTCCGAGGCTGCCCCTTGGCCGGGGATGGGGGAACCAGATGCCGTCCATATTCTCTCCCACCCCAGAGGTTGCCTGTGGCTTGGATGGACAGTTCTTGGCTGACATCTTCCTGCATCCCTTTGTCTCTTCTCTGAGAACTTGCTCAGATGGCAGGAGCGTGCAAATGTGCTCACCCCCAGGCACAGTTTCCAAATCCCCAGGATGAGAATTTGGGCAGTCAGTGTCCCAGCTCCCTTGGCCACTCCGAGGCCTGGCTTGCCTGCTTTGTCTTCCATGGGGGTTCAGCCCCAGCTGTTCACAGCAATAACCCTCCCACGCCCTCACCGCGCTTGTGTGTTCAGCTGTATGCAAACGTATGCAATTGGTGCGTGACCCCGGTTTTGTGCTTTTTTGCACATTTGACATCGATCGAACCCATACTCTGTGCCAACAGTGGGTGCAAGAAGGAACGAGGGCGACGCGTTCTGTGCATGTGCATGAATACATGTGTGTATGCACGTATATGTGTGTATGTGCAGTGCATGTGTGTGTGTGTGTGTTTGCATGCATGCACGTCTGTTAAAGGTGACAGTGGGCTCTCCCTCCCGTGTCGGTGTGTGCACGGGCATGTGCAAGAACAGGGGGCATCGCCGTTGGTCCATGGCTCCTAGTAGTAGGTCCTCCGATGACCCCCGCCCACCCAGCCACAGCTGCTGCTCCCTGCCCCCTCCCCCTGCAGCAGCAGCAGCAGCAGAGGCCTTCGTGCCTGAACACATGGCTGCAGGGAGAGAGCCAGAGAGACAAGTTCCTGGTCTCGGGCAAACAGGTAGATGCACAGACACTGTGTCCAGGTAGAAAGAAGTGCATAAACAGCCGCCTGCTGACTCACACATTAATAGCTGACTCTGGGAGGTTCACCTCTGTTCCAAGGGCTTTACATATTTTAACTAATTAAATGCTCACTGAGCAGGGCTTTGAGGCTGCTCTTCTTATCCCCATCCCACAGGTAAGGAAAGGAGCCTAGGAAGGTGAAGCAGCTTGCCCAGGGTCACATGGCCAGCAGCTGCCCTCTCTCTGGGCCCGCCTCCAGCCTCCCTGCCTTGGGCGGTGTCCCTGTACCTCAGGGACAAAACAGTCTGTCCCAGAGCCGGGAGACAGAAGGTCATCGATGGGTCAGTCTCCAGCTGTACAGGACTCGAGCTTCGGGCTCAAATCTTTAGGCCATGCACAGTTAGGAAGCACCGAGTATGCAGGCCTGGCAGGGTGAGAAACCAACCCTCTCCCAGCCCACTCAGCGTTTACAGCCTAAGATAGGAGATGGACAAAAAGCAAATAACTGCAAATATATATATAATGGCAAAATGGGATAGGTGCCAGGAAAGGAAAACGAGCAGGGCTGGGGGAAAAGCTAGTAGGATGCTGGATGGAGGGCTTCCTGGAGGAGGGGGCAACTGAGCTGAGAACAAAAAGATGGATTGGAGCTAGCTAGGGAAAGGGAGGGAAGGCCAGTTCCAAGCAGAGGGAACAGCGGGTGCCCAGGCCAGAAGTAAGAGCAGGAACTGGGCATTCAAACTTTGAAACTGATACATGTTACAACCTGGATTGGCTTTGAAAACACCTTGCGAGTACGGGGGAGAAAGACTTATTATAGATGCCATTTATATGAAATCTCCAGAATAGGCAAATCCCTCTGGACAGAAAGTAGATTAGTGGTTTCCCAGGGCTTGGAGGGTTAGGGGAGAATCGGAAGTGACTGTTGATGGGTTCAGGGCTTTATTTGGGGGAGGAGGGTGGCGCCAAAAATGTTCTGGAATTAGCCGTGATGGCCTTGCAACTCTCTGAATATACGAAACAGGGCTGAGTTGTACATTTTTCCAAAATGTATTTATTTTTCGTTGCATTTATGCATAACATAAAAATCCCTTTAGCCATTTTGGGCAGACAATTCTCTGACATTTGGTACATTGAAAAGACAGTGGAACTTTTACCACTATTTCCAGACAGGTTTCATCATCTCAAAGCAAAACTCATTTAGCAATCACTCCCCATTCTCCTTCTCCTCACCCCTGGTAGCTAGGAATCTATACTTTCTGTCTCTTTGGATATGCCTTTTCTGGACATGTCATTTGAATGGAATCATTCAGTCTGTGGCCTTTTGCCTGGCTTTCTTCATGAAGCATCATGTCTTCGCGGTTTATCCATGTCCTATCACAAACCAGATTCTCGTTCCTTCTTACGACTGGATAATATTCCATTGTCTGGGTGGACCCCATCCTGTTTCTCCATTCATCTGTGGATGGGCACTTGGGCTGCTTCCACCTTTTGGCTGTTGTGTATTATGATCATCAGTGTGCAAGCATCTGTCCATGCCACTGTTTTCAATTCTCTGGGGTCTGTACCTAGGATGGGATTGTGGCGTCATGCAGTAATGGCATGGTACATTTCAAATGGGTGAAGTTTTTTTTATATATGACGTATACCTCAATATTTTAAAAAATGTATATATTTAAAAATAAGGTTCAAACTTCGAATCATAAAATATCCTTGGTTTGATCCCTGACCTTGTCCAGCTGTGTGACCTTGGGCAAGTCACTGTTTTCCCGTTCCCTTCCTGTAAAAAGCAGATAGTAACGTTTCCTATCTTGCAGAGTTGTTTGTTGCAAGGATGAAAAGAGAGAGCACAGGTGAAGGACCAGCCTGGTATGGGGTCAGCTATAATTATATCCTTGCCCGTGCCTCCCCAATATCTTTGCCATAGTCTGGCTGAATCGCCCCTCCCCCCAAGCCTGGTCCCAGCCATCCAAGGATCGGTTATGTCCCTCATGACATGTTGACAAGACCCCCCCCCCATCTTTCCCTGGGTAAGAGCTAGAAGCCCACAGACTGTTGAGGCCTGTGTCAATCTTGTCAACACACACATGATTATGTACGTGTCTCTGTGCATGTTGGCATGCAAGCACACATGGGGACACTTGCTTATTTCCACAAGTGTGTGCTCGAATGAGGCCTGGATCCATTAGACCAAGGAGAGTGAGGTCCAAGAGGTTAAATGACTGAGCCAGGTGATCAGAGGTGAAGTTGGAATTCGAACCCACTGCCTGGGATGATGTGGGTGGACAGAAGCGTGAGACAGTGAGTATGAGTGTTTGTGGAGAAGTGTATGCAACCACTGCGTGCCTATAACTGTGAAGAGATGCATGCGTCTTATGTGTGTGGGTGTACCTGTGAGCAGAGGGGAGCGGGTGGCCTGGCCCCACGGGCCCAGTGGAGGAAGCCTGTCTACCTGAGCCTGACGTTACCAAATGTCTCCTGTTTGCCATCCAGGGAACACACACATGGATCCTGGCACCCAGTCCCCAGGGGTGGGAGCCCAGGGCATGACCCGTAGCAGATGACCTGTGGGCCACTTCCTTGTGACCAGAGTGAACTAGAGAGGTGTCAGGCAGCTTGGGACATGGCAACCTACCCCCTCACTCCAACCTGCTGCTTTTGCGGCTGCTTCTTGCGCTAAATCTCTGCCACTCTGAACCTCAGTCTCTTTTTCGTGAAAATGGAATAGCAACAGCATCTTCTTCAGAGGGCTGAGGTCAGGTTTAAGGTTGTTTATCACAGTGCCAGGGGCCCAGGAGAGACTGAATATATGTGTAGCTGCTGTTATTCTGCTCTGTGAAATAGCAACATTTGAAGCCAATTCCTGTACCTAATTCCACTCTGCCAGGAAGACATTTGTGTTTATATTAATGAAACAACAGCTGAAAACAGTAATAATAATGAGAGAACTGTTAGCACCTAAAAGCTGCCACCCTTGGCACAACAGAGAGAGGATGGGGTTTCAGAATTGGAAGCCCTGGGTGTGAATGCATCCTGGGAAGTCTTCATCTGCAATGCAGGGTGAACAAAATATCACAATTTTAATGGGGCTAGGGCCCAGACATATTGGAGGCCCCCCAGTCCCCAGGCAAAAGGGAGAAACCAGGACCGCTGATCCTGGCTTGATTTATATTTTTGAAGCTGTATTCTTCATGGGATCTGATTTTTTGCATTCATTTGATTTTTTTTTTTACTATTGCACGGAATATTGTAAAATAAAATTCTTTATCTTGTTGACAGAGATTTGGGGCACCCACCCTGTTTTCAGGTCTGCTAATTCACAGGGGCTGTGAGGATTAAAGGGGGTGAGGCTGCAAATCCCCAGGGCATAATAATAATGCTGAGATTAGCAATAATAATAAAGCAACAGTAGGAGTAATCATGGCTTATTATCTTTTTGGTACTTTCTGTGTTGGAGGTGCTATTCTAAGGAATATGCATTTCCTGCAAACTCCTCAATCACCTATGAAGTTGGAATCACGATCATTCTCATTTTTCCGAGCTGGGAAACTGAGGCACAGAGAGGTCCCTTGGGGCCAGGGGCTGGAGACACCGACGGATGAGAAGGTCAGTTGTCACCCTCTCCTTGGGGATGACCAGGCTCACGGCAGGGACGGGCTGTCTGACCTCCAGGGGCAGAGCCGGCAGGGACGCGCCTCTTGAGGCCACCCCTTCTCCCGGGGAGTCCCCATTCAACTCAAAAGCCGTTTGGGCCTCGGGGCCACGGCTGGACCGACCCTCGGCTCCTCCCCCAGCTCAGCCTTCCCCACCCAGTCCCCTCCACCCCTCCTTGGGGCCCCAGGTCTCCCCCCACCCCCAATCTCTCAGGGGTCCCTGAGCCTCCAACACTGTCCCCCCTAGGTCCTCTCTTCCCTCCTGGGACCTCTGGACTCTTCATCTGGATTCTACCCTCCCAGCAACTCCTCCAGGGATTCCTTCTGCCCCGCCCCCGCCCCCCACAGGGACCTCTCTGGGCTCCCCCTCATTTCTCCCCAACTCCCTGGGCCACTGAACTGCCCCTCCACCCCTCGAGGCTCCTGCTCTCCAATCGCTATCTAACCTGGCAGGGATTCCCCTCCTCCCAACCCCAGCAGGGATCTCCGCCCTTCCCCCCTCACCGGGGACTTCCCCCTCCCTCCACCTCTCCCCCTTCCCCCCCCCCCCCCCCCCCCCCCGCCTGGCGGGGCTCTCCCCTGCCCCGTGACTCCCAGGGGCTCTCCGGGGTTTTCCTCCTGCGCCCACATGAGGCTCCGTGGAAAGGTCGCGCGGCCTGCGGCCAGGGCCCCCCATCTCCCCAAGTCGAGGGGCGACCCCCCCACCTCCCCATCCCTGCTCCCCAGGCCGAGCGATCCCACCACACAGCCCCGGGCGGGCAGGACTGAGGACCGGCAGGGCAGGACCCGGTCCCAGCCCCAGGCAGGGGGCGTCACCGCGCCGGCAATTGCCGAACAAGGAGGTGGCGGGCCCGGGCTCAGTTTCGGTTCAGAAGCAAAACGCTGGGTCGTGCCAGGCCCAGCTGGGCTGCGAGGCCGACTTCCTGGGGCATTTCTCTTCCTGCTGATTTTAGTTTGGGGACAGGGAAAAACAAATTGTGTGTGTGCAGTAAAAAGGCCCATCCCGGGAGACAAAGGGTCTGGGTGGGGTCACTCCCTGAAAGATCCCCAAAAGGTGCCCCGTGCAGCTTAAGTCAACCCCAGGGCAGCTCGGAGCCCACCCTGCTGTGTGGTTCCTGGCTGGCCTCGGCCTCTCTGGGCCCTGGGCCACGGAGAGGGGCGACAGCCAGCCCCTTAGGGGGTGCCCGACCCTGGGGTTGGCTCCTTCCCAGCCTTAGCAGCAGCGGCCAGGCGGCCAGGTTTCGTAATAAACCGGTCTTTTAATTGCTACAGGGCAGGAGGAGGGAGAAGAGGGAAAAAAAAGAAACTAAGCTTTGTTGAACCTGGGTGGTGGCGCCGGCTGCAGAGAGAAGAGGCACTGTTTTTTTGCAAAGGAGCCTGTGGTGTGGCTGCTGGTGTGTGTGTGTGTTTGTGTGTGAGCACGCGCGCGCACGAGTCTTGTGGGGCTGGGGGGTAGGGGGTGGTCCTTAATCCTTCTCCTAAGTGGAAAATACACAAGAACCCAGAGGCTTTGAAATTTATTATTAGGCCATCCTAGTAGAAATAAAAATATATGCATCTGTGAGCTGCAAGTAACAAAATAGATTGTCTGTATAATTTGCAAACCGGGAGTTCCTGGGTGCAGACAGATCCCGTATTAGTCCTGGCCAGGGTGGCTGCACCCCCCCCAAGTCGGTCACCAAGTCCCTTTTGCATCTGTCAGCTCCAGTCTCAGGAAGGGTGGGGGACGTCGTAGCAGGTCTCACTCCACTTTTGAAGCAGAGTCCAAGACTTCCGCGATGGTGGGGGAGGGTCCGCAGCTCCCCCACTCCAGCTCCTGCTGTGTCTCGGGGCCTGAGCTGTCAGGTCCTCTCTCCTGCAGGCCTGGGGTCCCCTCTTCTCCTCTCTCCGCGGCCGGTGGCCCCTGCTTCTGGCACTGCTGCCGCCTCTCTGCCCTGGGGGCGGCCACACCTCTCCTTGTCCTCAGTCTCCACGTCACTGCCCCCTCCCCGTTGGTCTCACGGGTTGTTTTTATTTATTTATTTATTTTTTGGTGGGGGTGGATGGGTTGCTCTGCGGGTGAGGGGGTCAAATATTTACTGTATTTTCTTTTTTTCGGCAGCAACTGGAAGGTTCTGCTTGCTGGGAAGGGACCTCAGCGTTCTTGGAGGGAGATATAGGGGACCCACTGGTTGTTTCCCCGGCTTTCTTCGCAGTAGCTGGCCACTTCCACCAGGCTGTGGCTCTTCCAAGCCTCCGTGTGAGGATTCTGGGGGGGAAGGGAAGGAAGAAGGGGGGGTTCAGGGGGGGGAGGTGCATGGCGTGGGGGGGGAGGACTCCCAGGGTGGGCGGGGCGCCTCACTCTCCCGGGGGCGGCCCCATTTGGGGTAAACAGGCAGGTTGGAAATCGCACCCTGGGTGACCCGGCTGGACTGGGCTGCCCACGGGACATGCCAAGCGTGGCTGAGGGCTGAGCTGGGTCGCCGGCCCGACTTTGTTGACAAACACGGGTCCCGGTGCGGGGGCGGGGCGGGGCTCACCGTGACCAGGAGGCAGTGTAGGTCGCGGGCCTCGGCCGAGCCCTGGGTCTCCACCGGCTCGCCCAGTAGCTGGGCCAGGCGCTGCATGCCCGAGACGCGGACGATGTCGATGTCATTGTCGCAGCAGAAGGACTGCAGGAGCGTGAAGTGGATCTGCAGGCCGATGTCACCTTCCTCCTCCTCGTCGACGGCCAGGAGGCACAGGACCACGCTGTCGGGGTCCCTGGGGCGGGGGGAAGGGGAAGAGGCGTCAGCTGGGCACCACGGAGTGAGGGGAAGTTTGCAAAAAAAGCTAAAGGAAACCGCGGGTGCAGGGCACCGCATCTGCAGGCCGAGGGGGACGGGGGAGGGGTGCAAGGATTAAGGTATTGAGGGGGGACAGCGTAAGTGGAGGAATGCTTGCAGACCATGCAGGTCCTGGACGCCGAAGTCAACCCCCTCCCCTTCCCCCAACACCGAAAGCTAAGAGGTCCCCAACCCACTGTGAGGGCACTAGGGGAAATCCCAGCCCCATGCAAACGGAGGGGTGCTGGGGGCGTGCAGGCGTGCAGCGCGGAGGGGGTGCCCACCCCTGCGCGCGGCCCGGGGAGGGGGGTGACTCACACATTCATCAGCTTGGCCGACTCGTACACCCCCACGGTGAGCCGGTCCTGGCGCTGCGCAGCCACCAGCAGCTCTTCCACGGCTGAGCTCAGCATCTGCATCCTGGGACCAAGGGAGAGGGGGGGTACGTCAGCGCCGGGGACGGTCGCCGCGTTTCCCCCACCCCCCACCCCCACCAGCGTGGCCCCGCCGACCTCAGGCGGCGGGAGGCGTCCCGCAACTTACTTCTGCGCCGCGTTGTCGCACGCCACGAGCTCTTCCAGCGTCATGGTGCAGTTATAATCCACAGCGGAAAGAGCTCCACGACAGCCCCCAGGAAAAAAAAGCCAGATCCGAGGCCACACCGCGCAAAAGCTTCCCACGAGGCCGGAGAGCGCTTCGCACACTTCCGAGAGGCGGCGAAATCCCCACGAATAAAAGCGAAAGAAAAGTGCAAACTCCCCAGCGAAAGAGGCGGGGACAGCAACGAAATACAGACGTGCGTCTGGACTCCCGCGATCTACACCCGCGGCCGGGCGGCGCCGCCCTTTATTTCCTCTCAGACCCGGGGCGGGGCCTCGGCGCCACCGTCCGCCCTTCCGATTGGCCGACGGGCCAACAAAGGCGAGAGCAGCGCGCGCGGCGGTTGGTCCGTGGAGAGAGAGGGCGGGGTGCGGCGCGGTGGGGGCGTCCCACGTGGGGGCGAGAGCCCCAAGGAGGGAAGCGACGTCTAGGGGGTTAGCGGGCGCGGAGGGGGGGGGGGGGCGGTAGCATGAGTGCCAAAAAAAGAAAAAAAAAAAAAAAAGCAGAAGTTTTCTCCTGATTTCCCGGCAGCGGCGCCGCGTTTCGGGGCGCGCGCGGGATTTCCAGCGCGCGAGGCGGCCTAGCGCCGTCCGGACTTTTGGCGGCGGTTGCTGGAATCCTCTCCCGACGCTGGAAGAGCTCCCCTGGCTCGCGCTCTTCGCAGGCTTTGCGGGGTCCTGCCAGGGAGGGGGCGTGGGTGGGCGAAGAAGGAGCCCCGCTTTGCGGCCCGATTGCTCCCAGGTGGCTGCGGGGACCCCAGACCCGGGTTGACTGCTCTTCTCGGGTCTCTGTAGCCCCCCACTCCCCGCCCCGTCCCATACAAAGGCAGCTTTACCTCCCCGGTTGGAGGAAGCATGACAATTTTAAGAGGCATACAGTAAGCGCTCAATAGACGTCACCTGGGGGCGACGGGAGGTTGCCTCGAGGTTCCTCCAACTACAGATGCCCCAGGCATACTTGGGGGAGGAGTCGGGGCGCCCCCTCTCCGCACCTCCACAGCCCCAGTTTCAGGTTGGGGCCCTCGTGGAAGACGCAGGTGGCTTTGCAGCTCGCTCCACCGTCCTTCAGTGGAGGGAAATTAAGACCCAAGAGAAAGTTGGGGGTGGAGGGGGGCAGTAGGTGGTGGTGGTGGGACGGCTCTTGCTTGCATATGCGCTGCAGCCTCTGGCCTGCTTGCATCACGATCGCCGCTTTTATGATATGCATTGGGCGCCTATTGCATACCAGGTGCTCCCCGGTCCGCCCGATCAGGGTTCATTTAATCCTCAAGCACCCGGGAAGCTGGAGCTATGCTTATCTTTATCATGCAAAAGGGGAAACTAAGGCTTGGAGAGGCCGTCCCTCCCCCAAAGCCACTGGCTAGCGGGTGTCGGAGCCCAGCGCGCGCGCGCGCGGGCACTGCCCCACGCAGTCACACCCGCCTGCCCCGGGGAAAGACGCTCACGAAACAGGCAGGCAGCCTCGCGGGGGGCCGGCTCCCACGGGCAATCGGGGGCTCCCGGGTGACTCACGTCTGCGCCCCCTCCCCCGCCAGTCTGGAGCCTGGCTTCACTCCCCCGGCCCCCCCCCACCTCCTCCCGCCCGCGGGGCCAGCTGACGCATCGCGCCGCCTCCGCGCCGCCCACACCTGGGGCGCGAAAGGTCCCGGGTGCTGCCAGGCGCGGCGGCGCCACCTGGTGGTCACGCGGGGTCTCTGAGCCCGAGGGCCCGGAAAAGAGTGTCAATGCCGGAACCCGGATGAGAGTTGCAATATTTTACAGACACAAAATTTTACATACGCAATAGATATTTTACATCCTATAGACGCAATACTTAAAAAAAATCGTCAAACTGCTGCTCAGGGGAACCTGGTATTATAAATAAAATTGTCTGGGACCTGGGTGGAAGCGTAGGGTAAGGCGAGTGAGGCATTTAAGGAGGCGTCAAAAATCTCAGTTGTTAAGATAAACAGCTCCCCCCCTTTTTTCTTTTATTAGAAAAGTTGTGGGCTTAATCATGCATAAGATAAACGATGCTTTAACGCAATCTTTTTTTAAATCAAAACTTTTGCCAAAAAATCTAGAGATGAACCAAACATCAAGATTTTAAATAAAGACAGGATCCAACCGGGCTCGGAGTCGGGGGAGGCGGGGGAGGTGAGTTGTAAAACTGTACAGTTGGTTCCTGTCTTTATTTGCAATTTTGATATTTTCTCCATCACGGATTTTTGGGGGGGGGGGCCTTGATTTTGATTTTTTCTGGAATTAGAGAACGGTGATGGTGACACAACGTTGTGAGTAGACCGCAGCCACTGAACTGTGCAACTTAAAACGGTGAATTTTTTGGTGGATGACTTGCATCTCAATTTTTCAAATGAGGGCACAAAGGTATTTTGAAGTCTGAGTTTGGAGGCTCCCCCTTCAATATTTTGCTCGTTGGAAGTGCCTTCCCTAATCCGGGCCTGAAGGAACCTCGCCAGATGGGAGCAACACCTGGAGAATATTTCCCACGCTCTAGAATCCATAAATTCACCTTTAGTTTTAATTTTGGCTTAATTTTGCACCGCCTTGAGATATTACTAAGAACCAACATTTATTAAAAGCTTACGAAAAGCAGGCATCTTAAAAGCATTTTCTTCTTCAATGCCCGTGAATCCCTGGTAGTCATTATGTCCATTTTACAGAGAGGGAAACAGGGACTGGGGAAAGCAAAGTTATGTCTGCAACTCAGAGCTGCATTGATGCTATTCCAGGATCTTTCCAACATTCCCAAACCCCAGGGACCAGGGCTGGGGGGAGGGGCGGGTGAAGAAAGTCTGCCCCGGGGGGGGAGGGGCGGGGGGAGGGGCGGGGGGGAGGGGAGTGAGCCTTCAGGGATGAAGTGGAGAGGGGGGTCTTCTCTGGGGAAGAAGGAAACAGCACTCCAGGCAAAGGAAACAGTCATCTTGGCGGAGGAGGTTGTCACAGCTGGAGTGGCAGGTGCACATGGAAAAGGGCCTGGAGAAGTTTCTCCCAACTCCTGCTGTGTGCTGGGAAAGGCTAGGGATTAGCACTCAGGTGCCAGATTGAAGGGGGGCCCCCAGACTCACTCCTCAAGATAAATAACATTTTCCCCTCATTTAAAAATTGCGATATAATTCACATATACCCTGAGATTCACCATTTCCAGAACAAGGTAAATAATGACTTAAAAATTCTTTTTTCTCGAAAAAATTTCAAACTTACAGAAAAGCTGCAAAAAGAATACATCAGTGGAAGACTCCAATTTTTCCCCCATGCCCAGATACCCAGTTACCAACTGTTAACATTCTGTCATCTGCGTTATATCGTTCCATCTGTCTATCCATCCATCCATCGATCAATTGATCAATTTTCTAAACATTTGAGTGTAGGTTGTACAAGCCATGCTCCTCAAATTCATCCTAATTCCATGTACGTTTCCTAAGTACAAGGACATTTACATCTATAGCCACTCCAAGTGCAGGAATCAAGTTCATGAAATTTGACATTGATATAAAGCTGACAGTCTAGATTCTGATTTTTTCCTATATCCCAATAATGTCCGTTTGAACATTTTACAATGAGTAACGTTTTGGTCTTTTGTTTTGTTTTGTTTTTTTAATATGGGGAGGCACCGGGAATCAAATCCAGGTCTTGGGCATGGCAGGCGAGAGCTCTGCCACTGAGCCACCATGGCCTGCCCCATGAATAACGTTTTAATGCAACATTTTAAAGTCAAAATGAATTTCCCCAAAATCCATGATGAACAAAATATTAACATTTTAAATCAAGCCACGATTAATAACTGTGCCACACCAAGCCAAGGGGAAAAAAATCAGCGTGACTGATCTTGGCTTGATTTTAAAATTGGAAGGGAAGGTCTCATTTGCAATGGATTTTTGCCCTCATTTTGAGTTTGTAAAATATTGTGTTAAAATATTACTTATCAGGGCGGGCCACGGTGGCTCAGCAGGTAAGAAAGCTTGCCTGCCATGCCCGAGGACCCGGGTTCGATTCCCGGTGCCTGCCTATGTAAAATAGAAAAAAATATATATATATTACTTATCTTGCTCTGAAATTGGATGGCTGCACTTCGAATATACTAGAAACTGCTGAACTGTATGCTTTAAAATGGTGAATTACATCTCAGTTGAAAAAAAAGTCAAAGGGAAATATTTACCTGGGTGATTGAGTTCTTTTGTGCCTGAGATAAATGCCTCGCTCTCCTCACCCTCATCCTGCCGCTACTTGGCACCTGCCTTTAACTCCCAGAGCACACCTGGATGTGGTGGGGTGGTGGGGTAGGGAGGGGCCCACTGGACAAATGAGGAAACCAAGTCTCTGGGAGGTTGAGGGGTTGGCCAGCTAGGATGAGGGATCTGGGTGGAAAGGTCACAGGATTAGGAGCCTCAGAACTGGGGAGGGATGTTGGGAGAGGCAAGCATAGAGACAAAAACCCGATGGCATGGTAGGAGGGGTGAGAGGGACCCGGGCGAGGGGCATGGGGGGACAGACAGATACCCCGAAATAGCTCATGGGAGGGATTTGGGGGTGGGAGGCAGGATGGCTTGAAACCTCTGTTCTGCTCCTGGCCAGCGGTGAGGTCCTGGCCATTCCCCCTTCCAGTGCCTCAGTTTCCCCTTTTGCAAAACGGAAATAGTAAATTCCCCAGGGTGATTCTGAGCATGAAATGATGTTCCAGCCCACCCTAGGAACAGTGACTGGTGGGTCGTTTTCTAATGGTGTGACATTGGTGGAGGACTCACTGGGTGCCAAAATACGGGGTGAATAGGACAGACACAGATCTGGCACTGGGGGTGAGGATGCACGGCTATGTCAGCTTAGGGGGTTGGGGTGGGCTTCTCTGGGGAGGTGGCATTTGAACTGACACCTGCACAACACGGAGAAGCCAGGCTCGGAGACAGCATGTGCAAAGGCCCTGAGGTGAGACAATGCTGGGCATCTTTAAGGAGCCCCAAAAGGCTTGGAGCAGAGTGAGGGGGGGAGGGGGGAATAGTGGGGGGGAATAGCCGGGAAGGGGGAGGAGCGGGGGAGGGGAGCAGGTTGTGTGTGTGTGAGATCAGAAAGGTGGGCCTTGGTTGGGGGCTGCAGGAGGGAGCTAGGTTCGACTCTCAATGTGCTGGGAAGCTGTTGGTAAGTTTTAAGCAGGGAAAGGGCTCGGCTCTGACATCATGTGTTTTGCAAGGACGGACAAGATCTGATGATTCCCGTCCCTGAGGAGAGACTTCCTGGTGAACACGAGTCAGCGTCTGAACTTTGAGACATTTGTAAGATAGGAACTGGGCTGGAGGAGGCGGGAAGGGCATACCACTCGATGTGGGGGTGGAGTGGGGTGGGGGGTTGGGGGGGAGCGGCTGGGGGTGCGGCAAGAGCCAAGGTGAAGAGGTCAGGGAAACTAAGGTGCCTCTAGGGGCAGGACACTAGCCGGTTTCACATCCCAGCTCCACCCCGATGAGCTGTGCATCCTTAAGTTGGTGACTTAACCTCTCTGAACTGCCCGCGCCTCGTGGGAAAAGGATGGCATAAAATGAACACTTAGAATAGACTTGGCGCATAGAAAATGCTCCTTTCAGTGCTGCTGCTGGAGGAAGGACTTTGAAAGCCCCTTGCAGCCCGCATGGCTCCCTGGATACCTGCTGGCCCTCTGCCGGTTCTCTGCACAGTGCCATGAGGGACCCTTTCAAAAACTGAGTCATATCATGTCCCTCCTCAAAAATCTGCTTACCTTCCTAAAGCAAAACAAGGCTGGAAAACCCTTCCTGTTGTTCTTTGAATTTACCCACCATGTTCCTGCCTTGGGGCCTCTGTCCTGCTGGTTCTGTCCCTGGGAGACTGTTCCCCAGGTCCCCATTTTATCGTTGCATCTCACCTCCTCCAGTTCTTGCTGAAACATGCCCTCTCGGTGGGGCTCCACCTGGCCCCCACTCAGTGCATTTCAAAGCCGTCCACCCACACATTTCATCGTCCCTCCCCTGCTTTGGTTTTTTTCTTGTTAGCGCTTACCACCATCTAATATTTTACCTATTTATGATCACTGTGCCTGTGAGAGTTGGACCAACTGTGCCATTTGAGAGAATACATGCCACGCGACTGTGCCCACTCCTGACACCAACTGCAGATTTGGAGGATTCCTCAAATCTCCCTCGGGATTGATAACTTGCTAGAAGGACTCACAGAACTCACAGAAAGCTGTTATCCGCCTGCTTTCCAGTTTATCAGGGGGGAAGGATGCAGATTAACACCAGCCAGGGAGGGCAATGGTGGTGCAGTGGCAGAGTTCTCGCCTGCCATGCTAGGAGACCCGGGTTCAATTCCCGGTGCCTGCCAATGCCAAAAAAAAAAAAAAAAAAAATCAGCCAGGGAAGAAGCAGGAGGAAGTCTGGCAAATAGCAAAAGAGGAGCTCCTGCTATGCTCTCCCTGTGGAGTCAAAATGCATTAATTGCCTAGCATCAATGTGTGATGATATGCACATAGTATTGCCAACCAGAGAGTCTCACCCAAGCCTCTGGGTTCAGGGATTTGATTGGGGCTTCATTAGGTGGGCAAGATAGATGAAGACAGATGGATGGGTGAATGGGTGAGGGTGGATGGATGGGTGAGGGGGTGGATAGGTGGAGGGTGGGTGTATGAGTGGAGGGGTGGGTGGATTGTTCATGTGTATGATTTCAGCCATTGCTCATTGTGCTGGTTTGAAAGGATATATGTCCCCTAGAAAAGCCATGTTTTAATCTAAATCCCATTTTGTAAAGGCAGAATAATCCCTCTTCAATACTGTATGTTTGAAATTGTCATCGGATCATCTCCCTGGAGATGTGATTTAATCTGGATTAGGTGATGACATGTCTCCACCCATTTGGGTGAGTCTTGATAAGTTCCCGGAGTCCTATAAAAGAGGAAACATTTTGGAGAATGAAAGCGATTCAGAGACAGCCGGAGAAAAACGACATAGCCACGAGAGTCCACAGGCCAGTGACCTTTGGAGATGAAGGAAAACGCCTCCAGGGGAGCTTCATGAAACAGGAAGCCAGGAGAGAAAGCTAGCAAATGACTGCTTGCTTGCCATGTGCCCTTCTAGCCAAGAGAGAAACTGTGACTGCATTTGCCATGTGCCCTTCCACTTGAGAGAGAAACCCTGAACTTCTTCGGCCTTCTTGAACCAAAGCATCTTTCCCTGGATGCCTTAAATTGGACATTTCTATAGACTTGTTTTAATTGGGACCTTTTCTCGGCCTTACAACTGTAAACCAGCAACTTATTAAATACCCCCCTTTTTTAATTAATTAAAAAAAATTAACAACAAACAAACAAAACAAATCATTCCATTCTACATATATAATCAGTAATTCTTAATATCATCACATAGTTGCATATTCATCATTTCTTAGAACATTTGCATCGATTTAGAAAAAGAAATAAAAAGACAACAGAACAAGAAATAAAATGATAATAGAGAAAAAAAAGTTATACATACCATACCCCTTACCCCTCGCTTTCATTTATCACTAGCATTTCAAACTAAATTTATTGAATACCCCTTTTTAAAAGCCATTCCACTTCTGGTATATTGCATTCTGGCAGCTAGCAAACTAGAACACTCATAATTGCCACAATGTGGAAAAAACCAAATGTCCACCAATGGGATGAAAGCAGAAACAACATGGGGTCCATCCATTCGGTAGACTATTATTCAGCCCTGAAAAGGAGTGATGGTCTGATTCATGCTACAACTTGGATGCACCTTGAAAGGAGGCAGACACAAAAGACTGCCTATTGTACAATTCCATTTATGTGAAATGTCCAGAACAAGTAAATCCCTAGAGATTGGAAGTAGATTGTTGGTTGCCTGGGCCCGGGGGGGTGGAAAGGAGAGGAGTGACTGCTAAAGGGCACAGGGCTTCTTTTTGGGGTGATGAAATGTTCTAAAATTGTGGCAATGGGTGCCAAAATCTGTGGATATACTTGAGTCCACTGAAAAGCACATCTTAAACAGGCGAATTGCATGGTATGTGAATTAGATCTCAGTAAGAAAGCTGTCCCATTAAAAAACAAAAAGGAAGACTGCAATCCTTGGGCAACCCTGCAATGAGAGGCAGTGGGTTTTCCCTTTCCGTGACTCTGGGCTGGGTCCGTGATTGATATGGCCAGTGTGGCACAGAACCGAAGCTCTGCCAGCTGCAGGACAAAACTCCCAAGGACTGCCACCTTATGTCTTGTTTTCGGGGAGTCCTAGGCCACCGTATAGGAAATCCAACCGGGCTCTAGGGATGTCTATTGAGAGGGCCCAAGGCTACACAGTGAGAGCAAGAGGACAGCTGCATCCAGCCGACCAGCTGTCCCCACCAAGGCACCTGTCTTGAAACCTCCAGCCTGGCCTGGCCACAAGCTGGCCAGCCACCGCCGAGAGACCCCATCTGTTTTCGTTTATGAGCTGTTAAAACCAATACCATACGATGGGTCGGCATAAACAATGGGAGCTTGATGGCTTACGGTTTTGAGGCTAGGAGAAATCCCCAGTCCAGCATCAGCAAAGCAATGCCTTCTCCCCCAAAGACTGGCACTCTGGGCTGGCTTGCCACAAGCCTTGGTGCTTGGCCTTTCTGTCACGTGATATTGCACGTGGAACATACAGGAGGCATGGCTCACTCTTGGGAGGGGCAAGAGGGGATGACAACTGCACAGGCATTGCAAACAGGGAATTCCCGGGACCTGGGTACTCGAAATAAGGTTGAGAAGATGGAAATGTGGGGAGAGGGGCGGCCAGGGGCCAGCCAGCTCAGGGCAGGGAACCCGTTTGCTGTGTCTTAGGGTGGTCCCAGCCACTGCCATCTCTCACCTGCTTGAATGTCCCAGCATCCTCTCTGGTGTCATTCACTCACCTGGGCTGCCCCGGTAGCTTTTTTGGCCATATGAGGCTACTGAGTCCTTGAAACATGGCAAGTGCGACAGAGGGACATAATTGTAGATTGAATTTAATTTTAAATTAACTTCAGCATAAATTAACAAACTTGCAATTTAGGGGTTCAAAACCGAAATCAGATCTAAACTGTCTTTCCACTATTCAAGGCACTTTGTTTTGTTAAACCATGGAAAATGTAGCACCAAAATCACAATATGCCATTAAGTGCAAAATACACACTAAATTTTAAAGGCTTAGTATTAAAAAATGACTGTGAAATATCTCCTCCATAACTTTTACATACTGACTGCAAAATTGTTTGTAGCATTTGGCATATACTGGGCTAAATAAAACGCTAAGATTCATTGCCTCTGTTCCTTTCCATTTTTTAATTAAGTGACAACTAGAATATTTAAAGTTACTTGGGTGGTTTGGATTCTATTTCTATTGGGATAATGTGGCCCTTTCAGCATACCAGGGAGTTTTTTCTCTTTTTCTGCAACTTTTTAATTTTGAAATTATTTTAAACTTACAGTATAGTTGCAAAAAATCTATAAAACACCATACAAAGAGCTCCAACATACACCCCCTCACCGGATACCCAGATCCACCGATTTTTAACATTTTGCCATATTTGCTGTATCATTCTACCTGCCCATCCATCCATCCATTAGTCTATCAATTTTCTGAACTATTGAGTATAGGTTGTATACGTCATGCTCCTTGAACATTTAATACTGCCATGTACATTTCCTATGAACAAAGCTATTCACTTATGCAACCAGGTGATGCCTGGATTCAGGTGTCAATTTGGCAGGCACTGGCCTAACAGTTATTACAATGGCATTTTGTGGACTTAGTAAATCACCAGTATGTTGACTGCATCTATGGCTGATTGCATCTACAATCAACTAAGGAGAATGTCTTCAGCAATGAGAGACCCTTAATCCAATCAGTTGAAGGCTTTAAAAGGAGAGTGATGACTTCAGCAGTCAGAAGAGAGAATTTCCGTCTCTACTTCAGGTGGCCAGCTTCTCCTGGGGAATTAGTTCATCGAAAACCTGCATCCGAGTTGCCAGCTTGCAGCTTGCCCTATGGACTCATGCATCCCCACAGTTGCATAAGGCACTTTTTATAAAATCTCATGCAGACATCTCCTGTAGGTTCTGTTTTCCTAGAGAACTCTGACTGATACACCTAGTAACGTGCTTTGGGGCCTTTTCTCCTCCACTGAAAAATCTAGTCCAGGATCGTGTATTGCATGTATTGTCAGTTTTTTATCATTTTTGAAGCATGAAGCATAACCTACACTCAAAATGCATCTAGCACATCCATGTTCTCTTTAGGGAAGATAAACATCTGTGACGGCCAAGCTTACATAATAGAACACAATCAGTTGTGTGCCCCATTCCTCTCCCCTCCAGAGGGAACCACCGTCCTAATTTTCAGCTCACCTATGACCCTACTTTTCTTTTCAGTTGCATCACATTTATAGCACCCCTAACTAGCATATCAACCAGTTCAAGTGGCTTTTGCATCTTCTGCAAATGGATGCATATGGTAAGTATTCTTCTGCAGTTTGCTTTCTTTGCATTCTATTATGTTTGGAAATGTTGCGGGGGTGTGCTCCTTTGCACTGCTGTATAATATTCCACCATATGAACAAACACCAAATTATTGGCCTGCTGACAGTGGGTTGTTTTCAGTTTTTGTTTTCCTATTATTACAAACAGCGGGGGGCTCAAAACCTAAATCAGACTCCCTCTCTCTCTCATGTTGGCCCCTGGCCATCGGCCACCTAGGACCCAAGGCTCTCGATGCCACAGCCTGCAAAGAACTCCAACCTGTCTACAATCACAAAGGGATTCTGTGGGGTTGAGCCCTGGGAACACCTTCATTGTATCCTGGAGAAACCCTGAGCCTTCATGTCCAGCTAAACCACCCCCAGATTCCTGGCCCTTGGAAACTGAGGATTAACCATTGGGAGTTGTTTTAAGCTGTTACAATGGGGGATGGGGTGGGGGATATTTATTACACAGCAATAAGTAACCGGTATACTTGTGTAAATTATAGGTGTGTTTTATTGTCTAATGTCTGTGTCTCCTGCCAGATTTGGAGCCTTCCTTCATCCCCTCCCGCTGGAATGCCCCCCCATCCCCATTTCTACAGGGCTCAACTCTTCACTCTTCAGTGCTTGCTCAAATGTCTCCTTCTCTGAGAGGCCCAAAACGCATCCTGAAGCCCACAGCCTGCTTTATTTTCCCAGGACACTTATTGCCTTGTAAGATGCCGTGAAATTTCATTATTTGCACCTGGGTTTCTTGTCTGTTCCCCAGCCCACCCCACCTCTGCCACAGGCGCTCCCCCAGGGCAGGGACCTGCCTGCAGCAGCCTGGGGGGCCTAGGACAGCCCCAGCACACAAGACATGCTCGATCCATAATGCGTTTGTCCTGACTCCATTCGCCCACCAGCCGCGTGGACCTGCCCACCGCCCTGATTTCAGGCGCGATCCAGGGTTCAGGGCCCGGGGTCCTCGAATTCTGAACCGAGATCGCAGGCGGGGTTTCCGGGCTTGGGAATTTGAGTTCTCAGCTTTGCAATCAGGGTTCCCGTAGAGCCAGACTCCGGAATTCTAGATCCGGCCTCGAGGTCCGGGCCGGGAGCCAGAGGCAGCCGTTGGAATGAGAATTTGAAAATCTGGCGGCAAAAGTTGGCGCGGAGCAGGGAGAGCCGAGAGGGGGAGAGGCGGGGGGGGGGGGGGGGGAGGGGCGCCCCCGGCTGGGCCGTCCCGCATCCACTCCCCCACCCCCCACCCCATCTCTCCCGAAGCAGATCGCAGCCCGGCGTCAATTTCCCAGTTGCAGCAGGTCCCGCGTTCGAATCCCCGGAGGTCGCGGGACAGGTCCCAGTTCTGAAATGGACCCGGAGCCCCCCCGGCCGCGTGCACGCGCCTGGGGAGGGCATGGGAAAGGGGGCGGGGTGCCCAGGCCGCAGCTGTCGTCGTCCCGCCAGCTCAGCGCCAAGATTTAAAAATTGCCCAACGCCTCCCCTGCAGCCCGCGGGGAGCGGGGAGCCCCCCCGGCCCCACCCCCGGGCAGCGCGGGGCGTGCCGGGACTTGGAGTCCAGCACCCCACCTTCCGGGGGTCCCCCGAGCCCCCGCCCAGCGCCGAGAGAGGAGGGAGGGGAGGAGTTGGAGCCTCCGCCCTACTTTGGAGAGACGGAGACCCAAGCTCGCGCAGTCAGGATGGGAACAGCATTCCACGCGCAAGGAACCGCACGACAAAGCCTGGGAGACTCTTGGGAACCTCGAATCCCCAAGAGGGAACAGAAAAGCGTGACTCCCTGCAAAGTCCGGTCAGACTTATCCCTTTTGATTCTGCCTCCTGCCTTATTATTAATATTATTTCAACTTTTAAAATTATATGGTATAATATATATGCAAAGCAAAGAAATAAAAAAGCAATAGTTTTCAAAGCACTCCTCAACAAGTGGTTACAGGACTGATCCCAGAGTTTGTCATGGGCTGCCATATCCTCTCAGATTTTTCCCTCTAGCTGCTCCAGAATATAGGAGGCTAGAGGGCTTAAAATATTGTTTTTTATCATCACAATCGACTTTTTTCCTTTCTTCTTTTTGTGAAAAATAACACACATATATATATACACCAAAAAAAGCTATAAATTTCAAAGCACAGCACCACAATTAGTTGTAGAACATATTTCAGAGTTTGACATGGGTTACAATTTCACAGTTTTAGATTTTTACTTCTAACTGCTCTAAAACGCTGGAGAGGAACCATTATTTATTTTAAACCTTACTTTAAACCCCTCCTCTCCCCCACCGCCTCAGTTTACCAACTGTCTTTTATATTTATATTCCTACCATTTGGCAGGAAAAAAATGTGCTTGGGGCCCATATGTACAAGGCAACTTTTGATAAGACCAGATAGTTACATTGTAGCCTAGAACAGCTGCCTGCCTCCCTTCTGTTTGAGTCAAATCCCCTAATGCAGGATTTGTGGACTAGGCAGAAAGAACACGTGGCAAATGGCAAAGGGAGAGGAAGGGGCTTTGAGCTGGGGTGGAGGTCTTGGTGGTGATTCTACCCCCACAGAAACGTTTGGCAGTGTCCACAGACACTCCGCGGGGGTGAGGTGGGGGGCTTGTTCTCAGCACCTTCACAATGCCCAAATCCTGCTCTGTAGATCTTTCTGGACGTTTCATATGAATGGAATCTTAAAACATGTGGTCTTTTGCGTCTGGCTTCTTTCGCTTAGCGTGTGTCAGTACTTTAGTCTCCACCTTTAATTTTCCCTACACTAGCAACATTAAGAGATTGTCTTTTATTGCATACTATCGATTCTTATATGGAAAAATGGTAGTGTGTACATGTGCAAGATATGAAGATATCACCGCATGGGTTCCTCCACCCCTCACAGTAACCCCAAGGACCACCGACATAAGGATTCAAGTAGTAACATGAAACGCTAGATTATACAAGCAGGGAAACTGAAGCACTTGACGGCAACCCAACGTCACATAGCAGCTGGGCTGGACTTATGAAGCCGGGGGGTTGGCTTTAGAGGATCTCGCCCTTTAACTAAAATCTAGTGAACAGAGCAGGAAACTGAGGGGGAAAGGGCAGCCCGCCCCTCTGCCCCCTCCCCCACCGCGCCCCACGCGGCCATGAGCCTGGGAACTACGATCCCCAGGATGCTCCGCGCAGGCGCCCAGGCGGCAGGACTACAAGTCCCGGCGTGCCGCGCGGCTCGGCGCAGCGCGCGGGCCGGCGGCGAGCGGCGCCATCTTGGCGGTCGGCGGCGCGGGATTGAATGAGCCCGCGGAGTCGCGGGCCGCTGTCCTGAGCCGCGCAGGCCCCGGGCCGCCGCCATGGCCACGCCGCTGTCCGGCCGCGCGGGCACTGGGCCCGCCACGCCGCTGTCGCCCACGCGCCTGTCGCGGCTGCAGGAGAAGGAGGAGCTGCGGGAGCTCAATGACCGCCTCGCGCATTACATCGACCGGGTCCGAGCGCTCGAGCTCGAGAACGACCGGCTCCTGCTCAAGATCTCCGAGAAGGAGGAGGTGACCACTCGCGAGGTAGCCCGGGCGCCGAGGGGTGCGGGCAGGGGGCCCCGGAGCGAGGGTTGTGGGCTGGGTGGGCCCCTCCTGCTGAGGGGTCCCTGGGGGATCCTGGGGTCCTCTGGAGCGCGGGGGTGCGGGCTGGACGGCCCCCGCCTGCTGGGAGGGATTTTGGGGGCCCCGGTAGTGAGAGGTGCGGACTGGACAGCCCGCCCTCCGAGGGGCCCTCGGGGAATCTCAGAGGCGCTCTTATCGAGGGATGCGGACTGGGTGGGCCCCGCCCTCCGAGGGGTTTCCAGGGAATCTCGGGGGTTCCTGGAGTGAGGGGTGCAGACTGGACGGACTCCGCCTTCCGAGGGGTCCACAGGGAATCTCGGGGACCCCTGCAGTGAGGGGTGCAGACTGGGTAGGCTCCGCTCTCGGAGGGTTCCCTTGGGATTCTTGGGAGCCACCCCCTCCCCCGAGTGAGTGGTGCAGACTGGACAGCCCCTCCTTCTGAGGGGGTCCCTGGGGAATCATGGGGTCCCCCTCCTGAGTGAGAGGTGCAGACTGGTCAGGCCCCACACTCTGAGGGCTCCTTGAGGAATCTCGGGGATTCCCGGAGTAAGAGGTGTAGAATGGATGGCCCGCCCTCTGAGGGGTCTCCAGGGAATCGCAGGGGTACCCTGCCCTGAGCGAGAACTATAGGCTGGGCAGCCCTGCTCTCTAAGGGACCCTAGGGAGTCTTGGAGGCCCTGGAGTGATGGATGTAGACTAGGCAATACCCACCCTCCTAGGGGTCTCTGGGGAATCCTGGGGGGGCCTCACAGAGTGAGGGTTGCAGCCTGGAGCAGGCCCTGTATTCCGAGGAATCTGGCCCCCCATCTTAGTGTGAGCCAGGTTAGGCCCTGCCCCTAAGGCAGTTGTGGGGGAATCTCCCAGGAGATTTGGGTGCTAGGTGTCCAGTAGAAAATTTGGGGGATTGTCTGGACTTTGAGGGGGCTGGGAGACTCCAAGGGGGTCCTGAGGAGGGATGGAGGGTCTTACAGGGGTCCCTGAGACAGGTCACGGTGTCTCTTTTCCGTGGAACTTCTCAGGGGTCTTGTGCTGAATCCTGGGGAGTTCCATAGGTGGGGGTGGGGGGATGGGCAGTAAGCGCTCCTCTCACCGGGGCCTGGGGTGAGATGCGTATCAGGGAGGGGGTTTATGCCCCTGGGGACCCACAGGAAATTTGGGAGGTCCTTACTTGGGCCTCGAGACACCCCCAGTGACTCAGGGGCAGGAGCCGGCTTGGCCTCACCCCTAGGGATGTGAAGGAGAGGGGGTTAAGAGGTCTTGGGGTCAGTGGGAGAAAGTTTTAGGGTTTCAGATAGATCCTGGGACTTCACTGCTACAAAAAGGGGCTACAAAAGCTCTTCCTCAAGAGAGATATGAAAGGGGGATATTGAGGGTCCCCTGCAGTGGTCTTAGGGTCCCCTCTTGGGATCTGACCTCAGTTCACAGCCATGCCTGAGAAGCTGACCCCAGGCCCAGTCATCCGGGCTGCTCTTTTCTCCTTCCCACTGGTCACACCTGACCCAGGGGCAGGTCCTGAGAATAAAGGGTCTGGGAGATGCTCGGCCACGTGGTTTGGGCCCCTGGTGGGGTCCGTGGTCCCCTTCCTTAAGGCTCCACTTCCCCAGCCCCAGCACTGGCCAAGTGATGGGACCGCACGCTGTTGGGGGGTGTGGTCAGCTTATCCTCTGGGTGACCTTGGTTAAGGCACTAGGCCTTTTCAGGTCTCCATAGCCTCGCCTGTAAAATGGGAATGGTCTGCCCACTTTTTTGAGGTTATTTGTGGGGCCGAAATGAGTTAATGCTTGTGAAGTATAGAGCGGAAGCAGTGCTGCTGAACGGAGCTATGTGTTCAGGGCCGGGGAGAGCCTTACAGTTCGTGGAGCAGCTCCAGAGTCTCCCAGGACTGGATTTCCACTCTGGGCAGGTCCCCTCTTTTTCATCACTGTGCCTAACTTTTGTCATTGGCACAATGGGGAGAGAATTGTTTATTCCCAGGGTGGCTTTCGCCTGGGCCAGGTCCTGGGACCTTGTGGCCCACCCCCCCAGGGGTTGCTTTGCTCCCTGCCGCCCCCCACCCCCAAGGAGCACAGGAAACCGCTACACTGCCCTCGCTGGCCCAGGCTGACCCGAGCTTGAGCCAGGGTGGGTGGGCCGGGTGAGTCCACCCTCCTGAGCTGTCTGGGTGGCAGGGTTGTGTATTTCCCAGCTCCCTGGTGCCTCTCAGCGTCCAAGGCTTGTTGGAATGCAGGGCTAGCTTGGGGCTGAAGGGGGCGCTGGTGGGGTGTGTGCAGGGGGCCTCAACCTGCCCCTGTGTGCACCCACAGGGCTCCTGAAAGGGCCAAAGTGTCTCTCCCAGGGGCAGCTGAGAAGGGCGAGCCCACAGGTTGCTGTAGAGAGCAAGTGGCCCAGGTGGCCTTGGGCTCCAGAGAACTGCCCTTCCACACAGGCGGACAAAGCGCAGCTGGTTCAGGGAGTGGCCTGGCAGGAAGTGGGCAGTGGGGGGCAGGGTGCACCCAGGAGAATGCTGGGAAGGGGGTGCTGGCTGTGAAGAGGGATGTGCCCACTGCGAGGAATGTGGGTGTGTCACACATGAGAGTTTGCAGTGTACCTGTAGACCAGGGATTTCCACATGGGGATCTGGACTCCTGCCCCCCAGGGGACATCAGGTGATGTCTGGAGACATTTTGGTTGTCACATCTGGAAAGGGGGTGCTCCTGGCCTCGATGAGGGGGGACAGGGACGCTGCTGTAGAGGTGAGGGGCCACTTAAGTGATGTCCTGGAAATTTGTCATTTGAAATCTCATGGGCATAACACCAACTTGTAGTAGAAAAGAAAGCTTTGTCCCCCTCACCCATGGGCCAGAGCATGTCTCGTCCCCCCTCTTCCGCTCCATAAACATTCTCTCACACATACTTGTGCATACACCCAGAACTGCATGCAGATCCCACCGATTCTCTTTTGACACTTGTCAGTGTCCTTGGTGTCACAGTCCTCTCCTTGAAGGGTCTCCTGGAAGGCGGTGGGGGGAGCTAGTCAGATTCAAGGGTTCAAGTCAGATCTCAGGACCCAGGGGCGGGTGGAGTCAGGGAGGCCGGGCCCAGGGCGGTGGTTCTGAGGGACGGGGAGCGGGGTGCCATCCCAGGGACCTTCCCCGCCGAGGTCTTGAGCTCCTTGAAGGAAGGAAGCTTGGCTGCAGTTTCCCGCCCCTGGGCTGGGGGGCCTCATGGGAGGAGGTGGCACTTATAGTGTCCCGCATGGGTGGCCCAAGGGCTGGAATCTGGATTTCAACTGGAGAGCGATTTTGCTCCCAGGTGACATCTTATATCCCCCAGCTGTGCCGCCTGTCCCCACTGGGCATCTGGGGGACCCCACCAAATAGGCATCTCGGGTCATGGAGGGGCGCCTCCCTGCCCTGGGCTGCCATATGCTGGCACACCTGTTGGGATCCCTCATGCCAGGCACACTGCAGTGAAAGATGCAACGAGAGTGCTGAGACTCCCGCTGGCCGCACCTGGCCATTGCCCTCCTCTCAGGATGGGCCTGCAGGCTGGGGGTTCCACAAATTTTTACTGAAAGGGACCGGGGAGACAGTAATTTTGCTGTAGTGTGAAAGCAGCCACTGCCGTTCCGTGAGCAAAGGGACGGGGCTGGGTGCTGATACAATTTGATTTATACCCACCCAAACTGGAATTGAATGTGATTCACCTGTGTCACGAAACTTCTCCTTCCCCTGTCCCCTAACTATTTAAAAATGTAAAACCATTCTGGGCTTATAGGCTGGGCAGAAACAGGTCCAGGGCTGGAGTCGGCCAGTGGGCTGGAGTTTGCTGACTCTGGCTCCAGAGAACTCCTTAGTAAGACAAAACAGTTAAAAACCTGCACACAGAAACCCATTATACTGCTGGAGAGCCTGAGCGCTTTAAACAAGAGACCCCAAGATTGCAGAGAGGGCACCCTGGGAGCCTGGAGCGAGTCCTGGGCTGGGGTGAGGCACTGGCCTGGAACACAAATGCCAAAATAGTCAGCCATCGAGACAGATCAGATATGTGTGTCTTTTTAATTAATAAAGTGTACTATTTTTTAATGCAGTTTTATTGAGATAAAACACATACCATAGAAACCATCTGAAGTGTGCAATCACTGACTCACAGTATCATCACGTATTGTGCGTACATCCCCATGATCAATTTTAGAACATTTTCATTACTCCAGAAAATGAACAAAAATAAGAAAGGAAACCTAAATTCTCCCATATCCGTTATCCCCCCCATTATTGACCCACAACGTTAGTGTGGTACGTTTGTTATTGTTGATGAAAGAGTTTTAAGATATTACTGTAAATTATAGTCCTTAGTTTGCAAGAGGCACATTTTTCCCCTCTGTTACTTAATTCCTTCTAATTAAACATCTGCTCTAGTTCATGGAAGAACTTTCTTTATATTTGTACACTTGTACACAGTGTATCATAGTCACTGTCCAGCATAAGGTTCAGTTATTCATTCCCGTGTTTTAGCCCCCAGCTTTCCTTCTGTGACATACGTGGCTCTTAACTTCCCCTTTCCACCACTCATTATTCTCACAATAACATGCCACCGTCACCTCTGTCCATTTCCAAACATTTTAAACTATTTTTTCCAGCAGTTTTTGATATACAGAAAAATTGAGAATTTATTACAGTGAGCTCCCCACATCCCACACCCCGTGTCCTCTATTAGCCAACATCTTACAATAGCACCTGGTGCATTTTTCACAATTAAGAGCCCGATCGATACACTTTCATTAGCTAAGGTCCGCACCTGATTCCGATGTCCTCAGCTTTTCACTAATGCCCTTTCTGTCCCCGAGCCCTGTCTGTGACATTTGGTCGCATTTCCTTGGTGATGACTGTTCTTAGGCTTTTCTCGTCTTGGATGACCTTGTCAGTCCTGAAGTGGCCCAACGGTTGGGAGCCTATCTCGGGCCGAGACTCAGGCCTCACCGGGGGAACCCCATCTCAATGGAATCCATTTTTTAAGATCAAAACTGGTGGTTGCTAATGGTACAGAGATTCCACTGGGGCAAAGAAAAACTTTGGAAATAGATAGTGGTGGTGGCTACACAACACTGAATAATTAATGCCACTGGATTGTGCATTAAAAATATGGGGAATTTTATGTTTTATATATGTCACCACAATGTTAGAAAGATTTACGTTCAAGTCTTTAAGGTATAAATTACAGATAAAAAAGGTTAAGGATTTTTTTTAAGTGGCTAAACTGGCAAAGTTTCTTATATTATGTTTTAGCATGGTTGGGAACAAAAAAAGAAAAAACAAATTAATGCCAAAAAAACCCCATGATAAATCAACTGAATATCAAAAACTTAAACATAGCATCAGTCACCGATTTTCCCTTTTCCCTCGCCCTCAAGTAGCTCAGCACTGGTCTCTTATTTAAAGCCCTGATACTTTGTTTCTGGAGCAGGAAGCTGCAGGAGAAAGAGCCCCAGAACCCAGGCCTTGGGGGGAACAGGAACTGTGGACCCTCCCACAGGTTGCAGGACCACCCTTGGGTTCAGGGGAATTGAGAAGCAGGTTCATCCCTGTCACCTGCAGAGCTGCAGTGAGGACATGTCCCCAACCATCCTGGGGGTGAAGCTGCTGCTCTTTGTGAATGAGGGTTTATTCAGAGTTCAGTTCCCAGAGAGCGGCCATTCAGGGTGTGGCCTGGGACGGCCACCCTTGAGGGAGGATTCCCCCCTGCATGTCCCAGGGAAAACAGTCCAGGGGATGACCACCCTGGACCCACCTCAGCCCCCTAGCCAGCTGTGGGCAAGAGATGACATTTTCCTGTTCTGTGCCCCAGTTTATCCATCTGTAAAAGAGGGCAAGGCACCTATGGTAGTTAGATTCAGGTGTCAGCTTGGCCAGGTGAAGGCACCTAGTTCTGTTGCTGTGGCCATCAGCTAGTAGTACTGAACCTCATCTGTTGCTCGTTACATCTGCAGTCAGCTAGGAGGCGTGCCTGCTGCAATGAATGATGTTTGATTTAATTGGCTGGTGCTTAAATGAGAGAGCTCAGCCCAAGCAGCTTACCATACCTCATCTCACCACTTGCAGCCCAGGCCTTTGGAGATGTAGAAAGGAATCACCCCTGGAAAGTTGTTGGAACCCAGAGGCCTGGAGAGAAGGCCAGCAGAGATCACCCTGTGCCTTCCCGCATAAGAAAGAACCTCAGTTGAAAGTTAGTTGTCTTTCCTCTGAAGAACTAATCACCTTTTATTAAAAACCAATCCATCTCTGGTATGTTTCATTCCTGCAGCTAGCAAGCTAGAACAGATTTGGTACTGGAGAGTGGGGTACTGCCTAAGTTTGCAAATACCAGATATGTTGGAACAGTTTTTTTTTGGATGGCTAAGGGGAAGATTTTGGAGGAACTGTGAAGAGAATAATGGAGAAGTCCTAGAGTGCTTGAAGAGACTGTTGGTGTAAATGGAACCACTGCCAATCTGGACAAAGGGGGCAAAAAAGGGACAAATTGGAGTCTGCAGAGTGAGAACCATGGAAACTCGGGTCTGAAGCCAAGAAACCTCAGCCAGGAGAGTGGACCCACCCATATACATGGAGAGGGTGAGTTTACCCTGAGGGCAGAGGATGAGTCTCCCATGTCTTTGCAGTGGAAGAGTTGTGCCGCCTCAGGCCTTGGAGAAGGTACAGCGCACTCCTTGGGGACTAGGTAGAGCCTGGCTGCCACCACCTATAGGGGTTGAGCGTGTGCCTTGGAAATGGCAGAGAGCCCAGGTGTCACTCCTATGCCTGGAGAGAGTGGAGCCGAGGAAAAGGTGGTCTCCTCAGTGTACCCTAAGGTTGATTTGGAAAGAGGCGGGCCACTGCATAGGGCCTTGGAAAGGGTGGGACTGCAGCTTTCTAAAGCTGAAGGATAAGTGGCTTTCAGACTTCGAAATCCAATAGTGTTTGCCCTGCAGCTTTTTCCTTCCGATTTCTCCCTATGGATCCTGTGACTGTCCCTCCTTTGCATATTGGCACCAGATAACTTGTTTTGAGATTCATAGGTCCACAGCCAGACTAGAATTTTTTGCACCTTAATATTGTTTAAGGTGATATGTGTCGTTGCCAAGTTGATGGGGGGTGGGCATATGGTAGTTAGATTCACTTGTCAACTTGGCCAGGTGAAGGCACCTAGTTCTGTTGCTGTGGACGTAAGCCATGGTGCGTGAACCTCATCTGTTGCTGATTTCATCTGCAGTCGGCTAGGAGGCGTGCCTGCTGCAATGAATGACGCTTGACCTAATTGGCTGGTGCTTAAATGAGAGACTCAGCGTAGCACAGTCCCAGCAGTTCAGCACACCTCATCTCGGCACTGGCAGCTCAGCCCAGGCCTTTGGAGATACAGAAAGGAATCACCCCGGGGAAAGTTGTTGGAACCCCGAGGCCTGGAGAGAAGGCCAGCAGAGATCACCCTGTGCCTTCCCACGTAAGAAAGAACTTCAGTTGAAAGTTAGCTGCCTTTCCTCTGAAGAACTAATGAAATAAATCCCCTTTTATTAAAAGCCAATCTGTTATACTCTAGTTTCTCTTCAAATTGTATAAATCTTTCGCCTTTTACTAAAGATTTCCATGGAGAGAAGCAGTTATGAGTCGTTGAACAATTTTTTGAAGGCCTTGGTTTTTTTCAAGGTCCAATGTGTGCGTTAAAGCTATTCCTTTTAAAGTTCTTTGTAATTACTCAGGCTTTTTTCATTAAAAGCGACAGTGTTAATAAAATAAACGACGTAGATGCGTAAGAAATTGCATTTAAAAAAAAAAAAGCCAATCCGTCTCTGGTGTGTTGTGTTCTGGCCGCTAGCAGACTAGAACAGCGCCCTTCTGTACCCTGCCAGCACATAGACTGGGCATGAGGTTCCACCTCGTTCTGGTGTGCCCACTGAATGTCCTGCATTCCATGCAGGCTGGGACGGTTGGTCACCCTGCCTAGAGGTGGGTGCTTGGTGGCTCCCCTAACCCCCTCCACATGGGCCTTTCCTGTAAAGGGAGCGGGGCATGAACCCTTCAGGTCTACCCCAGCTCCTATCCCCGATGCTGGTAGCCCTGGGGGAGATACTGCCCACTAGGTGCCTCCCGTGAATCATGCCCCAGCCTGGCTTTTCCATCACGAGATGGCCCTCTATCAGTTCTACTGAGATAGAACTCACCTGCTATCAAAATCACCCCTTTAAAGGTACAATTCAGGGATTTTAGTATAGTCACAGGTTTGTGCAGCCATCACCACCGATTCAGGAACATCAGCTGATGGACATTTGAGTTCTTCCACCTGAGGGGGCAGGTGGCAGTGTGGCAGCAGCTGGGAAGGGCAGCGTAGGGGGCAGGGTTGTCAGGACTTCAGCTGATGGGGAACCTCTGGGGATACCAGGAATGTGCATCCTGACACGGGCTGGCCAAGGACCCCCAAGCAGGGTAACCTTTCAGGGGCTGTGTGTGCATCCTGAACCCCTGGCTGGGCTACTGGTGGAGCGGGGAGTTGGAAAAGACAGGCCAGCCAGTGTGGGGGAGACCCGAGTAGACAGACACTCCATGTAGACAGGTGCACTGCTCTGCCTGGCACTTGTGTCCAGCAGCTGGGGCTGGAGAGATCAGTGCTGAGTGCCAGGGAGGGCGACGTGGCTTGAGTGAGGAGAGCTCTCAGGAAGGGCGACCCTGAGCTGGGTTTTGCAGACAGCATAGGAGTGTGCCTTAGGCAGCAATGCCCATGAAAGCACCAGGAGTGCAAGAGCACGCCCAGCACCTGGAGGTGGGCTGCCCCCAAAGTTTGGACGGCACAATGTCCTTGGTCATAAGACATACTGGCAATGAAGAGACAGTGCTTTTTGCAGGAAAAAAAAATGCTTTTGTCTGCTGGAAAATTCATTCACTTTTTAGAGAAAAAGAAAATAGAGTAGTGGTTTGTAACCGGTCCTCCCCACCCTTGGACACCTGGCAACTTCTGGGGGCATTTGTGGTTGACATGACTTGGGGGTTGCTGCTGCTGGCATTGACTGGGGGGAACCCAAGGAAGCTGCTCGGCACCCCTCAGTGCCCAGGACGCCCCGAGCGCAGAGAACAACCTGGCCCCAAATGTTGGCCGTGCTGAGGGAGAGAAACACTCTTAGTATTTTTTTTTTTTTAAAACATGGGCAGGCACCGAGAAATGAACCCGGGTCCTCTGGCATGGCAGGCATGCCATGAGTGGCCCACCCCACTCTTAGTTTTTGAAACACTAATTTTTCAGTGATAAACTTGAGCTCCATCTCTCTCACTCACTCTGTACACCAGAATAAATTCTCAATGGGTTAGATGTCATAAACAGAGTGACCCCCTAGCTTCTGGGGTTCCCCCCCACCCCCCACTCAGTTTGTGAATTTAAATGTGTGCTGCTGCTTAGGCTGTCGGCAGGTTTTTGGATGACGATGGGACACAGAGTCCCTTGGGGTTTAACAGAATCTATTCCCCGACAGCATCTCAACTGGGATGACACTGCTCCTGGGCACCCAAGGCTTTGTTGGGACATTTGTGGTTGCCACTTTCTCTCCTCCTTGCCTGGACCCTCACCCCTGCTGTGCTCTCTCTTCCCAGGTGAGCGGGATTAAGGCTCTGTACGAGTCAGAGCTGGCTGATGCCCGCCGAGTCTTGGATGAGACAGCCCGGGAGCGCGCCAGGCTGCAGATCGAGATGGGGAAGTTGAGAGCCGAACTGGAGGAGAGCAACAAGAGGTATGGGGAGCAGCTGGGCTCTTGGGGGCCCCAGTTCCAGGGGTGGTGGTGGGACAGGGTAGCCCTCCTCTTGTGAGGGTAGGTGCACCTATCAGAGATCCCCTCCGAGGGCTCCCCAGGGCTCACCAAAGGCCTCAGGGGTTCTAGCTGTGCCTCTGTAGTGGGTTCCTGAGGACACACGAGCTGGGCCTTGGGGACTCACTGGTGCTGGGGGGCAGTGGCCCGGGCCGCCTTCGATCCCCTGTGGTGGCTGCGTCTGGGCTGGTGAGGGAGTGCCCCAGGTGTTTGCAGTGGGGGCAGCCCCTGGCTTCCCTGGCCTGGTCGTCCAGCTGTCCACCCATCTACCACACTTATTTGCTCCAAATGGGGATGTGAAGCCTGAGCAGCTCTCAGGGCCTGCTCGGCACCCCTGGGAATCTTTGGTGCCTTGGGCTGTGATCTCAGCTCAGGCTTCAGAGTCAGCAGCAGGGAGGAGATGCAGCTGGGCTGGGGCTGGAGCAGCCACTGCAGGCTCGAGCCCTTCTTGTTCTTTCCTGAGCACATTCGTTTCTGTCTTCTTCTGTATGAGTAAAACACACGCAGAAAACATGGGGAACGGTGTTTTTCAGGAAGAACATTTCGTCTCAATGTAGAAACATACTAATGCAGTGGGCTGTCCCATCTGAGGAGTGGCCTTGTCCATTGTCAGGTCCAGTTGTTTCCGTCCGCCTTTAAGCAGAACTTGCCAGATTCTGGGCCTGACTGGGCAAACGCTTAAAAGGACAACAAAGAGAATGTAACTCACACAGTACGAGAAGAAAGTCCGTCAGCATTAGGGCTTACAGCTTCTCTTCAAAGCCCCCATGTAGAGAGAAGGCTTTCTCTGCTCTGCCTCTGGGCACCTCTTGTTTTTCTAAGTCTCTGGCCTTCAGGTTTTTTGAATCAGTAGGAGCTTTGTTAGGGTTTCTTATTTGTCTACAGGCCTTTCGGAGCAGGGAACTCGGTGGAATGTTCCACCTACTCTTTCCCACTGTTTTCCCCCCAATCCTCATAGCCCTCCCCCAGGCCTTGGAGAAGGGTCCGTGGGTGCCTGCTGCCCCCTGCTGGTGGAAGCTGCACAAGGCCTTTCTGCGGGAAGGGGGCTTGGTCTTGCTGCCCACCTCCCTGCCTCCAGGTCCTGCCTGCTGGGGGCGTCCTCTGCCACCTGCCCGGGAGGTGGGGAGTAGGTCTGGGGGGTATAGGAAGTGCTGGCAAGGACTGTCCTGGGGGCTTGGAAATCTGTGTGGTTCCCATGTCGGAATGTGGCCAGAGTCATAGCTGAGGCCCTCGTTTCCATCACTCTCAGTACCTGAGAAGAGCCCCCCGTGACTGGCTGGTGGGGTCCAGCCCTTCTTTGCCTCCTCCATCTGCCCCAGATAGAGGCCAGAGCTGCTTCTGGCAGCAGAGCTGATTTCCCCCTGCCAAGAGCGAAGGCCTTGTGTGCCACTGCTCAGTCCGGGCCTTCAGTGATGGACCCTGTGAGCGCTGTTGGGGGCCCTGGGGGGAACCCGGGGCCAGGCAGGAGTGAGGACGGCTGCCCCCAGTCCTCGCTCACACCCAGCCCTCACCCCAAAAGCAGGCCTTGGGCTCCAGGCTGCCGGCCTGCAGCCAAGGGCCTGCTCTTGGGCTAATTACAATTAGGAGGTTAGGGGAGAAGCAGTGCACGAATCTTTTGACAGAACTATAAAGCATCAGAAGGGGATTTTTTTCCTTTACTATTTTTTAATACAATTTTACTAAGATATTCACACATCACACAATCCATCCAAAGTGTACAGTGGCTTACAGTAATCACATAGTTGCTCACTCACCACCACAGTCAATTTTAGAACATTTTCATTACTCAAAAAAAGAAAAAGAAAACCTAAAACATCCTATACTCCATACACGTTATTACCCGCTATTGTTGACCCATAGCATTGGTGTGGTGCATTTGTTACCACTGATGAAAGAATATTAAGATATGACTGTGAACTGTTGTTCATAGTTTGCAATAGGTACAATTTTCCCCATATGTGACTATTACTAATTCCTTGTCATAGTATCGTACTTTTGTTCTGGTTCATGAAGTTAACATTTTTATTTTTGTACAGTTAATCATGGACATTGTCTACCACAAAATACACTGTGTCGTATGTTCCCATGCTTTAATCTCCAGCTTTCCTCCTGGTGACATACGTGACTCTGAACTTCCCCTTTCCACCACTCTCACCCACAATTCAGCATGTTAATTGTGCTCACAATATCACGCTACCATCACCTCTGTCCACTTCCAAACCTAGTAGGCCTTCTGCACGTATTAAGCTATCACTCCCCACTCTCTAGCCTCATTCTATCTCCTGGTTACCTGTATTCTAGATTTCATGACTATGAGTTTAAATATTATATTTAGTTCATATTAGTGAGATTGCATTATTTGTCCTTTTGTGTGTCACTAATTCCACTCAACATTATGTCCTCAATGTTTATCCATTTTGTGTGCTTCAGGATTTCCTTCTCACTGCTGAATAATCTTCTGTCGAATGCATAGACCACATATCGTTTATCCATTCATTGGTGAATGGACATTTGGGGTGTTTCCATCTTTTGGCGATTGTGAATAATTCTGCTATGAACATTGGGGTGCAAGTGTCTGTTTCCGTCCATGCTTTCAAATCTTCTCGGTGTATACTGAGTGGTGGGATTGCTGGATCATACGGCGACTCTGTACTTAGCTTTCTGAGGAAGCACCAAACCGTCTCCCACAGCGGCTGTACCTCTTCAAATTCTCCCTAGCAGGGAATGGGTGTTCCCCTTTCTCCACATGCTCTCCAACACCTGTCGTTTCCTGTTTGCTTAACAGTGGACATTTTACTAGGTGTGAGATGATCTCACATTGAGGGATTGATTTGTATTTCCCTAGTAGCTATTGAAGATGAACACCTTTTCTTGTGATTTTTTAGCCACTTGTATTTCCTCTTTGAAAAAATGCATAGTCATGTCTTTTGCCATTATTTGAGTTTTTTTATCGTTGAGTTATAGAATTTCTTTCTATAATCTGGATATCAACCCCTTATTAGATATGTGGTGTCCAAATATTTTCTCCTATTGAGTTGGCTTCCTTTTCCCCCTTTGGCAAAGTCCTTTGAATCACAGAAGTATTCAGATTTGGGGGGTGGGGTGGGGGTGCACGGTCTGTGAATCGAACCCGGGTCTTGCACATGGAGGGTGAGCATTCTACCACTGAACCACCTGTGCCCACCCAGAAATATTCAGTTTTGATGTGGTCCCATATATCTATTTTTCCTTTCATTGCTTGTGCTCTGGCTGTAAGGTCCAAGAAACTACCACATATCACTAGATCTTGAAGATGTTTCCCTACATTTTCTTCTAGGAATTTTATAGTACTGGCTTTTATTTTTAGGTCTTTGATCTGTTTTGAGTTAAAATTCATATAAGGTGTGAGGTGGGGTCCTCCTTCATTCTGTTGGATGTGGATCTCCAGTTCTCCCAGCACCATTTCCTGAAGAGACTGACTGTCCACGTTCAGTGAACAATTGAATCTCACTAAGATGAACTAATGATATAGAAACTCACAAGCATAAAATCTAGAATATAGAATATACCAGGAGATAGAACGAGGCTAGAGATTGGGAAGCAGTTGTTTAATATGTGCAGAATTTTTAACTAGGTCAGACATAATCATTTGGGAATAAATAGAGATGGAAGTAGCATGTTATTATGAATATAATCAACATTGCTGAATGGTGTGAGAGTGCAGTGGAAAGGGGAGGTGTAGAGTCGCGTATGTCAGCAGAAGGAAAGCTAGAGGTTAAAACATGGGAGTGTTTATTACAGTAAATCCTGTGGTGGACGATGACTGTGATTTACAATAAAAAATATAAAATATTTTATATTTATACTGATACTGTTAGCCATTGATTGTAGACTTTGGATGGATCGTATAGTTTGTGAATCTCTCTCTAAAGTTACATTAAAAAAAATGAATTGACCAGAGATCTGGAGGTCAGTTCTGGACTCTGGATTTGATTCCGTTGGTCAGTGTATAATCTTTATGCCAGTACCATGCTGTTTTGCCCACTGTACCTTTCTAATAAGCTTTAAAGGCAGGAATTGTGTGACCTCCCACTTCATTCTTTTTCAGAATGTTTTTGAGCATTTAAGGCCCCTTTCTCTACCAAATAAATTTGATAATTAGCTTCTCCATTTCAGCAAAGTACACTGGAATTTGGAGTGTGATTATGTTGAATCTGTAGATTGGTTTGTGCGGAACTGACATCTGAACGAACTGTTGCCTTCCAATCGATGAATATGGGGTGTCTTTCTATTTATTCAGGTCTTTGGTTTCTTTCAGCAGTGTTTTGTAGTTTTCTGTGTACATGACCTTTACATCCTTGGTTACGTTTATTCCTAGATATTTGATTCTTTTCATTGTTATTGTAAATGGACATTTTTTTCTTGGATAGTTCATTAGCATATATAAACCCTACTGGATTTTGCGTGTTGATTGTGCATCCTGCCACTCTGCTGAATTTATTAGCTCTAGGAGCTTTGTTGTAGATTTTTTGGTACTTACCTCTAGGATCATGTCATTTGTGAATAGGGGAAGTTTTACTTCCTTTCCCACTTGGATGTCTTTTATTTTTCTTACCTAATTGCTCTAGCTAGAACTTCTAGTACAGTGTTGAACAGCAATGGGGACAGTGGGCATCCTTGTCTTGTTCTTGACCTTAGAGGGAAAGCTATCAGGTTTCACCAGTGAGTGTAATGCTAGCTGTGGGTTTTTCATGTATGCCCTTTATCATGTCAAGGAAGTGTCCTTCAATTCTTGCCTTTCAAAGTGATTTTTTTCCCCCCAGATTTCTCACATGTTTATTTGGAGTTAAGAGAGAGAATGGGGGTGGTGGTTGTGGTGGTGGAATATTTATAATTAACCAAATTTAGTGAAATATATTTGCTCACCAAATACACCCTTTAGTTGCTGGCTAGAGCCTGCTAAGTATGTCCTGTTTAAGGAGAGGGCAGACAGCTGCACCACTTCATCTACCCGAGGGATGGTGCCCCATAACATCAACCAAAGTTCATCTCCCTCTCACCCTCCCTGGTTTCTTTCAGAAACAGGCAGTTGACCAACAAAAGGACTGAGCAGATCAGCCCATCTACAGGGATGCACACAAGTCACAACTTGGCTTTGGCCGCTCTCTGTAAATCTAAGTCCATGCAGCGTGAAGCCCAGCGCAGCTTGGAAACCCTGCACAGCTGTGTACATTTGGGCAAGATGCTCCGTGGCTCTGGGAAGCCATTCCTGCCCGAGGGCGCACGGAGATGAGGCAGGACCGCTGTGCTTTGAGAAGTGGCACAGCATTACTGCCGTCTCTACCTGGGGTATTGGTAGATGCTTTGCAGTCTCTTCTGAATCTGGCCCTTGCCACACAATGAAAGGAAGATTCCAGTGTGAGGAGAGCCGGTGTGAGAGAAGGGAACTACTGTCTTTTCTGTTCTCTCCTGCAAGGGGAGCTCCTGTAAGCTCCATCCCGCCTGCCCTGGTGGGGCCAGTGGCACCCACCAGGGATCACCCTGAAGGATGTTTCTTCACTGCCTTCTCCAGAAGGCGAGCCAGCACTGCAAAACCTAGATTTCTGTCAGGCTAGTGGGAAACTCTGAGTGTTTCTTGTTGAAGTATCAAGGTTGGTCAAATACATCCTTCCATTTTCTGGTCTCTGAATTTGAGCAAACAACTCTCCTGATAAGGGCGGGGGGATCAGCCTAACTGGCTACCCTTGGCTTGCCCAGACCTTAGAATTTCAGACCTTAGGGGTCTCCAGTGATGTGTTTGGGCTGCCGTTGCAGCCTCTGCCCTCAAAATCAGGAACTTCATGGCTGTCCTTCAGATCCAGGGACCTGTCTGCAACCTTGGGACAGGTCCTCTGCATGGCCTCTCTTGCCAGGTCAAGAACCCAGCACCCTTTCTGTTCCGCCTGCAGAGCAGCTTCCTGCTGGGCTTTACTGGCATCGGGTGGGGGCACACTTGGTGAACTTCTGCTCCCTCCTGCCCCGGGCACTGGCTGCCATTCCCGTTCCTTTAGGGGAAGGAGGACTACTCCTTTCGTCCTATCCAGCAGGGATCCTGAGGGATCCTGGCACGATGGAAAGCTGCTGAAACCTCTTCTGGTTGGGCGGGGGAGGTGGAGATCGATCAAGGAGGAGGGAGAAGGAAAATATACATCAGGGACATGTCTGATCTGAATCTACCTGGAAGTCCACTTGGTTTTGAGCTGGCACGCCACTGCAGGTGAAGGTGACTTGGGCCAGTGGCACCCACATCTCCAGGTTCAGCAGGTTGTTGAGCCCCACTGTTTTAGTTTGTTAATGCTGGCGGAATGCAATACACCAGAAATGGAACAACTTTTAAAAAGGGAATTTGTTTAGTTGCAAGTTTACATTTCTGTGGCCACAAAAGTGTCCAAATTAAGGCATCCAGATAAAAAATACTTTAACTCCAAAGAAAGAGCTGATGACGCTTGGGCTTTCTCAGCTGGAAAGGTACAGGGCAGTGTCTGCTAGCCCTCTCACCAGGCCGCACATTTCATAAGACATCCCCGGGAAGAAAGATGCGTTTTCTTTCTGCAGCTCCAAAGGTCTCTGGCTGTGTGGGCTCCAAAACTTTTTCCAAAATGGTACCCTCTTAAATGGCTCCAGTAAGCAACCCCAACTTGAATAGGTGGGGACACATCTCCATGGAAACCACCCAATCAAAAGCTACCACAATTGGTTGGGTCATATCTCCATGGAAACAATCAAGAAGAGCCCACCCAACAATATTCAATGAGGATTAAAGAACATGGCTTTTCTGGGGCACACGACAGATTCAAACCAGCACACCCATAGTTAGGTTTCCAGCGAGCATGTGGCCCGTGACTCCTCCAAAGCACAAATCCTTGAACTTAGGGTGTGAAGGAAGCACAGTAACACCCAAGAGAAGGTTGCCAACTCAAGTACTGATTCGGCTCCCTGGGGCTACCCTTCTTTCCTTCCTATAAACCCCTTCCTCCCTGCTTCCATCAAAACAGCAGCTCACAACTATTTGCTTGATTTGCAAGTATTTTGTTGAGGATTTTTGCATCTATATTCATTTAAGAGGTTGGTCTGTAGTTTTCTTGTAGTATCTTTATCTGGCTTGGGTATTAGGGTGATGTTGGCTTCATAGAATGAGTTAGGTAGTATATTCCCTTTTCTTCAGTTTTTTGGAAGAGCTTGAGCAGGATTTTTATTAATTCTTCTTGGAATGCTTGGTAAAATTTGCCCATGAAACCATCTGGTTCCTGGGCTTATGAGACACATCTCAGCCTCTGTTTAACTGTGAATATTTTTAGACTCTCCCTCATTGTTGAAGGACACCTGTGCTGGGTAAAGAATTCTTGGCTTGGCAATTTTTCTCTTTTAGAATCTTAAATATATCGCATCACTCCCATCTTGCTTCATGGTGTCTGATGAGAAGGCAACACACAGTCTTGTGTGGCTTCCATTGCATATGGTGAATCACTTCTTTCTTGCTGCTTTCAGAGTTCTCTCCTTCTCCTTGGCATTTGACAATGGGTCTATTTGGATTTATTCTGTTTGGAAACATTGGGCTTCTTGGATTGCTTATTTTTGTCTTTTATAAGAGTTGGGAAGCTTTGGGCTGTTGTTTCCTCAAATATTCTTCCAGGCCCTCTTTTCTTTTCTCCTTTCAGGATACTCATGATGCACATGTTTTTTGCATTTCATGTTATCAGTCATTTCTCTGAACCCCTGTTCAAAGTTTTTCTGTTTTTTCTCCATTTGTTCATTTGTGTTTTCAAATTCAGTTGCTATGGTAATTTGAAGCTGTTATGCAAGCCAACTCACCTGGGACAGAACAGTCTCTTCAATAAATGGTGCCTAGAGAACTGGATATCCATATGCAAAAGAATGAAAGAAGACCCATCTCTCACACCCTATACAAAAGTTAACTCAAAATGGATCAAAGATCTAAACATTAGGTCCAAGACCATAAAACAGTTAGAGGAAAATGTTCGGAGATATCTTATGGATCTTACAACTGGAGGCGGTTTTATGGACCTTAAACCTAAAGCAAGAACACTGAAGAAGGAAATAAATAAATGGGAGCTCCTCAAAATTAAACACTTTTGTGCATCAAAGAACTTCATCAAGAAAGTAGAAAGACAGCCTACACAATGGGAGACAATATTTGGAAATGATACATCAGATAAAGGTCTAGTATCCAGAATTTATAAAGAGATTGTTCATCTCAACAACAAAAAGACAGCCAACCCAATTACAAAATGAAGCTGTTATGTACTCCAGACAAGGCCATATTCTTTTTTTTATAACATATATACAAAGCAAAGAAAAAGCAGTAAGTACAAAAGTACACTTCAACAAGTCGTTACACAACAGATTTCCGAGTTTATCATGGGCTGCCATTCCACTATTGCAGATTTTTCTTTCTAGTTGTTCCAAAACACTGGAGGCTAGAAGGAATATTAATATAGTGATTCGGTAGCCATCCTTGTTTGTTAAATCCTGTTTTCTCTGTCTTGCTCCTCTAATCCTTCTCCTAGTCTTTAGGAATCTTTAGGCAATGCCCATTCTGACTTTTTCATGTTGAGAAGGGGTGTCAACACTAAAGGACAGGGGAATGTAATTAATTGATAACTTTTGAGAGGTCTGTCCCACTGGGTTTCAGGATGTATCTGACCTAGGTTCCAGGAAAGCAAACTTAGTGCATGAAACATTTACAGAGTCGCAGTTTGAGCCCTAGGTGTTCTTAAGAGTTAACAGGAGTGATGTTGATTGGGGTTTAGCAAACCATGGCAGTTAGCACTATCCAACTGAAGCTTGTGTTAAAGAGTAGCCTCCAGAATAGTCTTGACTCTATTTGATTTCTCTTGGCCACTGATGCCTTATTTTATTACATGTCTTTTCCCCTTTTGGTCAGGAAGCCAGTGTCAAGTCGATCCCACGGTACCATGGCCAGATTCATCCCCAGGAGTCATGCACATTCTCAGGGAGATTTTCACCCCTGGATCTCCTGTCCTACGTGGCAGGGTGGGGGGTAATGATTTTACTTGCAGAGTTGGGCTTAAAGAGAGAGAGGCCACATCTGAGTAACAAAGAGGTTTCCTGGAAGCAACTCTTAGACTTCATTATGGGTTGTCTTAGCTTCTCCCCTGCAGAATTAAGTCTCATAAGTGTAAGCCTCAAAATTCGGGGCTTATAGGCCATGTTCTTTTAATCCATTCCTGTGCGTGCAGGCCTTTTATAGGTGTACCTTTTGGTTAGGTTATTTCACTTGAGATGTGACCCAGACCATTTAATCTTTTTACTGGAGTTGTTTGTGAGGATAAAAGACAGAAAAAGCCCACAGAGGGCGGGCCACGGTGGCTCAGCAGGCAGAGTTCTTGCCTGCCATGCCGGAGAGACCCAGGTTCGATTCCCGGAACTAAACAAGATTTGATTAGTTCCAAATTCTGTGTCTCCTCTGACTTTTTAATTTGTTCCTTTGACTGAGTCATATCTTCTGTGTTTTCAAGTGCTTTGTGATTTTTTTGTTGGTGTCTGGTCATCTGATTATCTTGACGGTAGCTTTCTCTCTCTTGTCTAAGATTTCATTGTTGCCTGGGTTTGTATACGGCATTGCTTTGACCATTGAATAGTGTTTCCCTGACAGAACAGGCCCGGGTCTGGTACAGGGGTGTAGACCCACTCCAGGGAATCGGCCTGGGATAGGGTCTGGAGAAGCTCCATAAGGCCCTTGTTTTTTTGCCTGCACTTCCTTGGCCTTCTCAGAAGATGGTGCTGTTCGGCTCCCCAGTTCCCTGCAAACCCGCCTGGAGCCCATCAGTGTCATTTTGTCCTAATAGAATTGTAGGAAAGCATGATGATATATCGTAGTCTGTCACTGGTTGCAATTGCTAGATTTATGGAGCAGATATAGAGTTTTAATAGTTGATTCTCCAAGAAATCTATCTTGGGGGTAATTACAGTATTACAACTGTAAATTTATAGGGTTTTCCTTAAAACACTTCATTTAAGTTATTCTCAGGGTATTTCAATTTCTTTAGCTGTGGGAATTTTTATTTTGGAGATGAACAAATTGAGGTAGCAGGTAGATGAAAAGATCTGCTTATGCTCAGCATTCAGGGTAGGTACAAGACCAAGAAATCCTATTCCTTTTACCCTGATGCATTCTGGAGCCCAAAAACCCGGGTTCAGATCCCAACTCTGCCACGTGCTGTTCGTGCCTATATAAAAATATACACATACAACGTCACTGAGTTGGTTTCGAGGGGATTTACAAGAGCCACATATGATGTGAGAAATACACCATCTCTGACTCAGTGTTGAGGATTCCTAAGTCACATTTTGGCAAACTGCCACCATGTAAAATTAATTATACATTAGACTGATTTCTCAGCCTCATTTATATAATCCCTGCCCTAGTCTGCCAGGGCTGCTGTAACAAAGTACCCTCAGATTAGTGGGTTTCAACAGAAATTTAGTATCTTGCGCTTCTGTATAAAGCCAAGGTGTTGGCAGGGCTGCAGTTTCCTGTCGGGAGAGAATCTGTTCCCTGCTGTCCCTGGCTCCTGGTGGGCTGGCGGCGGTCCCCTGGCAGTTCTTGGCTTGTGCCCCCATCACACAGCCACTGCGTCCAGCACGTGGCCATCTGTATCTCTCTCTCAATGATTGTCCTAATTTCCTCTGCTTATACAGATACAAATAGTAACATCTTCAAAGGCCTTATTTACTATTAAGTTCACATCACAGGATAGGGTTAGGACTTGCACATGTCCTTAACAGTCCCAAACAGCATGCACTTCCCGAGAGGATAATACATTTATCCTCGTAACACTTAGAGGCCTTAGTAAGCCAGGGTCAGTCCAGGAATTAGTTTACACAGTCAAGAAGTCTACTCTAATGCCTTTAGGTGGAGGCTGAGTGAGCCACCAGCCCCTCTGGTTTGGGGGCCATTCCGTGTAGTTCCGTGGAGCCCTAAAATTTCTGTTCAGTTGTTGAGAAATTTTGCACATGACCACATCTGTCTGCTCATCACTGTGGCCTCTGCTGGCCTCGCACCTGCTGGCACACCCTACCCTGGGCCTCTGTCCTTCCCAGGGTGGCTCATTCCAGGGCTCTGGGCCACCTGCTTGGCCTGTATGATGTAAATGTTGGTTCCCAACCAACCCATACACACTCATCTTTCTTCCCTGCCTTTCCCCTCTTATAACTGGATTCACATCTGACAGTATATTTTAGTGTCTCAACCCATGAGAGTGTTCTGCTTCATGAGAGCAAGGGGGTGGTTTTGTTCGTTGATACATCCCAGCAATGAGGACTGCTTTCCACTGGGATTCACTGATCTGTTGAAGGAATGATCCACGTTTTCCCAAACCCATGTAAGAATCCAACCCAGGAATACGGGCTTTGCAGCCCGGTTAGCGAGGGAGCCCAGGAGTGTGGGCTGCCTGGACCCCAAGACCTGTCTTGGCAAGGACATTGACACATCTCAGAGCTCAGCGTCCTTGAGGGGCTGCTGGCAAGTTACTGGCCTCTGTGCCACCCCAGTGGCCCTAAATCGGGCAGTTCTGTGCCACCTCACCTCCTTCCCAGGACATGAGGCAGTGTCTGGAGACATTTCTGGCCGTCAGAACTTACGGGGAGGGAGGTCCTACTGGCATCATGTGACGGGAGCAGGGAGGCTGCCCTCCAGTGGCCAGGACTCCCCCACCCCAGAGAATGAGCTGACGTGCCAACAGTGCTGAACCTGAGAAGTCCCAGAAGCCCCCACCGTAGCTTGGGCTGACACCCTCTGATCCTTGGGGGGAGGAGGGGACAGGCATTGAACTTCAAGAAGATCTAGAATTAAACTTAGTGATGTTCATGAGCCTCGAATCCATGATATAATTCTTTGTGTGTTCATGTCTGAACATGATTCTAAATACTTCACCTCTAAGATGAACTGTCCATTTAGGAGATCAGCTTAGCCTGCTTCCAGTAGTTTACAGGAAGCCTCTTTATAGATGACATCACCCAGTCAAAGGCCAGGGTTCGTAATTTGTAACTAACACATTTACATGAATTTTCCCAAACCAAATGTCCCCTGGAAGGATCTCTTCCGAGTCCAGAAATCACTGGAAAGGAGATTAAAAAAGCCTCGTCTTGCGTCCCTGAGGCTCATGGGCTGTCGACAGCCAGGGCCTTGGGGTGAGGCACATGCCTGCTGCCAGGTGTGTGAGACTGCCGTCCAAGGGACCTGATCGTTCCGTCCCCTTGTGACGGGGGCTCCCCTGGCTCCCTGGCACCCCGAGCTCCAGGGTGGCTGCTTGCCAGCCCTGACTCACAGGTCCTCTTGACTTCCAGCTCCAAGAAGAGAGAGGGCGAGCTCACGGTGGCGCAGGGCCGCGTGAAGGACCTGGAGTCCCTGTTCCACCGGAGCGAGGCGGAGCTGGCTGCCACCCTCAGCGACAAGCGCAGCCTGGAGAGTGATGTGGCTGAGCTGCGGGCCCAGCTGGCGCAGGTAGGCATCGGCACCTGTGCCCCGGCCTGGTGGAAGGAAACCTCTCCACGGTGGCAAAGCTTGACATGAATGGGGGTGGGGGCTTCATGTGCCAGGTCTCAAATACTAGTGGTCAGAGATCCCTCACCCTCATCCACAGCTCATCAAAATGTGCATTTGAGGGCACCCCCCTGGGCCCCAGGGAACTAGCTATGGTCCAGCAAACAGACTGTCATCTTTGTGCCCCTGTGACTTCCAGGCCGAGGACGGCCATGTAGTGGCCAAAAAGCAGCTGGAGAAGGAGACGCTGATGCGCGTCGACCTGGAGAACCGCTGTCAGAGCCTGCAGGAGGAGCTCGACTTCCGGAAGAGCGTGTTTGAGGAGGTGGGTGTGCTGGGTGCCAGCCGGCAGGTGTCAGGGGCTTTTATAGGCTTCCCAGGCCTGCTGTAACAGGCCACCAAATGGCGGGGCAAACGGCAGCAATGGATTCTGTTGGTCTGGAGGTTGTGCACCCTGGGCAGGCTCTGGGAGGGCCGTGCCGGCCTCTTCCGGCTCCTTGTGGCCCTGTGCGCTCCTTGGCTTGCGGCTGTCACGTTTCTGCATCACGTGGCCTTTCCCCACTGTCCGCGTTTCTGTCTCCTCGAGGATGTTGGTTTAGGGCCCCCTGGGAGTACAGGATGATGTAGTCTGAGATCCTTAATTTCAAGACACTTTTTCATAAATTCAGGGGATTAGGATGTGGCCTTATCTTTTAGGGGGCTGCCATTCAAACCACTATAGGGCCTCTGTCAAAAGGATGTTGCTCCCAAACATCCCCTCCTTGGGGCTGTGGGGGTATGGCTGGGAGTGATGGGGGGGTGGAGCTGGGTTGAGCCTGCCCCCAGCTGGGGCCCCTGGTCCAGCCCTGTCCCATCCCCAACGTGTCACAGAGCCCTCTGTGCTGTCACAGCCCAGGGGCCCAGAAGAGAACCCTGGGGCTGGCCAGTGCACTCAGCCCAGGAAGAGCTACCTGCTGGAAGGATGCTGGTGTAGCGGGGGAGCCGTTCCCAGCCCTGACCAGGCCTCGTGGGGGCTGCCGAGGAGGAGGCCAAGAGGGGACCTATGTGGGAAACTCTGAGGGGATCTGTGAAGAGATGTCCTAGGGGACCCGCAAAGAGCACTGGGAGGGAACCCGTGACAGGACATGGGAAGAGATCCCAGGGGGAACCCATGAAGAGCGTTGGGAGGGGACCTGGGAGGGGATGTGGGAAAGGACCTTTGGGGGCACCTGTGATGTGCACTGCTGGGGAAGCCCGAAATGAACCTGTGAGGGAAGCCAGGAGGCACTCCTTGAAGTGGCCCCTAAGGGAAAAGGTGAGGAAGTCATGGAGGGAAGTGCTGAGGCAATCAGGGAAGGGGTCCATGGGGCTGGGCGTGCAGTTGCGAAGGCAGCTATTGAGGTGGGTTTTGTCAGGAGTGGCCCTGGGAGGGGCCCACCCTGGACCCTGGGCTCAACGGTAAAAATGATTGGTTTCCCTTAGAAATATGTTCTTCTATATCCTAGCCATACCAGTGAGCTGTGAGTGGATTCCTGTGGCAGCTGATTTAGGGGGCATGGGTAGAAGTGGGCCCCCCAAGGCTTGGTTCCCTGCAGCCCCAGGAAGGGATGGGTCAGCAGGCCTTCCATTCCCAACTCTGCTTTATTGAGCCCTGATCCCCACACCACAAAGGCCACCCATAAGACACAGGCCAGAGTTTCAGTAGGTTAACAGTGCTAGGAGACAACCACCCCAAATCCCAGAACCTGCTCCCCATGTGGCTGCAGCCACCCACTGTGTGGTAGGGCCGCCTCGCCCCTCCCCCACTGTTTTTCATGGCCACTGGGAGTCCACATGGGAACCCATGGAGGGATCGGGGATGCGCTGGTGCGTGTCGCGCCAGGACTCCTGCCCTGCACTAGAGCTGAGGCCCACCTGCCCCCAGGAGGTGCGGGAGACACGGCGGCGGCACGAGCGGCGCCTGGTGGAGGTGGACAGTAGCCGGCAGCAGGAGCACGAGCTCAAGATGGCGCAGGCACTCGAGGAGCTGCGTGCACAGCACGATGAGCAAGTGCGCCACTACCGCGCCGAGCTGGAGCAGACCTACCAGGCCAAGGTGGGCAGGCTCTGGGGTGGGGGTGGTGCCTCCTTCCTCTCTTGCCCCTTTTCCCTCCCCATGTCTTCCTTTTCCGCCTCTGACAGCCTCTTCCTGTCCCTCAGCTGGAGAACGCCAAGCTGAGCTCAGAGCAGAACGACAAGGCGGCCAGTGCAGCCCGTGAGGAGCTGAAGGAAGCCCGCATGCGGGTGGAGTCCCTCAGCTACCAGCTCTCCAGCCTCCAGAAACAGGTGATCCCCCACTTCTCTCAGGAAACCCCCATGCATCAGGGACCCTGCCTCTTGGTGGCCAGTGAGGCCTCAGAGGTGAGGCAGGTGCCTGGTGACCTGGAGCAGGAAGTCCCTGGTGGTGTCCGCCCCATCCCTTGGGAGCCTGCCACCACCACAGTGGGTGTGGGACACTAGCCTGCCTGTCTGTTTGGTGGAGCCCATCCATGCCCTGTGGCAGCCCCAGTAAGTCTCATAGCCAGAGGCCTGATGCAGCCACCCCTACCCAGGCCAGTGCTGCCGAGGACCGGATCCGGGAACTGGAGGAGATGATGGCTGGAGAGCGGGACAAGTTCCGGAAGATGCTGGATGCCAAGGAGCAGGAGATGCTGGAGATGCGGGACATGATGCAACAGCAGCTGGCCGAGTACCAGGAGCTGCTGGATGTCAAGCTGGCCCTAGACATGGAGATCAGCGCCTACCGCAAGCTCCTGGAGGGCGAGGAGGAGAGGTAGGTGGGCCAGGGGAGGTGGGAGCTGGCCGGAAGGGAGGCTCCTTCTGGTGATCCCAGGGGCGAGCTGGCCCTGCCTGCTGCTCATGCCACCCCTGTCCCTAAGGCTGAAGCTGTCCCCAAGCCCATCGTCTCGCGTCACCATCTCTCGGGCGACCTCGAGCAGCAGCAGCAGCGTGTCTATGGCAGGGCGCCTGGGCCGCAGCAAGAGGAAGCGGCTGGAGGCGGATGAGCCCCTGGGCACGGGCTCCAGTGGCATTGGCACTGGTAGCAGTGCCGGCAGCACCAGCAGCTTCCAGCTGTCCCAGCAGGCATCGGCCACAGGCAGCATCAGCATTGAGGAGATGGACCTGGAGGGCAAGTTCGTGCAGCTGAAGAACAACTCAGAGAAGGTGACGGGTGGCCACGCTGATGGGGAGGACGCGGGATGGCCTCGGGCTGGGTGTCACGTGGGGACTGCTTTCTTAGGACCAGTCTCTGGGGAACTGGAGGATCAAGAGACAGATCCTGGACGGGGACGAGATTGCCTACAAGTTCACGCCCAAATACGTCCTGCGGGCTGGCCAGACAGTCACGGTAGGCAAGGGGGGCTGGGGAGCAGGCATGGAAGGAGTGGGGCAGGAGAATGGAGTGGGGGGTGGGTGGCAGAAAGCGGCCAGGGTACAGAGTGGGGGCCGGGACAGAGATGTGTGGGGTCTGGAGAAGCAGGATGTGGCTTACCAAATTGTGGCCAGGCTCTGAGGACAGTCACTCGTGACACAGCACATGTGCACCGGCAAGAACTCTGATGGCCTTCCACACTGGGCAGGGGGAAACTGAGGCACAGAGCACCTGGGCAACTGGGCCAAAGCAGGGACTGAAGTCAGGCCACAATGGGCATGTACCTGGAGGGCTCCACTGCAGACCCCAGCCACACCCTGTTTGCAGGTAGCCTCCCTGCTGTGGGTCTAAGGGTGGCAGGGACTTTGACAGCTACCTCTTACTCTCAGGTGTGGGCCGCTGGGGCTGGTGTGGCTCACAGCCCCCCTGCCACTCTCGTGTGGAAGAGCCAGAACAGCTGGGGCACAGGCGAGAACTTCCGGACAAGCCTGGTCAATGCCGATGGAGAGGTGAGTCTGGGGCTCTCAATGCCGATAGAGAGGTGGGTCTTGGGGCTCTAGGCTGGGAGGCTTGGGTGGTGCATCCCTGGCACCCTCCACCCCACCCTTGGGCCACGCCCCTAGCACCAGGGTCCCTGAAGAGCTGCCGAAGTCCATTCTTGGTGAGCAAGCCTAGGCCTCCTGGCCAGTGCTGCGGGCCCACAGCTGTCACCTTGCACAGGAAGTGGCAATGAGAACAGTGAAGCAATCCTCGGCGGCGCGGGAGAGTGAGAATGGGGAGGAGGACGAGGAAGACGACGAGGCTGAATTTGGCGAGGAGGATGTTTTTCACCAGCAGGTAGAGGCCCCTGAGCCACCACACCCTCTGCCTGCCGGGTCCCCAGCAGGACAGTCACCTGGCCACGGTGGCTGCAGGTGCAGGAGGGGCCCCTGCCACAGAAAAGGGGCTGCAGGGGAAGAACCTCTGCGTCACTGCTCTGCCCCCGTTCTCAGGTCTTGTCTGTGTGTGGCTCCTTAACAGAGCCCACCAGCGGCGTGCCTGGGGGTCTGTGGGTGCTGAAACGCTGACTGCGTCTCTGAGCTGCCCCAGTCCAGCCCATGAAGCTTCAGTCAGGCATTCCTGCCACTGTCTCCTCCATTCAGCAAGCAGTGATTCAATTGGTGGCTTCTGGGGGGAAAGAATCACAACCGTATTCACATTCAGCATTTACATCCTAAGACCTCTCTGGCTTCTGAAACAATTGGAGGTTGCATGGGAGGTTTGGGAGACTGTTGTAGCCGAAGCCACTGGCCTAGCACCCACTAACCTTCCTGGGATGGGTGGGTGGGCGGGGAGGGTGCCGGGACCCACCCTCAGCACCATGTCCTTCCTTCCAGGGGGACCCCAGGACCACCTCGAGAGGCTGCCGTGTGATGTGAACCAAACACTCCTCATTCACACCTTCCGACACCCAAGAGCCACTGAAAACTATTTTTATATCACTGACCTCCTTTTGTTGTTGATACATTTCTAGAGAATTTTAAAGCAATCTGTGGGAACATGGGGTGGGCCTCTCTGTTGATCGTTCTAGTTGTTTTTTTCTCCGCACACCCTCCCTTCACGCCACTGCCCAGGAAGTGTTTTTTGCCCCATTCCATTTTGGTTGAATTTGAGGCCCAGGTAGGGAACTGGGTGGCAGGAGGGCACTGCCCATTCACTGCCACTGCCTCAGTGCAGACCTGGGCTGCAGCCCACAAAACCGCTTAGGAATCCAGTAGTGTTGTGTGTGTGTGTGTTTAAGCTTTTTAAAAACCAAACTCAGCATCCAGGGTCTGGCCTGGTGGAGCCAGGAGCGCCTGTCAGCAGCGGTCTCCCTGGCCTCCACCCCAGGGCCTAAGGCAGGGCCTCGTTACCTGGCCTTGGACTTAGGGTGTTCCAGAACTTCCCACTCTGATGGCTCTGATTCGGCATCAGGCACAAAGCCTTCTGTGGTTCTCTGTTGGGGCTGGTGAGAAGAGAACCTGCAGCAATATTCGTCACCCAGGTCAGTGACAAGGGGACAAGTGAAAGGTTCGGACGTTCTGCACAAATGTTGTGAGTTTCTGAACCATGGCCATTGGAAGGAAAGTGATTTTGGGGTGCTCTAGGGGTTCCCTGCCCCTCTCTGTATACTTGCTTATGGATAGTGTAGCTTTTACCTGTAACTTCCTTGCTGAAATTAGGTTTCTCAGTCAGACATGCAGATGTAAACTAGCTTGCTTCAATGGAAATTCAGACTGCAGCCCCACTCCAGCTGCCTGGTCCCTTCCTGCATTACCTCGTCCTTTCACCCTGCTCACATAGATGCCCAGAAGTTATTTTTTTAGTGGATATTTATTTTTTTACATTGGTCAGTACACAGGCTACTGGGATCCTGCACTGCTGACAGCCCCCTTACCCCAGGGGCTGGTGTCAGGGCAGGACATGGCTCGGGAGTTCTAAGCCCCCAAACAATAAGCTTCCTTCAGAAAGTGTAGTTGAGTGTAAGTGACACCAACAGTGAGCCTGGGCTGTGTTCCACCCCAGAGTAAACCACGTGGGACATCCCTGCACCCTGCTGGGGTTGGAATATGCCTACAAAACTGCCCTGCCCCAGCTGGTGTACTTTCCCTATCCTGTTTGCATGGCCCCTGTGTCTGGCTTTCCTTGAGAATTGCTTGTGGTGAGGAGGGAACTGGAGCTTTCTGCCTGGACTATGCCAGTGGCTGGCAAACAGAAGAAGGCTGCCATTCCCACTGCCACTGCTTGCAGAATATGCCATCAGCCCCATGTGACTGAGTTCCTTTTTCCCTGTGCCTTACCAGAAACAATTCCCAAGTGAAAGTCCAGACATTCCCAAACCACTAGCTCCAGAGTGCTCTGCCCACTCTGGTAGATGCAGCTTCCCTCCACCCTCACAGCTGAGGCTTTCCTGGGGCTACTGGAGAAGCAGTAATGTTGGTGATGGTGCCCAGGCGCCTCCCTCTGAGCCATGTGCAATCTCCCCTTCCCCTGCCACCCTAGCAGGAAGCACAGATCTGGAGAGCAGAATCTGAGGCTCCATGGGGTGGGTTCTTGGTGGCTCCCAGACAAGAGACACATAGAAAGCCCCCAGGTTTCAGCAACATACACACATTTTGGAAATACCTTGGATTGAAGCCACTTCTAGAGACTGGCCTGCAGACTGAGCTGGTGGACAGGAAAGAATGGGGTCCAGCCTCCCTACAGGTCCAGCACCCTAGTGCCCAGCCTTTCCCCACCCGGAACAAAGCCAAGGTGAATAGGCCTAGGTGGCCTAGGTGGCCTTAGATGGGCTGGGGAGTGGCCTAGGAACTGGGGGGTGGAGGGGCAGCTGGACTGGCAGCCACTGGGTGCTGAGCTCAGCTGACAACGGGTGCTGGTTATCCAGGAGCAGAAAACATGGAGCAGAACCTGATTCTTTAAATGCCTGGGAAACACTTTGTTTTTGTCCTCAAATATGCTAAACTTTAGGCCACTTAAAATGATACGGAAGTATTGGTTTGTATAGGGTCTGGAAACGCTCAGACTTCAGCCCAGTGGAGGTGTGTGAAGCACAGGGCTTCTGAGCCTGCTGGACGGGGGGCTGGGGCCAGCCCCAGAGCAAACACTAAGGCCAGTGGGGCAGCCACTTCCATACCAGTGACAAGATGGGTTCCTTTCCACCAACACTTACATTGCAGCAATTCCATTCCTAGTAAGCACTGAGTGGGGACTGACATTCCTAGTGGACTTGGCCACTCCAAGTGGCTCCCGCCGTGCACTGAGCAAGCAGCAGCACCACAGCAGGTGGAATCTGCCTCGAGAGCTACCGGCTGGTCTAGATGTCAACTTCACAGATCTGCTGGGCTTTTAAGATGCATGCCAAATGTGTGGTCTTTTCTTCCCCCAATGATTTGTAATATACATTTTATGACTGGAAACCTTTTTGTACAACATCCAATAAACATTTTGATTTTATATTCTCTTCCATTTACTCCTAAAAGGGACTGAAATTCACTTGACATGCTGATCAAAGTCACAGCATATTCGCCCACTAAGACAGCGCCTCCCGTTCCCAGATGCCCAAAGCCACAGCATCCCTTCTATCTAATAAGCCCCCCCAAGCCAGTCAGCTGTGCTCACATGGAAAGAGGGACCCTGAATGTAGTGACCCCAGAACATAGAATACCCTGAAAATGGGATTATAGTAAGCAGGGACATCAGGAAAAATAAACACCGGACCCCAAAAGAAAACAAGAGGTCTGTCCACTGTCAGATCCCACAGTCTGGGCCCCCATCCCAACAAAGGGCCCAGCAGCAGCAGGTATGAGTTTGCAGTCCCTAATCTGACTGTTTAAACAGCAGTAGTTAACCTGCAGTTGCTAGGTTAGGTATCTACTAACCAATTCCCGAATGCCAATATCCCAAACATCCTGGTCTGCACCGTCCTATTTTTGGTTTTAATAAATGCCCATGTTCTCTAGTTCTGGGAGGCACATTTGAGACTTGATCTGTCTCCTAACCTCTGCTGGCTCTTTCCTTATTTCCCAAAGACTCAGTTTCACTCTGTTCAGAGCACAACGGGTGAGGACATACTGGGGAGACTGTCCATGTCAGCGTGTCACATCCTCAACCCCTGCAGCTGTTGTGGACAGGGAGAGACAGGGAAGCCCAGGCTCCCTGGGGGAGACGCGGTACAAAGGGGGACACTATAAATTAATAAAAGGGGCAATTCACCAAGAAGAAATAACAACCATAAATACTTAAGCCCCTAATCAACGTGCCCCAAAGTACATGAGGCAAACAGGCAAAATAAGGGAGTAACAGACGGCTCTACTGTAACAGTGGAAGACTTCAACACACCACTCTCTTCAATACACAGAATATCAAGACCAGATCCTTATTGGAAACAGAACCTAAAAGACATATCCATGTAACACTGCACCCCAAACAGCAGGATATACATTCTTCTCAATTGTTCATCGAACATCTCTCGGATCGACTCACACAGGAGCACAAAACAGATTTTAATAAATTAAAAAAAACTGAAATTGTACAGAGCACTTTCTCCAATCATAATGGGAATGAGGCTAGAAATCAGTAACCGGTAGAGAACTAGACATTTCACAAGTATATGGACGTTAAACAACACACTCAGACAATCAGTGGGTCAAAAAAGAAATTGCCAGAGAAATCAATATCTCAAGATGAATGAAAACGAGAACATAACATATCGATACTTATGGGATGCAGTGAAGACGATGCTGAGGGAGATTTACAGTCCTAAACCCTACATTAAAAAAGAATAAACAGCTAAAACCAAAGACCTAACTGCACCAATAGAGGAACTAGAAAAAACAGCAAACTAATCCTACAGCAGGCAGAAGAAAACAAATAACAAAGATTAGAACAGAAATAAATAAACAACAACAAAAAAACAACAATCAATAAACTTCTTTAAGAAGATCAATAAAATCAACAAACCCCTGGTCATACTCACAAAGACAAAAAAAAAAAGATGTAAATAAATAAAATCAGAAATGGGGAGCGGGGGCGGGTTTCATTTCCACAACCACGGAAAGAGTAAAAACGTGAGGATGCTATGAAAAACTGCATGCCAACAAACTAGAAAAGTTAGATGAAATGGACAACTTCCTAGAAACATACAAATTACACTGACTCAGGAGAAGAAATAACAACAAACCAATTACAGTAAAGTGACTGAGCCAGTTATCAAGTCCCTTCCAACAAAGACAGGCCCAGGACCAGTTGGCTTCACAGGGGAATTTACTAAACAATCAAAGAATTAATACCAATCCTACTCAAACTCTTCCAAAAGACTGAAGACAAGGGAACGTTACCTAACTCATTCTGTGAAATCAACATCACCCTAATACCAAAGCCAGATAAAGATACTACAAAAAAAAAAACTATAAACCAATCTCTCTACTGAATATGGATGCAAAAATCCATAACAAAATACTAGCAAATCAAATCCAACAGCACATTATAAGAATTATACAGCATGATCTAATGGGTTTTATTCTAGGTATGCAAGAGTGGTTCAACACAGGAAAATCAATTAATATAATACATCATATTAACAAATTGAAGGGAAAAAAAAACACCGATCATCTCGATCGACACAGAAAAAGCATTTGACAAAATTTAGCATCCTTCCTTGAAAGATAAGAATGGAAGGAAATTTCCCCAACATGACAAAGGGCATATAATGAAAAACCCACAGCTAACATCATATGCAATGTAGAGAGACTGAAAGTCTTCCTTCTAAGACTGGGAATAAGACAAGGACGCCCACTGTCAGCACTGTTATTCAACATTGTACTAGTTCTGGCTAGAGCATCTAGGCAAGAAAAAGAAAAGGCATCCAAACTGGAAGAGATGAAGTAAAACTTTTACTATTTGCAGAGAACATGATCATATTTAGAAAGTCCTGAAAAAACTATGACAAAGTTACTAGAGCTAATAAATGCAGTCCTGCAAAGAGGTGGAATACAAGATCTACACACAAAACCCAGTAGTGTTTCTATACACTAGTGTTTCTATATACTAATGAGCTATCATGAAATTTTTTCAAGAAAAAAATTTTCGTTTACCACAGCAATTAGAAGAGTCAAATATCTAGGAATAAACTTAACCAAGGATATAAAAAAACCTGTATTCAGAACACTTCAAAACACCACTAAAAGAAATCCAAGACCTAAATAAATGGAAAGGCATTTCGTGTTCATGAATTGGAAGGCTAAAGGTCATTAAGATGTCCATTCTACCCAAACTGATCTGTGGATTCAATGCAATACCAACCAAAATTCCAACAGTGTACTTTCTAAATAGGAAAGGCTAATTATCAAATTTACTTGGAAGGGTAAGGGGCCTCAAAAAAAGCCAAAAATATCTTGAAAAAAGAAGAATGAAGTTGGAGGACTCATGCTTCCTGGCTTTAAAGCATATTATAAAGCTACAGAGGTCAAAACAGCATGGGACTGGCATAAAATCAGACATACCGACTGCTGAAATCAAACTGAGAGTTCTGAGAATCTATTTCTGATTTATGGTCAGCTGACTGTTTTTCAAAAGACTAACTTTATTTTTTTTTTTTTTTTTTTTTTTTTTAAAGGAAAGACAGAGAGAAGGAAGGAAGGATAGAAGGAAGGAAGAGAGGAAGAAAGGGAAACATCTTTTTAAACATTTTCTTGTTTTATTGTATTTTGTTTCTCCGTTTTCGTTACATGGGCTGGGGCCGGGAATCGAACCGAGGTCCTCCGGCATAGCAGGCAAGCACTTTGCCCGCTGAGCCACCGCGGCCCGCCCTATTTTTTAAATATACTAACCTAATCAGCACATTAAACAAGATTGGCTGACCATGTTAATAAAACTACATCTCCCTTGATAAACAAACGAAACATCAATTATCTGAATACAGGTTCTTACTTCTTTGTAAACAGTACTAGTTTGCAGTTTGTATCTAATACAGTCATTTTCATTAAAAAAAATTTTATTTAGATATCTACACACACTATACAGACCATCCAAAGCATGCAATCAATGGCTCACAATATCATCACATAGTTGTATATTCATCACCATGATCATTTTTAGAACATGTGAATCACTCAAGAAAAAGAAATAAAAAGAAAAAAGAAAAAAATCCCACACACTCTATACTCTTTACCCCTCCATCTCATTGACCACCAGTATTATAATCTATCCCAATGTTTTTAACCCCTTCTCCCCCCACCATTATTTATTTATTTTTGTCCTTATTTTCCTCTTTTCTGTTCATACCCTGGATAAAGGGCATGTCAGCCACAAGGTCTTCACAATCACACGGTCATAATATCAAAGCTACATAATAATACAATCATCTTCAAGAATCAAGGCTACTGGAACACAGCTCAACAGTTTCTCCAGACACTCCAATACACCATAAACTAAAAAGGGCTATCTATATAATGCATAAGAATAACCTCCAGGATAGCCTCTCGACTGAAATCTCTCAGCCACTGACACTTTATTTTCCCATTTCTCTCCTCCCCCGTTTGGTCAAGAAGACTTTTTCAATCTCATGATGCTGAATCTTGGCTCATCCTTGGGAGTCATGTCCCAAGTAGGGGGCAGGGCAGTGAGTTCATCTGCTGAGTTGACTTAGAGAAAAAGGCCACACCTGAGCAACAAAACAGGCTCTCTGGTTCAGATGTGGCCTATCTCTCTCTCTCCGCCAACATGACAAGCAAACTCAGTGCCCTCCCTCTCTCTACATGGGACAATGACTCCCATGGGGTGTAAACCTTCCTAGCAAAGAGGGTTAGAAATCCTAGAATGAGCTGGGACGCAGCATCAAGGGATTGAGAAAACCTTCTCGACCAGAAGGGAGAAGAGAGAAACGAGACAAAATAAAGTGTCAGTGGCTGAGAGATTTCAAATAGAGTGGCGAGGTTATCCTGGAGGTTATTCTTATGCGTTAAGTAGATATCACCTTGTTAGTCAAGATGTAATGGAGAGGCTGGAGGGAATTGCCTGAAAATGTAGAACTGTGTCCCAGTAGCCATGTTTCTTGAAGATGATTGTATAATGATATACCTTTCACAATGTGACTGTGTGATTGTGAAAACCTTGTGTCTGATGCTCCTTTTATCTATGGTATGGACAAATGAGTAAAAAGTATGGATTAAAAATAAGTAAATAATAGAGGGAACAAACGTTAAAATCAATTTAGTAGATTGAAATACAAGTGATCAATGAAAGGGAGTAGTGGTATAGAAAAGAAAATGGGAACAAAGGTTATAATGTATTGGGCAGATGGAAATACTAATGGTCAATGAGAGGGAGGGGTAAGGGGTATGGTATGTATGAGATTTTTCTTTTTATTTCTTTTTCTGGAGTGATGAAAATGTTCTAAGAAACAATCATGGTGATGAATATACTACTATGTGATGATACTGTAAGCCATTGATTGTCCACATGTATGGAATATCAGTATGTTAAGAATGTTCCTGTTTGTATGCTGTTTGCGTTTGTCAATTAAAAAAAAGAGGCTCTCTGGGGGTTATTCTTAGGCATAATTATAAGTAGGACTAGTGTGCTGTTTTGAAAGAATATATGTACCATAGAAAAGCCATGTTTTAATCCTAATCCCATTTTATAAATCCAGCCGTTTCTTCTAATCCCTGTTTAGTACTCTGTTTGAATCTGTAATTAGATCACCCCCCTGGAGATATGACTCAATCAAGAGCGGTTGTTAAACTGGATTAGGTGGAGACGTGTCTCCACCCATTTGGGTGGATCTTGATTAGTTTATGGGAAACCTATAAAAGAGGAAACATTTTGGAGAAAGTGAGAGATTCAGAGAGAGCAGAGAATGCTGCAGCACCGTGAAACAAAGAGTCCACCAGCCAGCAACCTTTGGAGATGAAGAAGGAAAATGCCTCCTGGGGAGCTTCATGAAACAGAAAGCCAAAAGAGAAAGCTAGCAGATGATGTCATGTTTGTCATGTGCCCTTCCAGCCGAGAGAGAAACCCTGACTGTGTTCGCCATGTGCCTTCTCACCTGAGAGAGAAACCCTGAACTTCACTGGCCTTCTTGAACCAAGGTATCTTTCCCTGGATGCCTTGGATTGGACATTTCTATAGACTTGTTTTAACTGGGACATTTTCTCGGCCTTAGACTGTAAACTAGCAACTTATTAAATTCCCCCCCTTTCTTTTATGCATGGGCAGGCACCAGGAATTGAATCCGGGTCTCCAGAAATTACCCTTTTTAAAAATCATTCCATTTCTGGTATATTGCATTCCGACAGCTAGCAAACTAGAACACCTAGCTTCTCCTTTGCAGGAATAAGTTTCACAGGGGAGAGCCCCAAGACTGAGGGGCTGGCTTATTAAACTGTTTGTCCCCAGGGCTTGAGAGTATCAGGAATTCCCGAGGTAGGGAAGTTATTAAATCCTCCTTTCTTCCTAGTCCCTCACGGGGACTTTGCAAATACTTTTTTTATTCTCTGTCCAAATTACACTGGGATATTTCGGAGCATCCACTAACCTGTACAAACCAACACGATTTCACTCCCTATTCAAGGTTCCATGTAATAATGTGTTTAAATAAACTGAACATACAAGTTAAATTAGATAGTATTTGGCACTTCCTCCAATCTAATTAAATTAGATAAATTTTACACCAAATAAACATCTCTTTCTTCATATCACACAGAAGCTGAAGTTTTAAAATATAGACCACATCATCCTTTACCCTGCAGTCTGATTTACCTTAGTCCTATCCAGATCAGCTTTGTTCTAGTTTGTCAGCTGCCAGAATGCAATATACCAGAAACGGAATGGCTTTTAAAAGTGGAATTTAAAATGTTGCTAGCAAAAAATAAATAAATAAATAAAATTAAAAAATAAAAAAATATAATAAAATGTTGCTAGTTTACAGTTCTAAGGCTGAGAAAATGTCCCAATTAAAACAAGTCTATGGAAATGTGCAATCTAAAGCATCCAGGGAAAGATACCTTGGTTCAAGAAGGCTGATGAAGTTCAGGGTTTCTCTCTCCTCTCTCATCTGGAAGGGCACACGACGAACACGACATCATCTACCAGCTTTCTCTCCAGGCTTCCTGTTTCATGGAAGTCACTGGGAGGCATTTTCCTTCTTCATCTCCAAAGGTCGCTGGCTGGTGGACGCTGCTTCTCGTGGTTATGTCGTTCTGCTCTGCTCTCTCTCAATCTCTCATTCTCCAAAATGTTTCCTCTTTTGTAGGACTCCAGTAAACCAATCAAGACCCACCCGAATAGGTGGAGACATGTCATCACCTAATCCAGCCTAACAACCACTCTTGATTAAATCACATCTCCAGGGAGATGATCTAATTACAGTTTCAGGCATACAGTACTGAATAGGGATGAGAAGAAATGGCTACCATTACAAAATGGGATTAGGAATAACACATGGCTTTTCTAGGGTACATACATCCTTTCAAACCAGCACAAGCTTCATTCATATCTCTGCTTGAAATCTGATCACTTTTTCAATTTTTTAAACAGTTGCTACATGGGGTAATACTGACTTTCACAGCTGTAATGCTCTGAGTCTCAGTTGTCACACAAATACCCGAAGTTCCAAGGAACAATCAGGTTTATTTGTGGGAATAACTGACAAACAGTGCAAAAGGAAACCTTCAGTGAAAACGAAGTAAATACTAAACATTAGATGAGTAAAGGAAACCAACTTGCAAAATAACCACATCAAGATAATCAAAAGACCGAAACACAACAGAAAATCATAAAGCACATGAAGATTCAAGCAGAAATGGCCCAGCCCAAAGACCAAATCAAAATTCCAGATGATTCAAAGAATATGGAACAACAACTCAAGAAAATTTATAAAGAAATAAGGGATATCAGGAAGACACTTCAAAAGCATAAAGAAAAATTTGAAAATTAAATACAAAAATGGCAGATACTCACAGAAATAAAAGATACAATAGACCAAATTAGAAACATACTAGAGACACATGATAGCAGATTTAAAGAAGCAGAAGGAAGAATAAGTGAGCTAGAAGAGCAATTGAACTAGAGTGCACAAAAGAACAAATGGCAAAAAAGATGGAAAAAATACAACTGGACCTTAGGGAAATGACAGACAGTGGAGGTACACAAATGTAAGAATCACTGGTGTCCCAGAAGGAGAAGAGAAAAGGGATGGGAAGGTTAGCTGAAGATGTAATTGGGGAAAATTTCCCAACCCTTATAAAAGACATAATTTGCAAATCAAAGGGGCCTAATGAACTCCAAACAGAATAAACCTGAATAAGCCAACCACAAGACACATACTAATCAAACTGTAAAATGTTGAAGAGAAACAAAGTCCTGAAAGCAACACAAGAAAAGCAATCTACTACATACAAAGAAAACACGTAAGACTGACTTGGGACTACTCAACAGGCATCACGGAAGCAAGAAGGCAGTGGTATGACATATTTAAGATACTGAACGAGAAAGGCTTTCAAAAAAAGAATTCTTTATCAAATCAAGTTTTCCTTTAAAATTGAGGGAGAGATTAAAACCTTCAAAGACAAACAGAGATTGAGAGAACTAGTCAACAAGAGACCTGCCCTACAAGAAATATAAGGGGCATTCTATCAGCTGGAAAAAAAAAGACAGGAGAGGGAGGTCTGGAGGAGAGCACAGAATTGAAGAACATGAGTAATGGTAATTTAAAGGATAAAAAGAGAAAAAACACAAAGAATATACAGATATGACAAATAAAAACTAAAGGATAAGATGGTAGAGTTAGGAACTGCTTTCACAGTAATTATTTTGAAGTTAACAGACTAAACTCACCAATTAAAAGATATACATTGGCAGAATGGATTAAAAAACATAATCCATCTATATGCTGTTTACAAGCGACACATCTTAGACTGAAGGCCGCAATTAGATTGAAAGTGAAAAGATGGAAAAATATCTTCCATGTAAGGTGTCATCAAAAGAAAGCAGGAGTAGACCACTGCCGCCGTCTCCTTCTGCCGCTGTCTCCTTCTGCCGCTCCTGGGGCTGCTTCAGGCTCCCACGGTGTGGGCCTGGTACCACCCTCTCTTGTCGTGGACCCGGTACCTCTCTTGTGAAGTGGTAGCCGAGGAGACTCTGGCTCTCGCCATGGCAGATGAAAAGCCCAAGGAAGGCGTCAAGACTGAGAACAACCATCATATTCATTTGAAGGTGGCGGGGCAGGATGGTTCTGTGGTGCAGTTAAGATTACGAGGCAGACACCACTTAGTAAACTAACGAAAGACTATTGTGAGTGACAGGGTTTGTCAATGAGGCAAATCAGATTCCGATTTGATGAGCAGCCAATCAATGAAACAGACACACCTGCAGAGTTGGAACTGGAGGCTGAAGATACAATTGATGTGTTCCACCAGCAGACAGGAGGTGTCTGTTAAAAAGGGAGCCTGCTACTTCACTCCAGAACTCTGTTCCTACAGACCAAGAATACATTCTCAATTAGGAAAACCGCAATTGGGTTCTACCACATCCTAACTACTACAGTATAGTTTTCTCTCTTCTTTCATTTTACCCTTCCCTGTTCTTTTATTGTACCTAAAGTAACTGGTGTATGTGCACAAGCATATTGCTTCTTCTTTTTTTAACTAAATGCCAATGGTATGTTTTGTTTTAATCGACATCAAATGGAGGTGGGATGGAAAAAAATACTGGTTCTGTGAAAATACCCCTTTTCTCCATCAGTGGCATGCTAATTCAACTCTTATCTTCATATTCCAGTAAGTTATTTTGTTTCACTATTTAACAAAAAGTAACAACATAAAAAAAATCCTTGCATACCTTGTTCGATTGGAGAATTTTAATGTTTTTCATTTATCATTGTAAAACCAAGGACAATTTTATAACTTTTTTGAACGTAGCCGTTACATGTAGGACAATCTGTCTTTTAAATAGGGATAAATTACTCTAAAAGAAATGAATCCTAGATAGTTTTCCCTTCAAGTCAAGTGTCCTGTTGTTTAAATAAAATTCTTGTTTAAAATGGAAAAAAAAAAACAAAACAGAAGGCAGGAATAATTATAGTAATATCAGACAAAACAGACTTTAAATATAAAGACGTCATAAAAGACAAAGAAGGACACTACATAGTAATAAAAGGGACAATTCACTAAGAGGAAATTAGAATCATATATGTGTATGCTTCCAATCGAGGAGCTCCAAAGTACACGAGGCAAACACTGGCAAAACTGAAGGGAGTTATAGATGTTTCAACAATTATAGTGGGAGACTTCAATACATCACTTTTCACTATAAATAGAACAACCAGAGGATCAACAAGGAAACAGAATCTAAACAATGGGATAAATGAATTAAACCTAACAGACATATACAGATCATTACACCCCCAAACACCAGGATATACATTCTTCTCTAGTGCACACAGAACATTCTCCAGGACAGATCATATGCTGGGACTCAAACTGAGTCTTTATAAATTTAATAAGACTGAAATCATCCAAATCACTTTCTCTAATCACACAATGGAAAAACTGGAAATTAATAATCAACAGAGAACCAGAGCTTTCACAAATCTATGGAGATTAAACAACACATTGTTAAATAATGAGTGAGTCAAGGAAGAAATTGCTCAAGAAATCAGTAAATACCTGGATGAATGAAAATCAAACTACAACATATCAAAACTTATGGGATGCAGCAAAGGCAGTGTTGAGAGGGAAATTTATTGCACTAAGTGCCTATGTTAAAAAACAAGAATGAACAAAACTTGTGGATTTAATTGCTCACCCAGAGAATTTTGAGAAAGAACAGCAAACTAACCCCAAAGCAAATAAAAAGAGGAAATAATAAAGATTAAAGCAGAAAAAAAACTGATCTGGAGAACAATAAAACAATAGAATCAATCAAAGAATCAGCAAAACCAAAAGTTGGTTCTTTGAGAAAATCAATTAAATTGATGAATCCCTAGAAGACTAACAAAAATAGAAAGAGGACACAAACAAAATTAGAAATGTCAGGGGGGGTCGTTATCACAGATTATGAAGAAATTTTAAAAATCATAAGAGAATATTATGAACAACTGTATTGCCCACAAACTAAACAACTCAGATGAAATGGACAAATTCCTAGAAACACATGAATTACCATTACCAATTCGAGAAGAAACAGATCTCAACAAAACAATTACAAATACACAGACTCAATGAGTCATCAAAAATCTTCCCACAAAGAAAAGCCCAGGACCAGATGGCTTCACAGGTGAATTTTATCAAACATTCCAAAAAGAACTAGCACCAATCCTGTTCAAATTCTTCCAAAAAACCGAGGGGCAAGGAACACTACCTAACTCATTTTATGAAGCTAACATCACTCTAATACCAAAATTGGATAAAGATGCTACAAGAAAGAAAACTACAGACCAATCTCCCTAATGAACACAGATGCAAAAATTTCTAACAAAATACTAGCAAACTGAATCCAACGACATTAAAATAATTATATATTGTGACCAAGTGGGATTTATACCAGGAATCCAAGGGTGGTTCAATGCAAGAAAATCAATCAACGTAATACAATACTTTAACAAATCAAAAGGAAAAATCACATGATCATATTAATTGATGCTGCAAACATATTCAACAAAATCCAACATCCTTTCTTGATTAAAACACTTCAATAGTTAAGAATCAAAGGAAACTTTCTCAGTATCATAAAGGGCATATATGAAAAACCCACAGCCAGCATCATACTTAATGGTGAGAGATTGGAAGCATTCCCCCTAAGATGGGGAACAAGACAAGGGTGCCCACTGTCACCACTGTTATTCAACATTAGAAAAAAAAAAATATATATATATATATATATATGTATACGAACTATTAAACTCTCCCATCTGGGAAACCCCAGGTACCTTCTCAACCCTCTCAACCACTGGGGACTCCCAAGAAAATAGGTCAAGTCCTGGATTTCGAGGCTTGCTCTTATGAAACTTACTTTTGAAGGGGAGACACGAAGACTACCCCTAACAAGGCCTAAGAGCTGCTTCCAGGAAGCCTCTGCTGCTCAGATGTGGCCTCTCTCTAAGCCCAACTCTGCAAGGAAAACGTTGCCCACCCCCCACCCTACCCCCCCGGGGTGGTACAGGCCATTCAAGGGTGAAAGTCGCCCTGACAATGCGGTGTGTTGACTCTGGGGGATGTCTGGCCCTGGACCAGGTGGGGAAAGAAGTATAATAAAGTAGGGTGCTAGTGGCCAACAGAGATCATCAAGGGAGTCAGGAGGCTGTTCTGGAGGTTGCTCTTAGGCAAGCTTCAGTTAGTGCTGACTGCGATGGTTTGTTAAACCCCAATCAGCACCACTCCTGTTGACTCTTGGGAATAACTAGGGCTCAAACTGAGACTCTCTAAGGCTTCATGCACGAGGTTTGCCTTCCTGGAACATATAATTCCTGGTGGATTTTTTTTTTTTTTATTAACGGAAAGAAAGAAAAAAAAAAAAGAAATTAACACAACATTTAGAAATCATACCATTCTACATATGCAATCAGTAATTCTTAACATCATCACATAGATGCATGATCATCGTTTCTTGGTACATTTGCATCGGTTTAGAGGAACTAGCAACACAACAGAAAAAGATATAAAATGTTAATATAGAGAAAAGAAATAAAAGTAGTAATAATAGTAAAAAACAAAAACAAAAAACCCTATAGCTCAGATGCAGCTTCATTCAGTGTTTTAACATGATTACTTTACAATTAGGTATTATTGTGCTGTCCATTTTTGAGTTTTTGTATCTAGTCCTGTTGCAGTCTGTATCCCTTCCGCTCCAATTACCCATTATCTTACCCTGTTTCTAACTCCTGCTGGACTCTGTTACCAATGACATATTTCAAGTTTATTCTCGAATGTCCGTTCACATCAGTGGGACCATACAGTATTTGTCCTTTAGTTTTTGGCTAGTCTCACTCAGCATAACGTTCTCTAGGTCCATCCATGTTATTACATGCTTCATAAGTTTATCTTGTCTTAAAGCTGCATAATATTCCATCGTATGTATATACCACAGTTTGTTTAGCCATTCTTCTGTTGATGGACATTTTGGCTGTTTCCATCTCTTTGCAATTGTAAATAACGCTGCTATAAACATTGGTGTGCAAATGTCCGTTTGTGTCTTTGCCCTTAAGTCCTTTGAATAGATACCTAGCAATGGTATTGCTGGGTCGTATGGCAATTCTATATTCAGCTTTTTGAGGAACCGCCAAACTGCCTTCCACAGTGGTTGCACCATTTGACATTCCCACCAACAGTGGATAAGTGTGCCTCTTTCTCCGCATCCTCTCCAGCACTTGTCATTTTCTGTTTTGTTGATAATGGCCATTCTGGTGCGTGTGAGATGATATCTCATTGTGGTTTTCATTTGCATTTCTCTAATGGCCAGGGACATTGAGCATCTCTTCATGTGCCTCCTGGCCATCCGTATTTCCTCTTCTGGTAGGTGTCTGTTCAAGTCTTTTTCCCATTTTGTAATTGGGTTGGCTGTCTTTTTGTTGTTGAGTTGAACAATCTCTTTATAAATTCTGGATACTAGACCTTTATCTGATATGTCATTTCCAAATATTATCTCCCATTGTGTAGGCTGTCTTTCTACTTTCTTGATGAAGTTCTTTGATGCACAAAAGTGTTTAATTTTGAGGAGCTCCCATTTATTTCTTTCTTTCTTCAGTGCTCTTGCTTTAGGTTTAAGGTCCATAAAACCACCTCCAATTGTAAGTTTCATAAGATCTCTCCCTACATTTTCCTCTAACTGTTTTATGGTCTTAGATCTAATGTTTAGATCTTTGATCCATTTTGAGTTAACTTTTGTATAAGGTGTGAGATTCCTGGTGGATTTTATAGATCAGATAAATCCCGAAATCCAGAAGGACCAGCCTCTCCAGGATTATCAATGAATTATGTCCCCCTATCCTTTAGTGTGGACCCCCTTTTTCAACATGAAAAATTCAGAAGGGGCACTGCCCAAAGATCCCAATAGATTGGGAGAAGGATCAAAGAAGGAGGAGGCGTAACAGAGAAAATGGGATTTAACAAACGAGTATGGCTGCTGAATCACTATATTGACATTCCTCTAGCCTCCAGTGTTCCGGGGCAGCGAGAAGGAAAAATCTGAGATGGTGGAACAGTAGTCCATGACAAACTCTGGGATCTGTTCCGGAACTGTGTGAGGAAGTGTGCTTTAAAAATTACTGCTTTTTTCTTTCTTCACTTTGTATATATGTTATACGATAAAAACTTTTTTTTTGTTTTAGAAAAAGCAAGTATTAAATTAGAAAACAAACAAACAAAAATCTCCTCTAGGCACCAGGTTTCAAAGTCTTTACACTGTAATTACTGTAAACAAACCTGGAGGTTGGAAAGAAAGGGCCCCCCTGGGATCTGCCCAGGGTAGCAGAGGGCTGCCTCCCATATGGGTGGGGGTGGGGGAATGTCCAACTGTCTGAGTCACATCTTTAGGCAAAATAGATCTAATAATTGGAAACAATTAAAAGAAGGGCATAGGAACACCCATCAATACTAAGGCCACCTTAGATGTCTGAAATCCCACCGTTACTGAACAAAAGTGGTGAGTTCTCCGCCTTATGCACTCAAAGACCAATTCCTGAGACACAGGCAATAAACACTACACCCAAGGAATAACCAGTTAACGGTTAAACAGGCATGCCTAATTCCATTAAATATCAATTAACTGTTAGATGACTTATTTTCCAGGTGTATACGCAACCGCCAGACTCGGGACAGGATGTTAAACCCTATATAGACAAACACAGGTCAGGGCTCCAACCCTGTACAGAAGAGTACCGAGAAAACAGAAAAGTATAGAGATCAGAAAGGGAACTGTTCTGGAAGTGGAACCCTCCTTATTAACTTCCCGACCCACTTACCCGGTCAGATGTCCGGACTTGTAACTTAAAAGAGTTTCTCTCTTTCAAGCTCCTTAAGGTGCCAAAAGGGTCTGTACTGCTGGCGGAACAGAGAAAAACCCGACTGCCAAGCCTCTACACTCAAGCATGTCCAGCGGCCGCAAAAGACTCGCTTATGGCATCTACCTGCTCTACACCCAGGCCGGCAATGGCCAGTCCCGCACCCAAACTAACAAGGAGGAATTCTCTACAATGGAAAAAGAAGTCAGGAGCAGCCATTGGCATCCAGAAGCCATGATCAGGGTAGCCTGGTCACGAGCTGCAGCTGATTCAAACCAGACTTGGAAACCTGTCCTAAGATGAACTCTGGCTCATGATAATAGTAAATTTCCATCTCTAGGAGGAGTTGAAGTGCCATTTTTTGAACATGCTTATGCATATGCATAAAAGATGGAGTGATAAGCAAATGTGTGGTGAGCTGGGGAGGAGGGAAGGGGATGGGGTATAAGGAGGGAGGGAGAAGTGGGCTCGCTCGGGGAGGCAGTGGGTTGCACAGTTAGGGTCGCCCCAGGCCCATGCAGATGCAAATAATAAAGCTGCTGACCTCACCTCTGTGAGCAGCTCCTTCTGTCAGTGGCACTGACGAGTGCCCCCTGCTCAGGTCCACGGTTCCACGGTGCTGCCAGGGACCCAGAACCTCAGGCAGTCAGCCTCCTTGCTTCTTTGGACCTTCTGTCCCATCTGGGGTGCCAAATTGTTACCGGACAAATGCAATGGATTCTCTGCCTGATGTGTTCAAATGACCAATTCCTGAGACACTGGGATTTCAAAGAGAGTTTATTGCTAGGTGCAAATCAGGAGAGGAGATGGCCGATGGGTCTAAAACTCTGTTCCCCTGAACTGCTATAATTCTAACAGTTTTATAGTATCAAAAGTTGGGCAGGGTTTAGGATAATGAGCACAGTGGCCCCAGATGATATAATCAGAGGGGATCTAATCATTGGACATGCACAGATCGATTACATACTTAGCCACAGGATGTATGTAAGAAAACGGCACCTTCATATGATGACTGGGCATGATTTTAGTACTGTAATGAAGTATAGGTGAGTTATAGGTTAAAGTCGAAGCTACTGAGCATGTCAAGCGGGCCCATTTTGGTTAGATCCCGTTTCAATTATCAAGGTAACTTTGGACTTGGGGTGGGTTAGGTCTGGGCTGACCTAGGACCCTGCGTTAATAAACATTAGGGGCTGTGCTTCGTGACCACAAGACTCCAAAGTGAAAAAACCAGATAAAAAGGGTACAGGTAAAGATCAGTCACAAGGTTTTTACAATCACGAGGGCACAAGATAAAGACGATACAATCATCATCAGAGATCAAGGCAGCTGGGTTACAGCTCAGAGATTCCAGGTATTTCCCTCTGTCTACTGCAATATACCAGAAAGCAAAAAGCAGTATCTAGACAGTGATTCAGTAATCAAAATCATCCCCTAAATCCTCACTTCTCAGTTACACTAGAGCCACCTTAGGAGTCCAAAACCCCACTGCCCTCATTTTAAAACTTTCAAAACCAAAGTCAACAAACCAGGCCTCATTCTCTTTCTTTCCCTAACCCTGCCTCAGGGTGTAACCATTTAGAGCACCTACGGGGGAAGGGCTGGGTGCAGAGAGACGGGGGACGTGCAGAGAGACAGGGGACATGCAGGCTTGGTGTACAATTCTTTCTACTGGGCCTGCAGATTAGAAATGTTAGGAAATGTTGCAGCCCAGACCATGCTTATTCTGGGAGAATCCCCCACTTTCAAATAATTTTTTCCAATAATACTTTTGCAAAGCTGGCCCCAATAAACAAATCATTATGCTTAGAGATAAATAATTGTAGCATATTTTCCAGAGTTTCATGCTCTTTCGGTTGTTCATAATTTTAGGATACTATGAAAACAAAGAGTTTTCTTTTCAAAACCTCCAGTTAAAAAAAAAAGGACAAACACACTTGCAAAAATACAGTGACAAAGTCTAGTCCTATTCTTGTTTTTATGATGACCTTTGTAACAAACAAATATGATTTTATTCTACTTGATAAATGTGGTTTACCCTAAATGTAGACAAGCTTACTGCTAAAATAAGCAAGGCTCATATCTGTTAAACCCTTAAGGTTGTGAAAAAAGTAAGTTTGTTTAATAAAATTAAATGATTATTCTGACAATTTTTTAAACAATTAGTTTTTTTATAGGATGTTTAAAAAACGCATCAAAGATCTTTTTGGTAACTGAGGTACGCGGGTGTGTGAAGTAGGCCGGATGTGCTTTGTTAAGGAAGAATATGGAATTCTGTTCTCTGGAATGTATAGGAAAAAGCCTGGGTGAAAAGGGAAAGTTGCGGGAATTTGTGAAAAAGAATTCCATTTGTTGTAATCGATGCCAGTCAAAAATGTGACAGGAGGGGACTTCCGGGTCAAGATGGCGGCTTAACAACGTGCGTGTTTTAGTTCGTCCTCCAGAACAACTACTAAATAACCAGAAACAGTACAGAACAGCTCCTTGGGCCACGTAAGTGACCAGACACACAGTGTACCCCAGTCTGGACCAGCTGGACCGGCTGCGAGCACCCCCCCCCCCCAACCGTGAGTTCCCAAAGCTGAGGCAGCCAGTGCCCCTCCCCCACAGGCTGCTTTCCAGAGGGGAAAGGAAAGGACTTTACCAGCAGCAGAGACTGGGCACAAACACCAATTGTGGAACTAATTAACAAATTCTGACTACTAAAAATAGGCCCCCAGCTTAGGTGAACCTGATCAAAGCAGAGGTTGCTCATTTTTGCCCCAGCGCCAAGGGGGCAGGACTGACAGAAAGAGGGGGAAAAAAAAGAAGGAAACAGAGGTTTTTGTGGCTGTGTATCTATAAAGGCTTGACTGCCTCTGGATACAGCAGCAGGACTTTTCAGGCTACAACTGCCCCAGACATAGGCAGAAGTGAGCTCTTTTGGGGGCTTGTCTGGAGCCTGTGCCTTCCCCAGGGGAGGGGTGAAGCCCAACTCAGGTGGAATCCCTCCATCAAGGAATTCAAACACCAGGGCTTGGTAATTTGAAGCCATTAAAACCAGCCTACAACCTCTCCTCTGCCTCCACCACGCCCCCAGCAGGGTGAGTCTGCCAAAGTTAAAGGTACCACATCATCTTATGCTGGTGGGACCTGCAGTCAGACAAGCACCACATACTGGGCAGGATAAGAAAAACAGAGTTCAGAGACTTCACAGGAAAGTCTTTCAACCTGTTGGGTCTCACCTCAGGGAAAACCGACCCAGGTGACTCTTTCCTCCTGATAGGAGGCCAGTTTGGTCTGGGAAAATCTGACTGGGGTCTATAATATCTAAGTAGACCCTCCTAAATGTGTGTGGGTGAAAGGCACCACACAAGCAGGGCAAGAAACAAGAAAACAAGAACTGGAAAATTCTCCTCTGTTAAACAAAACTTAAGCTAAAGGTCCAGATAAAGCTGAACGGAATGTCAAAGAACAGATAGACAACAAATTCATCCAGCAAGAAAACCCTAGATAAAAGAAATGAAAGCAACCTCCAGAATAAACTAATTAAGGTAATTAAATGCCTAGACGCCAGCAAAAAATAACAAATCACACTAGGAAAATTGAAGATATGGCCCAATCAAAGGAACAAACCAACAATTCAAATGACATACAGGAGCTGAAACAATTAATTCAGAATGTACGAACAGACATGGAAAACCTCATCAAAAACCAAATCAATGAATTGAGGGAGGATATAAAGAAGGCAAGGAAAGAACAAAAAGAAGAAACTGAAAGTCTGAAAAAACAAATCACAGAACTTATGGGAATGAAAGACACAGAAGAAAAAAACAATGGAAACCTACAATGGTAGATTTCGAGAGACAGAACATAGGATTTCAAAACTGGAGGATGGAACATCTGAAATTCGACAAGAAACAGAAACTATAGGAAAAACAATGGAAAAATATGAGCAGGGATTCAGGGAATTGAAAGACAATATGAAGCGCATGAATATACGTGTTGTGGGTGTCCCAGAAGGAGAAGAGAAGGGAAAAGGAGGAGAAAAACTAATGGAGGAAATTATCACTGAAAATTTCCCAACTCTTATGAAAGACTTAAAATTACAGATCCAAGAAGTGCAGCGTACCCCAAAGAGAATAGATCCAAATAGACATACTCCAAGACATTTAATAATCAGAATGTCAGAGGTCAAAGAGAAAGAGAGGATCTTGAAAGCAGCAAGAGAAAAGCAACCCATCACATACAAGGGAAGCCCAATAAGACTATGCGCAGATCTCTCAGCAGAAACCATGGAGGCGAGAAGACAGTGGGATAATATATTTAAATTATTCAAACAGAAAAACTGCCAACCAAGAATTCTATATCCAGCAAAACTGTCCTTCAAAAATGAGGGAAAAATTAAAACATTTTCAGACAAAAAATCACTGAGAGAATTTGTGACCCAGAGACCAGCTCTGCAAGAAATGCTAAAGGGAACACTAGAGACAGATACAAAGACAGAACAGAGAGGTGTGGAGAAGAGTGTAGAAAGGAAGACTATGAGTAAAGGTAAAAAGAAGGAAAATTAGATATGACATATAAAATCCAGAAGGCAAAATAGCAGAAGAAAGTACTACCCATGCAGTAATAACACTGAATGTTAATGGTTTAAACTCTCCAGTCAAAAGACATAGTCTGGCAGAATGGATTAAAAAACAGGACCCATCTATATGCTGTCTCTACTCAAAGAACATGAGGCCAAGGACACAAATGGACATTTTACACGTCAATGTTTATAGCAGCATTATTAACAATTACCAAGAGATGGAAACAGCCGAAATGTCCATCAATAGACAGCTGACTAAACAATCTGTGACATTTACATAAGATGGAATATTATGCAGCTGTAAGACACAACAAAGTTATGAAGTATGTAACAACATGAATGGACCTTAAGGACATTAGGCTGAGTGTGATTAGCCAGGAACAAAAGGACAAATACTGTATGGTCTCATTGATATGAACTGACATTAGTGAATAAACTTGGAATATTTCCTTGGTAACAGAGACCATCAGGAGATAGAAATAGGGTGAGATATTGGGTAATTGGAGCTGAAGGGATACAGATTGTGCAACAGGACTGAATATAAAAACTCAGAAATGGACAGTACAATACTACCTAACTGTAATGTAATTATATTAAAACACCGAATGAAGCTGCATGTGAGAATGATAGAGGGAGGAGGACTAGGGACATAAATGAAATCAGAAAGAAAGATAGATGGTAAAGATCGAGATGGTATAATCTAGGAATGCCTAGCATGTATAATAATAGTGAAATGTACAATGTAGAAATTTTAAAAATGTTTTTGCATGAGGAAGAACAAAGGAATGTCATTATTGGAGGGTGCTGAAAATAGATGATAATTAATACTTTAAAATGTCACCTTATGTGTGAGACTAAAGCAAAAAATGTTTATTTGCTACAAAATTTATATTTTGGTTAGAGCATTTCCTAATATAACTCATGTAGATAGTTTGATTGAATGTCATAAGTACTTGGAATCTCAGGTAGCACATGAGATTATGTTAGTTTGTCCAAAGTGATGCCCTGATGAATCCCAGAGTGATTTGATCAGTGACTAGAAAAGTGTTTGCAAGCCCCCTTCGGGGAATGGTCAGAGTGGGGAGATATTCAACTTCCGCAAGTTGAACTGCTGATATTCTCACAAGCAGTGTAGACAACCAAAGCTATAGGCTGAGCCCCCAGTCTTGGGGGTTGTTCATATGAAACTTAACCCCACAAAAGATATGTCAAGTCTACTTAAAATTTAGGCCTAAGAATCACCCCCAAGAGAGCCTCTTTTGTTGCTCAGATGTGGCCTCTCTCTCCAGCCAACATGACGAGCAGTCTTACCACCCTCCCCTTCTCTGCGTGGGACATGACTCCCAGGGGTGTGGACCTTCCTGGCAACATGGGACAGAGATCCTGGAATGAGCTGAGACTCAGCATCAAGGGACTGAGAGAACCTTCTCGACCAAAGGGGGAAGAGTGAAATGAGACTAAGTGTCAATGGCTAAGAGATTCCAAACAGAGTTGAGAGGTTATCTTGACGGTTATTCTTATGCATTAAGTAGATATCACCTTGTTGTTCAAGATGTAGCAGAGAGGCTGGAGGGAACTGCCTGAAAATGTGGAGCTGTGTTCCAGTAGCCATGTTTCTTGATGATGATTGAACAATGATATAGCTTTCACAATGAGACTCTGTGAATGTGAAAACCTTTGTGTCTGATGCTCCTTTTAGCTACTATATCAACAGAAGAGTAGAACATATGGAATAAAAATAAATAATAGGGGAACAGCCTCTTCCGCCTTCACCGGCTCCTCCACCACCGTCCTTGACAGCCTTGCCATCCTCACCTTTCCTCCTCCAGAACAGCTACTAGGGGAGTAGAAACGATACAGAACAGCTCCCAGAGCCACGACAGAGATCAAAAAGACAGCGTACCCCATCCTGGAACGGCTGACTGGCTGGGAGAACCTGCTCCGGTGAGATCGCCGAGGGGCGCGGGCTTCCCCAGGTGGGGCAGCAAGCGGCAGAAGTCCCTCCCCTCCTCCTTCCCGGGCCAGCTGACAGAATTGGGCAGGCGGTCCCCTCAAGCCGCGGCGGCTGGCGCCACCACCACGCGCGGCCCCGCGGACCAACTGAGAGAATTGGATCGGAAATCCCCAGGCCGCGGAGAACGGTGACCCGGGGGGTCCCTTCCAAACACGTGACTCCCCGTTCTGGCTGGGATCGGTGCACTATCTCGGGCCGCAGCGGCTGGCACCCTCCCACCACGCTTGGCACCCCGGGCCGACTAGGAAATTCGGACAGGCGCTCACCCAGGCTGCGGCGGCCGGCGACCCTCCCCACGTTCAGACCCCCAGGCCGGCTGGCACTCTTCCAAGCGGCTTCGGCTGGTGAACCTCCCCCACGGCGAGAGTTTTCCAAAGTTAAAGGACCCACTGCACCTTTTACTGGTGGGACCCGCAGACAAACGTGTGCCACGAGCGCCACCTACTGGGCAGGATAAGAAAAACAGAACCCAGAGATTTCACAGAAAAATCTTTCAACCTGTTGGGTCCAACACCCAGGGAAATCTGACTAAATGCCCAGACGCGAGCAGAAGATAACGGACCACGCTCAGAAAATTGAAAATATGGCCCAGTCAAAGGAACAAACCAATAGTTCAAATGAGATACAGGAGCTGAGACAACTAATGTTGAATATATGAACAGAAATGGAAAACCTCTTCAAAAACCAAATCAATAAATTGAGGGAGGACATGAAGAAGACATGGGCTGAACAAAAAGAAGAAATAGAAAAACTGAAAAAACAAATCACAGAACTTATGGAAGTGAAGGATAAAGTAGAAAAGATGGAAAAAACAATGGATACCTACAATGATAGATTTAAAGAGACAGAAGATAGAATTAGTGATTTGGAGGATGGAACATCTGAATTCCAAAAAGAAACAGAAACTATCGGGAAAAGAATGGAAAAATTTGATCAGGGGATCAGGGAACTCAAGGACAATATGAACCGCACAAATATACGTGTTGTGGGTGTCCCAGAAGAAGAGAAGGGAAAAGGAGGAGAAAAACTAATGGAAGAAATTTTCACTGAAAATTTCCCAACTCTTATGAAAGACCTAAAATTACAGATTCAAGAAGTGCAGTGCACCCCAAAGAGATTAGACCCAAATAGGCATTCTCCAAGACACTTACTAGTTAGAATGTCAGAGGTCAAAGAGAAAGAGAGGATCTTGAAAGCAGCAAGAGAAAAACAATCCATCACATACAAGGGAAACCCAATAAGACTATGTGTAGATTTCTCAGCAGAAACCATGGAAGCTAGAAGACAGTGGGATGATATATTTAAATTACTAAAAGAGGAAAACTGCCAGTCAAGACTCCTATATCCAGCAAAATTGTCCTTCAAAAATGAGGGAGAAATTAAAACATTCTCAGACAAAAAGTCACTGAGAGAATTTGTGACCAAGAGACCAGCTCTGCAAGAAATACTAAAGGGACCACTAGAGTCAGATATGAAAAGACAGAAGAGAGAGGTATGGAGAAGAGTGTAGAAAGAAAGAAAGTCAGATATGATATATATAATACAAAAGGCAAAATGGTAGAGGAAAATATTATCCAAACAGTAATAACACTAAATGTTAATGGACTGAATTCCCCAATCAAAAGACATAGACTGGCAGAATGGATTAAAAAACAGGATCCTTCTATATGCTGTTTACAGGAAACACATCTTAGACCCAAAGATAAACATAGGTTGAAAGCGAAAGGTTGGGAAAAGATATTTCATACAAATAACAACCAGAAAAGAGCAGGAGTGGCTATACTAATATCCAACAAATTAGACTTCAAATGTAAAACAGTTAAAAGAGACAAAGAAGGACACTATATACTAATAAAAGGAACAATTAAACAAGAAGACATAACAATCATAAATATTTACGCACCGAACCAGAATGCCCCAAAATACGTGAGGAATACACTGCAAACACTGAAAAGGGAAATAGACACATATACCATAATAGTTGGAGACTTCAATTCACCATTCTCATCAATGGACAGAACATCTAGACAGAGGATCAATAAAGAAATAGAGAATCTGAATATTACTATAAATGAGCTAGACTTAACAGACATTTATAGGACATTACATCCCACAACAGCAGGATACACCTTTTTCTCAAGTGCTCATGGATCATTCTCAAAGACAGACCATACGCTGGGTCACAAAGCAAGTCTTAACAAATTTAAAAAGATTGAAATCATACACAACACTTTCTCGGATCATAAAGGAATGAAGTTGGAAATCAATAATAGGCGGAGTGCCAGAAAATTCCCAAATACGTGGAGGTTCAACAACACACTCTTAAACAACAAGTGGGTCAAAGAAGAAATTGCAAGAGAAATTAGTAAATACCTCGAGGCGAATGAAAATGAAAACACAACATATCAAAACTTAAGGGATGCAGCAAAGGCAGTGCTAAGAGGGAAATTTATTGCCCTAAATGCCTATATCAGAAAAGAAGAAAAGGCAAAAATGCAGGAATTAACTGTCCACTTGGAAGAACTGGAGAAAGAACAGCAAACTAATCCCAAAGCAAGCAAAAGGAAAGAAATAACAAAGATTAGCAGAAATAAATGAAATTGAAAACATGAAAACAATAGAGAAAATCAGTAAGACCAGAAGTTGGTTCTATGAGAAAATCAATAAGATTGATGGGCCCTTAGCAAGATTGACAAAAAGAAGAAGAGAGAGGATGCAAATAAGTAAGATCAGAAATGGAAGAGGAGACATCACTACTGACCTCACAGAAATAAAGGAGGTAATAACAGGATACTATGAACAACTTTACGCTAATAAATACAACAATTTAGATGAAATGGATGGGTTCCTGGAAAGACATGAACAACCAACTTTGACTCAAGAAGAAATAGATGACCTCAACAAACCAATCACAAGTAAAGAAATTGAATTAGTCTTTCAAAAGCTTCCTAAAAAGAAAAGTCCAGGACCAGACGGCTTCACATGTGAATTCTATCAAACATTCCAGAAAGAATTAGTACCAACTCTCCTCAAACTCTTCAAAATAATCGAAGTGGAGGGAAAACTACCTAATTCATTCTATGAAGCCAACATCACCCTCATACCAAAACCAGGCAAAGATATTACAAAAAAAGAAAACTACAGACCAATCTCTCTAATGAATATAGATGCAAAAATCCTCAATAAAATTCTAGCAAATCGTATCCAACAACACGTTAAAAGAATTATACATCATGACCAAGTAGGATTCATCCCAGGTATGCAAGGATGGTTCAACATAAGAAAATCAATTAATGTAATACACCATATCAACAAATCAAAGCAGAAAAATCACATGATCATCTCAATTGATGCAGAGAAGGCATCTGACAAGATTCAACATCCTTTCCTGTTGAATACACTTCAAAAGATAGGAATACAAGGGAACTTCCTTAAAATGATAGAGGGAATATATGAAAAACCCACAGCTAATATCATCCTCAATGGGGAAAAATTGAAAACTTTCCCCCTAAGATCAGGAACAAGACAAGGATGTCCACTATCACCACTATTATTCAACATTGTGTTGGAGGTTCTAGCCAGAGCAATTAGACAAGAAAAAGAAATACAAGGCATCAAAATTGGAAAGGAAGAAGTAAAACTATCACTGTTTGCAGACGATATGATACTATACGTCGAAAACCCGGAAAAATCCACAACAAAACTACTAGAGCTAATAAATGAGTACAGCAAAGTAGCAGGTTACAAGATCAATATTCAAAAATCTGTAGCATTTCTATACACTAGTAATGAACAAGCTGAGGGGGAAATCAAGAAACGAATCCCATTTACAATTGCAACTAAAAGAATAAAATACCTAGGAGTAAATTTAACTAAAGAGACAAAAAACCTATATAAAGAAAACTACAAAAAACTGCTAAAAGAAATCACAGAAGACCTAAATAGATGGAAGGGCATACCGTATTTATGGATTGGAAGACTAAATATAGTTAAGATGTCAATCCTACCTAAATTGATTTACAGATTCAATGCAATACCAATCAAAATCCCAACAACTTATTTTTCAGAAATAGAAAAACCAATAAGCAAATTTATCTGGAAGGGCAGGGTGCCCCGAATTGCTAAAAACATCTTGAGGAAAAAAAACGAAGCTGGAGGTCTCGCGCTGCCTGACTTTAAGGCATATTATGAAGCCACAGTGGTCAAAACAGCATGGTATTGGCATAAAGATAGATATATCGACCAATGGAATCGAATAGAGTGCTCAGATATAGACCCTCTCATCTATGGACATTTGATCTTTGATAAGGCAGTCAAGCCAACTCACCTGGGACAGAACAGTCTCTTCAATAAATGGTGCCTAGAGAACTGGATATCCATATGCAAAAGAATGAAAGAAGACCCATATCTCACACCCTATACAAAAGTTAACTCAAAATGGATCAAAGATCTAAACATTAGATCTAAGACCATAAAACAGTTAGAGGAAAATGTAGGGAGATATCTTATGAAACTTACAATTGGAGGTGGTTTTATGGACCTTAAACCTAAAGCAAGAGCACTGAAGAAAGAAATAAATAAATGGGAGCTCCTCAAAATTAAACACTTTTGTGCATCAAAGAACTTCATCAAGAAAGTAGAAAGACAGCCTACACAATGGGAGACAATATTTGGAAATGACATATCAGATAAAGGTCTAGTATCCAGAATTTATAAAGAGATGGTTCAACTCAACAACAAAAAGCCAATTACAAAATGGGTAAAAGACTTGAACAGACACCTACCAGAAGAGGAAATACAAATGGCCAAAAGGCACATGAAGAGATGCTCAATGTCCCTGGCCATTAGAGAAATGCAAATCAAAACCACAATGAAATATCATCTCACACCCACCAGAATGGCCATTATCAACAAAACAGAAAATGACAAGTGCTGGAGAGGATGCGGAGAAAGAGGCACACTTATCCACTGTTGGTGGGAATGTCAAATGGTGCAACCACTGTGAAAGGCAGTTTGGCGGTTCCTCAAAAAGCTGAATATAGAATTGCCATATGACCCAGCAATACCATTGCTGGGTATTTACACAAAGGACTTAAGGGCAAAGACACAAACGGACATTTGCACACCAATGTTTATAGCAGCGTTATTTACAATTGCAAAGAGATGGAAACAGCCAAAATGTCCATCAACAGAAGAGTGGCTAAACAAACTGTCGTATATACATACGATGGAATATTATGCAGCTTTAAGATAGGATAAACTTATGAAGCATGTAATAACATGGATGGACCTAGAGAACATTATGCTGAGTGAGTCTAGCCAAAAACTAAAGGACAAATACTGTATGGTCCCACTGATGTGAACCGACATTCGAGATTAAACTTGGAATATGTCATTGGTAACAGAGTCCAGCAGGAGTTAGAAACAGGGTAAGATAATGGGTAATTGGAGCTGAAGGGACACAGACTGTGCAACAGGACTAGATACAAAAACTCAAAAATGGACAGCACAATAATACCTAATTGTAAAGTAATCATGTTAAAACACTGAATGAAGCTGCATCTGAGCTATAGGTTTTTGTTTTGTTTTGTTTTGTTTTTTACTATTATTACTTTTATTTTTTTCTCTATATTAACATTCTATATCTTTTTCGGTTGTGTTGCTAGTTCTTCTAAACCGATGCAAATGTACTAAGAAACGATGATCATGCATCTATGTGATGATGTTAAGAATTACTGATTGCATATGTAGAATGGTATGATTTCTAAATGTTGGGCTAATTTCTTTTTTTCCGTTAATTAATAAAAAAAATACAATAAAACACTTTCTCTTTCAAAAAAAATAAATAAATAATAGGGGGAACAAATGTTAAAATAAATTTAGTTTGAAATGCTAGTGGTAAATCAAAGCGAGGGGTAAGGGGTATGGTATGTATAATCTTTTTTTTCTCTGTTATCGTTTTATTTCTTTTTCTGTTGTCTTTTTATTTCTTTTTCTAAATCGATGCAAATGTTCTAAGAAATGATGAATATGCAACTATGTGATGATATTAAGAATTACTGATTGTATATGTAGAATGGAATGATATCTTAATGTTTTGTTTGTTAATTTTTTTAATTAATAAAAGAAGTTAAAAAAAGTGACAGGATTATTTACAACATATTTTTAAGAGCTTTTGTGTCAAACTGTGTATTCATACAAAACTGGGGTTTAGTTTTCTCTCTGTTAAAATAATGCAGAGTGAGGTCTGCACTTAAAAAAGGTTATAAAATGTTTTTCTTAATCACCTGTGGATCCTATCTAGAAGACAAAGATTTTATGTCACATCAGAATAAGTTCCTTGTTGATGTGTGTTGACCTTCTTATCCTTTATTTTAGAAGACACGTCATCTCACTTTTAAAGGAATTAAAAATCTTTTTCTTAACAATCATATCAACTCCTATTTTGCTTTTCATCGTCACTTTGGTTAAATAAGAAACCGCATATTGTTTCATAGTAGCCCAATTTCCCTGTTTAACATAATATTCAAACCTACCAACTTTTGACACTTTGCCCTCCCCAAAATCAAACCTACTCCCTGGTTAATAAACTTGGAGGACATTTTGGAGGTGACTCTTATGCAGATGCTGTAGAAACTGCCAACACTTCCTGAAAACCTTAAGGCACACCCCAGATTCTATCTAAAATCTATCAGAAGTTACTTCCCCAGGGTAATACAGTTATAAATCACCTCCTTTTACTCCTTGGGTTTAAACATCTAATTTCAATTTACTCAAATTTATTTTTCAGAGTCGTAAAAGCTCTGGACTGTTCCCCTGCCAGCTAAGCCCTGAGCCCAGAAGTACCTGTCTCTCCAAGGGCCACCTCCAGTTCCACCCTCAACCCCTTTTCAATGCCCCTGGCCAGTAGGAAGTAACCCAGTGGAGGTCGCCGCCAGACCTTCAGGACTGAGGAATTTGGCAACAGAAAAGGGGGCCTGAAAGGGAGTGAAATCATCACGCACGTAACCTACTAACCCAGCTGTCAGTTAATAATCATTCTTGTTAACTAGAAGAGCCCCACCCCCTCCACACCCCGTGCAGAGAAAGCCCAGGTAAGACCCCTGCCTCCCTCTCATCTAATAAACTGTCCACATCAGCTGCTGGGCAAGCCCTGAAAGAGGGACTCCGAAGGTAAAGCGACCCCCGGAACACAAATCAGCTCTGGCAATCTCACGTCCCTACTCCCGACCTTCCCCAATCCCCGCCATCCCAACAAAGCACGAATGTACAGAAGTAACGCGACTGCCGGTGCCCTCATTTGAATATTTTTCAACAGCCCCTGGCAGCAGTTAACCTGCAATGGCTAATTCAGACATTTACCAGTCCCCAAAGGCCAAAACCCCAAACGTCCTTGTCGGCACCTCCCTTTGCTGGCTATTAATTAAAACCCACGTTTCTCTAGCTGGGGGAGGTAGATGCGAGGCTCGGGCCGTGTCCCGACCTCCTGCTCACTTTGCAATAATGTTCCTTGTTTCTTCCTCAAAGTCTCGGGTCTCTTTTAGGCTCAGAGTGCACCGGGCAGGACTCACCTTCGAGGGTCCACTTCACTCCCGGGCGGACTGCAACCAGAGCCTCTGACGAGGTGGGAGGCTGGGAACCCCCACCTGGGTGTAGACCAAGCCGCCGACCGTCAGCTCCGAGAGGTGTCCCTGCCAGGTTTCCTGAACCTGAAGTCCCCGCCTTTTCCGGGTCCTCAGCGAGCATCTGGGACCTGCCGTGCCACGTGGCGGGTCCCGGCCCCATCCTCCCCCTCACGGCGCTCGGTGTAGACGGCCGGCAGGGTGTCCGTACGCATGCGCTGCGGCGTCCGCGAACAGGGGTGAAATTCGCAGACCTGAGTTAGTTCTCGGCCGAATCAAGAGCCACCCCCGCCTAGAGGTGCTCTTAATTGCGCCCACCTGCCCGTAGACTCAATTACGGGACCCAAGGTAGTCGGTAATCGGGTGGCTCCCGGCTGCGCATGCGCGCAATCCTCGTTTGCGTGCGTGCGCGCGCGACTTCGCGGGAGTTGTAGTCAGGCTGCAGCCCCACCCAGCCCGTCCGTGGTTCCGCCCCCAGCCCTCCCGTACTCTATTTCCCGCCGTGCCCCGCGCTGCCCGACTTCCGGTTGACTTTGCGGAGCCATGGAGGGCGCCTTCGGCTCGGATTTCGGGAGTTCGGGCGGCGGGAAGCTGGACCCCGGGGTCATCATGGAGCAGGTGAAAGTGCAGATTGCCGTGGCCAACGCGCAGGAGTTGCTGCAGGTTCGTGGCCCGGCCGGGGACTGGGGTTGGGGGGTCGACCCGGGGCTGGGAGTTGTGGCTGAGGGCTCCCGTGTCTCCGCAGAGGATGACGGACAAGTGCTTCCGGAAGTGCATCGGGAAGCCGGGGGGTTCCCTGGACAACTCCGAGCAGGTGAGACCTGCGAGGTCGGATCGGACGGGGCCCCAGGACCTCGAACCCGGCTGAGTGGCCGCTACCGGTGCCCAGTCGGCTGGGGAACTGTGGCGGAGAGGCTTCTGCGCGTGCGCAGTCCTTCCCCCGGGTGGTATCAACCAGGGCCGTGCGGGTGGTCCCTGCGGGAGTGGAGGGGCAGGTCCTGAGCTATGCGCGCCCCCCTCCCCATCTCCAGAAGTGCATTGCCATGTGCATGGACCGCTACATGGACGCCTGGAATACCGTGTCCCGCGCCTACAATTCGCGGCTGCAGCGGGAGCGAGCCAACATGTGAGCGGAGGCGTCGGGACCGGCCCTACAGGCTGCCAGGAGGCCACCTCGACCCCCTGCTTCCGTTCTCATCAGTATTCCTGGAGACTATGACAGCTTCGAGGCTGGAGCCAGCAAGTGAACACTGCCCACGACCTGTGAGGAAGTGGCAAGCCGTCCAGGTGGGACTGTGGCCCACCCGGCCAGCTGGTGTAGCTGGAGTCTCGGGGTCCCTGTGCCTCCCATAGTGCTGGCAGCCAAATGGCACCTGCTTTAGACTTGAGAGCCAGCCGGTCGTGTCCAGGGTCTCCCTGATTTGTACCTTCTGGGGAGTGGGGAGATCCCACCTGAACTGTGACCTCTTGAAAGCAGACAAATAAATTGCTGAGGGAGGAACAGAAAGAACCTTGTGCATTTTTCCTCCAGTGGGTCTTGGGAGTAGGTGCCTGGCTTGGCCTGAGACCCCTGCCCAGACTAGGCCTCAGCCTCCCCCTGGGGAGGATCCATCTTTCTTCTCCAGGCCACTGGGATGCCAGATGTGTTTTTCAACAAAATAGAAATCTCCAAGATGAGGCTGGCATCCCTGCCCTTGGAGGATTTGCATCCTTCCACCTCTGGACCCTGGGTGAGTGATGGTTAGTACCCCTTTCTGTGACATGGACATGCTCAACGTGCACGCTGGGGATGACGGGCTGAGTTTATTAAAACAAAACATGCAGCTGAACTGCTTCCCGATGCCCGCAGCCCCGTCAAACCAACCACTGCACACTGCTGGTCAAGCTGGCTGCCTCCTGCTTGCCTTCACGTCTAACGTCCCAGGCCTGGGCAGCCTTTTGATGGTCACCCCTGGATGTTCTGCCCGATCCAGCTTCTCACAGCTGCCACCCGGGTGTAGACACCTGGGAAGTGGGGCCGGCCGCAGCCATAACCCCAGCTTGTGACCCCAGTTAGCACCCACCGGCCAGAGGGCTCCCTGCAGGCCAGGGGTCCCCCAGCATCACCCTGGGAAGGAGAAGAAAAGATGGTGTTCAGAGCATACCAGTGTCTCCCCCACATCAGCCTCCGGGACACAGAGGGCTGGTCCAACCCAAGTACCCCCAGGTCACTGGCCAATCCAAGGTGTTGCTGGGGCTCCCTGCCTCCTCTGTGAGCCTCAACTTTTATGAGCTGGGAAATGGATTTGATTTGCTGATAGGACTCACTAGTCCAGTCGAGGGACATATGTGGACCTCACCCTGACCCCACCTGGAACAGGAGTAGGGGAACCCAGATCCTCATTTTCCCAGAGCAGCCCGGCCTGCTGTCCAGGCTGTCAGTCTCACCAGGATCGAAAATTTTCTATCTCTGCTGATCCCAGGGCCCAGGACAAGTTGTGGAGGGTGGGAATTGGCTCACAGTGGGCCCAATAAACAGTTATCCAGTAAAAATTCCTACAAAGGTGGAAAAGGCGCCCTGCCTGAGAAGTTCGCCCCCACGAGCGGAGCTTGGACAGGGAGATGGTGTGAAGGGCGCCTGGCCGGCAGGGGCTTACCAAGCAGCTGTCCACGCCGCCCTGCGGGAAGCCGGCGCACAGCATGCGGCTGCTGATCTGCACCGGGTAGAAGCGGCGGCACGTCTGCTCACTGAGGAGGCCCACGGCCGCCTTCTGCAGCTGCCGCGCCATCGAGCCTGCGGGCGACACGGGGTCGGCTGGGTTGCGCGCGGGATCCCGGCTGGGGGGAGCCGCCGGAGCCCCGGCCCGCGCCTACCTCCCTCGCGCACCGAGCCCCAGCCGGTGATGACGCAGCGCGCGCCGTCGGGGAGCCGGGGCGCAGGTTCCGGGAGGCAGATGGGCCGCACCAGGCGGCTGCGGCGCACGGGCCCCGCCAGCTCGAGCAGCGCCACATCGTAGTCGAGCGTGTAGACGTTGTAGAACGGGTGCTTGTAGATGTGGGCCACGCGCTCCAGCTGCCCGTCGGCGCCGCTCAGGAACGGGGTGCCCAGGAAGGCCGCCCACAGCTTGGGGTCCCCGTAGCTGCGGGGCGCACGGACACCGCCGTGGGGCCGGGTCCCCGCGCACCCCCTCCGGGCCCTGGGCCCCGGCCCCGCGCAGGGCCGTGCCCTACCCCACCCTACCCCACCCCACGCCCCCGGCCCTCCGGTCGAGCCTTTTGGAGCAGCGGGGAAGGCGCCCAGGCGAGCGCCTGGCCCGGAGGAAGGCGCCCCAGCTGCAGCCAGTGGTGCCCCGCAAAGAAACCCTGGGGGGATGGGGGTGGGTCCTGGTGGTCGTGAGGGGCCCCGAGCCCCGCGAGGCGCAGAGCTGGGCGGCTTTCCTTAAAGAGGGTATCTGGTCCCTCGCCTGGCCCACCCGATGGAGCACCCTGCCAGGAAGCGCCCTGGCCCTTGACTGCGCCCCACTGGGTGGCCTTGGAGGGCTGGGGCCACGCCGAGGAGGGAGGCTTGGGGAACGGTCCGTCTTCTGGACGGCGCCTCCAGAGTCTCCGGGAGAGGACAGGAGCTGCGGGCCGGCCTCGGTGGAGGGCGCGGAGTGGAGGCCCCTCCTAGCCTCGCGTGGTCAGAATCGGCGGGCGGGCAGGGAAGGCTGCAGGAGGGAGGCCAGCGACCCGCGGGGGACTGCCCCGCCAAAAGGTGACCCAGGGACGCGGGGTCAGGGGTGTCTGGGACCGGCCGGACTCACACGTCGAAGCAGTGCGCCGCCGAAAGCAGCCACTTCTCGGCCACCAGCACGGCCCCGCAGCGGTGCTCCCGGCGCCGCAGCCACAGGCTCACCTGCCACGGCCACTCTCCGCGAGCCGCGGCGCTGCCACCCACGATCCTCGTCAGCGCCGCCGCTGGCGCCAGGCCGCAGTCTGCCGGGAGGGAGCGCGCGGCGCGTTGGCTGCAGGCCACATCTCCTCCATGCAGCCCGCCCTGTGCGCCCGGGCGTGGGGACCCCGGGGGAAAAAGGAGGAGGTGTTGCAGGGCTGATCCCAGGGGGCACCTACTTCTGGAAAATTGTGCTCAAAGGGCCGCTGGGCCTAGCTTGGTCCTCCAAATGACTCTGCGCTTTTCTCAAATATTTGTCATTAAATTTAACTTGGTTTTCTATAACCCTGGCTTGGAGCCAGGCCTTCTTGCCTCTTCTCCCGACAGAGGCCCAGGCCAGGGGTGTCGCCCTCCACCCCCACCACCCCCAGGGTGCCAGGTGCCCTCTGCCCCAGGGTCTTTGCAAGGGCCTTGTGCCCTGCACGGAGGCCCCACCTGGCCTCTGCAGTCCCTGTTCCGCTCTGGCACCCTTTCCTTGGGATCTCGGGGACCCAGATCCTTCCTTTGAATCTTCCCCCACTCCCCCACCCTGCCACCAAGAGGGGCCAGGCACGAGTCAGGCAGGTCCTCAGAAGAACAAATGGTGGTTTTAAGGGGTACTGCAGCAACCACCACACCACCCATCCGGTGCACCGGTACCTGTCCTGCAATCCTGCAGGACCTTCTCCCCATCCGGAGCCAGCTCCCCACCCCAGCTGGCTTGCCCACCCTCCTGTCCCAGCCTCGGCAGGCACAAAGGCTGCCAAGTTCCCTGCCAACCCCGAGCCTCCTCTCCCCATCTTGACCTCACTCAACACCAGGCAGCCTTTGGGAACCCATGGAAGCTACATCCCCTCTCCCTGAAAAGCTCCGCCTCTACGTGAACTCTGCAAACCATTTCAGAGGGCTTCCCGCGCCTCTTGTGGAACCAGAAGTTAAGAATTCCCGGGATGTAGCGATTGCAAAAGCAAAACAGCAACAGTCTGAGAAAGTAAAACGTCTGCACGCTGGGAGGGTGGACCCACCCAGGCGATCCTGGAAAGGCTGCTGCCTCCCAGCTGCCCTGGTACCCGCCCCCCATGGGCCCTCTGCCTCTCTTGGTACCTGGCAGCTGGGAGCGCGTGGTTGTCCCGGGGGTGGCCGCAGGGGACGTCTGTCTCCTGGCCGTGCTGCTCGTGACGGTGACGAAGGGACTGGTGGGCTGGCGGGTAGTGCTGCCGGTCGAGACCCCAAGCACAGCTAGGCCAGTAGTTGTCCTTTGGGGGAGCCTGGGGGTGGTGGCCGCGTTGGGGTGTGTCCTCGCGGTGGAGCGGGGAGTGGAAGGGAGGGGGGCGGAGGTCATGGTCTCCAGGACCCAGCCTTGCAGCCTGGTGATCCGCGTGTAGACACCAGGTTTCCTGGCCTGGGCACAGCCGATGCCCCAGCTGACAATGCCCGCGAGATAGAAGACGCCAGGGGTCTCCTCACAGGCCAGGGGGCCCCCGGAGTCGCCCTAAGGAAGGAGAAGAGAGGGCTGATGTCCTGGGCACTCTGGCCTCCTGCTTGGGCAATCGGGACCCACCTGTGATCTTGACAAGCCACTGCTTGACCCCAAGCCTCAATTTTTTTTTTTTTTAATGGCAAAATACACACAATATAAAACTGACCACGCTGGCCATTCCAAAATGAATGTTTGGTAGCATTTGAGGAACCATCAACCATCTACTTCCAGGACATCTTCCAGAATGTCATCCCCACCCCACCCCGGACACCCTCTGCCCCCCACCTCTAAACTACCTCCTCTCTTTCCAGATGTCCCTGTTCTGGACATTTTGTGTCAACAAGACCAGACAGCCGTGGCCTTTTCCATCTGGCCTCTCTCACCGAGCCCCACCTCCTCCAGGCCCACCTGTGTTGCTGCACGTCTCAGGAATTCACCCCTCTTTTTTGGTTTAATGTATTGTGTCATTGTCCATGTGCCATAACATCTGCCACTCTCTAAGTGGGCGTGCCAGCAGCAGGGATCCTCTCCCAAGGCTGCACTGCCCTCACCGCATGCTGGTTCTTTGTTACGTTGCTCCAGGGGGCTGGGGGTAGACTGAATTACATTCCCCAACAAAGACAGGCTCGCCATCTTACCCCATTGCCAGTTTGAAAGTACTGTGTACCCCAGAAAAGCAATGCTTCATCCTGATCCAATCTTGTTTCTTCTAACCCTGATTCAATACTGTAGGTTGGAAGCTTTTGATCAGATTATCTCCACAGAGCTATGGCCCGCCCAATTGTGGGTGTGGCTTATGATTATATGGAGATGTGACTCCACCTGTTCCAGGTGGGTCTTGAATAGTTTACCAGAATCCTTTAAAAGAAGAAACATTTTGGGGAGAGTCAGAAAGGACAGAAACCTCAGAGAGGGTCCACAGAAACTTCAGAGCCGCAAGGACACAGATACTGACACCTGGAGAACAGAGACACGGATGTTTGGAGATGCTTGGAGCCCAGCAGATGTCGCCATGAGATGCTAAGCAAGCCAGATCCTGGAGAGAGCCAAGGGAAGCAGAGAGATGAAAGCCAGCCCCAGAGAAGCAAAGTGAGGGACCCCCACAGACACAGAGGCTGAAAGCAACAGAGCCCAGGAGCAAGGGACCAGCAGATGCCAGCCACGTGCCTTCCCACCTGACCCGTCAGCCTTACATGAATTAAGGTATCTTTCCCTGGATGCCTTAGCTTGGACATTTTTATAGGCTTAGAACTGTAAACGTGTAACCTATCAAATTCCCTTTTTAAAAGCCATTCTAGTTCTGGTATATTGCACTCTGGCAGCTTGCAAACTAACACACCCCCCCCACCCTGTGGGTGTGAACCATTGTAAAGCAGATCCCCTCAAGGCGTTATTTCAGCTAAAGTGGGGCCCAGCTGAGTCAGGGAGGGTTGGGGGGCGGGCTTCATTCCAGATGCCTGGAAACCTTTAAAAGCAGAACATTTGGGCACCATCCAGAAGAACAGGCCACAGGGAGAAGTCACAAGTTGGAGGAAACAGGAAAAGCATATGCGGGGGGGGGGGGGGGGGGGCATGTCATGGAAGCAGGGACACCAGCAGAAGAGCCCCAGGAATGCACCAAGCCAGCACCAGGGCGCTATAGACTTCGGGGAGAAAGCACAGCCTTGCCGATGCCTTGATTTTGGACTTGTGGTCTCTGAGACAGTGAGATGATAAATTCTGGTTGTTAAGGCAAACCCGCCATGTGGTGTTTGTCGTAGCGGCACTAGCAAACTAAGACACACTGCACAGCCCACTCCTAAGGGAAGCATGTCTACATAAATTACTTGAAATCTTTCTGCAACAGGATATCTGTGACAGGAAAGCTTTAGATTCAGGCTTGTATTGATTTGAATCTGTTATGTACCCCAGTAAAGGCCATGTTCTTTTTTGGCTTATTTTTGTCTTAATTATTTAATTTATTTTGCATGATCAAACCAAAACAACATACAAACATGGCCATTCTTAACATATTGTCATTCTGTGCATGGTGGACAATCAATGGCTCGCAATATCATCACATAGTAATATATTCATCACCATGATCATTTTTTAGAACATGTGATTCACTCCAGAAAAAGAAATAAAAAGAAAAAATTCACACATGCCATACCCCTTACCCCTCCCTCTCACTGGCCACTAGTATTTCCATCTACTCAATAGATTTTAACTTTTGTCCCCCCTATTTTTTTTCTGTACCCCTGTGCTGGTCTGAATCTGTGGTGGACCCCAGAAAAGCCATCCCCTTTGATCCTTGTTCTATATTGCTGGGTGGGAGCATCTTGATTGTTCCCATGGAGATGTGACCCACCCAATTGTGGGTGGTAACTTCTAATTAGATGATTTCCATGGAGGTGTGTCTCCACCCACTGAAGGTGGAGTTGCTTGCTGGAATCCTTTAAAAGAGGAAACATTTTGGAGAGAGTCCCTTTTTGGTAGAGCCACGAGAAAGCCAGCAGACATCACCATGTGTTCACCATGTGCCCTTCCAGCTGAGAGAGAAATGTCAAACGTTATCGGCCTTCTTGTACCAAGGTATCTTTCCCTGGATGCTTTAAATTGGACATTTCTATAGACTTGTGGTAATTGGGACATTTTCTCAGCCTCAGAACTGTAAACTAGCAACTTATTAAATTCTCCTTTTTAAAAGCCATTCCGTTTCTGGTGTATTGCATTCCGGCAGCTAGCAAACTAGAGCACCCCCTTACTGCTACTCCCTTTCCTTGTTCACTAGTATTTCAATCTACTCAATTTATTTTAACATTTGTTCCCCCTATTATTTGTTTATTTTTATTCCATATTTTTTACTCATCTGTCAATATCATAGGCAAAAGGAGCATCAGACACAAGGTTTTCAAAATCACACAGTCACATTGCAAAAGCTGTATCATTATACATTCATCTTCAAGAAACATGAAGGCCACTTTTTTTGTTGTTGTTGTTGTTTTTTGCATGGGCAGCACCGGGAATCGAACCTGGGTCTCCAGCATGGCAGGTGAGAACAGGCCACGTTCTTTCAATCCATTCCTGCAGGTATAGACCTACAGTGGGTGGGACCTTTTGGTAGGCTACTTCAACTGAGATGTGACCCAGCCCATTCAAGATGGATCTGAATCCTTTACTGGAGTCCTCTGTCAAGAGGATAAACGAAAAAGTCCAGAAAGCTGAGAGAGAAACACCCCAAGAGAAACAAGAAGAACCCACAGGAGCTGAGGGAGACAGCCACTGAAATTAGAACACCGGAGAAAAGGCCCAGCAGATATCACCATGGGCCTTCCCATGAGACAGAGGAATCCTGGATGCCAGCAGCCTTTCTTCAGAGAAGGTATCTTCCTCTAGATGCCTTCATCTGGATATTTTTCATGGCCTTGGAACTGTAAATTTGTAAACTAATAACTCCCCATTGTAAAAGCCAACCCATTTCTGGCATATTGCATTTTGGTAACAAGCTTGATGTTGGTATAAGTTTCTCTTAGATAGCCTCCATCGGGCTGGCATTTAAAAATACTTTCAATTACACATGGTTGTTAAAAATAATCTAGTGACTTTTTTCCTGAGCTTTCTGAGATGATCCTATATCTTTCAGTCATGTGATGAATGATGTGACTAGGTTTTCCAGGGTTGAACCAACCTTTCTTATGAGATAAACTTGCCATGGTTATGATGAATGTATTTCATGTGCATGGTTTCCTTTGAAATCATTGAATTTAATTTGTTGCTATTTCATTAAGAATTTTTGCATCTATATTTTCAAGTAAGACTGCCCTAGATGTCGTTTCCCTGTGTGTGTGTGCCTGGCTTTGACATCAGGGTCCAGCTAGCTTCCTCTGCTGTTCCAGGGCAGGGTTTTCTGGTCCTTTATTTGACCAGCCATGTTTCAAGCACCCAATGACTTTCCCTTGCACAGTGTGGTGACATATGTGCTAATCTGCAATTTGGCTTTTTTTTTTCTGTTAATATATTCTGTACATCTTTTAAAATCAGCCTGTGACACCATGCTAAGTAAATTAAGCCCAACAATTGGGCCCATGTTCTCTGATTCCATTTCTACAAAATATCTAGAATAAGCACATTCAGAAACAGGAAGTAGATTCGAGATTACCAGGGGCTAGGGAGGCAGGAAAAGGGGGTAGTTTTTACTTAATATGTATCTGGGGTGATGGAAAAATTCTGGTGATGGAACCACAACACGGTGAATGGAACAGACACTGCTGAATTATAGATTTGGATGTAGTTAGAGGAGGAATTTTAGGGGCTGTGCTGGTTTGAAACTGTCGTGTACCCCAGAAAAGCCATGTTCTTTAATCCTGATTCAATATTGTTGGGTGGGCTCTTTCTGATTAAGTTGTTTCCATGGAGATGGGACCCACCTAATTGGGGGTGGGCCATTCTGATTAAATGGTTTCCATGGAGAGGCGTCTCCACCCATTCAAGGTGGGGTTGCTTTCTGGAGTCCTTTAAGAGGGAAATATTTTGGGAAAAGCTTCAGAGCCCACATAGCCAGAGACCTTTGGAGATGCAGAAATAAAATGCACCCCTGGGAAAGCTGTTTGAAAACAGGAGCCAAAGGACCAGCAGAGGTCAGCCATGTGCCTTCCCAGCTGACAGGAGTTCCTGACTCATGGCCTTTCTTGTGGGAAGGTATCTTTCCCTGGAGGCCTTAGTTTGGACATTTTTATGGCCTCAGAACTGTAAACTCGCAACTTAACAAATCACCTTTATAAAAGCCACTCTATTTCTGGTAGATTGCACTCCGGCAGCTTTAACAAACTAAAACAGGTGGACTGTGCTGCTCCCATGATAAAAAGGCAAAAGTGCAAATGAATAAATAATATAGCTCCCCATTAAAAAAAAAAATCGGCATGTCTCTGTTGCATGGAGAATCTACAACACGCTCTTAAACTGCAGCTTCAGCCTCTGCCAGGACATTTCGTGAATTCTCTATGCAGCTTCCTATTGGATGGACACTCGCCTCGGTCCCGGGATTTCTCCAACTCACGCTGCCTGGAAAATTCCTTGACTTCCATCACGGCGCACAGGGTCAGTGCCATGGAAGTCTAGACCTGCCCTGGACAGCTGCCGGGTCGGGGTGGGGGGTGGGGGGCCACACCCGGCCGGAGCACCCCTCGGGCCCGTGTACCTGGCAGGAGTCCACTCTGCCCTCCAGGAACCCAGCGCAGAGCATGCGGTCGGTCAGGGAGAAGTTGTAGAGGACGCTGCACGTCTTCTGGTGTATGATTCCCACAGATGCTTTCTGTAGGATATCGGGCTTGGTCGCTATAAGGAAAAGGAGACCCCAATAGGCCCCTTACCCAGCGGTCTCCGACCCCCTGGGAGCCACCCTCCCGGCCCCAGATGTGAATGGCAAAGTGCAGGCATCAACACACTTTCCCGTTAAGGGCCAGATAACCAGTATTTCCCGTTTTGCACAGCCCCAGATGCTACTCATGCCAATGGGCATGGCCACGTGCCAATAAAACTTTATTTAAAAACAAACACGCCAGGGGCCAGATTTGGCCTCCAGGCCCTCACGTGCGCCCCCTGGTGGGCGGGTGAGTAAACCACGGTTGGTTGGACCCTGTGTTGGGAGCGTGATTTAGAGCACATCTAAAGGATACCAAATACAGTCCACCCCTCCAGCTGTAGGTGCCGGGATGCAGACTGGAGGGCTTCCCCCAAATCCCTCCCTTGGGGCCTGGCAGGAGCTGGGAAATAAAACTATCACCCTCCACCCCTGACCCCCACCCCCACACCCCCAGGCCGGGCTTACCGTTTCCTTCCTGGGTGTTACCCCACCCGGAGATCATGCACCGGCGGCCCACGGGGAACTTCTGGATGGCCAGAGGGAGGCAGACGGGCTGGATGTACTTGTTGAAGCGCAGGGGCTCGGCCAGCTCCAGCACCGCCAGGTCAAAGTCGAGGGAGCCGGGGTTAAACAGTGGGTGCAGCACCACCCTGCGGAGGGCCACCTTCACGGGGCTCCCGCCCACGCCCGCCAGGGACGCCGTGCCCAGGTGGGCACGCGCCAGCTCCACCTTGGTGCTGCAGAGACAGGGGCCACAGGGCCGGGGCGGCTGCCTCCAGGGCGAAAGGTAGAGCTCCCAGGGGCCCCGCCGGGGGGGGGGGAGTGGGGGGACTGGAGGGGGGACACTCTGGTCGATGCCAGCCTCGTATCCTCTGTGTGTCACAAGAGGGAGTCGGCCCTGCAGGCACCCAAAAGCCCCGAGATGCCACCAGCATAATGACTATCAAAACCTGGTCATCAAGCGGAGGGGACAGAGGCCCTTATTTCCTTTCCCCCCATGCCCTAGAAGCCCTTCTCTGTCCTCCAGAAGACAGCTCGGCCCACCCCTGGAGGAGGACAGGCCAGTGCGGGACAGGGGCCCCAGCACCTGCTCTGCTCTCATCTTGTTTTGCAATCAGACATTCAGGGATGCCACGTCTGAGCTGTTAAGTAAGGAATCTGGGCTCCAAAAAAAGATCTGGCTTTTGTCCCAGCTCCTGGGGGTACATCCTGGGAATTCCCCAAGCGAAGGGAATGTCTCGTGTTCTCTGTGGAGGGGACCCCCCAGGTCACACCTGGCACTTTATGCCGGTGCAACGACTCGGGGTGCTTTTGGAGTTGGGGTGGGAGGGAGCTGCCCATGCCAGAAGGACCCACCAGGTGAGTGAGCATTGATCAGCCTGAGCTTGGGGACAGGACAGGGGGGCAGAAGAGTGGCTTCAACCATGCCGACGGAAGCAGATCCCAATAAACACCATGGACAAAGGCTCAGGTGAGCCTCCCTGGCTAGGGATGCCAGAGACAGTGGTGGCCCAGGCAGTGGCCCCCAGGACCAAGATGGTCACACCATGGTAAGCGGTTATTGAATATATGGGGGTGCCCAGCAGTACCTGGGGCGAGGCAGGACTTACTGGTTGAAGCAATGGGCGGCGGAGAGCAGCCAGCGATCACCCACCACAGTGGCTCCGCAGAAGTGCCGGGGACCCTCCTTCAGGCTGACCTGCCAGGGCACCTCCCCTGAGGCGGCTCCGAGCCCACCCACGATGCGGGTCGGCTTCTCCATGGCGGGCCTGGCCCCACACTCTGCAGGGGAGAGAGGGAAGGACTCAGGACCCAAAGGAATGGAGAGCGGGGACTCGGGGAGATACCTGCACACCAGTGGTCATCACAGCATTAGCCACAGGAGCCAAAAGGTGGAAACCACCTAAGTGTCCATCGAGCAAGGAATGGACCCACCAAATGTGGTCCACAGAGACAGTGGAATATTATGCAGCCATTAAAAAGGAACGAAGTCCCAATATGTTACAAGGTGGATGCAGCTTGAAGATATCACATCCAGTGAAAGAGGCCAGATGCAAGAGCACAAATGCTGTATGATCTTGCTTATATGAAATACCCAGAAGAAGCAAATTGTATGAAGACAGAGAGTAGATTCCAGGCTGCCAAAGGCCAGGGGGTGTGGAGGTGGTGGAGGAGTTATTGCTTTCTGGGCACAGAATTTCCGTTTGAGATGATGAAAAAGTTTTGGTGATTGTGCCCTTGTACACTGCTGGTGGGAATGCAACAGGGTGTGGCTGCTGTGAGAAACAAGTCTGATAGTTCCTCAAAGTGTTAAGCGTGGAGTTACCACATGATCTAGGAATCCCACTTTTAGACATATGCCTCAGAAAATGAAAACATAAGTCCGTGCAAAACAGTGTTCATGAATATTCATAGCAGTATTATTCATAATAATGAAAAGGTGGAAACAGCCCAAGTGTCCAGCAACTGGTAAACAGAAATACAAAACATGACCCGTCCATACAATAGAAGAAGCATGAGCCACTGATTGTATACTTCAGATGGATTGTATGGTGTGTGAATATATAGCTCTATAAAGTTGCATTAAAAAAAAGGAATGAAGCACTGATACATACATCAACACAGATGGAAAGTATAACTGGAAGAGAACCAAGAAATGATCACTGGTCACTCCCAGGTCACTGAGTGACTCCAGATGGATCTAAAAGTTAGTCTCTCACCCACACTGTTCCCACAATCACTTTTGCCAGATTCTTGTGGATCCTTCAGAGATATTCTATGTATACCCTCTTTTTTTTTGCTGAAATTTTTCATATTTTAGTGATTTTTCTACAAGAATAGAAATATAAGGTTCTTAAGCATTATGTTGCATTCCTAATAAATGCTGAATCAGCCAGCTTCTATATGAAACTTAATGGTGTAAATATACCCTCTTGCATTGACTGAATTTACCATGTGTGTAGACTATCCTTTAAAAAATAAAAAATATAAATCTGAAAAATGGCCAAGCTGTAACCTCCCTCTATGCCTGTGCTCATGACAGACATTACTAATCAACTGCCAGTCGCTTTCACACAGAAAGCTTCAGAAAGCCAGAACCAATCAACCCCATCCAGCATAGGAGATGACACCTCCTTCTGCCTGTCTCCCCAGAAAGTACCTTGTGGCTTGGAAGCAGTGGCTGAGTTGAGAGCTTCGGTGCCAGGGGTCAGCATGGGGTTGTTGGTAGGGCTGTTAGCTACAGGATTCCTGGTGCCAGTGGGCCAGGCACTGCTGAGGGTGACAGGTGCAGGGGCCTCCGTGGGGACCAGAGTCGTGCTTGCCATGGTAACTGCCTCCAAGATCCAGTCACGCAGCCTTGTCACGCGGGCATAGACTCCTGGCCGCCGAGCTTCTGCACAACCGATTCCCCAGCTCACGATGCCAGCCAGGAAGAACCTTCCAGAAGGTTCCTCACAGACCAGGGGGCCTCCCGAGTCACCCTAGGAGCCAAAGGCACACACTTAGGCTGAGCTGGGGTTCTGCACAGCAGCCGGCCCAAATCCCAGAGCTTCAGGGTAAAAGATGGAGCCCTGAGCTAGGGCTCCCAAGATCTCTCTCCACATGAGCTCATGGGGCAAATTTGGGCTAAAAATTCACAACTCAGACTCTTAGTTTCTTCTTTTGTAAAAATAAAACAAGACACTTGGACTATGGGCTCTCCAAAATCTCTTTTGGTTCTAAAACCTGAGCGAAATAAACAACATCCCCTCCAATCCTCACCCCAGTAGATCTTTGGTAATATTACCACTTGCTTAGGCTGCCAGTGTGGCTGCCCTGCTGGAGCCTCCCAACACTCCACCGGCAGCTGCAGCATTTCTCCCAGAGTGTCCCTCTGCTCTCACTCACCCTCTCTTTCTACCCTTTGTCTTCTCTCCATCCGCAGTTCACGTGAACTGAGAACACAAGTTCCCTCATTATTTCTCAACTTTTTCTCCAGCTCTGGTTCACCCACGCACAGGCAGAAGTCCCTCCCATCTTTCCCCCTCCCTGCTAGGTCTTAGAAATGAGAGCAAAGATTTAAACTAAAAAGAAAGGAATCTGTACTTGCACTAAAAATCAAGCAGGGAAGGACCAGAAACTATGAGGGACTCAGGAGAGGCCGAGAGAAGGAAGCAGCTGCCCAGCTGTATGGTGACACCCAAGGAGGAAGAGAAGGCTTCCTCTAAAGGAGGAGATAGCTGGCAGGGGTGTTGGTTGGGGTGCAGCAAAGTATTTGGGCAACAGCAAGGGATGAGCAAGACAGGAAGGTATTCAATTCCTTGAAAGGGGACACCTAATCCTGGAAAACGAGCTGCTGGTGTCCCCCACCCAGGGACAAATATGAAATCAACCCAAGTGTCCATCAATAGGTGAATGGGTAAACAAAAATGTGGTCCAGCCACACCATGGAATATTATTCACCTATACAAAAGGAATGAAGTTCTGATACATCCTGCAACATGTGGTCCTTGAAGATACCATGCTGAGTGAAATAAGCTAGACAAATAAGGACAAACAGCATCTGGCTTCAGTTATATGAAATGCCTAGAATATGCAAATTCCTGGAGAGACATTAGATTACAGGTTACTTGGGGGAGGGGCAGGGGAAAGGAGATTGGGGGCTCAATACACCCCACACAGAGTTTCAGTTAGGGTGACGGAAAAATTTTGGTAATGGCTGGCAGTGACATCAGCACAACATTGTTGAGTGTGACTAATGCCACTGAATTGTATACTTAAAAGTGGTTAAAATGGGGCAAAATAAAGTTTCAGAGGCTGAGAGATTTCAAACATAGTCAAGAGGTTATCCTCCTGGAGGTTATTTCTTATGCATTATGTAGATATCCCTTTTTAGTTTATGGTGTATTAGAGAGGCTAGAGGGAAGTACCTGAAACTGTTGAACTGTGTTCCAGTAGCCTTGATTCTTCTTCTTCTTTTTTTAAACATGGGCAGGCACCAGGAATCGAACCCAGGTCTCCTGCATGGCAGGCGAAAACTCTGCCACTGAGCCACCATTGCCCACCCAAGGAGCCTTGATTCTTGAAGACTGTATAACTACGTAGCTTTTACAATGTGACTGTGTGATTGTGAAAACCTTGTGCCTGATGCTCCTTTTATCCAGGTTATGGACAGATAAGTAAAAAAATAAGGATAAAAAATAAATGCATAATGGGGGGTGGATAAAGGGTAAAAAACGGTTAGATTGAAATACTAGTGGTCAAGTAAGGGGTATGCGATGTATGAGTTTTTTCTTTTTTTCTTTTTATTTCTTTTTCTGGAGTGACACAAACGTGCTAAGAATGATCATGGTGATGAATACACAACTATGTGATGATATTGTGAGCCACTGATTGTATACCATGTATGGAATATAAGAAGAAAAAATCCCATTCACAATAGCAACTAAAAGAATCAAATATCTAGGAATAAATCTAACCAAAGATATAAAGGACTGTACACAGAAAACTACGAAACATTGCTAAAAGAAATCAAAGGCCTAAATAAAGGGAAGAATAGTCTGTGTTCATGGACTGGAAGACTAAATATCGTTAAGATGTCAATACTACCCTAAGTAATTTATAGATTCAATGCAATCCCAATCAAAATTCCAACATTCTTCTTTGCAAAACTGGAAAATCCAGTCATAAAATTTATATAGAAGGATAAGGGGTCCTGAATAGCTAAAACCATCTTGAAAAAGAAGAATGTAGTTGGAAGACTCACACTCCCAATCTTAAAACTTATTACAAAGCCACAGTAATCAAAACATCATGCTATTGGCACAAGGACAAACATACAGACTAATCAAATAGAACTGAGAGCTCAGAAATCAACCCTCACATTTAGGGCCAATGGATTTTTGACAAGATGGCAAAGACCTGTCAATTAGAAAAGAATAGTCTCCTAAACAAATGCTGCCAGGAAAACTGGATCTCCATTTGCAAAAAGAGACCATGCCGGAGACCCGGGTTCAATTTTCAATTCCCAGTGCCTGCCCATGCAAAAAAAAAAAAAGAAAAAGAAAAAGGAGAAGCCCTACCTCACACCATATAAAAAATCAACTAAAATGGATCAAAGACCTAAATACAAGAGCTAGAACTATCAAACTCCTAGAAGAAAACATAGGGAACCATCTTCAGGACCTTGTGTTAAGAAATGGTTTCTTAGACTTAACATCCAAAGCACAAGCAAGAAAATAAAAAAAATAGATAAATGGGACCTCATTAAATTTAAAACTTCTGTTCCTCAAAGGATTTTATCATGAAAGTAAAATGACAACATACACACCAAGAGAAAATATTTGGAAACCACCTATTGGATAGAGGATTAATACTCAGAATATATAAAGAAATCCTTCAATGTAACAACAAAAAAGACAAAGAACGTAATTTAAAAATGGGCAAAAGACTTGAACAGATGTATCTCCAAGGAAGATAAACAAATGGGCAGAAAGCACATTAAAAAGAAGCTCAGAAAACCTTCTTGACCCAAAGGGGGAAGAGTGAAATGAGACTAAGTGTCAATGGCTGAGAGATTCCAAACAGAGTCGACAGGTTATCCTGGAGGTTATTCTTACACATTAAGTAGATATCACCTTGTTAGTCAAGATGTAATGGAGAGGCTGGAGGGAACTGCCTGAAAATGTAGAGCTGTGTTCCAGTAGCCATTTTTTTGAGGATAACTGAATAATGATAAAGCTTTCACAATGTGACTGTGTGACTGTGAAAACCTTGTGTCTGATGCTCCTTTTATCTACCTTGTCAACAGACGAGTAGAACATATGGAATAAAAATAAATAACAGGGGTAACAAATGTTAAAATAAATTTAGTTTGAAATGCTAGTGATCAATGAAAGCAAGGGGTAAGGGGTATGGTAGGTATAATCTTTTTTTTTCTTTTCTGTTTTTGTTTTATTTCTTTTTCTATTGTCTTTTTAGTTCTTTTTCTGAATTGATGCGAATGTTCTAAGAAATGAAGAATATGCAACTAAGTGATGATATTGTGAATTACTGATATATATGTTAATGTTTTATTTGGTTTGTTAAATTTCCTTTAATTAATAAATAAATTTTAAAAAAAATAAAAAGAAGCTCAGCATCATTAGCCACCAGGGAAATGTAAATCAAAACTACAATGAGATACCATTTCATACTAGTTAGAATGGCTACTATTAAAAATTGGAAAATTGTAAGTGTTAGAGAGGATGCAGAGAAATAGGAACACGCATTCATTGCTGATAGCAATGTATAGTAAAATGGTGCAGCTTCTGTGGAAGAGAGTTTGGAGATTTCTCAGAAAGCAGTCTCACCACTAGGTTTAGAACCAAAAGAATTGAAAGCAGAGACTCAAACAAAAACTTCCACATCAGCATTCATAGCAGCATTATCACAATTGCTGGAAAATGGAAGCAACCCAAGTGTCCATCAACCAATGAATGGATAAACAAAATGAGATACACACGATGAAATATTATGCAGCCATAAAAAGGAATAAAGTTCTGACATGTGCGACAACATGGAAAAACCTTGAAGACAACATTGCTATGAGAAAGAAGCTAAACACAAAAGAACAAATATTGTATGACCTCATTGTTTTGAAACAATTAGTATAAGCAAACTCAGAGTCAGAGCCAAAATATACAGGTTACCAGGGGATGATGTGGGGAAAGGGCACAGAAAGTTAAGGCTTAAAACATACAAGTTTCCTACTGGGAATGATGGAAATGTTTTGGTAAGGGATAGTGGTGATGGTAGCACAACGTTGTGAGTGCGATTAACAGCATGAAATATGTGTTCTTAAAAATGGGACATTTTGTGTTGTATATATGTCACCACAATAAAAATTATTCATGAAAGAAAGACATTCAGGTCAAACTGAATAACTATGTTTGCATGAAACATACTTAATGGAATAACCACACCTGGAATTAAATTACAGTTCTCCGACTAAAAAGAAGAAATGGCATACATGCAGCAAGAACAGGAGACTACAAAACAAAAACAGATGGCTGCGAGGAAGAAGGAAACAATTACAGTTCTTAAAGAAAAGTAGAATTACTGAAATATCCAAACAGATGGGCTGAATGGCAGAATGGATGCAGCTAATGAGTAAATCAGAAGACGGCATAGGGAAAAATCTACCCAGAATCCTCTCTCCATCTCAAGGTTAGCTGGCCAGTGACCCTCATTCCAGCTGCAATCTTCATGCTCTCAGGTTCCAGGCTTAGGATGTGGGTGTCTGGGGGTGGGGGGAGGTGGCCATTATTCAACTGACCATCATGGTAAGGGACACTCAAGGAAGGGGGTCAGATCCTAAGCCTAATAGAACCAAGGAAGCTCTCCTTAAAAATCAGCGTTCAGCCATTAAGTACTTGGAATCTCAGGTAGGACATGAGATTTTGTTGGTTTGTCCAGAGTGATGCCCCGATGAATCCCTGAGTGATTTGATCAGTGAGTGGAAAAGTATTTGCAAAGTCCCCTTTGGGGAATGGTGAGAATGGGAGAAAATTCAACCTCCCCAAGTTGAATTCTTTTTTTTTTTTTCTTTCTTTTTTTTTTTTATTAATTAAAAAAAGAATTAACAAAACAATTACAAATCATTCCAATCTACATGTACAATCAGTAATTCTTAATAACATCACATAGTTGCATATTCATCATTTCTTAGTACATTTGCATCGATTTAGAAAAAGAAATAAAAAGACAACAGAATAAGAATTAAAACAATAGAAAGAAAAAAAAACATAAAAAAACAAAAACAAAAAACCTATACCTCACATGCAGCTTCATTCAGTGTTTTAACATAATTGCATTACAATTGGGTAGTATTGTGCTGTCCATTTCTGAGTTTTTATATCCAGTCCCGTTGTACAGTCTGTATCCCTTCAGCTCCAATTATCCCTTCTCTTTTTTTTTTTTTTTAATTAACGGAGAAAAAGAAATTAACCCAACATTTAGAGATCATACCATTCTACATATGCAATCATTAATTCTTAACATCATCACATAGATGCATGATCATCATTTCTTAGTACATATGCATTGGTTTAGAAGAACTAGCAACACAACCGAAAAAGATATAGAATGTTAATATAGAGAAAAAAATAAAAGTAATAATAGTAAAATCAAAACAAAACAAAACAAAAACCTATAGCTCAGATGCAGCTTCATTCAGTGTTTTAACATGATTACTTTACGATTAGGTATTATTGTGCTGTCCATTTTTGAGTTTTTGTATCTAGTCCTGTTACACCATCTGTATCCCTTCAACTCCAATTGCCCATTATCTTACCCTGTTTCTACCTCCTGCTGGACTCTGTTATCAAGGACATATTCCAAATTTATTCTCGAATGTCTGTTCACATCAGTGGGACCATACAGTATTTGTCCTTTAGTTTTTGGCTAGACTCACTCAGCATAATGTTCTCTAGGTCCATCCATGTTATTACATGCTTCATAAGTTTATCCTGTCTTAAAGCTGCATAGTATTCCATCGTATGTATATACCACAGTTTGTTTAGCCATTCTTCTGTTGATGGAGATTTCGGCTGTTTCCATCTCTCTGCAATTGTAAATAACGCTGCTATAAACATTGGTGTGCAAATGTCCGTTTGTGTCCTTGCCCTTAAGTCCTTTGAGTAGATTCCCAGAAATGGTATTGCTGGGTCGTATGGCAATTCTATATTCAGCTTTTTGAGGAACCGCCAAACTGCCTTCCACAGTGATTGCACCATTTGACATTCCCACCAACAGTGGATAAGTGTACCTCTTTCTCCGCATCCTCTCCAGCACTTGTCATTTTCTGTTTTGTTGATAATGGCCATTCTGGTGGGTGTGAGATGTTATCTCATTGTGGTTTTCATTTGCATTTCTCTAATGGTCAGGGACATTGAGCATCTCTTCATGTGCCTTTTGGCCATTTGTATTTCCTCTTCTGAGAGGTGTCTGTTCAAGTCTTTTTCCCATTTTGTAATTGGGTTGGCTGTCTTTTTGTTGTTGAGATGAACAATCTCTTTATAAATTCTGGATACTAGACCTTTATCTGATATATCATTTCCAAATATTGTCTCCCATTGTGAAGGCTGTCTTTCTACTTTCTTGATAAAGTTCTTTGATGCACAAAAGTGTTTAATTTTGAGGAGTTCCCATTTATTTATTTCCTTCTTCAGTGCTCTTGCTTTAGGTTTAAGGTCCATAAAACCGCCTCCAGTTGTAAGATCCATAAGATATCTCCCAACATTTTCCTCTAACTGTTTTATGGTCTTAGATCTAATGTTTAGATCTTTGATCCATTTTGAGTTAACTTTTGTATAGGGTGTGAGATATGGGTCTTCTTTCATTCTTTTGCATATGGATATCCAGTTCTCTAGGCACCATTTATTGAAGAGACTGTTCTGTCCCAGGTGAGTTGGCTTGACTGCCTTATCAAAGATCAAATGTCCATAGATGAGAGGGTCTATATCTGAGCACTCTATTCGATTCCATTGGTCGATATATCTATCTTTATGCCAATACCATGCTGTTTTGACCACTGTGGCTTCATAATATGCCTTAAAGTCAGGCAGCACGAGACCTCCAGCTTCGTTTTTTTTCCTCAAGATGTTTTTAGCAATTCGGGGCACCCTGCCCTTCCAGATAAATTTGCTTATTGGTTTTTCTATTTCTGAAAAATAAGTTGTTGGGATTTTGATTGGTATTGCATTGAATCTGTAGATCAATTTAGGTAGGATTGACATCTTAACTATATTTAGTCTTCCAATCCATGAACACGGTATGCCCTTCCATATATTTAGGTCTTCTGTGATTTCTTTTAGCAGTTTTTTGTAGTTTTCTTTATATAGGTTTTTTGTCTCTTTAGTTAAATTTACTCCTAGGTATTTTATTGTTTTAGTTGCAATTGTAAATGGGATTCGTTTCTTGATTTCCCCCTCAGCTTGTACATTACTAGTGTATAGAAATGCTACAGATTTTTGAATGTTGATCTTGTAACCTGCTACTTTGCTGTACTCATTTATTAGCTCTAGTAGTTTTGTTGTGGATTTTTCCGGGTTTTCGACATATAGTATCATATCGTCTGCAAACAGTGATAGTTTTACTTCTTCCTTTCCAATTTTGATGCCTTGTATTTCTTTTTCTTGTCTAATTGCTCTGGCTAGAACCTCCAACACAATGTTGAATAATAGTGGTGATAGTGGACATCCTTGTCTTGTTCCTGATCTTAGGGGGAAAGTTTTCAATTTTTCCCCATTGAGGATGATATTAGCTGTGGGTTTTTCATATATTCCCTCTATCATTTTAAGGAAGTTCCCTTGTATTCCTATCTTTTGAAGTGTTTTCAACAGGAAAGGATGTTGAATCTTGTCAAATGCCTTCTCTGCATCAATTGAGATGATCATGTGATTTTTCTGCTTTGAGTTGTTGATATGGTGTATTACATTAATTGATTTTCTTATGTTGAACCATCCTTGCATACCTGGGATGAATCCTACTTGGTCATGATGTATAATTCTTTTAATGTGTTGTTGGATACGATTTGCTAGAATTTTATTGAGGATTTTTGCATCTGTATTCATTAGAGAGATTGGTCTGTAGTTTTCTTTTTTTGTAATATCTTTGCCTGGTTTTGGTATGAGGGTGATGTTGGCTTCATAGAATGAATTAGGCAGTTTTCCCTCCACTTCAATTTTTTTGCAGAGTTTGAGGAGAATTGGTACTAATTCTTTCTGGAACGTTTGGTAGAATTCACATGTGAAGCCATCTGGTCCTGGACTTTTCTTTTTAGGAAGCTTTTGAATGACTAATTCAATTTCTTTACTTGTGATTGGTTTGTTGAGGTCATTTATGTCTTCTTGAGTCAAAGTTGGTTGTTCATGTCTTTCCAGGAACCCGTCCATTTCATCTAAATTGTTGTATTTATTAGCGTAAAGTTGTTCATAGTATCCTGTTATTACCTCCTTTATTTCTGTGAGGTCAGTAGTGATGTCTCCTCTTCCATTTCTGATCTTATTTATTTGCATCCTCTCTCTTCTTCTTTTTGTCAATCTTGATAGGGGCCCATCAATCTTATTGATTTTCTCATAGAACCAACTTCTGGTCTTATTGATTTTCTCTACTGTTTTCATATTTGCAATTTCATTTATTTCTGCTCTGATCTTTGTTATTTCTTTCCTTTTGCTTGCTTTGGGATTAGTTTGCTGTTCTTTCTCCAGTTCTTCCAATTGAACAGTTAATTCCTGCATTTTTGCCTTTTCTTCTTTTCTGATATAGGCATTTAGGGCAATAAATTTCCCTCTTAGCACTGCCTTTGCTGCGTCCCATAAGTTTTGATATGTTGTGTTTTCATTTTCATTTGCCTCGGGGTATTTACTAATTTCTCTTGCAATTTCTTCTTTGACCCACTCGTTGTTTAAGAGTGTGTTGTTGAGCCTCCAGGTATTTGTGAATTTGCTGGCATTCCGCCTATTATTGATTTCCAACTTCATTCCTTTATGATCCGAGAAAGTGTTGTGTATGATTTCAATCTTTTTAAATTTGTTAAGACTTCCTTTGTGACCCAGCATATGGTCTATCTTTGAGAATGATCCATGAGCACTTGAGAAAAAGGTGTATCCTGCTGTTGTGGGATGTAATGTCCTATAAATGTCTGTTAAGTCTAGCTCCTTTATAGTAATATTCAGATTCTCTATTTCTTTATTGATCCTGTCTAGATGTTCTGTCCATTGATGAGAGTGGGGAATTGAAGTCTCCAACTATTATGGTATTTGTGTCTATTTCCCTTTTCAGTGTTTGCAGTGTATTCCTCACGTATTTTGGGGCATTCTGGTTCGGTGCGTAAATATTTATGATTGTTATGTCTTCTTGTTTAATTGTTCCTTTTATTAGTATATAGTGTCCTTCTTTGTCTCTTTTAACTGTTTTACATTTGAAGTCTAACTTGTTGGATATTAGTATAGCCACTCCTGCTATTTTCTGGTTGTTATTTGCATGAAATATCTTTTCCCAACCTTTCACTTTCAACCTATGTTTATCTTTGGGTCTAAGATGTGTTTCCTGTAAACAGCATATAGAAGGATCCTGTTTTTTAATCCATTCTGCCAATCTATGTCTTTTGATTGGGGAATTCAGTCCATTAACATTTAGTGTTATTACTGTTTGGATAATATTTTCCTCTGCCATTTTGCCTTTTGTATTATATATATCATATCTGACTTTCCTTCTTACTACACTCTTCTCCATACCTCTCTCTTCTGTCTTTTCATATCTGACTCTAGTGGTCCCTTTAGTATTTCTTGCAGAGCTGGTCTCTTGGTCACAAATTCTCTCAGTGACTTTTTGTCTGAGAATGTTTTAATTTCTCCCTCATTTTTGAAGGACATTTTGCTGGATATAGGAGTCTTGGTTGGCAGTTTTTCTCTTTTAGTAATTTAAATATATTATCCCACTGTCTTCTAGCCTCCATGGTTTCTGCTGAGAAATCTACACATAGTCTTATTGGGTTTCCCTTGCATGTGATGGATTGTTTTTCTCTTGCTGCTTTCAAGATCCTCTCTTTCTCTTTGACCTCTGACATTCTAACTAGTAAGTGTCTTGGAGAACGCCTATTTGGGTCTAATCTCTTTGGGGTGCGCTGCACTTCTTGGATCTGTAATTTTAGGTCTTTCATAAGAGTTGGGAAATTTTCAGTGAAAATTTCTTCCATTAGTTTTTCTCCTCCTTTTCCCTTCTCTTCTCCTTCTGGGACACCCACAACACGTATATTTGTGCGGTTCATATTGTCCTTGAGTTCCCTGATACCCTGTTCAAATTTTTCCATTCTTTTCCCGATAGTTTCTGTTTCTTTTTGGAATTCAGATGTTCCATCCTCCAAATCACTAATTCTATCTTCTGTCTCTTTGAATCTATCATTGTAGGTATCCATTGTTTTTTCCATCTTTTCTACTTTGTCCTTCACTTCCATAAGTTCTGTGATTTGTTTTTTCAGTTTTTTTATTTCTTCTTTATTTTCAGCCCATGTCTTCTTCATGTCCTCCCTCAATTTATCGATTTCGTTTTTGAAGAGGTTTTCCATTTCTGTTCGTATATTTAGCATTAGTTGTCTCAGCTCCTGTATCTCATTTGAACTATCGGTTTGTTCCTTTGACTGGGCCATATTTTCAATTATTTGAGCATGATCCGTTATCTTCTGTTGGCGTCTGCGCATTTAGAGAGATTTCCCTGGGTATTGGATCCAAAAGTTTGGAAGATTTTTCTGTGAAATCTCTGGGTTCTGTTTTTTTTTTATCCTGCCCAGTAGGTGGCGCTTGTGGCACACGTTTGTCTGCGAGTCCCACCAGTAAAAGGTGCTGTGGGACCTTAAACTTTGGAAAACTCTCGCCGTCCGGGGGGTTCGCTAGCCGAAGTGGCTTGAGCCAGCCCGGGGTCCGAATGCAGGGAGGGTTGCTGGTCGCCGCAGCCCGGGAAAGCGCCCGTCTGAATTTCCTAGTCGGCCCTGGGCGACAAGTGTGGCGGGAGGGCGCCAGCGGCAGCGGCCCGCCCGAGAGAGTGCACGTTCCCCGGGAGTCACGGGTTTGGAAGGGGCCTCCCCCACCCGTCACCGTTCTCCGCGGCCTGGGGATTTCCGATCCAATTCTCTCAGTTGGTCCGGGGGGCTGCGCGTGGTGTGGGCGCCAGCCGCCTTGGTTTCAGGGGACCGCCTCTCCAATTCTCCCAGCCGGCCCGGGAAGGGGGAAGGGAGTAACTCCGGTCGCTTCACGCTCCGCCCGGTGAGGCCCATGCGCCTCGGCAATCTCACCCGAGCTGCTTCTCTCAGCCAGCCAGCCGTTCCAGGATGGGGTACGCTGTCTTTTTTATCTCTGTTGTGGCTTTGGGCACTTTCTGTATCGTTTCTACTCCCCTAGTAGCTGTCCTGGAGAAGAAACTAAGATCCGCGCGTCTTACTAAGCCGCCATCTTCCAGGAAGTCCCCCCAAGTTGAATTCTTGATATTCTCACAAGCAGTGTGGACAACCAAAGCTATAGGCTGAGCCCCCAATCTTGGGGTTTGTTCATATGAAACTTAACCCCACAAATGATAGGTCAAGCCTACTTAAAATTAGGCCTAAGAGTCACCCTCAAGAGAGCCTCTTTTGTTGCTCAGATGTGGCCCGTTTCTCCAGCAACACAACAAGCAAACTCACCACCCTCCCCCTGTCTACGTGGGACATGACTCCCAGGGGTGTGGACATTCCTGGCAACGTGGGACAGAAATCCTGGAATGAGCTGAGATCCAGCATCAAGGGACTGAGAAAACCTTCTCGACCAAAAGGGGGAAGAGTGAAATGAGACAAAGTATCAATGGCTGAGAGATTCCAAACATAGAGTCGAGAGGTTATCCTGGAGGTTATTCTTACACATTAAGTAGGTATCACCTTGTTAGTCAAGATGTAATGGAGAGGCTGGAGGGAACCGCCTGAAAATGTAGAGCTGTGTTCCAGTAGCCATGTTTCTTGAAGATGAATGAATAATAATATAGCTGTCACAAGGTGACTGTGTGATTGTGTGTAAAGAAGGATTTTATAAAACTTAACAGCAGCTAATTTTTCTTGCTTAATTTAGCTATTTACATATATTTTAGCTTCTGAATGATAGAAATATCCAGAAAAAGCATTTGTGTCATTTTATATTCACTGCTATGCATTTGGTGTGAGTTAAGAATTGTAAAGGAAAGAGTTATGGGCCCCAACAGGCTAAGAAAAACAACTCGGGACTTCCTAGGGGCGGTTATCTGCTTAAAAGGGTTATGGGCCCCATCAGGCTAAGAAAAACAACTCGGAACTTCTCAGGGGCGGTTATCTGCTTCTTGCATGAAGCAACTCCCATGACTCATGCGCGAAAAATGCTTGTTGTAAAAATGTTTGTTATCTGCTTCTTGCATGAAGCAGCACCTGTGCCCCATGCTCGACCCTCACCCCCCCTCATCCTACCCCTTAAAAGCTTCCCCAAACCCAGGCTGGGGGCTCTCTCTCTCTCTCTGTTCCTGCGTGCTCAGTGAGCCCCATGCATGTGTGGTAAATAAACCCCTCGCGTGTTGCATGAGAGAGCGTCTCTTGGAGTCCTCCTTTGCGTGGCAAAACTCTCGAATTCTTACAGTGAAAACCTTGTGTCTGATGCTCCTTTTATCTACCTTGTCAACAGATGAGTGGAACATATGGAATAAAAATGATTAATAGGAGGAACAAATGTTAAAATAGATTTAGTCTGAAATGCTGATGATCAATGAAAGCGAGGTGTCTAGGCAAGGACACCAGGACAGGCTTGGAGGCCATTCTGGGAAGGAAAGGGGGTTTGGAGAGCAAGGGTTGAGGTTCGGTAAGACCATCAGAGCTAGCCCTTGTGAGCAAAGTGGAGCCCGGTGCCCAATCCCCATTCCCTAAAGATCCTTCCAGAACAAGGGTCCCTAAGTCTGTGGACCTCCTGGCATTTGAGACTAAGTCATGTCCATGTGGGCACTTTTCTGGGGAAGGGGGCTGGACCTCCGCTAGAGAGGAGTCAAGAAGTGGGGTACAGGCCCCATCCCTGAGAGCTGCAGGTAGCAGGGTCTTACCTGGCAGGAATCCACCTTTCCATCCAGGTAGCCAGCACACACCATCCTGTCAGTGAGCGAGTGGCCATAGAGGCTGGCACACAGGTCTTCGTCCAGTAGCTCCACTGTGGCTTTCTGCAGCACCTCTGGCTTGACCACTGCCCGGGATGGAGACAGACGAGTTGGGGGAGCATGCAGAGCCCCAGGCAGACACCCCGAAGCCGGGAGGCTGAAGGAAATCTCCCTTCTAAGCCTCGGTTTCCCCTGCTGCTAACGGGACTGCTAGCAGCACCTCACTCAGATACTAGCTGAGCCCCTGGTTCACCATCTCCACCCAGACAGCTAAGAGGCATGGGACTGACCACCAGCAAGGGAGAAGTCCTGGTTTCCCCTGTCCAAACCTGCTGCACTATCAGCTGCCCCAATCCCCAGCTCTGTCCTGCTAGAACTCAGGCCCCAAATCTCCAAGTCAACCTCTGGCCGCTCTCTGCCCAGACATCAGTCATTCCAGAATCTGCCCGTGTCTCCCTGCCCAGCCAGGAAGCTGTCATTCCTTGCTTGGGTCATTGCTTCTGCGTTACCCTATCCCTACTCAGATTATATTTGTTCTTAATCCTGCAGCCAGTACGATGCTTGTGAAATGCTTACTCAGGTCATGCTGTCGTCTCTTCAAACGCTGCACGGGCTTCTCCTGGCCCCAGTGAACGCCAACCTCAGGGGCCTCCTTGTTATCCTTCCCATGTGCCAGGCATCCTCCTACCCAAAGCCTTTGCCTCCCTGTTCCCTCTGCCTGGAATGCTTGTCCCTGCAGTATCTGTATGGCTCCCTCTATCATCTCCCTTCTCCACGAGGCCTACCCTGACCCTCCCCCTATTTAAAATTGCAGCCCCTCCCCACTTTATCCCTGCCTTACTTTTCTCTATTAGATTCATGACCATCTATGGCTTTTATTTTCTCTCTCTCTCCCTATAGCTGCCCTGTCCAGTACATTTGGCCACTAGCCACTTGTGCCTATTTAAATGCAGACTTTAAGTAATTCAAATGGAAACAAAAGCCAAAACTCAGTTTCTCAGGCCCACCGGACACATTTTGAAGGTTCGGTGTGGTGGCTTTTGTATGGCTAGCAGAGAGTAAAACATTCTCACAGTCGCTGGTTTAAACTGCGAGCCCCACATGGGCAGAGATTTCTGTGTTCTGATGACAGCTATTCCCTGGAACAGAGACTGGCATGCCGAAGACATGCAAATGTTTATCGGCTACATTTAACAACTGTCATCACCATCATCACTTATCATTGATGATGATATGCCTGGAAACACCGTGTCCTCATTAGGTAACTTGTGGCAAATGTCTTTCCTTACTGCAAGGTGTAAAAATCTTCCAGAGTTTCTCTTCCTTCTTAGCCAGGCACAGACACAGGTAAACACTCAAACCAAGACCGAGTGGCCCCTTCCCGGGATGTCAGTGGTGGTAAATCCTCAGGTTCTGCAGACAAAGCCCCCTGACCTTGGGCTGTACCCCCAGACACCCGCTCAACTAGCTTGTTTCGGCTAACTGCAGAATTAGGCAGTGAGCCTTAGAATGTTCTAGAAGTGTGCTGCCCAATACAACTTTCTGTGGCCATGGGAATGTTCTATTCCATGTCCTCTGACACCCCCCGAACACACCAGGCCCCTTTTCTGCCCGCCCCCTAGAGTTTGCACTCCCTGTCCTGCTCTGGTCTGAGCCTAAGTGTCACCTCCCTTTCCTAAAAACTGGGTCCCCCTGATTCATTTCCCTTGCAGCGTCCTGCTGGTCTCTTCCCGAGAGCCTGACCCCGCCGAGTCATCTGGCTCACTGCCTGCCCGCGGGGGACCTCCCCGCTCCGGCTGTCGGGGGTGCTTACGAAAATCTTCCTTGAGATACCCCCAGCCGGAGATCAGGCACTTCTTCCTGGGCGGGAAAACGTGCGAGGCCGCAGGAAGGCACACGGGCTGGATGTGCCGGCCGAAGGGCAGGGCGCTGCTCAGCTGGAGCACCGCCACGTCGAAATCGGCCGTGTCCGCGTCGTAGCGCGGGTGCTTGATGATTCGGGTGATCCGTGTTCTCACGGCGCTGGCCTCCGAGCCACTCAGGTGGGTGGTGCCCGCGGAGACCACCCATTCCCTGGGGTCTTGGAATCTGCCGGGACAAAGCAAGGCTCAGAGTGGGGGGGGGGGGACACCGCCGCGCACAGCGTCAGGCCGGGAAAGGGTGAGGCGAGCGAGGCACTCGCCGCAGGCAAGGAATTTATGGCGGCGACCAAAAACACAGCCACTGAGACGGATGACACGGTCATCACCACGTTGCAAAAAGTCAAAACAAAATGCAGGAGGTTCTGGATGACAGAATAGCAAAGGTTTTAAGCAGAGACAGGAGCTGGCAGGGAACTCTGCCTTCTTGCTACAGCTCTCCTATTGTAAACAAATATCATTTTATGGCCCGAATAGAACTGATACATATATATAATAAAATATAATATATATATATATATATATATATTTTTTTTTGGTGGGTGATTTTGCTGTTTAAAATGCCCCCCACCCCCCAGTTGTAGTGCTGCAGTGCCAGCCACTGCTCCTAAGCAGAAAAGGCTGTGACGTGCCTTACCAAGAAAATCTTCCTTCAGACACAACTTTTAGTGCCGTTCATTGGCTCTAAGTTCAAAGTTAATGAATGAACAATATAAATGAAATGTCACCAGAAACCGACATCAAACAAGGTGATGTGCCGATCTGCTGACGGAATAGTTGTGTCCATACGCCGGCAGGAACGACCCCTGCATTTGCTGATTCAGCATCCAGGGAGAGCAATCATAACTAATAAAAAATTAATAAACTTACAGCTGCAAATAACAAGAATCGACTGCGAATGAAATTCGCACATGGGTAGAGTAGAAATGCCCGTTATAAGCTCTTATTCTGTTAGGCTTTCTTAGAGACGCTTGTAAGAAACATTTTTTTTTTAATTCTGCCTCTTCCAGAGCATGGAAACTACCAAAATGGGGCAGTCGTTCTGCTTCTCGTGGGAATCTGCTAGTGTACCAGTTAGGGATAAATCCTCTTCCTGGGAAATCAGCCAGAAGGGGCTGCCTGTGTCACACCCCGTCCCTGGGGACAGTCTGCCTGAGTTAATGACGCCCACTGGGGTGGCAGGGAAAGGGACCCTTGGCTAATCCTCAGTCTGCCAGATGCTCTACAGCGAATGTTTACTACTGTCCTGACTCAGAAATAAAGCAATTGACATTACCTTTGAGGAACTGAGGCAGGGGCTTGTGCCAGGAGCCAGAGTTCCTTGGGGGTCCCCGAGAAAGCTGAGGAAACGGGTGTCACCCCGGAGCCAAAGGGTGGGTGGACAGAAAGGGATCTGAGCCGGCCTCTGAGCCTGCAAGGGTGTGGACGGCTGAGGCCACGGGGGCAGGGGGCTTACTCGTTGAAGCAGTGGGCAGCCGACACCAGCCACGTGGCGCTAAGGATACTGGCTCCGCAGAAGTGCTCGTTGTTTTCCCGCAGGCTGACTTGCCAAGGGAACTCTCCAGGGGCCGCTTCCACGCCACCCACGATCCTGCCGGCCGCCTTCCAGGCAGGTTGCAAACCGCAGTCTGCAAAGACGCAAGATTCCCACAATCAGGACCCCAAAGGCCCTTCTTTGGGAGGGTGCCAGCCAGGCAGGACTGGCACCTGAGCTCCTGGGACCCTTGCACTTGACTTTTGCTGCGTCCTTCGGGATAAGCCAGCCTTCCCTCTGCAGCACCTACAGCTGCCCCACCCCGGCACAGAGGTCAAACACACAAGGTCATATGCAGTTAGTGGCTGAGAAGTTCTCCATCCAGGAATCGTTTCTCTGCCCAAGCGTGTGTGACCTTCCTGGGGTGGACGTCACTTTGCCATCTTACATTTTGCCTATTACATTTATGGCCACAAGTGCCAGGTTCAAGGTGGACACTTTGGAAACAGATTTCACTCGAATTTGGGCTCTGCTGGCCCATAAACCAGAGTTGAGTCTTTGGTTTCTTGCCTTTTCCTCTCTTCTTCCCAGGCTGACCCTTGCTCCTAACTGCTCAATTCCAACGAATGTAGCCACTATCAACCAGCCTCAATAGGCTGAGGACATCTTTACCTCCCCTTGCCTTTGTCATCATCTACGTCAGGTGCCAGATTCTGAAGGTTTCCTTCATGACATTTTGCAAGTTTCAAGATTCTTATATGTTCATCTTTGACGCTGGATGCCGTGTCTTTCTAATAACTCAACTCTACTTTTATATCCTCTGGTAAAGTTTTGTGATCTTCTACTACATGTAAGCATGACACCTATTTATAGGTTTAAGTCTTTGATATTTTATTGCTTGTTGCTATCGATAATGAATGGCATTTTTCCCATTGAATCTTCTACCTTATTATCACTTGTATAGTTCAAAAGCAATAGCTTTATTATATATTTCTATTTATCTTATCCTGCCTGATTACTGCCTTGTCTTATTTTGCTAATAACTTTGGGGTCAATTTATTGATTCATTTTAGATAGACAAATATATCAACTGCAAGTTACAACAGCTTTGCCTCTTCCTTTGCAATACTTAAAGTTGCTTTTCTTATCATATCGCATGGGCTAGCTAGCATTGTTAAAAAAATGTCGACCACTCTTACAGCATTTTAATTGGCTATTCTCTTCCTCAAATCCCTTTGGCAACTCTCTACCATTTATAGGCTAAAGCTCCAGTTTCTAGTATTTAAGGCTTTCCTTGAATGTTCTGGTCTATTATTTCAGCCCAATTTCTTTTCCTACTCACTTAAGGATCCTGGACTCTACAACCTGGTCCTTTCCCTTTTCTCTGTTAGTTGTTGTGCTGGTTTGAAAGGAAGTATGCCCCCTAAGAAAAGCCATGTTTTAATATAAATCTCATTTCTTAAACATAGAATAATTCCTATTCAATACTGTATATTTGAAACTGTAATGAGATCATCTCCCTGGTTGATGTGATTTAGTTAAGAATGGTCGTTAAACTAGATTAGGGGATGACATGTCTCCACCCATTTGAGTGGGTCTTGATTAGTTTCTGAAGTCCTATGAAAGAGGAAACATTTTGGAGAATGAGAGATTCAGAGAGATTCAGAGAGAGCAGAATGACATAGCCATGAGAAGCAGAGTCCACCAGCCAGCGACTTTGGAGATGAAGGAAAATGCCTCCCGGGGGAGCTTCACGAAACAGGAAGCCAGGAGAAGACGCTAGCAGATGATGCCGTATTTGCCATGTGCCCTTCCAGATGGGAGAGAAACCCTGAACTTCATCGGCCTTCTTGAACCAAGGTATCTTTCCCTGGATGCCTTAGATTGGACATTTCTACGGATTTGTTTTAATTGGGACATTTTCTCAGACTTAGAACTGTAATCTAGCAACTCATTAAATTCCCCTTTTAAAAGCCATTCCGTTTCTGGTATATTGCATTCCGGCAGCTAGCAAACTAGAACAGTTGTTTATGTTTCTCCCCATACAATGGGTACCCCACCCTCTTCTCTACCAGCTCCGAAGCCAGCTGTGCCTGGCTGTCATGTGCCCAGAAAGCCAGACAGCAGGGCCAGCAGCTGACCCTGGGAGGGGTGCATGGCCTAGAGTCCAGGCCAGACTGACCACAGCGGGCCTCGTCGGATCCATCGGCACAGTCCACTCTGTCGTCACACTCGGGGTTCACTTTGGCGACGCACTGACCGTTCCTACAGGAAAATGCATTCCCTGGACAGCCACCTGCGGACAGAAAAAAGCCAAGTTCCGACCTTGCCTCATCTTCCCTGAGTTTTTGCTCTCTTCTCCAGAGCCCCAGAGCAGGGAAATAGCTCTTACGGGTCTGCTTAGTTCAACTGCTTCTGAGATAATTTTCTTGGAATGAGTGCAAAAAAAAATACATTAGAATTTCAGGAAGCATCGAGGCTAGGTCAGAAATATAATGAGGGCCGCATTCGGGTAGTTTTTTTTTTTTTTTAGATACACTAAAAAAAGTTTATTTTGTACCTAATTATGTATATTTTAATACTATATTTTATTAACTGCAATACTATATTTCAATTTTTTTTTTTTTTTTTTTTTTTTTTTTTTTTAAAGGAAAGACAGAGAGAAGGAAGGAAGGATAGAAGGAAGGAAGGAAGGAAGAAAGGGAAACATTTTTAAACATTTTCTTGTTTTATTGTATTCTGTTTCTCCGTTTTTGTTACATGGGCTGGGGCCGGGAATCGAACCGAGGTCCTCCGGCATAGCAGGCAAGCACTTTGCCCGCTGAGCCACCGCGGCCCGCCCTATATTTCAATTTTTATTAGCTAATTGTTTTTTGTACGCTGTATGGTGTGGGTCACATTTCATTCTTTTTCCCATGTGACTATTCTGTTACTGCAGCACCAGTTATTGAATTTTGTTGTAGTTGCTGCTGTTTTCATCATTTTGTTGTCTTTGTTGTTTCGGGAAAGTGCATGGGCTGGGAATCAAACCTGTATCTCTTGCATGGCAGGTGAGAATTCTACCCTTGCACCCCCAAGTTTAATACTATATTAATACCATAACTGTAACACTATATTAAAATAGTAACTAATGCCAATTAATTTTAACACTATATTAACGTTAATATCATATCAATTTTAATAGTATTAAAATCAGTACTAATTGATTTGCGATGTTCATTTTAATACTACATTTTTTTCAACATGCTAGATCTAAAATATTCATCAGCTCAACATGTTAACCATAGAAAAAGTGACAAGGAGGAACTTTACATGTTGTTTCTCGCACAAGTCTTAGTAACCTGGTGTGTGTTTCACACGTGTGACTTATTGGGGTTCGGAACCTGGGTTCGGAACGCGGCCATAGGGTGACAAGCATCCTGGAGGGGCTTCCCAGGACACGCTAAAGCTGGACACTTTCAGGCAAGTCAAGGCACCTTATTACTATTATTTTTTACCCTATACATTGAGAAGCTGTTTTTCATGCTATGAAAGTAGAGTGTTTCGTTCAGAGCTTTGAAGCCACTGCTCAGGGACAAAGAGTGCAAGAGACGTTTAAAGTCTTTCTTAACATTAGCAGGGGCAAAAGAGACGGGGCCTCTCGCGGTGTTGCCCGCGCTGGAGTGCGGTGGCGACTCACAGGCAGCACCCCACTACTCATCAGCGCCGGAGTTTGGACCCGCTCGATTTCCGACCTGGGGAACCTGGTTTCCCTCCGTAGGAAAACCTGGTCCCCCGCTCCCGGGAACTTATCATACTGATGCCGAACAAAATGCGGACAGCCGAGGGGCGCGGCGCCCTGCAGCCCAGGCTGCCTGGGGTGGGGGGGAAGCGGTCCCCCCCGCCCCCACCTCCCGCGAGCTGGGACTACAGGCGCCGGGGACGTCTTGGCTACAGTGAGTCAGGGATCTCGGTGCAGAAAAAAGATTTCACCACCAGATGGCAGGGACACAAGGGCTTACTCGTGGGGTGCTTGTTGGTGGGCTGGGAGGTGCAAGGAAAACTTGCCCCTGGGGATAGGGCTGGGGCATGACACGTCCAGCTGGAGGGGAGGCAGAAGCAGCTGGGTTTTTTTTTTTATGACTTCAGGGTTTTATCTCACCTGGGGTCAGCAGATGAGGGGGACAGTTTCGTAGGTCTGCAAAGCAGGCTGGCTCTAAACGGCTAGGGAATGGTTATTAGGGCAATTTTTTTTTTTAATGGAAGAATTATTTCTTTTATTGATGTAAATTATGTATTCACATCCCATGTAGCACTCCAAAGTGAACGAGCAATGGTTCACAGTATCATCATATAGCTGTGCATTTATCATCACAATCGACTTATTTTTTTTCTTTTTTGTGAAAAATAACACGTATACAAAAAAGCAATACATTTCAAAGCCCAGCACCACCATTAGTTGGAGAACAGATTTCAGAGTTTGGTATGGGTTACAATTCCACCATTTTAGGCTTTTACTTCTAGTTGCTCTAAGATACTGGAGACTGAAAGAAATATCAATATATTAATTCAGCAATCATACTAATTTGTTAAACCCTACCTTCTCGGTATAACTCCACCATCACCTCTGATCTTTCTGCCACTTTTTAGGGGTATTTGTACTATAACCATTCTAACTTTTTCATGTTGGAAGGGGCTGTCAATAATATGGGATGGGGGTTAGAACTAGCTGATGTTGTGGAGAGGCTGGGCCCTCTAGGAATAAGGACTTGTCTGGTCCAGAGACCCATCTGGAGGTTGTAGGTTTCTGGAAAGTTACCCTAGTGCATGGAACCTTTGTAGAATCTTATATAATGCCCTAAGAATTCTTTATAATTGGCAGGAATGGTTTTGGTTGGGGGTTGGCAAGCTATGATAGGTAGCAATATCTAACTGAAGCTTGCATAAGACCAACGTCCAGAGTAGCCTCTCAACTCTATTTGAACTCTCTCTGCCACTGATACCTTATTTTTACACTTCCTTTCCCCCTTTTGGTCAGGATGGCATTGTTGATCCCACGGTGCCAAGGCCAGGCTCATCCCTGGGAGTCATGTCCCACGCTATTCGAACAATTTTTAAAGCAGCTGGAGGTCTAAGAATTTCGGTTTGGCCCTGGTGGGCTTTGGGCCAACGGTCCCACCTGCCATGAAGATGTACTGAACGCCCAGGGCAGTGCGCAGTGGGGGTCTCTGGCTCATTTCTAGGACGGCTAGCTGGTTTCCTCACACGTAGTTCTATAATCTAAACCCTGCGTGGCAGGGAGAGCCACACCGGGCTCTTTCCATGGCTGTATTTCCCATCCCACACGCTCTCACGAGGTGCAATGACTCTGCTCCGAGCGCCTACAACAGCCCAGGCGGGGCGAGGTTTTGCACTGCTCTGGGGGCCGCGTCCCTGCAGTGCAGAAAAGCTGAGCAACTGGAGCCATGGATGGCTGCTCACAGGCTGCCCTGCCAGCTCCCATCCAGGCCATGGACTGAAAAAAAAAAAAAAAAAACCCACCACCCCCGAGTCAAAATGTACACTGAGCACATCCCTTCATCCAGCAAGTCAACTTGGAGGATATTTTCTTTTCTAACTGGATACCTGCACGGTCTGGATCAGGATACCAAAAAAGCTGACTATAATTTACGTGTATCGATCATGGGGACTAACGCAATCGATTTACATTGTCTGTATCATCAGGAATTTATTCTGGAACCTAACCTGGCTATTTTCCAAATAATTAACGCAGGGTGTCCTGCAGAGTTTGGCGAACGTGGGGGCGTCCTGTGCATTGGGGGTTTGCTGAGCAACGCCCTGGGGTTCCCCCACTTGATGCCAGGAGCAGCCCCGTCCCCAGCTGTGACAACCACAAATGTCTCCTGATATCACCCCATGTCCCCCAGGGGCAAAACTGCCTCTGGGTGAGAACCAGTGAGATAAAGCTAAATAAAATGTGCATTTATACATATAAATATGTAAATAAATGTACACGCATTTACATCTATATAGTGAGTTGTCTCAAAGGGTGTGCATCAAAATATTAAAATGATGAGATTCTAGGTAATCTGATACTCTTCTTTCTGTTGCTGTTGTTGGTTTTTTTTGACCTTTTTTGTTTCATTTTGTTTATTTTCCGGAAGAACACAATGCTTTCTCTGAACTACACTCAGCCATTCAATAGCACCTCTGAATTCTTGGAGGCTGGTAATCGAAACTACTATTTACTACGTTCTAGGGATTTTATTTGCTTATTTGAAAGAAGGAATAGGAAATCCCTGGAGGCAAATCAGAAAAAAATCTGGTAGCTTCCAGGGACCGCCTGGCAAGGAGAAAAACTTACGTGACTTTAAATCTCTTTCTGCTAGTGGTCCCTTCCGGTTTCCTGCAGAGAAACAGGGAAGATAAAAGGTGATTCCATTAGTGGCAAAGTTCTTATTACATGCAAAGCATCAAGCATCAAGAGAGCAACTTGACTCAAACTTAAATCAATTGAATTCCAATCAAATTGGACATTCTGTTCCTCGGTGGCACAGGCCACTTCTTAAGCGCTTGACAGCCACAGGACAACCATATTGAATTGCACAGAAATGGAACACTTCCATCATCGTGGAAACTTCTAGAAGCCTGTACTGCCATGGAGACTGCTTTAAGACCTCAACTACTGGGGAGAGGACTGCTTATAGGTGTCCTGGAGAGCAAGGTCAAGGTGATAAATCTTTATGACAGCAGTCTAAACTGGAGCACCTGAGTTGAGTCAAGAGGTGAGTCTGCCCTGAAATTACAATGCGCTGCATGCAACGCAATATTACGCAGCTGTAAAAAGGAATGAAGCTCTGATACATGAGCCAACATGTTTGAACCTTGAAGATGTCATGTTGAGTGAAATAAGCCAGATGCAAAAGGACAAATATTGTATGACTCACCGACACTAAATAATTAGAACAAGCAAATTCATAGTCTCAGAGTCTAGAATGCAGGTTCCCAGAGAGAGGCTGGGGTAAGGAATAAAGAGTTAATGCTTAAATTGCAGAGTTTCTATTTGAGATGATGGAACAGTTTTGGACATGGATAGTGGTGATGGTAGCATGACATTGAGAATGTAATTCACACCACTACATATACTTGACTGCGGCTAAAATGGGAAACTCTAGATTGCTTATATGTTACTAGAACAAAATTTTTACAGAAAAGCCCATAGGAGTGTACCACACAAACTGTGAACCCTAAAGTAAATCTTGGACTAGTTAATAGCACAACTACAAAAGCGTTTTTTTCATCAAGTGCCATGAATGCACGCAAATGCAAGGTGGCATAAGAAATATAAATAAAATAAATAAATAAAATAGAGTGGCATAAGGGGAATCTGTATTTTCTGCCTGATTTTTCTATAAACCTACAGCTTCTCTAAGAAAAATACATGCACAAATGTTAGAAATTACAATGTCCTGGAGCAGAGACTTTTGGAGTGGAGCATTTACTCTTATTTCTATACCAGGGGCTGCAAAGCACAGCCCGGGGTGGGGAGGCAAGATTGGCCCACCGCCAGTATTTATAAATAAAGTTTTATTGGCACACAGCTGTAGCCGTTCCTTTACAAATTGCTTGTGTCTACTTTTGTCCAAGAAGAGCAGAGCTGAGTCCTTGTGAGACCATCCAGGAATAGTTATTCGCTGGCCTTTTACAGGAAAACAGCGCACCAACCCCTGATCTCTCAAAGGTGAGAGTAGCGCGTGTGTATTTGTGTCTTCTCTCCACGGGGGGTGGCGATGCCTGAAAATCTAGTGGTTAATGTGACTCATAAACACGCGGCCCCAGTTGGGGGGGGGGGGCAGCTGACCCCTCTCCCCCAGCACCCACCAGCCACGGCGTCTGCTCACCGGTGAGCTCGGCCGACAGGATGGTGCCGTATGGGTCCAGGGGGATGCTGTGTTCCCGCAGCCTGGCCCGCAGCCCCTGCTGCAAGAGTTCTTCTTCTAGGTCCGGGCTCAGTGGCCGGAGACCTCGCAGCAGGAAGCGCAGTCGGAAATGCACGAGGACGCTGGAGTTCCCGTCCCTACGGGTTGGGGAAGACGTCTGCTGGAGAGTTCGGGAACCTTCCGGAACCTTCCAGAACCTTCCGGAACCTTCTGGAATCCCACCCCCTGGAAAGGCGGCCCCGGCTCACCTGTAACTCAGCACGGTGCAGCCCACGCAGCTCGTTTCTAACTCTGTCTTCTGAAAGCTACTTAAAAACTGCAAGAGATGGCGCCAGCCAAGGGAGAGGTTAGAGGATGGACCGCCACCACTGAGTGTTTCCAAAACTTTTTCCATCCCCCCCCCCCCCCGCCCCCAAACAGAAACTCCGTGCCCATCCTCCAGCTCTACCCTGACCCCTGGTGACCTCTAACCCACTTTTTAATTTTTTTGGATTTGCCTATTCTGGACCGTTCAGATAAACTGGAATCAGACAGCGGGTGGCCTTTTGTCTGACTTCTTTCACAGAGCAGCATGTCTTCAAGGGCCACCCATGTTGTCCCAGGTGTCAGAACTTCACTGTTTTATATAACATATATACAAAGCAAAGAAATAAAAAAGCAATAGTTTTCAAAAGCACTCTTCAACAAGTGGTTACAGGACAGATCCCAGAGTTTGTCATGGGCTACCATACGATCCTCTCAGGTTTTTCCCTCTAGCTGCTCCAGAATATAGGAGGCTAAAGGGCTTAAATACTTTTTAATCATCACAACCGAGTTTTTTCCTTCTTTTTTTGTCAATAACATGTATACAAAAAAGCTATAAATTTCCAAGCACAGCACCGCAATTAGTTGTAGAACATATTTCAGACTTTGTCATGGGTTACGATTTCACAATTTTAGGTTTTACTTGTAGCTGCCCTAAAATACTGGAGACTAAAAGAGATATCAATTTAATGATTCAGCATTCATATTCATTTGTTAAGTCCTATCTTCTATGTATAATTCCACCATCACCTTTGATCTTTCCAGACCTCTCTTTGGGGTTGTTTGGGCTATGGCAATTTTAAATTTTTGATATTGGAAGGGTTTGTCACTAATATGGGGTAGGGAGAAGGAAATGTCTGATGTTCTGGACAGGCTGGGCTAGATTTCACGACTTCTCTGGACCAGGGACCCATCTGGAGGTTGTAGGTTTCTGGAAAGTTACTCTAGTGCATGGAACCCTTGTGGAATCTTCTATATTGCCCTCGGTGTTCTTTAGGATTGGCTGGAATGGTCCTGGTTGGGGGTTGGCAGGTCATGACAGGTAGCAATGTCTACCTGAAGCTTGCATAAGAGCAACCTCCAGAGTAGCCTCTTGACTATTTGAACTCTCTCTGCCGCTGCTACTTTATTAATTACACTTCTTTCCCCCCTTTTGGTCATGATGGAATTGTTGATTGCATGGTGACAGGACTGGATTCATCCCTGGGAGTCATGTCCCATGTTGCCAGGAGACTTTCACCCCTGGATGTCATGTCCCACGTAGAGGGGAGGGCATTGATTTCACTTGTAGAGAACTTCACTCCTTCTTATGGCTGAATAAGATTCCATGGTCTGGAGGGACCATATTTTATTTGTCCAGTCCTCTGCAATGCATACTTCGCTTGCTTCACTTTTCAGCTGTTGTGAATCGTGCCACAATGAACACTGGGTTACAAGAATCCATCCAAGTCCCTGTTCTCAATTTGTAAGGGATCAGGAGCTCGACCCCAGCCGGTGGAAAATCCCCCCCAGGCCCATGAAGAACACCCGGTAATGGGGGCCAGGATGTGGGAATCACCCAAACCTGTTTTTGCAAAAGCTAATAGCACTCTTTGCTTCTGTAGATAAGCTTGCTTGCTTACAGCTGCAAAACCAGGATGTGGGTCTGTGAAACTAACGCCACTTCTCTGCTTCTGTGAATAAGCTTGCGGTTTCAGCCTTTATAAGCCCACCCTGCAAACCCCACGGTGCTGCTCTCTGAATCCTTCTTGGGATTTCTGAGGATTTCTGAGGCAGTTGCCAGCCGGCTAATAAAGACTCCAAATTGGCTTGCAGTTTTGGAATTTGTGGTCTCTCTTTCAGTGCGCCCCACAATAAATTCTTTTGGGAAATCATCTCCTTCTAAACTCAGTAAATGCAGTGAATTCACAGCATTGTGTAAATGACAGGAAACAAGCATTCCAAAGTTATTCTTATAAAAATAGCGTTGCCATATAATTTCTGGAGGGTTCCTAGGTAGCTCAGAGGGACCAGCCTCTCCAAGATTATCAACTAATTACATCTCCCTATCTGTTAGTGTGGACACCCCTTCTCAGTATGAAAAATTCAGGACAGGTATTGCCCAAATATCCCTATAGTTTGGGAGGAGGTGTAACAGAGAAAATGGGATTTTTTTTTAAATTAATTATTTAATTTTTAAAACATAACAAACACACATTCTTCCATATGATCATTCCATTCTACATATATAATCAGTAATTCACAGTATCACCACATAGTTGTATATTCATCATCATGATCATTTCTTAGAACATTTGTATCAATTCAGAAAAAGAAATAAAAAGAAAACAGAAAAAAATTCATATATACCATATCCCTTACCCCTCCCTTTCATTGATCACTAGCATTTCAATCTACTAAATTTAACATTTGTTCCCCCTATTATTTATTTTTAATCTGTATGTTTTACTCATCTGTCGAAAAGGTAGATAAAAAGGAACATCAGACACAAGGTTTTCACAATCACACAGTCACAATGTGAAAGCTATATCATTACACAATCATCTTCAAGAAACATGGCTACTGGAACACAGCTCTACAGTTTCAGGCAGTTCCCTCCAGCCTATCCACTACCCTTTAACTAAAAAGGTGATATCTATTTAATGCATAACAATAACCTCCAGGATAACCTCTCAACTCTGTTTGGAATCTCTCAGCCATTGACACTTGACTTTGTCTCATTTCGCTCTTCCCCCTTTTGGTCGAGAAGGTTTTCTCAATCCCTTGATGCAGAGAAAATGGGATATATCAAATGAGTATGGCTGCTGAATCACTATATTAATATTTCTTCTAACTTCCAGTGTTTTGGAGCAGCTAGAAGGAAAAACCTGAGAGGATGGTATGGTAGCCCATGATAAACTCTGGGACCTGTTCTGTAACTACTTGTTGAAGGGTGCTTTGAAAGTTATTGCTTTTTTTCTTTCTTTGCTTTGTGTATATATTATACAATAAAAAAGTTTTTAAAAAATTTCACATTGTGATACCACTGTACACATATAAGAATAGCTCAAATGGAAAAGAAAGACATCAATAGATCAAAAGAGTGGAGTATTGGCAAGGATGGGAAAACTGGAGTTCGTATTTATGCTGATGGAAGTATGAATTGGTAGAATCACTCTGGGAAACTATTTTGCAGTAGCTACAAAACCTGAACATATGACCCACCAATTCCACGCCTGGTTTCCATCCAACAGAAACGCAAGCAAATGCTTACTAAAAGCCATATCATAGGTTGAACTATTTGTATAAAAATGCCAATATTGGACTGTTGCAAACTTGCAGGAATGTTGATTTCACATGATTCAAACTAATGCAAATTCAAAGTTCATAGCAGGACTATTTGTATTAGCCAAATCCAGAATTTCTCAAATGCCCCTCAAAATGATGGTGGATATACTGAATAAACAATCTTCAAGAGTTATTCCATAAACAAAATCCAGCAACATGGATGAATCTCACAAACATGACGCTGAATGAAAGAAGTCAGCACTTACATAAAGAACAAAAAATGGACAAAACTAATCAGGATGAAAGACAAAAATAAATAAGTAATAGGGGATACCCTAGAAAAGCCATATTTTAATCCTGATCCATCTTGGGGAGGCAGCTGTTTTTTTTAATCCCTGTTCAGCACTGCAGGTTGGAAACTTGATTAGATTATCTGCACAGAGATGTGGCGTGCCCAACTGTGGGTATTAACCTTTGATTAGAGGGAGATGTGACTCGACCCATTCCAGGTGGGTCTTGATTAGTTTACTGGAATCCTTTAAAAAAGGAAACATTTTGGAAGAAGCTTTAGAGCCACGAACTCACAGAGCCCACACAGCCAGAGACTTTTGGAGAGGAAGAAGGAAAATGCCCTCGAGGGAGCTTCATGAAACAAGAAGCCTGGAGAGAAAGCTAGCAGACGTCGCCCTGTTCACCATGTGCCTTTCCAGCTGGGAGAGAAACCCTGAAAGTCATCGGCCTTTTTTGAGTGATGGTAACCTCTTGTTGGTGCCTTAATTTGGTCATTTTTATAGACTTGCTTTAATTTGGATATTTTCACGGCCATAGAACTATAAACTATCAACTTAATAAATTCCCCCTTATAAAAGCTATTCTGTTTCTGGTATATCGCATTCCGGCAGCTAGCAAACTAGAACAGAGAGTATTGAGAATGTTGAAAAATCTATTGTGATGACAAATGCACATCTATATGATGATACTGTGAACCACTGATTGTTCAATTTTGATGATTATATGGTACATGAATATGTAATACATCTCAGTATAACTGTATTAAAAATATATAGTGGTGCCTTACGCTCTCAAACCTTTCTACTCAAGTACTACCAACAATAAAGAGAAATGTTGAGCAAGTATGCATCTAGGGGCTCGAAGGGTTCCCAAACTCAAAAATCTCTTTGGCAGCCTCGTTTACATTTGCGTCACAAAAAGATAATATTTTAAATTACTGATCAGTTCAGTGAGCTTTCCCCCCAAAATGTGATTCCACGGCATCCTACCTCCTTTTGAGAATCTTAGCTTCAAGAAGAAAAATGTTAGATGTGACTTTTTGCAAGTGGTGAACACTGGAAGAAGATGAATTAAAAGCCCAGTGTAAGCAGGAAGATGAAATAAGCCCTGAAGCCCATGGCTACGTGGGTTTTAACTAGAGGATCTAAGGCTGCATGAAATAAGCCAGACGCATAAGGATAGATACTGTATGATCTCAGTATTATGACTCTGGTAAAGAAAGCAAACTCCAAATCATAAGGCCCAGGGAAGAAAATCTCTGCTCATATATAGCAATGAACCAGATTTTGCAACTCTGCAGCAAGAACATGCAAATGACTTCCCAAGCAATGGCTTCCATGTTTCATATTTTCAACACTATACCATTCATAAGAAAGATTTTTTTTAATCCTAAAAAAAGAAAGCCTGGTATGTATCAGCTGATATTAATACTGATTCAAGTATTTTTTTTTAGATCCGTTTATTATTTTATTCAATGTGCAAAACTTTCTCATTAGATTTACAGAAATATATATATACAATATATAAATACATGAGGGCCCTCATGCTATTATTAGGCAACATCTAAACCTAAGGGTATTTGACATATACAACTTTTATTTGTATATTTGTGCCATGCTGATTCAAGTATTTTATTAAACAAATGTCATCTTTAGTCACCAGCCCATACCCGAAACACCCTCAGTGCTTCCTTCATCCATCCCTTGGAGAAAAGGAGCCTAACAACAGATCGAGGGCTGCCTCTCCCAACACACTGGCTTTTATTGAATTCCCTGCAGCCCAGGGGACTCCTAATGGCAGGGTCCAACCTCTGCACCAACCCCAGGTCCTTGGGCTCTAAAATCCTGTGCCCTAAAAGAGAATGAAGAACTGACCCACGTGACAACATGACAGTGAAAGGAACCAGTCACAAGAGGCCACATACTGTCTGATTCCACTTACATGAAATGTCCAGAATAGGTAAATCCCTAGAGATAGGAAGTAGATTTGTGGTTGTGAGGGGCTGGGGGAGGGGAATTGGGGGTGGTGGTGATGGCTAATGGGCGCATGGGGTTCTGGAGTTGGGCAGTGAGGTGGTCACCTATAAAGACTGAATATACTAAAACCTGCTGTATTGCATATCTCAAATAATGGTTAATTTTATGCTCATATGCCACTCACCTCAATTAAACAACAACAAAAAGCACTGTGGCCAAGCCTGCTTTGCCAATGCAAGTACCAAAAAAATGCTAGAAGGATCTTTCTTGCTCCTCATGTACTGTTAGTGTGACCCACCAGTTTCCCCGGGGATTGTCCCCATGAAAAGTCCCACATTCCAGGAACCCCCCCACCTCTATCTTGGGTCGGTGATCTGCTTGGGTGCCAGTTCCCATGAGACCGAGGCCGAGGCTCAAGGCAACCAATCCATTTGGATTTCTCTGCTCTTGACTTTGGCAGTCAACCCTTACCATGTGGTTGGGTGACCAGATGTCCCAGGATGCCAGCACACTTCCTGTAGATTTGCTCTCCCAGTGCTATGAAGAGTCTATCCTTTCACTGGCTTAGACGCTAAACCCATGGCTGCCATACCTCCTTCCTAAACCCCCATGATGCGGTCCATTGCCTGTGGATTCTACCTCTTAAAACTTCCTTAGATCAGCACACTTTTCCCAACTCCACTGCCCCAGGCCTGCCATCTAGACCCACGCTATCTGATGGGACTCTTGGAGGTAAAGCATTTGTGCTACACCCGTGCTGTCCCATATGCAACAACCAGCCATGCAGCAGGTACTGAGCGTGTGAACTGTAGTTCGTGCGGCCGAGGGGCCGATTTCAAAATTCTATTTCACTTTAATTAATTTCGATTTCAATTTAAACACCGATTCTTGATTTGGTTACGTGTGTTTGCAGCAACTTGAGTATATAAATGTTGCAGAATCTGAACACAGATGGAGCTTTTTGTTTTTTGCATTAAAAAAAAGGAATGTGATATATTTTTCGGGTACTAAATTCCATAATAGAGCAAAATGCCTTTGTTGTCTTGTTTCATTCTACCTTGCCTAAATTTTAAGATTGCTACTAACTTTAAATTTTTAGTGAATTTTTAAAATTATTTATTTTTACTAATATATGTTATATATTCACACACCGTGTAAGCATCCAAAGCGTACAAGCAGTGTTCACAATATCATCAGACAGCTATACATTTAACATCACAATCGACTCTTTTTTCTTTTTTTGTGAAAAATAACATATATAAAAAAAGCAATAAATTTCAAAGTACACTGCAACAATTAGTTGTAGAACAGATTTCAGAGTTTGGTATGGGTTACAATTCCACAATTTTAGGTTTTTACTTCTAGTTGCTCTAAGATACTGGAGACTAAAAGAAATAATGATTATAATATAACCAAACTCATTCGTTAAACCATACTTCGCTTCATAACCAGATGGAGCATTTTTGATACAACCATACTGTCCGAATTGAGATGTGCTGTGAGTGCAAAATACACACCGATTTTGAAGGCTTAGTACAAAGAAAAGAAGGTAAAAATATCTTAATTCTTGTTTTCCATTGAAGGCATGCTGAGATGATAATAATTGGGATATACTGGTTTAAATGAAATATTAAAATTAATCTCACCTGCTTCTCTGTACATTTAAGCGACCGCTAGAAACATTTAAATGACACAAGGGGCTTGCATTATATTTCTATTGGAGACAGGTGCTTTGGGGTATCGGGTTTGCAAACTGTGGCCCCTGGACCAAATTTAAATGGTTGCCTGCTTTTGTGCTGTCTATAAACTAAGACTGATTTTTACATTTTTAAATGGTTGCAAAAAAAGAAAAAAAAATAAGAAAGAAAAATAATGTTTCATGGGTACATGAAATTTCTACAAAATTCAAATTTCAGCATCCTTAATTAAATTTTATTGGCACACCCCCATGCCCGGCCCTCCACATGCTGGTTGACTAGAGCTATTTTTGTGCCTCAACAATCCTTTGCAGAAAATGTTTGCCAAGCCCTGCTCTGGAGAACCTCTTGCTCCTCTCTTATCTTATCCTTCCTCCATCCTGTGTGCAGGGAACTCTTTGAGAAACACAAATTCTGACCCAGTCACCCTTCAATCACTCTTAAGACTAAAATTTTAAACGACTTTTTTATCCAGGTATAATTCACCTACCATAAAATTTGCCCTTTTAAATGGGACAATTAACTGAGTTTCAGAATATTCACAGACTTGTGCAACCAATGCCACAACCAACTGGAGAACGCTTTCACCCCCAAAAGAAATCCCAGGCCCATCCACAGTCACTCCCCCAAACCCCTCCCTAGCCCTCAGTAACCACCCATCTAGTTTCTGTCCCCATGGATTTGCCCTTTTTTGCGTATTTTGTGTGAATGGAATCAGACAACATATGGCCTTTTGCATCTGACTTCTCTCCCTGAGCACCATGTTGTCAAGATTTGTCCATGTCATTGCATGGATCTGAATCCATCCCTTTTCACAGCTGCGTAATATTCCATTGTCTCAATGGACACCACTTTGTTTTTCCATGCATCTCCTTATGTACACATGGGGTGCTTCCACTGTGCAATGTTTATGCATAATTCTTCTATGAACCTTTGTGTCCAAGTTCCTGAGTGTTCCCCTTTCCCTTGGGTAGATACAGAGGGCCGGAATTGCTGGGTCCTCTGGTAACTCCATGCCAAATCTTTTTTATTCGTATGCTTAATTTGTCGTGTTGTTGTTGTTTTGAGAAAAGCTGTAGGTTTATGGAAAGATCACACAGAAAATACAAAGTTCCCACACATCCACCTTCGTTTTGAGAAGCTATGGTGTTGTTTTCCTCAGTGGCGTCACCATTTCCCTTTCCCACCAGCCGTGCGTGAGGATTCCAACTTTGCCACGAGAATAAACTTTGAAATCTTTAAACACAGCCTAGAGCCTTGCGGGAGTCGGTGCCCAACGGATGCAACTGTCTCCCATGCTCCTCCTCACTCTTTGGGCATGAGTGGGCTGCTCGAGGGCAGCACCGCCGGCTGCCTACTCGGCCCCCCCACCCCGCAGGCCACACTCACCAGCCTTTCCAGGGTGGCCGTCAGTGTCCGGTAGTAGCCCGAGGCCTCCTGCTGCAAGCTGCCATCGTACTGGATGCCCTGCAGCTGGGCCGTGTGCTCCACATCGATGCCCTGCATAGAGAGGGCAGCTGCGGACGAAACCGGGGCCCCATGAGAGAGCATGGCCCAGGCAGGGGCTGGGGGGTGGTGTCCCGATAGGTGGGGTGGCCCGAGGTCCCCGACAGCTGGGACGGTCCCCTCTGCACATGTTTTTCTGAGCAATTCTTACCAGCCCCCTCTCCTCAATTCTCAGCAGTATCCTGGTTTCATGGGTGGATCTGTGTCCCCCAAAAGGCTATGTTTCAAGAGCTAACTCCCAGTCTCTGGGCATATGGCCTTATTTGGAAATCAGGTCGTGAGTGATGTGATTAACGGAATTTAAGGGTGAGGTCCTGGGGGCGGGGGGTGGGCCTGAATCCATACGACTGGGAAGAGAATAGAAGAGACACGGACGGACACACGGAGATGGCCGTGGGCACACAGGACAGAGGCTGGAGAGAGGCGTCCACAAGCCAAGGAAACCAAGGGAGGCCGGCAAACACCTGAAGCTGCAAGAGGCAGGAAGGAGCCTCCCCAAGAACCTTCCAGAGCCCTGCACCAGACTGGGGCCTGCAGCTTCTCTAAGTAAATGCCAAAAAAACTCAGGGGACTTTCCCACCACCTTAAACCTCCCTGGCGTGGGGTAGGGGCTGTGGGGACAGATGACATTCAAGGGGCATATTGTCCCTGGAGGTGGCACCCCCTAACACCACCCCAGGGGGCTCCTGCTTGAAACACTGCATCAAAAACCCACAACAGCAAAAAAAAAAAAAAAAACCCTCCACATAATCAAAAAAAACAAGGACAAGAATAGCAACCACAGGACAAGTTTCTAACTACCAAAAAGACATTGGAACCGCCGAAATACACACCAGCTAAATAAAAGATCATAATTTAAAATTTCAAAATGAAAGTAGCGACTGCTTACACCGTAAAAGGTGAGTCTGGTTCTATATATTGTTCGAATCTAGCAATGGGATGTTTTCCATCCAAGAGAGACTACAAATAAAGAAAAATGCATAAATGATTCTGTAGAGCAAATTGCCCACGCTCTGCCTCCCAGCTAGTTGGACTTTTAATTTTAAAATCAACATAGATTTGCAGGAAGTTGCAAAAAAAAAAAAAATGGTCCAGAGAAATTCCAAGCGTCCTTTGAGATGGCTTCTCCAGATGGAAACGTCTCTGACTAAATGTTTAGGCTCCCTCTGGGAAAGGGTTGAATTTTAAGGGCTTTTCAAAGGCATGCTGTGATTCCTGGGGCCCTGCTGAGGGCTTTACTTATCTGTTGTTTCCAAAATGCATCTGTGTCTCTAAGTGTCAGCCTCTGACCCCTGCTTCTCACTAACGCAAGTATACACACAGACACACACGGGGAGCCCAAGTTTTACTGCACTTGACTCCTGCATCCCTGAGGGAGTCTCGGTCAAACGTATCAGTCTTTGGAACACTCTGGAGAGATCAGGCAAATTTTTTAAAATATTTAAAAAAAGAACCCAATATGTTATTTTGCCAAATGAGGGCACGTCCCCCAAACTACCTATAGCATTGTTTCCTGAGACAAAGGTGATCTTAATGTCCAAAAACAAAACCGTAGTAAGTGCATCACTTCGAAGTAAGTCCGTTCGCGGTCAGCCACGCCCAACGGAACTTCCTGCCATGATGGAATGTTCTAGATCTGTGCCTGTCCAAATTGACGGCCACCAGCCACATATGGCCTTTGGGTGCTTGGAAGGTGGCTGTTGAGACGGAGGAACTGAATTTTAAATTAAATTAAATTTATTTAAATTTAGATAGGCACACGGAGTTGGTAACTGCTATATATTGGACATTGCTTTTGTAAAACATACAAGATGAACATTCTAGATATAACCTTTTTTTTTTTTTTTTTTTTTTGCATGGGCAGGCACTGGAAATTGAACCCGGGTCTCCAGCATGGCAGGTGAAAACTTTGCCTGCTGAGCCACGGTGATCCACCCTAGATACAATGTTTTAAAAATGGAAATAGCTCAGTGTTTCTCAAGAGGACTGTCTAAATACATTCTCTACATTAACACTGAAAGGACTTTAAAACAGATTATTAAAGGACAAAAGCAAATTTGGGGAAGATGTGCAGATTCTGCAACCACTGGTGCAACAGCTACGTGCTGTTCTAGTTTGCTAGCTATCAGAATGCGATATTCCAGAACTGGAGTGGCTTTTAAAAAGGGGGATTTAATAAGTTACGAGGTTGCAGTTCTAAGGACACAGAAATGTCCCAATTACAGCAAGGATATAGAGCTGTCCAATCTAAGGCATCCAGGGAAAGATACCTTGGTTCAAGAAGGCTGATGAAGTTCAGGGTTTCTCTCTCAACTGGAGAGAGGCACATGGTGAACAGGGCGACGTCTGCTAGCTTCTTCTCCAGGCTTCTTGTTTCATGAAGCTCCGCCAAGGGCATTCTCTTTCATCTCAAAAGGCTGCTGGCTGATGGACTCCGTAGTTCTTGTGTCTCTGCTGCCCTCACTGTTCTCCTGACTCTGCTCTGTTGCTTTCCCATCATTCTGAAGCTCTCTCCAAAATGTCTCCTCTTTTAAATGATTCCAGTATACTAACTGTGCTGGTTTAAAAGGAAGTATGCCCCCTAGAAAAGCCATGTTTTAATCAAAATCCCATTTCATAAAGGTAGAGTAATCCCTATTCAATACTGTATGTTTGAAACGGTCATCAGATCATCTCCCTGGATGCTGTGATTTAGTCAAGAGTGGTTGTTAAACTGGATTAGGTAGAGGCATATCTCCACCCATCTGGGTGGGTCTTGATTGGTTTATGGGAGTCCTATAAAAGAGGAAACGTTTTGGAGAATGGAAGACTCAGAGAGAGCAGAGAATGCTGCAGCACCACGAAGTAGAGAGTCCACCAGCCAGCGACCTTTGGGGATGAAGAAGGAAAACGCCTCCTGGGGAGCTTCATGAAACCAGAAGCCAGGAGAGAAAGCTAGCAGATGACACCAGGTCCACCATGTGCCCTTCCCGATGAGAGAGAAGCCCTGACTGTGTTCACCATGTGCCTTCTCACTTGAGAGAGAAATCTTGAACTTCATCAGCCTTCCTGAACCAAGGTATCTTTCCCTGGATGGATGCCTTTGATTGGACATTTCTATAGACTTGTTTTAATTGGGACATTTTCTCGGCCTTAGAATTGTAAACTAGCGACTTATGTAATTCTCTTTTGAAAAAATCACTCCATTTCTGGTATATTGCCTTCCAGCAGCTAGCAAACCAGAACCGTAATCAAGACCCACCTGGAATGGGTGGAGTCACATCTTCTTCCAATGAAAGGTTAAAACCCATAAGCGGGTGAGTCACATCTCCGTGGAGATAACCTAATCAAGTTTCCAACCTACATTATTGAAAAGGGATTAAGAGAAATGGTTGCTCCCACAAGACTGATGAGGATTAAAACATGGCTTTTTTAGGGTACATAAATCCTTTCAAACCAGCTCCCATGCAAAAATACTAAGCACTATTTATGGAAACATGTACAGTTGATCCTCACTATTCAAGGATGCCTTATGGCAAAACTGCCTATTTGCTAAAATTTATTTGTAACCTGAGTATCAATGTGCATAGAGATTGTGCAGCTGCAGGCAGATGTGGGCACAGTAACACAAAATCTGAGTCATCCGACTCACACATCCCCAGCTCAAGTCCAACAAGGCAAGGTGCCGCCTTCTGGTCTCGTCTCTCACCCTGTAAACAAGAGTCCTTTTCACAGTATATTTAGAAACACGTGTTTTCAAGTTCTGTGCTTTCCGTGGCTGACTTCGCTGGGTAAAATGGCCCCGTGTGTAGCGCCGAAGTGCTGTCCAGTGTCCCTAAGTGCAAGGTGGCAGTGGGCTTGATGGAGGAAATCACTGTGTGCTGGATAATCTCCATGGACGCAAGAGTGAAACTTCTGCTGGTAGTGCATTCACTGGTAATGAGTCAAAATCTTATTTAATGAGCTGTCTCAATAAGATTTATGATTAATCTTGATATTCTCACAAGCAGTGTGGATAATCAAAGCTACAGGCTGAGCCCCCAGTTTTGGGGTTTGTTTGCGTGAACTTAACCCCACAAAGGATAGGCTAAGCCTACTTAAAATTAGGCCTAAGACTGCACGGGACATGACTCCCAGGGGTGTGGACCTTCCTGGCAACGTGGGACAAAGATCCTGGAATGAGCTGAGACTCAGCATCAAAGGACTGAGAAAAACCCTAGAATGAGCTGAGAATTAACATCAAGAGACTGAGAGAACCTTCTGACCAAAAGGGGGGAAGAGTAAAATGAGACAAAGTGTCAATGGCTGAGAGATTCCAAACAGAGTTGAGAGGTTATCTTGACGGTTATTCTTATGCATTAAGTAGATATCACCTTGTTGTTCAAGATGTAGTGGAGAGGCTGGAGGGAATTGCCTGAAAATGTAGTGCTGTGTTCCAGTAGCCATGTTTCTTGAAGATGATTGTATAATGATTTAAAGCTTTCACAATGTGACTGTGTGATTGTGAAAACCTTGTGTGTGATGATCCTTTTATCTACTTTGTCAACAGACGAGTAAAACATATGGAATAAAGATGAATAATAGGGGGAACAAATGTTAAAGTGAATTTAGAGTGAAATGCTGGTGATCGGTGAGGGGGAGGGGTGGGGGGTATGGTATGTATGTATTTTTTCTGTTTTCTTTTTATTTCTTTTTCTGAATAGATGCAAATGTTCCAAGAAATGATCATGATGATGAATATGCAACTATGTGATGATATTGTGAATTACTGATTATATATGTAGAACGGAATAATCAAAAGATATGAATGTTTGTGTTTGGTGTTTTTTGGTATTTAAAAAATAATAATAAAAAAATTATGAATAAAACTTCCTTAAACTTATGTTATTTGCATGTAAATGCTATCATAAAATGCTCAGGAGGATTCTACAAAATTTTCATGCACTATGAATATTTTCCAGAAAGCTACAATCTCCAGATGGTTCCTAGGTCAGATAAGTCCTGGCACCAAGAGGGACCAGTCTTTCCAAGAACATCAACCAGTTCCATCCCCTATCCTATACTGTTAATACTCCTTTCCAACATGAAAAAGTTAGATTGGGTTTAGCCCAAATACCCCTAAAGACTGGGGAAAAAAATCAAAGCCAAAAGTGGAGTTTTAACAGAGAAGACAGGATTTAACAAATGAGTATGACTGCTGAATCATTATATCGATATTTCTTTTTAGTCTCCAGTGTCTGGAGCAGCTAAAAGGAAAAAAACTAAAATTGTGGAATTGTAACCCATACCAAATTCTGAAATCTGTTCTATAACTACTTGTTACAATGTGCTTTGAAATTTATCTTTTTGCATATGTTACATGTCACAATAAAATACATTTTTAAAAAAAGGGAAAGGGGAATAAAATGCTCAGTAGGCAACAATCCTCTTTCTAGATGGAGTTCTCTAAAAAGTTGGTGAAACAAAGAGCTGCCTAGGAAATCCTTGCATGCAAATTCAAGGAGGAAGCAAAGGATAGAAGGGGTCTTTGGCAGAAGCCCACGTAAAAGGAGGTTCTGTATGGACTGACTAATAAAATGTAATGACCCTGTGTCCTCTAAGAGCAGAGGTTTTGTTATTTGCTAATCCAGTGTTCCTGGTGACAATAAAGAACCGCAAATAACAACCACAAATACCGACATTCAACTGTAAATGTATGCAAATGTGTGTTGTAAAACCACTTGTGATAAAATTTGCCATAGAAATGTCAGAGAAAAGAAGGGAAAGGTCATGATCTGTGATGTTCCTATTTCATACTTTAAAAAATGCAACTTTTCGACAGACGAGTAGAACACATGGAATAAAAATAAATAATAGGGGCAACAAGTGTTAAAATAAATTTAGTTTGAAATGCTACTGATTGATGAAAGGGAGGGGTGGGGGGTATGGTATGTATAAATTTTTTTTCTGTTTCATCTTATTTCTTCATCTGAATAGATGCAAATGTTCTAAGAAATGATCATGATGATGAATATGTGATAATATTGTGAATTACTGATTATATATGTAGAAAGGAATGATTGAAATAGGAATGCTTGCATTTGATATTTTTTGGTATTTAAAAAAGTAAAATAAAAAAAATTTTTTTAACTTTTTTATTAAAAAAATTAACAAAACATTTAGAAATCATTCCATTCTACATATATAATCAGTAATTCTTAATATCATCACATAGTTGCATATTCATCATTTCTTAGTACATTTGCATCGATTTAGAAAAAGAAATAAAATGATAATAGAGAAAAAAAAAACTATACGTACCATATCCCTTACCCCTCGCTTTCATTTACCACTATTTCAAACTGAATTTAACATTTGTTCCCCCTATTATTTATTTTTATTCCATATGTTCTACTCTTCTGTTGATATAGTAGCTAAAAGAAGCATCAGACATAAGGTTTTCACATTCACAGAGTCTCATTGTGAAAGCTATATCATTGTTCAATCATCATCAAGAAACATGGCTACTGGAACACAGCACTACATTTTCAGGCAATTCCCTCCAGCCTCTCCACTACATTTTGAACAACAAGGTGATATCTACTTAATGCCTCCAGGATAACCTCTCGACTCTGTTTGGAATCTCTCAGCCATTGACACTTTGTCTCATTTTACTCTTCCCCCTTTTGGTTGAGAAGGTTCTCTCAGTCTCTTGATGTTAATTCTCAGCTCATTCTAGGGTTTTTCTTAGTCCTTTGATGCTGAGTCTCAGCTCATTCCAGGATCTTTGTCCCACGTTGCCAGGAAGGTCCACACCCCTGGGAGTCATGTCCCACGTAGAGAGGAGGAGGGTGGTGAGACTGCTCGTCATGTTGGCTGGAGAGAGAGGCCACATCTGAGCAACAAAAGAGGCTCTCTTGGGGGTGACTCTTAGGCCTAAATTTTAAGTAGACTTGACCTATCTTTTGTGGGGTTAAGTTTCATGTGAACAAACCCCAAGACTGGGGGCTCAGCTTATAGCTTTGGTTGTCCACACTGCTTGTGAGAATATCAAGAATTCAACTTGGGGAAGTTGAATTTCTCCCCACTCTCACCATTCCCCGAAGGGAGCTTGCAAATACTTTTCCAGTCACTGATCAAATCATTCTGGGATTCATCGGGGCATCACTCTGGACAAACCAACAAAATCTCATGTGCTACCTGAGATTCCAAGTACTTAGGACATTCAATCAAACTATCTACATGAGTTATATTAGGAAATGCTCTAGTCAAAATATAAATTTTGTAACAAATAAACATTTGTTGCTTTAGTCTCACACATAAAGTGACATTTTAAAGTATTGATTATCATCTATTTTTAGCACCCTGAAATAATGACAATCCTCTGTTCTTCCTCATGCAAAAACATTTTTAAAATTTGTACATTGTACATTTCACTATTGTTATACACTCTAGGCATTCCTAGATTATACCATCTCGATCTTTAAAATCTATCTTTCTTTCTGATTTCATTTATGTCCCCAGCCCTTCTCCCTCTATCATTCTCACACGCAGCTTCATTCAGTGAAAAAATAAAAAAGTAAAAAATACTTTTGAAAAAGTGTAAAATATCCACATGATTCAAAAATCGAGCAATACTGAAAAGTATATGGCAAAAAAATTCTCCCTTTCTCACCTGTCAGAGTCCTCTTCTGTCCCTCCCAAGACAATCAATTAGACTCTGAAGCTTCCTTCCCAAAAATAATTTATGCACATAAGCAAACTTTTTCTTACCTGCTCTTCTGCACTGCCCCTTTATTTATTTTTTTTTTAACTTAGTGTGCTGGGTTTGAAACTGTTGTGGACCCCAGAAAAGCCAAGTTCTTTCATCCTCATTCAATACTGCTGGGTGGGACTGTTTCCATGGAGATGTGACCCACCCAATTATGGGTGGTAACTTTTGATGAGATGGTTTCCATTGAGATGTGTCTCCACCCATTCAAGGTGGGGTTGCTTACGGAAGCCCTTTAAGCAGGAACCATTTTGGAAAGAGCTTCAGAGCCGACACAGACAGAGACCTTTGGAGATGCCTAAGGAAAACACCCTGGGGGAAGTTGTTTGAAACCAGGAGCCAAAGGACCAGCAAATGCCAGCCACATGCCTTCCCAGATCAGCCTTTCTTGAGTCAACATAACTTTACTTGGATGCCTTACTTTGGATGTTTTTATGGCCTTAGAACTGTAAACTTGTAACTTAATAAATTCCCTTTTATAAAAGCCTTTTCATTTCTGGTATACTGCATTCCAGCAGCTTTAGCAAAGCAAAACACTTAGGGACTTTTGAGATCATTCTATTCAAACATGAAAGGTGCCTCCTTTGCCAGGCACAATCTTGTATGTTTTCTCTTAAATAATATAAATATCATACTCGTATGAGAAAAAAGACAGGGAGCAAATATGATAGCTGAACGACTGTTGATTGTGGCTGGTGGGAATATAAGCAATTACTCTTTTTGAATACTATTTCTTCGTACTTTTCAAATTTCCCAACATAAAAAGAAAAGTTCATTCCCACCACCCTTATTTTACTCCCTCTCACCCCAGCCATGAAAAATCCCCCTGGGAACCCCGTTCGGTTGGGAAAGTCAAAAGGCACCGTGACTTTCTCCCCTCCGCCCACCGTCCATTCACCCCACTGGACATTTTAACCATGTGCAGGCCTCCGGCCTCAGCGATCTCAGCGTCACCCTTCACCTCCGAGCATGGACACTCGCACCTGGCCTTTCGATTCTGAGATCATTGCACAGATCCCAGAGGGGCACGTGCAGGCATCCAAGCTCGAGTCTCCTCGGCTTTGTGAACCCCGCCGGTTCCCCGGCCACTTACCCAGGAGGATGCCCAGGGAGACGATGACCACGCTCACAAACCCGACAGTGGCCACAGCCGGCCGGCAGCACGTGGCATCTGGGGTGGCAGGCGCCTTTGTTGCATCGGACACAAATTTTAAGTCTGTGATGGCGGACTCCATGGTTCAGAGATGCAAGGACAGAAATCTAGATGCCAAAAAGGAAGGGGGGACAGAAAAAGAGATCAGCACTCCAGGGGTCCCTGTGGCCCGAAGCTGGGGCCTTCAATGTGCACACGTGAGTGACCAGCCAACGTGCTGCAGAGGAGCCCACTGAGAAAGGAATAAGAGACGGATTTAGCAGGCCTACCGGTGGGGGAATGGCGTGTGCAAGCTTCCCGCAAACCGCTGGGGTTCACTGCCGGAGAAAAAAGAATAGACAAAGAGCATTTTTAGCAAATACAGTTGATTCTGGCGATTTGCAATCGTTAGGCTCAGTTTGCGGAGGCAGAACCACCGCTCCAGGGGAAGACTTGGGGCAACGTCACACAGCATTGTGTCAACCGAGAAATACACAACCTTGTCTTAGGTGTGTCCTTTTTTTCTTTTCTTGAACCTTTTGCACATTAAGGATTTCTATCAAGAAAGTGAAAGTATGACCTACAGAAAATATCTGCAAATTACATATCGGACAAGGGTCCAGTATACAGAGTATACAAAGCACTCTTACAACGTAATCACAAAAAGGCAAACAACCCAATCAAAAGTCAGGTGAAGAGCTTGATTAGACATTTCTCAAAAAGATATCTAAATCACCAACGAGCACATGAAAAGATGCTCGACGTCATTAGGCACATTAAGGAAATGCAAATCAAAACCGAAATGCAGTACCACAACACATCCACCAGCAAGGCCATAAGGAAAAATAAAAAAACAGAAAATATCAAGTATTGATGAGGACACAGACAAATTGGGACACTTGTACCTTGTTGGATGGACTGTAAAATGGTGGCGCTACTGTGAAAAAAGTTTGACAGTTCCTCAAAAAGTTAATAATAGAATTACCATATGACCCAGTAATATTTCTAGATATATACCCCTAAAGAATTGAAAAGAGGCACTCAAACAGTACACATACATGGATGCTCATAGGACTGTTTACAATGGCCAAAATGTTTGTGTGTCCTTCTTTAAAGACGCCTTTTTAATTTATACGCAGCCAAAGTTCTCCACCTGAACAGACTACCCTAACACACTCTCTTAAATGACTCAAAAGCATTTGTCCTAGTGTTCTACAAATGGTCATGGTGATGAATGCACAATTATGTGATGATACTGCGAGCCACTGATTGTACACTTTGGGTGGACTGCATGGCGCATGAAGGTATCTCAATAAAAATATATTTTTTTAAAGAAGGCATTTGTCCTTATAGGGCAGACATCCTCTGCAGAGGGCATATCACCTCCAAGAGGGCAAAAAATGGACTTGGCATCCTTTTTATGTATATCACACAAGTATGCGGACATAAACAGATACAGGATATCCGTGGTATTAAATTTTCAAGGGGGGTGGAGAGAAAATTAGGAAAAAATGTCTAAAATTGCCCCATAGTGTAAAAATAATTTTCAAAGGTTGAAAAACACTTCTATAGTAAGATACTTTCTTTTTTCAATGTACTAAATTCAAAAGCAGCTTAGCCAAGGGGATTCTGGCTCAGGGCCTCTCTTTTTTTTTTTTTTAATCAATGAAAGTTTATTATTGCATTTATCATGTAAATCTGTTCTGGATACAGTAATAAACCAGACAGGCATATTCCTATCTTGTGAAACCTGCAGGGAAAATAAAGAGGAAACAAGTAAATACTCATATCTCTTATCAAACATTAAAATTCTAAATGGACTAAAAGCTACATGTAAGTACAAAACTAGAAAATTTATTAGAAGAAAATAAAAGAGGGTAGGAAATGCTTTTTTTGATTAAGCAATGTACAAGCACTTACATCTTAACATACATACACTCCATACATGGTGTATAATCAGCGTCTCACAATATCATCACACAGTTGTGTATTCATCACCATAATTTTTTAAAACATTTGTATCACTCCAGAAGAAGAAATAAAAGGAAAAACTCATACATACCATACCCCTTACCCCTCCCTCTCACTGACCACTAGTATTTCCATCTACCCATTATATATATTTTTAATTTTAACATTGGTTTCCCCTATTATTTATTTATTTTTAATCCGTATGTTTTACTCATCTGTTCATACTGTAGATAAAAGCAGCATCACACACAAGGTTTTCACAATCATACAGTCACATTATGATAGCTATATCATTATATAATCATCTTCAAGAAACATGGCCACTGGAACACAGCTCTACAGTTTCAGGCACTTCCCTCTAGTCAGGGCGTCTCTTGAGGTCACAGTGGAGACACCAGCCAGGGCTGCAAATCTGAACGTTTGACCGAGGCTGGAAGACCCCTTCTAGGATGGCTGCCTCCCATGGTGGCTGGCTAGAGGCCACGATTTTCTGCCATGTAGACCTCTCCACGGGGTGGTTTGAATGTTCTCCCAATATGGTGGCCGGCTTCCCCGGGGTGGGGTAGGGGGGCAAGTGACCCATGCAAGAGCAAGGAGGAAGCCACAGGACCTTTTGGGACCTGGTCTGAGTCGTCCACCACTGGTCACCCCTGCCACGTTCTATTCACTAGAAGCAGGCCCCTAGTTGCAGCCCACACAAGGGAAAGCAAAGCAAGCTCCATCTTTTGAAGAGAGGAGATCAAAGAATTTGGGGACATGTTTTCAAATCACCCCTGGCTCTCCTGTCTCATTCATTTGCAACTCAATCTGCAAAAGAGATTCTGGATCTGGACACTTGTCACCATCTTTGCACATTCCACTCAGAACAGATCACCACCATCCCCTCTGGAGGGCCAGGTCTCCTGCCCCCTTCCCTGGCCCCCTGCAGTTGTGCTCCTCCTAGCCATTTAGGGGTCCCCTTGAAATGTAAACTATGTCATGGGGCCCACTGCTAAGAATCCTCCAGTAGCCCAAGAGGTCACAACCTCCTCACCCCTGCCAATATCTCCAGTTCTATCTACTCTCTCCATCTCTCACCCCCCTCCTCCCACTACTATCTTCAGAGGCCACAAGCATGACACTGTGCCAGGTATTTATTTTCACTAGAATCTAAGTGCCATGGGAGTTAGCACTAGGGGTGTGTTGGCCCATGGTCAACAACCAGCTCTTTGGTGGAAGGAGGCACTCAAACAACTGTTGGATGAACACAGCCTATAGAATCGTCACCAACATTGCATTGTTTCTCAGGTCAATCCAGTTGGATCACTTAGTACAATAGGACCATTTTGTAAATGCATACAGTGAGCAGTTCCTTCCTATAATTTATATGAAACTTGCTGTTTACAGTAGATTCACCTGTTATATGTAAATAAATTTAACATTGGAGAGGGTCAAGAGGGACAAAAAGGATTCCGATCCAGAGTACTGACCTCCCCTTAAAGGTAAATGTCTAGGTAAATAATGGTCTAAGAGACTAAATCTGACCCCATGGTTGCTTGATAAATAAAGTTTTATTGTAACATAGATATGTTGTGCTGGTTTGAAACTGTTGTGTACCCCAGAAAAGCCATGTTCTTTAATCCTGATTTAATATTGTAGGTTGGAAAACTTAGACTGGATTGTTTCTATCAAGATGTGACACACCCATCTGCAGGTGGGACCTTTTCATTTAGATGAGATGTGACTTGGCCCATTCAAGGTAGGTCTTGATTAGTTTACTGGAGTCCTTTAAAAGAGGAAATATTTTGGAGAACGCTCATGGCCGACAGAAACACAGACATTTGGAAAGGTTTGGTGTGCTGAGAGAGAGAGCGGATACCTGAACACGGACGTTTGGAGATGCAGAGTCCAGAGGACATTGCCAAGTCCCTTCCCATAAGATGTTAAGCAAACAAGAACCCACAATTGTGTCACAGAGGAGCTAAATGAAGGCCCACAGATGCTTAGAGAGGAAACCACTGGCATCAGAAGCTGAAGCAATAAAACCCAGAACAAGGATCAGGAGACGGCGGCCATGTGCTTTCCCAGATCTTGAGTCAAGGTATCTTTCTGCGGATGCCTTACTCAGACATTTATATGGCCTCAGAACTGTAAACTTGTAGCTTCATAAATTCCCTTTTTAAAAGCCATTCTATGGCGGGCCGCGGTGGCTCAGCGGGCAAGAGTGCTTGCCTGCCATGCCGGAGGACCCCGGTTCGATTCCCGGCCCCAGCCCATGTAAAAAACAAACAAACAAACAAAATATAATAAAATAAGAAAATGTTTAAAGATGTTTCCCTTTCTTCCTCCTTTCCTTCCTTCTATCCTTCCTTCCTTCTCTGTCTTTCTTTAAAAAAAAAAAAAAAAAAAAAAAAAAAAAAGCCATTCTATTTCTGGTATATTGCGTTCTGGCAGCATTTAGTAAACTAAAACACATGCCCATCTGTTTTTGTCAGTGGTCCTCAGGGGAAATTTGTCGATGTCTAGAGGCATTTTTGGTGGTTATAAATGGGAGGGAGAGCTGCTGGAGCTGAGTGGGGGGAGCCCAGGAGGCTGCTCCACACCTCACAGTGCCCAGGACGGCTCCCAATGCAAAGGACCAGCCAGCCCAAGTGTGAACCATGCTGAAGTTGAAAAATCCTGGGTTACGTATTATTTCCGGCTACTCTGTACACAATGACAATACCGATGATTTACCGTCTGGTTGTCCTAGTCTTCTAGGGCCACCAAAACAAAGAATCACACACTGGGAGGCTTAAAACTGTAAAACAACAGAAATCCACAGTCTCCCAGTTCTGGAGACCCAAAGTTTGAAATCAAGGTCTGGGCAGGGCAGGCTCCCTGCAAAGCTTCCAGGTAGGCTCCTTCCTTGTCCGCTGGCCTCGGGAGCTGCCAGCAGGGCCTAGCATCCCTTGGCTTGTGGCTGCAGCACCTCAACCCTGGCTTCCATCATCTTGTGGCACCGCCCCTACCTGGTCTGTGTGTTTCTCTGTCCAAAGCTCTCTCTCTCCTCATTAAGGACCAGTTATATTGGATGAGGGCCAACCCTAACCCCCATTCAGCTGCATCTTAACACACTGCATCTTCAAAGACCCATTTCTGCAAAGCAGCTCAGTCATGGGACAGTGTCTTTTGAGGGGACACAATTCAATTCATCACACCAGCCCTTATGAAAACGTCTGCTTACACCCATGTGAAGCCATCTGTACTGGTTCGTTAAAGCTGCCAGAATGCAATATACCAGAAAACGGAACAATTTTTAAAAAGGGAATTTATTAAGTTACACGTTTACAGTTCTATAAAAATGTCCAAACTAAGGCATCCAGAGACAGATACATTTCAGGAAAGGCCAAGGGGTCCAGAACACTTCTGGCAGCTAGGAAGGCATGCAGTGATTGATGTCTGCTAGGTTTCTCTACCATCTTCTTCAAATAGCTTCCGAGAGAGCACTTTCTTTCTGCATCTCCAAAGGTCTCTGGCTCTGTTAGCTCTGAAGCTTTTTCTAAAACGGCTCCCTCTTAAAGGACTCTAGTTAGCAACCCCACCTTGAATGGGTGGAAACACCTGTCCATGGAAATGACCTCATCAATGGGTCCTATCCATACCTGGGTCACATCTCCATGGAAACAACTTAATCAAAACTATTCCATCCAGCAATACTGAATAAGGCTTAAAGAACATGGTTTTTCTGGGGTGCACAACAGATTCAACTAGCACACCATCTCCAACTGACATGTCAACACCTACACTTTGAAATTCTGGAGGATTTGGAAATATGGGAACCAGAATCTGCTCAGGCATCACACCACGAGTGTCCGGCGATGCCATCTTCCCCCTTGGCTCTCGGCTCATTCTATCGAGCTGCAAATGCATCCCAGAGAAGCCCACGACAAATTGCCTCTCCGCGAAAGGTCTCGAAAGCTGGTGAGCCCTGGAAAGATGCAATCAATGACTGCTGCAGACAGACTCTAAATCAGCTGGTGGATTCGCTTCCCAGGGCTTCTGAAGCGAAGTAGCAGGAACTGGACTGCTTGCAGCCAAAGAAACGAATTCTCCCTAGTTCTGGAGGCTACAAGTTCAAATTTGACGTGTCAGGCAGGGCTGAGCTCCCTCTGAAAGCTCAAAGGAAAGACCCTGCCCTGCCTCTTTCAGCTTCCAATGGCTTTCAAGGACTGCAGATTCAAAGCCCATGGATCCCTCGCTCCCACCACCATCCGCGGCAGGCCCTAGCATCCCTTGGCTTGTGGCCGCAGCACCTCGAACTTGGCTTCCATCACCTTGTAGCACCTTCCCTGCCTGGTCTGTGTGTTTCTCTGTCCAAAGCTCTCTCTCTCCTCAGTAAGGTCCAGTCATATTGGATGAGGGCCCACCCTAACCCCCGTTCAGCTGCATCTTAACACTTCAAAGTGTATCTTCAAAGACCCATTTCTGCAAAGCAGCTCAGTTATGGGACAGTGTCTTTTTGGGGGACACAATTCAATTCATCACACCAGCCCTTATGAAAACGTCTGCCAATGCCATTTTCCTCTGTGTGAGTTTTCTCTCCAAGTGTCCTCTCCTCTTCTTATAAGGACACCAGTCATTGAATGTAGGGCTCTCCTAATCTGGTATGGCCCCGTCTTCACTAAGCACATCTGTGAAGAGTCTCTTTCCAAATAAGGTCACATACTGTGGCTCAGAGCGGACGCGGATATTTTGGGGATCAGTGTTCAACCCACTTAGGCACCACGAGCCTGCCCTCTGCTGTCCAAATCCTCGTGTGTTCTTCTTGCCCCAAGCACAGATACTAGCTTGCTTCTAGCCAGTGAATATGGTGAAAGTGATGAGATGCATGTGTTTATGAATTCACAATTATGTGGCATCAGCTTGTAGCACCCTTCATAACAGGAGCCTCTCTCCCTCATCTAAGTTGATGGAGCAAGTTGTCACGTCGGGGAGGCCCACAGGGCAAGAGGCTGAGAGTGGACTCTGGCTGAAAGCCAGCAAGAAAATGAAACCCTTGGGCCTACACCTGCCTAGAACTGAATCTGCCAACCACAGCATGAGCTTGGAAGTACATCCTTCTCCAGTTGAGCCTCAAGTGAGAGTGCAGCCCTCGCTAATAGCTTGATCCAACCCTTGAGGAGCCCTTAAGAAGAGGACTCAGTTAAGCCAGGCTCGGACCCATGTGTGCTGTCGTTAAGCTGCTAAGTTTGTGGTCACATTGTTATGCAGCAATAGCTCACTGATACAAAGGCACGCTATCCATTAAATGTCATTCAGAAGCCAACTGCTGGCTCAATTTTTATCACCCCGGAAAATGTGAGCCATAGGATACTTCTCCATCATAACAGTCAATGCTTCCTTTTTTAAAAAAAAAACCCTCAAGCAGCAAGGTTCCTCTGTGATCTCTGTAAAATGGAACTAATTACTCTGGGTTCCAGCTGCCTTCTCTGCCAAATAGGCACAATGGTTGAATTTGCAACTCAGCAGCCTCGGGTCCAAGGACACAGTGCTGATAGGGGAACGGCAGGCTGAGTCCCGACATCTTTGCCTCTGAAACTTTTCAAGGTCAAGAGCTGCCACCTCCCTTTTTCCACCTAAGACAGTTCGAGTTGGTTTTGGCAACTAGCATCTAACAGAGTCGTGAGATACATCCTTGGCTGCTAACACACACCCAGCCTCCACCTTGGTCATTCTCTGGCATTCATGAACCCTGAGCAGTCTGCAGTTTCAGAAAAGCCTTGTTCTCCCGCTTTTCTCCAGCTCAGCTGCCCCTCCCCCTGGGGTGTTGACTTGTGGATGGAGAGTGATTCGTACCTGGCCTCCAACATGTTTCTCCCCATTAGGAAACGACAGAGAAGGAAGCTGGGTGAAGATTCCATTCAATTTCCCTGGACCGGGCTCCGTGGAGGTACAATGCAGCGTGCTTCCCCAGAGAGGCTGCAGCTGCTTCCAAGGCCCGCAGTGGGAGGCAGGGGCCTGGGTGCCAGGTAAAATATGGAACACCCTGTCCAATTTGAGTTTCAGGTAAATGACAAATAGTTTTTTTTAAAGCTAAGTACACCCAGAATATGTATTTTAGTATAAGCATATCCCGTGTGCTATTTGGCATATGGTTATCCTTTAAAAAAAATGTATTTCTTGTTTCTCTGAAATTAAAAATTTTTTTGTCTCCCTTTTCTTAAAACTTTATTTATTGTATAATATAACATATATACAAGGCAAAGAAAGAAGGAAGAAATAGTTTTCAAAGAACTCTTCAAGAGGTAGTTACAGGACAGACCCCAGAATTTGTTGTTGGCCACTATACCATCCTCTCTGTTCTAGTTTGCTACCTGCCCGAATGCAACACACCAGAGACGGATTGGCTTTTAATAAAAGGGGATTTATTTTGTTAGTTCTTCAGAGGAAAGGCAGCTAACTTTCCACTGAGGTTCTTTCTTACGTGGGAAGGCACAGGATGGTCTCTGCTGGTCTTCTCTCCAGGCCCCTGGGTTCCAACAACTTTCCCCGGGGTGACTTCTTTCTGCATCTCCAAAGGCCTGGGCTGAGCTGCGAGTGCTGAGATGAGGAATGCCGAGCTGCTAGGCTGTGCTGAGCAGCTAGGCTGTGCTACGCTGTGCTCTCTCATTTAAGCACCAGCCAATTAAGTCAAACGTCACTCATTGCAGCAGACACGCCTCCTAGCCGACTGCAGATGTAATTAGCAACAGATGAGGTTCAGGTACCATTAGCTTATGTCCGCAGCAACAGAACTAGGTATGCTCACCTGGCCAAGTTGACAACTGAATCTAACAAACACACTCTCTGATTTTTTCCTTCTATCTGTTCCAGATGGTTGGAGGCTAGAAGGAATATATATATATATTTTTATCATCACTTTTTTTTCTTTTTTGTGAAAAATAACGCATACACAAAAAAGCAATAAATTTCAAAAGCACAGCACAACCATTAGTTGTAGAACAGGTTTCAGAGTTTTGGGTATGGGTTACAATTCCACAATTTTAGATTTTTACTTCCAGCTGCTCTAAGATATTGGAGACTAAAAGAAATATCAGTATAATGATTCAGCATTCATATTCATTTGTTAAACTCTACCTTCTCTGTAGAACTGCACCATCACCTTTGAGCTTTCTATCCCATTCTTTAGGGGTATCTGGGCTATGCCCATTCTACCTTTTCCATGTTGAAAGGGGCTGTCGATAACATGGGATGGGGGATGGAACTAATTGGTACTCTGGAGAGCCTGGCCCCTCTGCATTTCAGGACTTATCTGGTCCGAAGACCATTTGGAGGTTGCAGGTTTCTGGAAAGTTACCCTAGTGCACAGACCTTTGTAGAATCTTAGATAATGCCCTAGGTGTTTTCTGGAATTGGCAGGAATGGTTTTGGTTGGGGGTTGGTAAGCTATGATGGGTAGCAATGTCTAATGCAGCTTGCATAAGAGTGACCTCCAGAGTAGCCTCTCAACTCCATTTGAAATCTCTCAGCCACTGATACCTTATTCGCTACACTTCTTTCCCCCCTTTTGATCAGGATGGAATTGTTGATCCCACGGTGCCAGTGCTGGATTCATCCCTGGGAGTCAGGACCCACGCCACCAGGGAGACTTTCACCCCTGGATGTCATGACCCACGTAGCGTGAAAATTCAAATTTATCCTGGGGCGTGCTGTATGTTCACTGCTAAAAGCCTGACAACCCTGTGCTGGGGCTCAACATGAAGCTTCCATCCCCGGGGAAATGTGTCCCTGCTGCCGACCTCAGCGCTGGTGAGAAAGAGGAGATTCATGGGGGCGGTGGGAGCGGTGCTGGCAACGTAGAGGGGTGGCCTCTATTCTTACACTTGAGCTTGAGTCGCCCTCAGGGGAGCCAGGAAATCTCTAAGAATCACTCGATGAAATGTTTTAGGGACAACAGACGCCAAGACTCGCTTCTGTGATTAGAGCTGGAGCCTCGAATTTGGTGTATGAGCTCACTGACGTCTCCCCCACATCTCACACACACTATGTTCATTCAACCCCAGGTGCCCCCTGCCACCCCCCATCCCGCGGGTTTTCTAAGGATTCCTGTGTTCTCTGAATTGTCTTGTCATCACCATCATTAGTGCACAGAAGGGGCCTCCTGCTATTTAGCATCGAATATAAAAGCACTATTCATTCGGCTTTCCACCCATCCGATATTTACAACAGGCTTGGAGGCTCCGTTCTGGGTACTTAGCCCTGAATGAAGCAGACAAGATGCTCTGTACTCATAGAGCTTAGATCTTAGCAGGAGAGACCCGGATAAATGAAAATTACAGCCACTGTATAGGCTGAAAGAAGAGATACATCCCTGGGGCTCTGGGTCTGTTTAAAGGGGATTCTGATCAATTAGGGGGAAGGTTTCCGAAGAGGATGATGAGTTATCTGAGTTTTGAAGGATAAGTAGGGATTCGGTAAGTGACAAACAGAAGAAACAGATATCCATCCGGTAAGAATAAAATATGTAAAAGCCCTGCAGCATGAAGGAGGAAGTGAAGGCCAAAGTAAAGAAAGTGTATTAGTTAGCTACTGCTGAGTAACAAACCATCACAAACTTGAAAGCTTAAAACAGCACACGTTTTCATGATTCACAAGCCTGGCATGCTTTATCCGGGTCCACTATTTGCAGAAGGCTGCCATCGAGGCATCAGCCAGCCGTAGTCTCATCTGGAGGCTCAACTGGGGAGGGGTCTGCCTCCAAGCACCCTCAGGTTGTTGGCAGGATTCAGTGCCTGCAGTTGTAGAACTGAAGTTTCTATCTTGTGGATGGCTCTCAGCCAGGCACTGCCCTTGGTTCCCAGAGCCTCCTGCTCACAGACTATCCAACGACATGGCAGCTGACCACTGCAAGTCAGGCGGAGAAACTCACTCCCATCGGCAACAGATGCAGTCGTGGGCGTGGCAATGCAACACCTTGCTCTTGGAAAGTAACCTAATAAAGGGAGGGACCGTCACGTCAAATTCACTGGTCTGGCTGCACTCAAAGGGAAGGGACTGTTCACAGCATGTACAGCAGAGATTGAGGCTCTCAGGGGGTGTCTGGAATTCTGCCTGCTGCAGAAAGCAAAAGGAACGGTGGTCGGGATGGAGCTGGAGGTAGGCAGGGGCCTGCCCAGGCAGGGTCACCTCCACCTAAAAAGGAACACTAGGTGTGCTGGTTTGAAAGGATGTATGCCCCCTAGAAAAGCCATGTTTTAATCAAAATCCCATTTCATAAAGGTAGAGTAATCCCTATTCAATACTGTATGTTTGACACTGTCATGAGACCATCTCCCTGGATGATGTGATTTAGTCAAGAGTGGTTGTTAAGCTGGATTAGGTGATGGCATGTCTCCACCCATTTGGGCAGGTCTTGACTGGTTTATTGGAGTCCTATAAAACAGGAAACATTTTGGAGAATGGGAGATTCAGAGAGAGCAGAAAATGCTGCAGCACCACGAAGCAGAGAGTCCACGAGCCAGCGACCTTTGGAGATGAAGAAGGAAAATGCCTCCCAGGCAGCTTCATGAAACAGGGGGCCAGGAGAGAAGCTAGCAGATGATGCCGTGTTCGCCATGTGCCCTTCCAGCTGAGAGAGAAGCCCTGATTGTGTTCGCCATGTGCCTTCTCACTTGAGAGAGAAACCCTGAACTTCATCGGCCTTCTTGAACCAAGGTATCTTTCCCTGGATGCCTTAGATTGGACATTTCTATAGACTTATTTTAATTGGTCATTTTCTCGACCTTAAAACTGTAAACTGGTAACGTATTAAATTCCCCTCTTTAAAAGCCATTCCATTTCTGGTATATTGCATTCCAGCAGCTAGCAAACTAGAACACTAAGGCATGTGAAAGATGTGTGCTCGAGGGGCCAGACCTGGGAAACAACCAAAATCATCACTGAGGGGGAGTTGGGTAAATACATGAGGATAAAGGTGCATCTGAGCTGCCCAAAACAGTATCCACTGGCCAGGTGTGCTATTCAGATTTATGTTCATTAAAATTAAATGAAAGAGAAAATTCTATTCCTCAGTTGCACTGGCCACATTTCAAATGCTCACTAACCCAGGAGGCTGGTGGGCACTCGGATATAGCGGATTTCCCTCAAAGCAGAAGGTTCTATTGGGCAGTTCTGGTCTTAGAGTAGGGGGCAGCAGACTATGTCTGGGGGCCAAATCCGGCCCACTGCTTGTTTGTATAAATGCAGTTTTATTGGGACACAGCCATACTCATTCATTTGCATATTGCTTCTGGTGCTTTCACCAGAGACAATGTTTGGGACATTTTTGGTTGTCATGAGTAGAGGTGGACATTACCGGCATCTTTTGGTTCTGCACGGTGCTCCATAATGCACAAGACAGACCTTTTCCTCAGGGAACAACCCATCATAAAATGCCAACAGTGCCAAGTTTTAAAAAATCCTGCTACAGACTTACGGTATCTTTTATAATGAGAAACTGTCCATTAACTATGCATTCAGCAAACAATTTAACAGGGAAACAAAGGGGCTCTGGAAGGCCTAGATGTCATCTGGGGACACGAGTCAGCAAAGGTTGGTGTACTAGTTTGCTAGCTGCTGGAATGCAATATACCAGAAATGGAATGGCTTTTAAAAACGGGAATTTAATAAGTTGCTAGTTTACAGTTCTAAGGCCAAGAAAATGTCCCAATTACAACAAATCTATAGAAATGTCCAATCAAAGGCATCCAGGGAAAGATATCTTGGTTCAGGAAGGCCGATGAAGTTCAGGGTTTCTCTCTCAAGTGGAAAGGCACAAGGTGAACACATCAGGGTTCCTCTCTCACCTAGAAGGGCACATGGCAAACATGGTGTTATCTGTTAGCTTCCTCTCCTGGCTGTTTCATGAAGCGCCCTGGGAGGTGTTTTCCTTCTTCATCTCCAAAGGCTGGTAGACTCTCTGCTTCTCGTAGCTATGTCATTCTTCTCTGCTCTCTCTGAATTGCTTTCGCCAAAAAGTTTCCTCTTTTATAGAATTCCAGTAAACTAATCAAGACCCACCTAGAATGGGTGGAGACATGGCTCCACCTAATCCAGTTTAACAGCAACTTTTCATTGAGTCACATCTCCAGGGAGATGATCAATTACAGTTTCAAGCATACAATACTAAATAGGGGTTAGAAGAAACAGCTGCCTTTACAAAATGGGATTAGGATGAAAACATGGCTTTTCTCGGGTCCATACATCCTTTCGAACAGGCACTGTTGGTTTATTAGTCTTCTAAGGTTGCCCCAAGAATGAAAAACCGAGTGACTTATGACAACAGAAATTCATTCTCTCCTAGTCTGGAGGCTAGAATTCCAAAGATCAACATGTCAGGAAACCCGTGCTCCCCAGGAGGCTCTCGGGAAGGTCTTCCTTTTCTCTCCCTGGCTTCTGGGTGTGGCTGGCAATCTATGGACCTCTTGGCTTGCAGCTCCAATGTCCGCCTCTGTCACCACATGGCTGTGTTTCTTCTGTGTCGTGTGTCTTCTCCTCTACTTCTAGGAACGCCTGTCACTGGATCTGGGCACAACGTCCCTAATCCAGCACAACCTCAACTTGATCACATCTTTAAAGACTCATTTTCCAAATAAAGTCGTGTTCCCAGGTACCAGGGATGAGGACTTAAAACGTATCTTCTTGGGGGGGGTTGACACTTGTTTCCCTATAGTGGGAAAAGTTGGGCATATTATAGATAATCAGCTGTGCTAGCACTTAAAGGATAGGCAGACTAGCTAGTTGGAAAACAGAATTCCAGAAGAAATGAGCAATATGCAAGGCCAGTGGGATCAAAATGGGACAGTTTTAGGGATCCACACGGCCTAGTGGGTCTCCTCCACACCCTGGAGGAAAGTATGTGAAACGGTGGGGCAAAGTGGGTGAAAGGTGGGTCTAGAAAGGTTCTGGAAAGCCATCACATATCACACTCAGAAGGCCAAATTCTGTCTGATAGGCGAAGGAGCGCTTTAGAGCAAATTTAGAAAAGTTTTGCCAACGACATCCTTGAGTCTCTCTCCAGATATCTATGACAACCAACCATCCTGATTCTCTTGGGACAGTACCTATTTTGACACTGGAAGTCCTACATCCCAGGACATCCCTCAATCGCAGGCAAACCTAGGATTATCGACATCACCCTACAGGTGACCCTAAAGACAGGCTATCCAAAATTGAGCTCATTTTCTTTCTCCAAACGACCCCTCAACCACACAACACTTGCCCAAGACCTAACTTCTTCCTCTCACTTACCCATAGCCTCCACATCTCCAAATCCTGCAGATTCTAGCTACTGAATTGCTCTGAAACAGAGGTCATCAAACTTTTTCTGACAAGGGCCAGAGAGTAAATATTTTCATCTTTATGGTAACTACTCAACTCTGCCATGGTAGCACAAAAGCAGTTGTAACCACATATTAAAAAAATGAGTGTGGTGGTGGTTGGCCACTCACTGCTTATCTGGATTCCCACTGACTAATGCAAATAATTAGAGCCAAAGTCATCTCTCAACAAGAAAGTGCAGTTACTCCTCTGCTTACAATTGGTAAAAAAAAAAAAAAAAAAACCAATGAACATGAGGCAGAACACAAAGTGAAAAAAAACCCAAAACTTCAAAAAGAGACACACCCTCATGCAAGGCTACACGAGATTCCCACAGATAACAGTGTGTTAAGGATGAGCTCACAATCCCAAATGACAAAACACACTGGGGAAAACACCACTATGAGCAAGAGTCAGCAGTTTTAGACAGCCAAGAAGTTCAGAAAATAAAACCATCAGAGAGTACTCAATTAAGAGATTCAGACACTGGTTGTTTAAGACTAGGATTCTTTCTGTTTACTTGGGATCCCCAATGTACTGATCGTTAATTATTTTTAAAATCACCCACTGGGTAATATCAAAGGTTGGCAAAGACATGGAAAAGAGGGCCTGTTCTTTCTCTGCTGATGGCGGCGTAAAATTTGGCAGTAGTAATCCTCATTATTTGTGGCTTTGCTAAGTGAGAATTCACCTACCAGTGAAATGGATTTGCAACCCCAAAGTCAACACTCGCCATGCTTTTGCAGTCATTTGAAGACATGTGCAGGGCAGCAAAAAAATTTGAGTTGCCCGATGCCCTTGTTGTCAGCTGAGGTAGAACAGGGAAACGCTCTGCTTTCTTGCTTCAGTTCTCAGACTGTAAACACGTGTCTTTTTTGCAGCCTACTCAGCGCCACCCTTTTCACTCTTCTGTGCTTTTTGTTGGTGACGTCACTGCCTGCCACGTGTAGCACTGAAGTGCTGTCTAGTATTCCTAAGCATAAGAAGGTGGTAACGTGCATCGTGCAGAAAATACACGTGTCCGATGAGGTTTGTCCAGACAAATGAATAGATATTAAATCAGGCGCACAGCAATCTGGAGAAGCCAAGGCTAAGTACTGACCAATGGGTGAAAATGTTGGGACTGGAAGTTCATGGGAACTTAACCCCATGTTTCCCCAGGGGCAGTGGGTCAGTATTTGTTAAATCAGGCAACGTTACAGAGGACAACTCAAACAATGAGACTCGGTGATATTTAGGGAGATGAAGTCAGTGACTTCCTGTGTGCTACCACTCATCTCCAGGTCACAGAGGCAGAAATCCCCAAGCCTTCTGGGCTCACAGCAACCTTAGGCAATAATTTTGTCACCACTCCCCTGGACCAAAAGAAATGCAGGGCGCTTCTGTTTGGTAAGCAGTCAGGGCCAAACAACTTGAGAAGCACATCTGTCCTCTAAATCGTGCAGCAGTTTGGAAAAACAAATCCGCACGCGCTGAAAGAAAGATAATATTTTATTTCACTCTTTCATAGTGATGGCCGCTGATGGATGGAAAACGTGCACCCCTTGTCTACCCTTGGCTTTTCCGTCCTCTGGCCCGGATTGGATGCTGCCACCCTCACATCCTTTTCTGCCTCAAGTGTCCTGCCATATTTGCTTCTGATCAGCAGACGCTGCAAACCCGGCTTCGTGAAGACAAGACTCTTTGGAAGAGACAGAGCATGAGCCGGTGCTGCAACTGTGGACGAAGCTGAGCTGGCAGTTAGCCTGGTGCCCGACATGGTCAACTCTGGCTGTGTTTCTCAAAAAAAAAAAGGAAGGAACCCGTGGCATACCTGGGGGCTTGCCGTGGTACCTGCTGGGCCTTGGGTCCCACATGAGGGCCAAAAGCTCCCAATATTGGGGACCCACGATGGATTCATAATTGAACCTCGCTGAGGCTGTTTCCTCCTCCATAAAGTGACGTTTTGGAGGATTAAATGAAATGCAGTGGGGTATCCGGCAGGTGGAACTTTCCAGAATACACAGGAGTCACCCTCCCTGCTAAAATCAACTCAGGCAACTGGACACGCCATGCAGTTACTGGCAGTCTCGGTGTCCTGGGACAGCCGTAACAAAGTACCCCAGGGTGGGTGGCTTAAAACAACAGAAATTCATTCTCTCCCAGGTCTACAGGCCAAAATCAACGGTGTGAGCATGGCCGCACTCCCCGAGAAACCTGCAGGGAAGGAAGGGTCCTTCCTGGCCCCCGCCAGCTTCTGACGGTGGCCGGCCATCCTTGGAGCGCCTTGGCTTGGGCTAGGCTCTGCCTCCATCGTCACGTGGGCTTCTCCCCTGCACCTGTCTGTCTCCGTGTACAAATTTCCCTCTTCTTATGAGGACACCAGCCACAGTGGATCAGCGCACACTTTACTGCAGTTTGGCTTCTTCTTAACTAACCCCATGTTCAAAAACCTGCAAGTGAGGTCCCATCCCCGGGACCCGGGTTTAGGGGGGGGTCTGACCCCTGACACCAGGTCTCTGTGGCAAACCCTGAGCTGGGGCCCTGGTATCCTCAGAGGAGAGGCCCCCAGCCCGGCTTTTACTGTCTCCAAAGAACCCCCATCTTTGCACTGAAGGCCCAAGAAGGGCTCTTCATTTCTCCCTGCAGAAGCACCAAGCAGGCAAGTTCACCAGGAAGAGAAGAGCATGGCGGGGGTGGGGGTGGGGGGTGAGAAATCTCATCGTAGGGAAAAGAGTTTTAAAAACCACAGAGAGAAAGAGAGATAGAGACACAGAACAAAGAGGAACTGATAGAGGCTGGAAACTGAAATGAGAGAAGGGAGTGGGCGGGGAGTCCCAGGACCAGATGACTTGCCAGCCACCCACCGTGGGGTGGGGCACGCTGAAGCATTTCCATGCAGAAATATCCGGAAAGTGAGTGCCAGGAAGGAGTATCTGTGAGTAAAACAGGGAAACTCAGGGCGAGCCAGCGGAGGCGGCTGCCTGCCAGAGAGCACGCTGCCTCCTCTCAGATTCCCAGAAAAACTCTGGGTCCGGCTCTGGCCAGCGTGCTGATGGCCTGGGGTGACCCCAACGTGGCTGTCCCTCCAGGGCCGAGAAACTGCATCTCCACGTTTGGCAGCCTTGGCTGGGAGCTGATAAAAATCAGGCCGTGAAGTCTTCCTTTGAAGCGAGCAAAGCTCAGAAAGAGTCGTGACTCCTGATCGGAGAGATCCGACAGCGCCTTGGGGACTGGGGACTTTCGTAGAAACGGCAGCTGACCGGCTAAATCATGCCCCCCCCCCAAAAAAAAGGCATCCACGTTCTAATCCTGGGAACCCACGACTGTGTCCCCTCGAATGGCAAAAGGCACTCTGCAGATGGCGTGATGCGAAGGGTCTTGGTGGGGGATTTCCTGGGGTTCTGAAGATGGGGGTGGGGCGCAGGTGCCAAGGAGAGGGCCAGGACACAGCTTCTCCCTTGGAGCCTTCAGAAGGACCCAGCTTCGCCGATGGCTGGACTTCAGACCCGGGGGCCCATCGTGTCACAGCTGCAGTAGGAGAATGACAGAGGTGGCCCGCAGGCAGTGCTGTTCCATGTTGATCGAGGAGAGAGAGGAGTGGGGTGATTCAGGGCATTTGGTGTCATTGCAGGAAGAATAACTTGAAAACTGGATCTGTCCTCTCGTCTCATGCTGCTGAGACACTCCCACCTGAGCCAACGGCACCCCCAACCTCCCTACCAAAGATGGACCCCTGGGGGCTGTTGCTGACACCCCCTCGTCCCTCGCCCAACAGTATTTGAGCTCCCCTGAGAAAAAAATGCAAGTCTATAATCTCTCCCCATCTGCCTCTGCCCTTCTTTGAGCAACCATCCTCACTAGCCCAGACCATGGCAATTTCTTAGTTCCCTGTCTCACCTCCTCTGATCCCCTCCCCCAGCTGCAGCCATCTGAAGCCCAGAGGCAAGCTGACCATGCCACACATCTGCCTCTACACCCTTATTTCGCCCTTTAAGATGGGACATTCTGCACTTCTGGCCAGTCCCTGCTGCCCTGGCCCCCAGCTCATTGCTCCAGCCATGTGTGCCCTCCGATGCCTCAGGGCCTTTGCACATGCAGTTTCCTCTAATGGGAAAGGACCTGTCAAGCCCTTACCTCTCCCCTTCTCCAATGGCACCCCCTTGCAATTCATTTAAGCACCCTCCTTTACCAGCCTTCCATCCCCCACCCACCTCAGTGACTGGCTCACCTTTATCCATGCCCTGTTTTACATCCATATAATTGTGGGCTTCCTTTTGGGAAGTCTCTCTCCATGGTTGGCTTTGCCAGAGTCCCCTGCCATGACTCCTGTAGCCACAAGGAACTGAATGCTGCCATCGGCTCCACCAGCAGGGAGGTGTGTCCTTCCCCAGGCAGGCCTCCAGGTGGGAATGTAGTTCCAGGTGACCCCTTGGGAGGCTCCCAAGCAGAACACCCAGCTAAACTCCGCCAGGACTTACAACCCCAGACACCCAGAGAATCATTGTGCTTTGTTTGGAGCTGCTATATTTGCAACAATTTGCTAAGCAACCACAGAATATAAATGCAGTCTCTACCATCAAATTCTAGTCCGTGGTTTCATCCCCAGAGCAAAGGCTCATGAAACAGGTGTGAATACACAGTCAGAACTTCTCCAGAATAAGCAGAAGAATCAGCACCATTCTCTCCCGTAAGGCGTAAGGAAGACAGAACTGGGGCCAGCAGACCAAGTCCCAGATGCCACACCCACTTGGGCAACCAACCAATCACAGTATTCAACCCTCCCCATCAAGGATTGGTCCAGAGTGGACCCACATCTGCCAATCACAGTATCCATTCCTCCCCATCAGTGGCTGGTCTACAAAGGACCCACACCTGCCATTCACACTATCCATCTCTTCCCATTAGTGATTGGTCGAGAGGGGACCCACATCTGCCAATCACATTATTGATCCCTCCCCATTATTGATTGGTCCAGAGGGGATCCACATTTGCCAATCACATTATTCATTCCTCCCCATCAGTGATTGGTCCAGAGGGAATCCTCATCTGCCAATCACAGTATCCATCCCTTCCTAACAGTGGTTGGTTCACATGGGACTACCATCTGCCAATCACACTATCCATCTCATCCTATCAATGATTGGTCTAGAGGGGAGCCACGCCTGACAAACAGAGTATTTACCACCACAGTTATTGGTCCAAAGGGTTGTACATGACTTAAGCTTCTTCTTTATGAACATTATGAAACTGTCATTTTGGTAGACCCAAAACAATAGACAGTTTCAAATGCTTCAACTAATAAAAAGCAGGGAGGAAGATGCCTTCTTTCCACAGAGGCTTCTAGGTGGCAAAGATTGGCCCATGGGCCGTCATTTTGGCTACCACCAATAGGAAAGCTTGAGGTCAGGATGCCAAAGGAAGTGGGGGGGAGGTCCCACCACAGGAAAGAACTTCAGGGGAAAGATGGAATGACTGGAATCAATTGCAGGAGCCATGTTCTCCTCTGGATTGCTGAGCTACGGGAAGCAGTGCTTGCTTGGGTTGATTCAACTTGGGTTATCTCTTACAAGACCAAGATGCGCAGTCAAGGACAAAGCAGACCCGGGAGCAGTAATGTCTACAAGGCCAGCCACAAAGGAAATGCCTTCACCCACCTCTCCTGCTGTCGTCACAAAGAAAATGGCCCATTCAGCATGTTCTATGTTCTCCAGGACAAAAGGAGGGACAAAAAAGCCTTGAATAAGGTCTCTGTCCTCATTAATTATCCTTCTTGGTCGGTATAATCTTGGGACGTGCAGAGTCACAATGAAAAACAGGTTCCCCACTCCATATTCCAGGCAAAAGACCTTCCCTCGTTCTGTCTTTCTCTCACATCCCACTTTCCACCCCTCTGGTGCCCAGAAAGGCTCCTGGATCCTTTTTTTCTCTTCTGGTGCAGTGAGCCCCCTAGGAGACACCATCAGTGACCAGCACGAACGTCTGTCTGGAACTTCCAACCAGTGTGGCCACGGGGACGTCTCGACCTGCAAATCAGCCTTTCCAAAGGGGAGGCCACCTTCTCCCGGCAGACCTGCTGGCTGGCTGTCCTCCCAGAGTCTCAGCCTCAGTCATCAGCTCTCCATCTAGGAGGACACTCAACCCAGCCACCTGGGACTGTCCTTCACGTCTCCATTCTCCTTCCACCACCCATGCCTGTTTGCCTCCAGAGCCTGCTGAGTCCACCATCTGCTCCACTGAGTTCTTGCACCCATTCCCCCTCTCGCTTCTGACTGCCCTCACCCCTTCCCTGGGCTAATGGTCTTCTTGCCGACCACAGTCCTTCTCCCCCCAGTTCCACTTTTCATACAACGAGAGACACCTGCCTGGACCAGTGGGTCTCGCTTGGGGCGACTCCTGCCCTCCCACCCCCACCCCAGGACACTCGACAAGCTCTGGAGATACTTTTTGGTTGTCACAACTTGGGGGGGGGTAGCTCCTGGCATCAACTGGGGAGACCCCAGGGAGGCTGCTCAATACCCCACAATGCCCAGGACACCTCCACCCCAGAGAATGACCCAGCCCCAATGTCAGCCATGCCTAAGTGGGAAACGCCCCCCTCCAAGTTAATTATTTCGGAGGGAAGCTAACTTTGATCCCTGCTCATACCATACACCAAAATAAATCCTCTGTGAGAGAGACGGCATAAACCAGCTTCTGGGGTCAGCAACTCTCTCCCTCACATTCGGACTGTGAATTTAAACGTGGGCCTCGTCCTGGGATGTCAGCAGGTTGGAGCAGGGTCTCCTGGGGGCCGGTGGACTCCCCCAGCCCAGGGGGGTCTCCACCAGGGACAATTCTGCCCAAGTCAACTTCTGATCAAGATAAAAAGTCCATTTAGGGTAAAAAGAAAAAATGAGCTAAACCAAATTAATTATTGGGTGCTGAGGAGACCAAAAGCGAAACAAAACAAAGCCCGACCCTGCCTGTTTAGATGATTCTTTCCCTTTTTTCATTCACTCGCAGTGGAGACAGGCCTGTCTCAGACGAGCCGGCGTTTTACTTAAGAAAGAGACGAGAGGCAGGATGGCTCTGGAGGATTCTTCACTCCACTAATCTCAGGCTACAAAGTAGGATTGTAGGATTTTGTGTGTGTGTGTGCAAAGAGTGGGGATGGGAGAGAATGAAATTCAAAACCTAAGTAAAAAGAGGGAAGATGGCTGATTAAGGGAAAGGAGAGAGGACACACAAAAAAGGCAATTTCTGATGCACGGGGTCACCTTGACAGGAGGAGGCATACTTTAATTTCTGAAAGCCACACACGGGGGTAAATTAGCACCCCTGACGAAAAGGTCTAGCACCCAAGGTGTGCGTATGTAAAAAAGAGAAGGGAGAGGCGGGGCAGAATCGCTCTCCCCTCCTACAAGAAGGAAAAAGCTTCAAGAAGGATTGATAACAAGGAATCTAAGACCGCCAGGTCTGTCAGGCTTACGGTTTCAAGCATTGCCTGGGCATGTCTGAGCCTCCCCAGGGCCCCAAAGGGCCGACCGTGAGGCACCCCCCCATGCTCTTTCCCAGGGGGAAGGGCACCCACCCCTGCTGGCTAAGGCCAGCTGCACCCACCAGTTTTTCCCTCCAGTGGGCTGCAGGGGGCACCTGGCCGCTTTGGATCCATGACACCCAGCTCCTGGGACCCCCGCTGGAGCACTCCATGCCCGGGGGCGGTCCCCGTGGCCCTGGGTGCTGGGCGGTGCCCTCCAGCACTGGCCCTTGAGTATCCGTGACAAATGAACTCCATTCATTCCAGAGTCCAGAGCGCTTGGCCATCTTGTGCTGGGTAGGGCGGGGGGGGTGTCCCTCCCTCACCCACCGGCCCAACAGAAGGTGATCTGAGCGCTGTGTTGTGCACAGAGACTTGGGGGGGAGGGGGGCCTCACAATCGCTGGACAAAGCCCCAACGCCCAGGGAGCTCTGCCAGCATCCAGCCTGACATGCCAGCGTCCTCTCGGCCCGGGCATGGGAGGCGACCACGCAGGAGGCAGGGCCGTATCGCCCCCCCCAACTTGGCCGTGATGGGGTGACTCCTTCCTGGGCTGAAAGACTATCCTGAAAGCCCTGCAGTCCTGGAAATCTGGGATAAACCAGGGCAGCCCCAGACACTGGTCACCCCCTACCCGATGGTTCCCCCCTTTAATAGCCCAATGGGGGGGTCTGGACGAGTTTGGGGGTTCCCAGGGGGTGCTGAGAGTGAGGACTTCCCAGACAGAGCCAGGAGTGTCTGGGAATGAAGAACGCTTGTTCCCAGCCTACTGATGAGGCTGTGGGATTAGTCTTGAAGGTAAAACACAGTCATCAAGATAAAGAATTTTTTAGGCAATAGTTTTAAAAATCAAAATTAATGCCAAAAAAAAAAATCCAAGACCAACAAAACGTCAACATTGTACACAAAGACAGGATCGGACAAACTCACAAGTCCCAGCCCTGCGGGATACTTATCTTTGCTTACGACGTTGATATCTTGTTTGTCACATGTTCCTCTGCACCCATGTTTTACAATATTGCATTGAAATATTCTTTATTGCAATGGTTGTGTTTTTTGGAGCCCCGTACATTTTCTACCTGAGGCAAATGCCTCGCTTGCCTCACCCTAGTTCCTCCAACCCTGGAGGACAGTAACAGTTTGATAATGCTCTTTTGTTTTCTTCCTTCCCTCCCCCCCTCCGCCTCCACCAGTTGCCTTCTCTTGCTTGTTTCCTATGTGTGTGTGACAATAACTAAGTTTTCTTTAAAAAATATTTTTTAAACTTTCAAAAGTAGGCTAATAAAAGAAGATCAGAGAAATGTCTTCCTGGGCTCCCTGCAACTACGCACCTTCCCTCCATGAGCCCTTGCAGCCTCCTCCTGAGGGCAAGATTTCTGCTTTGGTGTCTACAGGCTCTAGCCCGGACTCACTTCTCAATTCTTGCCTTGGGTTTCCTAAGAAATGGACTTTGCTTCCAGGTGGGCTGTAGTTGGGAGACCCCCAGTACTTCCACTGCTTCTCCACCTCCCTGTCATCCCCTCTCTTGGGTGTGGGTGGGACCTTAGAATATGTAAAGGCCACTGAACATCACTGCCATGGTTATGCTGTATTATATATGACTCTGGCTGACCACGATGGAGCCAGATCTTGTCCTTGCTGGCTTGATGAGGGAAGGAGACACCTTGGAGAAGTCCACTCTGGGTGTCCTCTAGTAGCTGAGGTGGGCTCCAGGTGAAAGCTAGCAAAAAGCCACACCCTTGGTGTCTGCCAACAAAACACGTGACTTTGGAAGCAGATCCTTCCCTGGTCGGGCCTCCAGAAGAGAACACAGCCCAGCCAATGGTTTGATCATGAGACCCTGATCAGAGAACCCAGTTAAGTTGTTCCTGAGCTCCTGAGGCCACAGAAGCAGTGAGAGAAGAAAAGGGTGCTGTTTTAAGCCACTATGTTTGCGATCATTTGTTACGTGGCATAACTAACTGATACAGTTTCCCAAATTTGACATGCACCAAACTCAACTCCTGATGTCCCTCTCCCAGGCCAAAAACAAAAAACTGTCCTCCCACAATCTTCCCTAGCTCAAATAGAAGTTCCATTTTTTATGGTCACTCAAGCTGAAAATCCTGGGGTCATCCACCTCTCTCATATCCCCCATACAGTCTGTCCTGAAAATACTGTCAGCTCTATCTTTAAATACCTCTAGGGGTGCAAGGGTCGTTCAGTGGTCGAATTCTTGCCTGCCAGGCAGGAGACCTAGGTTCAATTGCCGGCCCATGCACTTCCCAAAAAACAAACAAACAAGCAAAGAAAGAGAGAAAAACCAACAAAAATTCAACAAATGGTACTGCAATAACAGGATACTCACATGGAAAAAGAATGAAACGTGACACCAAGCATACAGCATACAAAATATATATACATACACATAGAGAGAGAGTCAGGCCACCTCTGGCCTGGTCTAAGCAGCACCCAGGCTTGTACTTGGGTTTGCCACTTCTGTCCTCACCTCCCTTGGTCTATTCGCAACCTGATCTCACTTTTGCTCAGATGCCCATGACCTCCCTGCCCCTCTCAGGGTAGAAGTTCCATATGACCTGTCCCATCCCACTTTCTCTCCTTGCTTTCTCTTGGATCAGCAGCTCTGGGGAAGCAAGAAGCCATGGTGTGAGGGGACTCCAGTAGCTCTCTGGACAGGTCAACACAGCAAGAACTGAGGTCCTGTGAGAATCAGTTGAAGCTTCAAATTATGCCATGCCAGTTGATATCTTAACCCCAACTTCATGAGACACCCCCGGCTAAATCACTCCCGAATTCCTTACCCATGGCTACTGGAGCTAATATATGTGTGTTGCTTCAATTTGCTAAACCCAGGGCCATTTGTTACAGCCCTGTAACAAATAAATAGCTAATACACTGGACTCCAAAGTCCAGGACCTCCCTGCCTTGCTATCTATTTTTCACTTCCAGGAAACACATACTCTCTGTTCTTGGTGATCCTTTCCCGTCCTCCACCCCCAGTGTCTCTGTTGTCCTTGTTAGTTCCTCATCCTTTTGTAGTCCTGAGTCTCTGCCACGAATCTTCTCTTTGCCTTTAATGGAAGATTGTTTTTGGTTAATCCAGTGGCTTGAGCTCTCAAAGGGGAAATAGAGCTGTTGGGTTCAATTTTTCCATTCATAGGCAACCATCAACTTTAATAAAACCCAAAAGGTCATCTTTGCTGCTAGGCACCTAAATTTCTACCTCTCACTCAGCCCCTCAACCGTCTTGTCCACCTTGTTTATCTTTTTTTTTTTTTTCATTTCATTTCATTCAAAATGATCATAGTTTTCTGAATGCCACATCCCATATGCTTTCTTCACTTCCACGGCAGCCAAAGCCTGCTGATGGAACAGGCATCTCTTGTGCATCTGCAGCCTCTCTGATTTCACCCACAACTCTCGTCAGGCGCAAATCTAGCTGGGAAAACCTCCCGTCTTCCCCTGCCCCAACTGCCTGAAATAAATCACTCAGCAAGCCTAAAAGAAATTTAATAAGCTTGGTCTTTTTTTTTTTTTTTGTCTGTGAACTTTTTGTTAGGATTTCATGGGAAGAGATGTTTCTGAGAAAACTGTTTACAGCAATGAGCTCTTGGGTTCTTTCAGCTTTCTAATGTGCAGAGAGGAAAAAGGAGTTGCTGATTCTAGGAGAGGGCGGGGACATGATGAGCGGAAAAGCTGATGAACGAGAGCATGGCAAGGAAAACCCATAGACACGTACAGATTTTTTAAAAAAACATATTTTAGATCACTTACTAATTTGGGATCAGTACAATGAGGAATTGCAACCTGGAAAAAGGGCATTGGGGGAAAAACTGGGGAAATCCCAATAAATCCTACCAATATCAATCTCCTAGTTTTGGTAACTACACCATTATCCTGTAAGATACATACAAAATGAGAAGCTGGGTGAAAGGTGGACGGGGCTCTCTGTACATGTTTGCAACTAAAAGTATTCCATAATAAACTTTTGAAAGTGGAAAAAAACAATCAAAGCCTCGTGCAGATATCAGCCTTGTGTGCTTTATTTTCTGCACCGATTTCAGAGCTCCATATACTGAAATAAAAGGTTCTGAACAGCCTGCAGGACAGAGGGGGCCAACAACAGGGAAGAGGGGCAGCTATGCCGACAGAAAGCAGCCACACACAGAAAGTTCTTGGCCAACGTTTGTGGAGCGCTGGCAGGCTGAAATGAGTGGGTTTTGTCTTCCCAGTAACTTCACGATAACCCCCATTATTCAGATGAGGAAACTGAGGCTCGGAGACAAGCAAACACACACAAATACAGCATTCTTAGAATTCTGGTGACTTCCCACGCTTTGCTGTACGTCTTATCTATCACAAAATGGCCATTGCCACCCCAGGACCTGCTCTCCAGGTAAGGTAGGTGGTCAAGGTGACAAGAGGGAGGAGACGCCGAAGGAACAATGTTGGGGTCCCATCCCAGGCTGGAATCCCGGCTCCTTGGAAAGATGGAACTTTGGGGACCCCACACAGGGGGCGGCTGAGAAAATTAAATAGGAGGGAGTTGGCTGCGAGGTGGGGGCGTCACAGTGACGGCTGAGGCCAGTCCAGGGGACCCTGGGGAGGCGCCACGCAGGGTACAGAGAGCAGCCCCACTTCCACCAGGACAGAGGCCAAGGGTGCAGACAGACAGAAATCTTGCAAGCAGGGGGGTTCACATGCATGGTAATTCGCATGGACATACACCACATACCACACAACCACACACCACATAGACACAAAACCACACATGGAAACACACGACACACAAACACACCACACATCACTCAAGGACACATACCACGTACAGACACATGCTGCACATGGACACACACACACCACACACGGATACACAAGCACACATGACCACAAATATCCACACATGGCCACAACGCAGCCACAAACACTGTCACACACATGACCACACACACACAACCACACAGTGTCATATGTGATCTTACACACAGTCTCACATCCTCCCACCCAATACACAGGATCACACTCACAATCTCGCACACACAACCCCACAGGACCATACACAGCCACACAGGACCACGCACACTTGGCCCACATGCACAACCCTATACACACACCCACACAGTGTCACACAATCACACAACCTCACCCACATGCCCACCCCCTCCAGCACGGGCTAGCTGCACGGCGCAGGGGACTCCCCAGTAACTGCTTTCACCTGCCCCACATGTCCACACAGTCGGGACCCCCCAAATGGCCCTTAGACTCCTGCGAAATGAGGAGGGGGTGCCCAGATTTGGCTATTCCACCCGCGACCCCTCAGTGACTCTATGACAGCTGCCCCCTCCCCAGGCAACAGACCCCACCCCAATTCCAGGCCTTTCCCTCTCACTGTCCTCAAACCGTTTCCAAAAACTCTCGTCCTTCGCGCACATCTGTGAGCAGCGGGCAGGGAAGCGCTTTCACAGCGCCTCGCAAACACTCCGCATCCCGACCCGGTCTTTGAAAATCCGAGTTCTACCATACTCGGTCCCCTCCTCCTGGCTGAGGTCTTCTTCCTGGTTTTGGCAAAGTTAAGGTGCAGGGCCGGAGGGAAACCCGCCGCGGGGGAGGGGTGCCTGGAAGAGGAGGCGGTTCCGGGGTCCTGCGCCCTCCACCCTGCAGGCAGCGTCTACGCAGACGGCCGAGTCTACGCACACCTGCCCAGTCCCCACCGCCCCGGCCAATCGCACACAGCCTGACTCTCTCCACACAGTCCCGCCGCGTCTTCGCAGCCCGACCCCGTCTGCCCAGCCCCGCCGCGTCTACGCAGCCCGGCTGTCTACACAACTCCGCCTCGTCTACACAGCCCGACCCTGTCTACACAACACCGCCGCGTTTACACAGCCTGACCCGGTCTACGCAGTCCGCTCCGTCTGCACAGACCCGCTGCGCCTACGCCGCCCGAGCCCGTCTACACAGCCCTTCTACACACCACCACCGCATCTACGCAGTCCTACCGCGTCTACACAGCCTGAACCTGGCTATAGAACCCCGCCACAACTACGCAGCCAATTGAGGGGCAGGGAGGTGGGCGCTGCAGCGGCCCCCACACTCCGGAGGGGAAACCGAGCCCTGGCGGGCAGCTCCGGGACTCACCGCGCTCCGGGGCGTCGAGGCGACCCCCCGCTCCAGGCTCCCGCCGCGCTAGGCAAAGGGAGCCGCATCCGGGGTCTTTAGGGGCCACGGGCGGAGCGAGGCGAGGGCGGGGCCGGGGCGGCACCTGGAACCTCCCTCCACCTCCCACCCCCCACCCCCACCCCCAGCCCCCAGCCCCACCCCCACCCCACCTCCCGCCGCAGATCTGCCCGGCCCTGCGCACCCCGTTTCCTCCCGCGGGCCCAGGTCAGGGGTGACCCAGGAGGGAGCCCCCGGCAGGTCCGATCTGCCCACAGATCCTGCGAGAGAGGGCTGGGGGGTGGGGGGCGGCCGGTCGGTGCTCGGGCTGCTGGGAGGGGGGCAGCTGTGCCGGCGGCCAGGTGGAGGGCGGGCGGGCCGGGGAGCGGTGGGCGTGGCCGGCGGTGAGCCACTTGGAGATGCTGGGGCCGCGTCCCAGGAAGGAGAGGAGAGAGGGTGGGATGTGTGTGGGTGGTAACTAGACTACTTTTTAAACAAATTTTATTTTAGGTAGATTTCTTTAGAGGAAAGTTGCAAAGGCAGTCAGAGTCATCTTACCTGCAGCATGTGTGTCACCATCATTAAGCCCAAAAGGATTTCAAGTCCATTTCCTTTTAGTTTTCAACTCAAGTCCACATGCAATTTGGGATTCCTCAGTTTCCTAGGAGCTCACCCAGGACCCCAGGTGACAGTTGCCACATCCAGGGAGGTTGCTCGGTTTACATGCTTGGTGTCTTGGACAGCTCTGAGCTGAGCCGACCGGGTATGTCTGGAGGTCTTCTTGAGATTAGACTGGGTGCTGGGCTCTGGGTGCAGCATCGGCCGGCCTTTGGGTGGAGACTGGGTGGGAGAGGGCAGCCCCGAGGGGTCTGCTGAGGTAGAGGCAGTGGTGCCCAGGGCTTCCCCAGGCTCTCCTGACACCCCCCCACCCCACCCCTTGCTCTGCCCCATCCACTTTTTTGGAGAAAGCCACAAGTCTTGGGAGCCATGCCTGGTGCTGGAAGGAGAGCAATCCTGCAGGCCCACCATTGGGTGTTTCCTGGCTGCCTGCAGAGTGGTCCAATTCATTGATGTGTGCTGGGACTTGGCACAGGCAGGGATTCCACCCGGTTCTCTCTGGCCCTCACTGTGACCCGGCACTAGTAGCTGCCACTCCCTCTGCACAGAAAGGGAAGCAGGAGTCCAAGAGGCCATATAGCTGCCAGAATGCAAGCTGGGGCTCCAGACCCGGAGGGGACCCAAGCCTGGCTCTATCCCTTGCTGCTCCCTTCTTTTGGCTGTAGCTGATCCCAAGGGGCATCTGTTACCTGCTTCAAATGGGAGATTGGGGGGGGGGCAGAAGAAACCCATGGAATTCTATTTTTTGGTTGTTTGTGAATCCCACTGCTATGAACATTCAAATTCATGTTTGAGTCCCTCATTTCATTTCTTTTAAGTTCACTTTTTTCATTCATTCATACTTTCATTTATTCAACAGTCTTTATTGGGCACCTGTTTTGCTCAGGGCAGCCAGTGGGATCTTTCTAGGACTCCAGTCTTGTCACCCTCTGACTTCCCATCAGCGGCTTCCCATTTGACCCTGAAACACTAAGTCCCAACTCCCCTGTGGCCAGCTTCCTAGCCTCCTTCGCAGAACACAGCATCAACCATTCTCCTCTCCTCCATGTGCATCCCTTGGTCTCAGCTGACAGCCCTCTCCTCCAGGCAGCCCTCCTGGGTGTCTCTCCTGTGTGAATACAGAATCCCATGGTGACCCATTTCCAAGCTGGGTCACATTTAGCTGAAAACCTGCCCTTCCTCATCAGGCCAAGCCACCTGGAACAGAGAGCCTGGTACACAATAGGTGCCCAAAAGACTGACTGGTTGGATGTATAAAATAGGTGGATGGGGGAGGATGGATGGATAGGTGAGAGGATAGGATATATGGATGGATGGGTGGATAGGTGGATGAATGGGTGGGTGGACGGATGAGTGGATGGGAGGATGGGTGGGTAGGTGGGAGGCTGGATGTAAGAACAGATGGAATTTACTTATAAGATTCCTTCTGATTCTAAAGATCCACTGATTAGGATGCCACAGGATGTAATTAACTGCACTGCACGACAGAAAATGCAAGGGCTACATTGTAAATACCAAAAGCCCATGTTTAATGATCAGATTCAAACAGAAGGAAGGCAGAAAGTACAAAACAAAGTCTGGGAAGTACATTGTTGTAGTATTCCTTGACATGTGTCAAACTTCCCAAACAGAAAGCAAAATCCCCGCTTCATTGTGCCGACATATGAAATGGCTTAAATTAAGGCGCAATCCTCATGGCAGAGGGGCTCAAATCAGGCCCCTTGCCTCGGCCTCCCTCTGGAGGGTTCCATCCCAGGGTCCCAACTCCCCAAGACCAGGAATTCTCATGGGGTAGGAAGGGCTGGTTGATCCTATTCCCAGGTCTTCAGCTTTCAAGAAACACACAGAAATAGGTTTAAGGGGACTTCTTCTTTTTGTTTATTGGAGAGAAAACACGGATTCCCCCGGAGATGTGTGGCTGACAGAGGCTGTCTGCAGGTCCCTGGCACAGGTATTTTCCAGAGTGGATCACGGTTCACCCCCAAACCTTCTGCCTGGGACAGGGCAGCAAGAAAGCGTAGGACAGAGGAGAGCGAGCAGATCCCTGCATCCTGGGAGGTGAGCTGTCACTGTGGAGATGGGAGACTGGTGTCCTTTTAGGCCAATGGAAATGTCTTTCTGGGCTTGGACCTGGAGGCTGGTGGGTGGGACGAGTGGGGCAGGGGCCCTGGGCCCAGGACACCCTGGCTGACAGTCAGCAGCCTGGGCCTGGTGTCCATCGGCTACAGGGCGCACTGCTTCGAAGGGTGGTGGTGTGGCAGCTGCGAGGTGGGCGTCACCAGCACGTGCGGAGAGGTGGGCCGGGAGGACAGCCCCTGCTGGGCTCCACGCGGGCATTTCTGTCCCGGGGCTGGGAGAGAACCCCTCGGTGAGGTAGAAGGCAAAAAGCTATGAACATCCTTGCACATTCCAGAAGCTCCTTGGGTGCTCTTAAAAAAGTGCCCTCACCTGTGCTGTACACGGGGCTAGGTTAGCTGCATGGGCTGAGGAATGTCACATCAACAAGGTGGCTCGGGGAGCCTCCACGCTGAAAGGCCAAAGCACGGACCCCAGACAACAAGGCCATATGCCTGCCGGGCTGCCCGGACCAGCCCTTCCTCCTGGTGAGCAGGCCAGGCGGATGCTGTGAGCAGAAGCCCTGGCCGGTGCTCACCCCACCCTCACATCCCGAGAGGCAACGCTACGGGGATGCCAAAGCGCAGCGGCTGTTTATTGAAATGTGGAGTTGGATGCACAAAGGGCAGGTGCTCTTGGGGCTAAGTGGAGGGCCGCAGCGGCTTCTGTCCCAGAAGGAGCAGCTCAGCTGTTCGCCTTCAGACCATGAGCCCCAGTACACCCAGAAGCAGGGTCCGGGCCTCATATCCACCCCTCCCCACCTAGCTGGGGCCAACAGTTTTAGTCCTGGTGTGAGACTCCGCTTTCAATTTTCCAGACAATCCATGAAGTTTTCAGCTTCTAGGCTTAACTAGACTTAAAAAAAAAAAAAAAAAAAAAAAAAACGTGCAGCAAAATGTTTCTCTAGGGAAGCAGTGAAAACCTTTTCCTTTCTTGCCCCTAAGAACTGACTGTCTTGTAGGTAAGAAGAAAAAAAAAACCCTGAAGGAAAAACAAGAAGCAGGTTAAGCACCAAATATAAATGCATCTGGCCATTTGCGTGTTGACCATTCCTGGCCTCTCCTCGGGCAGGCGGTTCAACTCTGCACTCAGACGGAAGGTTCCACAAAGAGGAAACTAAGGCGGAAGACTCAGTGCGAGGCGGTAGAACTGGCGGCTGGGGGTTGGCGGCAGCCACGGGGGTTGGGTCTGAGCAGTGCCAGGGGGCTCGGGCAGCTGAGGCCTGGGGCATCGGCCGGACAAGAGCACCATGTTTCGGGGAGAGGGGGGCGGGCCCGACGTGCATCCACAGTCCTGGACGAGTCATCGCGTCCCCATCCTACGGCCAGCGGGGCCCAGGACGTGGCGTGCTGCAAGGTGGGGGCCGAGAGCCTCGTGACCCCGCTCACCTAGTCTGAGGCGCCAGGCTGGCCCTGATCCTGGGCTGTGGGTACGGGGGTGCTAGTAGCCGGGCTGGTGGGCTCGCAGGCAGGAGCACTGGCAGCAGCCTCTGTGTCCTGAGGCGTGGCAGGCTCGGGGGGCTGCTCAGCCTGGAGGGGCGGCCTGAGCAGTTCTTCATTAGGAGGTGGCGGGGAGGGGCAGGTGCCCGCATCTTTTGGAGGCTGTGGGCCGTCGGCTCCAGCCGGGGCCCAGGAAGACTGAGGTAGGTCTTTCTGTAAGAGAAGAGATGGCACTGGTAAAAAGGCAAGTGAGGACCCACAGACCCCGGCGCCGGCAGGCAGGATATCCGGGCCACAAAGAAGCTGGGGCAGGGGAGGGGCATCTGACGGAAACACAGCATGCATAGGGAGCAGAGTGCGGCACCGTCAGAGTCTGGTCCAGGCTCAGACAAGCGGGAAGCCCCCTGTCTCAGTGGGATGTTAGCCCCAGGGACCTCCAGGGGCTCCCGCTGACCCCAGCACCAAGCCTCAGCACCCGGGCCCTCAAGGTGAATCAGAGGCCTACTGAGGGCACAGTGAGCTGCTCAAGAAAGCCCTCTTTGCAAGGAACCTTCCAGACATCCTTCTGTCCCTTGGGGCTTGGCTTGTCTCCCTCCTCCCTCTGGCTCCTCTGCTTCTCAGAACCTTCTGGAAATAATCACTCCTTCTTGGGGTAAAGTTAACAGAGGAGCCTTTCCAAGGAGAGTGGACTCTGAACCTGGAAGGGCTCTCCTCAAGCCTCAAGAGGTGTTTACACCTGAAGCCACTGTCCCCTTTAAATGCCAGGACAGACAGAACCCAAAACACAACACAGGAACACCCCACATGACTGGCACTGGAGGGTGAGTGATTTCACACAGAGGGAGGGAACTTTGTTTATGTAAACAGTTTGCAAAGACCAAATGGTCTCAAAATGAAACATTTACAGATAGAACTGCTCCCCCCGCCCCCGCGGTGACTTCCTGAACAGGGCACCCAGAAGACAATTTCATACTTTTCTGGCAAATGCAGAAGCCCAGCAGATCCTGAAGAGTTACCGAGATGTCTGAAATTGTTCGCTCTGAAGCTGACTGGTCTCCAGCTGCCAGGGATGGTGTCCCCACTCGCCCCACCCCTTCCCTTTCCCTGTGAAGGCGCCGCCCTCCTCTAGAAGACAGAGCTCGGGTCTGGGCACTGTGCATCCCATGGCCAGTCAGATGGGGTGTTACTGTGCTTGGAAGTTTGAGCAATTTTAGAAAAGAGTAGCATCCGAGCAGTTAGCACAAATCTCCAAACACGACCGGCACCACAGCCACAGCACGCCCTGGTATCCGACTGCCTCGGCTGCCAGAGCTGCATGGGCAGGACACACGCGCGGGTAGGACACGCGCGCAGGCAGGCCCCCGAGAAGACACTGACGACCTGCGTGCTGGCCGCAGGGCTTACCCAGAACGCCAGGGGGGTTTACTCAACTTTAATTCTAGTTAGGGCTTATTGGGTTATTATGTCTCCAACAGTCATAGCAAACTGGTATTCACCGCAAAGCCGCTTCCTGTCCAGAACACGCCCAGCTCCCGGCGCCACAGGGCCACAGCGCAGCTAGTGATCAGCGTGCAGGGCACCAGGTAGAGCAGGGCGGGCTGGCCACGCTGCATCAGGGCCAGCGCCACAAACGTCACCAGGAGGCCGATGCCGTAGGCTGCAGTGGGCAGACAGGGGAGCTGTCACCTCAGGCCAGTGTCAGGCCTGACACCCCTGTCCCCCCTGCAGGAAGATCAACTGTCTCTGTGGGACACCATGATCAGACATGGATGGGGAGCACGAGGAAGAGAGGCAAGCCAAGCGCCACAGGTGGGGAAGGGGGGTAGGAAGCAGCCAGGGCCTTCCAGAACCTTCCCACCAGCTACCTCCACTAGGTCAGGCCGCAACAAGAATGCGAAAGAGGCAGCAAGGGGAGGAGGGAGGTGAGGGATGGCAGCTTCCAGGTCAAAACCCAGACAGAACCCAACAACCAGCAACTGCAGAAGAATCTGGAACTACAGAAGCAGCTCCAGAAGGAGCTATGAGATTTGTCCCAATATCTGTTGGTTATGAGCCTTTAACTAGAAAATTATTTATTTAATTAATATATGCACACAGTTTTGTGAAGTCAAATCTCTGATAACTAACCCAGGGTCATGGAAAGATATCCCTGTGCTCTGGAAATCCCTACTATCGTATCTTGGGGTAAAGGGACAACAGCAGCAACTGTTTTCCTCACCATTAAGTCAGGAAAAAATAATGCATGTATAAATATGTATTTGGAAAGAGAAAGGAAAAAGTGAGCATGTAAGAAAGCAAATGTGATTTTAAAAAATGTTAATAGGTGGCAAATCCAAAGGCAGGACACACAATCCCTATAACTTTAAGTGTGCAATTATTTCCAAATAAATAGTTACAAGAAAAAAACACTCTTTTCCTAAAAGCTTCAGAAAAAGAGCCTCTCTCTAGGGATCACCATGGGCAAGGGGCTGCTGTGTGAGCCCTGCCTCCGCATTTCCAGAGGCAGCTACGGCAAGCGAGACTTATCTGCCAATAGTGCTATCCATACATCGCAAAGAAATGACACAACAGGAGCCAAATACAGATGACCAGAGGCGTGGCCACCACTGAGGGTCTAAGTGGCCCGGGTTACTGTGAGTGATTGGGCACGGCAGCATTTGGGAAGGGAAAGTCCCCGTGGCCCCGTACACTCTTTACAGAATAACCTGGAAGCTGTGTAAACGCAGGAAGTGCTCAGGAGTGTTAGACAGAAGGAAGGGGGTGAATGGCAGCCATGGCGGTGAGGGACAGCCTGCAATGAACCCACACACTCAGGATTGGCCTGCACCCCTGGATGTGCCTCCGCACCCCCACGCTGGTGTGTGAGGGAGCATATGCAAGCCCTTTCTGCCCTCGGGGCTGACCGGGAGGTGGGGACAACCAAGCTGGTTTGGAAAATTTAAAAACAGGCCCATCTGGCTCCAGGCCATTTAGGTGGGCCTGCCCCCAGGGCCCGGCACCTACCGATGGTGCAGGCCACGAAGTAGATGCGGGAGGACTGCACGTGGATGTCGAACCTGTGGCAGTACGCCACCAGGAGCCCTGTGGGGAGGACGGGCCTTGCTGCGTGACTCACTACAGCACATGGTGGGCCACGCACAGGAACCCAAGGCCACGGTTGAGCTCAGACCCCAGCATGGGCCTCCAGCGAGGGGCCAGCCTCCACCCCTGCACTACCTAGTCCCTCCCCACCCCTCCAGCACCCCCAGCCCTCAGACCTGCTGGAACATCTTTCCCAAAGACTAGTCCCAGACACCCAGTGACCTGGACCCAGGGGCCCGTGGGCCCAAAGGTGGAACACAGACACCCCCCGGTCTAGATACCTGGCACCAAGATGTCCCCGAAGCCCAGGAGGGAGAAGGGCCGGTCGCAGAGGGCCAGAGGGGAAGAGGAAAGTCTGGGCACTTTCAGAACCATGGGCAGCTGTGGGAGAGGGAGGGAGAGCACCCACACCTCAGCCTGACGGCCTGTCCAAGGCAGGAAGGTGGCTCTGCCTGAGGGACCAAGACCCTAACCCCAGGCCCGCCAGCCCTGGCCACTGCCTCCACAGCCTGTGGCCACCTCGGCCCTCTCTGGTGGAGGAACAGCAGGCTAGGCTGGATACTTGAGGCCTCAGGGTCAAGGACGTACCTTCTCACGGGTGGCTGAGTCTGAGGGGCCGGTGGCCACTTCTACCATGATGCTGTTCCCACTCTAAACAAAAACAGGAGGTCAGGGACGGTAGCTGCTGGCTGGGGGGTGGTGGCCATGGGCTGGGGGCAGCAGGGAGCACCTACCTTGGTCAGGAAGGGCGTCACGAACACAAAGAAGACGTCATAGATGAAAAGCACCAGCAGCAGCAGTGTACAGGCCTGGGGGTAGGGGCAGGGGTGAGGGTGGGAGGGGTAGCGGTGCAGAGGCCCACCCTGAGACCCCCCACGGGCTGCAAAGCTCTGCAGCCATACCTGGACATTCCAAAGCTCTTTGAACCCGGGGTTGTGCTTGCAAAGCCCATGAGCAGATCCGTGGCTGGTCCTAGCCATGCCCACCAAGGCTCTGGGGCCCTGACCTCCACCCCCAAGGACCTGTGAGCTACCCCTCCTTCCCTCCTTGGAGGGCTAGGTATTTCCTTGTCTGGAGGAACTCTTGACTAAGCCTAAGTAAGCCAACCAGTCACTGTGGAGAAATGAGAGCTGGGGAGATGGGCTCTGAGAGCAGAAGGTCAAGCGTTGAGCAAAGGCCAGGGCTAAGCGAGCATCCCCAAGTGGCTGGGACACAGGCCCTGGGCAGAGGAGGGGCATCATGGCTGCTCCCCACAGGCCTCCCTGGCCACGCACTTACCTTGAAGGTGGGCAGCCGGATGGTCTTCAACATGTAGAGGCAGAAAGCAATGCCCAGGGCGTCCTGCAGGACCCAGGCCCACCTGGGGACAGAACAGTATCAGTGGCCAGAGGCCAGGCGGGAGGCCTAAGGCTGAGCTGCTGCCCAGGGCAGCCCCTCGGGGGAGGGGGCAGAGGCACTGCTCACAGGCCCTTCTAATTGTGACCGGTACCAGGGTCAGGATGGGATGGTCCCATGCGGCTGGAGGGTGTGCAGGACGGGACCTGCGCACCCTGCTCCCCAACACCCAGGGGCCAGGGAGGGCCTCCTACAGCACCTTCCTGTGGGTATGGCTCACTCCAGTTGACAGGGCAGAAACAGCTGTGTCCTAGCCTCCCACATGGTGACCCACAGGGTTCAGGCAGGGCAGGGGGCTGAGGAGGGCGTCCATAGGATTTGAACATTTTTTTTCAAGATACAGATTGCAAATGATTTAGAAATGGACACTGGCACCTGACCAGGCTTTGCACTGACTCCTGCCCACAAGGGAGGAGAACTGTGTCCTGGGGACAGCCTTGGGCAGGAAGAGAAGAATCTGGAATTTTCCTAATGTGCGACCCAAACAAAGCACAAGTGAGTGGCGCAGGGATGTGTCAGCCCTGTCCACAGCCAACCCAAGTAGCCTGCTGGCTGGTGAACAAACACCAGGCTTTCGAATTTTTAAGATAAACCAACTGTTGGTGTCACACTAAGGAATAACCGAGTTGAGGAAGGAGCCGCTGAAGAAAGCACATCTGCACTGGGTGCCCCCCATCCCTGGCAGTGTCTATAGCCCTGCCACCCTCCCACCTCGGGCAACCTACACAGCATGCCCGGGTCCCACGACTCTCTTCCTGGCCCCCATCCTCATGCTCTCCCTCACCCACCCTGAGTGGCTGCCATGCCCCCGTCCCTGCATCCTGCATTATGGTCAGGCCCCTCTGGGCAGGGTGCCGGGTGCTGGCCCTGCCACCCGCCTGCTAGGGAGTCACCTGAGCACTAGGTGCTCATCTGAAATGGGGGGGAAGCGCCTCCTGGCTGGGGCTGTGGTGAGGTGTGAGAAGGCAGCTGGAGGCAGGGTCAGTGACCTGCAGCAGCAAAGAGGGCACGACCGGGCGGCACCCTGCAACCCACAGCCCGCGTCCAGGAGCAGCTGGGAAAAGGCATCTGTCCCAACTTCACGTGATGGAGCGAGTTTCCTGGCTTAGATCTGATGGTAACAGTTCACTTTCTCTTTGTGTATAAAGAACTCAAAATATTTCCACTTCTCCCTTCTGCCAGGGAGATCTGTTGCAGCTCCAGATGGCGCCGGCACACGAGCAGCTAACTGCCAGGCTCAGAGCGCGCTGATGGGGCCTGCATGGTGCTCCTGAGGCCCACAGGCACCCTGCGTGGGGTGCAGCCCCTCCACCCAGCAATCAGCCCGCCAAGTGGGAAGTCGGCATCTCGGGGACACGTGGCCCCCTTCCCAGTCCTGCCCCCCCACCGTCCCCAGAACAGGGAGCACACGGGGTGGGCGTTTCCGTGCCCCTGGGCGGCCAGGGGAGCCTGCACAGAGCCAGGACCAGGAGCAAGGCTCTTATCTAGATTCCGATCGCAGGCCCCATGGCACCCGGACAGACCCCCCAGCTCGCTCCAGCCCCGAGTGAAACTGGATGCGGGCAGCAGGCAGGGCCACCGCGGCGGCTGATCAGATGCGGGTCAGTGCCTGGGGACGAGGGCCCTGGCTCCGGGGATGTGGAAAGGAGCGTCTTTAATAACCCAGGAGTTGAAATGGATCCAGGCTGCTCTGGGGCCGTGTGAGGACAGCTGTGGAGGCTGGGCCGAGGGGGGCACCCACCCTTCCAGCCCCGAGGAGGCTGCACTTACTGGTCCTCGTTGCGGAAGACGCCCCACACCACGCTGACGGAGACGCAGGCCAGTGCCAGCAGCAGCAGGCGGACCTGCGGGCGCTTGTGGAAGTAGGGCAGGCTGTTGTCGGGGACCCTGGGGGGCGGGGGGTGACAGGGCGGTCAGAGCCCAGGTGCCCGACTCCCACCCATCCATCCACGCACTCTAATTCCCACCATCACTCACACCCCCATCCCCACCCCACAGCCGTGCCCCAGACCAGACCTGAGCCCGTTTTCACCCGGCAGCCTGAGGGGCTCCTCAGCGACCACCTGAGCCCCTGCTCAGCTCCAGCCTCGCCTGACCCCATGCCCTCCCTGCTGGCCTCTGAACAGATCCTTGTCCTGTCTGACCCCATAGCCCCTGAACTACCCTCAGCCCTCACTACCACCTTTACATCCTGGACACTTCGTCATGTGGGTGAGGCCTCAAAGCCCTGAAGAGCAGGGTACCTGGCCATGACTCATCTCAGCCCTGACTAGCTGTGCCAGAATTCCAGCTCTGCCCCAAGCCCTTCAGCAGCCCCTCACCTGCTCCAGGGGAGCCTGACAGACCCATCCCCTGGATTGCAGAGAACCCTTCAGGCCTGGGACTGCAGGGGGCTAAGCAGGGCTGGCCTGCTGCCAACCCCCCTGGAGACCCTCAGAACCCAGGTAGATCCTGGTCCCTTTCCCACCCCTCCTTACTCTGCACGGAAAGGGAACTCCAAGTGACCCCTCTCTGTCACCAGTACAGCTCTTTGTTCAGCAGGATATAGGAAGAGGAGTGCTGGCATAGACGGGGAAGCCTCAGGAGACCAGAAATTGGCTTCCCAACCCTGCCCAGAGCTCCCCAGATGCCACGGTCACAGCCGTATGAGTGCCTGCTGTATGCCCCATACAGGGCCAGGTGGGCCCTGGTGGGTGATGGACAGTGAGGGGGCAGGGCGAGGGTGGCCGGAGGTACAGAGCAGGGCTCACCTGCATTTGCCAAAGGGCAGCCTCCGGACGAAGGGTGCCAGGCAGCTGTAGAGGCCGGTGGAAGAAGCCAGGCAGAAAATCCCGATGACCACATACACTGCGGGGGTGGCCAGCGGTGAGGAGGGACACTTGCCCCCAGTCCCTACCCCCACCCCGAGGCACCGTGTGTCCACCTGGGCCCGCCCACCCACTCCTGGGGGCACACCGAGGTGGTCGTAGAAGTAGTACAGCAGCACCAGCATGGAGCAGCACATAACAACGAAAACACCAATCATCACAGGCGTCACGTCCACAGCCTCATCCTCCTGCTTCTCGGGCCCGTCATCCCGCTTATGCTTCATGTACCTTCTGGAGGGACAGGACACTGGGTGTGGGACCTCCACCCATGGGGAGTGCCCCAACTCTGGCTGCCTGTCCCCTGCCTGATCCTACAGACAACCCCCTTCCCCCACCCCCTGGCATGTGGCTGATAAGCAGCTCAGAGTGAGGGGGACAGGATGGGATGGGGGGGCTCTGGCTCCCCAGAAGGACAAAGCACAATATCTGGGGCCCAAAAGGCAGACGGGGAGGTCAGCAACCCCCTGCAGACCCCTTGCTCCCATCCCAGAGAGGGGCATGTCCAGAGGAGAAAGAAAGGTAGTATCGCTTTTGAGGCAGGTGGGAAATGGGAATTTTACTTTTATCAGCCATAAAAATCCCCCACACGGGGCCACTGGGCTTAAGTGTGGCTCATGGGGAACCAAGAGACTCAGCAGGGTGAGCTGAACATTTGCCCGATGTGCCAACCCATTGTCTCCAAGCCCAGCACCGATACCAGGTGACAGGGAACAAGTCACGTGCTCCCCCAAGGACTTCCCCAGGACGAGGCAGAGCAGCTTGGAGGCCCAAGCACCTGCATTTCCAAGCAAGGAGAGGTGAACCCCACCAGGACAAGCGCCGTGAGAGCCTGCTTTTCAGGGAAGAGCTTGGAAGCGCCGTGAGAGCCTTCTTTTCACGGAAGAGCTTGGGGACACTCCCCTGACCCCTGTGTGGGGCACGAGGCTACCCCGGCCCCTTGAGAGCTTCTCTGGGCAGCAAGCAGGCCCAGGCCCACCCCACCACACCGCCTGCTTGCCGCCCGCACTCTGCCACAGGAGAAGTGGCCTGTGCGCTGAGACGCCAAGTGGGCAGGGGTCTGGGTCTCCACAGCAGACCTAAAGAATGGACTTGCAGAGACAGGGCCAGGTGCCCCCAACAGTCCAGGATCCCCACCTGCTACCTGGGCACAGGCCTTCATGGACAAACTGTGTTCCAGAGGCTCCCCAGGAGGGTGAGACACCACACACCCGCTCTGACCTGTGCCCACACTCTGTGCCCACCCCTGCCCACTCACCTCTTGACGTCCCGGCTCCCAGCCCAGTAGCCCCCGACGGCGACGGTGCCGACAGCCATGAGGAAGATGGTGACCATGTTGTAGTCCAGCACGGGCTCATCGGGTGCATACAGCGCCGCCTTCGCCGCTCGCCCGAAACTCTGCCTCGGAAAGCACACCCTCCTCCTCCTCCTCCTCCTCCTTCTCCTGGGGGCCCCGCACCTCCAACCCCCTCCTCCTGGGGACCCACCCTCTCCTCCTGGCCGTCCCCAGCCTGGGGACAGTGACTGGCTCAGTCACACTGGGATGCCCTGGGGGATGTGTGCTCCCTGGGCACTCTCATCAGTCATCCAGAAAGTACGTACTTCTGGGGGCCTCGGGTGCGCTCCTGACAATGAGGAGGCCTGCCTGGGGAGAACCACCCAGGCCAACCCCTGGGGGGTGGCACTGCCACAAGCGTCCTCCCAGGTCCAGAGGCAGGGGGTGGGCGCCTACCTTGAAAAGATCCAGCATATCTCTGTGGCTGAGCAGGGCCACGGGGATCCCAACCTCATCGTACTGTGTCTTGTTGCCTCCTGGGGGCACCTGGGGTAAAGGGGGTGGAGAAAGGCCACAGCTCACAAAGACCGCCCGAGGCCCAGCTGGCTCCCTGAGGGAGCTGGGGAGCCCACTTCCACGGGGCTGGGATGCCAGGGAGGCAGAGGCACACAGACCAGCCAATGGCCAGCAGGCCCGACCCACCGCAGCCCAGTAACTGGAGATCCAGTCCCTGTAACCTGCGAGCTCAATCCCACCCTGAGACCAACAGGGTCCCATGGGGGAACTCTGAGGCCCCGCCCAGCTGTCACCCCACAGCTACCATACAGGGATGTGTAGGAAGCTTCTCCAGGCAGATGCTGTCCAGGACAGGGAAAGCAGGGGGTAGGCAGGAGGCGGGCTGTAGGTGAGGGGAGGGGGTCCAACACCCACCGCCAAGCTTACTACCACCTGTGTGACCTGGGGCCTCCACCCCCACCACCTGCAGAGACCCTGCCTCTGACACAAACCATTTCCAGACATAAAGTATTTAATGACTAAATCCCCTTGTCACATAAGCCCTGCATGAAACCACTGTGAACTCCTGTATGTAATGAAGTTACAGCAGGCACCCCACCTCAGTGTTTTAAAGCCCCCATCTTCAGGTGCTGTCACTGGCTCATGTGGTCGTGTCTGTGCAGCCATCACAGGGCCACGAGGACTGAGGGGATGGAAACCTCCACCCAATGAGCTCAGCACCCTGAGGCTAGAAGAGCAAGGTGCCGCCCCTGCGGGCTCTGGGAGCAGGCCCCGCCCTGGCGCCCATGCAGCACTAGAGCAGCACCTGCCCTGACCACAGGAGAGAAGGGCCTGAACTGCAAATCACCCAGGGATACTCTTCCGACTACAAAGCCAAGCGTGTGTCAGGTACAACGTTCTGCTCCTTCCCAACCCTTGAGCCAGGGGTGGGGGTGAGAGCGCCCGGGGAGGAACGCCCCCCAGGGATGCCATCTAACCCTGCACCCTACCCCCACAGCCGTACCAGCTTCTCCCGGCTGACGATGAGCAGCCCTCGTGCCCCACTGCCCTGGGCCAGCCTCACTTTCTCGTAGAAGGTGCAGTTTCCACGCGCCACCAGTGGGATCCGGTTGCTGAAGCCGGCAGTGGGCAGGTCAGAGGGTGAGCAGAGCATGGAGGACGTCCAGTCCTGCAGCTGCAGCAGGGGCTGAGGGAAGGCAGGGTCAGTTAGGAGAATGCTCAGGGTACCCGCTGAGACGCAGGACCCACCCCAGGCCTGAGAGCCCCACCCCTGGCCTGACCGCCCCCCCCCCCCAGTACCCTATGGTGAGAAGACAGCACCTCAGTGAGGAAAGGCACCAAGCACACTGGGGGGGGGGGGTCACTGTGGCATCTGGAGCCCCTTCCCCAGGTCCCTCTTGCAGTCACCCACTGGGGTCTTGGCCTCACAAATGCTGGTCCCCAGGGTGAGTTGGTGTCACCCTCCCGTTACTGCCTCTGGGGGCCCTCGTTTTTAATCAAGGATCCCGAGGACCCGGGAGGTCAAGGGGGTCCTCCTCAGAAATCTCCCCTTAGTCCTGCAGCCCCTCTGCCCACGTGAGAAGTAAGGGCCGGCAGGCAGGGTGGGAGATAGGTACTCACGGCTTTGCTGAGGTCATGGGGCAGGCGGGCCCACTGTGGGTTGTAAAGGATGCAGTAGTCCCGGCCTCGGGGGTCACCCAGCTCAGACGCCACATGCACCATACCGTACTCGCAGGCCACCTGGGGCGACAAGGTGGGGTCAGAGGCCTCGCCCATGGACAGTAGGTCTCCCTATTTGGGGACGGGGTCTCTCCTTTAGGACAGGCCAGGGTGGAGAGTATGCATACCTCTCTCAGGTGAGGTATGAGCCACCCTGGCTCCCCAGTTTCCTTGTACACAAAACAGGGACCACACCACCTCCCAGGGACCTGGTGGAGTCCAAGAGGGCCCTATGAGAATCAGGGCCTGGGATCCGGCAGGCCAGCAGTAGAAAGCCTCACAGTTCCTTTCCAAGGAGGGAGACGCTCTCTGCTGGGTGTCACCTCATAGGCCAAAAGTCGAGGGCCACATGGATGTGAGGGGCCCAAAGAGGCAGCCAGCATGCAGCAAGCTGGCAGCGCCCCTCCCCCACAGCTCGCGTAGGGGTGCCTGCCAGACACGTGCAACAACCCCAGCAGCACTTCACTTTAGTGGTGACACCAGCTCCCCGGCTAAGCGGCCACTGGAAACGCCTCCAGTGCGGCAAGAAGGGGCAGTGCCGGGATGGCTGCCTCGGGGACAAGGTTGGCAGGTGCACTTCCACTCCAGACAGGTGAGCACTTCACAGTATCTCATCGTTCCAGGCTCATAGGGAACAGCAGGCCGTGGACGCTGTCCCTGCCTCAGCTCTCCCGGAGTGGGAACTGGTCACTGCAGTAGCTCCACGGCCTGAACTGCACCACCCCCGGCCTCCCCAGACAGCAGCGGGTGCCTGTGGACCCCTCCAACCTTCCTCCCCACCCCCAGCCTCCCCTGACAGCAGCGGGTGCCTATGGACCCCTCCAACCTTCCTCCCCACCCCCGGCCTCCCCTAATAGCAGCGGGTGCCTGGGTACCCCTCCAACCTTCCTCCTCACCCCCGGCCTCCCCTGACAGCAGCGGGTGCCTGGGGACCCCTCCAACCTTCCTCCCCACCCCTGGCCTCCCCTGACAGAAGTGGGTGCCTGGGGACCACCCCCAACTTTCCTCCCCACCCCCGGCCTCCCCTGACAGCAGCAGGTGCCTGGGGACCCCTCCAACCTTCCTCCCCACTCCCCTTCCGCACACTCGGCTCCAGCCAAACAGCCCACAGAGCCCCTAGCCCCACCTGCAATGGGGAGCTTCTCGGTCTGGGCAGCTCCCCAGGGTCTACCAGTAGGATGAGGGATCCCAGGAGAGAAGCCTTATGCTAGACACTGCGGGGATCCCCCAAGGTGGCCCTCCCCAGCCCTGGCTGTCTCCTAGTGCCTGCCCTGAAGAATCCCCAGGTAGAGCCTGGCTGGGCCCCAAAGGGCCAGCAATGAGGAAGGTCCTCTGGGTCCCCCTGAGCACCTGCCCAGGTACAAACAGCCAGCAACTGCCCACCTGAGGTACATACAAGGGATAGGAACACAGACAGGAGGCTCCTGGAGGTTAAGGAGGGCTGGGCCTTCAAGGGACATGGCAAAGCGGGCCTGGGGAGGGGTTCGGATCAGACCAGGGGTCTTGATGCACATGGGCCCCTGGCTCCGGGACTCAGTAAAATCACATCGGGAGCTCCTCCTGTCATGCCTGCCAACCCCCGTTTTGTGGGATATGGGCTTTTAGAGGAAAAGCCCCACAAGACCACACACATGAGCCCCAGGCCCAAGCCTGGCCCCTCCCCAGCAGCCTGCTGACCATGTGCCCCAAGCGAGGGGCTACAGGGACCCCAGACACCAGCTCAGGCGCAGTGCCTTCTCTGTCATCTCAGGCAGGAGCCGGACCCCTGGTGCCAGCCATCAAATGAGAATCAGGCCCATCCTCACTGTGCTGGTCAGGGGCACACCCAGAGAAGTTGAGTTTTGAAGGTGCCCTGCCCTGAAGAAGCTGGGCAGGGGGCCACCATCCCTGCAGCCTCAGGAGGGAAGGGAGGGCCTGAAGTTGTGGACAGGGGTGCTGCACTAAGGTGGCTTCCCACTCCCCCAGCCTCTCCCACTGGCAAACCACTGGGTACCTCTTGACCCTGAGGCAGAACTAGGAGCCCCTTCCTCCCAGACTCGCCCCAGAGGCCACCCCTCTACAGCAGGGGGCCCGGAGTCTGTGCTGGCCAGATGCCCACTCAAGTAGGTCACGGCCACAGACAGGGCCTTGCTGTCAGCAAGTCTGCTCCTCGGCAGAGGTCAGAAACCAACACCCCACAGGCCAAATGCAGAGCCCCCTGCTTCTGTAAATAAAAGTTTTACAGGCACACAGCCACGCCCTCTCACTGCTTCTGAATGCAAAAGCAGAGTCCAGCGGCTGTAACAGGGCACATGCAGACGTATGGCACCCAAAGTATCCACTGCTGAGCGCTTCGCAAGACACAGCTGCTGACGCCCATTTTGTGGGATACGGGCTTTTAGAGGAAAAGCTTTCATTGTGTAAAATGAAAATTGATAGAAACTGTTCCTTCGAAAAAGGTGACTTAAGAATACAAAACAGCTTTCACAGGTTCTCCTTCCCAAAATTTGAAGAACTGCCTTCAAAAAAAAAAAAACTGTGATTTTATCAAACCTCAGAGAAGGCAAGCTCTTGCCTTGAATAGTTTTTCTCACCTGCTGAGCTAAAAGAACCAGGGAAGGTTCTTCAAAAGGATGCAGATTCTGAGTTCTCGTACAATCATTCTGAATTGGGAGAACCGAGACAGACAGCCTTCCAACACCTCACAGCTAACACACACTCAGGGGCTCTGTAGCGGCTCCATGGACACATAAGCCTCAGGAGAGTTTTAAAAAAAACTGATGCATCAGGGCTATGGGGCGGACTCCTTCTAAGAGATATTTCAGGAAAGGGTGAAAAACAAGGATGCAGGAACTTTGGAAAAAGATGTCATGGTGGCAGGGTGAAGGGGGACACTGGAGGGGGGAGGTAGGGGCAGGAGGGGCTGTGGAGGGTCCATGTGGGGTGAGGGGGCTACAGAGGGGTGGTAAAGGGAGCTTGTGGGGGCTGCAGAGGGGATCTCTGATCAACTCAGGCCTGAGTAACCAGCCCCGCAGGCCTCTGCATCTCCTCTCACAGGCTTTGTTGTTACTGAGAAGGGGGATATAATCTGGAGAGGCCGACTCACTTGTCCAGGGTTACCAAATGGTGGCAAGTGAATGTGGGATCATCATCAAGCAATCTCCAAGACAGCCAGTCTTGGGAGTCAGGACTCAAACACCCCCGCTTCCACTGCCCTGACTCAGAAGCCAAGTGGGCAGAGCCCCAGAGCCGCAGTCAGCATGGGCTCCCTGGTATGCCTGTTGCAACTAGGCTATTGGGAGGGTAGGGCCACGTCCCCCTGGCACTCCTCAGGAGCATTCCTGGGCTCCCCATGCTCAGGGCAAAGCATGAACACCTCAGCAACAAGAGCCCTCAGAATCTGGTTCTAACCTGTCTGGCCCATGCCCTGAACTCCAGCCCTGCCTTGTGCCTTCTGCCTGCAGCTTTGCTGGGGGACCCCATTCCCTTCCTCCATTCCAGGTCCATCTGTGCCTCCTTCACAGCGACACCTCCTCCAGGGGGGGTAGGTGAGCTCCCCTCATACCTATACCACCCTATGCACCAAACATAGCAAGCCCCCTCACCAGTCCCTAAAATAAGTCATCAGCCTTCTCACCCACTGTTCCCACTGCCTACAACAGCCTCTCCCTTCCCAACCTGGCAAACTCCTACGCATCCTTCAAAACACTCCTAGGGGGTCACTGCTTCTGAAAAGCCTTTCCGGGTCATCCCCTCCATGGCATTCCCATAATGCATTGCCCATTTCCTGCTTTTCTCTCATTGGGAAGATCTTCAGAGCTCAAATTCCCCTATTCAAATTGCTCACGAACTGGTGAGGAAGGCCAGAAAACAGAGTGTGATCAGGCTACAATGGGGGAAGAAGGGGAGGGCCTGAAGCAGCTGGGGAAGAGGTATCTCTGCACTTGTGAGACTGCAGGACTTGCAGGGCCAGAAGTGGAGGAGGGGTATTTGAGGGCTATAAAAGCGACTAGAGCTCAAGCTGTCCTCCATAAATGCCTCCCCATTAGGGAGAGCTGAAAAGGGAGGGAAGTTCCCAGAGCAGCCGGATCACAAAGAAAGGCCTTTCTCAATGAGACAGGAAGCCGCTGGAAGCTCTCATCTGGAAGTGACCAGAGCTGACACACATTTGGAAAAGATTGCTCCTGCTGTGTTGCAAATGGCTTGGTAGGGGATTGCTGGGGGAAGTCAACAGTGGCCAAAGGGAGATCTGACAGGAACTACAGCAGAGAGAAGCAGACTGAGAGGAGCAGAGAGATTCGAAAGACCTTTTAAGTTAGAATTGCAAGAGAGGAGTCAAGGTTAACTGCCCACCAGCGCATCTGGAGAGCTCTTAGGGGCACTTTTGCCTGGGCTGCAGCGCTTGGGAGGAAGGGAGAGTTTGGAAAGATGAGTTTATGACAATACACATCAGCTACCTCCTTGTCCACTCTATCCTTTAGAACCAGAGCCCCTTAACGCTAAATAACAACATACTGAGCCCAGCAGGCTGGTCACTCCTTGTAGCATAGGAATGAACCCACAAAACTCTCCTCTCATCCCCCCTTTTACAGACAAGCAACTGACCCCCAAGAGGGAACTCCCTTGTCCAAGGTCAGAGAGTAAAAGGGAGCGGGGATTCGCTCCCCGACGCTGCCAGGCCTACGGTCCTGCCCTGCCTTGACCACAATCCCTGGGAGGAGTGCTAGCATCATGCCCGTTTTTGCATACGGGAAAACTGAGGCTTGGACAGGGGCAGCCACCTGCCCCAGGCCACGCAGCCGGGGAGGGGCGGACGGTGACTCCGAGACCGACAAGCGGAACCGTACAGAAGGGAGGGACGGGGTCCCGCAAACTACAACCCCGGCTGGGACGGAGTGACGCTGTAACTGGGAAGGATTTCCTCGACGGGGAAGGAGTACAGGCCAGAGAACAGCCCGCAAGGTCACGGCCGGTCCCCAGACCCCGAGGGCCGCCAGCGCGGGGTCGCGGGTCCCCGAGGCTGGTCCCAAGCCCGGGCCGGGTGGGTTTCTGCTAGGGGCCCGAGGGACGCGGAACGGGGGGAGCCGCAGCCTTCGGGACTGTCGGGCCCGGCGTGGCCCTCACCTGGGCCGCGAGAAGGAGAAAGGCGGTCCCGAGCCGCGCCAGCGCCAGCGCCGCCGCCGCCGCCGCCGCCATGTCAGCCGGTCCCCGCCGCAGCCGTCGGCCGACGTTTCCCGGCAACTCCCGGGGCGCCGGGGCGCTGGGGCGCAGGGGCGCGCATGCGCCAGAAGGCCGCGCCTGCGCAGAGCGGTGCGGGGCGGCAAGATGGCGGTGAGCGCGCGGAGGTGTGCCGGGGCGGGCGGCGCGAGGCCGAGACACGCTCTCCGCCTCACGAGGTCTGCTTTCCACACAGGACAAAGAGAAGAAGAAGAAGGAGAGCATTTTGGATCTGTCCAAATACATCGACAAGACGATCCGCGTGAAGTTTCAGGGAGGCCGCGAAGGTGAGGACCCCGCCACCCAGCACCCTCCTTGAACAATTTAAAATAAATAGTAACATCAATTATCATAACTTGCACTTAGGCAGCTCGTTCAATGAGCAGACACGGCTTTAAGCGCTTTAGATGGACTAACTCGTTCAATCCTAACACCGGGAGGTAGGTACTGTTGTGCCCATTTTGCAGACGGGGAGACTGAGGCACAAACTTAACGCAAAGTCACAGCGGCGCGGCCAGGATCGGGATTCACGAGCTCGCTTCCTTTGCGGTCTTGTCTTTCCATCTCCTGCCAGGGGGAGGGGGGCGCCCCGGGGTGGGGGGGCCGCCCCAGCACCTCACTGGTTTGCCGGCTATGTTCATGCCCCCCCTTCCTCAGCCTCACCGCAGTTGACCCTGGGGACCTGATAGGTCCTGGGCACTTCAGGATTTTGACTTGCATCCCTGGCCTCTACCCATTCGATGCCAGTGCCATGCACTACCACCCCCCATCCAAAAACGTCTTAAGTCGTTGGTAATTAATGTAGCATTGAAAACTAATACAAACGTGTTGAAAAGCAAAAGATGTGTCTCATTCATATATCCTGGCGCATGGTGTAGATTGAGTTAACATTTGTTCAAATTCAGAGTCTTACTTCTACCAAATACCTAGTCTAGCTATCACTGCGCTGCATTGCCAAATTCCCCTGGGGGGCAAATTCGCCCCAGCTTGAGAATGGGGCCCCACCTTCAGTCTCCTCTCAGAGGGCAGAGGGACCTGTTAAAAACAGAAACTGAATCTCAAGTTGCTCCCTGCTGACTCCTCTTTCTTTTTTTTCTTTTTTTTTTTTTTTTTCACATGGGCAGGCACTGGGAATCGAACCCGGGTCCTCTGGCATGGCAGGCAAGCATTCTTGCCGCTGAGCCATGGTGGCCTGCCCTGGTGACTCCTCTTTGTTTAAGATAAAAAATGGCCTGTGGGGTGGGGCGTGCAAGGGGGGGGGGGGGTGCAACCTGTGAAGCACGTGTTTTTTCTTTATCTGGAATGTTTGTACCAGAATAACTCCCAGAGTCATTCTCTTTCTCCCAGATCAAGGTTGTTGTCTCTGGGAAGCCTTCTCTGCCCACCTCCATCCTCAGGCAAGGCCCTTGGTTATAGGTTCCTGGTAGTTGCCTATCACAGTTTGCGAGTTTATGCTCCTTAATATGATGCTTAATCTTGCAGCTGACTCTTTGACTGGAATCTAAAAAATTCTACATGGTAAGTGCCCTGAGGATAGGGACCAAGTCGAGTTCTGCTAACTTGTGTGGGCAGTGGCTCTGCTGTCTAACTCTGGGTTCTGGTTCTAACCCATCAATTAGATGGCACAGGTTAGAATCCCAGCTCTTCCACGCGCTGGCTGTGGGACTTTGCACAAGTTACTATCCTCTCTTAGCCTCAGTTTCCTCATTTGTCAAATCCTTATCAGGTTGTGGTGATAATCAAAGGGCATAAGGCATGTTTAGCAGGGTACCTAGCACATAGCTTTTTTTTCTTGTATAATATATATACAAAGCAAAGAAAAAAGCAATAGTTTTCAAAGCACTCTTCAATAAATAGTTACAGGACAGAGCGTAGTGTGGGACATAGCTTTTGACCACATTTCATTTATTCAGCAAACTTTGAGCCTCAGTTTCTTTATTTCACAGGACAGATCTCCTGATCCCTTCTTCCCCAAGGTATAGGCAATTGGGTAGCATCTGAGATGTTGAAAACACAGCGCTTGAAAGAGTAGGTGCCTGGCAGAATTTGAATAGAATTTGAATCCAAATAAATGTTGGCTCAATTTATACTATGCTGGAACTGGGATATACGGATGAGATACAACTCTTGCTTTTCAAAACATTTGCCTTAGTTTTCTATGCTATGTACCAAATTACCACAAGTGTAGCACCTTAAGCAACAAATTTATGATGTCTTCATTTCTGGAGGTCAGGAGTCCAGGGGCCTCTGTCTCAGAGTCTCCCACAAGGTTGCAATCCAAGGTGTTGCTGTGGGACCACGGCCATCTCAGGTACAGGGTCCTTTTCCAGGCTCACTGGTTGTTGGCAGAATTCAGTTCCTTGAATTTGTTGGACTGAGATCCCTGTTTTCTGTCTAGTGCCCTGAGCTCCCAGTCCACGTGGCCCCTCCACCACCTGGCTGTTTGCTCCTTCAGGGCCAACAGGAGAATCTCGTAGAACAAGTATAGTTACTAGTACAATTATAAAAGTATTCTTTCAAGATAAAAGTGTCTTTCATGAAGTGTAACAATACGCTACACTAATGGAAGGGATTAATAGTAGGGCGATATATGGGGGCCCTGAATCTTGTACATGATTTTTCTGTAAACCTACAATTTCTCTAATCAAAAAAAAAGTGTCCATTCCCTTTATGGGCTCACCTGATTAGTTCAGGCCCACCCCAATTAATCCGCCTTTGGATTAACTCAAAAGTCAACTGATTTTGGAGGGTGCAAGGGTAGCTCAGTGGTAGAATTCTCCCCTGCCGTGCAGGAGACTTGGGTTCGATTCCTGATCCATGCACTTCCCCCAAAAAAACAAACAAACAAGCAAAACAAACACAAAAATTCAACAAATGGTGCTACAGTAATGGGATACTCACATGGAAAAAGAATGAAATTATTTTTCTTTTTTTTTGTATAGCATACAAAAAAAAACAGTCAATGGATTTGGGGACCTTAATTATGTCTGCAAAATATCGTCATCTTTATCACATCACTTAATCACAGGAGTGGCATTCCCATCACATTCACTGGTCCCATCCCGCACCCAAGGGTGTGCCCACCTACCACAGTGCTCCTGTTCCATGAAGGGTACAGCCCCACACAGGGGCCCACTGTGTGTCAGGCCCCAGGCCAAGACACTCACCATAAGCCTGGGAGGTAGCTGTCCTCATGATCCTCATTTTACCAGGCAGGCAATCCAGTAAAAAGACAAAAGAATTAGAGACATGTGCACATAACAGAGCCCTCAGATACATAAAACAAGACCTGATAGAACTGAGGGAAGAAATAGGCTGTTCTATAATAATAGTTGAAGATGTCAATATCCCACTTTCAATAATGGATGGAACACCTGGACAGAAGATCAGTAGGGAAAGAGAGAACATGGACAATGCTATAAACCAACCAGACCTCACAAACATGCACAGATCACTCCACCCCACAAGACATATTCTTCTCAAGTGCACATGAAACGTTCTCCGTGGTAGACTACATGTTAGGTCAGGAGTAAAATCTTAATATGTTTTAAAAGGTGCATATCACACCAACTGTCTTTTTTGGTCACAGTGAAATAAAACTAGAAATCAGCAACAGGAGGAAAATTCAAACCTAGGCAGTCAGGTGGAAGGCCACACCCTGAGCTAGCAAACCTTTTCTGCAAAGGGCCAGAGAGTGAATATCTTCAGCTTTGCAGGCCAGATTCCCTGTCACATCTACTCAACCCCCTGCAGTAAGAAAGCTGCCATAGATAACAGGTGAACAAATAAGCGTGGCTGTGTACCAGTAACACTTAATTCACAAAAACAGGCGGCAGAGCAGATTTGGCCTGCAGACCATACTGTGTGGGCCCCAGCTCTCCCTGGCCACATGGGCACCATGCCATGTGCCTGCAGCATAGTCCTTGCCTTTCAGGGGAGATGAGCAGGATTAAGGATGGGATAGAATCCTTACTTCCGCAAGACAAGACCAGAGCGGGTGGAGGAGGGGAGGAGAGGCCCCCAAAGCAGCATGGGTTGGCATCCTAGAGGAAGATGCCTGACAGATGAGAGGCGCTAGAAAGAAATGTGAGAGATAAGAGTCACTGAAAGACGCATCCCAGTGTGCACAAGTCAGCAGGCTAGAGGGGACAGGTGGGAGCACTGGCCACATGGTGAGGCGGTGGCTGAAACAGACCATTCAGATGAGGTGCCAGGGGGACAAGGGATTTCCAGGAAGGAAGGGCGGATGGGCCAACCTGTCCAGGGGCTCTCGGGTTCCTGGGGAGTGTCACTGACAAGGCACCAAGGAGGGGGACATGAAGATGCATCATGTGGCTTAGGCAGCAGGAAGTGAGCCTAGAGAGAGAAGTAGAGGCACAGCCTCATCCGGAAAGGTTCATGCCACTGGCCAAGGATTTGGAGCCTTGGCTGGGACTCAGAGTATCCATTCTATCTGCTCCTGTCAACCCTCTCTGAGCAGTGGGGTCTGCCTTTGTTCTTTGAGCTCCCTGAGTATTTACTGGGCACTTGCCTTCCGTCCAGCACCGTACTGGGCACTGGGGCTCAGCAGGATGTGGAGGTGTAGCTGTCAGCCTCAGGGAGCTGATATCCTAATGCAGGAGTCGCAGACTACAGCTCACAGGCCACATTCGGCCCACCACCTATTTTATGTTACCCATGAATGGTATTTCCATTTTTTAAATAGTTGAGAAACTAGGCAAAGGAGGAGTATGTCATAACATGTGAAGATTCCATGAAATTCAGATTTCAGTCTCTAGAATCAAGTTTTATTGGCACACAGCTGTGCTGTTCGACTGCATGTTATCTGGCTGCTTTTGTGCTCCAAGCAGTAGAGCTGAGTAGTCACAACAGATACCTGGCCACAAAGCTGGAAATGCTGACCATCTGCCCTTCATAAAGTTTGCTGAGCTCCATTGTAGTAGGAGATGGTTTGGAGTCTGCTGTCCCCATTCCCCTTACCAGACCCCATGCCTCCCTGTCCCCCAAACCTTCCATTGCCCCCGTCCCTAGGAAAGTCGTTCTATGTCTGTCTTGCCAAGGTGAGGGGTGCCCACCCTCTTTCCATCTGCAGCAGCCAGCCCGTGGGCAGAGTTCTCTCATTCCAAAAAGAAAATATTGACTTTACGCCTTCCCTTTTCTCTTATCTTTCCGGTGATTTCTACAAGCCAGTGGAATCCTGAAAGGGTTTGACCCCCTCCTCAACCTTGTGTTGGACGGCACCATCGAGTACATGCGAGGTAAGCCGTGGGACCTTGGGCTCCCCACCCCCACCAACCTGGGGTCCTTTTCCCTTGGGAACCCGCGGAACCTCCACATAAGTTAAGAACATGATGCCTTGTTGACTGGACAGCTCACGGCTGCGTTTGAGCTGCCCTGGTGGTCCTGGGCGTTTCTGCAGAGCTTCCAAAGGCCACAGTCTCGGGGACTTGAAGGTCACAGAACTATTTGGTTAAGTCACCCATTGATCTTGAAGTTTCTACAGGGTACTTAAAACGTGCCCAGCACACGTAAAGAAAGGATGCTTTGCCACTCTTCTGAAGATGGGAAAATGAAAACGCTTTAGAACATCTCTGTACCTTCCTCAGCTCCTGTCCTCCGTGCTAGGCTCCCACTGGGAACAAAGGGTCCTCGTCCCCTTACCCAGAAGACCGACTCTTGTTTCCCTGCCCCGAGTTGTCTTCTTCCTTGGTGAAATCCCAGCCAAATCCCAAGACCCTTCTCCAGACCCATCAGCCAACCGCTTCACCGGGTCAGCCCCACTGAGTCATCCAGGGGATGCAAAGCCTGGAAAATAGGGAACATCTTGCCCCTCGGCACCCCAGAAATGTGGGTCAGGCAAGGTTCACTGTCGGGAAAGGTTAAATGATTTCCACAACCACAGAGGAAGTGCCACAGGGCCGCCTGGGGGAGCCATCCTCCTCTTCAGTCCCCCAGCACCCTGTGAAGCTTAGCGTCTTGTCCCTTACCTTTCCTCCTCTCCCCCCAGGTCTTGGGCCAATCAGGTTTGGGCCCCCTGAGCTGGAACTTGGCTTGCCTCCCCCAGCAAATTACTTTCCTCATGGGAAAGGTCATTGCATGGGGTTGTTAAGAAAATTGTGACCTTCCTCTAAGAGCTTAGGTGCTTACCATGTCTGATCGGTCCGCACAAGTGCAGCTGCTGTGACATGCGCCTTCTCACAGTGCCTGGCACCCAGAGGGACTGGTACACACTGTCAGATAAATCCCACCCTCCTGCCTCACCTCACAACAACCGGTGACAGGCACCGGAACCTTCCCTGCCACGCGGGGGGTCGGGAGGTTGGGTTCAAGTAGTCGTTATTTCTGCAGCAGAGCCAGACATCAAACTGGGTCTCTGGTTTCAAATCCCAGCCCGCTTGGTATCCCCCGCCAACACCGCCTGATAACGATAATGAATTTTGATTGCCCGGTATTTCATGACAGCTCTTCTCCAGCTTGCACTCACCCCACCGTGACAGGCAGGGATGTTGGCAACCATCAGGGCTTCTGGGACTTTGCTTTTCTTCTGAGCGGCCTGCCTAGTAGCGTGGTCCCGGGAGCCCCTGCCGGCTCAGGGGCCTCTGCCTGCAATTAGTCCTGTGACCCAGGCAACTGCTAGCCTTCCCCTGGGCCTCCTTGTTCTCGTTTGGAGAATGAGGCCAGGCTGGGCATGATTATTTCCAGAGCTCCTTCTGGGCAGATCAGCTCAGGGAGAAAGGCTGTGCATCTGGGTTTCCATGTGGTCCTTGAGTGGCTGGAAGGGCTCTGACTTACTGTCCCACCTGGCAAGCAGGGCATAGCACCGTGGAGTCCTCCCCAACCGGTAGGGAGCTCCTGCCTCTGGGTACATCTCCTCTGAGGTCCCAGGGCTTCCCAGCACCCACGGGTAATGGTGGGGGCAAGTGGGAAAGGTAGTCTTCCCAGCTTCCCCTGCGATTCAAGCCGGAAGCACTTGCCTCCCCTTCCAGCTCAGCCATCCACCCCGAAGCCCCCTGTTCTCATCATGCCTGCTTGCTCCCCCACTCTCCCGGCATAGCTGCCTGACACCCCATCTGCCCCTCCCTCCAGACCCCGATGACCAGTACAAGCTCACAGAAGACACCCGCCAGCTGGGCCTGGTGGTCTGCAGGGGCACATCTGTCGTGCTCATCTGCCCCCAGGACGGCATGGAGGCCATCCCCAACCCCTTCATCCAGCAGCAGGACGGCTAGCAGGGCCTTGGTGCCAGACGAGGGCACAAGCGGGGCCCGGGTGGCACAGCTTTCTACGGACTCAGAGCTGCTCCTTCCTGCGCCACCCACTGGGACAGAAAGTCTTTTCCTTTTGTATGGATTAAATTTTTGTTTTCTTAATAAAACTGCAAACCTCAAGTGTTAGGGAGGCGTGGAGTTCTCTCGGCCATGATTTTCAGGGAAAACCTGGGTCCCAGGGATTTAATTCAATTTATCAGCTTGTGGAGCGCCGGCATGGTCTCTGCTGGTCCTGAGGGGTCTCACCTGTGAGTTGGGAGCCTCCGTCCCATGATGGACCTTTCCAGGGCACCCCCTGTACCAAAGAGAGGCGGGGCCTTCATCCAGAAGCCCTGGGGGGTGGGGGTGGTTCCAGAGGACCCTGGAGACCAGGAGCAGCAACGGACATTTTCATTGTTTTTTTCCCTCCAGAGCCACCTCCATACATGAGCCAGAGTGAACTTCTAAAACCTAGTCTGTCTGGGTCCCTTCCCTGCTTAAATCCTCATCATGACAGAACCCCACCAGCCACCCCTTCCTGCCCCTGGCAGGAAAAAAAAAGCTCAGGCTTTCCTTAGGCACCTACATGCCCCTCTTTAGAAAGGTCGTCTTATCATTGGACCCATTTTCTAAATTCTGTGCCCTTGTTAGGGCTCCCCTGTCCCCAGCTGGACTGTCTTCCCTGCTGAGAACAGGGACCGGTTCATCACCTCTGACCAGCACAGAGCCTGGGAGTGAGTCAGAGAGGACTCCCCTGGCAGGAGCCTCGGACTGGTAACCACTCACAGAGGGGGAGGCAGTCGGGTCCAGAATGCAAACGCTGTCAGATTCGGGGCCTGGAAGGGCTCACTGAATTCCCTGAAACCAGCTGGCTGCTGGGCTTATGGCAGATGGCACAGCCTCCCAGCTTTGCAGCAGCTCAGGCAGTATTAGCTCCTGGGCAGGGAATTAGTTATCAGTCATCGCAGCCAGCCCAAGCCTACCGCATCCTTCCCTGCCCGTGGCCTGGCCCTGCCTCCATCTGCCCCCTTTTTGCAGGTCCTGTTTGTGGAGCCAGAGCCCCGAACAGCTGGGGAGCAGGAGAGGCCAGTTCAGGGAGGGCGCGTTGCCGGGGTCACAGTCTCCAGGGAAGGGGCAGCCAAAGTTTGGGTGCACCCAGAATGCTGACATTTGGCCTGTCGTTTTTTTCTTTGTTTTGTTTTGTTTTTTTAATGTAGAAAAGCAGTTTATTCTATTATAAGCACTTACACAGTTAGTCTTGGAGAATAACAGGCCTGCTGGTGAAACAGGTCACCTAAAAGGGAGATGGTATCAAACTAGTGGTTTTAGGACTAACTCCTAAAAAAAAGATGCAAACTCTTATCCGGGATTAATTTTAATTTATGTTAAAAACAAATAACAGCCATTGAGTCATTCTTCTCAACTGGACAGGCTTTGTCAGGTAAAAACATACATCTTTACAACTTGATGTGGTCCCAAGTTTAAAAAAACAACCATTTCACAGAAAGGAAAGAAATAATAGGAAATAGCTCAAGAAATATACTAACGAGCAAAAATAAATGGGGAAGAGGAACATGTAAAATAAAGTTTTGACTTAACTGAAGATACCGAGAGGAGACTAGTCTACAGAGGAAAATGCATCCTGGAAAGTTAGGTATGACCGTTTTAGAGTAGGAACCTCTATGACTTCAATCTCTCCCCTATTTCCTGAATAAACACATCTTGCAGTATTCTAACTGGTGGCTCAGACACCCACCCAATGTGGCTCTATTCCTTATCCACTCTAACCTTAAGTAAGTCTGAAAAACCCGGGAATATAGCATAAGAAGAAAAATGACCACACATACATTTCCCTGTCTGTGCCTACGTAGGACCTGGGTTTGATTCTAGAAAATTCCTGAAGAAAATTTAAATATAAGTTTGTGGCTTTGCTAAGTGAAGTCCCCCAGTTAATACTTAGAAAACACCCAGTGTCTGGGCTAATAGCATTGTTGATGATAACCAACAGAGGGGTGGCCCAATGAAGTCTGTGTCTCAAAACCAGTGTTAAATCAATCTCACGGTTGAGAGGAAAAAAGGGGAGTTTAAAATCACAAGTGCAGACATATGTAGGATCCTTGTCCTGGATCCACCGACCTGCCGTAGCTTGCCATTGGGGAGCAGTCACCCCCATGCCAGTCTGACAGATTAGGAGACCATGCAAGGAGGTTACACCGAGTCTGGTCAGCGCTGTCTGCCCCAAGCCCGAATTCTCTGCCATGCATACCCAGCCAGCCTGTCTGAGACCAGAGGCCTCAGTCCTTGGGGTGGGATAGGGCTGCAGGGTCTCAGAGGCCAGTCAGATCACAGGAGGGCCTCCAGGGACCAAGAGGCAAAGGAGGACTGCTTCTCCAGATCCTGCTTATATACTGCAGGGGAGGACACCATCCCTGGCATTCCCCACACTTGCTGTGGGAACCCCCCAAAACAGCTCCCAGGCCCAGACCCTATCACCTACCCCCATCAACTCCCAGCAAGCTCACAGGACAAAAGCTGCCCTCCGGAGCCTCAGAGCCCCTCCCACCACTAGTTACGTAGCTTAGAGTGAGTGACACAGCCTCTCGGGTCCAGTTCCTTCTCTCGGTGTCTGAGCATGGGCATTGGGTATCCTCTCTGTGACTGGGGACCAGGCCAGAGTTGTAAGGGGTGACAGGAGCACAAGGTCCAAAGACAAGAACAGAATGCTGAGGGGGCCCAGGAGAGGGAGACCCTGGCTCCCTGAAGATTCAGGATTCCCCAGAGCAGGGGATAAAATGCGCCCGCTCCCTCAAACCATGTCTGCCTAGAAAGCCCCTCTGGCCTTGTTTCATTAGCATCAAAAACTTGAAATCGCCAAGCTATGGAGCTGGGGATCCTGAGCCAATTACAGACCAGCTTTTTACAAAGTGGTAGACCTCTCTGTGCAGTGATGGATTCAAGTTAGCTGCGGATTGTTTGCAGCCCCTCCCAGCTGGCAGGGGAGCCTTTTCTTCTCTCAAATCTGGGCTAGCCTAGTGAGTGGCTTTGACCACAAGGACATGGTGGAGTGGCACTGTGTGATCTCAGAGCATAGTCCTCCAGGGGGCAGTGCCAGTTTCCCAGAGGCTGAGAGGAGGAGAGCTGAGGCCTCCGAGCCCCAGCCAGCACTGCCCACCCAGGCACAGGCAGGGGTCTCAGCCCTCCCAGCCCGGCCCATCCTTCAGGTGGTTGTGACCTCATGACTCAGCCCAGGCAAGAGCAGCAGAGAAGCTTCCTAAACCCACAGAGCCATGAGAAATAAATCATCTTACACCACTAAGTTTGGGGGGATGTTTGTTACACAGTGATAGGTCACTGAAACTTGCTGACAGAGTCCTGTGACAAACTGCAAAGTGAAAACACCAACTCAAGCACAATAATACATATGGTATTTGGTGGAATGAACTGTGAGCCCCGATTTGGACATGTTCTCCATCTTGGTCCACGTTCTGGTCTCTGGTGCATGCGGACCCACTGTAAATAGGATGTTTTAAAGATGTTACTTCAGCCGAGCTGGGGCCTTACTGAATCAGCGTGGGCTTTAATCAGGATTATTGGAGTCCTTTGTAAGCAGAGTAAAAGTCAGAGAAGAAAGTTACAGGAAGCAAGAAAGCTGGAAGTCAATGGAACCCAGAGAAGGGAAAAGATGCTGTCATGGGCATGGCCTTGTGACGGAAAAGCCAAGGGCCAAGGGTGGCCGACAGCCAGCCCCAGAGTGCCGCAGTCTTTGGAGAGAAAGCAACGCCTTGATGACACCTCAATTTTGGATTCTTCCCGACCTCAAAGCCATGAGCCAATAAATTCCCCTTATTTAAGCCAAACCATGGTATGGTACTTGTTTCAGTAGCCAGGAAACAATATACTGCCATTTATTAAAAATTATCATTTAAAAACAGATCTTCTGTCTCTGTGTGTATAAGTGTGTAGAGAAAGATCCAGAACGGCCTGTATGGCTTAGGATTGAAGAAGGTGGTCAAAGCGGGACTTCAGCCTGCAGTCCAGGCTGTAATATTTGACAAGGAAAAGACGCAAGTCAGAGAGAGTATGGGAAAATAAGAAATGGAGGGGGAAATGGAGGAGGAAATGCAGGGAAACAAGGAAAGGTGAAGCAGAAGGGAGAAAGCGATGGGCAACGGGCCATGACACTGGGTCCCCCAGCCCTCACCCAGCCTCCCCTGCAGCTGGCCATGCCCTCAGGAGGCTACCCAGTGACCCCTGCCCATGCATCAGAACAGGGTGTGGCAACTAGGACTCACGGCTCCTAGGTGTTAGTGGAGAGGCAACAGGTATTCTCCAGGGAGGCTGTCCTCTGGGAGACATTGCTGCAGGGAGGGGCAGGCCCTGGCCGAAGATCACCAGGACACCCTCTCACAACGGGTTCCAGAGTCTTCTGAGGGTGGCCAAGATCTCAAGGGGGCCAACTGCAAGCCCTGACCCCTACCCCAGCTGCGTGGTGCCTGGATCTGCCAGCTTCCACCTTCCAGCTTGCTCGGCCTCCCCCAACCCCCCCGGCAGTCTCTTTCATTATCCCTGTTTACAGATGAGAAATGGGAGGCCCAGAGAGGCTAGGCACCCTGCCCAGGGTCACACAGCTGGATTCTAACCCAGGTGCCATCCCCACCACCACATCCTACCTCTGCTCCCAAGCTGTCCGAGGCTCCCAATTGCCCCACCTCGTGGGTGCAGAAACCGAGATCCAAAGCTAGTTGGGGGAGTGGGCACACATGGAAGAGAGGGACAAGTAGGAAAGAAGGAATGACTCGCCTGCCCGCCCTGGCCCCAAGAGCGTGGGGAAACTCAGTCACCCTCTCTCTCATGGCCACAGATCAGTTCCTGCTGGGAATAGCCAAAGGGGGACCTCCCTTCAGCCCGGAGCCCCAGCAAGAGGACCCAGCCATGCCATGTACCTCAACCTGTGGCCCCAAAACCCAGACGTCTGCCCGCGGGTCTGGGGCACATCGCCTGCCAACCTTAGGTCCCAACTACTACTCAAAAATAGGGAAGAAGGAGTCCAGTTTTGCCTGGACTTAGACAAGGAAATGGACATAAAAGGAAAATGGTAAACAGGGCAAACTTTGCCACTTACTGGGGGGGTGTCTTAGATTAAGAGGTTTGTTGATCTGGGCTCAGGGACACCCAGGGTCAGAGAGTGAAGCCACCCCCAGGATGCAACCCTACTGCCTCTCTCTCCCCCACCCCCGTCCCCACTCCCAACACCTCCCTCCCTGCTGCAAACCCACCTGAGCCCCCACTGTCTGCAGGAATGACTTAGATGCTTCCACTTCCTTCCCCATCACCCCAGAAGCTTGGTGGGGGTGGGTCACTGCCGTGTCCCTGCACCAGTGTCCAAGAGAGACCCAGTAGGTACTCAATAGCAATATTTGTTAGTGAATGTGTGAGTCTCAGGCAACTTTGCCTCCAGAAAACCACATTTCTAGTGTGCTAGGCACTGAACAGGGCAGGTGCAGAGAGAGGAAATGGGGACATCCAAGAAGTCTGGGGGACAGAGCCTGGCACATGGGGACCTGGAAGGCAGACGACATAGGAAGTGAAGCTTGAGACAGAGATGCCCCTGGATTCCCAGCCTTGTTGCCAAAAATGTGTCCCTTTCCCTGCTCGCACGGCTCCCCTTGACCTCACCATGAGGTGTCTCAGTGGCTCCCCAAGCTCATGCTCCCTCTTCCCAGCTTTCCCCCTCCCAGGAAACAGCTTCACAGTTTCCTCCTTGCTCAACCCCAAAACCTTGGGTCACCCTTGCCTCCTCTTTCTCACCCCCCCACACCTCATCCATCAGCAAATGCAGACAACTCCACCTGAAACATTGAAGGAACAAATAACACAATCGTACACAAACCCCTTTAGAAACTAGAAGAGGAGGGAACACTTCCCAGCATCACCAAAACATGTCAAAGACATTACCAAAAAAGAAAATAGCATACCAGTATCCCTCATGAATATAGATAGAAAATCCTTAATAAATTGTCAGTAAATTGAATCCAGCCACATAGAAAAAAGGCTGATACATTGCAACCAAGTGGTCATATGACCCAGGAATGCAAGGTTGGTTCAACATCCAAATATCAACACTATTTGCCACATCAACAGGATAAACCAGGAGTCATCTCAATTGATAGCGAAAAGGTATTTGACAAAATTCAATACCCATTCAGATAAAAAACTCAGCCTCGAGGAATAGAACGGCACTTCATCAGCCTGATCAAGGGCAGCTATGGAAAACAACAGCACACCTCGTTCTAGATGGAAAAAGCCTAATCATTTTTCCCCTGAGATCAGGAAAGAGACAACACTGTGCTAACAATCCTAAACAGCGTGATAGGGCAGGAAAACAAAAGAAAAGAAAGATCAGAAAGGAAGAACTAAAATGGTCTCTGTGCAAAATTGATCTGAGAATGTCCACTGCTGTCTCTCTCCACTGCACCCAGGGATTCCCTCACCTGACAATGATCATCTCAGCCTCCTCTTGTCTCCTTCCCCTCCCCAGACCCCATACAGTCCAGGAGCATATCACATACCTGCTCAAATCTGCCCCATCACATTAGAACAAAACCCAAACTCAATCCTTGGGGTTCTGCATAACCTGGCCTCCCTGCACTTATCCTGCCCCCCATTCCTACCCCCCTCCCCAGTCTCTGCAGTCTAGCCACACCAGCCTCCCTGATGACTGTCATGTGCACCAGGCTTGTTCCTGCCCCAGGGCCTTTGCACCAGTTCTCTGTACTCCTGAAACACTTTTCCTCCTGTAGATTTCACAAGGCCCATCCTTGCTTCCTCCAGGCCCTTGCCCAACAGCTTTTCCCTTTCCTGAAGACTACAACATTTCCATGACCCTCATTATCAACTGCAATCACCTTCTGTCGTTGCCTGTTTCTGTGCTTGCTGTGCGTATTCTCCACTCATCTCAACACTCCATGAGGTCAGGGACTGCGCCTGTCTCGGTCAACCCAGTAAGATGTCAGGTACCACAGGGGATTCCAGTAAGAGCTGAATGGAAATCCAGCCTGTGGAAAACTGTGAGACAAATGACCAGCTGCTTCCACAAATAAATTGCAAGGAGAAAAAGAAAGACGGAGGGAAGGAGACCCTATAGATTAAAAGAGACGCAGCCCAAGCATCCATCAACTGATGAAGGGATAAGTAAAATGTGGTAGGTACAGACCATGGGGTATTACTCAGCTGTCCAAAAGAAATGAAGTGCTGATTCACGCAAATAAACATATGAACCTCGAAGGGACACATATTGTATGATCTCACTGATATGAATTAATTAGAATAAGCAAACTCATAGAGTCCGAAACTAGAATAGAGGTTACCCGGGGCCGCGGCAGGCGGGTAGAGAATGGGGAAATAATGCTTCCATTGTACAGAGCTTTTCTGATTGTTAAGTTTTGGAAACGGATGGTGGTGATGGTAGCACAGCTCTGTGAATGTAATTAGCAGTACTGGGATATATTTCACTGTGGTCAAAAGGGGAAATTTTAGGTTGTATATATGTTACTAGAATAAAATAATAATAAACCATCAAACTGCATAAAGCAAATGGTGAGTTCTAAGGTAGACAATGGACTATGGTGAATAGTATAATTATGAAAACACTTTTTCATGAATTGTAACAAATCTGCCACACAAATGCAAGGGGTTAATAAGAGTGGTCTACGGGAACTCTATTTTAGTCATGATTTTTCTGTGAACCTACAACTTCTCTAATAAAAGAAAAAAGAGAAGAGACATATCAATCAGTTGCAGCAGATGGATTTTATTTGATCCTAGTCTGAACAAAGTATGAAAAAACAATTCTGCAAGACAATCAAGAAAACTGGGCACTGACTTGATGGTCAAGAATATTGAAGAATTACTGTTCATTTTTTAAAGCCTGATAATAGAATGGTTGGTTATTTTTTTAAAAATTCTTTATGTTTCAGAAATGCAAATATTTACAGATGAATTCTACAATATCTGGATTTGCTTTGACAATATCTGGTGGGAGAGTCGGGGGCAGAGGGGGGCCCAGCTGGGTCACGTGGATCATGGGTTCATGGGGCTTTGTGGGATGGCTCTCTCTCCTCTTATTTACATTTGAAAATTCCCACAATAAAAAATTAACACAACAAGTGGTCCCTTGGGCATCTGCTGGGGCCTGAAGGCATCAGGAAGGAGAGAGGGTTGAATGTAGTGGATGAACGAACTCTGTCCTAAACCCAGGATTTGTTGGGGAGGCATTTCTCCGAGGGCCTGGCTTCTGAATCCTCTCTTGCCACCCTCCCTGTCTACAACACTCTATGGCTCCCGACTGCCCTTAACATAGCTTCTCAGTGCCTGTCCCACGGCCAGCTCTCAGTGCTCCTTTCCTCGCTGTCCCCCAAACACACCATGCCCCCTTGTCACCTCCGGGCCTTTGCAGGCTGTCGTTGCCAGCTGTCCTCTTTGCCATCCCCTCGGGCCCTTTAGAACTTGCACCTGAGGCTGTCCTGGGAAGCCTGCCCAGAAGCCTTGATTTGGGGCCCTGAGTCTTCCCAGGCTGTAACGGCGGGGCTGTTTGGGGCTTCAATGTCCCTGTGCCCTTGCACCTTACATGGCACTGAGTGAATGTTGACAGGGGAATGAAAAGAGCTCACCTTCTAGATTTGTTTCCTGGACCAGACCGCCCTATAAAACTCACATGTCCATTTAGTCGTTCTGACCACAGCAGAGACGAGTTACTCATATTTGCACTTTACAGATAAAGGCCCTGAGAGGGCAAGTCGTTGGCCCAAGGTCACACAGCAGGGACGTGGGGGAGCCGGGGCTCAGCGGCAGCAGGCGGCAGGGTCTGTCTCAGCGAGTTCCCTCCACACCTCTCAGCAGCCAATGGCTGTACCCCTACATAGAGAGGGGCTCCTCAGGGCTCAGAGAGGTGCGGTTCCCAGGACACCTGCTTCCCAGCCTCTCAGGACTGGCCGTGACCACCTCCCTGGCTGCACCTGACTGCACACATCACGCCGGAGACAGGGCACAGGGGGAGGCCTCTCCATTTTAGAAGGAATGACTGCCACCAAAGGGCTCCTGCCAGCATGAGAGAGAGAGCAGGTCGGGGGGGGGCCACATCCCCCCCCAAACGCAGCCTCATCCCCGCCCGCAGCCCCCTCCCCACCCACCCAGGGCCTCCCTCTCCTCCCAGGTGCTCTGTCTCCATGGCAACACCCATCACAGGTGGCCATAACCTTGGCAACCAGGTACTACGGGCCCCCTACCGGGAGGCTTTCACCACGCCTGCACCCCTTCCCACGCTGCACTCCCCCCGCCCCCACCTCCCACAGCACAGCTCCTAGGGAGACCCACCAGGGCAGCTGCGCCCAGAGAGGCAAGGGGCTCCCTCAAGGTCACGCAGCCCCACCCCTACCTCTGTCCCACCCCCACCCCCAGCAGACTCTCAGGGCCAGGAGAGGGAAGAAGACAATGCCAGGAGCCAGAGGCAAACCACTCAAACCCTCAGAAAGTTCCCCGCCTCCTGGGAACAAATGAAGCCCTATTCACATTGCTGGATCATTCATTCATTCATCCCACAAGTATCTATGAGACGCCTCCTGGGTGCTGGGTGCTCGTGGAGACACGAGCAAAGGGAGGGCTGAGGACAAACAGGATAAATTAGCAAATTACATGGTATCTTAACCATCTTAACCGGGAGAGAGGCAACGCCGGTGGGGGGTGGGGTGGGGGCAGGGCAGGAGGTGGGGGGAGTCGAGAAGGAAGCCAGGGGCCAGCCAGGCAGAGAGCTGCGGGTGGGGAGGGGGTAGCTGGGGGGGGTGTCAGGATGTTCAAGGCAGAGGCAAAGACCCCAGTAAAGGCCATGGGGTGGGGGTGGGGGGTTCCCTGGCCAGGCTGCTCCAGGTCTCCCCCCACCCTTCAGCCACGTTTCCAGAACCAGGACCAGAAGCCAGCAGAGCCCCCACGGGTCCTGGTGTGCCCCTGTGATGGGGGGTGGGGGGTGGGGGAGTCTCGGCAACCCTATCTGCTCTCATCCTCATTTTACAGAAGTGGAAACTGAGGCTAGAGGGGCTCCCACAGTCCCACGGGCAGGAAGTGGAAGGACCTGGGTTAGAGCCCAGGCTCTCCACAATCCCCCACCCCACCAAGACTCATCTCAAGGGTCCCCTCCTTGAGGAAACCTGCCCACCCACACCTCCTGCACAGGCTTGCCTCCCCAGCTCCCTGCTGCGTCTCCCCCACTCCCCCACCCCCGCATCTTCCCCCTGCGCTTCCTTTCCCCCACCCCGAGGTCACCTGGCACTGCCTGGCCCTCTTCTAGCTCTGGGCTGGCCATGGGGGTTGCAGAACCCGGGAGGGGAACCATCCCCCCCACCTTGTCTCATGGGGGCCTGGCCTGCGGCCTCCCAGGAGGTGCTTTCTGGGCCTCCCGCCAATGCGACAGTCTGGGAACGGAGCCTGCTTGAGTCACAGGTGGCCGGGCCGACGCCAAGCCACCATCAGAGCAGCTAGGAAGACACAGCAGGAGCGGCAGGGGACAAGGAGGGGGGGCCACAGACCGCCCCAGGGGAGGTGGGGTAAAGCAAGGTCACGCGCCCAGGCCCCCCAGGTCCCCAAGGCCTCCACACACCCCTTGCCGGGGACAAACGGCTGCTCTGAGCCTTGGCTGGCGCAGCTGTGAAATGGGGAGAATAATAGCATCCACCTGGTGATAGTGGGCTGCAGCAAGGGCAAGAGTTTAGAACGGAACCTGGCACCTGGCAAGGGGCAGGGGTCAGGGGGAGGCCCCTGCACCCCCCCCACACACACTACAGGAACGCCCCACCTCCCAGGCCGGACCCCACAGCTTGAGAGTCCAAGGGCCAGCACTCAGCTCCTGCCCAGCGCTGGACAGGTCCTAGGAAGGCCCTGTCCTGGGGGTTCAGGACACCCCCAAAACTGGTCCCACTTCCAGCCGCCTGCCTCGCTGCCACTCCGAAGCCTCAGTTTCCCCACCCGAGGAACGAGTGTAGGGACCCTTCCTCTGACAGTTAATGATTCCAGGGTGTCTGACCCTCCCTCTTATTGAGATAGCAAAGCATGGGGGTGCCCTCGGGCCCCCAAACTGCTCACTGTATATAAAAGGCTCATCGCTTCACAGATTTTCAAGGCGAGCTTGGCAGGTGCCAGCCCTGTGCTGGACTCTGAGCGTGAGACAAGCGAAAAGACCCAGTTAGACACGTGTACAGATGACAAACCACTCCACAGATGGATGAAGGGACAAGCACTCCAGATGGGGGGAACAGAACATGCAAAGGCCCCGAGAATGGAGGGAACTAACACGTTTGAGAAAGCCACTGCAGCCAGTGTACTGGAGAGAATGAGGGGGGGGTGAGGGGACAGAGCACAAGCAGATGTGAAGACTGCCCCCAGCGGAAGAGGTTGGGGGGCTTGGGGTCCAGGTGCTAGATGGTGGATGGTGGGGGCCTGGTCGGGGGCAGGGGGGCAGCAGGGACTGCAGCAGAGGTGGCAGATTCCAGAGGGGCAGGTAGAGACAGGAGAACTAGGGGACTTGGGGAGCCCCCTGTTTTTCCTGCACCAGGGTCATCAATGGGGCATAGGAAGAGACGCCCTAAGACCCACGCAGGGGCTCCCCACCCACGCAGGGCGTCTGTCACCCACACTCAGCCTGGCCTGGGCCCTCTGCAGACCCGCAAAGCCGGTGCCCGGGCGCCCCTCCCTCCCACCTTGGCACGTGGCCCTGACTCGGGGCGCGCTGCCCCCCCAGCCCCCGGGCACCTGCACCCACGTGTCCCCGCACACCTGGGGGCCCTGAACGCCCCCCACCCCCCACGCCACCCGAGCCCAGGCCGGGCCACACTCACCGCGCAAGCCGCACGCGCGCCTCTGCCGGCCTCCCCCACCCCCATCCCTCCCCCAGCGGAGCGCAGCGCGGGGCGCACGGCCGCAGACCCCGCGCGCCACCGGAGAGGGCGGTGTCGGGCGCGCGCGGGGGGCGCCGGGCGCGCGCGGGGGGGCGGGGGCGCGCACGGCAGAGCCCGGGAGGCGGCGGCTGCGGCCGAGGTTCGTGTCGGCTCCGGGCGGCCCCCGCGCCGCAGCTCGCGCCGTGTCCGCGGCGGAGCCGCCCAGGTGAGTGGCCGGCGGGGGGGGCCCGGCGGGGGGGCGCCCCCAGGGTTGGGGATGCCCGCTCCTCCTGATCTCCCGCGCAGCTCCCCGCCCGCAGCTCCCGTCCTCACCCTCCGTCCTCATCCGGGGTGGGGGGCATCACCCGGCAAGCCCCTCCCGGGGCGCACCGCTCAGCGGCAGCCCCCAAAAGGCCCCCGGAAACTTTGGGGACCAAGTCCCCATACGGGGGTCCCCGCTCCTCTCCCGAGGCACCGAGGATCGGGGAGCTGGGTGGAGGGTGGATATGCCCGGGAGGATGTGACCGGCTCATGGGGCTGGGGGGATTGTGCCGGTGAAGGCTGGATCAGGATAGGGGGTTCAGCCGGAGCCTTCCTATCCTGGGAGGTGTGGAGCTGCCAGGTGGGCAGGCGAAGGGGGGTTCGGGGTTCCCGCCTGACCTGCTCCCTCCCTGGAGTTGGGGACAGCTCGGCCTGGCAGGGAGGGATTTGGGGGTGCAGAGCTGAGCCCGCCCCCTGGTCTATGTGCCTGGGACCAAGCTGCACCAAGGTTTGAGGGCTGGGATGAGCTCTTGAACCCCAAGACTGGGCCTGGAGTCCTCCTCCGGGCTCTGGGGCCTGGCCCAGGATGTCACTGAGCCCCATTCAACAAGTTGGGGGGAAGGCACCTTGTGCCCCAAGATGGGCAACTAGAAAAGACCCAGTTTTTACTTTGGGTTCCTCAGCATGTGTCCCAGGTACAGAAGACGTGGGTATCCTCTCCCCATCCCACTCCCAAGTTCTGAGAGATCAGAATGTCCAGGGGAGGGGGTCAGGACCTGAGACTCTAACAAGTGCCCTGGTGAATCCAGGTGAGGGGTTGAGAACCTCTAGCTTCTGGTGGGGGGTGGGGGTGTCTGATGGGAAGTGGTAGTGGGCCGTGGACGATCTGGGGTTGGGGGATTGGATATTTGGGGCCAGCAGAGCCGTGAGGCCTGGAGCACCCAAAGAGGGCTCCCTGGAGGAGGTGTGGAGGCCGGAAGGATGTGCATGCCTGAAGGTGGAAGATGCAGGGTCTCTAACGAGGGCGGATGAGGCTGGGTCAAGACCAGATGAGGGAGTGGGGCGTTGTGCTGTCAGGGACTGGGGCTAGAGCGGGCTGGGGGTGACTTGTTTTGCCCTGGATCCCCCTGGATCCAAGAAGTAGCCAGGAGCTGAGTGGGAAGACCTCACAGGTTGCCCGGACAGCCACGGCTCCTGTTGGCAACAGGGATGACCCAGAGGCAAGATAAGAATCCCCCCGCCCACGCTTTTCTGTCCCCATTCCAGCTGGTGACTTCGGGCAAACAACATACCCTCTCTGAGCCCCGCTTTCCTAATCTTTAAAACAGACGTGATCGCAGGATTTGCCTTCCACAGGATCCATTCCATGCAACCGTTCTGTCCTTGTACTGGTTTCACACCAGCTCTGCCCTAGACCTGCTCGGCCTTGGTTTTCACATCTGTGAGATGGGGGTGGCCCCTCCCCCGCCATTATGATCCAGAGGTGCCTCACTGGGTGGGAATATAAAGCAGATCTGAGGTGGCGGTTTGATTTCTCTTCCCACAATGCTGTCATCCTGGTGTTCCTGAGTCACCAACCTAGTCACCAGGTAGGGAGCTCTCTGCAAGCAGAGCTTGTCCCAGGTGGGCCCCAGCAAGCCACCCACTGCCATGCACCAGCCCCAAGCCTCCAAAGTGCACCCTCTGCCCTCCAGGGGGGGCACTGGGATTCAGTGGAAAGGAGCTGGCATCAGACCTGACCCAGGTTCAATTGCTGCCCCTGTCCAAGTGAGCTGGGGACCACTCTGACCCTCAGTCTCCTCTCCAAAATCAACCTCCTTGTTCTCACCCTCAGGGCTGGGGGAATGGGTAAGCAGTCATGGTATACAGTAATTACCCCAAAGTGGTTCCAGATCTAGAGGTCCCACCTGCAGAAGTACCAAAAGTCCTGTGCATAGGCTGGCAAGGAAAATGGGTCAGAAGGCCCCCAGCCCCCCAAAGGGTTAACAGGGACTAACAACGGGCAGAGGCTAATTAGGGCTTAATGAATTGTCAAGGATGAAAACCCCAGGAGGGTCTGGATCTAGGACAGAGAATGCACCAATCATGGGGGACAGTGTGTCCCCAAAAGTGGGCCGGGCACTGCCTGGGGCTGGGCCCTGCCTCCCCATCTGCCTTAGAAGCTTGAGTAGGGGATGCTTGGAGAACGCTGCCATGTTCTCCTTGCTCCCGCTGCCCCTAGACTGCAGGAGGGGTGAGGCTGAGGGTTGCAGCATTGGGGAGGGGGGCCTTGGAGGCCCTGGTTGGCCTGGGGACAGAGAGACAGCTGCCAAGTCCCCAACATCTTGCCCCTCCCACCCTCCCTGTGGGTGCAGCTGCCACCTCCGGGGGTGGGGGGTGGCGGCCAGGCTTAGCCTTGCCTGAGGGAGGCTTCAAAACCCTCTGGTTTGGAAGAGGATGTGACAGCTGGACTTCCCCAGGGAGAAAGCCCTGCTCAGAAAAAAAGGGGACGGATGGGAAGGGGCGGGGGGGGGGGGGGGTGTGTGTACCCAGACAGCACAGGAGGGAGCTGGGCTGCCTGTAGCCAAGGGGAGGGGCCCAGGTAACCCCACCCACATTCTGCCCTCTTCCCCTTGGGTTACCAGGCTGATGGAAAATTAATCCAGAAAGCTTTAGGGAAGGACAGCTCAGGGTGTCCCCATTTCCCAGTTCCTCCCATGCTAAACATATTTTGGGGTCCCCAAATCTGACATTTTGATGTTGACACCAGACGTCTTGGGGAACCCAGCACCCCCCACCTCCCAGGGCCCCCAGGAAGCAGGAGCATCGCCCACCCTCCCTCTTGGAGACGGCACAGAGCCTGCCTGAGTTTCCTGGGGTGCTGCGTGATAAACTGCCGCAAAGCTAGCGGCTCCAGACAAATGGTGCTTACTGTCCTCCTGTCCTGGGGGCCGCAAGCCCGACCCGGGTCTCACGGGGTCAAAGTCAGGCTGGGCTGCCGGTGGGGCTCGTTCCTTCCCGAAGCTCCAGGGGAGACCCCGCTTCTTGCTTTTTGCCACTTCTAGGGGCGCCCGCATTCCTGGGCTCGTGGCCCCCGCCTCCATCCTCAAAGCCGGCGGTGCAGCAAATCCCAGTCTGACTCCAACGCTCCCACCCCTCCCCCCCTTATAAGGACCCCTGTGATGACATCGGGTGTGATGAGATCAGGACCTCCAACCCAGAGAGTCCAGGAGAACCCCCTCCCCCATCTCCAGACCCTTCATTTTCTCCCATCTGCAAAATCCCCTTTGCCATATAAGGGGACATGTTCACAGGTCCCAGGGACCGGGACGGGCTGTCTTTGAGGTGGGGGGGGGGGGGCGAGCATCATTCTTCTGAACCCAGCTTTATTTTCCCCATAGCATTTCCCTCCACGTGTCGCTCTTCTTGCACTTACTTATTTTGTCTGCCATCCAGAGACAGACTGGCAGGGGCTTTATCTGTTTTGCTCATGGCTGATTTCCTAGAGATCTAGAACAGTGCCTGGCGCAGAGCAGGTGTCACCAAAAATGCTCGTGGAAGGAACAGATGAACGAATGAGGCTAAGGCTTTATCCGGGACAGGGTGTAGGGCTTGGGACTCCTGGCCCCAGCCGGCACCCAGGCCTGGATCCCGGTTTGCCAAGTACCTTCTCGTCCCACTTGTCATGAGCTAAGGCGGCCGTTAGTCCCGCTCGGTCCTTTTTGGAATGGGGAAACTGAGGCTCAGGGCGTTAGAGCCTCTGCCCAAGGTGGTCAGGCTCAGAAAGGGACCTGGTAGTCCTGGCACCGGAGTGGGTGAGAGAGAGAGAGAGAGAGAGAGAGAGAGAGAGGTGGATGGGCCTGGAGTTCCCTTCAGCCTCCTCTCTGATTCTGTGCTTCCTTTATTGGATATTTTTGAGCCCTCTCGGCTGCCCAGCCCTGTGTGTGTTGGTGGTGAGGGGTAGGAGAGAGAGATAAGACAGTCCTGGAGGGGGCAGGGGGAGACTTCTCAGATCCCGTGGCTTACGGTGCAGGAATCTGCCCACACTCAGCCAGAGACATCTTTTCAAACCGCAACTCAGATCCCATCATGCACTTGCTCTAAAGCCTGCCATGGCTCTCCATTGCCCTTAGAATCAAGGCTGACCACCTCACCGTGGGTTCGACGTCCTGGGTGATTTTCCCTTTGGCCCACCCCATCTCCCACCCACACCACCCACCCCAAGTACAGACATGCCCCCGCCCTCGGCCCCTCTGCTTCTCAAAATCCAAGCTTGTGCCCAGCTCAGGGACTGTGCCCTGGCGGGCTCCTCCGCCTGGAACACTCTTAGGGAGCACCTGCTAATGAAGGCAGGGTTTCTTTTAAATTTTTTATTCTGGTAACATACATGCAACGTAAAATTCCCCATTGTAGCTGTCTTCAAGGACACAGTCCATTGGCCTTCACATTTGCCATGGGGTGCCACCATCCGTGGCTGATGCATTTCCACCCTGTTTCTTTGGGCTGACAGTTGCGCTTATCTGTGAATATAGTAAAAACGTATCGAACTGCGTACTTTAAATGGGGCAGGGGAATGTGCCCCCCAAAAGCAGGGCCTGTATCTGCCATGCCCAGCTCTGTGGGGGGCAAGAAGGTGGAGTCGAGACCTGGGGTGCAATTGGGTCATGGGGAGCCCATACCCGAGCCAGCAGTATCCCCACCTCCTACCCTCTGTGGTTCTTCAAGGAAGCAGTGAGGGGATGGGACCACCAGGAGGGCAGTCCCCGGGGGCCCACATTTTTCAAAAATGTCCATCTCTATCTCTCCAGCCTCAGTGTCCACCGCTCTCTTCTCCAGCCGTCCCCGCATGTGCCCTGCTCGCTGCCATCTCCACGGCTCCCTTCTCACCCACCTGAGGCCTTTTGCACGAATGTCACTTTCCCAGGACATTAGAAAATTCCTGAACCCCATCGTCCATCCCCTGGCTTCGATTTCCTGCACCTGGCACAGGCGAGGATGCATTTGTCCCTTCACCTCTGCCTGCCTCCGTCGCCTTCAGGAAGGCCCCAACGATTGCACTGAAATTCACATACCACACGTGACCATTTCAGAGTGGACAATTCCGTGGCATCGGGGGCAACTGCAGTGCCGTGCAGTCACGGCCTCTGCCTGGTCTTGCAACTTTCACAGCCCGTGTCTATTAGCTGTCATCCCCATCCCCTCCTCCCCCCAAGCCCTAGAGAGCCAGCCACGAATCCACTTCCTGTCTCAATGAATTTGCCCATTCTGGACATTTCTTATCAGTGGGGTCATATGATATGTTTCCTTCATTATCTGGTGCCTTTTGCCCAACACAGCATCTCTGAGGTCTGTCCATGGCATTGTGTGGAACTACTTGCCGTTCCTTCTTACCATCGTATTCCATTCATTGTATGTCAATGAATGTGGCTACCACGAGCCAATTGGTTAGTCCCCGGTGCCACCTCGGACGCCTGTGTCTACCCAAGCAGGGTGACTTATGTTGCTTTGCCTCTTAGCACTCTCGCCTGTAAAGTGGGGGTGACAGCAGGACCCCCCGTGGGGCAACCCAAGTGCCGTCCTCAGCCATCATCATCTTCATCATCACCACCATCGAATTCACAGCCCAGGAAGAGACACCAGCGTGAAACAAGGGCTTAGATTGGCACTTCAGGGAACAGAGTCCAGGCCTGGGGCTGGGAGACAGCAATACCGGGAAGTGACATTGAGGGTGTAACCAAAATAAAGTGAAGGAGAGAGAGTGATGCTGGTCTCTGGGGAGCAGATGGAAGGTATGGCCTGTGCAAAGGTCCTGAGGCAGGGCAGGGCCTAGCAGGCTGGAGGACCTGCAAGGAGGCCCATGTGGCTGGAGCAGAAGGAGCAAGGGGGAGGAGGGGAGGGTATTGCAGGGCCTGACGTGGGCTTTTATTCTAAGGGTGTGAAATCCCCTCCAGCAGAAAGGATGAGCCAGGCAGCTCTGCCCCCATACGGAATCTGTTTGGCATTTCCTTAGTCTCCTGGGGCCGCTATTACACAGGAGATGGGTTGCCTTGAGCAACAGGCATTTATTGTTTCATGGTTCTGGAGGCTAGAGGGTCCAAACCAAGGTGTCAGCAGGCCGTGCATTCTCCAAAGTGGGCCGCGGGAGGGTGCTGGCTTCGCAGCAGTCCTCCCTCACCTCGTTCTCCTGCTTCTGGCTTCTGGCTGTGTCCTCATTTGCTCTCTATAAGGCCTCTCGGATTAGGACCCACCCTGGTTCAGTCTGGCCACACCTTTGCAAACATCTTCAAAAGTTCCCCTTTGCAAATGGCTTTCCACCCACAGAAACACGGATGAAGCCTGGAACATGTCTTTTCTTGGGGGAACAGGATTCAATCTTCAGTAGAGGCCGAAAGTGTCCCCTCCTCCAGACGCGCAGCCACTGCCCACATCCCCCCTCCCCCTCGGGGCCCACAGCGCCCGGAGAGAGAATGACCTAGGAAAACAGCCTCTGGAGGGATTTGCCCCATGGGAATGGGGAGACGAGGGTTGCAGCACCTGTGATGCCCCAGCCAGGACCCCAGAAAGTTCTAACCAGTGGGTGTCCTTCACCCCCGGTTACTCCCTCCCTCAGCCCCCCACTGTGCCCCCCAGCTGAGGACAGGACAGCAGGCTGTCGACCCCACCCAGGCACCGGGAGCTTCTGGGCATCTTCGTGGCGTGACCAGGTTCTTGGTTGCAGCACTTTTCTTCCTGCCACTCCCGAGGCTCTGCCACGCAGTGCGTGCATTCTCAGACTTTTTGTGGGGTGGGCAAATGCTCCGGGACAGCCATAACAAAGTACCCCAAGCTGAGCAGCCTAGAACAACAGGAAATTATCCTCTCCCAGTTCTGGAGGCCAGATGCCCAAAATCAGCTCCCTCTGGAACCTGCAGGGAAGGGTCCTTCCTGGCCTCTGCACGCTCCTGGTGTTTGCCGGCTGTCCCTCGGGACCCTTGGCTTGGGGCCGTGTCCCTCCAGTCTCTCTGCCGCTGCCTTCTATGTATGGGGCTCTGGGCCCAACTTCCGCTTCTCACAAAGACCCCAGTCACATTGGATTTACCCTACTCCAGTGTGTCCTCATCTTAACTAATCACTTCTGTCAACACCCTATTTCCAAATAAAGTCCCATCACATTCTGAGTGTCCAGGGGGATGTGAATTTGTGGGTGGCACTATTAAACCCAGTGCAACCCCCCAAATCTAGAATTCGGTTTGATTCTTCAATTTAATTTTGCCATGACAATTAAGCTGTCTGTAATTGTTTAGCCCTTGATTTTTTCCCCCCATATAGCCAGCAGCCATCTTTCTCTATCGGCACATGCAAATCTCCCTGTGTCTGGCTGCGTATTTGGCAGATCCCCTATTGGTGGACACTGAGGTTAGTTCCTCTTTTTCTTTTTTCACCATATCACTACACCTTAGCCATCTTTCCCTGTCAGTACATATAAATCTCCCTATAGATATGGGCTTCCATCTTTCCCGTCAGTACATATAAATCTCCCTATAGACATGGGCTTCAATTTATTCAACCAATCCCCTATTGATGGACACTTAAGTTAGTCCAATTTTCTTGCTGTTTCCAACAGCACTGCAGTAAACCTCTTTGTTTGGGCCACTCCTTGCCCATGCATGAGTTTTTCTCAAAGACACACCCTCCCCCACAATAATCCCAAATAGCTTCCTTATCACCCATTTTGCAGATGAGAAGACCGAAGCAAAGCCCAAAGATGAGAAGGGATCTCTTCAGAGTCACACACACGTGCTCATGGCATGGCGGGGTGCAAATGCAGGTGTTCTAGTTTGCTAGCTGCTGGAATGCAACACACCAGAGACAGATTGGCTTTTAATAAAAGGGGATTTATTTTGTTCTTTAGAAGAAAGGCAGCTAACTTTCCACTGAGGTTCTTTCTTACGTGGGAAGGCACAGGATGGCCTTCTCTCCGAGCCTCTGGGTTCCGACAACTTTCTGCACCTCCAAAGGCCTGGGCTGAGCTGCGAGTGCTGAGATGAGGAATGCCGAGCTGCTTGGGCTGTGCTACGTTGCGCTCTCTCATTTAAGCACCAGCCAATTAAATCAAACATCATTCACTGCAGCAGGCATGCCTCCTAGCCGACTGTAGATGTAATCAGCAACAGATGAGGTTCACGTACCATTGGCTCATGTCCACAGCAACAGAACTAGGTGCCTTCACCTGGGCAAGTTGACAACTGAATCCAACTACCACAGCAGGTCTGAGGAACTGCCACCAGGAGCACCCTCTCCTTCTTGGTGAACCCCCAACCTGTGGGAGTCTAGAGACCTGCATTCCCCAGCTGCAGTGCTGTGTGACCTTTGCCAGGTCACTTGCCTCTCTGAGCCTCAACAGGCTCATCTGAAAAAACGCAGGGGGAGGATGGCTGAGCATCCACATGACAAGTTGTGGTCTGAGGGCATGTGGTGCCACTGAAAGTTTACCAGAGACCATGATAGGGTTTTATTAATGACTTTCTTATTTATTAAGTGCTTACTTTTTGCAATAAGCTCCTTACACACCTTGAACCCCCCAACCTTGGGGTAGTGGCTCATTTCACCCCATTTACAGACAAGGGGAACTGAACTCCGGATGAGCCAGAGATTTGAGCTCACACAGTGGCCTGGATCTCCCCTTACTTGATGAGAACTGTCCATAGCACGGACCTGGGCTCTGGACACAACCAGCAGATCAAACAAACCAACAAAGCTTCCATCGGTTTTCTGGGCCGCAGCCGGCCCTGAGCACAGGGAAGAAGGATGAAAAACTGGTCCAGCCGCAGCCGCCTCTCCAGCCCCCTCTCCAGCCCCCTTTCCAGAAGCAAGTGCCGTCTCTTGTCTCAGACCTTTCTGGCAGCCACCATCTGGTGACCTGCTGACCCAGCGCAGCCAGCATCTTAATGCTCAGAGGACCCTGCCAACCCCATTGACAGGCAGGGAAACTGAGGCTCGGGAGTGGGTGCTGATCAAAGCAGGGGTGGGGACTCGCCACTGCCCCAGTTACCCCACTTGTGGGGAGAGGGGCTGCTGGTGGACTCAGGGCAGAGACTAATGATCCAACAGAGAAGTCATTCAAATTCCCCTGGCCCAGGGAAGTAGCCTTCAGCCCTCTGCTCCCCGTAACCCTACTGTGGTAGTTAGATTCAGTTGTCAACTTGGCCAGGTGAAAGCACCTAGTTCTGTTGCTGTGGACATGAGCCAATGGTAGGTGAATCTCATCTGTTGCTAATTACATCCGCAGTCGGCTAGGAGGCGTGTCTGCTGCAATGAGTGACGTTTAACTTAATTGGCTTGTGCTTAAATGAGAGAACGCAATGTAGCACAGTCTAGCAGCTTGGCATTCCTCATCTCAGCACTTGCAGCTCAGCCCGGGCCCTTGGAGGTGGAGAAAGAAATCACCCCGGGGAAAGTTGTTGGAACCCAGGGGCCTGGAGAGAAGACCAGCAGAGACCATCCTGTGCCTTCCACGTAAGAAAAGAGCCTCAATGGAAAGTTAGCTGCCTTTCCTCTGAAGAACCAACAAAATAAATCCCCTTTTATTAAAAGCCAATCCGTCTCTGGTGTGTTGCATTCCGGCAGCTAGCAAACTAGAACACCTACTCTCCTCCTTAAAGAATTTAGCATGTACAAATCCCCTGAACGACCTACAACCCGTCTTTGGCGTTGAGCAAACAGTTGCTTGTTTCATTATCGCCTTAATTCTTCAAAAGGGGCCCAGGAAGGCAGAAGCTGCCTTCACAGCCATTTAGCACCAAAGAAACCAGGCCAAGGGGAGCTGGAGGTGTCTAAGGGGCTTCAGCTGCTAAGATGCCAAAAATAGCTGCCCAGCAAAGGGTGAGCGGCCAGACAGATACAGCCTCAGAAGCTGCCATCTGGCCTCTCTCTCCCCCGCTCTGGCCCCCAGGCTCTGGGCTGCAGCCAAGCAGAGGTGGGGGCCAAGGGGGTCGGCGAGCTGCTGGGAGAGATGGGAACAGCCAGGAAGGGCCCTGTTTTAGTTTGGTAATGCTACGGGAATGCAATATACCAGAAATGGAACAGTTTTTTATAAAGAGGGTTTATTTACATGTTTGCAGTTCTAAGGCCTTAAAAATGTTCAAATTCAGGCGTCCAGGGAAAGATTCTTTGACTTCAAAGAAAGGCTGAATGGCATCCAGGATTTGTCTGTCAGCTGGCACCTGAGGTCTGTCCTTAGCTTCTCTAGGGCAAAACTCAGGGTTCTGGCTTATTTAGCATCTCATAGGAAGGTACATGGAGATGTCTGCTGGCCCTTTGCTCTCAAGTCTCATTGCTTTCGGCTCCCGGTTCCAGTGGCCTCCTCTCTGAGCTTCTGTCAGCACGCCAAGCATCTCCAAATGTCTGAGTCTGTGTCGGCTCTGAACTCTTTCCCTTGGCGTCAGCTCTCTTAAAAACTCCAGTAAACTAATTAAGACGTGCCTTGAATGGGCGGAGTCACATCCCCAACTAATCAAAAGGTCATACCCACAAAATAGGTGTGGCACATCTCTATAGAAACAACCTAACCAAGAGGTTCCACCCTAAACAATAAGTCTGGGCCCACAAGAAGATTGGATCAGAGTTGAAAGAACATGGCTTTTCTGGGGTACACAACAATTTCAAACCAGCACAGTCCCTCAAAGGCCTCCTTCCCTCTCAATTCCAGGGCTCCCCATTATCCCACCCCGTGCACCCCCTACCCCTCGCTCACCCTTTTGCAGCCTCTGTGGCCACCTGCTCGTGCCTACCACAGGGCCTTTGCACCAGCTGTACCTTTGCCTGTAGCTGTCTGCCTGGGACACCCACGAAGACCTTCCCTGCTCATCCTTTGGGTCAACTCAGATGTTCACCTCCCCAGAGACACCGTCCCTTGTCTCCTGGCTGAGGCACCCCCTCCTTTGACCCTGACCACCTTCTGTCCATCCATATGTGCTGCTCCCCTTCGAAGCCCACGAGGCCACATCCTGTGGCTTCTTGCTTATTCCTACCTAGTTCATGGCCTGATGTTGATCAGGCAGGTTCTATGTCACAGGCATAGTTCTAGGTGTGAAGCTGACACGCGCACAGAGAGGCCTTACCATCCAGGTGGAGGAGACAGGCTACTACTTGGGTTTTGAGATCCGCTGAGATTTCAGGTGATGGTCGGACCTATGTAGGTCAATGGACAGGGGGAGGACAGACAGTGGGACAGGAGGGAGAGATATGTTAGCTACTTAAGGCCTGTCAGTCTGGGGGACATCAGGGTCCCAGTAGGGCAGAATCTATACTAATCACAAACTGGTATACAGTAGGTGCTCAATGAATGCTTGTTTAAAAAATTTTTACATTGGGCGGGCCACGGTGGCTTAGTTGCAGAGTTCTCGCCTGCCATGCTGAAGACCTGGGTTCAATTCCTGGTGCCTGCCCATATAAAACAAAAAATTTACATTATATTTGTAAGATTTCTCTCTAGTTTGATATGTGCTTTTTTATATTGCAATTTTATTGAGATGAAAAATTCACATCCTATAAAATTTGCCCTTTAAAAGTGTACAATTCAGTGGGTTTTAGTGTAATTCCGAGTCTGTGCACATAGAATGTTCCAGAACATTCCCATCACCCCAAAAAGAGATCCTGCCCCCTTAGCAGTCACCCCCATTCCCCCCTCCCTCCAGCTGCTGGCAACCACATGTAGCTTTTGTCTCAAGGAATCGGCCTCTTCTGGACATTTTCTTTCACCGGAACCCCACAATATTTGATCTTTTGTATCTGGCTTCTTTCCTTGAACATGTTTTCCAGGTTCACCACCACACCTGGTCTGTACCAGAACTTCATTTCTTTTTACCTGCTGCCCATTATCCCATTGTAGGACGACCTGGCTGTGCTTCTCCATTCTCCGGGGGTTGGGACAGACACTTTGGGTGGTTTCCCCTTTGACTCGTGATTGCCAACGCTTATGTCCAAGTGTCCCCGTCCTGTGTTTTCATTTCTCCAAGAGCGAAACGGCTGGGTCTGATGGCAGAGAACTGCTTTCCGGATGGATGCACCGCCGGGGGTCTGGGGCTTGGGTTAGGGGTACGGGCGAGACACACACACACACACACACACACACACACACACACACCGGGGGAGGCGTGGCAGTGGGGGAGGGAGTTCAGAGCTCACGCTGCCTCTCCCTCCCCGCGCCCTCAGGTTACCCAGGAGGATGGTGACGCGGCCCTAAGCCCCGGCCCGGCAACATGGCCCTCTGGCTGCACGTCCTGGGACTGCCCCTCCTGCTGCTGCCGCTGGGCCCGCCGCCCGCGCGGGGCTGCCCGGCCCGCTGCGAGTGCTCGGGCCCGCCGCGCGCGGTGACGTGCGCCCGCCGCCGGCTGACCGCGGTCCCCGAGGGCATCCCCGCCGAGACGCGGCGGCTGGAGCTGAGCCGCAACCGCATCCGCTGCCTGAACCCGGGCGACCTGGCCGCTGTGCCCCTGCTGGAGGAGCTGGACCTGAGCGAGAATGTCATCGCGCACGTGGAGCCCGGCGCCTTCGGCCACCTACCGGGGCTGCGCATCCTGCGGCTGCGCGGCAACCAGCTCAAGCTCATCCCGCCCGGCGTCTTCACGCGCCTGCACAACCTCACGCTGCTGGACCTGAGCGAGAACAGGCTGGTGATCCTGCTGGATTACACCTTCCAGGACCTGCGCAGCCTCCGCCGGCTCGAGGTGGGCGACAACGACCTGGTGTTCATCTCCCGCCGGGCCTTCGCGGGGCTGCTGGCCCTGGAGGAGCTCACCCTGGAGCGCTGCAACCTCACGGCGCTGTCCGGCGAGTCGCTGGGCCACCTGCGCGGCCTGGGCGCCCTGCGGCTGCGCCACCTGGCCATCGCCACCCTGGAGGACCAGAACTTCCGCAGGCTTCCGGGCCTGCTGCACCTGGAGATCGACAACTGGCCTCTGCTGGAGGAGGTGGCGGCGGGCAGCCTACAGGGGCTCAACCTGAGCTCGCTGTCGGTCACCCACACCAACATCAGCGCCGTGCCGGCCGCCGCCCTCCGGCGCCAGGCGCACCTCACCTGCCTCAACCTGTCGCACAACCCCATCAGCACCGTGCCGCGGGGCTCCTTCCGCGACCTGGTCCGCCTGCGCGAGCTGCACCTGGCCGGGGCCCTGCTGGCCGTGGTGGAGCCCCAGGCCTTCCTGGGCCTGCGGCAGATCCGCCTCCTCAACCTCTCCAACAACCTCCTGTCCACGCTGGAGGAGAGCACCTTCCACTCGGTCAACACGCTGGAGACGCTGCGGGTGGACGGCAACCCGCTGGCCTGCGACTGTCGCCTGCTGTGGATCGTGCAGCGCCGCAAGACCCTCAACTTCGACGGGCGCCCGCCGGCCTGCGCCACCCCGGCCGAGGTCCGCGGCGACGCCCTGCGCGCCCTGCCGGACTCGGCGCTCTTCGAGTACTTCGTGTGCCGCAAGCCCCAGATCCGCGAGCGGAGGCTGCAGCGCGTGGCGGCCGCCGCGGGCGACGACGTCCGCTTCCTGTGCCGCGCCGAGGGCGAGCCGGCGCCCAGCGTGGCCTGGGTGACACCCCGGCACCGCGTGGTGACCGCTGCCGCCGCCGCCGCCGCTGGGGACGCGGAGGGCCGGGCGCGCGTGCTGCAAGGGGGCACGCTGGAGATCCGCGACGCGCGGCCGCAGGACAGCGGCACCTACACGTGCGTGGCCAGCAACGCCGGCGGCAACGACACCTACTTCGCCACGCTGAGCGTGCGGCCGGCGCCCGCTACCAACCGGACCCCGGGCGAGGGGCGCAACGAGACACAGGCGGCCGCGCGCTTCCCGCTGGACCTCACCACCATCCTGGTCTCCACCGCCATGGGCTGCATCACCTTCCTGGGCGTGGTTCTCTTCTGCTTCCTGCTGCTCTTCGTCTGGAGCCGCGGGCGCGGCCAGCACAAGAACCACTTCTCCGTGGAGTACTCCTTCCGCAAGGTGGACGGGCCGGCCGCCGCCGCTGGCCAGGGGGGCTCCCGCAAGTTCAACATGAAGATGATCTGAGGGTCCGGGTGGGTCCCAGTCCCCGGCTGCCGCCGCGTCTGCGTGACCATCTATGCACCTTCCAGCTGGGAGACGGGCAGGGCTTGGGTTCCGTGGGTGGGGGTGGCTGCCAGCTGGCTCCGGGCAGACCTACCCACCACCCCCACGCCCCTCTCCAGGCCCGGGTGACCTTCAAGACGCCCCTTTGGCAGCTTCTCACGTATTTTCTAAAGGTTTCCACCCGCGTCTTCCTGCCCTCGCCGACTCCCAAGCCCCGGGCGGGAGGGCTGGGCTCCCTTCCGCCACCCCGGGGCGGGGCCCGGGGCTCGGACCCCACAGCTCCCACCCCGGATGGACACAGCTGCTGCCCCCGGCCGCAGCTCACACCTGGGGGAGACGGTTCCCACCCAGGAGTCACTGACGGCCCCCCTCCCTGGAAAGCCCTACACCACACACCCAAAGCACACACTTATCCACACGTGTGATGCACACACACAGAGTCCCACGGTTCATAAGTGGAACACACATACCTCGCACCTAGCTCATGCCGCGAGCACGCAGGGCTCTCACGAGAGGATGTTCTCGGCTCACACTCAGACACACACCCTCCACGCTAGGATAACCAGAGTTCATATCTAGGACATACAGCTCACACCCAGGGCACAGTCCATTCACACCCGGGTCACACTCAGCTCACACCCAGACACAACTCACACCCGGATCACTCACAGATCACGTCCAGGACACAGCTCACACCCAGAAACACACACTGTGCCCCAGAGCTCACACCAGGAGCACACAGGGCTCTCCCTGGAGGGCACACAGGGCTCACACTTGGAAACACACCATTCATGCCGGGGATAACCAGAGTTCACACCTAGGATATGCACAGTTCACACCGGGTCGCTCACAGCTCACACCCGGGACATGAACAAGTTGCACCCAGGACACACTCAGCTTACTCCCAGCTCCTGCTCAGCATCCCCTGGTGGGACCCTGAGGCCCAGCCTCAGGTCTTGCTGAGCAGGTCAGGCCCACCCCGAGGGGCCCAGCACACACCTGCCCCAGCTCCCTTCCTGCTTGCTCTTGTCCACGGCCCCCAGACTCCCCCACACCAGGCCCCCACTGGCCGGCTGGGAGAAGCCATTCCCCCTTAGTGGCCTCTACCTCCCTTCCAGATGCCACTTGCTTCCACTCTTGGGACGGCTGATGAGGATTTCTCATGGGCTATCCCTCTGAAACAGGCCAGCTGCAGTGACCTCCAACCCTGGGCACCTACTGACCTAATGAAGCTGGCCCTGGACAGAGCCCCGGGGGCTAGTGTGCCCAGGCCAGTGCTCATGCAGGGAACAGGACCAGAGAGGGCAGGGGCTTCCAGGGCTTCTGTTACATTCACTAGCATGGGGCAGCGATGGGGACCAAAGCCAGGGAAAAGGTGTAGGCCACAGGGAGCCTGGACCCAGGTTCTGGGCAGGAAGTGACAGAGGGATCTTAGCCTCTGTGATTTCAGAGGGGGCGGATGAGCTAGGGCCAAAAGTGGACTTCATGGGCAGATTGTGGCTCAAATTAAAGAACTTTCCAAGGTCAATGCTCTGCAGATGGTGAGCTCCTTGTCACTGGCAGTAACCAAGCAGGAGCAGGGATTTTGCAGAATTCAGATACCAGACAGGGACCCCCATGACCCAGCCTCTCCAAGCCCAGTGCCTACACCCACCTCATCTCAGTCAGACAATGATTAGGCATTGTCAGGGGAAGGGGCTCAGGAAATGTATGTCCTCAGTGTCCTCATGGATTTTGTAGGAAGGCTCAAAGCCAGTTCCGCTCCCACCCGGTTGGATGACCTCGCTGGTAACAGGTCCACTCAGACCCTTGGTGTTGTCATCTGTGAAAGGATCTGAGGGTGCCCATTGCCTCATGCACAGAGGCCAGCCCATCTCCTGAATCCTGGATCCCTGAAGGCCCTCCTGAGATGAGCCAGAAAGAAAGCCGGATCAATTCTGGAGGCTTTGAACAAAAGATTCAAACTGACCTCAGAAGGGGACACCAGCCTGTTGCCACTCAGGCTGTGGCTGGGACCATTGGCCCTGCCCCCACAGCATAGACAGGCCAGCGGGACCGAGTGCCATGCTGCGGGGCACATTCACACAGCATCTGATCCCCGTGCCCAGGTCTCCCAGCTAGGGTGGAACCCCTGCCCCCGACCCCACACCTGGCAGGATATCACAAAGGGCGAGAGGGACACCCTGCAACCCTAAACTCTACCCTGATTTTGGCAGATCTCTCTTTTTTTTTTTCTCCCTTAACATCCTCTTGTCTTAAGTTGCCATGACAACCCCAAGGGACCCCGCCCCCCCCTCCAAATAAAACACAGACACACACAAATGACATCCAAAGTGCCTTTAGCATCATCAAAGACGGGTTGGGGGTGCATTCTCAGCAGCTTTAGGGTTTACAGAGTGTCAGCGAATTTGGATTTCCCAGCCCCTCTTCTCCCAGTCTCCTACCACCCTCCTGCTGTACATGGTTGGAATCCAATAAAAAATGAAATCAATCTGATAACTAACGTCAGATTCTTTAATTCCTGTGGGACGAGGAGGAGCAGGAGGCAAGGCTGGGGGATAAGGGGAGGCTGGGGTCAGGACAGCTGCCTGCCCCCAGCCCCAGAGCTGACCCTGAGTCCCAGGGTGTTTGTGGAATGAGATTAACAGGTGGGGAAAATGCTAGTGGCCACATGTCAGGAGCGCCCACTCTGTTCCCAGCACTGTTCCAGGTGCTGTGGGTAGTAACTTCCCTTCATGCTGACCATCAGCCCAAGAGCTGGGTCCTGTTACAATCCGGTTTTACAGAGGAGCAGAGGGAGAGTGGGGGTATGGAGGGGATTTTCCCATAGTCTCCCAGCCCTGGGGGTGGGAGTGCCTGAAGCAGAGCTGGGCTGTCAGGGAAACTCCCCAAACCCAGACCAGGGGCAGAGCCCAGGCAGGGAAGAAAGGAGAAGTGAGCACAGCTCCCTCCTTTGTGCCTCCTGGAGGGAGGGCAACTTCCTCATTTGGGGCTGGCAGGGGCGCAGGGGAAAGTCTCACCTCTTATGGCGGGGAGTCCCATGACAGGTGGGGGAAATTGAGGCAGAGCGGATCCTCCCAGCTGGAGGCAGGGCTCAAACCTCATTGGCCCCTGGTATAGAGGGAGAAGGCTACACTCTTTCTGGAAGGGGTTCAACTAAAGCCACGGCCAAGTGCAGCCCCTCTCGGGACCTTTGTGCCACCAACACGACCCTCTCTGGGCCTCAGTTTCCCCTTTGAACATGGGAAGCAGGCTCCTTTCTCTCCCCGCCCTGTGGGAGACTAAAGCAGAACAGAGACGTAAATTAAGCATCAGAGGCTACGAGGTGGCGCCTCCATGCCTGACTTCAAAGAAGCCTGGGGGGTTCTGGGGATGGGACCCCATGAAATCTCATTTCCACCTTCCCTCCTGCAGCAAAGGCTCTTCCAGGCGCTGTGGGTAGTAACTTCCCCGCCTGGGTTGTGGCGGGGTGGCATTCAGCAGCCAAGGTCCCACTAGGGTGGATCTAGAAGATCGGTGGCTGAAAACCCCAGGAGGGGACCCCTCAAAGGGTCCCCCAAAAGACAGGTGGGGGGTCCTGAACCTCTTCGCTTCAATTTCCCCTCCCAGATGAGGCTGGGGTGCTGGGTGGGCTGGCCCCAGTTCTCCTGCCCTGCAAGCGACCCCCACCTTTCCCTCTCACTCCCCAGCCCCCTTCTCTCTCAGTCAGCCCCTTTCCAGATGATTCTCCAAGCCGCATATATTTACTTGTCCCCTCCCTTCCTTCCTGGTCACCGACACTGTTCCCACCCATGGGCTGTGGCTTGGGGACCGAGGAGAACAAGCTCGGGGATCCTTTGCAAGGTCAATTAAGGGGGTCCCGGGGTATTTCCTGCCTTCTCTGGACCTCTCCCCAAAGAGAAACAGAATGAGGACCCCCAGCAGGAAACTCACACAAACTATTTGCCTTCATGGGCCTACTCCGGGGTCCTGGCCGAGGGCCTCCCATGGGGAGGTTTTCAGCCTGTGCGCACTGGATTTTCACTGTTTGTAGTTTTCCACTTATGACAGTTCCACATAGAGTGTCTTTTTTTTTTTTTTAATAAATGCAATGATTCCACTAAGAAACACATAGATGGGGCAAATTTCTAGAGATAGAACGTAGATTCCAAGTTACCAGGGGCTGGGGGGCGGGGCATGGGTGTGGAGTTAACACTTCACGGGTGCAGAGTCACTGTTGGGATGATGAAACCGTTTCGGTAATGGGTGGCGGTGATGGTGACACCACATTGTGAGTGTGGCTAACGCCACCGAGGTGTACACTTACAGATGCTCCAAATGGGAAATTTGATGTTGTATCTGTCGGCGCAATGAAAATTAAACCCCAAATCCACGGAACTGTACAATGCAGGAGCGAACCCTAATGTAAAGTGTGGACTTTAGTAAATAATATAATCATAATAATATTGGTTCATCAATTGTAACAAAGGTGCCACATGAATGCAAACGATTAATAACAGGGGTAAATTGGTTTATGAAATATACTGTGCAAACACAGGTTTTACAATGATCGTATGGATGCTTTATTTAAATCTGCCTACGGTTAAGCTCACTAAGATATCCATTTTTTGGTGGTTCTAGTGTTTTCTTAAATAAAAATATTTTTTAAAGAAATTAATAACAGGGAAAACTGGGTGTGGGTGGTACATAGGAGCTTTGTACGTTCTACAAAATCTTTCTGTAAACCTGAAACTGCTTTAAAAAATAAAAAAGGGTACACGGGTGGTTCAGTGGTAGAATATTTGCCTTACATGTAGGAGAAGCGGCTTCGATTCCCAGACCATGCACCCACCCCCCAAAATAAATATATAAAAATAAAAAAGAGGGATTCAAATGGCAAATTGTATGACACATACACACAAACACACACATACACACACTACCACAACTTAAGAAAAAAAATTCATTTAAGGGGTGGGGAGGAAAGTGAGTGAGTTGATTAATCTTTTATTTTACTCCAGCTAAAGCGGCTGTTCATGAACCAGTGAGTGGGAAACTTTCTTTTGCACTGGGGCACAGAGAGGCAGGGGTTGGTGGCGACTTGGCCAAGGTCACACAGCAAATCGGAACAGAACTGATTCTGACAGTCTGAGGGCTCTGGGAGGGGCGGGGCCGTGTGCTGGGGGCTTCTCAGGGGGTCACCAGAGAAAAGAGCCTCCCGGGTTGCATTTCACTGGTTGCATTTCACTGCTGTGGCCCCCCGCCCTCACCTAAGATGGGAAAGTCAAATGTATCTCACTCCCCAGCCTCACAGGGCTCCCAGCTCCCCTTCGAGGCTCCCCACCCTGCCACCAGCCCTGGAGTTTATTGCTTTGGGGTCAGTCTTCCTTCTGCCCAGAATGGATTCCAGGTCCACCCTGTCCTTGGATGGCAGGCAGGGTGTGTGGGGCCCCCTGGGAGGTGGGGAAGTGCTGCCGGCAGCCCCGGGCCTGCGGTCTAACTGTTGCTGGACATTTCCTGTTCTCTGCCAGTTCTAGATCAGAAACACCCGGGAAGCCAGGGGCTGCAGCTACTGTGAGCTGGTCCCAACGGTCCCCTCCCCCCACCTCCCCCCACCACAGTCACTCAGGACCTACTTCAGACACCAGCCCTGAAGGTAGGGGCCTCCTGGAGGGGGGACTGGGGCAGGGAATGGGCAGAAGATTTTGGAGCTTGGGGTGACACGGAGTGGGGGAGGAGGGCTGGCTTCTCATATCACCTCTCGGTGCCTTGGGCGGCTGAGCTCTGAGTTGAAGTCCCAGAGAGGGTCCCTGCGTAGCATCTCCCAGCCCCAATTGCCCCCCACCCCCGTCCTCTGGACTGGCTATTCCCAAATGTGCAGGTGACATTCTTATCTCAGGGAGGAGAAAATGGGCCCAGAGAGGGCAAGACACCCACCCGGGTCGCTCAGCAGAAGCACCGGGTGAGAGGAGCCAGAGTCGGGGTCCCCCTGAGGAGGGGCAGACCCTCCCCGGGGGGCACCAGCACTCCCGGGCTCCTGGCTCCCAGGCCCAGACCTGTACCCTCCTGCCCCGGTGTGGCGCTCACTCTGACCTTCCCTCGGTAGCATGAGCAGCCCCGAGCCGCCCGCTGAGACCCCGGGGCCAGGTGACCCCTCCAGGCCAGGGCAGCCCACTTACAGCAACCTCGGTGAGCGGCCGGGGGCGGGGCCAGACTGGGAGGGCGGGGCTGGTGAGGGGGCGGGGATGGGGGGGGCTGGTGAGGGGCGGGACCTGGGGGCGGGGCTGATGGTGGAGGGCGGGACCTGGGCGGGGAGGGAAGAGGTGGGTGGGGAGGGGCCTGGCCCCAGGGTTTCTGGGATTACCCTGCTGGCAAAAATGAGGAAACTGGGGGTTCAAAGAGGCCCAGTCCCGTGCCCAGAGCCTCGCAGGAAAATGAGGTCCACCTGGTGGGGTCAGGAGTCCTCTCTGGCCCTGACTGGTCCCCTCCTCATCTGTAAATCCGGGATGACACCCCGCCCCCCACTCATTTTTAGAGGTGGGGAAATCGAGGCTGAGGGGCGGGGTCAGGAGCCCTGGGTCCCACGTCTTGGACGCCCTCAACCCCCAAATCTCTCCCCGGACAGGCGAGGTCCGTGCCCACCTGCTGCCCTCCAAGGCCTGCCGCCCCCGGACCCCCGGGTCCCTCTCGAGCGACCCGCATCTCCTGCCCCCGCCCCTACCCAAGAAGACCCTGGCCCGCGCCCACTCCCTGCCCACCCACAAGACCCCCTTTCCCAGCCCCGCACGGGCAGGGCAGCCTCGGAGGCCTCTGCTGGAGTCCCACAGTGTGGACGAGAGCCAGGCCGGCGGCGACCAAGCCGGCCGCGCCGGTCCCTCCGCAGAGCTGACCTTCAGCACGCCCGACCCCGAGCTGGGTCACTTCCTCCGCGAGCTGCGGAGTCCCGAGGCCGCGCACGCGGCGCTCGCCGCCCGGCACCTGGAGGGTGTCCGTGCCATCCACACCCGGCTCCTTGCCCGCTTCATGGGGGGTCGCCCCGGGCCCTGCCGCCCGGGCCACAGCTTCCGCCTCCTGGACAGCTCGCCGTGCACCGACGGCGGGGACGCCCTCTACTACCGCGTGGTGCGCGTGGACGGCGAGGCCTGGCACATCCTGGCCGCCAAGGTGAGCCCAGGCCATGCGCCCCTTCCCCCTCCCGTAAGACCCTTCTCTGGGGTTTCCTCCATTTTCCATTTGAGGCATAAGCGGGGGGGGGGGGGGGGCGGGAATGTTCAGCCTGGGTTTCATTGCTTAATTTGCGGCTAACATTTGCATTGACAATTAACACTTGCATTGACAATCAGCAGTTGCTACCAAGTTTGTAAAAGGTGGAGTCACCTATGTTGGAATCACCTGGGAGTTCCCCACCCCAGCACATCTCAGGGGCCCAGGAATCTGCATTTTAATTCACTCCCCAGATGAATTCTCCAAGTTAGAAGGCCACAGAGTTCACCAGCGATAGCTGGCTGACAGCTGCACTTTATAAGTGCAAACATGTATTAAGCACTGCCTTTGTGATTTGCTCTATTCTAAGGGATTTTAGAGCCATTTAATCTCTAAAATTTAATCCACACAGCTACTTTATGATGTATTTCATAAGATGCTCCTTCTATGTGGACATCCAAGAAAAAGAAAATTATTCCTCTTTAAAATATCATCACCTGTAAGATGGATAACAATTTGGGGACAACTGCCTCAATTCGACAATAGGCATTGTCATGAGTTATTGCCAGCTCAACATCAAACGATGGTTCTCCACCCTAGCTCCATGCCAGAGGCATTTTGGGACAATTATTCTTTAAACATCCATGTTCAGCCATGTCCCCACCACCACCAGATGATTCTCATGTAATCCCCAGAGCTGATACGTCCCAAACCTTCTAGAGCTTTGCTGTCCAGTAACGCAGCCCCTGACCATTCATGACTGTGGATCGTTAAAAATACAGCCATAGTCTAGATTGAGATGTGCTAAATGCCCGATATATACCAGCTCTTGAAGAGTTGGTATCACAAATAAATAATAAATAAATAAAGTAAACCATCTCATTAATAAATTTTATTTTGATTCCATGTTGGCACTATTTTGGATAAACTGGGTGAAATAAAATATATTATTAACACCCGTTTCTTTTCACCTTTTGATTTTAACATGGCCACTGGAAAATTGTAAGTCCCATGTGTGGCCCGCTGGACATTTCTATTGGACAGCCCAGCTGTGCTACCCTATCTGACATCCCCTCTTTGGGAATTGAGGAGACTGACCAGGGGGGCAAGCAGGAAACTGTGACCCCCTAATCTAACCACTGTCCTTTCAGATCCAATCTTCCTTAGCAACTAACATCTGGCTTCCCGTTTACCCCCTCCTTCAGGAGGAGATGTAGGTTCCCCAAAGCTGTAGTGGGGAGCAGGGTGCAATGGCAAGCAGGAGAAATGTCAGGGCAGGTAGAGGAGGTGGGATAAACTGAGCTCTGGGGGGCTTCTGGGCTAGGTCCTAATGCTCCCCTCTGTCCCTCAGGTGCCCAAGCCCGAAGCAGAGGCCCCGGACCCATGGGGCATGGAGCTGCAGGCCTCCCTAGCCCCCCACTTCAACCTGCAGGGTCTCTGCGGCCTGCTGCCTGAGGGCACACTGCCCGCTGCGCCCTGGAGGGGCCCGGTGGTGTTAACGGCCGAGGTGCCCGAGCGCACCGTGGCCCAGTGGCTGGCAGAGGTCGGTGCACGGCGACCCGCGGGGTTCGCCCGGCCCGCGGCCCTGCTGCTGCTGCAATTAAGCGCAGCTCTGGAGCGCCTGGAGGCGCGGGGAGCAGCCCTGGCAGAGCTGCGGCTGGAGAACCTACTGCTGGCGGCGCCTAGGGGCTGCACGGGCGGCGGGCCCCAGCGCCTGCTGCTCGCCGACTTTGGCCGCGTCCGACCCCGGCCCCCGGGGCCTCCGGGCCCCCACGCGCCGCAGCTGGGCCGCCTGCTCCGCGCGCTGCTCGGCCCCGCCACGCCCCCGGCCACGCCCTTGGCCGCGGGCCTCGAGCGCCTGGCGGCCCAGCTGCCCCGTGCGCGCCCCTCGGCGGCCCGGATGCGGGGCGCACTGCAGGAGCTGCTTTGGGGGCCCGGGCCTGAGCTGCGCGGCCGCGGGGTGTCGCTCGGGTCCTGGCTGCAGGTGCGCCGCGCGCTGCTGGTCCTGCACCTGGCTGAGCGGGCAGCAGGCGGCCAGGCGCCAGGCCTGGAGGACTGGCTGGCCTGCGAGTACCTGGCCGAGGCCACCGAGGCCTCCCTGGGCCGTGCCCTGGCCCTGCTGTGGGACTAACCCTACCCAAGGGCCCACACGGCCATCCTAACACTCAACGGGGCTCAGGGCCTGCCCAAGAGGCAATTACTGCTTTCCAGTGTCTCCACCATAGAGCAGTGCCTTCTGGCAGCCAAGACTGGCTAAGAGGGCTGGGGTCTGGTCAGTGTCTCCTGGAGTCTGGACGCCTCCCCTCCAATACCTGCTTCATCCTTGGCCAGAGACATAGAACTAAGGCCCCCCTAAGAGTGCAGGTGCTTCCAGGCACTGGAAGCACCTGCTCTGTGTGCTGCCCGGCCCTGCCACACCCTTGGCCACCAGTCTTGCAGGCCTGATGGCCCAGTTGCCCCATGTGTGCTCCTTGGAGCCCTATGCCCCCTGATGGGGTGTGTACAGTGCCCTTCTCATGCCAGGGCCTCTAGCCCCTCTTCCGATGTCTGTGTGTGGTGGTGGTGGTGGGGGAGAACCCTCCCCGTCCAGAAGAAGCCAGGGCCCCCTTCCAGCTCTGATATCTGAAGATCACTGTTTCAATGGCTTCTGGAAGCCCTTCTTCCAATGCCGGGGTCCAAGGCCCACCTGGCTCTGGAGGACCTCCTCATGCTGATCACAGCCAATGAGTGACTCTGCAGGTTTAGACCAACCCAATCCCTCGTTAGGAACTGTCTCCAGGGGCAGGTTCCTCAAACCCCATGCCAGCCACATTCTGCCCAGACAGCCCACCATGAAGTCTAAACTCCCCTGTCTCAAGATCTCCCCTGGGTTCACAAGTCCTGCCCCTCCCCCACTCTCTCCACTCACCCGGGCCTCCTTGCTTTCCTCCATGACATGTGCAATTCTTTCCAGCCTCTGAGCCTTTGCACAGGCAGTTCTCTTGGCCAGACTGTTCAAACCCTACCTCGTTAGAGAATTCCTTTAATCCAATAAAATTGCCCCTCCAGGGCCCTTCTCTAGCCCCTCACCTTGCTTTATTTCCCCCAAAGACCACCTGCAAGTATTTATTCGTCTCTTTATCTGTTCACCTACTATCCACCCTGTCCAGCAGGCTGTGAGCCCTGAGAACAGGCTCTGGGCCTGGCATACAGTAGGTGCTTAAATAGTATAGGATGGTGGAATGAACAGGCACAGACCAGACGCATCAAGGACCTGAGGGAGAGACACGGATGTAGCTTTACCCCTTCGAAAAGGGTGCACAGGAGTTCCAAGAGGCCTGTCTGCTCTTGCCTAGGCCTCTGCCCTGGCATCCAGGATCCACAATCCCCCTCCATTCAACCACCACGCCAACCCCACTGTCCCCTTGGGACCTTTCTAACTCCGATATGACCAGGCCCCTCTTCTGTTCAGATACCTCCCATGGCTCCCTAGCACCCTCAGAATACACACAGGGCTCCTTCAAAGGCCTTGCTAGCTCTCCTTGGACAACCTCCCACCACATGGTACATTCTGAATCCAGGCCTTTGCCCAAGTTGTTTCTTCCGTGGGAAACTACACCAGCATCCACCAATTCCTTTGCTTCAGACTTCTATTCATCCTTTGGTGTCCCAGTGCCAATGCTCTTCTTGATCCTTCCTTTGCCAACAGGGACTGGGGGCATCTCTATAAAACTCTATCTCCCCAGACCTTTGAAGCCTGACCCATCTGTCTGTTACCTCCCCTGGTGCCTTAATCCCACCAAGCCCCTTTCCTCTCCTGCCCGTTTCCCAGCAAAGTGCAGTGACTGAAGCAGTCCTGGGGCGTTTGTTCCAGGGCTGCCCCTATGTTCCAGCCCTAGGTCTGGTCTTTGGCCTTAAACTCTCACTCACCCTCAGGGCCTTCCAGGCAGGGCCACCTATATTGTGCCCCACCCCCTGCTGGGGCACACAGGCTCCAGCTCCAGGGTGCTTTCTGCACAAAGCCCCCCCTCCACCTCAAACCCTACAGCCTCACTCCCAGCTCCACCCCTGGTAGACCTCAGAGATAACCTCACCAAGGACCACCAGGAAGAGGGCACAGCCGGGCAGACCAAGTTCACTCTGGACAGCAGGAAGGCGAGTGGCTGGAGAGGTATGAGCCTCCTACCTACACCAAGTGGTCCTGGGTCTGTCTCGCAGGCCCCACCTGGGCAGACGGTAGGAAGGCAGCTGTGGATAGAGGTGGCCAGGTGGCACCGGGACCCAGAAATAGCCAGCAGTCCAGGGCGGATCCTACACCCTTCCTGTCCAGGGCCCCAAGAGAATCTTTGAAGATCCTACCAGCAATAGCACAGGGAGCCCCCACCCCTTTACCACCCACTTTGGTTCCCACAAGGGCCACCCCACAAAGACAGAAGCTCAGAAAGGGAACGCGCAGGACTGAGGCAGCACAGGTCTCGAGGTGCAATCGCTTTTATTCTGATTTGAGAGCAGAAGGGTAGGTTAACACCTGTCTTTCCAAGGTAAGAGACCTTAGGCCTAAGACTATTTCCAAAATACTTCAAATAAGAAAACTCCTCCTTCAAAGTACAAGGATAATCTTAATCATCTTAAACCAGCAATAAAAAAGTAAAATATAAATTTTTATTTAGAATTAAAGCAAATACTTCAGTATCACAAACACAATATTAAACTTCAAGAAATATACTGCTAATTTGGAGTGAGCGTTTATTTGCACAATTACATCATGCGGACAAGCCCGGAAGAGTCTGCCGTGCCACCTCCCGCCAGCACAGCCGTGGCCCATCGCGTCTCCCCAGAGCGCAGCATTAAGGGAGGCCGGCACCAGACTCCCCCAGGCAGCAGCGAAGCTCTGGGGACGCATGCCGACACTACTCCTCCTCAGCCGAGGAGTCCCTCTCAAACGTGTAGGCCATGAAGCAAGCGTCGGGTCTCTTGGGGACAAGGGGATGCCCGGGTCTCACAATCTCAAAGCCCAAAAAGCTGAAGGTGCGGAGCAGGGCGGCTGTGGGGGAAACAGGCGTCAGAGCCTGCCAGGTGGGGCCTACGAGGACCCAGGGCTCCGAGCAGAAGGGGAATGGGATCGGGGTACAGGGTGAGGGGAGGAGCAAGAGGCTGGCTGAGCGGGTAGGGCCTGGGGGTCTCCCAGCCCTTGCACTGCCCCTCGGGAGTCTGAACAGAGCCCACCCCATGTCCTCTGCGGGGGCCCCCTCCCCACTGCAGGTCTGCTCATCATGGGCCCAAGTCATCTACCTCTGTCATCTCGGTTCTTGTGGAAGCAAATAAAGACGTGGTCAACATGGAGCTGCTCCTCGGCAAACTCGAGCAGAACTGCAAAGCTGAGGGCCGGCCAGCCAGGTCAGGCCAGGCCCGGCCCCACCTCACTGCCCAGGTTCTGAGGCAGGGTCTCCCCACCTCTGTCCTGCTGACATCAGGGTGGGCAGCTCTCTGGGGTGGGGGTGTTCTGAGCACTGAGAGGTGGTGAGCAGCACCCCTGGGCTCCCCCCACTTGATGCCAGGTTTTATGAAAATCAAGCGTCCCCAGACACCGCCCAGTGTTCCCTGGGAACAGACCTGCCTCTGGCTGTGCAACCCTGCACCTGCCCTCATACCCGCTCACCTGTCCTTGCTCCCCTCAGGCAGAGCACCCCCTGGGATCTCGATGTAGAGGCAGCTGCTGCTCAGCACGACTCTCCAAGTGACCTGTTTGCCATCTGCCAGCCTGGACTGGACGGTGAGAATCCTCGTCTTGGCATTAGACGTTAGTTCCTCTGTGACATTCAGCCGATTATCCTGTGGCAGGCAAGTACCAGATGACGCTGTTAGAAACACTCACCTGCTGCAGGTTACTGCCCAGCCCTGCAAGTGCCGTGCTGGCGTTTGGGCCCTGGGTCAAGGCCTGAGGCTCAAACGGGAGCCTGCAAAGCATGACTGGAGGGCTGGGCCTGGGCTGTGTCCCCCATGACAGACCTGAGCTTCTCAAAGGACTGAGTCCAAATGTGTCTATAAAGTTTTGGGCCGCAGGTTCACAAGATGTGCCTGCTCTGTGAAAGGTACCCATGAGCACGTGTGGCTAACAGGTGGAGAACACGTGCATCTAAGGTAAGATGACTCCCGGGCCCGGCATACTTACAGAGTAAAATAACTTAGCTGAAAGACTGTGATCCCTCTGGCTATCCCCTCGCCCACCTGGGATCTTCGGGGGTGGGTGAGGGGCATCAGGAGCACCACCGAGGCCCTGGACCCAGGTTACTACAGCGGTTAAGGGAGACTCTGGAACAGGAAGAAAGCAGAGAGGTAAAGCCTGGCATAGGATCCCATCCTAAAACCCCCAGGACACAAGTCAGGATGACGCTGCTCCCCAGGCCACTGCCCCATCCATCCATGTTTACACTGGGTGACAAAGTCAACATCCGCTTCCATGCAAGCAGCTCCAACTAGCCAGGTACCCCCACAGGCGTTCAGGTAAACAACCAGCCCCTGGAGCAGGACTCCGGTTGACCGCGTTTCACCCCCAGCCCAAACGGGCTCTTGAGCTCCTGGCTCTCAACGCTTGACAGGATTTTAAGACAAGCACAAAGTCACATCCTCAGAGTACACTGCTTCGCCATCAAGTTTTACTTCCCCTTTCTAACTTCAGCCACCTCGGCTTCCCCATTTCCATTCTGCATTCCGAAGCAAACATCAGAGAACTCGACTTTTAAATTTTTATTAGAGAGGTTGGTGGTGCACAGGCAAACACGGGAAGGAAGCCCAGCCTCCTCCGGGATCAACAGACCCTTCAGCCCCGTCTCTGCGGATCCCTTGGGGCGCCCCGCACCCTCTCCCGCAGGCCCCGCTTGCGTCATCGCCGCCCGGGGCGACTTGCACAACCGCGCGCCGGGGCCCAGCAGCCATTTGCTGCGTGGCGTCAGCTGCCCCGGGGACGCCTCCATTTTGCACGGCTCCCGGGGTCGCCCCTGTCCGCGGCGCCACCGACCCCGACCCGAAGGACACCCTCGGGAAGGGGACCCGGCCAGCCCCTGGTGCCCCCGCCGCAGCAGAGAAGGCGCCCTAGGGAGGCGGGAACGCGGAGCCCTCGGGGAGTGCTGGAGGGTCCGGGGCGCCATCTACGTGGCGCCGGTGGCGACCACCCACACCCGCGGGGAACCTCCGATTCCTGCGGCACCCCAAAATGTGCAAATTCACGGGCTCCGGCTCATCCGCGTCGTCCCCACCCCACATCAGACCCCTGACCCGAGTGGGGGAGAAATGAGACGGACGAGCGCAACCCTCAGGTGGACGACCAGGCCGAGGGAAACCTCGGGAAGGCGGGTGTCCCAGCCCGAGGAGCGTCGCCCCCACCCCTAAAGCCCCGAGAGTCGGGGGGGAGGGCGCCCGCCCCGCCCCCACCCCGCCCGCGTACCCGCCTCCAGCGCGATTGTGGCCTGGACAAAGGGGTGCGCCTCGCGCTCCCGGGCCTTGGGGAGTAGCCCGGAGGCTGGGCACTCAGGAGCCGGTGCTTCTGGAAGCTTCGGGCGGGGGCGGGGCGCTCACCTCTCACTGCTGCGGCCGCCGCGGCTGTGCAAGCTGAGGAGCGGCATGGTGCGGCCGGCGTGGACGGTAGCGCTGGATTTATCCCCCTCTTTCTCTCGGGCGAAGCAGTGGCTGTTGAGGATCCGCTGCAGGGAGGATTTCACCATCCGGCCGCTGGGGTCCGAAACCAGGAAAACCTCCGCTGCGCGAGTCCGCGCTGCCGCCGCTGCTCGCCGTTCGCAAAATGGCGCCGCCGCTGCTGCCCGCTTTTATAGGCACCGCTCCCAGGCCACGCCTCCCACGCTGCCGCGGGGCCGCTGGGAAAGCGAGGCGCACCCACCGCCCGCCCCTCCCGGAGTCTGATTGGCGGCGGGCGGCGGGAACGGGGCGGGGTCGCAGCGCCGATTGGATGGAACTCTTAGGGTCCCGCCCCTGAGCCAGTCACTCAGCCGGGGGCGGAGCCAAGGCCGTGCTGAGGAGGTCCCGCCCCCTGCCCCCAACCGGCCAGGACAGGGGGTAGGAGGCTCCGCCTTGGGGCCTGTTTTCCAGGGGCTTCGTGGTGGCCCTGACTCAGTCCACAGTGGTGCCCGTCGCCCTCGCCAGTGTCCCCTCACCCAGCGGGTCTCGCTGCCTCGGGCGCCTCGGGGGCGCAAATGCCTCCCGGATATTGGGGGTGGGGGTGGGGGTGGGGTGAGGGGGGCCCGGCACCCCTCCCCCCACCTTAGGGCATTTGGCTCTCAGGATGATCTCATAATCGGTCCTGGTCGTTTTCTTGATTCCTTCGTTTGGTTTAAAACGGGCAGCCGACAAAGAACAGGAGTTTCCCATGTTGAACAGCCTCAAATCGGGTGAACTATTATTTCCTGGGTGAAGGAAAATTGGGGCCTTAGGAGCCAGTGTCTTACCCCCAGGCCGGTGCATTCGGGTAGGTTTGCACATGTGCATTTACCAAGCCAAACGGTGACCCTTACCAGTTAAAACCACAGCTGTTATTCTGGCGTGAACTAAAATTTGCACTTGGCACGAGCAAAAATATTGCAAACAGGGGCCATCGCTGGGCCCAGATTTACATTTTAAGCACAAATAGGATCTCCGAGGGATTGTCCGTGGCATCGAAGTCACTCGTCTTCCCATTTCTTTGTCCTTCCAAATCCCTGTTTTTGTTTTTGTTTTTTGGAATCTCCTATGTCCACTGGGGCCCAGCAGCACCCACCCACCAAGCAGACCCACCTGGGCTCTAATTTGGAATAATTGTGGGTGAAAAACAAGCGGGAGCAGACTGCAAAATAACTGGGGGCTGGAAGAGAAGATGCCAGTTTCCCCCAAATTGGTCCCTGGGTTGGGAGCGAAGCCATGGGACCCTGCCAGCACTATCTGGGAAACACCCAAAGCGCCTTTGAGATTTTCTCCAGCGCTGAGGTGCTTCCTTGATGTTGGATCTTGATTATGGAGCCTTCAGCATGTGGCTGTTGGAACTGAAATTAATTCCCCTGGTTGGCTTTTGGGGCCGGGTGGTTCTCTGGGGTTGGGGGTGTCCGTTGAGCAGCCTCCCCCTACGTGATGCCAGTAACGCTCCCTCTCCCCAGTTGTGACAACCAAAAATGTCTCTGGTTACTTGAGTGTCCTTGTGGGGGGAGGGGCTGAGAACTCCTGGGTTGAGGGGAGTCCACTGACCCCCAAGAGACTCTGCATCCGGCAGTCAGCTGGCCTGCTGATGTCCTAGGAGGATGCACACATTTAAATACACAAACTGAGTGGGGAGGGAGGGAAAGGAGATGAACCCCAGAAATTGGGGGTTGGGGTCACCCTGGATTATACCATCTCACCCATAAGGAATTGATTCTGGGGTACAGTGGGAGGTAGGGGTCAAACTCCATTCTTTTTTCCAAATAAGGCAGGGTTTCCCACCTTGGCACTGCTGATCCCAGGGCTGGGTGATTCTCTGGTGGGGCCATCATGGGCCCTGGGGGGGTGGGTATTAAGTCTTCCGGGGCTCCCCCCTGCTTCCTCCTCCTCAGTTTGACAGAAATGCTCCCAGTGTCATGCGACCGAATTGCCCCCCATTGAGAATCTCTGGAGTAAACTGAGGCAAGGGGACATCAATGGGAACAGGCATAGCGAGAGGGAGGAGTGGAAGGATGAGACAGGATTCCCTACCCTGCCCAGCACCCGGGGAGCCTTTTCTGTTGTCATTGCAGCTCATGTTCTCCTTTCTCCTTCTCACTCTGGTGACTGCCCTGCAAATGCTGGGTGGCCAGGAGGCAAAAAACAAATACCTCCAAACCCACCAGGCCACATAAGGATAAGGATTTCAAATAGAGTCGAGAGGTTATCCTGGAGGAGACAAAAAATAAACAATAGGGGGTATGGGGAGTATGGGGTGTTTGGGTGTTCTTTTTGCTTTTATTTTTATTTTCCTTACAAGGAAATGCACAGAGCTCCTACTTGGAACAAGGGAAATCTTTTGGAAAAGGTGGTGATGGCAGCACGACATCGTGAACTTAACACCATTGAAATAAATATCCGAATGTGGTTAAAAGGGAAATGCTACAGTGTATATGTAGTAATAGGATAAAAATTAAAAAAAAAAAGTCCATGACACTGCACTACACAATGAACGCTAAATTAACCACAGATTCTAGATAATTGTACAATTATAAAAATGTGCTTTCCCCAATGGTAACAAATGTTACACACCAATGCAAGGAGTTGATAATCAGGTGGTAAATGGGAATCCTGTATTTTATGCATGATTTTTCTGTAAACCCACAATTTCTCTAATCAAACTTTTTTTTTTTTAAGGGAGAGGAGAACTCATCGTTTTTCATCAGGAACTGAGCAGATTAATTATAGTATATCTGTATGATGGAACACTGTTCTGTCGTGAGAATGAATGAGAAAGCTCCTTAGGAGCTAATAATGAACAACCCACAGAGCAAAGAGTCCACAGAAACCTTTACTGCATATCGGGGCCTTTGAAGTTAATGAGAGGAAATGATGTCTTTTTTTTCTGCTGGAAAACACGACAAAACAAACTTGCCCCAGATGATCCTCAAGACGTCTCCGGGTCGCTCCATGTACAGGTTATCTACCAAATAAAACCACAAACAAACGTTGATGTCTGCTTGACGGTGGGTTCACGGAAGTGAGCATTTGAGTCTTGGAGAGGGGGACAGAGATGGGATAAAGCGAATGCAGCAGAATTCGCAGCAGGCATATGTCAGTGGCAAAATTCTCTCCAACTCTCTGCACGTTTGGAGATGTTCATACAAACACACCCAACCTGGGGTCATTTTCAAGCCTGGTGGGAAGGCAGAAGACTTTTGCACCCTTTGTGAGCCAGTTGCTTTGGAAAAAGTGAGCAAAAATGGACGATTTTTATTTTGCCTCAAAGAGCCGGGGATCCAATCGGGCTAAAAAGAGTCAGAATTGAGCCACAAATTCTCAGCTGTGTATGCTCTCGCGTGATAAAGCTCGCGTTGCAAAATCGGGCTCTTGGCATCATGAGAATTCTTGTACACACATACACACAAGCCTGGAAGAGCATGCCATCAGAGATTTCCAGGGTTTGTCTCAGTTTGCTGGGCTACTGTTATTTTATTTGATTGATGTGTTTAATTTTTAATTCTCCTGGCTCTCCTCTTCCATAGTTTTACTCGGTGATGTTTTGAATGTTTTTTACAAAGGTCTCATTCTGGAAAACAGAAAGAATCCCTAGACTGATGCCCTTAACACAAGGGCTGGGCCACTGGGGACTTCCTCCACTGGGGTCCATACCTAGTTGTCACCAAGGTTTATCTTCATTTTTGTACAATTTTTATTGCTAAATATAAGAGCAATTGCTGTTCATTGAGGAAGTTAAATATGTATTTGGGTGTGTTTCCTATGCAACTTTTTCTCTGTGTATATTTCAATACTGTGGTTATACTATATGTGTGCATTTCTCTCTATAATCTGTATGGATTATATAATATTCCTATTATAAATATAATTTGCAATATATTTATATCTATATTCATATGTAAATTAGACATTATATACATTGATATCTAAAATTTATAAACATAGTTAGATTTCATCATACATAATTCTGTAACCTTTACTTATGTGTGCATTGACTTGCGTATTAATAATCATTTTTATTTTCATATTTAAATGATTGGAACATTTAATCTTCCACCTTAGAATACCATCAGTTATTTAAGTGAGCCACCGTCGGGGATGAGATGTTAGGGGATTCTGGTTTTGTGGTTATTATACAAATGCTACATTAGCGCTCTTTGTGTGTGTGCATGTGTGTGTTGTAATGTATGCACAACATAGTTATCCCATTTTAACCATTTTCAAGCAGACAATATGCATTGGTTTTCTTGGCATGTTGATATTTGTGGCATTCTAGATTATTTTTTTAGTATCAGTTCCTAGAGAGGGACTTCCTATGTCAGAGAAATAGCTACCACTTACGTGCATCCTAGGAATGTTGTAATAATTTACACTCTGCAAGCAGTGTTTGTGAAGGCCAGTTTCACCATACCCTCACCAACAGGAAGCTTTGTGTTTAAAAAAAGACGAAAGGTTTTGAAATCTCTTTGTTTTCATTCCGTGTGAATTAGATTTTCTTCTGTGCTTATATTAGTCAGGATAAGCAGAAGTTTGCTACAGGAACAAAGAGCCCCCAAATCTCACTGGTTAAAACAAGTTGTTCATCAGGACTCTCAGAGAAACAGAATTGTAGGATATGTGTACATATGTACATATTAAGAGATTTATTGTAGGAACTTGCTCATGTGACTGTGGGGATTGGCAAGTCCGAATTCCGTAGGACAGGCCACATTTTGGAAACTTCGATGAACGTTTCAATGGAGTCCCCAGGAGAAGCTGGCTGGCTGAAGCAGAGGTCACAATTCTCCCTTCTGACTGATGAAACCCTCGGTTCTCCCTTTAAGGCCTCCAACCGGTTGGATGAGTCTCCTCTCCTTGCTGCAGGCAATCTCCTTTGTTGATTGTAGATGCAATCAACTGGCCAACAATTCAAATCCACCAGCCACCCTCACAGTAACCATCAGGCTAATGTTGACTTGACCAATCAGCTGAACACCATATCCTGGCTAATGGGAAAGGTTTATTTCTTATTTGTGCCTGTTGACCTCCTCGGGCCTGCAGAGAGCAGAGTTCATCATAGCTGCTCAGGTACCTGCCACCCCCACTCCATCTTCTCTGTCGTTGCTCAGACAGAGGGAAAAGGAGAACTGGAAGGTCTCTCTCTCCTGCAATTAAATGCCCCAGCCTGGATGTAACCCTAGGAATGGGGGTCACTTCTTCCCAGGATGAAAAGGGTAGATGCCCAAACAACATTGAAGTGTGAGCCTTGCGAAGCTGGTTAGATGGCCACTCTGCCCTCTTGTTCTCAGGCCCCACATTCATGTCTTGAGGCATTTTCCTCTTGGCTGTTCTTGTCTTCCGGGGGCAGGGGACCTTCTTGTCGGGGCCATGGCTCCAAGCTGGGGCACGGCTGGCGCTCGGTCCCACGGCCTCTGTTGTGGATTTTTTTTCTGCAGCCCTTTCACAGCAGGGATAGAAATACTCCACTACGAACCAACGACCCATACTGAACCCTTTACTTAACGAATTCTCACAATAAAACCACGGGGTGGACTCTATTCTTTCTCCATTTTACGGGGAAAGAAACTGAGGCCCAGTGAGTAAGCAGTGGCTCTGGAGGGAGAGGCCAGGTGGCCCATCCAGAGTCCATGCTCTCGGAATGAGCTGTCTCCTATGGAATTAGCAGAACTGGCGGTCGGTGGTGTTGTAGATAGGTTCAGGTGTCAACTTGGCCAGGTGGTGATTGTTCCATTGCTATGGACTTAAATTATCAGCATGTGAAATTAATCTATGGCTGATTACATCCGCTGTTGGCTAAGGGAAGTGCCTTCCGCATGAGTGAGTGTCCTAGTTTGCCAGCTGCCGGAATGCAACATACCGGAAACGGAATGGCTTTTAACAAAGGGAATTTAATACATTGCTAGATTACAGTTCTAAGGCTGAGAAAATGTCCCAATTAAAACAAGTCTATAGAAATGTCCGATCTAAGGCATCCAGGGAAAGATACCTTGGTTCAAGAAGGCCAATGACGTTCAACATCTCTCTCTCAGCTGGAAGGGCACATGGCGAACATGGTGGCATCTGCTGGCTTTCACGTGGCTCCACCAAAAAAAGGGGTTCTCTCCAAAATGTTTCCTCTTTTAAAGGATTCCAGCAAGCAACTCCACCTTCAGTGGGTGGAAACACACCTCCATGGAAATCACCTACTCAAAAGTTACCACCCACAATTGGGTGGGTCACGTCTTCATGGAAACAATCAAAATGCTCCCCCCCAGCAATATTGAATGAGGATCAAAGGGCATGGCTTTTCTGGGGCCCACCACAGATTCAGATCAGCACAGTGAGGTTTAATTTAATTAGCTGGAGGCTGAAAAGAGAGAGGCTGGAAGCAAGCTCAGCTGGAAGCAAGCTCAGCCCAGATGTTTGGAGATGCAGAAAGGAATTGCCCCAGGGAAAACCACTGGAACCCAGAAGCCAGGAGAGAAGGCCAGCAGACATTACCGTTGCTGCATACCTTCCCGTGTGACAGAGAACCTCAGATGAAAGCTAGCTGCCTTTCCTCTGAAGATCTGTGAATTTTTAACTAAATAAGTCCCCTATTAAAAGCTGATCCATCTCTGGTGTGTTGCATTCTGGCAGCTTTGGCAAACGAAAACAGGGAAACTGGACAAAGCACCTCAAGGAATAACTCTGTAACCATCTCTCTAACACATCTCTAAAGTGGATTCATGAGTTCCAAGGGGAAGCCTTGCTCTCTCCCCATCCCACCCCTACCCATGGAGGTGACGGTATGACAAAATTACTAATGAATGGGCGGAAAGGGTCACCGGTTCTCGTGGGCAGAGGTCCCAGGTGGCCCCTGTTTTGCTTCTTGTTCCCTGTCCTGGGAGAAAGGAGCTTGGGTATTTTAGTTTCTTCTCTCATTAGCTGAATACCAGTATCACCAAACGATATCCACAAGGGACCTTCGATTTTAGTCATGTCTGGGACTCCCAGGGGTGTAAGTGTCCCTGGCAACATGGGACAGGACTCCTGGAATGAGCTGGGACCCAGCCTTATGGGATTGAGAAAGCCTTCCTGACCAAAAGGGCGAAGAGAGAAATGAGGCAAAATAGAGTTTCAGGGACTGAGAGATTTCAGAGTTGGGAGTTTATCCTGGAGGTTATTCTTACCCATTATATAGATATCCTTTTTCAGTTTATGGTGTATTGGAGTGGCTGAAGGGAAGTACCTGAAACTGTAGAGCTGTGTTCCAGTAGCCTTGATTCTTGAAGATTATTGTATAAAGATATAACATTTACAATGTGACCATGTGATTGTGAAAATCTTGTGTCTGATGTTCCTTTTATCCAGGGTATGGACAGATGAGTAAGGAAAAAAAGATAAAAATAAATAAACAATGGGGGGGATGGGATGTTTGGAGTGTTCTTTTTTACTTTTTTTTATTCTTATTTTTATTTTTGTTTTGGAGTAATGAAAATGTTCAAGAATTGATTGTGGTGATGAATGCACAGCTATATGATGATACTGTGAACTAGTGATTGGACAGTTTGTACGACTATACATTATGTGGGTATGTAATATATATCAGTAAAATTGCATAAAAAAAATCATAATGTCTGGGAGCTGCCTCATTCCCTAGGGAGGCACCAGGGCTTGAGTTTAGGACCTTTTCAGGAAAGTGCTTTCAAAGAGAAAGACATGCTATAATAATAGGAAGATCAAAATGCCCTGAGCCTGATCACTTATTGTTAAAGAAATTAATTTTAGCAGAACATTCTCCTTGGGGGTAAAAAATAGAAGCAACCCAGCTTAAAAAAAAGGGGAAGGTAGCGCAGCTGGAAATCTGTGAGCTTTTCTTTCCTGTGTCTCCTGACTTAGAAACAAACGTGGGCACACATGGGCCTGTTTGCCACCGTGGGTTCATCCTGGAAATTCTATTTTGCATCTTGAGTTTCTTGTATAACAATAGACATCCTTGTCAATCTTTTCACATCAGCGCTTATATTTCTATGTTGTTCTTTTAAAAAAAAAATTGTCAATGTGATAGGCTAAGAACCCCATTTTACTTTGATAATCTGATTCTGAGGGAGGTTAAACTCTTTTACCAGGTATTGGGGCCATTTTGCATTTCTTTGAACACGCATTTATATACTTGGGCCATTACCTATTGGGTTGTTTGCCTTTTCTTGTTGTTTTCTAGATGCTCTTTGTATATGGTGACTATCAGCCCTATGTCTAGTGTATAAGTGGCAAATATTTCTTCCCAGTGGTTTTTTCCCCCTTTTGCCTTCAAAGTACATAAGGATGTCCCTTGCCATTTAAAAGTTAAAAATATTTATGCTGTCTTTTATAGTAGATTTCTAACTAAACTTGGTATAGATGCTCTTTTAAAAACAAACTATGGTAGATACATGCAGTAGAATGGTACTTGGTAAGGAAAAGGAACAGATTCCTGATACAAACAACACCCTGGAAGAAATTCAGAATCATCATGTGAGGTGAAAGAAGCCAGACAAAAGACGACATTCAGTCTCATTCCATTTATATGACATTTCTAGAAAAGGCAAACCTGTCCGGACAGAAATCAGGTCGGTAATTGCTTGGGGCTGGATATGGGCGCAGGAATTGATTGCAAACAGGCCCAAGGATACTTTGGCTGAAGGAAGCATTCTAACACAGATGTAAATTTACCCAAACTGTCGAACCTTATATTTGAAATGGGTACATTTGATGGCATGTAAATTATACCTCAAGAAAACTGTCCAAAAATGTCTTCAAAAACTGTCTAAAAATGATTTTTAGAAATCCAAAAAATAGAACAACAAAAAAGCCAACATGTGCCTTCTGAAAGGGATTGTGCAATAAAAAAATACTTTTTTTTTTTAAAGAGATAAATGAGGAAATGGGGTTTAAGGGGAAGTAATGGCAACAAAACAAAGACGCTAAGGACACATTTTCATCCTCTACAGTTCCCACTATTGAGCTGCATATTTATCACTGAGTTTCCTAGCAGACAAGGTGAAAATGGAAACATGGTCCATTGTAGCCTTTGCAGGAAAGAAAGGGTAACCCCTGCTGCCCAGGCTGGGACTGTCTAAACAACAAGATCAAACTTCTGCCTTCCAGGGACAGGCCCAGGCAAGTTCAACCACTTCCACCTACCATCATCCATTGTTCTTATCAGATTTTTCCTCAGAGTGGTTAGGGGTTGCCAGTTAAAATACAGAATGTGCAATTAAATTTTAAGTTCAGATAAACCTTGTGTCTGATGCTCCTTTTATCTATGGTATGGACAGATGAGTAAACCATATGGATTAAAAATAAATAAATAATAGGGAGAACAAATGTTAAAATTAAAAAATATATATATATTGGGTAGATGGAAATACTAGTGGTCAATGAGAGGGAGGGGTTAAGGGATATGGTATGTATGAGCCTTTTCTTTTTTCTTTTTATTTCTTTTTCTGGAGTGATGCAAGTGTTCTAAAAAATGATCATGGTGATGAATATACAACTATGTGATGATATTGTGAGCCATTGATTGTACACCATGTATGAAATGTTTGTATGGTAAGAATGTATGTGCTTGTATGTTGTTTTTTCAATACAAATAATTTTTTAAAAAGAACCAAAAAAATAATAATGCTGTGAACATTTGGGTTCTTGTGAAAGATTCAAAACCATCATTGGAAATGGCTAAATAATATTCTATGACGTCTGTGTTCCATGTCTAGTCTTACCTTATTGGCATTTTTTTTTTTTTATAGAAACTTGTTTATTTTCCGGCAACTTGCTTACGAGCCTATGCAAGAACAGCTTATGACCACTCAGTGGTTGTTCCTACCCACTCAGTGGCCTGAGCAGTGGGAGCTGCAGACCAGTCTTCAGTTGCAGGCTGAGCACTCCAGTCTTCAGTAGGGAACTGCTGAATAGGCACAGAGGGCACCTGTACGCCTTCAGACCAGTCTGCAACTTTAGGCTGAGTAGCAGTAAATTCAGGAGCTGGAGCAGTCCATTCGCCCTGAAATTCCTCCTTGGTCACAGCCTTTTCAGCAGCAGCTTGCTCTTCCTTTTCAATCTCTTCAGGATCCCTGTAGAAGTAGAGATCAGGCACGACTTCCCATGGGTGCTCACGGGAGATGGTGCAACGCATGCGCAAAACTTCCCGGGCCAGCATCCACCACATCAGACCCACTGAGTGAGCTCCCTTGTTGTTGCACAGGATGGCAATGTCCACATAGCGCAGAGGAGAATCTGTGTTACACAGCGCAATGGTGGGCAGGTTAACATAGGATGCCTCTGTGAGAGGCTGGTGGTCAGCCCTGGGATCCGTCACCACCAGAAGACATGGCTCCCGAAAGGCGGCCTGAATCTGGTTAGTGAAAGTTCCAGGGGTGAAGCGCCCGGCAATAGGAGTTGCTCCAGTGGCAGCAGCAAACTTTAGCACAGCCCGCTGGCCTGTATTCCTGGAGGATATGACACTGACATCAGCGGGGTTTTCAATGGCAACAATAGCACGAGCTGCCAGCAGAAGCTTCTCCCACGTCCTCTTCAGATTTATGATGTAGATACCATCACTGTTCCTTTTGTAGATGTACTGTTCCATCTGGAAGTCAAGGTTGGTGCCACCTAAATGGGTTCCTGCTGCAAGGAATTTGAGAACATCCTCCTCCTTCATCTGCAGGACATCAAGGGCTCTGGACATTGTTTAAATTTCCCTTTAAGTTACGAAGGGAACCGAGGACAACGCTGTATGGACCCCTCTGTGGGTAGCGCGGAAAAGCACCTTATTGGCATTTAAACCAGGGTTTGTCAGACTTGCTTCTGTCGATATTTGGGTTTGGAGCATTTTCTGGGGTGGGGGCTTCCTGGGCCCTGGAGGGGGGGCTTCTGAGCAGCCTCTCTGGGCTTCCCCCACTCAATTTCAGCATTTCCCCGCTCCCCAGTCGTGACAAACAAAAACGTCCCCAGACATTGCCAGATGTCCCTGGCTGGGGAAAGGGGGTGGTGGTGGAATTGCCTCCCATTGAAATCCACTGATTTAAAATTATTCAACATTTTCCCTTTAATCAAATCACAAGAAGTATCTTTCTACAAAAAGTCCCTTCTCCATTGTACGGCAGTTTCCAAAGCTCTTTATGTTTTGCAACAGTTTTCTGAAAGTGGGTTTTCTCTTGACATCGATTGAGACTGTCTATGTCACCCCAACCATGCCAGCATTGCATATCTTTGTTTTTTTAAATATTATTAATTAGTGCCATGTTTGATAAGCGAAAAGTGGTATCTCACACCACCTTTTATTTTTAAATGCTTCTTTCGATGGTTCCACAGGTGCAGCCCCCAAGATGCCAGAAAGAGAAGGGAGAAACTCAGAAAGTTCTTCCTTTACTTTGAAAATGAAGCTATCTGATAATTTCCAGTGTTAGCTGGTGGGTAAACTGAGAAAATTCTGAAAATGGGGATTCTGTCGCTACCACCTCTTTTCCAGGGCAACATGGCAAAAGCACGGCCTGTTAGAAATACAACGCAAGTCACATACATAATTTAAAAATTTCTGCTAACCACATTGGAAAAAAAAAAGAAATAGGTGAAATTAATTTTAATATTATATTTTACTTAACCTAATGTACCCCAAATATTATCATTTCAATAGGTCATCGAGGCAAAAGTCATGCGCACGTGAGAGAGATTTCACCTTCTTTTCTTCATTCCGAGTCTTCGAAACCTGTTGAGTGTTTTTTTACACTTGCAGAGTTTCTCTATCCCACTGCAAAAATGTCATCAGGAAGTTTATCTACATTTGTGACCTTCAACTTCATAAAATTTACACTTGAAAAGAATGTCCACACACCTAAATGGTTCCAAGTATATACAAAAGTCTTCCAACCCCTACTTGGAGTGTTTAAATGTAAATTTACATTAATCAAAGCTTCAAACTTTACAGTGGAGAAACCCGGATACAGCAGCTAAAGGCAGGGGGCATTGTCACATCACAGAAAGGGGACAAACAGACCCGATTGCACATGCCAAAGAGGACAGACCCAAATCCAAGGACATTTTACAAAATATTCAAGGACCAGCGGGATGAGGAGAGAATTTCCCAGCCTGGAAGAGACCACAGCTGAGTGCCAAGTGGGATTCGGGTTGTGTCCGTAAACAAAAATGGACATTCATGGGAAAACTGGGGACATCCAAATAATTTCTTTAATACTATCATGCTAATGATAATTTTCCATTTTTGATTGTCGTACCCTGGTTATACGTAAGATGTTACATGTTGGGGGATCTGGAGGCAAGGAAGATGTAAACTCTGTTTTATCTTTGCTACTCCTCCATAAGTCTTAAGTTGATTTCAAAATAAAGTTTCAGGATTGGGATGCAAGGGTGGTTCAGTGGTAGAATTCCTGCCTGCCATGCGGGAGACCCGGGTTCGATTCCCGGCCCATGCACTTTCCAAACAAACAAGCAAACAAACAAATAAAAATTCAAAAAATGGTGCTGTAATAAGGGGATACTCACCTGGAAAAAGAATGAAATGCGACACCGCCATACAGCATAAAAAAAATAAAATTAAAATAAATGAAGTTCAAAGATTAAATTAGATTTAAAATCCCCTTCCTCAGCTGCAATACTGAGGGCACTTAGGCATGGGATTTCCAGGCCCTATGGTAATTCTAGGTTTAACTTTCTGAGGTCCCATCAAAATCTTTCCCATGGTGACTGCACCATTTTACATTCCCAACATGTACAAGCCTGCTTGGTTCTCTCTGTCCTCGTCAACACTTACTAGTTTCAGTTTTTTAAGTAGTAACCACCCTAGTGGATGTGATGTGGAATTTCACTGTAGTTTTAATTCTCATTTCCCTAATGGCTAATGATGTTGAGCATCTTTTCATATTGGCCATTTGAGTATCTTCTTTGGAGGAGTGTCCATTCAAATTCTTGGCCAATTTTTTTCTTTCATTAATTAAAAAAATTTTTTTTAAACATAACAACAAACACAAACATTCTTATCATATGATCACTCCATTCTACATATATAATCAGCAACTCACAATATCATCACATAGTTGTATATTCAGCATCATGATCATTTCTTAGAACATTTGCATCAATTCAGAAAAAGAAATAGAAAGAAAACAGAAAAAAAATTCATGCATACCATACCCCTTACCCCTCCCTTTCATTGATCACTAGCATTTCAAGCTACTGAATTTATTTGAACATTTGTTCCCCCATTATTTATTTATTTTTAATCCATATGTTTTACTCGCCTATTGACAAGGTAGATAAAAGGAGCGTCAGACACAAGGTTTTCACAATCACACAGTCACATTGTGAAAGCTATATCATTATACAGTCATCTTCAAGAAACACATGGCTACTGAACCTTGGCCCATTTTTAAATTGGTTTGTCTGTCTTTTGGTTGTTAAGTTGTAGAAGTTCTTTACATATTTTGGATATTAAACCATTACCAGATCTATGGTTTCCAAATATGTTTTCTCACAAACAAGAGGGGGGAAAAGGTATGTTACAAAACAAGATGGGCAGACTTTTGCTATGACACCAACTTGTAAAAAAAACATATCTGTTAAATAATATTAAAAGAAAGAGACCAGATAAATCCGGAAACCCAGAGGGCCCAGCCTCTCCAGAATATTAACTAGTCCCATACCCCTATCCCATATCATCGACAGCCCCTTCCAATGTGAAAAATTTAGAAAGGACATAGTTCAGATACCCCTAAAGAAAGGAGAAGGGAGAGTTATACAGAGAAGATAGGATTTAACAAATGAGTATGACTGTTGAATAGTGAACATTGATTTCTTTTATTCTCCAGTATCTGAGAGCAGCCAGACGAAATAACCTAAAATTGTGACATTGTAACCCATACCAAACTCTGAAATCTGTTCTGCCCAACTCATTGTTGGGCTGTGCTTTGGAATTTATTGCTTTTTTGTATATATGTGATTTTTCACAGAACAAGCAAACAAACAAGAAGAATTGTGTTTTGTCGGATGTTGGCTTGAAGATTCATTTCGAGATCTTTTCTTCAGTAACTTAAATATGTAAAGTATGCAGGAAGCGTTTTTGTTAAGGAAAAAAAAGTACTTTTCCCCCCTAAAGTAAAATAACTGATTGTTGCAGAATGAGAAACAGGAATGTATAGGACGAAACGGACGGATGACTGTGTGACTGTAAAACCTTGTATCTGATGCTCCTTGTGTCTACTTTATGGACAGACAAGTAAAACATATGGATTAAAAATAAATAAATAATCAGGAAACAAATATTAAAATAAATTTAGTAGATTGAAATGCTCGTGATCAATGAAAGGGAGGAGTAAGGGGTATGGTATGTATGCATTTCTTCCTGCTTTCTTTTTATTTCTTTTTCTGGATTGATGCAAATGTTCTGAGAGGTGATCATGGTGATGACTATACAACTATGTGATGATATTGTGAGTTACTGATTATATACCAAGGATGGAATGATCACATGGTAAGACCATTCGTGTTTGTGTGTTAGGTTTAAAAAAATGAAAAATTGAAAAAAACCATGGATGGATATAGAAAGAAGTCTTGTTGGAAGCGAATTTTATTGGTTGTGGTTAAAGTTGGCTAAGATTCTATAGTTTTATAAGATTTTCACCTTAATTAAATGAGGAATAAAAAAACAAAAGAATAATGATACGGCTGTCACACTGTGACTGTGTGATTGTGAAATCCTTGTGTCTGATGCTCCTTTTATCTACCTTGTCAACAAACGAGTAGAACATATGGAATAAAAATAAATAATACGGGGAACAAATGCTAAAATAAATTTAGTTTGAAATGCTAGTGATCAATGAAAGCGAGGGGTAAGGGGTATGGTAGGTATCTCTTTTTTTCTCTTTCCTGTGTTCGTTTTCTTTCTTTTTCTATTGTCTTTTTGTTTCTTTTTCTGAATCAATGCAAATGTTCTAAGAAATGATGAATATGCAACTAAGTGATGATATTGTGAATTACTGATTATGTATGTTGATGTTTTATTTTGTTTCTTAATTTTTTAACTAATAAATTTAAAAATAAATAAATAAATAACAGTAGCTTTATTAGTAAAAAAAAAAAAATGAAAGAAAGAGTTACGGAGATAAAGAAAGGAGCAGTAAAGGCTGAACGGTCCATTGTTGGATGGCGAAACTATGAGCGTTTATGTATTTTTCATTTCAGGCCTGTCTGAATTTCCTGCATGTTTGCATTTTCCTTGTGTCACAAGGAAGAAAATAAAATGAAATATTTATTTTATTTGAAAATGTAATTTTATTTAATTCATTTGTATTTTTAAACAGCTTTGTTGGGGCGTGATGGACACTGGAAAACTGTATATGAAGTTTTCATAAACGCATCCACATGTGAAATCATCACCACAATCAAAAGAATGAAATTTTCTATCACCCCCAAGTTTCCTCATGCTTCTTTGTCATCGATCTGCTTTCTGTTCCCATAGATTAAGTTTGTATTTTCTAGAATTTTATATAAACGAAATCATGTATATCCTTCTCTCTTCCTGTCTTCTTTCACTCAGCATAATCATATTGAGATTCATCCATGCTGTTTGATGAATTAAGTACCTTTTTTTTTCTCATTCCCTCATACCAAATGTATATGGCATACCAAATGTGTTGGCGGACATTTCGATTATTTCCAATTTGGTCTGCTATGAGTAAAGCTACTACGAACATTCATTTACAGGGTTTTATCTGGATATATTTTTTCTTTTTTCTTTTTTTTTGGAAAAACACCTAGCAGTGGAATGTGGTAGAGGTATGTTTAATATCTTAAGAAATTACCTGTTTTCCAAAGCGGTTGTACAATTTTGCATTCCTGACAACAATGTCAACACCAAGCTTGGACAGTCACTTTAAATTTAGCAATTCTGAGCTGAGACCCAGCATCAAGGGATTGAGAAAACCTTCTCAACCAAAAGGGGGAAGAGTGAAATGAGACAGTGTCAATGGCTGAGAGATTTTAAACAGAGTCGAGAGGTTATCCTGGAGGTTATTCTTACGCATTAAGTAGATATCACCTTGTTAGTCAAGATGTAATGGAGAGGCTGGAGGGAACTGCCTGAAATTGTAGAGCTGTGTTCCAGTAGCCATGTCTCTTGAAGATGATTGTATAATGATATAGCTTTCACAGTGTGACTGTATGATTGTGAAAAGCTTGTGTCTGATGCTTTTATCTACCTTATGGACAGATGAGTAGAACATATGGAATAAAATTAAATAATGGGGGAACAAATGTTAAAATAAATTTAGTTTGAAATGCTAGTGATCAATGAAAGGGAGGGGTAAGGGGTATGGTATGTATAAATTTTTTTTCTGTTTTTGTTCTATTTCTTTTTCTGAATAGATGCAAATGTTCCAAAAAATGATCATGATGATGAATATGCAACTGTTACTGAATTACTGATTATATATGTAGAACAGAATGATCAAAATAGGAATGGTTGCGTTTGTTTGGTGTTTTTTGGTATTTAAAAAAATAAAATTAAAAAATTATTAAAACAAACAAACAAAACATAGCAAAAAAATTTAGCAATTCTAGAACATAAAGTAGTGACATCACATTGTGGTTTTAAATTGCATTTCCCTAGTGACTAATGATATTGATCATGTTTTTGCATGCTTCTTTGCCATCAATATATTTTCCTAGATGGGGTGTGTGTTCAAATCTTTCGAGCATTTTTATTGGGCTGTTTGTTGACTTATTATTGAGTTTTTGAGAGTTCTTTATATACTCTGATAAATAAAGTCCTTTATCAGAGATCACTGTGAAAATGCCTTCTCTGTACACCTCCACCATCTCCTTTGATCTTTCTCTCACTCTTTAGGGGTATTTGGACTATGCGCATTCTAATTTTTTCATGTTGGAAGGGGATGTCGATAATATAGGATAGGGGGATGGAACTAGCTGTTGTCCTGGAGAGGCTGGGCCCAGGGCCCATCTGGAGGTTATAGGTTTCTGGAAAGTTACTCCAGTGCATGGAACCTTTGTAGAATCTTATATAATACTCTAGGTGTTCTTTAGAATTACTCAGGACTTTTAATGGAGCTGTCTCATCACTAAAATTCCACTTCCCCCTTCCCCTCGGGGTCCCAAAGTGGCCCACAGGTTTCAGCTACGATGCAAAGATCAAAAGCACGTACTTTTGCTCAGTACCCTTTTGGAGATGGAGAGAGAGGTGGGAGCATGAAAGCCAGCAGAGAAGGAAGCTGGATTTCCCCACAGAATCATGGAAAGAGGATGAAATTTCAGGGCAAGGGAAGCCTTTGGAGGGAGAGACACTGGTGGCAAAATTCCTTCCAAGAATAAATTCCAGGTGAAACTCCTTCCAGGCAGACCTTCAGGAAAAGGTTTTGTGTGGGCCGTGGGGGGAATCCAAAAAACTGGGGGGTTCATTCCATCCCCAAGCTGAGTGAAGGCCTGGGACCCCCCGACTTTGGGAGGAGTGGGAAATGGGGTCTGAGCATCTCTCTCTCTCTCTCGACCCCCGGGAATGTTGGGGGTCATTTGCAGCTGCCCCCCTCCCTGGGTGTCAGCTTCTGCTCCCCACTCAGCAGCCAAAGGGATCTTGTAAAAGGTGGTCAGACCAAAGGGAGAGATGTTTATTTGGTACAAAATATTTTGCACCAAATAACATTTATTTTGCCAACTATGTTTATTTTTTATATGTCCAAAATATAAATTTTGGGTAGCACATAATTTAACTTTATGGTCAGTTTATTTGAACACCATAAATACATGGAATCTTGAATAGGGCATGAGGTCTTGTTGGTTTGTACAGGTTAGTGTGATGCCCAGATATATTCCAGAGTAATATGGGCAGAGAATAAACAAGTATTTGCAAAATCCCCTTTGAAGACTGGGGAGAAAAAAGGAAACATTCAACTCCCCATCTGGGAAATTCCTGATATTCTCACAAGCAGTGGAGACAGCAAATTCAATTGGCGGAGCCCTTAATCTTGGGATTTTCCCTATGAAGCTTATTTCTGCAAAGGGGAAGCTAAGCCTATTGATAATAATGCCTAAGAGTCATCCCCAGAGAACCTCTTTTGTTGCTCAGATGTGGCCTCTCTCTCTAAGCCAACTCAGCTGGTGAACTCACTGCCCTCCCCCTTACATGGGACATGACTCCCAGGGGTGTAAATCTCCCTGGCAACATGGGAGAGGACTCCAGGGATGTGCCAGGACCAGGCATCAAGAGATTGACAAAGGCTTCTTGACCAAAAGGAGGAGGAGAGAATTGAGACAAAATAAAGTGTCAGTGGCTGAGAGATTTCAGAGTCGAGAGGTTATCCTAGAGATTATTCTTATGTGTTATACAGATATCCTCTTTTTAGTTTAAGGTGTATTGGAGTGGCTGGAGGGAAGTACCGAAACTGTTGAACTGTGTTCCAGTAGTCTTGATTCTTTTTTTTTTTTTTATAGCTCAGATGCAGCCTCATTCAGTGTTTTAACATGATTACTTTACAATTAGGTATTATTGCGTTGTCCATTTTAGAGTTTTTGTATCTAGTCCTGCTGCACAGTCTGTATCCCTTCAGCTCCAATTACCCATTATCTTACCCTGTTTCTAACTCCTGCTGGACTCTGTTACCAATGACATATTCCAAGTTTATTTTCGAATGTCGGTTCACATCAGTGGGACCATACAGTATTTGTCTTTTAGTTTTTGGCTAGACTCACTCAGCATAATGTTCTCTAGGTCCATCCATGTTATTACATGCTTCATAAGTTTATCTTGTCTTAAAGCTGCATAATATTCCATGTATATACCACAGTTTGTTTAGCCACTCTTCTGTTGATGGAGATTTTGGCTGTTTCCATCTCTTTGCAATTGTAAATAACGCTGCTATGAACATTGGTGTGCAAATGTCTGTTTGTGTCTTTGCCCTTAAGTTCTTTGAGTAGATACCTAGCAATGGTATTGCTGGGTCGTATGGCAATTCTATATTCAGATTTTTTAGGAACCGCCAAACTGCCTTCCACAGTGGTTGCACCATTTGACATTCCCACCAACAGTGGATAAGTGTGCCTCTTTCTCCGCATCCTCTAGCCTTGATTCTTGAAGACAGTTATATACTATATACCTTTTACAATCTGACTGTGTGATTGTGAAAACCTTGTTTGGTGTTCCTTTTATCCAGGGTATGGGCAGGTAAGTAAAAAAAAAAAAAAAAAAAAAAAAAAAGGATGAATAAATAATAAAAGGTAACAATTGGGTAGATTGAAATGCTGTGGGTTAATGAGAGAGAGGGATAAGGGGTATGGGATGTATGAGTTTTTCTCATTTCTTTTTCTCGAGTGATGTAAATGTTCTACGAAGATCATGGTGAAGAATACACAACAATGTGATTGTATAATGTGGTTGGACAGTTTGTGTGTGGGTAGTTCTCAATAAAAATATTTTTTTTTAAAAAAAAAGGGGTACAAATTGTAAAAAAAGAAAGAAAGAGAGAAAAGAGTAAAAGGTGGTCAGAGCCCTCCTTACAGAAGGGCCCCATTTTGTATGCACGGGCCCCCTTCAGTAGGCAGAATTAACCCTCCACCGTACCCCTACGTGTGTGCTGGACTCGGGGACACACTTTCTAAAAGTAGGACAAGGAGGGGAAAGAGAGTTCGCCGTGGGAAACCCGGCATGTGGTCGCCACCTCTGCCGGAGGTCAAGGCCACCACCCAGCGGAGGGCATGGGGGTGCTGGGGGCGCCCCGATGAGGCGGGACACAGAGGGTCCCTCACCTCCGTGCATCCCCCCAGGCTAGGAACAAAGGGCAGACAAACCCAGAGGGAAGCCTTCCCAGGGACCGCCGGCCAGGCGTCCTCAGCATTCTCAAGGTCACGGGAGGCAAGGAAACACGGAGAGCCCGTTCTTGGGTCACAGGAGGCCACGGAGGTGAGAGGCCCGAATGCAGAGTGGGGTCCTGGGGGGGCGGTTCCTGGGGCAGAAAGAGAACACTGGGGGATATACCAGTGAAGCCTGGCTAGAGTTAGGGGTTCAGCTAGAGGAATGTGTCATCGCTGGTTTCCTAGTTGGGACACAGCCGAGTGTTTACCGAAGAGGTGGCCGGAGCTCCAGCAAGGCGGAGCTCTCTGTGCCACTTTTTTCCCACAACTTTAAAATAATTCTAAAGTATAAAGTTTACTTTTCAACATGTCAGTCAGATCATGTCCCTCTGCCTGCAGCCCTCCATGGCTCCCATCTGCCTGGGGGTGAGAGCCCATGTCCTCCCCCACGGGCCCCCAGGCCCTGCACACCCTGCCCTGTCCCCTCTCTGCCCTCCCCTCCCCCCTTCCCACTCCCTCAGCTCCAGCCACACGGTCCTCCTCGCTGCTCCTGCAGCACACCAGGCCAAGGTCTGCCTCAGGACCTTTGCACTGGGCTGTTCCCTCACCTGGAATGCCCTTTCCCCAGAGATCCACGCAGCTCACTCTCACAGCTTCAAGTCTTGGCTCAAACCTCACCTTTTCAAGAATCTCATGCCTTCTTATCCTGGCCTGTCCCCCACTGTCCGATCTCCTTACCCCACCACTGGCCTCCTTTCCACACAGCACTTATCACCTTCCTACACACCATGACGCAACTGACTCGGCTCCTTAGCTGTTTATCTGTCGCTCCCAGGAGAAAGGAGCTCCGCGAGGGCAGGGATTTCCATCCGTTAGTTCGTTATCCTCAGCACGTAGGACAGATGAGTTTGCACAAGTCCCCTCTGGTTCCTGGGACAAATGACCACAAACTCAGCGGCTTAAGGCATGCACATTTATTCTCTCACCGTTCTGGGGCTTGGAAGTCTGACATGGATTTCAAGATACTGCAGGGCTGGTCCCTCCCAGAGGTTCAGGGGGAGAATCTCTTCCCTGCCTTTTCCGGTGTCCAGAGGCACCCACAGTCCAGGGCTCATGGCCCCTTCCTTCATCTTCAAGGCAGGCAAAGCTGTTCCACTCTGCGCCTTTTCTCTGGTGTCATGTCTCCCTTCCATCTTTTTGTCTACTCTCTCCTCTGCTGTTAAGGAGTCTCCTGATGACATCAGGTGCCCTCCTGATTATCCAGAAGCCTCTCTCCATCTCAGGGTCAGCTGATTAGCAACTTTAATTCCTGCAACCTCACATCCATCCCCCTTTTCCGTGCAACCTCACGTATTTGCAGGCTCCTGGGAATAGAACCTGGGTGTCTTTGGGGGCTTTTATTCTGCTGACCACAGGGCTCCATTGATACTTGTTGAATGCATGGATGGATATTGGTAGTGAAAGTTTTAGTGAGTGAGACATCCAATAAATGCTGGGGGTCTCAGTGGACCCCTGTTTGAGGGTTCCTGGAAGAAATGACATGTAAATCGGATTTGGAGGAAGGGGCATTCCTGGAGGGTATGGCACAGGAAAGGTTTCTGAGCAGGTCAAGGAGAAAGCACTGAGGCAGGTTGAAGGGTGGTGCAGCTGAAGGGTGCTTCTGGGGATCCTGCTATGTTTGAGGGGGGGCTCCCTGAGCCCTGAGCCTGTGAGTCCCGCAAACCCATTTCTCAGAGTTGGACACTGAGGCCCATGGAGTAGAAATGAAACCTGCTGAGTCCCTGCCTGGCCTAAGATCTGAGCCCAAACATCAGAAGACTTGACTAGCTGCAAAGGAAACCTCTGTGCAATGAGGTGAAGGAAACTTGAGGACATAATGTTGCGTGAAATGAGCCAGAAACAAAAGGAAAAAATAGCGTAGGTTCTCTTTACTATAAGCTAACTGTAATGAAGAAACTCGGAGAATTAAATTCAAGAACATAGGTTATCAGGAGATAGAAACTAGGCAGGGATTGGGCAGTTGAAGATGGAGTGCAGAACAATCACTAAGGTTCCTCGGAAAAGTTCAAACTGCAAGCTCTTACAGCAGTCACAGCTATTCTGGAGTTGTAAGTGTGATTTCCAAATTCTGAGATGCTGAGCTTTTTGTATATAACCTGGTTGTTCCCTGGAACTTTGGATATTTCTGTGACACCTGAGACTCAGAACTGGAGTTCTGCAGCTATGAACATCAGCATTACCCCATACGGCAACTGTAAAAGACACCGAAAAAGTGACCAGACTTCAATTAGAGATATGAATGAGGCTGATCTTCTAAAGTAAAGCAGACTAAAAGGTAAAGGATGATACTGACTGTATTTTTTTTCTTTTTGTTTTGTTCTTTTTAAATATATGGACTGTATTTTAAAACTTTAACTTCGGTATAAGACCAAAGGAAGGATGTTTATGTGCTGCAAAATTTATATTTTCAGTAGCATGCTATCTAATGTAACTTGTATGGCCAGTTTTGCAAACACCGTAACTTCACGGAACCTTGAACAGGACATGAGATCTTGTTAGTTTGTATCAGTTAGTGGGATACATTCCAGAGTAATCTGGGCAGAAGATCAAATAGAATTTGGAAAGTTCCCTTGAGGGACTAGGGGAAAATGTGGAAATATTGAACATTCCCACCTGGGGAATTCCTGCTATTTTCCCAAGCATTGGGGACTGGCAATTTAATAGGCCAAGCCTTAAATCTTGGGGTTTGTCCTTATAGAACATCTTCCTGCAAAGGAGAAACTAAGCCTACTTATACTTATGCCAAAGAGTCACCCCCAGAAAACCTCTTTTGTTGCTCAGATGTAGCCTCTCTCTCTCTTAGCCAAGCTCTGCAAATAAACACACTACCCACCCCGCCCCCCTTCCGTTGGACATGACATCCAAGGGTGTAAATCTCCCTGGCAAAGTAGAACATGACTTCCAGGGATGAGCCTGGCCCTGGCATCGTGGGATTGGCAAATGCCTTCTTGACCAAAATGGGGAGAAGAAATTAAAGAAAGTTTCTGAGGCTAAGAGATTCCAAATAGAGCTGAGAGGTCCTTCTGGAAGTTATTCTTATGCAAGGTTTCAGCAGATACTGCAAATTGCCACAGTACGCCAAGCCCCAACCAATAGTATTTGTACAAATCCTAGAGAATACCCTGGGCTCTATCTGGGACTCTATAAGAGTTTTATTTATTAAGTTTATTTTTTCAGAAATTTAAAGTCTCCACACGACTGCTAGACCAGATAAACCCTGGAACCCAGAGTTACCAGTGTCTCAAAGAACATCAGTCCGTCTCATTCCTCTACCCCATAATATCAACACCCCTTTTTCAGCACGAAGAAGTTAGAGTGAACGCAATCCAGATATCCTGAAAGACTGAGAGAAAGATCAAATGAGAGGGAGGAAGTGTAATGGAAAAATTAGGATTTCACAAACAGTGATAATTATTGACTCATTGACGCTTCTTTTTAGTTTCTAGTGCATTAGAATAGCCAGAAGGAAATACCTGAAATTGTTGAACTGAAACCCGCTAACCTTGATCTTTGAAAATGGTTGTGTAACTATAGAGCTTTTACTGTGTGACCATGGGATTGTGAAAACCTTGTGACCGATGCTCCCTTTACCCAGTGTACAGGTAGACGAGTCATAAAACACAGACATGCATGAAAAAAAATAGGTGAGGAATATGGGGGAAAAATACCGCTACGTAAACCACTGACAATAATTAACAGAACTACTTTGATAATCTTGCATCGATTGTAACAAATGTAACTCTTATAAAAAAATAGAATTACAAAAAAGGGCTGGCATCAATGGTAACAAATTGTCCATGCCAATGCAAGTGTCGGTGGTGGGGTGGGGTAAGGGAAACTTGTATTTTATTCTCGATTTTTCTGTAAACCCACAACTTCTCTAACGAAATTCTTTTTTTATTAAACAAAAAAAAGAAAAGAAAAGAAACCTCTGGTTCTCCAGGGATTAGGGTGACGTGGTAGAGATGCCCAACCCGGGTGCGAAATTTAAGTGGATGCCAAATAACTTAGTGATTAAGGGAAATAGTATTGTAGTGCAACATTTAAAAAAAATCAAAATTAATGCAAATGATTTAAGGCATCTCCTTAAACTTTGAGCCTGGGGTGAGTGCCTCACTTGCCTCACCCTAGCACGGGCCCTGAGACTTGAGGTTTGCAGGGAAAAGCGCAGGCCTGAAGTTGTATTCACAGGTATCTGGGCACTGGTCCTAGCTGGACCATATGTGAGGCATATTTCAATGCAGATGTCCTTAAACACACACACACACACGTAGATGTCAAAATAATTTACCAGCCAGGTGGGCCAAGCTGGGTGTGGTCATGATGAGTGTTTGATGACTGACTAAATGAAGGTATGTTGTGAATGGGTGGGTAAAGGATAAAATAATATAGAAAAGTCACCCGCGATTGCTGGGTGGTTATTTTGCCCCTTTTGCACCTCGCTGCCACCCTGGGAGGAAGGGACCTCACTTTCCAACCGAGGAAACTGAGACCTCTCTGTGCGGGAGGGCACTTCCTTCTCCAGGAAGTCCCCCCTGATGTCGCTGTGCTCCGCAGCCGGCCATGGTGGGCTTTGCTGATGCTGCTGCTGCTGGGCCCAGCGCACCAGAAGCGCCTCATAAACGTTTGCTGAACAAATCCAAGAGGAAAGGGAAGATGGGTGAAGGCCCTTTGGAAGATGCTTTCAGCCCTGGGATCTTCTTTTCCAAGGCTCAGAGACGGGAAGCAATGTCCCCCAAGGCATACAGCCACTAGCCCGCTGGCCAGCTCCATCTGCAGGAGCCAGGGGTCACCCATCACTACTGTACTGCCCGCCCCAATGGACGGGGTGCCCCGGCAGCGACCTCGTGCCAGCCCCTCCCCCGCCTCGCTGATTGGCCTGCCCCGGCCATCTCCGGCCACCTGTCGCTGTCTGTCCCTGGGCCACCCTCCAGGCGCTCCCTCCTGCTTGCCAGGCCCAGCGTGGCGGCTGAGGGGTAAGAGGGGCCCGGGCAGGGATATGCAGAAGTAGGGGTCCCCCGGGTCTGGAGAGGGCAACTCTGTGACCCACCAGGGTCCTCCAACTCCTGTGGCTGCTCCCCGATCCACGCCTAGAGTACCGCACAGTGGGCCCCTCCCCCATGGCCATGCCCCACCCCCTCCCCAGTCCTGGAGCCAAGGGAAGGGGCGCCTTTCTACCCAGGGGTACCCAGAAAGCCAGCTCTTGGGAAGCAGATGGGTGTGAAGTTCACTTCAAGTTCTGCAGGAGCCTGGGCTGGGGACTCTAGAGTCCTTGCACCAGTGGAGAGGGAAGGGGCTCAGTTCTGAGGCTGGGAGACCCCCCAGGACCTTCCTGCACTGCCCTGGCCTGTCACGGCCACAGCAGGGCTGGCTCTGCAGGGGCTTGAGCCCCGAGATTCGAAGGGGAGGCAGGGGGTGCAGGTGGTGAGAATGACCCCAAATGGAGACCCCCATGGAGCAAAGGCCAGGAGTGGGGGTGGCCTGGGAGGGGCTGGGTCATCCCGCTGGCTTGTCCCGCTGGCTTTGGGCACCAGATAAAAATAGTCCCTGGATTCAGGGAATTCGAGCCCGCCCCGGGGCCGCCTGTTGTGCTTAGGGCTGCGTCAGTGACTAATCGCTGTGTGACCTTGGGTGAATCCCAGCCCTCTCTGGGCTGTACACCCTCCACTGCCATGGTCAGCGATGCTGGGGCTGGGCTAAAGAGAGGGGGCCCGGAGATGGGGGACACGAGGCAAGCATGGGGGGCTGGTCTGGCTGGGGCTGTACCTTGCGTGAGCAGGAATTTGCGAGATCAAAGGGTGCTGCAGGCAGAGAGACCCATACAAGCACAGGCTGGGAGAGCCAAGGGGGGTGGTTTAAAAATGGATTCATGAAGCCCCCAGGTCAGGCCCAGGCCCAGAGCAGAGGCTAGTTAAGACAAACCACCCCCCATCCCTCCCAGCCAGACCCTGGACCCACTACTTTCCAGCTGTCTCCATGACCAGCAGAGCCTTGGAGGAGCTGGATGGAGGCCTGGGCAGCTGTGAGGCCGGCAGAGACCTTGCTGCACTGGCCGACCCCTGCCCCGGCCAGCCAGGGCAGGACACAGCTCGAGGTACCTGTTGGGGGCCAGGGGCCTACAGGACACATCCCTCCCCAAGCCCCCGGCTAAGCCAGGTGGCTCACCCTTGGAGGCTAGGCTCCCTTATTGGATTGATTTATGCTGTGTGCCCCATTTCCATTCTGGGGTTCAATTATTGTTTGGGGGGATCTCTAAGGTGCCTGGAGAACACAGGTGCTGGGCACGGTTCAAATCCACCTGGACCTGGTTCACAAACTGTGCTGCCACTGCGGTGCTGGGCACCTTGGGGCAAGACATCTGCTGTCTCTGAGCCTATCTACTTTTTCTGCTGTATGGCGCGAAAAGCTGGGTGGAGAGTGGGACTAGCTCAGGGTCCCCACCATCTTGATTCTGCCTCTGTTCCTAGTGGTGACGATGGCGAGGCTGAGCGAACTCAGCAGCTGGCCCCACGTGAGTAGTGGGGGCCTTTGGGTTTCAGCCCCCTGATTCTGGGACATGCTGGCCAAGGCGGGTGGGTTTTTACAGCCCACTGGGAGGATTTGGGCTCCATTTGAAGAAAGACCTGGAGGAAACACCCAGATTGTCCTTGCGCCACCCCACAGGACTTCCAGGAACCTGAGGCTGACAGCAGCCCAGCCAGCAGTATGGACGCAAAACCAAAGAAAATAGAAAAGGAGTCTCAGGCCAGAGAGGCCCCCAGCTCGGGGAAGGAGAGACTGAAAACAGGAGCAAGTGGGTTTGCAAGCAGGAGGGATGAGGCGGAGGCTGGGTTCTGGGTGGCCACGGAGGGAGGTCACCCAGGTTGATTCTTTGGATCGGGGGAGGGGGGGGATGAGGTGTCATGGTGTCCCCGTGGCTGAGTGACATCCAGATGTCACTGGGAGGAATCACACAGGCTGGGAGCCACGGCTATAACGGTCTGGCCTACCCGGGAAGGGGACCTGGAGAAACTGTGGCACACAGGCTTAGGACCTCTGCCTGGGTCACGCAACCAGGTGGGGGCGCCACTGCGGGCAGGGCCAGGTCCTCTCTCCCTGGCCCGGCGAGCCGCCAGCCCGCAGCCCGCAACCGCCCCCGCGCTTGCTTCCGCAGCCCTCCGGAGCGCCCCCGCGCGGAAGAAGGCGCAGAGCGCGCCACCCCCGCAGCCGCCGCCGCCGCCCGCCGGGAGCGAGCTGCCGCCCTGGGGAGACCTGACGCTCAACCAGTGCCTGGTGTTGGCGTCGCTGGTGGCGCTGCTGGGCTCGGCTGTGCAGCTGTGCCGGGGTGAGCGCGTCCCCCTCCCCCGGAAGGGCCAGGGGTGTCCCCGCGGGGACGGCCCGCACTCCTCCTCCACCCCAGGGACTTCCTACACTCCTAACCTCCCAGATGATCCCCTCCCCAGGTCGTGCGCCCCAACCCCCGGGATGGGCCCTGGGCTCCCCATTTGGACAGACTCGCACCCCCGACCCCTCCACGGTGCACCTTCCTCAGAGAGCGCCTCCCGGGGCGGACCTGAACCCTCTGCCTCGCCAGGGAAGGGCCGGGGCCCCCTCAGGTTGCTCCTGCAGCGCCCCGCTGGTCAATCCTTTTGCAGAAAGGGAAAAGGAGGAGAGCGGAGGAGAGGCGAGGGTAGAGGAGGGAAAGGGCGTGCCCGTAGCGGCCGGGACCCGGAGTCCCTTCTGAAGGCCGGGAGGGGTCCGGCCCGCTTCGGAGACCATCAGGGTCGTGCTGCACCCCGGGGAGTCCGCTCCGTCTGTGTCAGGAAACGCTTCAGGCCTGCCTGGCGGAGGCAGAGGGCTCCCGAGATGAAAGGCAGGGATGCACAATATCGTAGGTCCCCGCCCGTGTCTGACTTGCATCGACTCCCACCCAACCCCCAGACGCCGTGGCTGGAGAAGCGGCCGCCCCCGCGCCGGCCCCGGAGCCGTGGGTCCCGCCAAGCGCAGCCCCGATGGGGCAAGAGCAGCCTCCGGTAAGCACTTCCTTCGAGGGCCCGCGGGCAGCGCTGCCTCATTCGGGGCTGGGGCCGGGGCCGGCCCGCGAGGTGGGCACCGACGCCAGCGGCCCACGCTGTCCCGCTTTGCAGCCGCCGCCCGCGGCCTGGGTCCCCACACTGGAATCCCCAGCGCCCCCGGTGGAGGCGGATGAGAGGCCTGAGGATCCCGGGAGCAGAGAGGCCGCAGAGAAGTCCAGGAAGTCCAGCGGGGAGGACCACGCCCCCGTCGCCAAACCAGGACCCGAGGAGAAGCCGCCGGGGCACGAGGGGAGGAAGGAGGCGAGGCCACGAAAAGAGAGACCCGGGAAGGAGGAGAGGCCCCGGCGGGAGGCGAAGCCGCGGGCCGCCAAGGAGCCCCAAGCAGCCCTGCCCCGGCGCTGGCAGGCGCGCGAAGAGGGCCACCGGCCGTGGCAGCGAGACTCGGGTGACCCCGAGCGCAAGAAGAGGCGGGGCTGCGTCTCTCCAGGGCGGGTGGCGGCGGAGGAGCGGGCTCTGGGCCGCCAGAAGCGCCGAGCGGGCAAGGGGCGGGACTGAGCGGCCTAATAAAGACAGGGTCCCGGCCGCCGCAGCTCCTCCTCCTTTGCGCCGCGACCCTGGACCCAGGCCCTGAGCGCTGCCGGGTGCAGAAACCACCCGCCTGTGCCCACCCCGCACTCCCCATGTCCCCCTTCCACGCACAGAGGCGCCCGCAGGCTCTCGCTGGACTTTATTAGGCCGCGGCCCAGGGCTAGAATAAATACTTGGCGGGGTGCGGGCGGCCGGGCTCAGCGGCAACCGCACTCGGTGGCCACCATATTGGGGACGTGGCGCGCGCTGATGCGCTCCTCTGCCAGGCTGATGAGGACCTTGCCCGCGTAGGCCGTGGGCACGCAGCAGGGCGGCCGCGCCAGGGCGGCCCCGCGCGCCTGCATCTTGAGCAGCAGCACCGCGTGGTTGCCGTAGTGCGGGTTGCGGTCGGACTGCGGCCAGGCACAGGCACCCTGACAGTTGTTGGCCTGGTAGGTCTCCGGGATGAGCACGGAACGCTCGGCGCGCAGGTCGACGCTCAGCTCCCGCAGCGCGCACGGCCCGTCGCCGCCCGCCCCGGCGCTGCGCTGCGACCGCCCCACCGCCCGCTCCCGCCCGCGCCGCTCCGCACGCAGCCCCTGCAGGGCCTTGAGCAGCAACAGCGCGCGCAGCGGGGTCCAGGGCCGGTCGCCGCCTCCGGGGCCCGTGCACAGCGCGACCAGGCGCGTGAGCAGCGGCGCGGCGGCGGGCGGCAGGTCCGGGATGCTGCGCAGCTCGGCGGCCGCCGCCTGCAGCTTGGCGGCCACGCGGCGCGCCAGGCCCGCGGCCCACGGCGTCTCGACGGCTTCCGGCAACGGCGCGGACTCTTCGGCGGCGGTGGGCGGAGGTAGCAGCAGCAGCAGCGGCTCCTCGCCATCGAGTAGGCGCTCCAGGGCCGCGGGATCGGACAGGTTGATGAGGCCTTGCGGGGAGCCGGCCAGCGCGCCCGGGTCCAGGGCGAGGCGCGGCGGCGAGGCTGGGCCCGGGGGGCCCCGCAGCGCGCGCACCAGGTGCGTGAGCGTCTCCAGGAAGGGGTCGGTGCTGGCCGGCGGCTCCTCGGGCTCCGGGGACAGTCTGCGTAGAAAGAGGTGCGGTGAGTGGCTGGCCGGCTCCCCACCCCCCACCCTACCGTCATCCCACGCCCGCCTGGGTTTCCACGCACTTGAACGGCGGGACGGGTACCGTGTCCAGCCGGCCGTGCGCGGGCAACAGCGTGAGCCCGGGCCGCGGCAGCAGGAGCAGGGCCGGGGTCATCCGCGTGAAGCAGCGGGCGTCGGCTCCGAACAGCAGCGTCTGCAGCTGGGCGGTGCTTAGGGGGGGCCCTGAGGCGGAGTCAGGGCGCTGGCTCAGGGGCTGGGGAGAGAGCAACCCGCCCGGCCACCGCCCCGTTCCCCACTCTTTTTGCACCGGCCTACCGTCTTCGCGGGGCCGCAGGCTCAGCGCGAGCCCGGAGCCGTGCCAGGCCCCTGCCGGGTGTTCCACGTGCAGCACTAGGTAGCGGGTGTCCCGGGACGGGCAGAGACTCTGTGGAGACGCGAACTCAGCCCGCCAGTAGTCCTGTCGACCCAGCCCCTCCTCCCGCCCCACCTGCCAGCGACCCAACCACAGCCGCCCCTGCAAGACAGCCCCTGTTTTCCCTGAAGCACAAACCTTTGCAAAGATGGCCCCCCCCTCCCCAACTGGCCAGCCTGCAATTTGCCTGGACTCCAGGTGTTTGTAAACCGCCCGCCTTAATTCCCTGGCAGGTACCTGGGCTTCGGGCAGCCCAGCCCCAGTGACAGTGACCTCAGGGCCCGGCCCTGGGTACAGCACCAGCAGCGCCATTTCCGGGGGACTGGCTTCTCCAGGTGGGGGCTCCTGGAACCTCAGCATGGGGGTCGGCTCCCACGCTACTGTAGCCAGGATAAAGGGGGGAGATCCCTGAGCCCCAGGCCTGTCCCAGCCAGCCCAGAGGCAAATGCCTGCCACAGAGAGGGGGGGGAGCTGCACAACTGGGGGCCTCAGGGGTGTGGGGTGCAGGGGACCTTGCAGGCACTGGTGTGGTCCACCTTTGCTGCCTTCCTGTGACCCAGGTGGAGCAACCAAGGGATGTGGGTGAGTTTGTGCCTTTGCCCCCAGCCCTTGGGGTCACAGGGCCTTGGGATCTGCTTGGGAGAGGCCCCAGGTCTCCTCGGAAGCCCCTTCCCTGCACTGGCCCTCCCTGAAGGAAATGGCCTCTGAGAACAGCTCATACCTGGTTGCAGAGTGGGGGTTCTACTGGCCCTACCCCAAGTGGCTTCTTTGTGAGTCTGAGGGGACACTTACTCAGGCCCTGCCGGCAGGGACCTCCTACCCCCAGCGTGGCCCAGCTGGAGCCCCACCCTGAGGGCACAGAGCCTCAACTATGGTGGGAGGGGCACAGGGAACATAAGACCTGATGGGGCTCACAGAACCCAGCCTTGCTCAGGACTCCATGTCCTCTCACTCAAGGTGAGAGGTCTGCAACTAGGGGCCTTGTCCCTTGCCTGGATTGGTGGGGCCCCCAACATACCTTCCTCCAGGTGAAGGACCACCAGGCGCTGCACCCTGGGCTCCTGCAACCAAGTTCTCAGCCGCCTCAAGGGTGCTAGGGCTGCCAGCTGGTCGCTGAGGCGGCAAACCCCAAAGGTGGCCAAGTCGCGGGGACCCCAGCGGGCACCCCTCACAGCCTCCAAGAAGGCCCATTCGTAGCTGCTGATGGCACCTGCCACTTGCAGTGGGGTGCTACTGCTGCCCCTGTCCAGCTTCACCAGGCACAGGGGATCCCCGGGGCTGCCTGGACGCCAGTCCCAGTCTCTCCCAAAGCTGAGGCCCTCATTATGCACAGTGCTTCTGACTGGCTCCTGGGCAAAGGCTGGGGTGCTGGGGACCTCTCCTCTGGGATCCTCAGCTGCCAACACAGCCCCCATGGCCACGAACACCAGGAGAGAGGGTGGACCGTGCATGGTGGGTGTGGAGGGCTAGGCCAGTGGGATTATATGGGCTGGGCCGGGGCACTCCTCCATGGCCCTGACCTTGGGTGACAATGCCCAGTGTGGTGCCACGCTGGAGGAGGCACCTTCAAAGGCCTCTCTGTTCTGCCTGAGGCCTATCTCACCCGTTGCGGAGATATAAAGCATAGCCAGTGGGCTGATGTGTCAAAAGTGTTGTCCTTGACTGGCATTTCTTTTGGGGACAGGAGTGGGAATCAGAGCAGGGAGTGACTGGCCTGGCTGTAAACAGAGCTGATCACAGGCCAGAGCCTGCACTGAGGACTTCAGCCTCCTTGGGGGGCCCTACAAACAACCTCAGCAGAAGGTGGGGTGGGGGGCTCCAGGGGCAGAGGCATCTCCACTTGCAAGCCCCAGAGGGAGTGAGGTGTGTTGGCGCCTCTCCTGTTATAGGACCCCAGACCTGCTGATGCCTGCCCTGGAAGGGCCTGTTTGGTGGCTGCTGGGACAGAGCTGCCACCAGAGCAGGCAGCCCTGAAACCCAGTTGTCCCTGGCTGTGCCAATGGGAACCTCCTGACCCCTGGTGGGGGGCTTCCATGGGCCCTCCTCCTTGCCCTACACCCACATACCCATACATTATCCCACTCCAGCAACAGGGAACACTGTTTAATATGTTCTGGGGACACAGCACAGATGCTTCCCCCCACAAAAGCATTAGATTTCTTTCTGTGGGAAAAAGCCCCCAGCCTTGCTGGGGAAGGGAGCAGCTCTTCAGTTGGTAGGAGGGGGAGGCGGCAGGCTCCCAGGGCCGTCGGTAGGAAGCGGGGGCCTTAGCATTGGGGGCAAGGGTGTTGGGGGGTGCACCCCGGGGTTTGCAGGGTGAACACCAGGAGGCTGGGGGTGGACCCCAGGAGCTGGAGGATGGACCCCAGGAGCTGCTGGATGGACCCCAGGGGCTGCTGGGTGGATCCCTGGTGCCTGAGGATGGACCACTGGAGGCTGGGGGTGAACCCCTGGGGCCTGGGGGTGAACTGCAGCCGGTGGGTGTCCCCCTGGGCCCTGGGGATGAACTCCGGCAGATGGGGGAGGGTGGACCCCTGGGGCTGGGGGGTGGACCCCTGGGGCTGGTGGGTGGACCCCAGGAGTAGGGGGATGGACGCCTGGGGCTTGGGGATGGACCCCTGGGGCTTGGGGGTGGACCCCTGGAGCAGGAGGGTGGACACCTGGAGCAGGAGGGTGGACACCTGGAGCAGGGGGATGAACTCCAGAGGTCGCTGGATGAACCACTGGTGCTGGGGGATGGACCCCAGGTGCTGGAGGGTGGACAGCCGAGGCTGGAGGATGGACCACTGGAGCTGGGGGGTGGACCCCAGGAGCTGGTGGGGGCAGCTGGGGTGGTCCAGGGGGCCCTGAAGGTGCCGGCCCAGTGGGAGGCATAGGAGGCAGAGGCAGGCCTCCTGGCGGAGGTGGGGGCAGAGACTCGGGCAGTGGTGGCCGAGGAGGCAAACCATTCATCAGTGGGGGTGGGGGCCGCTTTACCCCTGGAGGCCCAGCAGGGAGGCTGGGGGGAGCTGGTGGCTTCTCCATCTTAAAGTGGAACTGGAGGAAGAACTGGAGAGAAATAGATGAAGAGGCTTAGCTGGGGCTGCCACAGGGGGGTGCCCAGGTCCATCCCGGGGCTTCAGGGGTGGGGGCAAGGCCCACCAGGGCAGCCTCCAAAGGCCCAATTGCCTTGAACCCAAGGCCAGGGGCAACTCACCTGCTTGGTTTCCCTGTTCCAGTGAGTCCAAAACTTGCCTTCAGCCTTATCAATCTCTCTGCTTGGCACCTGGGCAGGAAGCAGAGGAGAGGTAGGTTCTGGCTCCCCGGCACCAGGTGACTCCTGCCTCAGAGGCTTTTTATGAAAGGAGACAGGACCTGGCTTCCACCCCCAACTCCACAACCTGGAGAAGCCATGATGCATGCTGTTTCACTTATCATGGCCCCCATGCCATGAGGCCAGCACAGCTGTGTTGCCTGCTAACAACCCTGCAGGGGACAGACCCTAACTCTGGCCAGTGCCCCAGATCTGGACACTCAGTCTACCCTGGAGTCTCCACTTCTCAGGTGGGTGTGGTGAGGGGTCCTGGAGATCCCCAATCCCAACTGTCACCTTTCAACCCTTGCCTGCTGTATTCTTAGGCTCTGGATGTTCCTGGCCCCTAGGGTGGACAGTGGGGTGCGGCTACCTTGAAGGCAATGGTCTCATAGGGCTCGGCAGCCATCAGCAGGTACTGCCAACGCCTGTCCGGGGGCTCAATCCTCTGCTCGTAGGCGGACATGAAGCGGTGACGAGGTACAATACCCTCGGCGATCTCCGGGTAGTCAATCTGTGGGGACATGGCCAAGAGTGTGTTACTGGGGGCCCCTCAGCCTATGAGAGAGGGGGCTGGGGACGGACCTTGGCTCACCTGGAAGAGGAGACTCTGCTGGCCCATCTCTGTGTCCCTTTGCTTGGTCACTGTAATAGATGAGGGGGTCTCAGGTCTCGGCTGGTTCTTCCCCGAGGGGGCAGGACTCTGGGGTGGCTGAGCCGCTAGCAGGAGCTCCAGGCCCAGGAGCATAGCCACGGGCCTGAGGCCATGCCTTGCGCCCACCCGAGGCCTGCCTGCCTCAGTCTCTTCTCCAAGCCCCTCCAGAGGAGGCCACCCCACAGGGTGCTCAGCCTTCAGGTTCTGGGGACCACCTTGCTCCTCAGTGTCAGAGCAAGGCCAACCTGGACAAGGGCTAGGTTGTGTGGTGGGTTCCAGGGAGGCTCAGTAGGTTGGGCCTTGAGAGCAGCACTCAAAGGTGGTGGCCCTGTCCCTACTGGAACACGTGCCTCACTTCACCCAGCTCCAGGGCACCTACCTGCCCCTCTCCCAACCAGGGACAGAGACCACATGCCCTGTTATGGCCCCGAGGCCTCTAGCCCTCCTGCCATCATTCAAAAACCAGGCCTGCCCCAGGGCCTTTGCCCTGCTAGGTCCTGCCTAAAACACAATTTTATTAAGAAACTTTTGCTAAGAATGCTTGCTGGGTGGCTTTTCTTCTGTTCCACAAAAAAAAAAAAAAAAAAAAAAAAAAATCTTACAAGTTCTTTTTGCTCTGGGAGTATAGCAACAAAATTTTAAAATACAGGTCTTTATCCAACAGCTTATCCCCTGTTGCGGCTTGGAGCTGTGTGTGCCCCAGAGAAACATGCTCTTCAACGTCATCCATTCCTGTGGGTTTGCGCCCAATGTCAGTGGATCCTCCCATGAGGTTTCTTCAGTTTAGGTGTGGCCCAGCTCACCAAGGCTGGGTCTTCATCCTCTTAGTAGAATTCTTTATATGAGAATGAAATTCAGACAGAGACAGAGAGTGAAAGAAAGGGAGAGCCAGAGGGAGTAGAAAGCGAAGGTCACCTGAACCCAGAGAAGTGAGAGCCTCCAGGACACACTAGGACCAGGGCTTGCTGCAGGTCGTCACCCAGATGACGCCTCGGCCTGGGCCTCTGTTAGCCTCAAATCTGTGAGTGAATAAATCTCCACTGTTGAAGCTGACCCACAGCACACTATTTGTCTGAGCAGCCAAGGAAATGAAAACTCCTCTCAAGGGGTGACACTGGGGCTCTTCCTTGCTCCCGATTTTAAAGAGAAAGAGCTTCATGTAATTTTTCACCACTAAAAATGCTCAGGTACCTGTGACCAAGTTAAGGAGCTCCCCGCCTGGTCACTCAGCTTCTCGGTCCCCTCATCAGGAAATGAACTGGTGATCGGCACTGGCCCCAACCCTGCCTTCGTGGCCCGTGTCCAGGTAAGGAAAGCGTCACGGCTTTGGCGCTGCCTCTGCCCTGTGTGGTGTAGGAGGCACTCTCCATCACCTCTGGCCTGGTCAAAGCCCACCTCCTCCGGGAGGCCCTCGGCCAGCAGTTCCCCAGGACAGGGGGCACTTTCCTGTGCTGGCTTATACACCATGTGGGTGTGGTCACCTTCCCCAGAATGAGACTCCCCACACGTTCTCTTCCTGAGCCTGAGCCAGGGATTGGGTAGGCAGGCGCCAAGCCCCAGAGCTGTGGCCTTAGGCCACCCATAACTGTTCTGAGGCACAGCTCTATCTTTGGTGGAGAATACCTACTTCTCGGGAGAACTCTGAGAATCTGAGAGACATTTTCAGTGAAGTGCCTGCCATGTGTTGGAGCGTGAAATGTTTGCTCTCTTTGCAACCCCCATGTGGCAACTGCTTCCCTTAATGGTGGCAACCCACAGAATGGCAGGCAGACTCCATCTTCAGGAAGCTTCTAGATATGAACCAGCACTCCGATTTTATGTTTTATACATCTCCATTGCACTCCACACCCTTTTATATGCTCTATTTCCCTCACTGTGTTATCCTCTCAGAGTCCTAGGGATTCAACACCCTATTCAGGAATCTGTCAACGAAGAAGAAACCCAACAGCCATCTTCTCTGCCAAGGCTTCATGGAGTAAGGTGCTTCTCACAGACTATTCTCTCTCCCCACCCTGCCAGCTTCCCTCTTTCTTTTGGTGCAGTTAAGTGAATTTAAGCATGCAAAGCCAACGACCTGGGCTTCACCTTCAAAGGAAGGGAAGTGCTTCAGGCTGCCTGTCTGCCTGCCCACTGAGCTAACTTCCACTTGGAGCAGAAACCATTCCTGTGCACTCTGCTGTGTCCTGAACAGGAGAAAGCAGGAGGAAGTCTGGGCTTCACACAGTGCGGCCGGAGAACACTGCCTTTAGGAAAAGGGCATTTACAGCACAAAGACAGCGGGTGTAGGCCAGCTGGACAAGGAGGGGTATGTATCCATCCCAGCTCTGCCAGGAAAGGGGCCTTTGAGGGTCGGGGCACAGGCAAGCAAGAATCCCTCTGATAGGAAACAAAGGGAACAAGCCACAAGAGGACAAGGCAGAATTCTTCATGGCCAGGTGCGACAGCACCCCCCCACACCTCAACCCACCTCGCCAGAGGGGTGCTTATCGAGCCCAGTGGAAAAGTTCCTGGAAACAGCTGCAAGAGCCTGTGGGGTGGCTGTGGATCTGTTGGTGTGAATGCCAGAGGACAGCGGGTCCTGTGTGGGCCTGTGGTGGGAGGGCTCAGGGCAGTGCCAAAGAGCTCATTCATGAGCCGGGAGCAGCTGTGAGCTCCCTGCCACCCCTGGACAGACTTACCTTTGTAGCCCGGGCGGCCGATTTTCACAAACTTCTTCACCTCCACCTTGACCTTCTCTGGCGCCGGCTGGGCGGGGGCCTCCTTGGCTTCCTTGGCGGCTCGCCGGGCCCTGCAGGCAGAAAGGACATGGTGTAGCTGCTGCTTTCTCTCCACTCGGGTCCTCAAGTCCATGGCCCTAGGTGCTCGGTGCCAGCTCGTTGGCCAGCCCTGAGCTGACCTCAGTCCCTTAATTGAGCCCATTATGAGAGGTGAGGGGAGAAGACCCAGGGGGTTTATAGGGGATTCTGGGATTGGAGTGAAAGCAGGGTACGGATGGATATGGCACAGAGGTAAGGGACAGCTGCAAATAGCAGGCAGTGCCCTTTTCTGGTCACATTCCCATGGTCCCTTCTTGGTTCACATTCCCACCTCTTCTCTCTTATTCTCAAGCCCTTACTGCCATTGGACTGGGGTGGTGTCTGGTCCCTCTCCTCATTGCAGGCAATGCTGCAGTGCTTATCCCACTCGCCCTGGGCCCGGAGCTGAATGTCCCGAGGGGCTGTCCAGCTGCAGCCCATCTCTGAGCCACCAGCATGCAAAGCATGAGAGAGGCAAGCACCCATCCCAGTGCCCAAGGGTCTAGAGCTTTGAACAATTCAGAAAGGGCCTGAAGTACTCACAAGTTGGTCTGGTGCTTTTTCCCTTGAGTGTGTGCAAGGTAACTCCCCTGGAAAGGGAAAAGGAGACACAATTGCAGACAAAGTTAGTAGGGGAAAGGGGAGAAAGATATGACCAAGGCCAGCCTCAGACTGCAGGGCTCGAGTATCTAGAGGTGCCTGAACCCCAATGGTGTGATGCAGTAGACAAGGAAGTACTAAGAAAATAACAGACACACACACACAATCAAACTGAGTGGGGACTCGAGCTCCAGAGAATTTGCACAAAGTAGAAGGAAGTGCAAATAAAGCCAGAGATTGTTAATGTCTCAGAAATGCCAGGAGCCAGGATGATTAGAGAGTGATGCTCCTGAACACTGCAGGGGAAGCATAAATCAGTGGGACGGTGCACAGCTACTGGTGATATGGGGTAAAGGTGAAATGAACATGCCATATAACCAACAACTCCATTTTGATTATAACCCCTCATGCACAGGACGTATATCAGTGGGTCTCAACCAAGAGTGAGTCTGCTCCCCAGGGACACTCTGCAGTACCCAGAGACATTGGTCGTGAATGGCGGCTGGGGACTCCTGGCATCGATGGGGTGGAGGCCAGGGACGCTCAACATCCCATAGTGCCCAGGACACCCCCACCCCAAAGAACGACCCAGGCCCAAATGTCAGCTGAGCAGAGGGGGGAGGCACTGTAAAACAAGACTGGTCATTTCAGCTGTTTGTAATTGTGAACAAATGAGAAATAAACAAAATGTTTAACAACATGGAAACAGGTAAACAAAATCTATGTGTTCAATCAGTTTAAAGAAATGAACTACATCTTTGTCATCAGATTTGTAAAATACAAGGTAGAATGAAAAAAAAGCTGCTGAATGACATTTATCTGTTATTATTTATGAGAAACTTCTACAAAACACTTACGATAATATTAGCCGATCTTGGGTATATCTTTTGTTCACATTTATGGAAGTAATCCATAGAATAAAAAAAAAACGGACCAGAAAGAGACACAGTAAATCCACGAGAGTGGTGTGGCCTCTGGTGGTGGGGACAGAAGGGGTCTAAAGGGCTTATTGGTAGTGCAGAGTTTCTTTCTCAGCAATGTATGCTTTGAAATCAATACTGCAGCAACTTCACCATCAGGTCTGAGAGGGGGCTTTGTCCTCTTCTGTATTTTTAGTAACGTCTCAGAATGAAGAGCTACGGAGGGAGGAGGGGCTGTTCGTGCAAGGTGTCAGGGGCCAGCCCCAGAGTGAGGTGACAAGATTGTGGAGTCAGGCAGCGCCCGGGCTGGGAGAGACACACCTCGTTGTTGTGCAACGTCAGGCAGAGCTTGCACTCGTAGGAGCCCAGGTGGTTTTTCATAAAATATGGGTCCTGGAGAGGAGGGAAAAGACTATTAGACAGCCCAAAGCTGCCCAGAACACCCCCACCCCAGAGAGTGACCTTGCTCTGAATGGCAACATGCCAAGGCTACAAAACCCCATCCTGACAGCTCTGCCAAGTTAAAATAAAATGTTACTGTTTATAGCAGTTGGCTGCAATTTATACAAGACTGTGGCCCTCATCGCTTACTGGCAATTCTATATATCTCCGATCACTTTAAAAAACCTTTGCATATTGAACAGAAATATTCCCAATGCAGAGTCAATGATAATGGCTGATCTCTGGGATAAAATGGCTGCGAGCTGTTGCTCAGTCAGGTCCTCTGTATACATGAAAGGGTATAGAGTTTGGGGGGCTGGGCCACAAGCTCAGGGGCACCAGGGGGCTACAGGACCCCTCCGGAGCAGTGGGGATCCCACCACGGCCCTTGGTACAGTTCTGCTTCTGCAGCCCACCTTATTGATGTCGATGGTCTCCAGGGCCAGCTGCCGGAGGCGCTCACGGCGGTCCCGGTTGCTCTCTGAGGAGGAGGCCACGCCTCCACTCCCGGTCTTGCCCCCAGGTCGATGCTGGAAGTCCATGGTGAAGGTCTCAGGCCTTTAACCACTGAGGTGAGAAACCTGGGAAAGCAAAGGGAAGAGGATCTTAAGGTTCTGGAAGGTGGGGGAAGTCCCTGGGATGTCCCCTCGGCCTGGACACAGTATCCAGAGAGAAAGTAGAGCACATGGGGTAATAGATCACTTGGGCTCATGGTCTCTCAGCCCTGACACTCCACTCTCCCATCTGCTTCCTGTCTTTTCCAGGAAGTGAGGTCTACTGCAGGCCAGACTGCACCTAAGGCTCAAGACACACCTAACCTGCATCGCAATACTTTTCAGGGTGAGCAGGATGTCTCCAAGTGGTCTTGACGAAGTGGGGAGGAAACTCCTCCAGCCAGAGGAACACAAAGGCCCAGATCCCTGAAATGGCAACGAGGAGCCCTGAGAACTCCAAGTGGCCAGATATGGCTAGGAGTTTATAGGACAAGCTGGGGAGGACGAGACTAGACATTCTCACCTCCTCCAGGAAGCCTTCCCAGACTATGAATCCATAGTGTTCACGATCTTTTCTGAATTCCCTTTCTGGTAGGTTGTACTCACTCACTACAACTTGAATTCTGTTTCTCTGGCTCAGCTGTATGCTTCTTGGAGGGGGGAAGACATATGACTGAGAGTGGTCAGTAGCGGAATACCTGATCCCCAAAACCTGTGGTTACGGTACCTCACATGGCAAAGGGATTGTGCAGATGGGATTCAGTTATCCTGGAAGGGAGATTATCCTGGATTACCAGGTCATCGCAAACCCCAGCAATCAGCAACATCTAGCCGAAGTTAGCATAAACTCAGTCTCCGGAGTAGCCTCTCAACTCTATTTGAACTCTCTTAGCCACTGACATAGTTTGTTACATATCTTTTCTCCCTTTTGGTTAGGAAGATGTTGTCAATCCCACAGTGCTAGGGAGACTGTCCTGGAGATTATCCTGGATTAGCAGGTCATCACCAGGGTTCTTGTAAAAGGGAGGCAGAAGCCTCAGAGAAGGAGGTGGGATGATGGAGGAATAGATTGGAATGACAATGCAACTGTTAGCAAGGTACCACGAACCCAGGAAGGCCAGCGGCCTGTAGAAGTTGGGAAAGGTGAGGGAAGAAATCTCCCCTGTGCCTCTAGGAAGAATGCAATCCTGCTGACCCACTGTAGATTTCTGACCTCCACAACTGTTAAGATAATACATTTGCATTCTCTTAAGCCATCAAGCTTGTGTTAATTCATAAGCAGCAGAAGAGATGCAGGCACAGAGGTACAAGTGAGCTGCCTGCACCTGGGGCATGATCCCTCCCCACCCCTGCCCAGTTTCTATTTCCTTGATGAGTTTATGACTAATCTGTCATCTAGTGAAGCTAACTTTTCAATTGGCTGCAGAACCAAGGGTTACCTTAGTTGGAGGTTCGAACTCTTGCATTTCACAAAAGTCCATCTACAGTTGTGTAAAAAAGTCTGATAAGCAAACTCTGAAAGACAACCACCGTCAACCATGGCTATTATGTCACAAAGTAAAGAGTACTTCAACATGGTAAAGCATATATATGGTTTCAGAACCAGGACAGTCCCTTGCTCTGAGCATCTCTGTCTTGTCCTTCTCTGCACTTTCTGTGGGACCAGAGCAAGGGCACTGTGTCCCCTCTGGGGCCCATGGGCATCAGGTCCACTCTAAGTGACCATGATTCCTGCTGCCCAAACAGGTTACAGGTTCCTGTGGGGACCCTAAGGCCTGCACCTGCTGATGAATCCCCTTTCCCTGCAGGAGCCAGTGCCTTGGGCAAATCATGCGAAACCATAACTAGGGGGTATACACAGCAGTAGCCAGGGGAATACCAACACCTTAGCCCTCTCCCACTGTGGGAAGCCAGGGGCCATGATCTGTCTCTCCTGGGGGATCCTGAGAATATTCCAGGCCTCCCCTGGGAGATGACAACATCCACCTCCCCATGGTTGGTAGATTTCTGTCTTTATGTGAGCCCTGGAAATGGGGCAGGGGCTCCTGAGAGAGGGAAAATGCGCTGATCAAAATCCAGCACCTGACTCCCAGGTCAGGAGGCCAAGCCCCTGATTTTGAGGCTTGTTCTTGTGAGGCTTGTTTCTGTAGCAGAGAAGCTAAGTCTACCTACAGCTGTCTCTAGGAGTTGCTTCCAGAAAACCTTTTGTTGCTCAGATATAGCCTCTCTCTCTGAGTTAAACTCTACAGGTAAAATTGGGTTGTCCAGCCCCCTGCCATGCTCCGGACATGGCATCCGGGGACAAGGGTCTCCCTGGCACTGTAGGATTGACGACCCTTTCCTGATCAAAAGGGGAAAAATAAATTTAACAAAATGTGTCAGTGGCTAAGAGTTCAAATAGAGTTGAGAGGCTACTCTGGAGGCTAGTCTTATGCTAACTTCAGCTGGATATCATTGGTTGCTGGGGCTTGTGAGGCCCCAACCAGGACCATTCCTGTCGACCCTGGGGAACACATGGGGTTTTGTCTGAGATTTTGCAGGGATTTTGTGTACTGGGATTAGATTCCTGGGCCAGATGGTTCCTGGTATCTGGGGGTGGGGTAGGTGGGTTGCCTCTCCAGGAACATCGGCTGGCGGTTCCATCCCCCTATCCCATATTGTTGATGCCCCTTTCCAGCATGAATAAGTTAAAATGGGCATAGCCCAAATACCTCTAAAGACTGGGAGAAGGATCACAGGAGAAGGAGGAGTTATAACAGAGAAGACAGGATTTAACAAATGAGTACGACTGCTGAATCACTATACTGACATTTCTGTCAGTCTCCAGTGTCTTAGAGAAGCTAGAAGCAAAACCTAAAATTGTGGAACTGGAAACCACACCAAATCTGAACTCTGTTATAACCACTTGTTACAATGTACTTTGAAATATGTTGCTTTTCTGTATATATGTTACATTTCACAATAAAAACATTAAAACAAACTCAGCACCTGTAGCCTGGCCATCTCAGGAAGAGTACAGACCCAAACAATCTACTGGCCGGGTGGAAATCCCGAGAGGATGGGGGATTTGTCCCCTTTATCCATTGATGCACTCTGAGTACCCAGTTGGGCAGGCCTGCTGAGTGAGTCACCCAACATTTTTCTCTTCTCTTCAATGGCATTTATGATGAGGGAAAAAAGTATCATGAAAATTACTACCTCTCCCAGACTAGGCCCCCAGAATGAATGGGAACCCTCTTTTAGGGGTGCACTCCCCACACTGCAATCACTTCCGTGCACATTCCCTCTCGATCACATGTTCTTCCAGGGCAGCACCTCAGCCGGGTGGTTTTTTCGCTCCCAAAACATCTGGTCCTATGTCCTTCAGGACACACTAAAATTTCTGATGGAGAAAAGACTCAGAGAGGGCAGGAGATGTCCCCAAAGGACCTGCAGCTTAGCAGGACCAGAGCTCCTGAGCACCACTGCTGGTGGGAATGTAAAAGGGTGCAGCTGCTGTGGAAACAGTCTGGTGGTGCCTCAAAAAGTTAAACATAGGATTACCATAGGACCCAGTAACTCTGCTCCTACGTATGGAGAAGTGAAAACGTGCCCACGCAGAAATGTGTTTGGTAATATTCACAACAGGCCAAAGGACGAACCCTGAAGGTCCATTAGCAGCTGAGCAGATAAACTAAATGTGATATACACATACAACGTGATGTTATTTAGCTGTAAAAACGAGTATTTTGCTACATGCTACAACCTGGGCAAACCTCGAAAACACTTTTAAGTGGAAAAAAAAAAAACTCACATACGCCAAAGGTCACACACAGTATGACTCCACTTACACAAAATATTCAGAACAGGCAAAGCCTTGGACAGAATGTGGATGAATGACTGCCGAGTGGAGGGGAGTCGGAGGGACAGGGGAATTACTTAATGGGCATGGGGCATTGTGATTAGAGAGAGGGATGGTTCCACAGTACTGTGACTGCACTAAACGCCCCTGAATTGTACACTTTGACAAGGTTAACTCTTTGGCATGTGAATTGTACTTCAGTTGAAACAAAACAGCAATTTACAAAGCAAAAGTGAAAATAAACCAGGCACAAAAATAAATACTGTATGATCTCACTGGGACTCGGGTGGGGTAGGGAACAGAGAGTTAAGGCTTAAAATGTACAGAGTTCCTACTTCGGATGATGGAAACACTTTGGTGACGGACGGTGGTGATGACAGAACAACATCATGACCGTAGTCAACAGCACTGAAATCTATATTTGAATGTGGTTAAAAAGGTGTATGTTTTATGTTAGGCTGCATACATAACACTAGAATAAAAATTAAAAGTATATATATAAAGAACAGTAAATCCGTAGTTAAACTTTGGACCACAGTTAATAGTACAATCACAAAATGTGCTTTCATTAATTGTAAAAATGTACTCACCAAGCCAACTTGCTAATGATAAGGTGGGTATGTAGGAACCCTGTACTTTATGCATGATTCTTCTGTAAACTCACAACAGAGAGGAAAAAGCAAACAAGCCCCAAAGAAGTAATAACAGGATGACACAAAAAATTCAGTGGGAGTTCTATGCAAATAAAGTCTCTCACAAAGGAGAACAAAAAAGATTAAAAAAAAAAATGATAGTAGGAAAAAAGGAACTTAGATAAATTCCAAAGAGCGAGAAATGAAAAACAAACAGAACAAACACACAGGAGCTGCCTTTAAAAAAATATGAAAAATTACCCAAATAAATTTCCCAGGATTGAAAAAGGACCCAATTCCACAGACAGAAAGGACCCACACATCCACTGAATGCTCAGATCAACAAATAAAAAAAAAACCTCAATAAATGGTTCATGCAATTTTAGAACACCAAAGACAAAGGGAAAACTTAAGCTTCTACCTAATAGAAAGAAAACCGGTCATATATAAAAGATTAGAAAACAGAAAGGGATCAGACCTTTCAAGAATATTAAGAATTTAATACAAGCAATGCCTTCCACAATTCTGAATGAAAACAGATTTCAAATCTAGAATTTTATCCCCAGCCAAACTTCTGATTAAGTGTGAAGTCAAATAAAGCCATTCCCAGACGAAGACTGAACAAAAATTTACTTCTTTAGAAGCTACCACAGAATGAAGTGAGAGGAGGACAGAGTCATGTTTAAACAAAGAAAATTCTAGGACTATAGCTTTGCTGCAAGGCTACAAAGCAACCAGTACAATTTGGGCAGGTCTGAGAGGGGAGTCTCCAGGGGAAATATAGGAATCAACTTATTTGAGCTCATGGAAAATACAACTGATAGGAGAGTGAGATGTCAGGAGAGTGAGATGTGAGAACTTTGGAGGAAGAAACGGTAACAGGTACAAAGAAAACCAGGCAGAAATGCCTAGAGTGTATAATAATAGTGAAATGTACAAGGTACAATTTTAAAAATGTTTTTGCATGAGGAAGAACAAAGGAATGTCATTATTGCAGGGTACTGAAAATAGATGGTAATTAATATTTTAAAATGTAACCTTCTGTGTGAGACTAAAGCAAAAAATGTTTATTAATTACAAAATTTATATTTTGACTAGTGCATTTCCTAATATAACTTATGTAGATTGATTGATCGCCATAAGTGCTTAGACTCTCAGGTAGGACATGAGATTTTGCTGGTTTGTCCAGAGTGATGCCCCGATGAATCCCAGCGTGATTCGATCGTGAGTGGAAAAGTATCTGCAAAGCCCCCTTCGGGGAGTGGTGAGAACGGGGAGAAATTCAACTTCCCCAAGTTGAATTCTTGATATTCTCACAAGCAGAGTGGACAACCAAAGCTATAGGCAGAGCCCCCAGTCTTGGGGTTTGTTCACATGAAACTTAACCCCGCAAAGGATAGCTCAAGCCTACTTAAAATTTAGGCCTAAGAGTCACCCCCAAGAGAGTCTCTTTTGTTGCTCAGATGTGGCCCCTTTCTCCAGCCAACACAACGAGCAGTCTCACCACCCTAACCCTCTCTATGTGGGACGTGACTCCCAGGGGTGTGGACCTTCCTGGCAACGTGGGACAGAGATCTTGGAATGACTGGAGACTCAGCATCAAGGGATTAAGAAAAACCCTAGAACGAGCTCAGATTTAGCATCAAGGGATTGAGAAAACCTTCTCCACCAAAAGGGGGAAGAGGGAAATGAGACAAAGTGTCAATGGCTGAGAGATTCCAAACAGATTGGAGAGGTTATCCTGGAGGTTATTCTTATGCATCAAGTAGATATCATCTTGTTATTCAAGATGTAATGGAGAGGCTGGAGGGAACTGCCTGAAAATGTAGAGCTGTGTTCCAGTAGCCATGCTTCTTGAGGATGATTAAATAATGATACAGCTGTCACAATGGGACTGTGTGATTGTGAAAACCTTGTGTCTGATGTTCCTTTTATCTACCTTGTCAACAAAGGAGTAGAACATATGGAATAAAAATAAATAATAGGGGGAATAAATGCTAAAATAAATTTAGTTTAAATGCTAGTGATCAACGAAAGCAAGGGGTAAGGGGTATGGTAGGTATAATCTTTTTTATTTTCTTTCCTGTGTTCGTTTTATTTCTTTTTCTATTGTCTTTTTAGTTCTTTTTCTGAATTAATGCAAATGTTCTAAGAAATGAATATGCAACTAAGTGATGATATTGTGAATTACTGATTATGTATGTTGTTTTATTTTATTTTTAAATTAATAAATAAATTTTAAAAAAAAGAAAACCAGGCAAACAGGAAAACAAGGATTGATGAAAAAGTAATGGTAGACGAAAGAAGGCACGCCTTACAACGCATTAGCGACGAACCACACACATTTATAGTACTAGAAAATACAACTAAGGGTTTGACTAAAAGTTGCAATGTAATCGCAAGGTTTGGACGCAGATGTTGCAGCGCGTGGGAGAAGTCAGTTCTCACCAACTACGGTGGAAAAGCAGCAGACTGTGACTAAAACTGGTAAGTCCAGAAAGAAGTTAATTTATTTACCAAGACAGAGAACAGGGAGAACGGCTTTAAAAACATGAAAAGCGGCCTCTGAGGCCTGAGACTGCATGAAGGAGTAGGGGTTATAGTGCCCGATGAAAATACGGTAATTTCCTTAAATCTAGCACACTTTTCCGCAGAGTTCCTCCCAGGTTTTCCACCTGCCCTCAGGGACCACAGATCGGCGGTCACGGGCCATCAAACAATGACTACCTGGGCGATCAGGTAACCTCTGGGCTCATATGCAAAACGGGCCCGCTAACATTTCCTGGGTGCCCTCGGAAGGTATTCCACGCTCTCCCTGACACGACCTGATTTAATTTAGTAGCGGCAGTGATCGCCCACACCCCTCGTCTTACAGAGACGGAAACTGAGGTTCCCAGACGCGAAGCGACACCCCCTCCCCAAGGTCCCAAAGTCCGACAGCTAAAAGGCAAGTTTTGTCTCAGCAGAGGGCTCGCCACACCGCGGCCCCGCCGGGAGGGGACAGGGTCTGGGGCGTGTTGGCCTCGCCCCTCCTGGGGGCGGGACCCGGCCTCAGGCCCGCACAGTGAGCCCGAGGAAGACCGCTAGGCCGCTCGCTCCTCAGCTCGCGGCCTCCAGCCGCGCGGCCCGTCGCAGATGCCCCCTCCCACACGCGGAACCCTACAAGGAAGCCCAGGACCCAGAGCCCACCACCATCATCCACGCCGCTCCTCACCAGCGTCCGAGGGAGCACAAGCCGTCCCCGCTTTCAGTGGTCGCCACGACCTCACCCGCGCGCGCGTCGTAGGCTAAGAAAGCATTTCCGGGGGCAAGTGGGGCGGGTCCTGCCACGTGCGCATGCCCGGCTCGCCCGGCGGCTCGGGCGAACCGCTCGGAAAGCGCGGGAAGAGGGCGGGGCTGGGAGGCCTGGCTGGCAGCCGCAGTGCGCGTGCGCACAACTTTCAACGCCCTCCGGATTTGCTCCGCGTCGCGTGGGGGTCAGCCCTCCGGGCAGAGCCCGCTGAGAGTCCTTCCCGCCCGTACTCTCCGCTTTAGTGAAGGATGCTAGCAATCGTGGGGTGGACCTGATTCTGTTTTCACCCCAGGTCCAGTTTATTCTGTGACCTTGTAACGACCGTCCAAGTCCCCTATGCACCCCTCGCCTGCGGACCCCATCGCTACACTCAGGTAATCGACAGAGTGGCCGGCCAGGGAGTGCGCAGGCGCACTGGCTGTGGCAGCACTTCCGGTACTGTGCGTTGAGACCTTTTTGGCGCTGGCCGCAGGCGACGGACCGGGGTCCAGCGTTCTCCCTTCCGCGGCGCCATGCGCTACAACGAGAAGGAGCTGCAGGCGCTGTCGCGGCAGCCGGCCGAAATGGCGGCCGAGCTGGGCATGCGGGGCCCCAAGAAGGGCAGCGGTGAGCGGGGCCCGAGAAACTGGGGCGTTCGGCTTTCCGCATTTCGGGGGACCCGATTAACTGGATGGCTGGGCGCGGGGCTGGCCCCTGGGCCGCCCGCCCTGAGCCCGCTCTGTGCCCACAGTGGTGAAGCGACGGCTGGTGAAGCTAGTGGTAAATTTCCTCTTCTATTTCCGGACGGACGAAGCCGAGGTAGGGGCGCCGTCCGCGGAAAGGGGGAGGTCCCAGGAAGGCGGGAGCAGAAAGGGTGCGCGGGGTACAGTCTCTCGCCCCTCGGCCTCTTCACTCCCCCAGATCGTCTGACCCAGGGGTGCCGTGGTTTGCTGGTCGAAAACCATCTGTCTGCATCCTTTCCACCTGGAACCTGCCGCTCGGCTGGGGAGGGAGCCGAGGTCAGGGGAGGTACAAGCCTCCTGTGAAGTGGGGGCCCAGGTCCTGGCCTGCTCTCCGCATCTGCTCCTCTGTCTCCTCCAGCCCATCGGAGCCCTGTTATTGGAGCACTGCAGAGTCGCCAAGGAAGAGCCCAGCGTCTTCTCCATCAGTGAGTGGGGCCAGGGGACAAGGACTCCCCACCATCCCCTCCCCAGCCTGACACCACCTCTGTCCCGACACAAAGTCCTTTTTCTCAAGGTCGGCTCTCTGAGGCGCAGCCTCTCCCTTCAGGCTGGGCCTCCCCCCAGACTTTGCTCTCTCCCGAGGGCCCCAGGCTGCGGTCACTGGGGCTGATTGCATGCACCCAACCATCCTGGAGACTTCGTAGCAGCCTCCCAGAACTCCATTTGGACCTTGTCATTCTTTAGGGTTAAGCATTGCCCTCTTGGGGCGCTTGGGTGGTTATCTCCCTCAGTGTTTGGGTTTGTGCTGCCTCCTGAGAGGATTCTCCCCAGGCCATCTTCTTGAGGGTCTCACATGTGCAGGGACAGATGGAGTCTGGTACAGAAATACCCAGCCTAGTGTGTTTAGGGTTGGGGTTGGGTGTGGGCAGGAAAACTGCTGGAGGTGGGGACGTTGGAGCTGGCCTTCCTGGCGGATGAAGGCCCACGATCAGGGCCGTGGTGCTAGCGTCCAGTGTTACCAGTGCCCCAAAGGAAGCCTTTGTGTTCTGTTCATATCTTGAGAGTTAATGTGGAGAGCCCAGCAGTGTCAGGAAGGCCCAGGCTGGCTGTGGCATGTCATCCCAGGCCTTGCAACTTGGTTCACCTTGAGAACTGCCACGGGTCCCTGGAGCAGGAAGAAATGAGCCTGGGCTGGGGCTGGAGCCAGACGGCACATATGGACACTGGTAACAGAAGGCGGGGGCATGTGGCTGCTGGAATGGGGTGACCAGAGGCTGCTCCCTCTGCAGGTTTCATTGAGGACCCAGAAAGGAAGTATCACTTTGAGTGTTGCAGTGAGGAACAGTGTCAGCAGTGGACAGAGGCTTTGCGTCAGGCCAGGTGGGGTGCAGTGGGCAGCTTGAGGCGGGTGGGGGGCAGCGCAGCTCTGCAGAACAAGCCCCGTGAATGCACGTGGTTTCCTCCCCCAGCTACGAGTTCATGCGTAGAAGTTTGATCTTCTACAGGAACGAGATTCAGAAGATGACAGGCAAGGTGGGCAAAGGGCAGGCGGGCAGGAGTAGGCAGTGGTTGGGGTTGGCCTTCTGGTAAGGGCCCTGGGCTCACTGCTGCTCCCGACCACCCCATTCACCTTCCCAGGACCCCCTGGAGCAGTTCGGCATTTCCGAGGAAGCCCGGTTCCAGCTGAGCAGTTTGAAGGCATGAGCCCCCCCAAGACATGCACAGCCCTTGGCTCGTTTTGCCCTGGGCTGGGTTGTCAGGTTGGCCCAGTTTCCTGGCCAGGCTTGGATTTGTGATGGACTATTTTATACCCCCTGCCTTTCCCCTCCTTGGAAAGCCCAAGGCTGTGTGGGGATGGGCAGGGGCTAATTTTCTGGAGAAACACCCCAGCACTCTTCCCTCTCTCATGCCTTGGGACCACAGGACAGGGTTGGCACCTCACAGTGGGTGCAGTGAACTGCTGCTAGCATGCTGAAACAGACGTCCACATGATCGTTGAAGCTGGGCCCTTGGACCCCCTGGGAGGCAGGGTTGCACCCCTGGCCCCTCCAGTACCTCCACTGAGGGCCTAGCAGGCATCTGAAGGCTGGTGCTACCCTCCTGTGCCAGCCACACGTACGAAGTCAGAAGATGCTGTGAAGCACTTGGGGACGGCACATGCCCCAGCCGTTGGTGAATTCTACTCCTGCTGACAGGGCTGCCCCTACTGGGACTCTGGGTAGAGCTAGGGTGGGTTCCACCCCCTGCCGCCAGCTGGCATGCTGGCTGTGTTAAAATAAACATACCTCTTTTTCCATACTTTTCTTTCCACTGGACAGTGGTGAAATGAATGGAGCACACGTTACAGACCAGGAACTGGACCTACCACAGGGATGGAGGGAAGCCCTGTGGCCCTGGATGGGGCTCCAGGGCCTTGTGGGGCTTCTAGCGCTCCCAAGGGAAAATGAGGGTGGGGGACTGTGCGGTGGGCAGAATCCTGAGATGATCCCAAGGTCTGACTCCTGGGGCTTGTGGCTTCTAGCCAGTAGTGTGAATGTGAAGAAATTCTGCCAGTGTAATACAGGTCCCGTCAGCTTTTTTTTATTACTTAAGGGAGATTGTGTGGGGTTGGCCTGACCTAATCAGGTGAACTGCGAAAGTGTTCCAGGCCCTCCCTTGTCTGAGATCGGCCCCAGCTGCCCCTCCCCCCCCCCAGTAGAAAATGACTTCAACCCTAGGGAATTCTGTGTACATCTTGAGGAAGCTTGCAGGCAGGTCCTTCCCTCAGGCCTCTGATGTTTGCAGAGGGCCAGGGCAGAGGCCCAGGTGTGCGTGTGGCTCCAACCCACAGGAACTTGGGAACCTGGGCCCAGGTGTCCAACCCACTACTACTGCAGTAGTAGTGTTCCCAACTACTGCATTTGTGGTCATCTGGTAACATGGCACCAAGCTCATACACGGGGGTAAGGTGGGATGGGGGGGGAGGTCAGGGTCAGAGTCCCAGCAGGTTGGCCACAGGATGGGGCCCACCCCACACCTGACCTGGTTCCCAGGTGTGTTGTATGGGAGAGGGACTCAGGCCTGGGGACCTCCCTGTAGAGTGGGGCTCCAGTGGGGCCTCCCCACCTCCTTGGCTTTTCCTACCACACCTATATTGTTGGTAACGTGAGACACTTCTATAAAAATAAGCCCCTTTTGAAAGGTGCCTATGAGGAGGAGATGGAGGTCAGGTCAGCTCAAAGCTGGATGGCTGTTGACAGGCACCTGACGAGACAACAGAGGCCCTCTAGCTCTTCTAGGCACTGTCAGCAGTCACAAGTGGAAGACAGTCCCTGCAAGGAGGAAACACCACCACTCTGACCACAGCCAAGTGAAAACAAATATTTTTATTTCAGCGTCTGGAGGTGGAGATGAGCAAGCAGAGGGGTTCCCACAGGGGAGGAGGTCAGGCCAGTGGGCTCCGAAGGTGGCCCAGGGCCAATACACGCCATTAAGATGCAAATAGAAAGGCGAAGCTTCACTGCAGTGACACATGAAGCTTGGGGAGATGAGAAGCAAACTAGGCTTGTGGACGGGCCCATCGAAGTAGGGATTGCAGGGTAGGCAGGAAGGCAGGTTAGAAATTAGCACTGGCTCCTCCCAAGGAGCAAGCAGACAAGCTTGTGGCAGGAGTCACAGGTCACAGCACCTCTGGCCCGGGATGCTGCTTCTCGCTCCCATGTGCAGAAATCATGCTGGCTGCAAGAGCTGGGGCAACCCTGCTGCCAACCTTCCCTGAAAGCTGCCCACAAACCGACAGCACCGAGTCCCCACCTAGAAATCTGGCACCTGTTGGGTCTCGCGTACCCTGGCCCCTTCCTACCATGGCCTTTACAGGAACAGTTTTAGTGCTGGTCTCGATGTCAAAAGAGGAGCGGCTGCCAGCAGGCAGCTCCCAGAGCAGCTGGTGCTCCCTTCCGGGAGCCAGAAAAGATGCCTGTCACCCACAGGTTCCCAGCACTGCTAACTACACTTGTAGTGTGAACCCAGCTCAGAAGTAGCTGTGTGTCCTGAAATACTAAGATACTGAATTCTGATGCTCAAGTCTGCAGGTACTGTTGGTGGCGGAGGTGGAGGAATATGGCCTGGCACCCCAGTGAGGGTACCATCTGCTACTGTCCCCAAGGGGGACAGGTAGAAGGGGTAATTGCTGCCTAAAGAGGTTTGTTTCAGGCTAAGGATTCCCTGGCCCTGCAGCATTCTGGGGAGCCCTTGGCTCCTGGACTGGCGGGGATGTCCTGGGGCTCCTCAGAAGCAGGGTACTGCCTGTTCCTACAGGCTGGGGGCACAGGGCTGCCTGAGTGAGGCATAGCCCCCCCAGGGCTGAGCACCAATGCAGAGAGGGGGCTGGGAGAGGATGGGCAGGCTTGTCAGCAGAGGCAGCAAAAGCGCTGGAAACCAGGAAAAAGCTGGAGCAGCCTTCCAACCCACAGCAAGGCAAGGCCCCAACAGGACATCAGGAGAGAGGCAGGGGTGGGTGGGATACCCTGTGTCTGTCCTACTCGGGACCCTACACAATCAGCCTGCAGGGCTGGTTCTTTTGGCCTTGGCTGGAAAGCCTGAGCTCCAGGACCCCTCCCTGGGAATCAGAGGTGGTGGGGCTGACCTACATGGGGGTGGGTCTCAGGCCACAGGTCTCTGGAGCAGGTGGAGCAGGCAGGTGGGGCCTGCATGCACAGGGGTGATATGCAGCTTGGGGCCTGGGTTCCAGGAGGGCACAGGGCTGCAGGAGAGGTGGGTTTTCACTGTACCTGACAAGCATCTTGGGGTACCCACTGGGCAAGGATGTTTTTTCTAAATATTAAGACGGCCCCAGGACTGGAGATCAGGGTGAGGTGCTGCATCAAAGGGGCACAAGAACCTTTCTGGCCAGAACAGTTTTCTGGCCTTCCTTCTAAGCCTTGGCCCCTCTGTCCACACCCAGTACACTCACCTCTGGAGTGTAGAAGTAGAAGGGGTCAGTGGCCTGGTGCCAGAAAACCTTCTCTCCTGCTGCATGAATTCAGATTGCAGGTGGGGTGTGGGGAAGGGGCTTGCAGGGTATCTCCTGGGGCAGGCCACAGGCTGCCCAGGTCAGGACCCCTGGGTTTCTGCTGTCTGCCACTGTAAGCCGTGGCCTCCGAGGTGGCTGCTCCAAGGGCCACTGGGCCCAATGCCATTTCTGTGCAACTGAATAAATAAAAAGGCTGGGTTTTTTCCCCGGCACTTTTTTTTTTTTTTTAAAGTTTACTGTGCATTATACAATCTAAAAATAAATGAAATCGAGTCTATGAAATTTATAAAATTCCATCCCTTCTCTATAAAATACTGTCACACTAGTGTGACTCTCTCCCGGTACAGAAACACCAGGGCCCACATGGCCACTCTGCCCTGTCCCCGACTGGCGCTGCGAGCAAATGCGTGTTGGGTGGATGGCGGCGCGGCAAAGGAAGCACGAAGAAATACAAAAGTGAATGCACTTGCTACGAAGGCCAGCTTTCCTAACAGGTGCCGCGTGGCATGGGGCCCCAGTCCCTTCAGCTCCACTTCCCATCTCGCCCTGCTGAATGAAGACAGAGCTCAGCCCTGCGCCAGAAGCACCTGGGCCCCAGGTGACAGGGTCTCTGCGAGCGGGGTTCACAGTGACGGGGCAGCAAGTGGGCAGGCGGGCGAGCAGGTGGCTGGGTGGGGACCGCAGGGGCCCCCCGCACGGGCCCAAAGGAAGAGCTGGGCCTCAGCAATGAGGTCAAGTCCGTTCTCAAGGAGGGAGGACCCTGCCTCGGAACAAGACATTAGGAAGTGCCCCACCCCTCCTGCGAGACAGGCCTTTGGTATGTGACAAGGGCGACTGGAGAAGAGGCGGCAGGTGTTTCTGGGACGGGTTTTGGCGTCGGTCAACCTCCAGAGTCAGCACCAAAGGCATGTGCGGCAGGCACCACCTGACGGACGAGATAGCACCGCGGCCAGGCTGTTGGTGACACTGTGCTGGGCCGGTCCTCCAGACAGGCGTCTTTATACATCTCTTCTTATATATAGATATTTATATTTCTGAATAAGTTGCCTTTTACCACTTAGATGGAATAAAATAAGTCAGAATTGTTTTTACTTTTTAAAAAAAACGATAAATACTTTATCTAAAACTATCAACAGTACAAACTGGAGCCACTTTTCAGCCTCCCTCCTGCAGTCGGTCACAGCTCGGATTCACAGTAGAGCGCGCTCTGTCCTTTCCTTGTGTCTGTCTTTCTGCCGGCCAGTAGTTGAGTGGCAGCCCCTGCGGGCAGGGCGAGCACCGTTGGGCGGCAGCGGCCCGCGTTGGTCCACACCGTCCTTGCATAGGTCATGCGGTTGAGGTAGAAGGCCTAGATACCTGGGGGCGGCAGAGCGGGGGGAAGAGCAGGCTGTCAGTGCTGGGCTCCCACAAGCCCAAGCTTCAACCCAGACCAAGGAATCAAGTGTCTGCGACCCCGCTCCTGCCTTCCCACGGAGGAAGGGGCCTGTGGAGCAGGCCAGAGCCTATGGAGCCCTCTGCTCTCTGGTCCAGTGTAGGCTCTGAGCCAGAGGCGAGAGGCAGCTATGACAGAGCCCCTGGCCCACAGTGCCTGGTGGGGTCTCCTGAGCCTCTGCCTGGTGCCAAGGTGGTTGAGAGTGGCACAGGGGTGGACCCCCCACCTCCCAGGTCACCACAGTTGTCACAGCTCACAAGTGGTGGCAGTAGGGCAGAGGGCAGCAACAACACCCAAGGAGGCTGGGGCATAGTTCAGCCCATGGGTGAACCATTAATACAGATGTGGAGACACAGAGACACACCCTCCTGGCTCGCTGAGCCGGCTCCTGTGACAAGCCAGGCATGTTCTGCTGCAGAACATACCAGCTCCCCAGGAGAGAGGCAGGTGTGGGCGAACATAAAGTGCTTGAAACTCAGAGTCTTCCCGTCTCCAAGACAATCCTGTAGGTAGGCCCAGGCCCAGCATGCACTGCCCTGACCTGACAACGTGCATCGTCAAGTGAGAGCTGCCCCGCTACTGAGGGCCCCTCCAACGGGACCAAAGCACACCTACCTCAGGGCTTCTGCTCTGGCCTGCCCGGGGCCAGGAGCCAAGCCTCACACTTATTTCCACATGAGCAGCCACCAAATAGCGGGGCAGACTGCCCCAGCCCCCCCTGTACCCTAGAGGACAGACCTGCCCAGGAAGGCCCTTTGCTCCCACCGAGTCTGGCAGGCCTGGACAGTTCTCCCCTGGGCACATGGGCCAGGCCAGAAGCTCCTGTGTCCCCAAACTGAGCCCTTCCCAGCAGTGGTGGGGTGAGAACAGCGGCTGGGAGCCTGGGGAACTCACACCATAGTCTAGAAGTTACCACAGGCCTCAAAGTTCAGAGAGGGCACAGCGGAGGGACAACCTGCCTCAGCTCCGAGTCAGGCTTAGAGACTGAAAGGGGCTCCACACCTGGTTGTGGAGCTCCCACAAGTGGCCCCACCTGCACCTTCCTCACCCTGGCCCTATTTACTGAACCTGCTCCAGGGGCCCTGCCTCAGAGTTAACTGGAAAAGTCCATGTCTGCCAGGTTGGCTACATACCAGGAACCTTAAATGTGTTTTCTTTTGACAAAACCCTACAAGGTTTATTCCAGGAACAGGCCCAGAGGTCTGACAGCAGGTCAGTGGCAAAGCCGGCGCCCACGGGGGATGGCCCATCACCTGCCCCAGCTCCTGGGGTCTGGTGATAGCAGAGACGCTTTGGAGCTAAAACATCTCACTCGGCCACGGTCCCACCAAGCAGGAGGACAGGCTCCGGCACTGCCCTGCATCACCCAGCCACCATGAGCCCTTCCCACAGCACTGACCCAACAGACACCCATGGGGCCTCTGCGTTTGGTGGGTCACCAAGGAGCAGGAGTCCTCAGGGACCTTGCACCAGGTCCAGGCAGGGCCTGGTGGTCAGAGGGGCACACAGAAACTTGGTCCTCTCTTCCCACCTCTGCTGGCCCCACTGCGCAGGCCACGCCCAGACTGGCGCTTCCTAGGGCTTGTCCTAAACCAGGTCCAGCCTCGGCAAGCAGGGTTTCCCTGACCTCCCTGTGCCCTTTTCCCTCTGTGCCTCTCAGAACAGCCCAACTGAGGCAGAAGAGGCCCTGCTCACCAGCTGCTGTGGAGTGGCCTCACTCCCCAAGGCTGAGTGAGCCCTCCAGCCCTGCTGATTTCTGCAGAAGGAAGGACAGTTCAATTTCCCATATGAGCCACCTTGTTTGGCTCTGGCCTTACCTTACAAAATATGAACTGCTAGCTAAGCAAGGTCTTTATCGCGGCTTAACCCCCGAAAGGTGCGAGGCATAAGAAGGCGGCATGCCAAGGGAAACCCACACAGCGGGTGGCCCCGTCGAGCTGGCTTGTGGGATCAAGGGCGCGGCCGGCGCCAGGGCCAGCCGGGGCAGAGGCTGGTGGTGGACCGTGAAGGAGGGCCGGGAGACCTTGTGTGGGAGGGAAGCCAGCTTGATAGACAAAGAGGCGTTAGCAGGCTGGAGCGAGGCAGCAGAGGAAGGGGGTAAGAGAGCTTGGTTAGCCGGGATGGACGCGAGGTTCTGCAGAAGCACGGGCTCAGAGTTAGAAGCGAGCAGCGGGGGTGGGGGAGGCAAGGCGACGTTAGGCGGGGGGGCGTGGTGGGGGGGCTGCACCGGAGCTCGGGGTAGGTGCTGAGGAGGAAGCGGGGGAATTGGGGGAGGCCTATTCTCGACAGAGACAGGGGCCTGAAAGGAAGAGGCGGAGGAGCTGGCAGCCGCCTGCAGCGGGTTTAAGCTCAGCGAGGTGCTGCTACAGACAGCACTGCTGCCGAAACTGGCTCCAAACGGATGAGAAGAGGCAGAAGGCACCGCATGGTTAAAGACACCTGCAAACAGGAGAGAGAAACTCAGCTTCAACAGACGGGCACGTTCCAGCACAAGGAGAAACACACGCACGCGCAGACACACGCAAGGGGTAAAGCAAGTAATGGTTCCAGCCCCATGTCACGTGTGCAGGGTCAGAGCAGCAAGCAGCAACAGCAGCTCCCATGGCCAGGCCAGGGGACTTACCTGCAGGCTGGGCCTGGAGCCGCCAGGAGGGGCCCAAGGCTGCGCCCGAGAAGAAGGGGTGGCCCCGGCACTGGTTGGGTATGCAACCCCACGGATGGCTCCTGATACCAGACTTCCCCCCCCCACCAGACCCCTGGACCAAGCCCATCTGCTCTGCACCTCCTGCCTGGGCCATGTCCCACAGAGCCGTCAGCAGCAGGGGCTCACAGGGACTCGTTCACACCCAACGCCAGCTCACAAAAGTGGCCACCAGGCCCAAGGGTGGTCAGTCACTCTTAAACGAACAGCCTCCACTGAGAGGAGGTGAGGCCCTGGTCTTGTGCACCAGGGTTTTCTGAAAATAAGAGGGAACAAGTACAACTGGTCAGACCCAGATCAGCTGGGCCCGCAGCACGGAGATCTGCTCCCAAGAGGGCAGCCCCTTCTGAGGGCATGAAAGGAGCAAGACGGCAGGGACAAAGCAGCCTGGCTGCCACAGCCTCACTCCCTCCAGGGAGCCCTGGAAGAGAACGTGTGAGCAGCTAGCTCATGGTTAAACCTGTAGAATGAGGGTCTCACACAGGAAGTCAATGCCACTCCCCAGGGCTCTGGGCCCCACGTCCTACAGGGGACTGGGACTGAATGTGGACAGAGCCGTGCAGTGTGCCTACCTCCGACGGTCCCGCCTGACACCCCGGAGGGGAAAGTGCCCATGGCGTGTGAGTTGGTCAGTCTGGTGGCAGCGGAGGACACGTGCACCAGGCCTGCGGCAGCCGGCACAGAGCTGAACAGGGACTGTAGTACTGATGAGCCTGCCACTGAGCCAAGGTTAGCCTGGAGGGACATGGGGCCCAGCGCGAACTGGGTTGCAGGGGCGAAGGTGCCGAGGAAGGGGCGGTGCGTCTGGGTGGAGGGCGCCGCACTGCCCGTGGAGGACGTCCCTGTGGCGAGGCTTGGGCTGCTAAGGAGGCCCCCAGAGGGTACGGCAGCAGCAGAAATGAAGAGGTTGTGGCCGTTCTTGAAGTCCAGCTCACGGTCCCGGCCTCTGCCGCCCTTGCCACTGTGTGGCAGGGTGACCTTTTCCGAGGACGTGCCCAGCGGCAAGCCGAGATCACCCGCATCCTTGCCTTTGCAGTCCCCCTTGCTGCTGCCCAGTCCATCCAGCTGCCTCTTGTTGAGAAATGGGTTGGCCTCTGAGATACCCATGTCCTTGCCCCGCTGGGAGGGAAAGCTCAGTGGGGCGCTCAGCCCGGCTGCCTCGGGGCCCTTGTGTGAAAGAGAAGCACCATCATTGAAGCTGTGTAAACTGGGGTCTGCAGTCAGGCCCCCTCCAAAGGGGAACCCATTAGAAGGGTTGGTATTTGGGCTGAGTCCATCAGCCCCTGCCAGTGAGCCAGGAAAGCCCTTCCTCGGGTGTGTGGTGATCTTGGCATCGGTAGTACTGGGGTCTTCCAAGGCCGGCCGGAAGGCAAACAAGGAGCTCTGGCTCAGAGCAGAGCCAGCCTGCAGGGGACTGTCGGCAGACTTGGCAAGGCCGATGTCAGAGATGGGCGAGAAGGTGGACTTCCACTTGCTGCTGTTGATTGGCTCACTCGCAGGTGTCAGCTTCCTGCTGGCCAAGCCACCACCTGATCGGAGGGAAGGCAGAGTGTGTAAGGTGGCCCAGAGCCGCTGTAGGGGCTGTGGGTGTGACAGATGCGCAGGATGTTGCAGAGGACTGAACAAAAAGGGAGGCAGGCAGCAAGGCCTGGGGTCTCAGAAAGGGTGAGTGAGAGGAATGCCTCACAGGACCGGCCCTCCTCCAGCTCTGGATTAACCTTTCCATCCTAGAGACATGCATTTAGGCCAGAACATGGCTTTGGGAGGGACAGAAGGGGTTGTCCTTGGGGGTGAAAGAGGAGCCCGAAGATGAAGACAGCCTTTCTGGAGGGAGGGGTAGTGTGTGCATAAAGAAAACTTAGATACTCTGATCTAACTACAAACGCGATTGTGAACCATCTTCCCAGGAAGGCCGGAGACCCCTGAGCTACCACCTGCCCAGGGGGGAGCGTGTGGGCGGACCATGAAGGCACCCACACTACCTTCTTCAACAGGGACCGCCACGTATCAAAGAGAACAAGGCGGGAGGAAGCCCTCAAAGCCCATTTGGTTCCCGGCCAAAAGCAAGGCCCTTCCTGTCCATTAGGAGGGGGGCAGCACAGTGAGAGCAAAGCGGCATGGCCTGACCCCAGGGGCTCAGGGGGCATCAAGCCCACAGGGACAGGTGGATCCCAGATCCCAGGGCCACCCCAGGGTTCATGCAGGGAGCAGATGCTTCGGGTCCACTTGTTACTCACCATTTTCCAAACTTTTCGGGGGAGATTTGCTCTCTAAGGAGATTGTTGCAATTTTTCTTTCAATTCTATGTTTAAGAAAAGTAGAAGATGATGAATACTTGAAGCACATTTGTACAGTAGAAGAACCACGGGAGCATTAGCAACAGAGGGCGCGGGAGAGCCAGGGGACCCTGGTCAGCACAGAGAAGCCTGCAGGCTCTCCAGGAGGGGTCCGTGAGGCCCCGCAGTGGCAGCCCTGGGCCCGCGCCCTGGCCGCGCCTGTGCTGTGGCCCCAGCTCACCTCCAGGCCCTGGGAATCTCTGTCACCTGAAGGAAGAGGGGCCTTGGGGATGGGCTCAGAGCTTGGCCATGGCACAAAAGGAAGGGACGTGCTTTCCCGACACAGAGAAAAATATCCAGTTCCTAAATACACCTGTCTCTGTTATAAGTTTTCTCTAGTAAGCTCCTTCTATAACCTTGGGTACATGTCATGGGACAGGATAGCAACTGGAGTGTATTTGTGGTTAATACTTTTACGGTGTGTCCCAAAGGGCACTCTATGACTAAACAGGGCCTGAACATTTGCAGTCAGACACTCCCATCACGCAGGGAGCACCCGCACTCAAAGTCTTCAAACCTGATTTAAGCATGTGGAAAAGAAACAAAGTGAAATATTTGGGTATAAAAAAAAAAGCACAAGCACAAAAGCAAAACCCAGGTAATATGGATTTCATTCAAATTGAAAACTGTTTGACTTCAAAAGATACTATTAAAAAACTGAAAGGAAAACACAAAGAATGGGAGAAAATATTTGCAAATCATAGATTTGATAAAGGGTATGTATTAAGAATATATAAGAAATCTAATAGAAACACACACAAGACAAATAACCCCACTGGAAAGTGGGTAAAGGACTTGAGTAGACAGTTCTCCTAAGGAGATATACAAAATAACCAAAACTCACATGAAAAGATGCTCAATATTAGTTAGCATCAGAGAAATGCTAATCAAAATCGCAGTGAGATGCCATTTCACGCCTTCTAGGATAGTTGTTGTCAAAAACACCATCACCAATGTTGGAGAGGATGCAGAGAAATTACAACCCTCATATGTTGTCAGTGGGAACATAAATGGTACAGCTACTGCAGAAAAGACATCAAGTTCTCAAAAAAGTAAACAAAGTTACCATAAGACCCAGCAACTCCACTCCTAAGATATATGCCCAAGAGAAATGCAAACACACACGTACGTAAAAGCTTGTACACAAATGTCCTCAGCAGCCCGATTCACAATTGCCAAAGGTGGAAGCAACCCAAGTGTCAGTCAATGGATGAATGGATACACAAAATAGGGCCAATCCAGACAACAGAATGTTACGCAGTCATACAGAGGAATGGAGTACTGGTCTACCCCACAACACTGCTGAGCCTTGAAAACGTTTTGCTAAGTGGAAGAAGCCAACACAAAGGGCTGCATATTGTATGATTCCTTTGACGTAAAATACCCAGGATAAGTGAATCCACAGAAACAGAAAGTAGATACTGGATGCAGGGGCTGTGGGGATGGGGAGTGATAACTAAAGGCTGTGAGGTCTCCTTTTGGGGGGGTGGAAATGTTCTGGAGCTAGATAGAGGTGATCGCTGCACAACTATGTGAATTTAATGAAAGCCCCTGGATTTAAGGCTTTCAGTGGGTGAACCGTTCAGTGTGTGTATGGTAAAGTTGTTACTCGGCCAGTGGCTGAGTTGGGACATGGACCAAGAGACAGTGGTTCTTCAGTGGATGCTGCTGATGCAGGCTCAGCCCCCACCCCGCCACAAAGGCTCTAACCTCCAACTTGGCCACAAGTTCACCCGAGGCAGAGGTGGCTCCAGTGCCTGGAGCTACTGTGACAAAGCAGTTTCTTGCAAAGCAAACGCCAAAGACCCCCAAAAGTCGGCAGCTGGTGGAGAGCAGCACATTAGGAATCTACTCCTGGAGGGTCAAGAGGCCACCAGCTTCCTCTAAGTGATAAAGGGCATTTATGAAAAAACTCACAGCAAAGGTACTCAATGGTGAGAGACTGACAGCTCTCCCCCTAAAACCAGGAAACAGACAAGGATACCTGCAGTCATCACTGTTATTCAACATATCCTACTGGAAGTTCTGCCAGAACAATCAGGTAAGTAAAAGAAATAACAGGCATCCAAATTGGAAAGGAAGAAGTAAATATTCACTAATCACAGATGACACGATACTATATACAAAAAACCCCAAAGAATCCACAAGAAAGGGGGCTGAGCCTGAATCAGCAGTGTCCACTCAAGAAAGCTACTGGAGCTAATAAACAAATTCCGCAAAGTGGCAGGATACAAGATAAGCACGCAGTCAGTTGTGTTGCTATACACCAATAATGAACAATATGAAAATGAAAGTGAGAAAACAAATCCATTCCCAAAAGAATGAAATGCCTAGGAATAAACTTAATCAAGGAGCTAAAAGATTTATACACTGAAAACTACAAAACACTACTGACAGAAATTAAATACCTAAATAAAGGGAAAGATATCCCATGTTCATGGACTGAAAGACTTAAAATTGTTAAGATATCAGTACTGCCTCAACCGTTCTACAAATTCAATGAAATTCCAGCAGTCTTTTTTTTTTCTTTTGCAGAAATGGAAAAACTTATCCTCAAATTCATATGGAATTGCAAGGGGACCTAAAGAGCCAAAACTATCTTGAAAAAGAACAAAGAGGATTCACAGTTCCTGATTTCAAAACTTACTACAAAGCTACAGTAATTAAAAGTATGGTACTGGCATAAGGATAAACACATCGACAAATGGAATAGAATGGAGAATCCAAAGACAAATCAACTCATCAATAGCCAGCTAATTTTTGACAAGGAGTCTAAGTCCATTCAAAGAGTAAAGAAGAGTCTCTTTCACTATGGTGCTGGGACAACTAGAAATCCACATGCAAAAGAATGAATGTGGACTCCTACCCGGACAAAATTAGTTAAAAATGGATCAAAGACTTAAATACAGGAACAAATATCATAAAATTCTAATAAGAAAACATAGGAAAATATTTTCAGTACCTGGTAGCAGCCTATGGGTTTTTAGATTTTACACCAAAGCATAAGCAACAAAATAAATTAAGTGGGCTTAAAAAAAAATTCTATGCCTCAAAAGACATTATCAAGGAAGTATGAAGACAACCCATAGACTAGAAAGAAAATATTTGGAGGATTAATATCAAGAAAATATATTAAAAAAAAAAAACCCTTACAACTGAACAAAAAGACATCACCATTAAACAATAGGGGGTGGTTCAGTGGTAGAATGCTCGCCTGCCATGTGGAGTCCTGGTTTTGCCAATGCACCAAAAAAAAAAAAAGAAAAGAAAAAGACCACAGATCTGAGTAGACATTTCTCTAAAGAAGAGAGTCAAATGGCAAATAAACACATGAAAAGATGCTCAACTTCATTAGCCTTTAGAGACATAGAAATCAAAACTATAATGAGATATCACATCATACCTACTAGGATGGTTATTCTTAACAAGACTGGAAATAAGCACTGGCAACCATGTAGAGAAACAGGAACCCTCGGGAACTGTTCATGAGAATGTAAGATGGTAAGCCACTGTGAAAGACTTAGCAGTTCCTCAGAAAGTTGAACACAGAACTACCATATTAGCCGGCAATCCTACTCACAGAAGAATTGAAAGCAGGGACTCAACAGGTACTTGCACACCAGTGTTCATCACGTCATTATTCACAGTAGACAAAAGGTGGAAGCAACCCAAGTGTCCCTCAACAGAGGAACAGATAAACAAAACGTAACATCCATACTGTGGAATATCTTCCGCCACAAAAAGAAGTGCTGGCATAAGCTAGGACGTGGATAAACCTCGAAGACATAACATTGGATGAAAGAAGCTAGTCACATGAGGACAAACATTATATGATTTCTCTTACACGAAATACTTAGAATAAGCAAATTCACAAAGAAGTAGAATAGTGGTTACCAAGGGGTGGCGGGAAGGGAATGGGGGTTACTGCTACATGGATGTGAGTTTGGGTTTGTGATGATGAAAACAGCCTAGAAAAAGATGGTGGTGGAAGTCCCATGGTCTTGTCATTGTTCTAAAAAAGACTCGTCCACTTAAGACAGCTAAAATGATGTTTGTGTCATTATACTTTACCACCACTAAAAATAAATAAAGAAAAAGATGCCGCCAGGATGCTCCATCCATCACTGGCACGGGAAGCCTCCTGTCCCTACCACCAGGCTGTCTACCAGGCCTCTGAGATGACCCTCCAGCCCCTGCCAGACCCCTCCATTCACCCCCCCCAGCCCCCACCAGGCCCCTCCCCACTCACCTGGTGCTGCTGGGCTCATCCTCGGAGCCCTGCTCCTCGTCTGACGTCAGGGGGGAGTAGTGTGCCCCGTTCGTCTGGCTCAGGGGCTTCTCCTTTTTGAGCACAGGGGGCTGGTCGTTGTCCTGGTAAGGGACAGGAGAGCTCTTCAGGGAGTTTTCAGGGGACGAGATGGCCGTGATTTCCAAAGGTTGATTAATGTTATTGACCTAAGGGGTCAAAAACAAAACACGCACTCACACAGATACGGGCATGCACATGCACCCTGTTCACCGGGCGGGTTCAGCGGCCAACACCCCCCACCCCACCCCGGCTCTGTGCTCCTCAAAACACATGGCCCCTCCTACTGAGCAATCACCAAGCCCTGCCCAGCGGCAGGAGCACCAGACTCAGGGGTTTCGAGGCTGAGATCAAGCCTAGAAAACCAAAGTACACCCAAAGAATAAGAGTGGCGCTCCTAACGGGGGAAAACTCAACTTCCTCAAGTTGAATTCTTGATATTCTCACAAGCAGTGTGGACAACCAAAGCTATAGGCTGAGCCCCCGGTCTTGGGGTTTGTTCATATGAAACTTAACCCCACAGGGGATAGGTCAAGCCTACTTAAAAGTAAGCCTAAGAGTTACCCCCAAGAGAACCTCTTTTGTTGCTCAGATGTGGCCTCTCTCTCCAGCCAACACAGCAAGCAGACTCACCACCCTCCCCCTGTCTACATGGGACATGACTACCAGGAGTGTGGCTCTTCCTGGCAGCATGGGACAGAAATCCCAGAATGAGCTGAGATTCAGAATCAAGGGATTGAGAAAAACTCTAGAATGAGCTGAGACCCAGGATCAAGGGATTGAGAAAACCTTCTCAACCAAAAGGGAGAAGAGTGAAATGAGACAAAGTGTCAATGGCAGAGAGATTCCAAACAGAGTAGAGAGGTTATCCTGGAGGTTATTCTTATGCGTTAAGTAGATATCACCTTGTTAGTCAAGATGTAATGGAGAGGCTGGAGGGAACTGCCTGAAAATGTAGAGCTGTGTTCCAGTAGCCATGTTTCTTGAGGATGATTGAATAATGATACAGCTGTCACAATGTGACTGTGTGATTGTGAAAACCTTGTGTCTGATGCTCCTTTTATCTACCTTGTCAACAAAGGAGTAGAACATATGGAATAAAAATAAATAATAGGGGGAATAAATGCTAAAATAAATTTAGTTTAAATGCTAGTGATCAACAAAAGCAAGGGGTAAGGGGTATGGTAGGTATAATCTTTTTTTTTCTTTCCTGTGTTCGTTTTATTTCTTTTTCTATTGTCTTTTTAGTTCTTTTTCTAAATTGATGCTAATGTTCTGGGAAATGATCATGATGATGAATATGCAACTACGTGATGATATTGTGAATTGCTGAGTGTATGTGTTGGGAATGTTTGTGTTTCTTGTAATTTTTTTTAATTAATAAAAAATTAAATTAAGTAAAAAAAAAAAAAAAAAAAAAAAAAGAGTGGCGCTCCTAGTGACAGCTCACACGCCTGGCTCTATCTTCCAGGGCTGCACAGACACTGGCGGGCCTTAGGGCTGTCTGCAGCCTGAAGCTGCCCCTTCTGGATTGGGAAAGCTGGCACTTGGCCGTGGTACAGCCTCCTCTGGGCTCCCTAGCCCAGCGCTAGACTTGCCTGTGCTCTAAGTATAATGGACCACAACGCTCAGGCATCAGTCTGCCCACCAAAATGTAGGCTTGGGTGGACAGGGCAGGCTGAACACCACCTGGGGCCTGCTTGGGCCCCCTGACCTCCTTTTTTCCAGTTCTTTCCTCATTTGCCTCCCTGCAAGCTCTCCTGTCTCACCATGGAGTTGAGGTTGAGGGGAGACCCTGATGACTGTGTGAAGAGGCCAGCCACAGACGGCAGGGCCCGGCGCTTGGGGGACACTCCTGTGCTCAGGCTGGGGGTCCCTGCTGAGGACCGCTTCCTCCGTCCCCGCTTGCGGCTGTCCTGTCCGTGGCCTGGCCCGCAGTCCCCCCGGGTGTTGGCAGCCATGGGGCTGTGCTTGCTAGACGGAGAGTGCTTGGCGCTGCCCGCCCCAGCCGTGACGGTAAAGACAATTCTCCTCTTGGCTTCACTCTCTGGGTCGGAGAAGCCTGAATCAGAGGGCAGGTCTCCTTTGCTGGCATCAGGAAGCACACCCTGGGAGACCCCGCCGAGTCTGGGACTGGCAGCGAGCTGGTGGGCAGGGGAGGCTGGGCCGGGGATCCGGGGCTGCACCAGCAAGGGGGGGTGCTGTGGCGTTGAGCTTCGGGACCCCGTGGTGGTGAAGAGACTCCCCGAACTGGAGGACTCGTCCAAGGGGGCTGGTTCGGCTCCGGGGGCAGGTGGTGCTGGGCTGCTCACAAGGGCCCCGCTGACAGCCACTGAGCCAGCATAGGAGAAGCCTGTGAAGAGATGACAGACTCAGGGGATGCATGTGGCCGTGTCACCTGAAGCCCACAGCAGGGACAGGAACAGTGAGGGGGGGTGAGGGTAGACACTGAGACCCCATCTGGGACAGAAATGTCTGGAAGGCAAAGGGGGTGCGCGCTGCCATGGACTAGGAACTGCAGGGCTTTGAAGCTCCCGAAGGCTTGGGGCTTCCAGTTCCCCAGCCAAGCTCCAGGAACTTTCCTCCTCCAGAAGCTCCTGGGAGCTGCAGAGGTGGGACTGGGTAGGGTAGGAGAGGTCCCAAGAGTCAGACATAGCCTTGATACCACTTGAGTGGATCTGGAAGGTTCTCAATTCTGTGTAGAAAGTGTGGAAAAGGAAAAATGTCAACAAACAGTGAGCCCAGGTAAAGGTGGTGAAGCAGAAAGGCCCGGACAGGAGGGGTCAGAAGACAGACACCTTCTCTCCACCTTGCCACCATTACGCAGCCCGGGCCCTCCCCAACATGGGCCTCCCCCAAGCTCACCCCTCTGCCAGGCACCCCCGCCCACTGGAGATGGGCCTGCTGCAGGCCTCAGCCCACATGTGCCTGCCCCCGAATCCTTTCCAAGCAACCCCCCCCAAGCAGGTGTGCTCATCCCTAATTGCACTCAGAACACACCACCTGTCTTCCCGACAACGTCCCCGACACATGCCCAACCACGCATGCAGTAGGGTCTGGGCTCTGCCTGTGACAGCCATCAAGGCCAAGGCCAACCCGTCTGTCCTCAATGGCACAGGTATGGGCAGAACGGCACTTCTAGCCCAACACAGGGCAAAGGCCCCTCAGCACCTGACTGCAAGGGCCCTCTGGCATGGTTTCGGGCAGCACAGCCTGGAGGAGTAGATGCTGTTTGCTGGGTCCAGTGTGCCCACTTAGGCAGAATACTCTGCCAGCCCTTGAACGACAGTAGTACCTGTGGTCTTAAGCCACTGACCTGGGGATACTGAACAACCCTAAGTGACATAGGGCCAGGGGGCCTCTAAGCACTACTCTCCCATCACAGTCCACCAGGAGGCAGGCACCTGAGAGACAGATGTGGGTTTCTAGGCCCAGAGGGAGCAGGCAGGAGCCCTGGCAAATGTTTCCATCAGCAGGGCTGCCATGTGCTCTGGCAGTGCAGTCTTTTAGGCATATGAGAAGGTCACGGTACTAGGCAGGGCTCTGGACCCTAGAAAGGGGCAAGGAGGAGACAGCACAGCCCACTACAGACCCTGTCACTCCCAGACCCTGACCCCAACATATGGCTACACGGTCTCGCCCACATGCCAGGCAGGCTGGTATCCCAAGTGAAGGGCATGGGTGCATGGGTTCTATCTAGGAAACCCTCTGGAAATGGAGTGAGAGAAGGCTAGGGAGCCCTCAGACACCCATATGGCCCTGCCGACGACCTAGCTCACAAACTCAACACCCTAAGCCCTGTCACAGACCCCTTTCTCAGATGCTTACAACCCCGCAGTGAGAAACCTACTGATTAGTTAATGCAGATGAAATAGACAAATTCCTAGAAACACCTAACATCAAAGAAAAGTACTGGATGAGATGGCTTCGCTGATGAATTCTACCAAACGTTTAAGGAAGAAGTAACACCAATCCTGCTCAAACTTTTCCAGAGAATTCAAGAGGAGGGAACACTCCCTAATCCACTCTCTGAGGCCAAAATGACCTGACCCCAAAGACTGATAAATGTGGTACAAGAAAAGAAAATTACAGGCCAAGTTCTTTTATAAATACAGAGACTAAAATCCTTAATAAAATACTAATGAACCAAATCCAATGGTATTTTAAAAAGAATATAAACCACGACAAAGTGGGAATTCTCCCAGGAATGCAAGGATCATTTGACGTAACAAAAACCTGCCACTGTTAACAGAAGGAAGAGAAAAGCCACATGGCCATCTCAATCAAGGCAAAAGAGGCAGGTGACAAACTCCAGCTCACTTCCATCACAAAGACACTTAGGAAATTAGGAGTAGAAGAGAATTTCCCTAATATAATCAAGGGTGTTTCTGAAAAAAACCCAGTTAAAGCGGCTCACAGCAGTCACTAAACAGTTGAAAGACTGAGCAAGGCAAGGTGGTGCCTTTCTCCTTCTGATCAACATTGTACGCCAAGTGCTAGCCAGAGCAACTAGGCAAGAAAAAGAAATAAAAGGCACTGGGATTGGAAAGGAAGAAGCAAATGACCCTCATTAGATGACACAACCTTACATACAGCAAAGCCAGAGGAATCAAGAAAACTGTTAGACAAATGTTAAAATAAATTTAGTAGACTGAAATGCTAGTGATCAATGAAAGGGAGGGGTAAGGGGTATGGTACGTATGAATTTTTTTCTGTTGTCTTTTTACTTCTTTTTCTAAATTGTGCAAATGTTCTAAGAAATGATCATGATGATGAATATGCAACTATGCAACGATACTGTGAATTACTCATTATATATGCAGAACGGAATGATCATGTTAAGAATGTTTGTGTTTGTTGTCATATTTTAAAAAAATTTAAAAAATAATTTAAAAATTTACAAAAAAAAAGAAAATTGTTAGAGCAAATAAATTAACTCAGCAAAGTAGCAGCATACAAGGTGAACACATGAAAATCACCTGTGTTTCAATACATTAGCAATGAACAATCCAAAGACGAATTTAAGAGAACTCCATTTACAATAGCATTCAAAAGAATAAAATATCTAGGAATGAATTTCTCCAAGGAGCTGAAAGACATATAGTAAAAGTTACAAAACATTGCTAAAAGAAATTAAAGACCTAAATAAATGGTAGGACACCTCAGGTTCATGAATTGGAAGACTTAATATTGTTAGGATATCAACACTACCCAAAGCCAACATAAACCCTTTCAAAAGGATTTCTGTAGAAATGGAAAATTCTGTCCTCAAATTCATGTGGAATTATGAGGTCATCTGAATACCAAAACAATTTTGAAAAGGAAGAACAAAGTCAGAGGAGTGGCATTTTGCAATTTCAAAAGGTACTACATAATCAAAACTGAGAGGTTCTGGCATGAAGACAGATGTCTAGACCACCGGAATAAAACTCAGAGTCCAGAAACAGACCCACATATCGCTGGCTGGGGGTGTTTTCAATAAGGGTGCCAAGTCCACACAATGGAGAAAGAATCTCTTCAACAAATGGTGCTGGGACAACTGAAAACCCACAGGCAAAGAAGGAATGCAGACCCCTACCTCACATACATACAAAAATGAACTCAAAATGGATCAAGGATCTAAATATAAGAAGTCAAGCCATAAAACTCTTAAGATACCTCAGGCGCAAATCTTCATGACCTTGGATTCAGCAATGGATTCTTAGAAATGATATGGGCAACAGAAGAAACAACAGAAAAAAATGGACCACATCAAAATGAAAAACTTTTGTGCATCAAAGGCCATTACCAAGAAAGCAAAAGAACAACCTACAGAATGGGAGAAAACAATTGCAAATCATATCCAGAATATGTAAAGAACTTTTAGAACATAACAATTAAACTTAACAAAGGATGACAGTCAGCATACCCATACAGGAACTGCTTAAAAAGTTGAAAAAGTGATTAGACATCGAGTAGAGATATGAACGAAGTTCTTCTGGATAGGTCTAAGGTATATCAGAATATTGGGTAAAGGATGATACCATCCATATCTTAAAACATCAACTTCTGTGTGAGACTAAAGGGAGAGATGTTTATTTGGTGCAAAATTTATATTTTGAGTAATGCATTTCCTAATTAAGCCGTATGGTCAGTTTAGTTGTACACCATAAGTACAGGTATTTTTGAATAGGGTGTGAGATTTTGTTGGTTTGTCCAGGTTAGTGTGATGCCCCAATAAATCCCAGAGTGATTTGGACAGTGAATAAAGAAGTATTTGCAAAATGGGGGAAAAAAGGGAAAGATTCAACTTCCCCATTTGGAGAACTTCTGATACTCTAGCAAGCAGTGGGGACAACTAAATCAATAGGCCAAGCCCTCTATCTTGGGTTTGCCCCTATGAAACTTATTCCTGAAAAGGATAGGCTTAGCCTACTTAAAATCAGGCCTAAGAGTCACCCCCAAAGAACCTCTTTTGTTGCTCAGATGCGGCCTGTCTCTAAACCAACACAGCAAGCAAACTCACTGCCCTCTCCCTATCTATGTGGGACATGACTCCCAGAGGTGTAAATCTCCCTCACACTGTGGGACAGAAATCCTAGAATGAGCTGGGACTCAGCATAAACGGATTGAGAAAACCTTCTTGACTGAAAGGGGAAAGAGAAATGAGACAAAATAAAATGTCAGTGGCTGAGAGATTTCAAACAGAGTTGAGAGGTTATTCTGGAGGTTATGCTTACATGTTATATACATATCCCTTTTTTAGTTCATGGTGTATTAGAGAGCCTAGCAGGAAGTGCCTGAAACTGCAGAGTTGTGTTCCAGTAGCCAAGTTTCTTTTTTTATTTTTTTAACTTTATTTATTAACTTAAAAAAATTAACAAACAAAACATTTAGAAATCATTCCATTCTACATATATAATCAGTAATTCTTAATATCACATAGTTGCATATTCATCATTAATTACTACATTTGCATCGATTTAGAAAAAGAAATAAAAAGACAACAGAAAAAGAAATAAAATAATAGAGAAAAAAACTATACATACCATACCCCTTACCCCTAACTTTCATTTACCACTATTTCAAACTGAATTTAACATTTGTTGCCCCTATTATTCATTTTTATTCCATATGTTCTACTCGTCTGTTGATATAGTAGCTAAAAGGAGCATCAGACATAAGGCTTTCACATTCACAGAGTCTCATTGTGAAAGCTATATCATTGTTCAATCATCATCAAGAAACATGGCTACTGGAACACAGCACTACATTTTCAGGAAATTCCCTTCACCTTCTCCACTACATCTTGAACAACAAGGTGATATCTACTTAATGCGTAAGAATAACCTCCAGGATAACCTCTCGACTCTGTTTGGAATCTCTCAGCCATTGACACTTTGTCTCATTTTACTCTTCACCCTTTTGGTCCAGAAGGTTCTCTCAGTCTCTTGATGTTAATTCTCAGCTCATTCAAGGGTTTTTCTCAGTCCTTTGATGCTGAGTCTCAGCTCATTCCAGGATCTTTGTTCCACGTTGCCAGGAAGGTCCACACCCCTGGGAGTCATGCCCCACGCAGAGAGGGGGAGGGTGGTGAGACTGCTCATCATATTGGCTGGAGAGAGAGGCGACATCTGAGCAACAAAAGAGGCTCTCTTGGGGGTGACTCTTAGGCCTAAATTTTAAGTAGACTTGACCTCTTTTGTGGGGTTAAGTTTCATGTGAACAAACCTCAAGACTGGAGGCTCAGCCTATAGCTTTGGTTGTCCACACTGCTTGTGAGAATATCAAGAATTCAACTTGGGGAAGTTGAATTTCTCCCCACTCTCACCATTTCCCGAAAGGGGCTTGCAAATACTTTTCCAGTCACTGATCAAATCATTCTGGGATTCATCGGGGCATCACTCTGGACAAACCAACAAAACCTCATGTGCTACCTGAGATTCCAAGTACTTACGACATTCAATCAAACTATCTACATGAGTTATAATAGGAAATGCTCTAGTCAAAATCTAAATTTTGTAACAAATAAACATTTTTTGCTTTAGTCTCACACATAAGGTGACATTTTAAAGTATTAGTTATCATCTATTTTCTGCACCCTGCAATAATGACAATCCTTTGTTCTTATGCAAAAACATTTTTAAAATTTGTACACTGTACATTTCACTATTATTATACACTCTAGGCATTCCTAGATTGTACCATCTTGATGTTTAACATCTTTCTTTCTGATTTCATTTATGTCCCCAGCCCTCCTCCCTCTATCATTCTCACATGCAGCTTCATTCAGTGTCTTAACATAATTACATTAAAGTTAGGTAGTATTGTGCTGTGCATTTCTGAGTTTTTGTATCCAGTCCTGTTGCACAGTCCGTATCCCTTCAGCTCCAATTACCCAATATCTTACCCTATTTCTATCTCCTGATGGTCTCTGTTACCAATGACATATTCCAAGTTTATTCACTAATGTAGGTTCATATCAGTGAGACCATACAGTATTTGTCCTTTAGTTTTTGGCTAGTCTCACTCAGCATAATGTTCTCAAGGTCCACCCATGTTCTTACATACTTCATAAGTTTATTCTGTCTTAAAGCAGCATAATATTCCATCGTATGGAAATACCACAGTTTGTTTAGCTACTCGTCTGTTGATGGACATTTTGGCTGTTTCCATCTCCTTGCAATTGTAAATAATGCTGCTATAAACACTGGTGTGAAAACGTCCGTTTGTGTCTTTGCCCTTAAGTCCTCTGAGTAGATACCTAGCAACGGTATTGCTGGGTCATATGGCAATTCTATATTCAGCTTTTTGAGGAACCGCCAAACTGCCTTTCACAGTGGTTGCACCATTTGACATTCCCACCAACAGTGGATAAGTGTGCCTCTTTCTCCACATTCCCTACAGCACTTGTCATTTTCTGTTTTGTTGATAATGGCCATTCTGGGGGTGTGAGATGATATCTCATTGTGGTTTTGATTCGCATTTCTCTAATGGCCAGGGACATTGAGCATCTCTTCATGTGCCTTTTGGCCATTTGTATTTCCTTTTCTGAGAAGTGTCTGTTCAAGTCTTTTTCCCATTTTGTAATTGGATTGGCTGTCTTTCTGTTGTTGAGTTGGACAATCTCTTTATAAATTCTGGATACTAGACCTTTATCTGATATGTCGTTTCCAAATATTGTCCCCCATTGTGTAGGCTGTCTTTTTACATTCTTGAAGTTCGTTGATGCACAAAAGTGTTTAATTTTGAGGAGCTCCCATTTCTTTCTTTCTTTCTTCAGTGCTCTTGCTTTAGGTTTAAGGTCCATAAAACCGCCTCCAATTATAAGATTCATAAGATATTTCCCTACATTTTCCTCTAACTGTTTTATGTCTTAGACCTAGTGTTTAGATCTTTGATCCATTTTGAGTTAACTTTTGTATAGGGTGTGAGATATGGGTCCTTTTTCATTCTTTTGCATATGGATATCCAGTTCTCTAGGCAGCATTTATTGAAGAGACTGTTCTGTCCCAGGTGAGTTGGCCTGACTGCCTTATCAAAGATCAAACGTCCATAGATGAGAGGGTCTATATCTGAACACTCTATTTGATTCCATTGGTCAATATATCTATCTTTATGCCAGTACCATGCTGTTTTGACCACTGTGGCTTCATAATATGCCTTAAAGTCAGGCAGCGTGAGACCTCCAGCTTCGTTTTCTTTCCTCAAGATACTTTTAGCAATTCGGGGCACCCTGCCCTTCCAGATAAATTTGTTTATTGGTTTTTCTATTTCTGAAAAGTAAGTTGTTGGGATTTTGATTGGTATTGCGTTGAGTCTGTAAATCAATTTAGGTAGAACTGACATCTTAACTATATTTAGTCTTCCAATCCATGAACACGGTATGCCCTTCCATCTATTTAGGTCTTCTGTGATTTCTTTTAACAGTTTCTTGTAGCTTTCTTTGTATAGGTCTTTTGTCTCTTTAGTTAAATTTATTCCTAGGTATTTTATTCTTTTAGTTGCAATTGTAAATGGAATTCGTTTCTTGATTTCCCCCTCAGCTTCTTCATTGCTAGTGTATAGAAACACTACAGATCTTTGAATGTTGATCTTGTAACCTGCCACTTTGTTGTACTCGTTTATTAGCTCTGGTAGTTTTGCTGTGGATTTTTCCGGGTTTTCGATGTATAGTATCATATCATCTGCAAACAGTAATAGTTTTGGTTCTTCCTTTCCAATTTTGATGCCTTGTATTTCTTTTTCTTGTCTGATTGCTCTGGCTAGAACTTCCAACACGATGTTGAATAACAGTGGTGATAGTGGACATCCTTGTCTTGTTCCTGATCTTAGGGGGGAAATTTTCAATTTTTCCCCATTGAGGATGATATTAGCTGTGGGTTTTTCATTTATTCCCTCTATCATTTTAAGGAAGTTCCCTTGTATTCCTATCCTTTGAAGTGTTGTCAACAGGAAAGGATGTTGAATCTTGTCAAATGCCTTCTCTGCATCCATTGAGATGATCATGAGATTTTTCTGCTTTGATTTGTTGATATGGTGTATTGCATTAATTGATTTTCTTATGTTGAACCATCCTTGCATACCTGGGATGAATCCTACTTGGTCATGATGTATAATTCTTTTAATGTATTGTTGGATTCGATTTGCTAGAATTTTGTTGAGGATTTTTGCATCTATATTCATTAGACAGACTGGTCTGTAGTTTTCTTTTTTTGTAATATCTTTGCCTGGTTTTGGTATGAGGGTGATGTTGGCTTCATAGAATGAATTAGGTAGTTTTCCCTCCACTTCAATTTTTTTGAAGAGTTTGAGGAGAGTTGGTACTAATTCTTTCTGAAATGTTGGTAGAATTCACATGTGAAGCCGTCTGGTCCTGAACTTTTCTTTTTAGGAAGCTTTTGAATGACTGATTCAATTTCTTTACTTGTGATTGGTTTGTTGAGGTCATCTATTTCTTCTTGAGTCAAAGTTGGTTGTTCATGTCTTTCCAGGAACTTGTCCATTTCATCTACATTGTTGTATTTATTAGCATAAAGTTGCTCATAGAATCCTGTTATTACCTCCTTTATTTCTGAGGTCAGTGATTATATCTCCTCTTCCATTTTTGATCTTATTTATTTGTGTCTTCTCTCTTCTTTTTGTCAATCTTGCTAAGGGCCCATCAATCTTATTGATTTTCTCATAGAACCAACTTCTGGTCTTATTGATTTTCTCTATTGTTTTCATGTTCTCAATTTCATTTATTTCTGCTCTAATCTTTGTTATTACTTTCCTTTGCTTGCTTTGGGGTTAGCTTGCTGTTCTTTCTCCAGTTCCTCCAAGTGGACAGTTAATTCCCGAATTTTTACCCTTTCTTCTTTTTTGATATAGGCATTTAGGGCAATAAATTTCCCTCTTAGCACTGCCTTTGCTGCGTCCCATAGGTTTTGATATGTTGTGTTTTCATTTTCATTCCCCTTGAGATATTTACTAATTTCTCTTATAATTTCTTCCTTGACCCACTGGTTGTTTAAGAGTGTGTTGTTGAGCCTCCACGTATTTGTGAATTTTCTGGCACTCTGCCTATTATTGATTTCCAACTTCATCCCCTTATGATCTGAGAAAGTGTTGTGTATGATTTCAATCTTTTGAAATTTGTTGAACTTGCTTTGTGACCCAGCATATGGTCTATCTTTGAGAATGATCCATGAGCACTTGAGAAAAAGGTGTATCCTGCTGTTGTGGGGTGTAATGTCCTATAAATGTCTGTTAAGTCTAGCTCATTTATTGTAATATTCAAATTCTCTGTTTCTTTATTGATCCTCTGTCTAGATACTCTGTCCATTGATGAGAATGGGGAATTGAAGTCTACAATTACTATGGTAGATGTGTCTATTTCCCTTTTCAGTATTTGCAGTGTTTTCCTCATGTATTTTGGGGTATTCTGGTTTGGTGCATAAATATTTATGATGATTGTTATGTCTTCTTGTTGAATTGTTCCTTTTATTAGTAGATAGTATCCTTCTTTGTCTCTTTTAACTGTTTTACATTTGAAGTCTAATTTGTTGGATATTAGTATAGCTACTCCTGCTCTTTTCTGGTTGTTATTTGCATGAAATATCTTTTCCCAACCTTTCACTTTCAACCTATGTTTAACTTTGGGTCTAAGATGTGTTTCCTGGAGACAGTATATAGAAGGATCCTGTTTTTTAATCCATTCTGCCAGTCTATGTCTTTTGATTGGGGAGTTCAGTCCATTAACATTTAGTGTTATTACTGTTTGGACAGTACTTTCCTCTACCATTTTGTCTTTTGTATTTTATATATCATATCTAATTTTCTTTCTTTCTACACTCTTCTCCACACCTCTCTCTTCTGTGTTTTCGTATATGTCTCTAGTGCTCTCTTTAGTATTTCTTGCAGAGCTGGTCTCTTGGTCACAAATTCTCTCAGTGACTTTATGTCTGAAAATGTTTCAATTTCTCCCTCATTTTTGAAGGACAATTTTGCTGGATATAGAATTCTTGGTTGGCAGTTTTTCTCTTTTAGTAATTTAAATATATCATCTCACTGTCTTCTTGCCTCCATGGTTTCTGCTGATAAATCTACACATAGTCTTATTGGGTTTCCCTTGTATGTTATGGATTGCTTTTCTCTTGCTGCTTTCAAGATCCTCTCTTTCTCTTTGACCTCTGACATTCTAATTAGTAAGTGTCTTGGAGAAAGTCTATTTGGATCTATTCTCTTTGGGGTGCGCTGCACTTCTTGGATCTGTAATTTTAGGTCTTTCATAAGAGTTGGGAAATTTTCAGTGATAATTTCTTCCATTAGTTTTTCTCTTCCTTTTCCCTTCTCTTCTCCTTCCGGGACACCCACAAAACGTATATTTGTGCGCTTCATATTATCATTCAATTCCCTGAGCCCCTGCTCATATTTTTCCATTCTTTTCCCTATAGTTTCTGTTTCTTTTTGGATTTCAGATATTCCATCCTCCAGTTCACTAATTCTAACCTCTGTCTCTTGAAATCTACCATCGTAGGTTTCCATTGTTTTTTCATCTCTTCTACTGTTTTTTTCATTCCCATAAATTCTGTGATTTGTTTTTTCAGACTTTCCATTTCTTCTTTTTGTTCATTCCTTGCCTTCTTCATGTCCTCCCTGAATTCACTGATTTGGTTTTTGATGAGGTTTTCCATGTCTGTTCGTATATTCAGAATTAGTTGTCTCAGCTCCTGTATCTCATTTGAACTATTGGTTTGTTCCTTTGACTGGGCCATATCTTCAATTTTCCTGGTGTGATTTGTTATTTTTTGCTGGCGTCTAGACATTTAATTACCTTAATTAGTTTATTCTGGAGATTGCTTTCACTTATCTTACCTAGGGTTTTCTTGCTAGATGAGTTTGTTGTCTATCTGTTCATTGACCTTCAGTTCAGCTTTTTCTGGCCCTCCAGCTTAAGTTCTGTTTAACAGAGGTTAATTTTTCAGTTCTTGTTTTCTTGTTTCTTGTCCTGCTTGTAAGGTGCCTTTTCCCTCCCCACCCTTAGGAGGGTCTACATAGGTATTACAGACTCCAGCTGAGTTTTCCCGGAACTAAGCTGGCCTCCTTTCAGGGGGAAGGAATCACCTGCGTCAGTTTTCCCTCAGAGTGAGACCCAGCAGGTTGAAAGACTTTCCTGTGAAGTCTCTGGGCTCTGTTTTTCTTATCCTGCCCAGTATGTGGCGCTTGTCTGTCTGCAGGTCCCACCAGCAAAAGATGTTGTGGCTCCTTTAACTTTGGAAGGCTCTCCCTGCTGGAGGCGTGGTGGAGACAAAGGAAAGGATGTAGGCTCGTTTTAATGGCTTCAAATTATGAAGCCCTGGGGTCTGAATTCCTTGAGAGAGGGATTCCACCTGAGTTGCGTTTCACCCCTCCCGTGGAGAAGGTTCAGGCGGGAGACAGCCCTGAAAGCAGCCTGTTCCTGTGTATGCTTGGGGCAGTTGCAGCCTGTGTAATCCCGCTGCTGAATCTAGAGGAAGCCAAGCCTCCGTAGAAACAGCCACAGAAGGCTCCGTTTCGTCCCCTTTCCTCTTTATCGATTAGCCCAATAGGCGACCTCCGCCTTGACCAGTTTCACCTGAGCTGGGATCCTATTTTTAGTAGTCAGAATTTGTTTATTAATGCCACTATTGGTGTTTGGTTGGACTCAGTCTCTGCTACTGTTAGAGTATCTTTCCTTTCCCTCCGGGAAGCCACCTGTGGGGGAGGGGCGCCGGCCACCGCGGCTTGGGGAACTGCGTGCGGCTTGGGGAACTCACTGTTCCGGAGACTTGCAGCCGGTCCAGCTGGTCCAGAACGGGGTACGCTGTGTGTTCCGTTACTGTCGTGGCTGTGGGAGCTGTTCTGTACTGTTTCTTGTTATTTAGTAGTTGCTCTGGAGGACAAACTAAAACGCACACACATTACTAAGCCACCATCTTTCGTTTCTTGAAGATGATTGTATAATGATACTGGTTTCGCAATGTGACTGTGTGATTGTAAAAACCTAGTGTCTGATGCTCCTTTTATCTACAATACGGACAAATGAGTAAAACATGCGGATTAAAAATAAATAAATAATGGGTACAAATATTAAAATAAATTGAGTAGACTGAAATACTGGTGATCAATGAAGGGGATGGTAACGGGTATAGGAAAAAAAAATAGGGGGAACAAAGGTTAAAATATATTGGGTAGATGGAAATACTAAGTGGTCAATGAGAGCGAGGAGTAAGAGGTATTATGTATCCATGAGTTTTTTCTTTTTTCTTTTTCTTTTGCTGGAATGATGCAAATATTCTAAGAAATGATCATGGTGATGAATATACAACTATGCGATGTATTGTGAATCACTGATTATATACGAAGAATGGGAATGCTGATATACTGAGAATGTTCGTGTTTGTATGTTATTTTTTGTCAATTAAAAAAAAATTAAATAAAAAAAATTAGGCCTAAGAGTCACCCCAGAGAACCTCTTGTTGCTCAGATGTGGCCTCTCTCTCTAACCAACTCGGCAGGTGAATTCACTGCCCTCTCCCTCACATGGAACTCTCAGGGGTGTACATCTCCCCAGCAATGTGGAACAGAAATCCCGAGATGAGCTGTGACTCAGCATCAAGGGACTGAAAAAAACCTTCTTGACCAAGAGCGGGAAGAGAAAAATAAGAAAAATTAAAGTGTTAGTAGCTGAGAGATTTCAAACAGAGTCAAGAGGTTATCCTGGTGGTTATTCTTATGCGTTATATAGATATTCCTTTTCAGTTTATGGTGTATTTGAGTGGCTAAAGGGAAGTACCTGAAATTTTAGAGCTGTGTTCCAGTAGCCTTGTTTCTTGAAGATGCTTGTACAACTATATAGCTTTTACAATGTGACTGTGCGATTGTGAAAACCTTGTGTCTGACGCTCCCTTTATCTAGGCATGGACAGATGAGTAAACTATATGGATAAAAAATAAATAAATAACAGGGGGAACAATGGTTAAAATAAACTGATTAGATGGAAATGCTAGTGGTCAATGAAAGGGAGGAGTAAGGGGTATGGTATGTATATGTTTCTTCTTTTTATTTCTTTTTCTGGAGTGACGCATATGTTCTAAAAAATGGTCATGGTGATGTATAAACAACTATGTGATGTTGTGAGCCACTGATTGTATACTATGCATGGAATGCTTGTATGTTAAGAATTTTTGTGTTTGCATGTAGTTTTATCAAAAAAAAAAAAAAACTCAGTGAAGGACTCAAAAACATATTTTTGCAGAATATCTACAAATGGCCAATAAGTGTGAGAAAGGATGCTCCACATCATTAGGCACCACGGAAATGCAAGTCAAAGCCACCATCAGATACCACTTCTGTGCTGGTTTGAAAGGTTTATATACCCTAGAAAAGCTATGTTTTAATCCTAATCTTATTTTGTAAAGGCAGCCATTTCTTCTAGTCCCTATTTAGTACTGTATGCTGGAAACTTTAATTAGATCATCTCCACGGAGATGTGACTCAATCAGTGTGGGTATTAAACCTGATAGGTGGAGATGTGTCTCCATCCATTCCATGTGGGTCTTGATTAATTTACTGGAATCCTATAAAAGAGGAAACATTTTGGAGAAAGCTGGAGATTCGGAGAGACCAGAGAAGAACAGAAGAGCCACGAGAAAGCTACAACAGAGAATGCCACAGAAGCACGAAACAGAGAGTCCACCAGTCAGCGACTTTAGGAGATGAAAAAGGAAAATGCTTCCCAGGTAGCTGGAGAGGAAGCTAGCAGATGATGCCATGTTCGCCATGTTCACCACGTGCCCTTCCAGCTGAGAGAGAAACCCTGAACTTCATCAACTTTCAAGGTATCTCTCCTTGGATGCCTTAGATTGGACATTTCTATAAACTTGGTTTGTTTGGGACATTTACATGACCTAAAAATTGTTAACTTGCAACTTATTAAGTTATCCTTTTTAAAAGCCATTCCGTTTCTGGTTTACTGCATTCTAGCAGCCAGCAAACTAGAACAACTTCTCACTCACAAGGATGGCTATTGTTGGAGTAACAAAAAATGTCATGCATCTAAATACACTGTTGATGGAAATTAAAAATGGCCCAGCCACTGTGGAAAGCACTATGGCAGTTATTAAAAAAGTTAAACAGAGAGTTATCATATGATCCAACAATCCCAATCCTAGACATATAGCCCAAAAATATGAAAACAGAGTCTCAAATGGAAACTTGTACACCAATGTCATCACAGCATTCATTATTCAAAACTGCCAAAAGATGGAAACAAACCCAAGCATCCATCAACAGATGAATGGAGAAACTAACTGTGGCACATGCACACAATGGAGTATTCAGCCGTTAAGAGGGAATGAAGTTCTGAGACATGGTGCAATATGAAAACTGTGAAAACATTATGCTGAGTGAACTAAGGAAGGCAGAGAAAGACAAGGATTTTTCTTTCTTCTTCTTTTTTTTTTTTTTAACATGGGCAGGCACCAGGAATCGAACCCGGGTCCTCTGGCATAGCAGGCGAGCATTCTTGCCTGCTGAGCCACTGTGGCCTGCCCAAGACGAGGATTTTAAAAGGTCTGTCTAGAAATTGTAAATCTGCAGAGACAGAAAATTGATTAGAGGTTACCAGGGGAAGAAAGGGAAAGGGGAGTTTTGCGTGGTGAGAGCAAAATTTTTACCAAGTGTACAATGTTAGTAAATAAAAGTTAACTAAAAACAGGGCAGGGATTGGGCAATCAATGCTTAAGGAGTACAGAATTTTCACTAAGGCTGACTGTATAGGTTAGGAAATGGATAGCACAACACTGTGTGTGTGATGGCAGCACAATCCTGTAAATGTAACGAACAAAGGTGAGTGTGAGTACAGTTGAAAGAGGAAGGCTAGAATCATGTATGTCACCAAACGGAAAGCTAGAGGATAAAAACTGGGACTATATAACTTAGTAAAACCTACAGTTAATTGTACAAATATGAGAAAGTTCTCACATCAGCAAGAACAAACTCTTTGTCACAACAAATTGTAACACTATTACAAGGTTTAATAATAGGGTTGTCTATGGGAAAAAAATACAATTAAAGGTGTATAGTTAACTGTAACATTATAATTTTCTTTCATTAATTGTAACAACAGCGTTATACCGAAGTTAAATGTTAATAAGGGGGGACACATAAAGGGCATGGGATATTTTTTTTTTTTCAGAAGAAACGAGACTGTTCTCATAGTGAATGTAGTGGTGAATGTGCAACTATGTGATCACACCAAGAACCACTGATTATACACTTAGGATAGACTATATGTGTGTGAACACAACTATTTTTTAAAAATCCAAAACTTATTTGATTAACCGTGAAAAAAAGTTAAAAACAAAAAGTCGGCTGATATAAAGAATCCTTGTTTAAACAGTGACCTTTTGTATTATATTTTTTATTCCTAAAAAACATTTGGCAAGCTAGAGGCTGCAGGCCCAGTCCAGCCCAGAATGTTGCTCTGTGAATAATGTTCTACTGGCACACGGCCATGCCCTTTTCTTTCCATGTCATCCACATCTGCTTTTCCACTCTGACGGCAGTGGTGAGCAGCTGTGACAGACCCTACAGGCTGCAAGGCCGAGAATCCTGCGTATCTGGCCCTTTACCCAGAGTGTCAAGCCCTGTGTTACTAAAATAGAGACCTGCCAAGAACCAGAATTTTCTGAAGGAGAGCCAAGGCTCAGCCTGAAGCTGGGCAGCCCAGACCACCATGGCACCTACCATTAGGAACCACAGCGTGCTGGGCCCCAGAAGCCTGGCCCCTCACAGCTTGTGAGAATGACAAGGACAACACCCACTGGCGAGGGGCACACTGTGCAGGCTGAAACTAGCCGTAAGGACTCAGGTCACAGTCCAAGGGGAAAGCTAGCTGGGAGGGAGGGTAGCGGTGCCAGTGGCAGGAGATGTGTCCTGACTTGGTGTGCATACTCGCTGGTGAGGAGCCACACGCGGCTTGGAGAGGTGGGGCCCGTGGGTGGCAGCTCACAAGCTCCCCCTGTGTCTCCTGCTCTCTGCCATCACAGGCAGGGACAGGTGGGCACAGCAGGATTACCTGAGGGAGCCAGGGCAAGGCTCTTGCTTCCAGCAGCACTGCTCCCACCGCTGTGGGGATTAGCACCAATCGGCTTTTCAAGGGTGGTGGAAGAGTCTCGGTTCTGATGCACAGGGCTGGGTGTGTTTCTCTGCCAAGAGAAAAGGGCACACTATATCACTGAAGCCAGGACCTGAGAGACAGGTAGGAGCCAGGCAGGTGGCAGAGGCCACAGGAAGTATAATGGGCAAGAGGTGGGGAAAACAGTAGGGTGGGAGAGAAGCAGCGGGCCTGAGTGGTTGGAGGGAAGGGGGGGGTGACAGAGTGACCCCACTAGGATCTGCTCAGGCTGTGAAGCCGTGGGAGCCACTGAAAGGTTCTAAGCAGGAGAGTGACAGATGTCTGCCATCTGACAGGTCCTAAAGGATCACTCTGGCTGCCACATGCCAACCAGAGAAGACCCTGTACTGGGTCATAATGTGAAGGTGGACTCACAGGCACGCTGATGGTGTGTGCGGGAGTGTGGGGCGAGAGAGAACCATGGAGAGGCTAGGCTGGGTGTGGGATCTGAGCCCCAAGTGAACGGATGCATCCACCAATGGGAGGGCTGGGAGAGGGAGGCTGAGGTGGAGGTAAGCTCTGTGTGGCCACGGTGAGTGTGAGAAGCAGTGGGTCTGTCCCAGGCACACCTGGGAACAAGCTCCCTGGGGAATGTCAGGTGTCACAACAGTTAGAACAGTCAGAATGTCCAGTGTCCATCAACAGAGAAGTGGAATGTAAATTATGACACTCAAAGGAGAGAACGCAATCTAAATTCATGAAAAAACATGGATAAAAATAACATGGCATGACAAAAGCAAAATAGAATATAATCTGCTAAAATGTCATTTATGTAACTATTAAACATCATATGGACAATTCCTCAAAAATTTAAAATCAGAGTTACCATTTGACCCAGCCATTCCACCCCTAGTTACAGACTCCAAAGCACAGGAAGCAGGGTCTTGGAGAAATGCTTGCACCCCAGTGTCCACAGTAGCAGGATTCTCAACAGCCAAGAGGTAGAACAACCCAAGTGCCAACAACAGATGAATGGGAAATAAAAACGTGGTCCAAGCAGACAACGGAATACAATGCAGCTGTGAAAAGATGTGAAGGGCTGGGCCAGGCTACAACGTGGATGCACCTTGATGACGTGACAGCGAGTGAAAGAAGCCAGACTCCAAAGGACAACGGATGAACCCGCCTATGTGGAATGGCCAGAGTAAGGAAATCCAGAGAGACTGAAAGTAGATGCGTGGCTGCCAGGAGACAGGGAGGGGGTGTGGCTGCCCCTGGGCACAGGTTTCCCCTTCGGGCTGGCGGACACTCTACAGTGAGTGGGTAGTGCTGACGGCTACACCACCTTGTGAAGAGAGAGAAGCCCACTAAACTGCACACTTCAAATGGACGGATTGTATCGCATGTGAATTACACCTCCATTAACGAAAATAAGTGGCTCAGCTACAAGAAGTCCAGATGGGACACAGGGCTGTCATTTAGAAGAGAAGATATGTGAGATGGGAGGATATGAACATAGAACAGAGGTCCCACACCCACCACTTTTGAGAAGAGGGGATGGTGTCAGGGACCTTACTCCCTCCCCACCCACACCTGCCACCGCTGCAAGAGAGGCCTGAGACAAACACGGCAAAACAGCCACATCATAACTGTAGTATGCTCGGAATTTAGCAGCATGTAATGTACAAAAAAAATCTGAGACAAAAGACAACAACCCTATTTTGCATAGCCGTGGCCCTTGCAGGACACGGTCCCGGGACTCACCGCCCTCTCGGCGCGGCTCGGCAGTACCACGCTGGCCAGGGGGATGCTGACTGGGAGCTTGTTGGGCTGCACCGTGCTGAGCGGGATGCTGATGGGCAGGCTGGTGATGGTTTCCCCGCTGCTGGCATAGGCGCGCTCCCGCAAGCCCTGCAGACCCAAGCGCCACTGTCAACACCTGCACCCAGCCTGGGAAGTCACGGTGCAGGGAACTCCACCCAGGCCAGCCTTAGCTTCTTAATTGGCAGTTTCAAAGCATCTTTGGCACCCAAATTCCACCCTGCCACACCCTGAGTCTCCTCCTGAGAAACTCACTCAGGAAGTATCTGCTGAGCACAGCCTGCCACAGGGCCACTACCCGGGCTCGGGTGAGATGCACCCAGTATGAGCAAACTGGATGCTGCCCTTCCCCATGGGGAGCCCACGGAGTGCTAGCAATGGGGATGCACCCAGCTGGAGGGGAGGCTGCCCTGGAGAGCTGGGGTAGGGACAAGGGAAGGATGGGTGCTGCAAGGGCCAGGGGCTATCAAGGCATTCTCCTGAGCCTCCCACAGAGCCCCTCTCACCTCCCTCCCACAGAGCAGCTTCTCCGACCACCCCAATTAGGAGTAGCTGGCTGCTGCACTCTCCCAGCTGCTCGACTTTTCTGAAGGCCCAGGTGAGGGTCCAAGTGTTCCAGGGACATCACCTTCTCACTGCTCTTCTCTCCTGGAATCTGTAAGGCTACAGGGGATGAGGGCCGCAGATCCTGAGGGCTCAGTTTCATGCTGTTAGAAATGCCAGGGCTCTGAAACGTGAGGCCATGCTCCTTGGGGTGCTCAGCTCTGGAACAAGAGGCATCTGGTTACTCTCAGGGGTCCCCATGCACAGCAGGTCTGTGTCCAGGGCTGCTGGCTTTGGCCTGGCACACCCCACCAAAACCACCCTGCCCCCGTGTTCCTGGCCTGTGTTGTCCCCTCACCGTGGGAACAGCTCGCTGGGGGTCACCTTCCCACTGGCAGAGTGGTCCTGACTCAAGTGCCTTCTGAGAACGATCTTGGCTGGGGAGAGCCGAGTGTAATCAGGCAAGGACAGGCCAGACAGCTTGTCCAGTCTTGGGCGGCCACTGTGGTTGGGGGTACAGGGGACAACCTCCTGGTCCAGTGGGGAGGCCAGGTACTGGGGGGTGTTCAGCTTGGATGAAGGCCGGCTGAGCGCACTACAGAGCTCGTAGCCTGCGGCGTGGCCGTTCATGGAGAGCTCCGGGCTCATGCTGCTGAAGGGTGGCAGGGCGAACTTGGTGCAGTCCAGCTCCAGGTGGAACCGGCCCGGCTCAGCCTCTGGCTCGCGGCCCAGGGTGCTCTTCCCGCGCAGGTGCACAGACAGGCCGTCATCGGACGGCACACAGGACTTGAGCTGCAGGAGCTCCTGCTGCCGCTGGCTCTTCTCAAGCTCCACGATGCTGATCTTTAGGAAGAGAGAAGGCTTCAGAGGGGCTGCTCCAGGGAGGGTCCCCAGGGAGAGGGACCAGCCTGAGGCACCCACCCAGGGCACACACGTAGGCTGGAAGCCAGAGGCTTTGCGGGTAAGGAAAAGGCCAAAAGAAGGCAACCATCTACCCATGGACAGTCGGGGAGGCTGGGGCTATTTAGATGGAGATCTGCTGACAGGAGAGCACGTTCCCCCCAGAGCAAGTAAAGGAAGGATGCACAGGTGATCCTATTTTCCCTAAAAATATATTCATATGTAAAAGAATGTTCAGGAGGAATCGTGGAAGGATGTACTTAAAGGCAACAGTATTTTCTACTAGGTCAGATTAAGGGGAATTTTTTTTCCTCTTTGCTTGCCTATTTTCTGTCTTCTCCTTGCAATATACACGCGTCATTTCTTTATTGCAAAAAAGAAAAACAGGACAAAAAAGGGTCAGACCTTAGATATATTCTCTTATGGGGACTTCTCTTCCAGGCAAATCCACGAAAACAAGGCCCAGGGTAGGCAAAAAGGAAAACCAAGCAGGTTTGTGCTAGACACACCACTGGTGGGGAGGACAGGCAGCTGCAGATGCCGTTAGCAGTGGGAGCTGGCCTGGGCTCCCCTTTTAAGCCCAAGTGTCTTGTTCAACAAGTCTACTTTGGGAAATGTGCCTTTAAGGACACTTTACAGTGAGTCTTCCATGTAAAGAAACCCATCACAGTGTCTTTTCTCTTAAATAAAACATCTGGAACTAAGTACCTCTATGGTCCAAAAATAGGAAATTCTTAATATAAACCATGAAACTGTGCTAAGGAAGTGATTCATACAACATGACCTGCCTCTACAAGTGGGGTTTTAATACTTAAATGCCAGTGCTTCGTTTCGGATTCTCTTCTCTTCCTCACTGTTACTTAGAAGTGACATATGAAGAAGTCAACTATCAGAGAAAACGTGAAGGGAAATATCCCTGCATATCATGCTTTCCCACACTTCTTAGTGACCTTGAGAATCAGACACTATTCTCAGCAAAAAGTAGAAGGGACTTTTTTAAAGGTGCAAACATACTTCTCCTCAGCGGCTATGTCACAAAGCAGTTCCGAGGAGGCTCGGAAGAGCACTAGGAAGGGTCAGGAGTTGAGAGCCAAGTCCAGTGAACCCTGGGTGCTGAGGAGAGCCATCAGGGGTAAGGACCAGCTACACAGAGGGTGTGGCAGCAGGGCACAGGCCCCCGCTCTAGTGATCAGTAGAGAAAGAGGTGCCTTGTTACCTCTCTGCCAAGGTTTGGGAGACAGAGATGACCAGACCATTCCTTCTCTGACAACCCATGAAACCAACCATTTGTGCTCAAAAGGGAGGTGGCTTCCAGCAAGTCTACAAAAGCAAGTGGCTGTGCTTAGCACGCTGAATAGAAGCACAAGGACACCCCCAGCACCCAGGGCCCACCCGCACCTGCAGCTCCAGGCAATGCCGCTGCTTTTCCGAGATCTGGCTCTTCAGGGCCTGCCTCTCCTTCAGCAGGCCCTCCAGGGACAGAGTGGCCCAGTCCAGCTTCAGCTCCTCGCACCGAGCCTTGAGCTGCCAGGAGGGGGAGAGGTGGGTATTGCAGTGAGTGAGGTCAACCTGGGATGTCCTTCTGCTCAGAGGACATGGAGCCCACTGGCTGCCCTCACTGGAGAGAATGCTCATGTGTACGCAAAACACTCAGGAAGGCTGGGCAGAGGAAATGACTCGGGGTGGGGGCTGCATCTTCACTGCCCACCCTGGGCATAAGGGAAGAGCCTGGGTAACAAAAGCCTAAGGCCCCCTTAGGAGCCAGGCTGCAGACATCCAGCCACATAGTGTCCACAGAGGTACCCCAGAAGTGAGGCCACAGAGGAGCGGGACTTGGTCTTCAACAGCTCATCAATGCAACCAACGATGGACTGGATGATTCTGGCTACTGAGAAGTCATTTCTGAATTTAAAAGGCAAACCTTTCTAGCAACTCTTCTAAAAGGAACCCCCTGAGTGGCCCCTGGCCTCTGCAGTGCACTAAGGACTAGAGAATTTTCCGGAACTATTTCAAGAACAAACCTACGAATAGAAAGGACCAAAAGGGAAGCTTCCAGAAGTTCCTTGCCAACTGAACAAAGGGTCATGGGAAACCCATCCTCACAGAGGATGTGCCTGAACCCTGGAGTTGACTTTCTGTCCCCAGACTGGAGCCAGGCTGACCAAGGGAACCAGGGACAACCACAGGCTTTAGGGTCCATCGACTCAAAAGATTTCTGTCTGGGCTTTGAGATGTCTGTGTACCTGGAATCAACGGCCCACCCCTCACACAGGGCCCAGTCCCATGATCTTGCGGTGGGGAGGGCGGTACCTACCAGCTGCAAACTGCGGCCCCTGAGCTCAGTGTTGTCTTTCTCGAGCTGCTCTGTCTGCTCCTTCAGCCGCTGGTTGTGGGCAGAGATGGCTGTCCGGGCTTGGATCAGGTCGCTGTAGGTTAAGGCCTTCACTCCCAGCTGGAGAGGGCACAGAAGCCAGCATGGGGTGGGTAAACCATGGAGGACACAGGACGGCCCACCCCATACAGCCCCAGCTGCACCTAAACCCTGGGAAGTGGCCTGGCAGGGCCTATGGGTCTCAAGATGCTGCAATATGGGGGTGGGGGTGGGGGGACATTAGGGCTGGCTTACTCACGCCTCCCCACGACTGGGCTCTTGCTCACAGGGAAGAGGAAGAGGCCAGGAGCCTCTAGAGAGGGGGTGAATGGAGGGTCAAGAGCGTAGCTTCAGCTCTGAGGGCATGTGCAGGTGGGGCACGAGAGCACCCCCACGTGGTGCAGATGGGGCCTCCAGATTCTTGACCAATCCCTGCTACAAGTCCTTCTGGATCTGCCTGGAGCCCGGCGCCTACCTCATCCAGTTTCTGCTGGAAGAGCCTCCTGACCTCCTCCTTTTGGGCCTGGCAGTGACTGGAGAGCTGCTGCGCTGTACCCCGCAGCTGGGCGTTCTTTTCCTGCAGAGACCGGGGGCTGGGTGACACGGCAGCATGGCCATAGGCAGCCCTGCTGGACAGAGAGACCCTGCCCCGCATCTCAAGCTCCGCCTGTCCTTCAAAAATGCCCAGGGATGGAGGTACTGGCCAGGGCACGCTCTCGGCCACAGGCACAGGGAAACCTGTGCTTGAAGCGAGTTCCTGATTAAGCGCAGAGGAAGCACACACCCTCTCAGCCCTTCCGGAGCAGGTGTGGCACTGTGTATTTGGCATTCCAAGAAAACCATAAACATTCATAACAACGAGCTCCATGTCTGAGAAATGGCAGTGAGAGCTGTGGGAAACTGGCTCCTCAACTGCCTAGAACCTGCTAGAGAAGAAATCCTTTTCAAGCTGTGTTAAAGAACAAGTCTATGGAAAAACTAACACAAGGATCAAATCAGCGGACATTCTACAAAATGCCTGGCCCATCCTCTTCAGAAATATCAAAGTCCTGGAAGGACAGGCAGGCTGTATCCTGGTTGAGAGGACACGGCAGAGCCGCTGCAAGTGACGCTGGGCTAGAGGCGAGCCAGGTACACCCCGGACCAGGCCTGAACACAAACTCTGGACAGGTATAACTCAGTTGTCCTGACTTTGACAACTGCAGCGGCTGTGCAGGAGAAAGCCGTGGACCTCAGGAAATGCCCACCGAAGTGTGGAGGCACAAGGGGTCTAGGGTTGCCAACTCACTCGCAGTTTGTGGAAAAAATGTGTGTGCGTGTCTGTGTTTCTGTGTGCGCACACATGAGTATGTGGAGAGAAGGACAAAGCAGAGGGGGGAAGTGTAAACAGCAGGGCTGCTGAGTGAAGGTCTTGGAATTCTGCGTACCGTTCTCACACTGTCCATGAGCCTGAAATCATATAAAGTAAAAAGCCACCACCAATAACGAATCAAACCAGGGGCAGGGCTGCGGGCATGGGGAAATTCAGGGACACGGGCATGGGTGCATGGGGGCTGGGGAGGGCCATACCCTAGAAAGAGTGCAAAAGATCTGAATACTGTGCACGTATGTTTGCTTGTTTGTTTTTTGCATGGGCAGGCACTGGGAGTTGTACCTGGGTCTCTGGCATGGCAGGCAAGAATTCTTCCACTGAGCCACTGTGAAGAAGGATCCCGCTAAATCACATAGTGATTTGAACAGTGAATAAAAAAGTATTTGCTAAGTCCCCTTGGGGGAATGGCAAGAAAGGGGGAAATTCAACTTCCCCATCTGGAGAACTCCTGATATTCTTGCAAGCAGTGGGGACAACCAAATCCTAGGGTGAGTCCTTAATCTTGAGGTATGTTCCTATGAAACTTATCCCCACAAAGGGTAGACTAAGCCTACTTAAAATGAGGCCTAAGAGTCACCCCCCAAAACCTCTTCTGTTGCTCAGATGTGGCCTCTCTCTCAGCCAACCTGGCAAGCAAACTCACCACCCTCCCCCCGTCTCTGTGGGACATGACTCCCGGGGTTGTAAACCTCCCTGGCAATGTGGGACAGAAATCTTAGAATGAGCTGGGACTCAGAATCAACGGACTAAGAAAACTTTCTCGACCAAAAGGGGGAAGAGAGAAATGAGACAAAATAAAGTGTCAGTGGCCGAGAGATATCAGAGTCGTGAGGTTATCCTGGACATTATTCTTATGCATTATATACATATCCCCTTTTTAGATTAAGGTGTATTAGGCTAGAGGAAAGTGCCTGAAACTGTAGAGCTGTGTCCCAGTAGCCATGTTTCTTGAAGATGATTGTATAATGATACAGCTTTCGCAATGTGATTGTGTGACTGTGAAAACCTGTCTGATGCTCCGTATATTTATGGTATGGACAGATGAGTAAAACATATCAATTAAAAATAAATAAATAATAGGGGAACAAATGTTAAAATAAATTTAGTAGACTGAAATGCTAGTGATCAATGAAAGGGAAGGGGTAAGGGGTATAGAAAAAAAATAGGGAAAACAAAGTTTAAGCTATATTGGGTAGATGGAAATACTAGCAGTCAATGAGAGGGAGGAGTAAGGGGTATGGTATATATGGGTTTATTTCTTTTTCTAAATTGGTGCAAATGTTCTAAGAAATGATCATGGTGATGAATATACAGCTATGTGATGATAAAAAAATAAATAATAGGAGGAACAAATGTTAAAAATTAAAAATATATTGGGTAGATGGAAATACTAGTGGTCAATGAGAGGGAGGGGTAAGGGGCATGGTATATATGAGTTTTTTCTTTTTATTCTTTTTTCTGGAGTGATGCAAATGTTCTAAAAAATGATCATGGTGATGAATATACGGCTGTTCGATGATATTGTGAGCCACTGATGGTACACCACATATGCAATGTTTGTATGTTAAGAATGTATGTGTTTGTACGTTGTTATAGCAATAAAAATTAAAAAAAAAAAGAGTGCAAAACATGCTATAGGCTCTGGCTGCTCCATTAAGGACCTAAACGGCACGTCCACTTTGGGCCTAGTGCCATCACACAGAGCCAGCCCAGGACACAGGGCTCGGTGTCCCTTCCGTAGCCTCCACAGTCCTCGCAGGGAACAGCTGGGCTGGGGTGCTCAGTTGGTGGGGGCCAGGCAGTCCCATACATAGGTGTCAGCAGTGAGGATGGAGGTGAGTCGTGCACACTGAGCAGCCGTGCAGGGGTGGGGGATGGGGCATGAGCCAGGCATGGGCAGTGTTTGGGGGAAGAGAGCAGCCTCCCGCACCAGTAGCACTACACACAGTTATGCCACTGCAGGACCTGGGCTGCACTACAACTTCCTGCGGTCATTCCCAGCCCTGACATCCCGATAGCCCCATGCCCTCCCACTCCCCTCATACAACCGGCCACCTCTCGGTGGCCACAGCAGCTGCATGGCAGGGTGTGTCTCTGGACCTTTCTCAGCTACCTGGTAATGGCCAGTTCACCTGCTGTCATGGTCAGGTTCATGTGTCAACTTGGCCAGGTGGTGGTACCTGTTTGACTGGTTGGGCAAGTGCTGACCTGTCTTTTGCTATGAGGACATTTCATAGAATTAATTCATGAGCACACGGCTACATCTACAGCTGACTCCATTTGTAATGAGCCAAGGGGAGTGTCTTCTTTAATGACTGATGCTTAATCTAATCACTGGAAGCCTTTTAAGGAGAATTCGGAAGAGACAGGCTTTCTTCCTTCCTGCTTCGGCTGGCGAGCCTCTCCTGTGGAGTTCGTCCAGACCCTCCATCAGAGTCATCAGCTTCACAGGCTGCCCTGCAGATTTTGGATTCTATGTTCCCCCAGTTATGTGAGACACTTTTTAATAAATTTTATATTTACGAGTATTTCCTGTTGGCTATGTTTCTCTAGAGAACCCTAACTAATACACCTGCTAAGCCTGAGGTGGGGCCACTCCACCTCCTGTACCCCAGCTCCTCCTTGAAGGGGAGGCTGGGGCTAATGCCAACCCTCAGGGTTCCTTGAAAACATCCTGCTCACATACATGATTCTTGTTCCCACATAGGGCGGGAACTTCCAGGGACCCCTTGGCCATCAGCAGGGCCCAGACCCAGTGCCCCCACCTAGGCCAGGGCCTGCTCAGGGCACACTCCATGACAGTGCCTGGCAGTCCAGGGACAACAGGGGAGATGATCAGGCTCGCTCTTCTCCAAGGGCCAAGGCCAGCCCCTCTCGAGGATGCCACAGCATGGCAGTGTTTGGAACAGACAGTGGAGGAAGAGACAGCAGCAGGACAGAGCGTGGCCTGGGTGCCTCTGCTCACCTTCTCCTGGTCCAGTAGCTGCTGCAGGTTGGCCTTGTACTGAGGGGTCTTGGTATATGCCAAGAACTGCAAGTACTGGACCTTGAAGGACTCTAGGGGGACAGAAAAGGAACGTGCATTTGGAAACGAGTTTAGGGCACAAATTACCATGCTGAGATTACAGTGTGGGGGAAGGGGGGGAAGCATCTCAGACAGGAACACATGGGGGGCTGAGCTAATGGGGGGCATAGTCAGCATGTGTGTCTCCCTGGCTCCTGACACGGCTCTTGGACCAGGCCGTCCTCTTTGTGCCATGGAAGGCACACATTCAGCCCTGTTCGCACCAGTGGGTCTCAGCCCAAGGCCTTAGGCCCACCCCTGCTTTGCCCCGCCATACCCTGGAACTGGGGACCCTTCTTGCCTGAAGCCCCTTGGGAGAAGACCACCTTCTGAACTGGCCTGGAGAAGTCATGCTTTCTTTCCGCCCATGATGATGTGGGTTTCAGTTACGGAATTTGAAAAGTTTTCTTAATAAATACAAATTGGCAACAATGAATTGAGAACTTCTAAGAAGATGAGAAAAGGACAGCTCCCAAATTCAAAAGAGATTTCTTTGATCAAGTTTTAAAAGAAACCAGTCATTTCAATACAGCCAAGCCACATGAGCACTTGGTCAGGAGAGACCAGGTCTTGCACCCTTGCTCTAGAACATTCAACTGGAGTGCCATGGCCTGACCAGGGGCCTCCCTTCCCCTTAAACCAGAGAAAGAGGAGCTGCAGAGGTCCTGCCTGCTGGCACATGCCACTCTGAGGCAGGACCACTGGGGGCCCTGGGAGCTCCCACAGGCCTGCTCTGGGAGGGGCTCCCCTTGGGTTTTATAAATGGAAGTGAACCGAGGCTGGCTCCCTCTCATCTCTCCCTGCCCTCATCTCCTCAGCTGGGAAGGGAAGAAGGTGACTCAAGCTGGGGTTCCGGGTTCCAGGCTGCAGTTCTGGTGAAAAGGCCACACCTGGGCCCAGCAGAAGACAAGGCATGGAGACTCTGCAGCTGGAGCTTCCCAGAGTCTCAGGCAGAAGAAGAAACAAGAAATGACTTGTTTTCTTTAAAACTTGATCAAGGACTTCTCCTGATTCGAACACTGAGGAGGGCTCTGGTCCAAAGTGCCAAGCAGTTTCTAGGCCTCCTGCCCTGAAAAGGCACCCTGGCTCCTGTGACATCGGGAGACCTTTGGGCAGGAGTTAGGACACATGACTAACTTGTATTAAGTCCCAGCTGACCTGGAAGCCAAAGTGCCTCCAGCATCACTGACCCCAAACCCTCGCGGCTCTTGTGTGCCCCTGAGGCGGGCAGCATGGACACTCCCTGAGAACTCACAAGAAATGCAGAATCTTGGTGCCCACCCTGGAAGGCCGAGTTTGATGCAGCGTCTTAACCCAAAGAGCAGACTGAACCACTTGGATGCCCCAAGGGTGCCTCAGGCCAGGGCCCACCTGTCCTCCAACCAAGTGCACTTTCAGAACTGAGTGGATCCCAAATCCTGGACCTGGGGCCCAGTCAGGCCGCTGCGGGGTGGTGGGCTCACCTAGCAGCTTCTGCAGCGCGGGTGGGGTGGGTGCCACCAGGAGCTGGTTGGATGACTGCCGCTGCACGACAGGAGGTAGCTGGTACAACGGGCTGTGAGGTGAGCTATAGGCATCTGGGTGGGAGGAGCACAAAAGTCAGGACCCACAGTGCACCAAGGCGCTGGTCAACTAGGGCTGTCCAGGGATCCCAACCCTCACCCCACCGAGGTCCCGACCTGGAACCCAGGACCCCATCAAGGCTTCAACCTGGAATGTGAGACCCCTGACAACTAGGGCACGTCTAAGGACCCCGATCCTGACCCTCACCCTGAGGCGAGGATGAAGCTGTCTGAGACATGGTTTGGGTGTGCAGGAGATCCAGTGCAGTTTGGTTCTTTTTGGGCTTACGCTCAGGGTTTGCAGTGTTCATTTTTTTGGGCCGCCCCCGCTTCCGGCCAGCCATCTTCCTTCCTTTCTTGTTTAGCTTCTTTTTCCGGGCTTTGGAGGGGGATGGCTTTTTCACGGTGGTTGCCCCAGCTTTATCTTCCTCAGCACCAGAATCCTGGCCGATAAGGGGGGACAATCACGGGAACAGAAAGCTTATTAATTAGGACAATGACAATGTCGACACCACAAAAGTGCCACCTACATCCCTCTGAATCCTGGTGAACAGCCAGCTGGGGCCTGTGGCAACCCTGCCTCAGGTTGCACGTGTCTGGCAGACAGCTGAGCCCCCACCGCCAGGATGGTCCCTGAGGGGCCTGACTGGGCCGGGAGAAATCTGCAGCACCCCCACCACGCTCACCACTGGGGCGTCTGCAGGCACGGCCGCCTTGCTCTCCTGGACCTTGGTCGGCGTGGCCGTATTGCTCTTGTTCTCACGTTGCTGCCGGCGCCTAGCTGCCTCTTGTTCCTCCTGGAAGGGAAGGGCAGGAAGTGTCCGATGACCGGGCCAGCAGCGAGCAGGGCCTCTGTTCTCGGGGGGGGGGGGGGGGGCAGAGCCACCTCAAGGCAGGCCTCCACCCTGGCACATTTCAACCCTCTTCTCATTTCACAGGGAGGAAACTGAGACACAGAGCAGCCGGTGAGCCACCTCTGACTGTGGAGGTGGCAGAGCCAGGTCCGAGTCTGGTGGCCGTACCCTCCTGCCCTGAAGGCAGCACCATACCCGCAGACCCACAAACGGGGGCCCTGCTCAGGCTGATGAGAAAGCAGCAGGCCTTCTGACTCGTGAACCACATGAAGAAGTCAAATACATTGAGGACAAAAGGAACTGAGAAGAAAGACACTTAGGGACTGAAGAAATCACCCCATAGGCATCTTTCTTTCTCTCTTTCTTTGCTGATGCGCTGAGGTCTACCCAAGTGGCATATTTTATTACCCAAGAGTTAATGTTCTTTTAAATGAAAGTTAACTGGAAACACCCAGAGGAAGGAAAACACTCGAAAATGCCAGCCAGTTAGGTTGTTTCTTGTTATTTCAAGTGGGTGATGAAGACCCCCAGGAGGACAGCGGGGCTCTGACCTGACGCTGTCCCCTCCCGCACAGAGGTGGGTCCAACCCCCCACCTACGAAGCCTGGCGGCAGTCAGAGCTGCTGTCACCACGGAGGCTGCTTCTGCCCTGATACTTGTTTGATTCCCCATAAGGATAGAACATGGTTGCTCTCGGCTTTGGAGGCAAATGAATAGGAAAGCATGAGACCAGAAGCAGCAGCCCAGCAGATTTAGTCACTGCTTTCTCCACTGAGTTCTAGAAGAAGAACCAAAAAGAAACACAGGTACAGGGCAAATCAAACAAGAAAATAAACGTAAATCAGGACTCAGTCCACCTCTTCCCTAAAGGCATGAAGGCGCCCAGGGGCAATGAACATTCTAGCCCTTCCCAGTAGATGCTCAAGTACATCTCCTCAGACTCCAGCCCTTAAGACAGCACCCGCTCTGGCCTTCAAGAGGGATGTAAGACGTCAGCTGAAAATGCAATAGCAGCTCCTTGGATTTCTTGGCTTTTAAATTATTTTCATTGTTTTACAAAGAGGCCCTCTCCTTGGGGTGGTATCCCAGACTTGAATGATGCTTACCAAATAACCAAAATAAATAAATAAATAAAAAGCTCTAAACCACCCATCTTATTTCCCCAAGGCCCCCAAAGCACTAAAAGATGGTTATTAATAAGAAGTGTTAATGAGATGACGCAAAGCACTGGGACACAGAGGGGGTGATGGTGGGGAGGTCGTGGTTCTCAGACCCCCATGAGCCCCCCATGGCAGGGCTTCCTTCAGGAGATCTGGGGACCCTGTCACATACACTCCTTAACCAGCCTTTCTTGACAGGGTCAAGTCTGAAAGCAGTGTACCCACAATATCAAAATCAAGAAAAAAGCATAAACTTACCCTGAGTTTTGGATTTTTCAGACTAGAAAAATAGTTTTCAAGCTAAAAATGGGAAGGAAAAAAAAAGAAATCTTATTAGAGATAGGACTCATTCGAAGCCAGTTCCCTGTTCGTGAGGACAAGGGCCACAGCCCAGACAGCCGGGCACACCGTGGGTGGTGTGTGCCAAGCCAGGGGCAGCTCCCAACGCTGTGCTAAGCGCCAGCCTATTGGCAGACATGCGGTTCTGGAACATGACTGCACTCTGGGCTGTGCTATCCCCAGCGGGGTCCCAGTGCCTCTGGGAGCTTCCAGCCACCAGAGAGACAAGCTCCATGTCCGGCCCTTCCTGGCCACCGACAACGGGGAAGGCACATCAGTCAACAGGTATTGGCCTCCCCACCACTAGGATCAAAGGACACTGAAAAGGACCTGAAGTCAAGGCTTTCACTGGCAACAGACAAAACAGGGTGACATGCCCAGATAGCAAGTCCCACCTCTCTAGGGGTATGAGTGCTGAGTCAAGGGACAGGGCAGAGCGCTGTGCAGGCAAGGGCAGGCAGAGACTATGGGGCCGGAGTGGGTACCCAGAGTCCCATATGCACCCTCCACGTCCCATCTTCTGGCACAGGGAGCAGGTCGGACCTGGTGATCTCAGAGCCCCCTGCCCAGCAAGGCCAATTTCCCCTTCAGGAAAGCATCTGCCGACTCAGGTCTTGCCCCCAACAAGTGCCCTGAGACAAGACAGGGAGCTGCCTGACCATGCCAACGAGGACAAGTGTGTTGTCAGGAGAACGTAAGCAGGTTGGCAGAAGGGTGCTGAGGAAGGGATGCCATGGGGGGGCTGTTCACAGGGAGCCAGGTTTGGTGGGAGCATGGAGGGGGTGGCAGCAAAGGGAGAGACGGCCAGGCAGGCCAGCACCCAGAGGCCACTACTCACTATGGTCCGGTCGATAGTGTGCAGGTAGTAGGAGACCGGCTTCCCCGTCCACGAGACGGAGCCCTTTAGGGGCGACAACTCCACGACTCGCATGATGGTGCCGATATCTGCACACAACAAGCCACGGTCAGAACCGTGCCTGGCTGGTTGCTGCCCGACACCAACAGGGAGGAATGTGGATCAGCAGGCCCCTCTGCCCACTTTTCTGGGGACGCAAGGCTGGAGGGAAAGATCTATGGCGCCAGGTCCTCTCAGACGGAAACCCTGATTTCAAGAGATGCCCCACATGGCCCTGGAAGCATCCCTCAGGCTGGACTCAGTCACCAGGCCAGGGAGGACAGCGTGGACCATGGACACACCCAGCACGGGCAGCAGCCGATGTGCAGGTCCACTCTGATCTGAGGGCACTCATCAGGGGAAAATGGCACATGGGCCCAACCAAGTCAAGCTCAAATTCTTTGGAAAGTGACTCAAAAACTATTGAACTATGGTTGGAAGGACCCAAGCCATGCGACAGCCAAGGCAGTGGTCCCAAAGGCAGCGTGTTCTCCGATTGGGATGGGTCTGGGCTGCCCGGGCAGACAAGTCCCCCCCTCAGAGTGGGTACACCCAAGGTCCTTTCCTGGACACACAAGCCATTCAGCTGCTCGGGCCAATCAATAGGAATTTAGAGAGCCTGTGCAAGCAGCTCACTTTTTACTCTTCATGAACACCTCTTAATTTACTCTTCATGAACACCTCTTAAAGCAATGGATCTCCATCAGGGGCGATTCTGCACTCAAGGGGACAGTGGAGACATCTGTGGCTGTCACATCTCGGGGTAGGCAGCTGTTGGTATCAAGTAGGGGAGCCCAAGGAGGCTGCTCAACACCCACCAGGGCCCAGAACACCTCCACCATGGAGAACAACCCGCCCCCAGGTCAGCTGTGCCAGGTTGCAAACTCCTGACTTAATAGATGCCAGAGGCTTAAAAGCATATACATCAACCATATGGAATACCCAAGTCTCTTACCACTCAAGTTTCTACTGTTTATTCTGAAGTTTAGAGGTGCAAAGGGTTTGGAGGACACGATTCTGCCACCTGAAACACAAAGAGCTAATTATGGCCATTCTCAGGGAAAAAACACAGAGAAACACTCAACTTAACACAGGAAGAAGGGGAAGTTACAAAAGAGGAGGGCTTACATAAGTAAGCGCACAACTGCCTAAAAAATTTGAAGTTTAAGCCTATTGTTGCCAATAATTTTCCTCCAAAACCTGTTTCCAAGTTCTCACAAAATGCCCTGACACTGACCTCTGGCCCAGAGTCCCTCCCCCAGGTCCCTGCAGCTCTGTGTGGCAGCGGGGCAAGTATGGGGAGACAGATGGAGTTTTAGGAGACACAGACTTACACAGACAGAGGAAAGTTATGCATCTGCAGGGGTTTCTGGGAGTTATCATTAAATGAGGGAGAAGGCGCAGACCAGTGTCTATACGGAGATTTCTTGAAAAACCTACTGCAAGGACAAACCAGGAAGTACTGAAAAGTGCACCTTAACATTTGGGAAGTGGTCAGAAGGAACGATTTTCTCCATAATTCTCTGTCTACATGCAAAGGCCTTCCAGAGCCAAAGCCAAAAATTGAATGTGATCAATTAAAAAAAGCAAATCCCAAAACCATATAGACAGAAACAAGACCTAGCTGTTAATCAAATCAGTTAACAACCACACAAAGTAAACAATAGTTTTGAATAAATCTCAAACAAAGTTTGATTGTACACTGTTAGTGTGATAAATTTTAAGGGCAAAAAGAACCCCAAAGAAACCTTAAACTTCGTTCAGCAAGCTTGCTGTATGCAGCAATGCTAGCATCACGACAATGAAACTGTTCAGTTTGCCGTAGGAAAAAACCCTAAGCAGATAAGCTAATGCTTTAGGAACCAAAACTTCAGGTTAAGCCAACAGAGAGCCAATACAAAAGCCAAAGACAAAAATATTAAAACCAAATTAGAAATGTAAAAAATGAATCAATTTAAACACACACCCATACATGCACGTATGCAACTACACATGCACACACAACCATATGCACAATCATACACACATGAATACAACCATACATACAACTACGCATGCACAAATGAAACCACAACCATACACACACTCATACAACCACACACTCACACCCTGGCTCTCCACCCAGTAGCAATGGGCACAGCTGCGGTCCACTCTTGCTTCCTAAATGCCATTTCCCACTAAAAGGAGCAGAGACAAGATAGACCCAGAGCTGGGATGGGAAAGTACAGTCAGGCCCAGGGAGTCCACCTATGCCAGCTCACAGGGGACAATATCTCTGCCGGCTGTACAGTAAACAAACAACCCCACGAGCCTATGGCAATACTCAAAATAAGGGTGGAGGGGTTCTCAAAACACCAACAAATAGAAAAAAGACATGATTAGAAAGTCACCACCTGCAATCCCGCCTACCAACCGAGCCAGGCACGAAATGAGGGGCATCTGGGGACAGGAGTGTCACCCTACAGGGCCCTGTTAACTGCGAGGGAACAACTGACCAGGGTGCCACAGGAGCCTCACTGGTAGCCGTGGCATGAGGGACAACCATGTGACAATCCCCAGGATGCCCCCAAGGGCATCAAGAAGCAGTGACAGCCCGAGAGCTGTGTGACTGCGCCTGGGAAGGCAGGGGCACTTGAGGGTGCTCTCAGGACCGGGCGCTCAACAGTAAGCGGGCAGGCAGCAGGCAAGTGCATCTCTCATTCTGAGGAAGGGTCAGTCCTGATCCGCAGGAGCAGCCGGGAGATGGGCTTGAGGGCCAATTCAGGAGTGGCCAGCCCATGCCCAAGCGCTCCCAGGATGCTCCCTGTGAGCCTGGGGTTTTACAGCAGGAACACGAGAGCAAGCGGGGAGTCATTAATAGGGAGTCCGTGAGGATGCTGCTTTCAACATCGTTTTTCAATAAACCTATAACTTCTCTAAAACAAAAACAAAAAAACACTTGGATCAGCAAATGAGGGTTGAAGGAGGGTACTCAGAAGTCCCCTAGAGCTGGGGTGGCAGGGACAGCCACAGGTGGCTGAGATCAGAAGCCAGCCCCCAAGGAGCGCACTGCCTTCTAGGATCAAAGTGCTGAGGGAGACCCTATCTCCTCAGCTCTCTCCCTTTTCCTGGGGCCCAGTGAGTTCTCTCTTTACACCGTAAGAGTCAGAGCCTAGTTAACTGTGGAGCCCCTGTAACAACGTCTGAATTGGTGCTTAAATGACCCTAGATCACACCCATTTACTTAGAAGGTTCTAGAACTGGGTGCGATCAGCCTGACACTCCAAGGACACGAGGATGCCACAGCAAAGGAGGTCAGACGGGAACTGGGTATTGCTGTCAGGTTTTGGGGCACAGAGTGATTTTGCTCCTGGGGCTACTAAACTGAGAACACTGACCAAGACTCTCCCCTCACTCCTTCCTTCTCCTTATGTCTCTTCTTGCCAGCCTATTTTCTTTCTCTCTCTGTCTCTCCCTCTCTCTTCCCTTCCCCTCTCCCCCCTCACCCCCCTTTATCTCTCCTCTCCCTCTCTCTCTCTCCCCATCCCCTTCCCTTCCTCATTCTTTCCTTTTTCTTTGAGAAGTTGTAGGTTTACAGAATAATCACGTATGGAATAGAGAACACCCATACCCCCACCCGGATGTTAACTCCTTGCACTGGGGCAGAACATTTGTTATAATGGATGAGAGACAGTTTTTAACTGGACTATTAGCTACAGTCCACGGTTTAACATGGGGTTCCTGGTTTGCATAGTGTAGCTCCTTAAATATATTTTTTATTCTCTTACCATATATATGACCTAACATTTCCCTTTTTAACTATATTCAGATACGTATTTCAGGGCTGCTGCCAGCCTTCTTTCTATTCCTCACTCCCTACCTCCTTTGCACAGGCCTCTTCTGTGCATCTTGAGGGCACAGGGTCATGGACTCAGGGTGGCCCAGGCTGAGTGACGGGACACATACTCTGCAGGCTCAGAAGACATTAGGGACCACCCACTCCTTTCTGTGGGTCACCATGCTCTGGTCCCCACACAGACCAGGGCTCAGAGCTAAAGACTCAAAAGTGTCCAAGAAGAGAGGGTCTAGCTAGTCTGCACGTGGCCGAGGAACGATTTAAGGCCCTCCAGGAAGACAGGGGCTTTTGCATTGCTGGCTCTTGCATATGTCACACCTGCTCGTGGATTCCAGAGATTTAAAAACAAACAAACAAAAACAACTTTTCCCCAATAAATTCAGATCAGATACTAATAGAATAACTCATACTCTACAAAACAGCCAACATAATTCCAGACCTTAGGGTTTTATAAGCATAAAGAAAACAAAACCATGCTGAAATATTAAGCAGATTCCTAGAGAAACAGACCAAGTTTCTAGGCTCCAAGAGAATAAACTGCAACTTCCAAGCTACAGGCTCTGCCTTTTCCTGCAACTGCAGGGAGAGATTCTTGGCCCAATATGTGGAAACTTGGCACCGTGTTGGTGGCAGATAAAATGGGATGCCCAGCTAAATGTGAATTTCAGATAAACAACAAACAAATAACTATTTAGCATAAGTTGGGACAATCATATACTAATATTCTCTGTTGTTTATCTGATGTTCACACTGAACCCAGCCAGGCAGGATTGGCCAACAGGTCTGAAGGTGGTGATTGACAGCACAGAGCAGGAGCTAAGAGCCCGGATGAGGGGCTTTGCTCGGGAGACCCTCAAACTCCTGGGGACACCATGAAATCATTCTACCCAGGATACTGAATGCAGAGGTGCCACGCCAGGCAGCCTTGGGTAATGATAAATCTCACTGATATAGCTGCCCCTGATTATGAAGGAAGCTTAGCTGAACAGGATATCCAATAACTGCAATCAGCACCAGAGCCCGGCAGAGCCCGGCACTGCTTACTATACAGGGGAGGGTTAAAAGGGAGTACATTACCTTCCTTCATGTTTGCAAATCGCTCCTTCAGCTGGTGATCCACCTCAGGACCAAAGGCAAAATTATTCACAAATATAACACTGCAAAATAATATTCCAGTTGAGTAACATGAAGGTTCCATCTTTACAGGAGCAGAGTCCCAGGGCAAACAGCTCCCTCCTTCCACCTCCTGAGGGCTCCGCCAGCAAGCAGACCAACTGGAGCTCGCCTGCATGGCCTCTGCCTGCCCCCAGTCTGCCTGGCCCAGGAGGGGCTCCGAGGGGCAGCCAGGACGAGGTCTGAGCTCACTGCTGACAGAGGAAGATTCGGAAATTTCCCATGGCACTCGGACTGCAACCTCCCTGGAGGGGGCCAAGATGGACCCATGGCAGTGGGCAGCCCAGCCCATCATAGCTCTTCCCACGTCCTGAGCTGCGACTACATGTGTCACCCACCTGCCTCTCGGATACCCACGACTGCCTGCTGCACCCCAAGTCTGAACTCCGGGTTCCAAGAGGGTGCCCAACAGGTAGTTCCCATCAGGATAGCAGCCTGAGGGTGAGGGGGCCCCGATGTTTACCCCAGGCAGAGGGTGCACAAGGATCCACAGCATGCCTGTGTAGCCAGGGGTCCTGCAGCGAGGAGCCACACCCTCACCCATGCAGCACCCCTTGGCAGAACCCACTCTCTGATGTGGAGGTCCACCGGGGCTGTGCAGCTGCCCGTGGAACCCCCAGAACTAGAAGCAAAGTTCTTCTAAAGGAGAGTGTTTCTCATCTCTCCACATTTCTGCTCCTCCCCACTCCTGGCTGAGGAGGCTCCAGCTCCTGCATACTTAGGGAAGCTCTCTGAAGGAAACTCTAGAAACTTCTATGAAACTGGTTAATCTGAAGACTCCACTGTAAACAGATTTTTCCCAACTTCAGGTTTGTGTGGCTGTTCTCTCTTGCCGCAAGTACCTCCAGATTACACCGCCATAAAAATGATGCTGCATGGAATGGTTAACATCATCTTCTCAGGGTGAGGACATAACAGAGGGAGCTGTTTTCAGCTCCTAAGATGCTTGTTCTGAATCCTGGTCCTTTTTTAAGCCTGGTGACATTAACTAGCAACCCGTACCAGATAAAAAGAGTAGCAAGAAAGAAGCTAAAAACTGTAGGGGAAGTAGCTAGGACAAAGAGAACTATTCTGAAGGTCTGGCAGTAAAAGAAATACTAAAGTTGTAAGCAAAACACGAATCCCCTCATCCTGCAAAATGGCACAAAGACTGAGCTGCAAAGCCCAGGAGACCTCAGAAGACATCCTTGGGGAGAGGCACCAAAAGGCTTGGGCACTGACTTAGGGACGGGGGGTGGCTGGTCATCCAGTGGACATCCCAGGCCCTCTGCCCTCCTCCAGCAAGCATCCCCAGGCTGCCCTCTGCCAGTGACCAGACTGACCTCACGATGGGACTGAGCTCGGGAAGGCAGCAAGGGAGAAAGTCTGCTCAGCAGAAAGGTGACCAAGGCAGGGAGAAGGTATGAACCAGGAACACCCTCAGGAATTGGATTCAGAAAAGGAGGAGGCTCTGCAAAGCCTACCTCCCAAAGCCACCACCACCTCATACCTCAAGCGTGAGAAAATTAAAACACGAACAAAGGCTGGTGGGGGGAGTGGCAGTGGCAAGGGCAGAGGTGGCATTTGGTGGGGGGTGAGGGTTCAACACACATCATAGGGCAGGGGGCCAATGGGAAGGCTGGTCGGGGCTGCGCTGTGTTTGGGCTCTACTGTGCTCTCCTTCACTGCGAGGGCCTGGCATTCCCCAGCTGCAGGAAGAATGGGCTGACCTCGGAGCCAAGAGGCAAAGCCTATGGACGTTCCAACAGGGCAGACAGTGAGCCGAGAGGCTCGAGCTCACATGAGGGCAGGGGGCGAAGCCCTTCCAGGACAAAATGGCTCAGGTCCACCAGGCAGCTCTCAAAATCAAAAGGGCCCCATGAGAACCAACGGCCTTCTGGAAGGTGCCTGAGGACCCTGGCCAGGGGGCACAGAGCATGCAGGGTGGCCTGCAGAGGTCACTATGGGTGGGCTTAGCTAAAGACCCTGAGTTTAGGGAACCTGCCTTGCGGGAGACATACTGGACTCAGGTGAAAAGAATCCAAAAGGGAAGTGCAAGAAGTATTTTTTTAGAGAGAATCCTTGTCTTCTCTTTATCCCCAGATGGTGGTTGGGGAGATCCAGCCCTGTGTATGAAGCAGGAGGAGGAGAAGGGAGGAAGGTTGTAAGAGTGAACTAATTAGCTGGGTGGTCAGCAGATGCCCTCCTCAGGAAGAAAACTACAGAAGGCAGGGCAACTCAGAAACCTCTGGGCTGTCTACACGAGAGCCGCACAACTCAAAACATGTCCTGCTGCTGAGATGCTGCAGCATCTGCATGGATGAGGCCCAGCACACAGGGGGCCACCTGGCCTTGTCAGCTCTGGACCAGGATAAGGGGCTAGAGGGATAGTATGGGAGGCACTGGGAGAGTCGAGCCAAGGCTGAGTCAAACGAGAGGACAGGATGAAGAGCCTGGAGAGAGCACTCAAGCCTTTCGCCATCAGGCCCACAGGGCTCGGATGCTTCTGACAACACAGCACCGGGCAAGGCTGCTGCCAACCAGCGCTTGCTCCCCACTCCTTCTGTGCAGACAGGTGATAAAGGGAGGCGGCAGTGCCAAAATAGTCAAGACCTGCAGAAACCAGATATATGGGGAGGGAACCAGGCCTCCAAGCGATGGAATGTGAGGCAGAAGCAACAGCATCCAGAACAGTGTGCCCTCTCCGGGACAGAGCAAGAAAGGAGCCCCTGCCCTTCCAGAGGGACTGCCTGACCCCTCCCTGCCAGGGAATCCAGTCTGCCATCCACAACCACCTACAGATCTGCTCAGAGGACGACAACCCATGGACCCACAGATGTCCTCGGCATGCCCTCATGCCTGCCTCACCAACTACTCAGCCAGAGACATCTCTGCATCCTGACAGCCATCAAAGAAGAGTGACCCCAAGGGAGGACGCCTGGGCAGAGAAAGGACAGCAGCCAGCCTCACACACCACTCTGCCCTTGGACATAGCTACACTGGAAGGGGAAGACGGCAGGCCTGAGAAAAGAGTGGGTCTGCCTGTCCCACCTCCTAGGCTGTCCTTGGGGGTCTCATGGGCCCTTCCTGCCCCATAATTATCCTTGGGTGTCCCGTGGGTCCTTTCTGCCCAGACACTGTCCTTGGGGATCCCGTGGACCTGCCTGTGCTGACATTGCCCTCGGGGCTCCCTGGGGCCTGTCTGTCCCAACCCTGTCCCTGGGGGTTCTGTGGGCCTGCCCAGCCCCCTGCATAGGAACAAGCCCAGTGCAGTCCTCATAGGCCATGAGAACACAGCTGTCTTCTCTGTGACCCCTGGACTCACGTGCGTGCCCAGGGCCGCCGCCCGGCTGTACCTTGTGTTCGCAATCCGCTCCCTCCACTCCTCTGAGAGGAAATCGCCTCGTTCCAGCTGGAAGGAAGCAGACAGGGACAATGGTGACTCACAGGGGCGCACTCAGATCTACTCCCTAGCCGACCCCCACGAAGAACAGATGACATGAGTAGAGTGGCCCTAATGTGGGAGGCTGTGGAGGACCAGGGGCTGCCGTGACGTGCCATCAGGGAAGCCACTGTAAGAAGATGCAGAACCACACCACCAGTTTTACCTCAGCACAACTGGAGGCCCAGGACACGTGCTCGCTGCACAGCTGGGGATGAGAGCCCATCTGGTACAGAGTGGCCATCAGCCACTGCCCGGAAGAGCATTCGTGCAACTGCAAGGTTGTACCTCAGAAGCAGACGTGCAGGCCCTGTGCCCATGAGCAACCGAGGCTGCTGCCGGCAAAGCGGACTCCTGATTCCACCAGGGCCATGGCCACCATCGTACCAGAGGCTGCTTGCAGCCTGTGCCCATCAGCTGCCAGAGCCTGGCTTGTCTGATCCCTGCCAGCCGATACAGAGTAAGGACACGACAGGCAGGAAAGTTAGTAGGCTTCACCACGAGACAGGGGGCTGACTCCAGGACAGCAGAAAGTAGTTCAGAAAGTGGACAAGCAACAGGCAGGGAAACTTCCGTCTGTTCTGTGATGTCCGCACGGTTCGCTCACTGCTAATCAAGACCTTTACCCCCATTAGACGTACCCACGGGAAGGTGCACCTGGGGTTGCAATTTTAAAATACAGAAACGCCTGGCACTGTGGACCAAGGAGAAACTTGTTGACCTAAAAACAACACTGTCCTATGCAACTTGCTCCCACAGCTGTTTCTATTCACAGGCTGATGCTGTTTACCTCGTCAGGGCCAAGGCGGGAACATTCAGTAAACCAAGAAACCTATTTTTATTCCTTCAGCAAGACCTGGACTCCTAGGTATACCCCTAGGAATCAAGAGCAGGGACTTGGACAGACACAAGCACCCCGATGTTCATCACAGCGCTACCCGTAAGAGCCAAAGCGGGGGCAGTAGTCCCAGTCCACCGACAGGCAGACAGAGGAACAGGAGGGGGCCCATCCAGACGGTGAACCGTTACTAGCCCTGAGAAAGAATGAAGGACTGGTCCACATTACAACACATATGAGGCCTGAGAACCTCATGTTGAGTAAAAGAAGCCAGATACAAAAGGCCATGTGTTGTATGATTCCACTTATATAAAACGTCCAGAATAGGTAAATCCACTAAGAACAAAAGGAAATATATGGTTGTCAGGGGCTGGAGTGTGGGTGGGGTATGACAGCTAATGGGTGTGAGGTCCCTTCTCGGGGTGATGGAAATGTTCTGGAATTATTCAGTGGAGATGGCAACACCGCTCTGTGAATATACTAAAAACAGTGAACATCACGCCCGATTTTGGTCTCACACATGAGGCAAGAGCACAGCCATCATTCTGGAACCCGTCCTCCTGGCTTCTCTGCGGTTCTGTTCTTGGCACTGGTGAACCATGTCCCTGGTCAGGACTAACATGAGACCAATCGTCTATAGAAACGTGGATGAGGAGAAGCACTGGGCAGGAGGAGTCCCAGGGGTGGGCATGCGGCGCTGCAGACAGCTTCCTTCCTGTGGCCTCTGAGACAGACTGCAAGGTCCAGGGCCCAGGCCACAAGAGAAGGTACAGCCGACACCCGCACACATAGGTGCTCCCCCTGAAGCCACCCCACACCACATGGGCACACACGTACGAGCAGCACACAGACCACCCTGCTTGAACTGCGGGGAGGGTGGGGACTCCATGGCAGGTGGGACAATGGGCTTCCTGAGGTGGATGTGGCCCCACCACCCCTCCCACTCCTGCTCCAGAGTCCCTAGGGGCCACCACCCTAGGTCTTCAAAACACGTTCTTGGAGGCAGCAGTGCGTCTCCAAAGGAAGCCGTCAGCGATGTATCCAGAAGGGCTGGCTGCAGAAGATCTCCAGTCCTCGCTCCCCAGGAGACCCTGCTCACAGGGCCAGAGCTCACCTCCTCCGAGGGGTGCTGAGCTGACCCAGCACCTTCCTAAGACCACACACACTAACCACACACAAGGTTTGCAGTGCACCCGCCCACTGCGAGGAGCTAGCAGCAGAGGCACTTTGTGCCCGATACCGTCCTCGAGTAGGCACTGCATACCACAGAGGTCAACAAGGCGGGCACGCGGAGAGCCAAGGCCGTGGCACTGAGACCACGGGCTGAGATGGTAGGAGCCCACAGACAGTGATGGAAGGCTGGGGTACCAGTCAGAAGGACCTGGCAGCAGCAGAAAGAACCATGGCCTCCTGGGAACTTTAGTGCTGATGGGGAAAGGCTGGTGCTGAGGTAGGTGTCACAGGTTGAGTCCCTGCAGTGGCCAGGAGTGGGGGTAGCTGACAGGATGGGAAATCCTGAGCTCTGAAAAGCAGACCCTGCAGCCACCTGCTCACTTCTTCCCTCTTCATTTCTCAAGCATCAGAAGGCAGGACTCCAAGCCTGGTAACCGCAGGCTGTCAAATTCCCATAGAGTGGCTAGGAGGGCTTTTCAAATAGTGGGACGCAAGCTCCTCCAGAAACCAGGTATTAAACAGCAGGCAAAGACACTTTCTCATGGAACCTCCTGGAGAAGGGCGGATGGTCCAGGCCTCCCGTGGCTCCGGCTAGTGGTGCAGACTCCTGCTCACACCTGCCAACGGGCTGCTCTGTGCCCTCCAGCCCAAGGTCATCTGACCTGTGCTCTGCTCCCACCACTGGCATGAGTCATGAGGACCCCGAACCACAAAGCACCCAAATAACACAAGTGCTTTCCACACCAGAAGCCATGCACCCAGCGACACACCACTATTTTCCAGACTTTCAACAGATCCTCAGTCTCTCAGCAAAGCAGGGTACCATCACTCCCCTGGAGACCAAGAAGGAAAAAGCAAACACGGCCAGGTGGAAGTGGCTTTGCTCCACCCTCTGAGGCCCACTGCCCCCCAGCAGTGAGGGTCCTGCCAAAAACCGCAGCTGGGCTGAGCAGGCTGTGCACGGATGGACCATGCTGGCTTCTGGGAGCCACATCAGCAGGTACCTTTGGAGGAGCTGGGAGCCTCTGGAAAGCACAAGCCCTGGGAACTCTCAGCAGCAGTGCTGCCGAGGCAGGGAGTTTCCCGAAAAGGGAAGCCAGAGGCACTTGCTGCCAGGCAGCCCAAAGGACAAACACCAAACGACTCAGACGTGGCAGAGCAGCAGGGGTCAGAGAACCCAAGTCCTGGCCTTTGCTAAAGGGAGAGAATTCTGGAAGAGGCTTTTACCAAGAAATGGGGAAGGACAGCTGGGCCCATAGCCCTGGAGGCCTCGATTCTGGTCTAAAATGAGCAAGAGAAAAAAACAAATAATAATAGCAAGAGCTCCCCCAGACTGGGGCTGAGGCCTGGCCCCAGGGACTACTTTGACCCTGCATCCTCCCTGCAAACAATGGTCACCGCCCTTTACGGAGGAGGAAGGTGGGGCAGAAGAGTTGTGATTTGGCCTCAGGCTGCTCGGAGAAGCCAGGCAGAGCCCAGACACTGGACTCCCAAGGCCCCAGAGGCCCCATGGATGTCCTCACTGCCCAGGGCCACCTCACATTCACACCAACGACAGATCAAACTCACCAGCCCAGGCCCACAAGGCCGCCTGCATCCAGGTCAGAGTAGGACAGCCAGCTGCAAAGACTTTCCCACTGCCACTGGGGCTCATTCACCATATCGTGGCAGGGAGATGGGGACAACCCATAGCAGCCTGGCCATCCTGCTTTGTCACCTAAAACATGGTGGCTTACACAAACATGGTGCACAGACAAAGTGTCTGACCCTGATGTGCAGGCGCCAGGGGCCCATTTCCCCAGCTATTGTCCAACTTCCCACTTCCCTGTGCAGGCTTCGACAGGGTGAGCCCAGTGCCTGGACCTGTCTCCCTGCAGACACATGCCCCAAAGCTAGGCCTCCCAGGCCACTGCCTGCATTCCTCTGACAGCATAACAAGGGCTAAGACACAGACCCTCAGCACAACCTCAGAATGGCTCAGAGATCGCCCCAGCCCACCTCTCCTTCCCAGAAGGCCCCCTGAGGGGTGCAAGTGTTGGAGAGGTACAGAAAAAATACAACAAAAGCCAGCAAGAGGCTCACATGGCAGGCTGCCGGGCCACATGGGAAGCACCCGGATGACAGCAGGTGCTTTAAAGCGTTTTACTGAAGGACACAGAAAATATAGACGCGCAGCCCCACGTATAAGTACAGCTCAACAATTTTCTGCACCTGATAGGGTGCGTGACCAGCACCTAGACGGACTGGAAGCTGCAGCCGCGGCAGTCCCGATGGCCCCTCCTGGCGCCTCCCAGCTCCTCCCGGCCGCCCTGCTTTCTGGAGACCTATGTGAGCTCGGTCCCCGACCCAGTGAGAGTCAGCATGGCTTTGCTGAGCAACTGCATTCACTGTCTTTGCTATGTGAGCGAAGACATATTCACCCAGACGGTAAAAGCTTTTGGAAACTAGCAAAGCAAGTCCAAAAAACGTGAGCACAAAAAAGCCAAATAAAATGAGCTGGGGAGGAACTGGCCGTCAGGCAGGAAGCGCTGCATTCCAGGGAGGTCACGGTAAACACCTAGCCACGGGAACAGGCCCTCCTGGGGGACTCCAGAGGTACAGAGCTATGCAGGAGTGTGCACACAAGTGTGTGTGTGCACGCGCACAGGTGGCAAAGGGGACAGAGTCGAGAACAGAGCATTCCTGTCATGTGTAACGTGTTATCAGAATTTCAACAGCAAATGAGAGTTACTTTTCAAAATTGGAAAATAACTACTTAAGTAAAAAGGTAAGATAAAAATAAAATGTTGGTACCAGAAGGAAAGCAGCAGCAGACTCACTACCTGAACCTTCAATTCCGTTGGCAGGAACAGTGCTGGAGGTTCTGGCATTCTGAGAAAATCATAAACGTCTGTAGTCATGACCCCAACATTTGACAGACAGCCACAACACGCCACGGCAGGCAGACCCCATTGACTGCCCGGGACTCGTCCAACATGAAATCCCTTTCAAACTCTGAGACGCCCAAGAACAAATAGATGAGAAAAACATCAGACAGACCCAAACTGAGGGACAGTGCCTGACTGATCTTCTCAAAACGCAACAAGGCATCTAAGACATAAAAGTCCAATGGCACAATCCTGCCATCACACACTCAGTAGTACCCAGCTGTACTGAAAACTTGTGTCCACACAAATCTTACAGTTAACGTTTATGTAACTTTATTCATAATTGCCCCAAACTGGAAGCCACCAAATGCCCTTCTGTGGGAGAACATGCAAACTAGCTGCGTAACATTGCAACACTGGGGTGTGATACAGCCATGAGAAAAAATGAGCTCTTGGCCACAAATGGCCACGAACAGCCACAGGAAACCTGAAGGCCCCTTGCTCAGAGAAGGAAGCTGGGCTCGACAGGCCACACACTGCATGAGTCCAAGCAAGTGACATTCCAGAAAAGGCAATAGTAGAGAGGCAGTAAAAAGATCAGGGGTGGCCAGGGGCTCTGGGGGAGCCCAGGGCGGTGGAGCTCTCCTGTAAACCCAGGGAACTGGACACCAGGCAGGAGCCTGATGGAACCGCACAGTGCAGCTAACAGGGAATATCTGCACTGCTACATCGACATAACCAGTGCCCCACCCAGCACAGCACGAGTCCTCAGGACACGCGGATGTAGACACAGGATGTGGGACCCTGTGCGACCTGCTCTCGTTTACTATACATCTGAAAACTTAATAGAAAACTTTTTATTACTTTCTATAAAGCTATGACAATAAAAGCTGTTTTTCCCCAGACACATGGCACGAGCAGGTACGCAGGGACAGTGGCTAACCTGCACGGGAGAGGCCACAGCCCCAGCCCCAGAGGGCCCAGAGCATACCCAGCAGCTGCCCTGCACTTCACAGGGCACCACAGCTGAGGCAAACAGTGTCTATCCCATCTTTTGTCCTTGGTGGAAGGACCACTTTGATTTCGGCCTTAGATCAGTGGCTCCAGAAATGTAGTTACCACTGCCCACCTGGAAACTGACAGATGCTTGTCTGACAGGGGTGAGGCAGAGGGAAGGTGCTACCCAGGTAGCTGCAGCTGGAACCAGAACCCAGCCAGCCCCACCCATGCCCTTTTCAAGTTACACTTTGACTCCTGGCAGTCTGCTTATGGCCCCTGAGCACACTGTGACAAGCTATCTTTTTTTTTTCTTAAAAATTTTTTTTTATTAATTAAAAAAAAAATTAACAAACAAAACAATAAGATATCATTCCATTCTACATATAAATCAGTAATTCTTTATATCATCACATAGTTGCATATTCATCATCTCTTAGAACATTTGCATCGATTTAGAAAAAGAAATAAAAAGACAACAGAAAAAGAAATAAAACGATAATAGAGAAAAAAAAATTATACATACCATATCCCTTACCCCTCACTTTCATTTACCACTAGCATTTCAAACTAAATTTATTTTAACATTTGTTCCCTCCTATTATTTATTTTTATTCCATATGCTCTACTCTTCTGTTGATATAGTAGCTAAAAGGAGCATCAGACACAAGGTTTTCACATTCACAGAGTCTCACTGTGAAAGCTGTATCATTCATTGTTCAATCATCATCAAGAAACATGGCTACTGGAACACAGCTCTACATTTTCAGGCAATTCCCTCCAGCCTCTCCACTACATTTTGAACAACAAGGTGATATCTACTTAATGAGTAAGAATAACCTCCAGGATAACCTCTCGACTCTGTTTGGAATCTCTCAGCCATTGACACTTTGTCTCATTTACTCTTCCCCCCTTTGGTCAAGAAGGTTCTCTCAATCCCTTGATGTTAATTCTCAGCTCATTCTAGGGTTTTTCTCAGTCCCTTGATGCTGAGTTTCAGCTCATTCCAGGATTTCTGTCCCATGTTGCCAGGAAGGTCCACACCTCTGGGAGTCATGTCCCACGCAGAGAGGGGGAGGGTGGTGAGACTGCTTGTCATGTTGGCTGGAGAGAGAGGCCACATCTGAGCAACAAAAGAGGCTCTCTTGGGGGTGACTCTTAGGCCTAAATTTTAAGTAGACTTGACCTATCATTTGTGGGGTTAAGTTTCATATGAACAAACCCCAAGACTGGGGGCTCAGCCTATAGCTTTGGTTGTCCACACTGCTTGTGAGAATATCAAGAATTCAACTTGGGGAAGTTGAATTTCTCCCCACTCTCACCATTCCCCGAAGGGGGCTTGCAAATACTTTTCCAGTCACTGATCAAATCATTCTAGGAATCATCGGGGCATCACTCTGGACAAACCAACAAAACCTCATGTCCTACCTGAGATTCCAAGTACTTAGGACATTCAATCAAACTATCTACATGAATTATATTAGTAAATGCTCTATTCAAAACCTAAATTTTGTAACAAATAAACATTTTTTGCTTTAGTCTCACACATAAGGTGACATTTTAAAGTATTAGTTATCATCTATTTTCTGCACCCTGCAATAATGACAATCCTTTGTTCTTATGCAAAAACATTTTTAAAATTTGTACACTGTACATTTCACTATTATTATACACTCTAGGCATTCCTAGATTGTACCATCTTGATGTTTAACATCTTTCTTTCTGATTTCATTTATGTCCCCAGCCCTCCTCCCTCTATCATTCTCACATGCAGCTTCATTCAGTGTTTTAACATAATTACATTACAGTTAGGTAGTATTGTGCTGTGCATTTCTGAGTTTTTGTATCCAGTCCTGTTGCACAGTCCGTATCCCTTCAGCTCCAATTACTCAATATCTTACCCTATTTCCATCTCCTGATGGTCTCTGTTACCAACGACATATTCCAAGTTTATTCACTAATGTCAGTTCACATCAGTGAGACCATAAAGTATTTGCCCTTTAGTTTTTGGCTAGTCTCACTCAGCATAATGTTCTCAAGGTCCACCCATGTTCTTACATACTTCATAAGTTTATTCTGTCTTAAAGCAGCATAATATTCCATTGTATGTATATATCACAGTTTGTTTAGCCACTCGTCTGTTGATGGACATTTTGGCTGTTTCCATCTCCTTGCAATTGTAAATAATGCTGCTATAAACACTGGTGTGCAAATGTCCGTTTGTGTCTTTGCCCTTAAGTCCTTTGAGTAGATACCTAGCAATGGTATTGCTGGGTCATATGGCAATTCTATATTCAGCTTTTTGAGGAACCGCCAAACTGCCTTTCACAGTGGTTGCACCATTTGACATTCCCACCAACAGTGGATAAGTGTGCCTCTTTCTCCACATTCTCTCCAGCACTTGTCATTTTCTGTTTTGTTGATAATGGCCATTCTGGTGGGTGTGAGATGATATCTCGTTGTGGTTTTGATTCGCATTTCTCTAATGGCCAGGGACGCTGAGCATCTCTTCATGTGCCTTTTGGCCATTTGTATTTCCTCTTCTGAGAAGTGTCTGTTCAAGTCTTTTTCCCATTTTGTAATTGGATTGGCTGTCTTTTTGTTGTTGAGTTGAACAATCTCTTTATAAATTCTGGATACTAGACCTTTATCTGATATGTCGTTTCCAAATATTGTCTCCCATTGTGTAGGCTGTCTTTTTACTTTCTTGATGAAGTTCTTTGATGCACAAAAGGGTTTAATTTTGAGGAGTTCCCATTTATTTATTTCTTTCTTCAGTGCTCTTGCTTTAGGTTTAAGGTCTATAAAACCGTCTCCAATTATAAGATTCATAAGATATTTCCCTACATTTTCCTCTAACTGTTTTATGGTCTTAGACCTGATGTTCAGATCTTTGATCCATTTTGAGTTAACTTTTGTATAGGGTGTGAGATATGGGTCCTTTTTCATTCTTTTGCATATGGATATCCAGTTCTCTAGGCAGCATTTATTGAAGAGACTGTTCTGTCCCAGGTGAGTTGGCCTGACTGCCTTATCAAAGATCAAACGTCCATAGATGAGAGGGTCTATATCTGAACACTCTATTTGATTCCATTGGTCAATATATCTATCTTTATGCCAGTACCATGCTGTTTTGACCACTGTGGCTTCATAATATGCCTTAAAGTCAGGCAGCGTGAGACCTCCAGCTTCGTTTTCTTTCCTCAAGATACTTTTAGCAATTCGGGGCACCCTGCCCTTCCAGATAAATTTGTTTATTGGTTTTTCTATTTCTGAAAAGTAAGTTGTTGGGATTTTGATTGGTATTGCGTTGAGTCTGTAAATCAATTTAGGTAGAACTGACATCTTAACTATATTTAGTCTTCCAATCCATGAACACGGTATGCCCTTCCATCTATTTAGGTCTTCTGTGATTTCTTTTAACAGTTTCTTGTAGTTTTCTTTGTATAGGTCTTTTGTCTCTTTAGTTAAATTTATTCCTAGGTATTTTATTCTTTTAGTTGCAATTGTAAATGGAATTCGTTTCTTGATTTCCCCCTCAGCTTCTTCATTGCTAGTGTATAGAAACACTACAGATTTTTGAATGTTGATCTTGTGACAAGTTATCTTGCTAAAACAATCTCTCTCTGATCCCTGAGGGCACCCTTCACTGTGAGAGTGATGTGGCCTCACCACCCTTACCAAGGCCCCTCCATCCTATTTCTCCTTCCTGTCTTGCTTCATCAGAATTGCAAGGCCAAAGGCATGCCTCCCGTGGATTCCAGCAGATGCCGCTACCGTTACTGCAGGGGGTGATGGCGACCCTGCACTCAAGGCTCTCACCACATCCCCAATGATTCTCCAATCTACAGTCACTTAATTTATTCTTATTTCCCTGAACCATTAAGGAACACTGACTTTAACTCAACAATCGACATCCCAGGAAAAGCTTGCTTGAGGCTGGAGGCCTTAGAGAGGGGAGAAGCAGGCAGTTCTAGGAAATGCTCCAAGTGGCAGCAAGAGGGCAACCACTGGACCCGACTGGACTCTACAGGGTTTGAGCTCAACCATTGGGGGCAGGGATGTTATTCACTGAGACGGGAAGAGCAGAGCTGGAGCAGGGGAAGGGCCTGTTTCAGCCACGCTCCGTGTGTGACACTCAAGAGGCTCTAAATGGACAAAACAGCACGGCCACTGCACGTGTTCACAGGCAACCAAACGACCTCCAGCTAGGAGCCAGACAGAGGAGTCTTCAGCACATTTCCAGATGAGAAGAGCAAGAAGACCAGAGGACGGACACTCCAAGTCCAGAAGGGAGAAACTGGAAGGAAAACAGGCACCAGAGGTCCCAAACAACTCCAAAACCCAGAAGACACACTCCATTAGATTTCAAGGTCTGAGAGTCACCTACGAATCAAGTTTTTTTCCTCCAGGCTGGCACAGTGGCAGCCCCACCCCTTCGTGCTGGTTCTAACAAAAAGGGCACCGGATAAAAGCAGATGTGGCAAGACAGGCTCACGGGGATCACCCCAAGAGCCCTGGTGACCCGACAGAGCTATTCAAACTCAGCATCCGCCCAGGGGGCTCCTCGTCATCCGGCACCTGCACTGCCCAGGCTAAGTATGGGGACCTTCTGGGGGCCAAGCAAGCAGATATCAGGCTGTGGCCCTGTAAAATCAGGAGGAATGTTTTGGAACCCACTGCCCCCCCAAACACACACACTTCTGAGTGAAGCCGCTGCAGGTGAGGACACAGACGCCAAAGGACAGAGACTGGCCGTGCCAACTGGCTGCCCGGGCAGCAGCGAGAGTTTTAGTCCCAGGGCCTTCCGCTTCTACCCAGCTCTCCAGAGGGCCAGTGGAAAGGTTTTTCTGATTGCAAATGGGATCAAGTAAAGACAGCACAGCAAGTGTGAGAAGGCAGAGGGTGCCTGTGCAAGAGCTACAGTATGCACACGGGGGCCTGGTGGCAGTGGAGGGGGAACGCCCACGTTGGGCATTCCCTGCTGGCACTGCAACTGCCTATGCAGTGCAGCCCCCATTTTACTTTCTTTTTTTTTTCCGGGTGCACAACAGACAGCTGGGAAAGCAGGAAGACCCACAGTGTTTGCTGTAGGCTGGACTGTGGACCCCAAAAGGCAAGTGCACGTCCTCACCCCGGTCCTGGGGTTGCGACCCCATTTGGAAACAGGCCCTCTGAAGATGTGATTATGACGAGGCCCAGCTGGCTTAGGGCGGCCCAACCCAACATGATTGGGATCCTTTAGAGAAGGGGGGATCTACAGATGGACCAGAGAAGGGAAGGCTGCAGGATGCTGGCAGCAGGGGTGAGAGCATGTGGCCACCAGCCAAGGCCACCGAGGTCACCCAGGGTGCCGACAATCAGCAGGAAGGAGCCTCCCCAGAAGCCCACACCTGGGCTCCGGACTTCTGGCCTCTAGAGCTTCGAGAAAGCCTCCTTCTGTAGTCCGAAGCCACTCAATTTGGGCTACTTTGTTACAGAAGTGCCAGGAACCAAGACCAAGTCTCATTCAAGTTGAGGTGTTATGTCTGAGAACAAAGCACCACCTGCTCAGAAAGTATTTAGCTCAACATGTGGAGAAGTTCAGAGGAGACCAAAGAGCTGCTGTCTAATTCTGCAAGTTCTGACTTGGTCATTAACCTGCCAGGATCTTAAAAACTGCTCGTGTCTCCTGCAGGGTTTCCCCTTAGCCCTAACTCTGGGCCACACGGAAACCCTGCTGGCCACTGCCACCGCAGTCCACCACCCACCCAGCCCAGACTCTACCCTGCCTGCCAGAGGGAAGCAACTCCCAAAAGGAGCCTCACTACCCAGTGTTCACAAGAGACCTGTGACCGGAGCAGGGCAGGGCCGCTGAGGGCTGAGAGAGGCCCAATGACAAAGTCACCGCCACCCAGAAGAGAGGAACCAACACCTCTCCAACAGAAGGTTTCCTGAGAAAGAAGGTTAAGTATGGCCAACAGAGTGTGGAGACAGTGGGAGCAACGAGGGAGAGGCTGCTGCATGATGCCAGAGCTGCCCGCAAGTGCTTGGCCAGCCAAGCCACCCAAGGGAGAAGGGAGGGTCTGAGGCCCCCACACTGGGCTCACAGCCCACCCACAGTGCCTATAAATAGAAGGGCTAGAGGGAATGGTGGAGGGAGGATGGGGAGAAGACATAGGCCAGAGTGCCGCGATCAAGGAACCCCAAGGAAGACCACGGTAGCGAGTCACACCCCAACGCCCAACACAGGGAAAGAAGGCATGGTGGGGCGAGGAGGGAGAGGGCAGCAGGGCTCGGGCTGCCTCGGGGCTGGGGCGGGGCGATGGCACTCACTGTGTATTCGGCATGCTTTTTTCCATACCATTTCATCCACTTCCTGAACTCGCGGTCCATCGTCTGCAAAAGAAGCACATGGCTGTCAGAGGCCGGGCCTTGGGGTCTCAGAGCTCGCTGCCTCCACCCTGTAGGCCCCAGCTAGCGCCTCCGTGACCCCTCACAGCTCCCTTTCCCCATCCCCTTCCCTTCCCCTCCCCACCGTGCCCCCTCTAGGTTCCCTCCCCACCCCTCCCCGTTTTGTAATGACTCCTGCAATGTCCATCCCTCCACTCCAGGATGTACCTGCAGAGTGACGCACTGGCCCAGGGGACACGTGATTAGGAGTACCCACAGGTCCCTGACTCTTGGGAATGGAGAGTCCCAAGACGCCCAGACACCTGAACCTCCGTATCTAAACACTTCCTGTGTGAGGGAGATGCCCATGCACCCGTTCCCAGACTCTGCCCTGGGCAAACGCTGGGAAGCCAGTGGCACAGTAGGCCCAAGCCCTTAACCAGAAGGAAAACGGGTGCACAGAAGACTTGCACAACTCAAGGGGTGGGGCCGAGGAGGGCAGTGTCCTTGACTCCCCACCCGAGAGGAGCACTCAGGGCTGTAGGGAGGCTCCAGGAGCGGCTCTGTGCTCCCTGCAACCACGCCCCCCCAAAGTGCCCTTTGCAGCCCCCTCTGCTCTGCACTCCTGGCTCCCTGCCTGGACCTTCTCTTTCAGAGACTCTGCAATCCCAGAGGCCTTTCTTTGATGCAAGAGAACCAACTGAGCCAGGCTGTACACCAGGCACCTGCACCAGAGGCTGCTGCCTGTAGAGGACACTTTTAAGCGGCAGCCACCACACCCTCTGGAGACGCCAACAGAGTGGAGCCTGCACATCCAAGAGCAGGATGTCGACTTCCCTATTCTAGAACTCCAGCTGCTCCAGGGATATGGCTAAAATATGAGTAGACGCTACGTAAAATGGGGCCCAAACACTGAAAACCAAACGATACTCATCTGGCCTCCCAGGCAGCTCCGCCAGGGCTCAAGCACCCTTGTCACCCGGCTGAAGGCCGCTTCTCTCACCCGGCACTTGGATGGGCTGCTGATAGCAGGCACCTACCCTGACCACGTGAGCAGCTGCCCAAAGTCCTCAGGAAGTGTTTTCAACCCAGAGGACCTGTCCGTCCAGCGCCCACCCGGTGTGGCAAAGCCCCTAGTGGGGAAAGCGGCTGCCGAGGGTGCACACAGCCTCCCCACTCTAACAACTCTCACTTTCTTTACCTAAAGGAGGGGACCTGACTTACTGGAGAAAAGGAGGACAATGAGCCTGGATGTCAGAGCACTGGGCAGAGCACAGTGGCTCAGCTTACAGACAGGATGCACCCAAAGCCCCTGTGTGAAGCCTTTCATGCCAATTAAGGCTAGAAATGGCCTGGTGCAGGCCAGTGCCTCTCCAAGTCACTCACCTCTGCGTACTTGGCTGGGATATCAGCTTTCTCGACGCCATAGTGATGTTTGCAGTTGGTGGCCGCGGCGACCTGGAGCACGACCTGGCCCACACCTTCAACCAGAGAGAGAAGCATCATCAGACACAAGGTTACACCCAGGACAGAACACAGCCCACTGGAGGGCCAGGGACGAATCGGCACGGGCCTGTTGGGCACAGGCAGAGCCCCCAACACTACTCCGGTCCCAGCAGAACCACCCGTGGAGGAACGTTGTTCCAACAGCCTGTCGCCAACCTCGGACAGCATTCCACGGCCCCCACGCCTGGGACCCACCCCTCCGCTACAGGCCTCGACCCACCCACATGGTCCCAACCAACCCTGTGGAGCAGACACGTGCTGCCAAACACACTACATCACAAACCTGAGGGAACCCTCGCTCTGTGCAGTGTCAGCTGTGGTCTGGGACCAGGGTGGGGGCAACAGAACCCACAGCAAGTGAGCTAAGCCTCCACCATCACATCATAGCATGGCAGGCAGCCCAGCAAGCACATGGAGAGCCTCACAACCATCCAGACAGCCAGACGTCCAGGCCGGACCTCACACCCATCCAGACACCAGGACATCAAGGCTGGGCCTCAAGCCTGTCCAGACACCCAGATGTCCAAGGTTTCTGGGTGAGAGGCGAGAGCCAGAGACTGTTAGTGTTTAGATGGAAGGCATGTGGGGATGGCTTTGTAAACAAGGCTCTCCTTTGCCTTTCAGGTAACGTGTGGCCACTTCATTTTCCACACTGAATAAAACCTGTTCCAATAATGAGAAGCACATCATTCAGAAACGTGGAGGCATGTGCCAAGGCTGATGAGACCTACCGGGGGCCAGGGTGGGAGATGGGGAAGAGTGGGCTGTGGGGTGCTTGCTTGGCTTTTTATATTTACCTCATTGCAAGAACTGACTTACATCACAGCATATTCTCATTAAAACACAAACTGTACCCTTAGGAAGACCTTAAAGCCAATAATGACATCACCAAGGAGGACATCTTTCTTTTTGCCCCAGGGGGCTGACACCCCAAGCACCCACACTCCGCCAAGTAGAAAGGACTCTAAAGACACAAGCAGGAGGTCTGAGCCTGTGCTGGCACCAGAATAGCTCGGAATCACTGCTAAGACCTTGACTGCTGGTTGGAAGGGTGGAGCCTGGTGGTATGAGGTTTCTGAGATCTCAAGAGGGGGTCAGGCTCAGTGGGAAGGGGCAGACCTAAGCCAGGGGTGGTGGACCTCGACAAGGATCAGAGTGACATAGAAGAATGAAGGAGAAGCCCCTGGAAGACAAGCCCCTTCCAGCTGCTGGACGCCCTTCAAGCCGCCTCATTGTTTTGCGTTAAAAGCTGCCCCAAGGAATTCAACTTCTCCAAGTTGAATTCTTGATATTCTCACAAGTAGTGTGGACAACCAAAGTTATCGGCTGAGGCCCCAGTCTTAGGGTTTGTTCAGATGAAACTTAACCCTGCAAAGGATAGGTCAAGTCTACTTAAAATTTAGGCCTAAGAGTCACCCCCAAGAGAGCCTCTTTTGTTGCTCAGATGTGGCCTCTCTCTCCAGCCAACACAACAAGCAAACTCACCACCCTCCCCCTGTCTACGTGGGACATGATGCCCAGGGGTGTGGACCTTCCTGGCAACATGGGACAGAAATCCTGGAATGAGCTGAGACTCAGCATCAAGGGATTGAGAAAAACCCTAGAATGACCTGAAACTCAGCATCAAGGGATTGAGAAAACCTTCTTGACCAAAAGGGGGAAGAGTGAAATGAGACAAAGTGTCGATGGCTGAGAGATTCCAAAAGAGTCGAGAGGTTATCCTGGAGGTTACTCTTACACATTAAGTAGGTATCACCTTGTTAGTCAATATGTAGTGGAGAGGCTGGAGGAACTGCCTGAAAATGTAGAGCTGTGTTCCAGTATCCATGTTTCTTGATGATGATTGAATAATGATTTCACAATGTGACTGTGTGATTGTGAAAACCTTGTGTCTTATGCTCCTTTTATCTACTATGTCAACAGATGAGTAGAACATATGGAATAAAAATAAATAATAGGGGAAACAAATGTTAAAATAAATTTACTTTGAAATGCTAGTGATCAATGAAAGTGAGGGGTAAGGGGTATGGTATGTATAATCTTTTTTTTTCTGTTATCGTTTTATTTCTTTTTCGGTTGTCTTTTTCTTTTTCTGAATTGATGCAAATGTTCTAAGAAATTATGAATATGCAACTATGTGATGATATTGAGAATTACTGATTATATATGTAAAACGGAATGATATGTTAATGTTTTTGTCTGTTTGCTCTTAATTTTTTAAAATTAATAATAAAAAAAAAAGCTGCCCCAAGGAAGCACAGCACATGCGTGGGGAGCTTGGTTTAGAAACAGATCAAGAAACTGACCCTCCCTGGTTAGGGTCCAGGACACTGACAAAGAAACATGTTCTACTCAGGATCCAAGTCTCCCATGAAGAGACCCAGGCAAGAGGCCCCAGCCAAGCTTACCACTCCCCAAGTCGACAAATAGGTCATCCTCAGTCATCTTGATCTCATCGATCATCTGGGCCACCAGGTCGAAGGAGGTCTCCCCATACACCTCTGGGGAGAAGGGCTCATAGTTGTTGAGCTTCTCCGGGTCCGTCACGGAGTGGTTGTAGACCTGCTGCAGGATGTGCCGGAGGAGCCCATTGGATGGCCGTGTGTTCAGTTTCATGGGCTGGGTGGTTCCCTTCCACTAGGGGCAAAAGGCAGCAAGGAACCAGTCAAAGGCGTCCCCCGTGCCTCACACTGAGGACAATGTCTCTGTCCCCATGCAGGGAGAATGTTGGTGTGGTATGTGTGAACATGTGTGAACAAATGTGGTACACATGAGCATGTAGGTGTGCCCACATTAGCGGGTGTGGAATATGCACACATGTGAGTATGGTATGCATGAATGCATGTGTGCGCACAGGAGTGCCCATGAGTGGGTATGGGATGCACATGTGTGAGAGTGTGGTATGCATGTGGGTGTGCTGTGTGGTATGATAAGTATGTGCACACGTATGTGTGGCATATGAATACATGTGAGCAAGTGGGGTTCACATGAGCACATGAGTGTGTGACGTGTGTGTGCCCCTTCCCTTGGGCTGTATCAGCTGACAACAGGGGAGGGAGAGGAGAGGATACTCTCACCACCCCTTGCTCTGGGGCCCGCTCAGGTGCCATCTCATATAGTTTCTAACCCAACAACCATCTTTCCTATAAAAAGCAAACAGAACTCAGCTTGGGAATCGGCTCCTCTGCATGTGGGGACCCTGGTGGGGTGGATGTCCCGCTCCCTGCGGGACAACAGGGCTCGCTAAGTCCTGTGAACCCAGGACTCTGGCCTCAAAAAGGCTGCCATGGACTGAGATCCTACTGGGGAGGAGGGATCCACAAGAAGCACAGGGCGTGATGACTGTTTTGCAGCTCTCTGACATCACCGGCCCTGCTACATCTCACCCCGGGAGGGAGAGCACAGCCCACATTCCCTTCAAGTAGTGGCCCAGAGCCATGCGGCCATCCCAGCAGGCGCACACTGCATCCAGATCAGGGCACTTCAAGGAGTGGCACTGATCAACCCAGGTCCACTTACAGCCAGGTATGACAGCACACTGCCCCATGGGGAGCCTACCTGCATTCAAGACAATGCTCACCCACACCACAGGTTCAGCCACACCGCAGCGGAGGCCACAGAATCCTTGCCACTGACATTCAGATCTGATGGCATAGCCGGGGTAGCCGCTCTGAACACACACCCCTCACCCACAGCCCACAGAAATCTCAGGCCATGCACTGAGTCCCCAGGGACACAGGAGCAGAGGTCTGCATATGTAGAGACTCTGTCCATGTGTGCTGCCCTCATCACAGCTGCTTCAGGGGAGCTCAGGAGTGCCCGACTTGGAAATGAGCCTCGCTGCCATGGATAACACTGATCTTCTGAGGACACCCCTGCCCAGCCCAACTGGGCCTGCAACCAGCCATTCTCAGCCCTCGGCTCTACAATGGACCAGTGGGGAGATTTCCAGAACCCTGGCTCCTGGACATAGGAACATTCCTGGTCTGGGTGAGGAGCCACAGCTAGCCCTGGTGAAAGCTACCAAGGTGATGATGATGAGTACCCGAGGCGGGGGCCTGGGAGGCAGAGGCACCTACCAGCTGGTGGATGCTGTCAATGGCCCGGTTGTACTTGTCACAGAGCCTCTGCATGCTTTCGAAGCTGAAAAAGGCAAGGGAAAGGCACTGGTCACTTCCAAGCTCAGCAGCAGTCATTGAGCAGTGAAGAAAGGGAGGGGACGGCCTGGATGACAGAGGTCAGGGCCAGTGGGACAAGCTTGAGTGTGGAGGACAGTAAGAGTTTCTGCATGAAGCAGGCATCATCAGCTTGGAGGCTGTGAGTGAACTTCAGGACAGAGCTGCCTGGCCTTGTAACTGAGAAATTAAGAATTTACAAGAGACTATGATTACTGAATCATCATATAGATCTTTTTCTTTCTGTATTACAGAGTAAGCAGAAGTTAATACCTGAAATTACTTAATCTCAACTAGTCATGTCCCTATTTACAGATACCTCACCCTAGTTTACAACTCAAATGGTGTCTGTGGCCTGGTCCCAACCCTTTGTGTGCTTGATATTGTACTGGTCACAGCTCCATTCCCATTTGTTTAAATCCATAAAAACCCTAAACTTCTCAGACTCAGGTTTTGGGCCACCACACTGTCTGCTCTCCTGCTCCGTGCATATCAGTAAACTTTTTCTTTCTTTGGAACGGCGGTGTCAGAGAGTGGCCCTGGTGTATACTGGGCAGAGAGCCCACAGTTTTCATCCAGCGTCACCCTCACAGATCAAACTGAGAGCAAAGGCTTCAGGTAAGGAAAAGGGCTTTACACAAGCAATAAGTAAGGAAAGACTGCCGCGTGGGACCGAGGCAGGACCCTCACCTCTGGGTACAGCACGGTCCCCAGCATAAGCAGACCTACCTGTACCTCAGAAGGTCTTCCATTCCCCTGTGGTGGTTTGAAACTATTTTACTGCAAAGCCATCATCTCACCCCTGCACTGGTCTGAAACTATTATGTACCCCAGAAAAGTCAAGTTGTAATCCTGATCCAATCTTGTGGGGGCAGCCATTTCTTTTAACCCTGATCAATATTGTAGGGCAGAAACTTTTGGTTAGATTATCACCATGGAGATGTGACGCACCCAACTGTGGGTGTGACCTGTTGATTAAATGGAGATGTGACTCCACCCATTCAAAGTGGGTCTTGATTGGTTTATTAGAGACCTTTAAAAGGGGAAACATCTTGGAGAAACCTCAGACGCAGATGCTTAAAAATCAGTTGCTTCAGAGCTGACAGAGATACAGATGTTTGGGGGTGCTTGGAGTGCTGACAGAGAGAGCAGTTGTTAGACGCGGAAGGAGCCTAGCAGACATTACCATGTGCCTTCCCATGAGATGTTAAGCTAGCTGGAACCCAGAGTTGTGTCCCAGAGGAGCTAAATGAAGGTCCACAGATGCTTAGAGAGGAAACCACTGGTATCAGAAGATGGCAGCAATAGAACTGGGAACAAGGGTGAGCAGATGCCAGCCTTCCCAGCTGACAGAGCTGTTTCAGATGGCATCAGTCTTTTTTGAGTGAAGGTATCCTCTTGTTGGTGCCTTAATTTGGACATTTTCATGGACTTAGAACTGTAAACTTGCAATTTAATAAGTTCCCTTTATAAAAGCCATTCAATTTTTGGTATATTGCATTCTGGCAGCTTCATAAACTAATAACACCCCCTACCTCAAGGCCCCCCAGCCTTATACCTGTCTCAAATGGGAGGGACCCCCAGCAGCTCTGGGGCTTGCTCACACGCAGACGCCTGCAGGAAGGGTATGCAGAGCCTTCCTCCTTCTGTACTGGCGCAGTTCCTGCTTATTGGAACTTTTAAAAATGCTCTGAGTCAGCCAACCAAAAAGGTACTGGGATTCTCCCACTTGATTGTTTTCACTTCAGGGTGTTACTTTCTAGATTAACATCCTTCACTCTCTAGGGGATAGTTCGGTTGGACAAACCCAGGGTAAGCACCCCTGGTTGGATATCATGAACCCGGAAAGATTCCTGAGACTGCAGAGACAGAGACCCTGGGGGACCCAGCGAGTTGGTATCAGCAGCAGGAGGCATGAGTCCCGGGCAGAGGTGTGGAGCATGTGCTCCCTACAGGGCAATGTCCACCAGCCTGGCCTGGGGGCAGCTGCAGGACCAGGAGGTGACCCAACAAGCAGGCTTAGCCACCCCCAGTCACAAGAGCTTCTGGGGTATGAGGGATGAAACCAGAAAGTCAGGCCTGCAGCAGGGCTCACCCCACCCGGGTACCAAGACATCTTCCTGGGACACCTCATTTATCCTTCCATGCTACAGGTCACAGATCTACAGAAAGGGGATGATCATACTTGTTCTGCTCACCTCACAAGGTTATCAAAGTTTACCAAAAAAATACAAGAGGATTAGACCACACTTAATCATCACACTAACTTGGTCTTCACTGGGGGTGAGTCTGTCCCCAGGAGACATCGAGTATTATCTAGGGACATTTGTGGCTGTCACTGCTGGGGTAGGGGTGCTGCTGGTATCAAGTGAGGAGAGCCCAGAACATCCCATCCCAGAGAATGGCCCAGTGGTAAGTGCTAAGTATATGCGCTATGCAGAAGCAAGGGCTACGCCAGGGCTCCTTTCCATGCCACCTGCACACAAGAGCTAGGTGGGCTCCTCTCCTGGCACAACGCCAGAAGGCTGGGAGTGGTTTCAGCGATGCTGGCTGAACAAACAGCTCCTCCTGACACATGCTCACATAGGGAAGAATTGTCCCATGGATCCCTAAGCCCCTGAAACCCACCAGCCCCAGTTTCCTCTAGACCACTTGTTATCTGCCCTCACCCTTTACCTCCAGCCCAACATGTGACCTGAGACTTGCTCCTTCCCTTCCCAATAGAAGCAAAGAACTGAACTCAAGCCAGTACTCAACATGACAGGTAAACAACTTCCCCAAGTAGCTGGAGATGAAAGAACAAGAGAATACAAGAACTGAAAGGAGGTAAGGCGAAGGACAAGATGAGACCAAAGCAAAAGATAAGTAGAAGGAGCAGAAGCGGGTAGAAATTGACAGCTTCTAAGAATACAATGCAAAGAAACAGGAAACGCATGGGTGGGAGTCAGCTTCACTGCATTCTGGAGGAACTAAGTACAAGTGTGGTCCACAAGGAGCCGAGGTCGGGCTGAAGGGGAATTTTAGTCCCTCTCTTAGGGAAGCACCAGGCAAGGCAGGGGTGGTGGAAACTGAAATCACGTCCCTGCCATCATCATCCCACGACATTGGAGAGTTTGTGAGCAAGACAAGTGCAGAACGGAGGCTGGGTGAGATGCCAATCCAGAACTTCTTGTTGCACTGATTTACTTGTTTAATTTTACACAGGCAGGCACCGGGAACCGAACCCGGGTCTCCAGCACGGCAAGCGAGGACTCTGCCTGCTAAGCCACCGTGGCCCGCCCTGGCTTGCATTTTATTCTGAAGTTCACGGGAGGAAACGAAATCTCACTGCTCAGCACTTTTTATTTCCTTCTCTTCCCAATTCTGCAACAGACTCACAGCCCCAAGTGCCCTGGAGAGAGCATTTCCTGGAAGGACATGCGACGGCAAAAGCCCAGAGAGACACGGGGGAACACATAGCAGCTGGCCCTGTCCTGCAGCCACCCTGGGAGGCACACAGCTGTCGCAGCAGTTCCGGCCCTGCCTTCTCCTGGCTCTGTGGGGCAGACGCCCTCATGCTCACTCTCCACTGCTCTCCCAGCCTCAGAACTTCTCCCAAACTTTCTGAGCCCATGGCTCAAAAAGGGGAAAGAACATTGAGCAAATGCCTACAGGTCTGATTGCAAAACGTCTTGAAAAACTCACTGTTAAAGGTCAGTCAAAGAAGCACCAAATCCACAAAGGTATGGCCTACGTGAGAAAACAGCTTGACTACAGAATGACTTTGAAAGGTTCAGCACTGGCATCCACCTCACCCTGAAGGGGCAGGGATCGCTTCTCATGAAGGGCTGTCTGGCAAGTGCAGACCACCAGATGGCCAAAGGAGACACCTGAGCCTCCTGGCGCCCGAGTGGGCCCTCTAAATCTCCAAGAGTCCCACAGCTCGCTACAAGGGGTGAACATAATCCACTTGTTTAGAAAGTACCAACTGCTAACTAAATGGGGAGGTGGGAGAGAGGCCAGCAGAGAGTTTTCAGTGAAGCTGAAAACACTGACCAGCACATGAAATATAAATGTGAAATTGGGGTGAGGACACCTGGGTGCTGTGCCTGAAGGTAGGCCTTTCGGGGGAAATCTGGCCCTTACTCCTTGTCCAGAAGGGGTCACCCGAGCTCCCACTGCCCTTCAGAAGGGTGGCTGTGTTGACTTCAGGCCTCCCAGACACACACACAGGCAGGAGCATGGAATGTCTCCGAGCTTTCTCAAGAAAAACATAAAGATTCCAGGGAGGCATTCCAGAGACCGCCTCGCCCTTCTCCACCCACAGTCTCTCCTCTGAGATCAGGGAATGTGCAGGAGGAAAGCTGGGGAAGTAGCCAAAGGTCTACAGACACAGTTACTGACTAGGCCCCAAGCAGACGTAAACTAGGCTGGCCAAAGGGCCTGAGGTTGCCTTCAGGCAGGAACAGTGACTTCTGGCACTCACTGGCTATAAAAAGAGCAATTACTAACTCAGGGTAATCTCACACATACCAATTCAAGTTTCTCTGACGTGGATTCCAATTATGGCCTCACTCGGACAGCCTTTGCCAATGTTTGGTCAACATTCCCTACCAAAATAACTTTATGGAAACTACAGCCAACTCTAAAAGGAAATTTCAGATCAGCTTGCACCATCTAAGAATAACTAATTATAGGCTGGGTCTCCGCAGAGCGCGCCAGCCTGTCCTCAGTGGAGGATTAGACCCAGGCAGAATTCCACTTACCTTTTGGTATCATAGTCAATTAAAACATAATTTTCCATAGCGAGCTTGAGATCTGGGATTTCTTCACAGACCCATCTGAAACGGGAACACAGAAACAACAGTGAATATTATTCATTAGTAAAGCTCCAGCTTTTTCTCTCAATTCTCTTAAACACTGTTTACCATCCAATATAAAAACAAAAATCCTCATTACTGGACTCCAAATGTGAAGCCAAGAAGAGAGGCATTACTCCAGAACAAGTGGTATAAAGTCTCAGAACTCAGGAGGTGTTTGAGCTGCTTAGGAGTGACATCCTAAAATTCAATATCAGTCACAGGAGTGAAGTGAACTCACACAGTATATAGCTTGGAATAGCGATTATCTCAAATCAGAACACGTGCAAAGCAATGAATTTACAAGAAACTAAAGACAACTATTAATTGAAGAACTACCCAAGCCTGAGACCAACAACAGAGCTTCTCCAACAAACACACTGCAGCAAGGCAAAAAGATGGAAGGGAACCTTCACATTAAAAGAAATCTGGAAAAATGTCTGAACCAATCGCAGAATACAAACCTTATTGGATCCCAATACAATCCGTCTCGGAAAAAAACGTGTGAAAGAGGGAGCATCACCACAGACCTTACAAATTATAGAAGGAAAATAAGGGATGTGATGAAAAATAGTATGCTGATAAATTCAACAGCTTAGATGAAATTAACAAATTCCTTAAAATACATAAACTGCCAAAACTGACACAAAAAAGAATTAGAACATCTGAACAGCCCAACACCTATTAAAAAGCTTTATTTTCTATACCAATACCTTCCCACAAAGAAACCCCCAGGGCCAGGTGGCTTCCCCAGGGAACTCCACCAAACACACAGGAAGCGCTAACACCGTTTCAAGAGCTCCAGGAGGCCAGAACTGCTCTGATACCAAAACTGCACAAGCCCATTCTGAGAAAGGAAATCCACAGCCCAGTATCCGTCGGGAACACAGGCATAAAAATCCTTACAAGTCCTGTAACAGCAAATCAAGTCCAGCAGTACATCACTACCAAGTGCAGTTTATTCCAGGAACAAGGTATCTAACATTCTAAAATCAACTTCTGTCCTTCACTTCATTAACAGAGTAAAGGAGGAAAACACGGTACGATTGTGTTAGCAGATGTGGAAAAGCAGGTGACAAAAGTCAATACCAAGAAGTAGAATGAAATGTCCTCAACCTGAAGACCCGCACAGGGCCTGTCATTAAACCTGCTCGGCTTTACAAGCTGGCTCTGTAGGCTCTGCAATAGGGGCACAGGAAGGAGAGGAGGGGGCCGCGACTGGAGAGGAAAGACACCACTGGCCCCTGCCACATGGCCACATGTTACCCCGTCACTTCTCTCAACAGCAGCTCTAACCAGTTTCCCAATATTCCACCATACCTTTCCACCCCAAACTCCCCTGCTGCCTCCACATGACCTCCTAGCCACCAGGTATACAATACCCCTATCTCAGGGGGCGGTCTCAGACCCAGGGGACTCTTCCAAACTCAAAGGCACCAGGGCTGGCTGAGTAGTGCCTTCCTTGGAGGCCCGAACTTCAGTTTCACAGGACCCCTCCTCTGGGCTTTGGTACATACAACGCCTTACTCTGCTCACTCAGTCTTAAGCTGCTTCCTGAAGGTGAGGTCTCTATGATACCAGAGAGTTCTCTCTTTACTCTCCAGTTACACAGTTAACTTTCCATCTAGTTAAAAATTCTTTACTATCAACTCTCAGTCCAAATACACCTGTGGTGTCTGTCCAGATATCTGATAGATACAGAAATTTATGAAAAACCTGTATCTTACACCATTCTGTAGATGAAATACTGAGCAATCTTCTGCAAAGACTTGGAGGAGGCAAGGCTGTCACACAGCTCCTTTATGACACTGCATTAGAAGTTCTAGCCAGTGTAATGTGGCAAGAAAAACAGTGTTAAGACCAGAGAAGAAAACATAACACTCTCTTTGTTCACAGACACACGATTCCAAATGAAGAAAATCCTAGGGAACTTACAGAAAAGCTACTAGAAGGTAAATGAATTTAGCAAGGTTGACAGATACAAGATCAACATGCAAAATAAACCCTATTTACATATGTTAGCAACAATGAACTAAAAACAAAAAATGTACCTACTAAAACTATGGACTATAAAAAAAACAAAAATTTTAAATGCTACTTAAAATAACATTAAAAACACAAATACTTTTAAAGAAAGAAAGAAAGATAAAGAGATATGTTCATGGAATAGAAGACTCAATACATTAAAATGTCACTTCTGCCCAAACTGATTTATAACTTCAAAGCAGTTTCAATAAAAAATTTACAGACATTTTTGAAGAAACAGACAAGCCAATTCTAAAATTTATATACAAAGGTAGAGAATCTAAAATAGTCAAAATCTATTTTGGAAAAGAATGAGAATGGTGGAAGAGTTACACTACCTAACTCTTGAGACTTAATATAAATCAGGACAATATGGTGTTGGCGTGTAGAGGAACAAATAGATCAATGACAGGATACAGAGAGCAGAAGTAAGACTAACATTTAAAGAAACGATTTTAGACAAAAGCCTGAAAACGATTAATTCGATGAGGGAAGGCTTCCTCACATGATGCTAGAATAGCAATAACAGGTGGAAGAGAGGAAAGCTTGACCTACCTTATAACACAAACAAAATTAGTTTGTAATTGATCTTAAACGTCAATGCAAAAGCTAAAACCACAAAGCTTCTTGAAGAAAACATAGGGAAATGTCCTTGTGATTCTGGATATGATCCAGAAAGATTTCTACTTGTGAAAAGACACAGTGAAAACCACAATGATATACCATGACACAGGATATAGTATCTGACAAACCACTTACATCCGAACATACAAAGAACTTTCGTAACTTAATAATAGTAAAACACACAACTCATTTATTAAAAATAGCCAAAAGTCAGTCTCCTATAAAAGGAATGGGGCTCCTTGCAGAGAGGGGTGATCCTAAGGCAGGGGCGCAGAGAGAACAAGATGAACCAGAGCCCACTGTGGCCCCAGGAGGAGAGGAAGTGCTCGTGGAGAGGCTGGGCTCGCCTAAGGACAGAGCTCCCAGTTTTAACAAAACAGTGAAGGTCTTAGTGGGTTAAAACCAGGGGACCAGGTGCATGTCCATGCTGGCACAGCACTTCCTTATACAAGAGTTCTGGGTAATGCATGCAGAAAGAATGAGGGACTTTGGAAGCCAGTCACAACCTCATACCAATTCACTGCTACAGAGCCTCAAAGTATCTTCCTGCCCCCAGCCCAAAAATGGATCAGTTACAAAGGGAGTCCTGGTGGGTAGCACCTTAAACAGCTGGACGAGCTGGCACAGCCACAGGGAGACACGCTGGAAGGACACAGACAGCACTTCCATGGATTCCTACCAAATGTACAGCCTCGACATGACCATGAGAACGTGTCAGACAAACCCAGATGGAAAGTCAAGGCCATGAAAGCCAAGAAAAGACTGAAGAATTGGCCTGGACTCAAAGAGCTAAAAAGATGTGGCAACTACATGCCATGTGGAACCCCAGATTTGATCCTGGCGGTGAACAAGGGTCTAAATGGAAAGCGTAGTGAAGCCCAAATAACAACCACAGTACAGTTACAGAATCCCATCACTGTGAGATGTGCAGTTTACCAATTAAACTAGGACTATGCCGGATGCTAACAGCAGGGAAAGCTGGGGTAGTACAGGAACTCTATACTATCTCTACAACTTTTCTCTAAGTCTAAAATCATTTCAACACAAGAAGTTTTGTTTTTTGAAGGCAAAAAATTTGCCAGGGACATCACAAAGGAAGACAGAAGAATGTACAATAAATGTATGAAATGTGTTCAACATCATCAGTCTCAGGGAAATTAAGATTAAAACCCCAACAAGATACCATTTCATGTCCACCAGAACAGCCAACCATTCACACCGTGGAAGCAACAAAAAGGAAGAACTCAACAACACAGATGGATCTCAGTATCTTATGCTGAGTGAAAGAAGCCACGGGAATAAAAAAAAAAGTACATCTTATATGATTACATGTATGTAAAATTCTAGACAATGCAAACTGCCCTGCAGTGACAGAAGGCTGTTCAATGGGTAACCGGGGACAGGAGTGGGGAGAGAGGGATTAGCAAGGGCGAGAGGAAATCTCTGAGGGGTGAGGGAAATGTCTGTTATCTTGATCATTGTGCAGGTGTTTGAATGGATCTGTGCCCTTCTCACATGTGCAGTGTATACCATGACTGCATTTTATGCAGGATACGGGAGAGGGGAGTGGATGGAGTTGGGGTGAGGCAGCAGCAGCCCTGAGCTGGGGACAGCTGGGTGATGATCACAGGTGTTCATTACACTCCTCTGAGCACCTCTGCACAGAGCGGAAAGTCTCCACTATGAAAAGGATACAGAAAAAAACATCATCAGCCACCTTTGCCAGTGAACTGAAATGCTTGGCTGGAGGAAGAAGGAAGAATGTGAGGCCATTTCAAGATGCCCCAAGGACCAGGACCCTGCCAGCCCCGGGAGAGGAGTCAGCCCACCAGGGCATCCAGTCAGAGAACTGAAGACACCCACCAACAGTGCTAAAAGGGCCCGCTCCCACTACTGAGGAAACATCAGCCCACCAACTCGAACTTGTTTCATTGTGGTTGGGCAGCTGTCTGTAAATGACCTGAGCTGGTGGGATTCTCACACACAAACACACACACACACAACTTTGTGGCAGGGACTAAAAAGGGCCAGGCTTCTGTCACAGACCAGTCACACACAGGCAGTTACAGAAGCCCCTGGCCGGCCGCTGTCAGAGCCCCTCCTGGTGGGCAGCAAGGTGGGATTACGAGGGCCCCCTGGCAGCTCCCCTCTAGATCTCCTGTATCCAATGCGGAGGCAGTGCTCTAGAAGCATGGCCTGGCCAGGCCTGGTTCTCTGCTGCTTCTGAGGCCACACTCAACCCTCACTGTGCTTATGCGGCAGGCATGCAGGCAGCTGGCGGGGACACGCCAGGGACATTCGCCACAAAAAGGGTGTCTCCCACCAGCAAGGGACTTCAGCGAAGCTGCACAGACTGCAGTGGCATAGGCAGACCAAGAAGAGGGACAATAAAGAAGGTGAGGAGGGGGGCGGATTCCTGTGAGACTTCTGCCAGCTCAGAACCTCTCTCCCTGTTTTATACGTCATGTAACCGAGGCTCAAAGAAGTGAGCAAACCAGTGGGAAGACCTGCCTCCAAATCTGGACTTCTCAGGTCTTTGCTCTGTCTCCCAACGTCTCTGTGAGATACTGTCAGGCATCCCAAGAAAGCAGGAGGTCATGAGATGAACCACAGAGGAGGTAAAGTACGCCAAACGCGGCTTCAAGGCATCTGTGAAAGAACCCCAACTTCAAATGGGCAGCACATCCCTGCAGTCCACTGCCCCTCTCTTTAAAGGCCTAGTTCTAAGGGTGAGCCAGGGAGCATCAGGCTTGTGAGGTCAGGAGCTGGTCATGGTTCTACAAAGCCCCTGTCCCCCACGGGCCTGGGCACAGCCAGCACAGCCCCAAATGCTGGCAGGCACGAGACTCACCGAATGGTCTCGATGATTTCATGAGCAGCATCGTGGTGTTTGTCCTGAAAAAGAAAAGGAAAGCGTTTGAGGGCTGGTCCAGCCATCCCACCACATGATGGTGGAGCCCAGCCCACCAGGAGAGGGAGATGCTTGCTCCATGCAGCTGGATGCTGGCTGTTCCACTCACATGGCTGACCGGAACAAGCTTAAGCTGGAAACCACATATCTCAGGGGTATTAACAAGCACCTTCTAGGTCTACCACCAAGACAGGGGCCACGGAACATGCACGCACATGTGTGTACAGACATGCCCACCCAGCAGAGTTGAAGATCCATCCCTGGCTGCTCAGCAATTGTGGCACTGGCGAGAGCTGGTCCCAAGCTCCATCCTCCACAGCTGGGGGGAGGACTAGAATGGTGTCCTCCCCACCCCTGACCCATCCTCCTCCCAGCCCTGAAGGCTCCCCTGGCCTGCCCCCCACCCCACGAGCAGGCAGGCATCCAAGTGCTTCCAGAGTTCCGTCCGAGAGTCTTCTCCCGGAACCTCCCAAGGCTGGTAGTCCCAACCCTGGGTGTGACTCCTGCATCTGCACATGCTAACAAATCCGGACTCTGGACAGGGCCTCCATTTCTCACAGTGAGGTGAAGAATACAGGGAGACAACGGTGGGATCACGCCACAGACAGGCCTAAATATCAGGCTCCCTCCCTGATACACAACCACCTGGCCCTCCTCCCCAATATGGACCACCACCCAGGTGCCCTTCCCAACACGGACCATCACCCAGCCCCACTCCCTGACATAGACTGCTGACCCGCTCCACTGCTTCTGGTCCCTGCCCCCGCCTTGCCTTGGCTCCTAAAACCCAGACCTCTTTCGTGACTATGCTAGCTTCCAAGGCCAATAACTAATTCCAATCCATCATTCGCTCAGCAAGCCTCTCTGACCAAACCACCTATTAGTTAAAAATAAAGAAACCATGCTTACCAGGACACACATAAGCATTTATAAAATCACACACATGTACAGTTACACTAACTTATAAAATCTGCAAAATAACTGAGGGTAAGAGAAAGGACGAACAGGAAGCCTGCGTTTTATCCACTGTGTGCACGCTGCAGTGTGGGGCTCAGCCTGGATACCACAGCCCAGCCCCAACTGCTTATGGCAGTGCACGGCCTTGAAATAAAAGCCACGTCTGCCCAACCCGAGAAGCACTCTGCTCCTACCAGCCCTTGCCCACACAGAAATAAATCCCGGGGCCTCCAGGGGCTGGGACCCTAAACCAACAGGATTAGGTATCTCCTCACCCCAGCCACCCCTCCAGGCATCTGGGGCCTCTGAGAACAGGCGTCCACAGCTCTACCCCACCAGCCTGGCCAACCTACCGAGGCCCAAGGCTCGAGTTCCCACCACAGCACCCTGGGGAGCGCTGGCCACAGGACCTTGGGCAGGGGTCCAGAGCCAGGGCTGACGCCTCCCCTCCAGGCTGCTCACAGGGGCTGCTCTGGTGGCTCTCCCCATGGGCTCCATCCTAAAGAGCCAGCACAGGCAGCTGTTGTAGCATGCATTCTGAAGTCTCAGTAGCCAGTGAGCACATGACTTCATGACAGCCAGGACCAGGACACAGGAAGAAACCCAGGTCACACCAGTGTGGACAACTTGCCCAAACTCATGGGTGTGAGTAGCACGTGGACTGAGTTTTGAAGGGACGCTCCCTGGCCGCATGACCCAGCCCCTGAGGGCCCTCCCGGCCGCCTGCAACGCCACTCCCTGAGTGGGCCCTGGCACATGGCCAGTGCCATGCTTTCAGGGCCTTTGGAGAAGGCTCTGTCACGGGGCAGGTATGGAGCCCCCAGAACCTCATGCTACACACCCACCAATGCCTGCTCCTGGGACACTGACAGCACCAATGGGCCCAGCCAACCGATTTCCCCGGCATTTGAGGGCAAAGGTGAGATGCCTGACAGAATCTTAGAACAGTGCCAGCTCATTCCAGCACCCGACGATAAGAGTCAGAGCAGCTCTGTAAACTGAGCCCTAAGCCTGACTTGTTTCTAGTAGCTCTTCAGAGACGTCAGTCACACAGCACTAAAGTCACCCACGTAAAGTGTGCAATCAGCGATTTTGGGTGCATTCAGAGTTGTGCAACCATCACCACCATCTAATTCCACAACAGTTATCACCTCAAAAAGAAACCCCACTCCCCTCAGCAGGTATCCCCCATGTCCCCACCTCCCAGCTCCCCCTGCCCCTCCCAGCCCCAGGCAACCAGATCTACTTCCAGTCTCTGGGGATTTGCCTTTTCTGGACATGCTGTATGAATGGATCACACAATATGTGGTCTTTTGTGCCAAGCCTTTTTTTGTTGTTGGCAAAGGAAACTGAAACCTTCCCGCATTCCTAATAGTTTACAATTTACTAGGGATCAGCTACAAATATTGATCCCCACCTCACCCACTTATACAAGCAGGGCAGGGGGCCCAGACAGGGGCTAACTCCCCTAAGCCAGTGGTTCCCAAGAGGGTTCCCCGGCCAAGTATCAGCACCGCCAGGGACTCGTCAGATGTGCGTGCTCCAGGCCCTCCCGCAGACCCACGAACACTGGCACAGTGCACAGCTGGGCATCAGGCCAAGTGTGCTGGTAACTCTAACACACAGCTCACATGTGGGGGCCGCAGATGGGCACAAGCAGCCTCAACACCAGGTGGGAAATATCAGGAGACCAACAGGAGGGCATGGCTATTTTGAGTGAAGGAGAAAGCTTCTGTCAGTTTTCAAATGGTCTCATACAAAAAACAGAAACTGGCAAAAAGAGTAGGGAGGTGCATATGGCGAGGACAAAGATCCAAGGTCCTCACTAATCAGACCCTTGGCATGAAGTAGAGCCATGTAAGCAACAGGGTGGGGCTTACCACAGCAGAGGGGCAAAGTCTGCAGAGACCCTTCTACCCCACCTGATAGGGGAGGCGTGGGCTGTCCCGGGACTGCTGTACCTTGTCTGACAGGGGTAAGCAGAGGCATAACTGGTGCCCCGCAGGGGTGCTTGGGTAAGCCAATGCCTTTCTTCTGGGTGATCAGGGGCTGCTGAGCCCCACCTACAGAGAGGGAGGGCAGCCACGGCAAATAAGAACTTATCTCACTGTCCTCTTCACCTTCTGGTGGCTCTTTAAAGGCTTCAAACAGGATTAAAACGTGGATGAGCAAAAGCTTCCTCTCATCTGAGCTCCTAGAAACCTCAATCACTGCCACAGTGTTCCCACTAATTTCCTGGGGTGTTACCCTGTCATTTCAGCAACTACACACTAAAAAACAGGACAGAGTTGTATGGCAACCATAAGATTTGTGGATCGGCCCCCGCTGCTCCACGCCCACTCTCCAAATAATCACATGTAACCCCGCGGGAGAAGAGTGGATGAAGTGGACTTCATCAAAATTAAAAACATTTATACTTCAAAAGACCCCATCAAGAAACTGTAAAGAGAACCCATAGAATGGGAGAGGATATGTGCAGATAATATATCTGATCAGGGACACACAGCTAGAATATATAAAGAAAACTTAAAATTCTCTAATGAAAAGACAAATAACCCAGTGGGCAAAAGATGTGAACAGACATTTCTCCAAAGAAGAGCTACAAATGACCAACAAGCACCTGAGAAGTCACGCAACATCATTAGCCATCAGGGAAATATAATCAAACCACAATGAGATGTGACTTCACACTCACCAGTAAACTAGAATCAAAAAGATGGTCGTACAGAGTGATGTGAACAGTGAATAAAAAAAGTATTTGCAAAGTCCCCTTGGGGGAATGGCGAGAAAGGGGGAAAGTTCAACTTCCCCAAGTGGAGAATTCCTGATATTCTCACAAGCAGTGGGGACAACCAAGACAATAGGCTGAGCCCCCAATCTTGGGGTTTGTTCATACACTTAACCCCGCAAAGGACAGGCTAAGCCTACTTAAAATTAGGTCTACGAGTTACCTGCAAGAGAGCCTCTTTTGGTGCTCAGATGTGGCCTCTCTCTCTCAGCCAAGATGACAAGCAAACTAACTGCCCTCCCCCTCTCTACATGGGACATGATTCCCAGGGGTGTGGACCTTCCTGGCCACATGAGACAGAAATCCTAGAATGAGCTGGGACTCAGCATCAAGGGACTGATAAAACCTTCTTGACCAAAATGGGGAAGAGAGAAATGAGACAAAATAAAATGTCAATGGCTGAGAGATTCCAGAGTCAAGAGGTTATCCTGGAGGTTATTCTTACACATTATATAGCTATCATCTTTTTACTTAAGGTGTAATGGAGAGGCTGGAGGGAACTGCCTGAAAATGTAGAACTGTGTTCCAGTAGCCACGTTTCTTTAAGAATATTGTATAATGATACAGCTTTCGCAATGTGACTGTGTGATTGCAAAAACCTCGTGTTTGATGCTCCTTTTGTCTACTTTATGGCAGACAAATAAAACATATGGATTAAAAATAAAAAAATACAGGGGGAACAAATGTTAAAATAAACTTAGTAGATTGAAAAAAAAAAAAAGATGGGCATAAGCATTGGCGATCACGGGGAGAAACTGAAACTCTGACACACTGCTGGTGGGAATATAAAACGCAGTGGCCACTTTGGAAAACAGTCAGGTGGTTCCTCAGATGATGAGACAGAGGTCCAGATGGCCCAGCAGCTCCACTCTAGGGGTCTACCTGGGATAAATGAAAACATATATCCACACAGAAACATGTACACAAACCTTCACTTGCGGTATTATTCCTAACTGCCAAAAATGGGGAAACCACTCCAACGTCCATCAACCTATAAATGGAGAAATAAATACACAAGTACCATCTGGTAATAAAAAGGAAGAAGGTTCTGATTAGGCGGCAACACAGGTGAGCCTTGAGAATGTGATGCTTAGTAAAGGAAGCTGGACACAAAGGCCTTGGATGGCCGATTCCATCGCGTTGAAATGTCCAAAACAAGCAAATCACTATGTTGAGCAAAAGCAAAACACTTAGACTATGTAGACAGTGTGCTAGATGAAGCACCTCTCAGTGAAGCTGTCAACAACCATGAGGAAACCCCGCAGGAAGGAACACCACCTACCCAACCTTGGGACAGAAGCCCTGAGGCTACCAGAAAGCCCAGGACTGATCCTCCCTGCTGTCCATCAAAGCTTTCCAAGACCTAAATATGCAGGCATGCACTTGGCTCCTGGACCCACTAACTAGGCAAAAGGAGAGAGGCTGCTATCTGGTGTTCCAAGATCTATGGAAAGGACAGGTAGACCTACCTGCAGGGATGCAAGGGGAAAGTCCCAGTGAGGTGAGTGGCGCGTGGACTGGGCCTGCCCCGACAGCCAGGCGTGGCAGCCTCTCAGAAGCAATTCCTCCAGGCCCCGCTGGTACAGTCCCACTGACAGCTTCACTGTAACCCCAGGAGGCCCTGAGTAGGACCCCAGCCATGCCGCTCCCCAATTCTCTACCCTCAGAGACTATGAGATACTAAGCATTTGCTCTTTTGAAGCAGCTAAATGTGAGGCTCACTTGTTACACAGCACAGATCACTAGCACAGATTCCGTGTTAGGGCCAGTAAACCCCAGCAGGAGCACTGCTTGCGCGGATGGATTCTACAGTAGGAAGACATGGGAGCAACGTAACACAAGACTTGTGTCAAGAGCTTCGGGTTCAAGTTATCATCGCGAGATCACAAAAGACATACAACCAGGTAAACCTGCTCCCACAGGTATGTGGTCAGCAGAAGTTGAGACCCACGCAGCATGCACTGTGTGAGCGTCTGACCTGCTCCCTCCTCAGTCAGACTCCCCTCGCCATTTCACAAAGGCTAAAAAGCCCTGGAAGGACTGGAGGCCTTGCACCAGTGCACACAGCCTGCCTCATTCCACTGCTCCTGCCAGATTACTCTGAGCCCAATCCCCAGACACAGAAGGGCAAAGGTGCCTGGCATTTGGTTTCACCTCTGATGAGATGAAAATGAGTTTTCCCAAGCTTTTTTTTCACACGGGCAGGCACTGGGAATCGAACCTAGGTCTCTGGCATGGCAGGCGAGAACCCTACCTCTGCCTGCTGAGCCACCACGGCCTGCTATTCCAAGTTTTAACAGCAGGAAAAGAGGAAAAAAGTTTGTAGGTGCCACTCCTAAGATTTCAACCTGACCCCACTGGAACTGGCCCACTCCCCCAAGGTTCAGAGGTGGGGAATTTCAGGTGCCCCAAGGGCCCAACGCTCCTTCAGAGAATCCAGGACTGCCTGGCGCAGACCTCTTCTGACCAGTCCACAGGCCTTCAGGGGAGACACAAAGAGGAAGCTCTCCACTCAAGGGCTCATTCAGAGCAGCCCTGAGGAGCTCTAGGATATACTGGCCCCTACCCTGCACGAAGTAACAGCTGCCCACTCCCTACCCCCCAGGAACCCTAAGTTATACCAGTCCCCACCTTATCATGCAGTGAGAGCCCCAGGCTAAGGGGACTGCAGTGCAGGTGCCCCTTCCAAGCTGGAGGCACTCAACGCACCAGGATCACAACAGCAGCCCTCGTCTTTCTCCACAAACAAAACAAGAGCAGATTTTACTGACGGACCAGGACTTAGGAAAGAGGGAGAAAGCGTCCCCAGAAGACTGACAGTACCTTTGAAACAGCAGAGCCCCAAGTTCCCCAAGCCCCATGCAAAGATCCAGGGTGCCAGGTACCTGTGTTCGACCTCCAAGTACCCCGAATCTGGAAGGATCCCCGGAAGGAGGGGCAAGGTCCTGTGCTTTGCACCCAGGCGGCCATGTGTGCAGGGCCAGTGGCCTGACCCACAGACGAGAGTCTGTTTCCCAGAAGAAATGCAGCAACGCTGGGACGGCCCTGTGGGGACCCAGAGCACTATGGTGTACCTTTCCCAAAGAACTCGGACAGGAGGCAGAAAGACCATTCTGAGAGCTGAACTTTAAAGGGCTCTCTGGACTTCTCTGGAGGTTTTAAAGAGACGTTAACATCCAAGTGATACACAAAAGGAGGGGCTTACAAGGAAAGGAAGGCTGCAGCGTGTCTATGCCTGTCATCTGGGCATGATGATAGAGGACAGGGTGACACCTCCAGAGCACCTACCAAAGCCTCAGGGCTGCCCCTCTCCAAGCCAAATGGGGGCCACACCTATCAGAGGCCCACACACCCTGACCGCCTGCTATGGGGGCAAAAATATCTAAAGTCACTAGAAACGGAATACCTGATTTTCTAAACTAAGTCCCTTCCCCATCTTCCAACTCAAAACTCACCAAGCATCCGTCCCTCTGCCAACCCCAGACCCCACCCCCTGGAGCCACCCTATGCAGTCCTGCCCTGCTCCTGCTTCCAGTCAAAGGAACAGGGCAAAGGTGAGGGGTGCCACCTCTGCGGTTAGGATATGAAAGAAGGTGGTTTCCATTCTGTCCCGCACTGCCTCCCCACTCTCTCTGACTTTTCTCCCTTGCTAGTTTTGATGAAGCCAGCTGTTATTAGTTAAGGAAACAGAACCAACAGGATATATATAGTATAAATATTAAAGAGATTCACTACAGGAATGGGCTCACATGACCACAAGGATGGGCAAGATTGAATTCCATAGGGCAGGCCGCTGGGAACTCTGATGAATGTTTCAATGAATTCCCCTAGAGAAGGTGGATGGCTAAAGCAGAGACAGAAATTCTTTCCCTGACTGCTGAAATGCTCAGTTCTCCCTTTAAGGCCCTGGAGTGACTGCATAAGACTCCTCTCCTTGCTGAAGGCCAGCTCCCTGGTTGATTGTAGATGCAATCAATTTACTGATGATTTAAATCCACAAAATACCTTCACAGTAACCAACAGGCCAGTGCAGGCTTGACCAAACAACTGGACACTGTGACCCAGCCAAGCTCACATGTGAACTTAACTATCACACGAACTGCCCTATGGGGAGGCCCGCATGGCAGGGCACTGAGGATAGCGCCCCCTACCAACAGCCAGCGAGGAACTAGATTCCTGCCAACCCAGCTTCCTGAGAGCCACTGACTAGAGCACACAGAACACAGACGCCTGTCACACAGAAGCATACCGCCAGCTGGAAGGCCTTGAGAGAAATCCCACGTGAGCAGGGCAGAAAGGGTTGGAGAGCCCTGAGCCCTACTTCTGCTCACCAGCACTCTAAACAGGACCACATGGTCATGGCAGCTCCCGACTCATCACCAAATGCTCCAGGAGAGGGAGGATGAGGCAGCCCAGATGAGAAGACCTGAGAGCCAGAGGGGCCAGTGTGCAGGAGGGAAGGACTTGCCCAGAGCAGGACAGCACTGCCCCCTACCTCAGGCCAGTGCCCAGCCCCCGAGAACCCCTGCCAGCAAGACACGCAGCCGGACTTGAGGTCAGACCTGGAAAAAGACTTTCAGGAAATTTGTCAGCTTCTGGGGAAGCAGAACAGAGAAACAACCTACACACAGCTGACAGCTTCCCGGCCAAACCTGCCCCTAGCACAGCCCAGGAACCAACACAAATGGCTGAAAACCTTTCCTCTCCCACCCACCACAGAACATGAAACCAACAAGGTCACTCCCAGGGAGCCAGTGTTGGGTCCCAAATTTCAGTTTCCAGGCGAGGTACTACGAGAACAAGACACGCACCCTGGGGCAGGGCAGCAGAGATACCAAGTCATCACACCCATGTTTTGCCCACTGTTTTTCAACAAAATTTAGCCCCATTACCCTGTGGCTTACAGGCTCCCTCTGCCCATGCCCCACCCGGAACCCCTGCCTCCCATGCTGCCACCAAGGGGGCATCAAGGGTTTCTCCAACATGCCATATTTCTACCTTGGGTCTCTGCACTGCCCCCTGCCACTGTATTTGGGTGGTTTTTTGGTTGCCTGCTCCTCCAGCTCCACAAGAGGACTGGGTCTGCTTGGCCCCCTTGTAAACCCTAGGTCTAGAACAAGCATCTGTTGGAGGAAGGAACAGACAGTGAGTCCTTTAGTGCCCAGCAGCAAGGAGCACACCAAGCACCCTCATCCTGGTATCTAAGGGACCAGGCAGTCTGGAAACAGCAGTGGGGACTACCTGGCAATGCCAACATACCAAACATCAGAGAGTTCTCTCTTCAGACTGTATATTTAACCACAATTAAAAATACATTGGTCCAGATAAGTCCTGAAACCTAGCCCAGTCTCTCCAGAACATCAGACAGCTCCATCTTCCTATTTCATATTAGTGACAGACCCTTCCAACATCAAAAATTTAGAACTGCCATAGCCTAAACAACCCCAATGACAGGTATGGAAAGATCAAAGGTGATGGCAGAATTATACATAGACGATAGGACTTAACAAATGAATATGAATGCTGAATCATTAAATTGGTATCTTTTAGTCTCCGGTATTTTACAGCAGCTAGAACTTAAAACCTAAAATTGTGAAATGGTAACCCACGTCAAAGTCTGAAATATATTAGTGCTACAACTAATGCAGTGCTGTGCTTGGAAATTTACAACTTTTTTGTATATATGTTATTGCTCACAAAAACAGAAGGAAAAAAATTCAATTGTGATGATAAAAAAGTATTTAAACCTTCTAGCCTCCTATATTCTGGAGCAGCTAGAAGGAAAAATGTGAGAGGACTGAATGGTAGCCCAGATCCAAACAGGATCTGTCCTGTAATCACTTTTTGAAGAGTGCTTTGAAAATTATTGCTTTTTTATTTCTTTGCTTTGTATACATGTCGTACTATACAATAAAAAAGTTAAAAAATTAATTAATAATAATAATAAAAGGAACTAAGTCTCCTCAGAGAAATGGCTGAAACCAACACAAGATGAATCTGGATCCGCTTATAGGGCCAAAAAGCAAGAAAATGCTCAAAGGACAGGGCGTGTGCCAAGGCCCCAAGGACTAACCCGAGAACAATTCCAGCAACAAAGTAGCAACAGTACTGAATTACAACCCAAAAATAAAATAAACATCTATGAGTCCTTACTGACCTCAAAAATTAATTGAATAAATAAATAGATGGGGGCAGGGGCAGCTCTGCCCACAAAAGCACCCAACCCAGCAACGGACAAGGGAGGTGGGAAACAGAACAAAAATGCCTTTAGGCCCACACCACAGAAGAGAGCAATGGGCGCTAAAATTACTGGGCAGAAGTTGGGGGCCCAAGATCGCGGTACCACCTTGGTTGGGGTCTCTCCCAAGATAAGGAAACACATTCACCTGACGCTGAAGCTGCAGCTCTGCCTTCACCAGTGGTCAACATGGGAGACAAAGCCCCAGTGAGGGGACCTGGCTCTCTGCCTGTAAAATCCCCTCAAATGACCACCCTCAGTTCATCAGAGGGGCGCAAGGGAGCCCCAAGTGGGCGGTCATCCTGAACACCTGGCCAGGTCCCTTCCAAAGGTGTTGTTTTAGTTTGTAAAAGCTACCAGAACGAACTATATCGGAAATGGAATGGCTTTTAAAAAGGGGGATTCATTATGTTGTAAGTTTACAGTTCTAAGGCTGTGAAAACACCCAAACTAAGGCATCCAGAGACAGATGCTTTGATTCAAGAAAGGCTGATGAGTCTAGAATACCTCTGTCAGCTAGAAAGGCACATGGTGATATCTGCTGGGGTCTCTGGCTACTCAAGTCTTTCCCAGGGGCATTTTCTTTCTTCATCTCCAAAGTTCTCTGGCTTGTGGACTCCGTTAGCTCTGGTGGCTCTGTTAGCACTGTGGTCTCTGCCCTGAAATTTGTGTTGGCTCTGTCCTTTCTGACTTTCTCCAAAATGTTTAAATTCAACTTCCCCATGTGGAGAATTCCTGATATTCTCACAAGCACTGGGGACAACCAAAGCAATTGTCTGAGCCCTCAATCTTGGGGTTTGTTCATATGAAACTTATCACCACAAAGGACAGGCTAAGCCTACTTAAAATTAGGCCTAACCCTCCCCGTCTACATGGGACATGACTCCCAGAGGTGTGGCCCTTTCTGGTAACATGGGACAGAAATCCTAGAATGAGCTGGGACTCAGCATCAAGGGATTGAGAAAACCTTCTTGACCAAAAGGGAGAAGAGAGAAATGAGACAAAATAAACTGTCAGTGGCTGAGAGATTTCAAACAGAGTCAAGAGGTTATCCTGGAGGTTATTCTTACGCATTATATAGATATCATCTTTTTAGTTAAGGTGTAATGGAGAAGCTGGAGGGAACTGCCTGAAAATGTAGAACTGTGTTCCAGTAGCCACATTTCTCAAGAAGACTGTATAATGATACAGCTTCTGCAATGTGACCATGTGATTGTGAAAACCCTGTGTCTGATGCTCCTTTTATTTACCTTATGGCAAAAGAGTAAAACACATGGATTAAAAATTAAAAAATACAGGGCGGGCCACGGTGGCTCAGCAGGCAGAGTTCTCACCTGCCATGCCAGAGGACCTGGGTTCAATTACCAGTGCCTGCCCATGTAAAAAAGAAAGAAAGAAAGAAAGAAAAAAATATAGGGGGAACAAATGTTAAAATAAATTTAGTGTTAGATTGAAATGCTAGTGAGGTATCATATGAATGAAGTTTTTTCTGTTTTCTTTTTATTTCTTTTTCTGAATTGATGCAAATGTTCTAAGAAATGATCACGATGATGAATATACAACTATGTGATGATATTGTGAGTTACTGATTATACACCAAGAATGGAATGATCATATGGTAAGAATGTTTGTGTTCGTATGTTGTTATGTTGAACAAGAAAACAAATATATTAGGCCTAAGAGTCACTCCTAGAGAACCTCTTTTGTTGCTCAGATGTCACCTCTCTCTCTCAGCCAACACAGCAAGCAAAATTACTGCCCTTCCTTGCCCTACCCCTTTCTACGTGGGACAAGACTCCCAGGAGTGTAAACCTTCCTGGGCAACGTGGGACAGAAATCCTAGAATGAGCTAAGACTCAGCATCAAGGGATTGCAAAAACCTTCTTGACCAAAAGGGGTAAGAAAGAATTAAGACAAATAAAGTATGAATGGCTGAGAGATTCCAAACAGAGTCAAGAGGTTATCCTGGAGGTTATTCTTACGCATTATATAGATATCACCTTTTTAGTTAAGGTGTAATGGAGAGGCTGGAGGGAACTGCCTGAAAATGTGGAGCTGTGTTGTAGTAGCCATGTTTCTTAAAGATGATTGTATAATGATACACATGCAACGTGACTGTGTGTGCTGGTTTGAAAGGACGTATGGACCCAAGAAAAGCGATGTTTTAATCTAAATCCCATTTCATAAAGGCAGAATAATCCCTATTCAATACTGTATGTGTGAAACTGTAATCAGCTCATTTCCCTGGAGATGCAATTTAATCAAGAGTGGTTGTTAAATTAGATTAGGTGACAACATGTCTCCACCCATTTGGGTGGGTCTTGATAAGTTTCTGGAGTCCTATAAAAGAGGAAACATTTTGGAGAATGAAGGAGATTTGGAGAGAGTAGAGAATACTGCAGCACCACAAAGCCGAGAGTCCACAAGCCAGCGACCTTTGGAAATGAAGAAGGAAAACGCCTCCTGGGGAGCTTCATGAAACTGGAAGCCAGGAGAGAAAGCTAGCAGTTGAAACGCTGTTCGCCATGTACCCTTCTAGATGAGAGAGGAACCCTGATCGTGTTCACCATGTGCCTTCTCACTTGAGAGAGAAACCCTGAACTTCATCAGCCTTCTTGAACCATGGTATCTTTCCCTGGACGCCTTAGATTGGACATATCTATAGACTTGTTTTAATTGGGACATTTTCTCGGCCTTAGAACTGTAAATTAGAAACTTATTAAATTCCCCTTTTAAAAAGCCATTCTATTTCTGGTACATTGCATTCTGGCAGCTAGCAAACCAGAACACTGTGTGATTGTGAAAATCTTGTGTCTGATGCTCCTTTTATCTACCGTATGGACAGATGAATAAAACATATGGACTAAAAATAAAGAAATAATGGGGGAAACAAATGTTCAAATAAATTTAGTAGATTGAAATGCTAGTGATCAATGAAAGGGAGGGGTAAGGGCTATGGTATGTATGAAGTTTTTTCTGTTTTCTTTTTATTTCTTTTTCTGAATTGATGCAAATGTTCTAAGAAATGACCATGATGATGAATATACAACTATGTGATGATATTGTGAGTTACTGATCATATACCAAGAATGGAATGATCATACGGTAAGAATGTTTTTGTTTGTATGTTGTTATATTTTAAAAAATTAAAAATTTTTAAAAAATTAAAAAAGAAAGAGAAAAACAATGAGATGTTAAACAGATTTATGCACAAGGGTATTTATCCCAGTGTTATTTGTAATGAAAAAAATGGAAGCCATGTAGCAGTGCAACAATGGGGGAACTGGCTAAATTATGAAATACAGTAGCATAATGTACATTAAAATAGTATGAAACCATTCATGATATATAGTAAGTGAAAGAAGCAGATATGAAACAGTCTATACAGTATGAGAATGTAAAAATAAGGAAATGTATGTATATGAAAATTTACAAAAAGTGAGATTATGAGAGCTGCAAATTTTTTCTTTGTGCTTTTCTATTTTTCTCAGTTTTTTTATAATAAACATATATTTCTTTTGTAAAAAACAAAACAAAATCCCACTGCAGGGCAGGCCACTGTGGCTCAGCAGGCAGAGTTCTCATCTGCCATGCCGGAGACCTGGGTTCGATTCCCGATGCCTGCCGATTCCAAAAAAACACAAAAACCAAAAAACCCACTGCAGTGTGGAATTGTAACCCATACCAAACTCTGAAATCTGTTTTACAACTAATTGTCGTGGTGTGCTTTGACACCGCTTTTTTGTATATATGCTATTTTTCACAATTAAAAAAAAAGAGTAAACAAACAAACAAAACCACTGTAGGCTCTGCGTCGCATGAGCACAGGCTGGCTCCTCATGTTTTACCCTCTCAAGACCTTCCCACTCACAAGAAGGAAACGCTTCCTTTCTCCTTGACAGGGAAGCTACAAAGACTAGCAGACTTAAAAGTCTAATGGCCATCACATCAGCACTTCTACGAGTGTTACAGTCCCTTACCCCCAGCTCAAACTGCTCACTGCTCAACCCTGAGGAACAGGGGGAATGTACAGCAGGAACACTGGCAACATGCCACAGCCTAAATCCATGTAAATACCTCGAATGGAATGTGGTCTCCTCACTGCTTTAACCATAACCTGAAATTTCATCCAGAAGTTTCCCTTTCACGGATATTTCGAAGGGACCCTGAAGTAAACCAGACTTTTTGGTCTTGATCACATTAAACTAAGGAACGCAAATCAGTCTGAGTCCACTGTTAGCTTTTCTTCTAAAAGCAAAAGTAAATTACTTCATGGCTTACTTTAATATGCTCAATTCATGTATTTATAAGGACAGCACCTTTACCAATTCAAAATTAGCAGGAATCCAAAAGGTGAGGAATGTGTACAGAAAAAGAGGGAAAAAAACGACTACGAAATGTCTGGGGCAGAGGTGTTAACTCATTCCACAGGCATTTAGAAACTGTTTCCACTGAGGAACAGCTGAGAGCCACAGCTCCCAAGCAGCAAGAGGTAACAGCACATGGTGGGCAAAAGCTGAGCTTGAGGCTCCCTCCCAACACCTACTTGCTCTTCAACTCACCCCAAACACTCTCATCCTTCTCTGGAGGTTATGACCCTAACTGAGTCACAGCCATCTTTCCAGATGTGAAATCCAGGGTGAAGGGGCTGGGGGCTGGCCCGAGCCAGCCTCACGAGTCACACTTTCATCTCAGACACTGCTGCAGAAGGAGGTAAAGCTGACCTCCCGAGGAGATGGCAGAGCCACCCCAACCAGCAGACCCCAAGGTGCCATGGGAGATGACACCTACCAGATTCAGAACCCCAGGCCCTGTCCCAGCTCCACCCACTTCAGCCATGGGGGCTCCAAGATGCTGTACAGACCCCCCAGTATACAGCAGCACTCAACTCGCAGAAGAGGGGCCCCTAGTTTGGAGTGCTCAGTGTCCCTGCCGCCCCTCCAGGCAGCGTGTTCTAACCGCTGACCATCACCTGTGGGACTGAGGCCTGAGACGGGCACTCAGGGGGCAGCACAGCATCACATGGGATGAGCCCTGGACCAAAAAGTTAGCCAGGAGCGCTGGAGCCAAGGTCTGCGGGGTGCCACATGGGCACATATAGATGGAGAAGCCCTGCTGAAGAATTCCAGAGAGGGACATTTAAACCAGGACTCATGGATGCGGGATGTGGGATGGGGGGTGGTGTGCCCAGTACAAGGGAAATTAATGAAGCTGAAAGACCCTGGCTGCGCAGGGTAGCTACATAGGGGAGTGGGGAGTTTCAAGATCAGCCTGGAGAGACAGACAGCATCAGACACTGCAGTCTCTATAAAGCATGGCAAGAATCTGGGGTCCACCTCGAGGCAAAGAGCAGCTCCTGACAGGAGGTCAGCTGGTCCAGGCTGTGATCAGTCTGCATCTCACGAACATCCCTCTGGCAGCTGAGTGAAAAATTAAAGGTAAGAGGACAAGAGCAGGGAGACTTGGGGGGAGGCTGCTATAGAGGGCTGGGTGAAAGGTGGTGGTGGACCCAAATGTCCATCAGTGGATGAGTGGATAAGGAAGATGAGCATATTCCCATGACAGAATATTACTCAGCCATAAGAAGGAATGAAGTTCCGATACACATGACAACATGAATGGACCTTGAGGAAACCACGTTGAGTTTCAAGTAAAAGAAACCAGATACGAAAGGACAGATATTATTTCACCTCACTTACATGAAATACCTAAAACAAACAAATTTCGAGACAGAAAGTAGCAGGGGCTGGGGGGGGGGGGGGTGGAGGGCAATGGGGAATTAAGGCTTACCGGGTGCAGAATTTCTTTTTGGACAGATGGAAAGTTTTGGTACTGGATGGTGGGGATTGGAGCACAATAGTGTGAATGTGATTAATGCCACCAAAAGGGATTAAAGCGGAAAATGTTATGTTTGTTATGTGTCGCCATAATAAAAGTTAAAAAAAAAAATAGTGGTGGCGCAAATAGAGGCACAAGAGGAGGGAAGGGCGGCAGATGGAGCCCAGCAACATTGGCTATAGAATTCGTGGGTTCCCAGACAAAATGAAAACATGGGGGCCCTTGTTCAAAAACTCTTGGAAGTTTCAAGAGGGTGACTTCAGGGCACTGATTCAAGTGCGGGCCCTTGGGTGTGGAGGCTCGAGGGCCGATAGACCAGAAGTTGGAACCCAACTATGCTGCTCCCAGAAAGGGGGCCCTGGATAAGTCACTCACCCGCCCTCCTCAGGAAAGCCGACCCCCGCCCTGGGCGTCCGGCCCTTTTCCCCAGCGTTTGCTCAGCCAGGCCTTCCAGGCACTGTGAACCTACCCACCTACAGGGGAACACCTTCGGGATGTGGCAAAGCCGTGTGAGGCCTGCGGAGACAATCCCTATGTCCAGGCACCAGCAGACTTTGTGGACACCCGGGGACCCCGTCTTTGGCAGGGGACGGTGCAGGGAGAGAAGGGAGAAGCATGGCAGGACCACCTGCCAAGGTCTTGCTTCTTACGTTAGAGGCACAGGGACGGTAACTGAAGGTAAGGCCAGGTGCCCTGCCCAGCTAGAGGAGCTGCTTTCTAGACCCCATCCCAGGGGCCATACCATGGGGGTGCTGGAAATGGAGTCACTCAGAGGAAGTAAAGTCAGCTCACTTAGTCATCGCTTTTTTTTGTTTGTTTGTTTTGTTTTGTTTTTTACTTTTTTTACATGGGCAGGCACCAGGAATCGAACCCGGGTGTCCGACATGGCAGGCAAGAACTCTGCCACTGAGCCACGGCTGCCCGCCCAGTCATCGATTTTTAATCTCACTAGTTCTAAGCATTTCTCTTACACAGCCCCCCAAATTATGTCATGCTGTGAAGGGAACAGAAAGGCGGTAGATGCTACTGATGCAAACCCTTTCCCCTAAGCAGGGAGCTGAGTCAATTACTCAAAAGGGCTTTTCCATCACTCTTACATGTGATTCACTCTGGCTCGCAGGGAATGTTTTCTGCTCCAATAAAATGTAACTGGAAGAAAACCAGCCAGGTCCTGAGTCATCGGCATGGGGCAGCCAAGGACGGGGTGGCCACTCCTGCTCACGCCAACGCTGACCTGGGCAGGCTTCACAACAGAGGCTGGGTGCAGAACAAAACCGCATCTAAAAATACTCTGCACACCATGCTGAGCTCCCACGGCCCGGCCTGGAGTCCCAGATAGCAGGAGCTGTGCAGAAGGAATCCCACCCCCCCAAATCCAGTGCTGTGGGGCCCTTCAGGCAAAACCGGTAATCTGACCTCTAGAAAATAACCACCCAAAGGTACTCCAATGCAAGAATAAACATCCCGATTCCTTAGGATTGCTATGAGAAATGGGGGGTGGAGGGTGGGGAGCAGGGAGAGGAGCAGCAGAGAAAATCGGAGGGGGTACTCTAAAGACAACAGGACCAGGGCCTTCACAGGAAGTGACAGGGCCACCAGAGAAGAGTGTGAGGCAGGGTACGCAGCAGGGCATCACACTGCGGGTTTTTGCTGAGCAAGCCCGTTGGGAAGGCAGGGCACATCTGGACCACCCAGCTCCAGTGTGCCCCCAGGGCTGCTCCTGCAGAGCTTGGACAATTTGCTCTCCGAGAACCCTGATGCCCGGGGCCGGAGGAGAGGGGGCCCAGGAGAAGGTGAGATCGAAGCAGCTCTGACGCCACGACAGGTACCAGCCACAGGTGGCCAAGGAGCACTCCGATGTGGCTGGGCCAGGCACCGATATGCTGAAACCAGAAAAATAATAATAGTAGTAGTAAGTAGCTCATTAATCTATTTATGGTTCATTGAAATGATAATGGTTTGGCCACACTGGGTTAAATAAAACTATCTACTTCACCTGTTTCTTTTGGCTTTTTAATGTGGCCAGTACTAAATCTGAAATTACACAAGTGGCCTCCACATGAGGCTACTGCATGCTACCCAATTCTACCTTCACAATGGAGAGAGCATTTTTAACTCAACTGGAGTTCAAAAAGGGCCCTGGGTCTGTGCCCAGGGAGCAGAAGTCCACACACCCTGCTTTTCAGCCAGTCCGCTTTCCGGAGAAATGGGGCAGGTTCAGGGAAGGTTCAGGGAGGGGGCGCATCAACTGACTAACAAGAGGGGAGTGCAAACTGAACCCCCTTCTCAGAGGTGGGGGAAATAAGGCCTACAGAGATTAAACAGTACACCTGAAGTCTCGGGCAAGATGAGGCCCAGAGCCAGTCTGCGAGCCCAGGCCCCAAGCCCTGAGCCTCCACATCCTAGGTCGACGCTAGGGGACAGCTGAGGTTCACTGCCTATGCTCCCCAGGGGCTGTGCCAGGAAGGAGCCATGGGGAGGACTTGACTCGAGATCGTCCAATCGGGGAGAAGGAAACCAGAAGACCATGGGAGCAGAGGAAGAACTACAGGTAGTTGCAGGGAGCTGGGGTGGTGAGAGAGAGGAACACAGGGCCTCAGGTCCAGTCTGCATCTCCAACGATCTGCCAAAACCCAGTGCTCGTGGGGTTGGAGGAGTATCCTCGGCAAGGGCAACTGGTAGGTCCTGAAGCGTCAGTCCCACTTTGCCCGGATCTGTGGTCAGAAGCAGTGGGAACAGCCTGAAGGTCAGAGGAGGTGAGAAAGGGGCTACAAGGCCTGTAACTATGGGGGGAGGGAAGTAGTAATGTTAGTCCCATGCCTAGGAGACCGGCTGGAGCAACGTGTAGACCCAGGAGGCTGGCAGCCCCAGAACCCAAGAACGTCCACCTCTAAATCACATCAGCATCGGTGACATGGTGATTTTGTTGTATGGTTTTTTTGCTTTTGTTTTTTTGCACAGGCAGGCACTGGGAATCGAACCCAGGTTTCTGGCACAGCAGGCTAGAATTCTGCCTGCTGAGCCACTGTGGCCCGTCCTGTTGTATGGTTTTGCACTATGCTAGTGTGTGGGAAGCCGGGCAAAGGGTTCTGGGTTTCTCTGAATCACTTCTCACAGGGACATGCAAATAAATCTACAAGGACCCCAATAAAAAGTGCAGTTAAGAAAGAGAGGGAGGGGCCTGAACTCCCAGAGAAAAGACTGGCCTGACAGGTCTCTCTGCAGCTTATTCGCTACCTCCCTAGTAAATCTCCAAAGATCCCAGACGCCTTTCGCTTCTGAATGTGACCTGTCAGGAACCGAGTAAGGAGCGTGTGTTTGAATTTTAGAGTCTGGAGTACAAAAGCTAGTTTCATCATTCCAAATAAGTACTATCAAGTTTTTTTTCCATTACTCTCTCCCTTTTTAAATAAAGGAGCAACTCTACTCAGATGAAGTAATCAAAGGGTTAACCCACCATCCACCTGCGCTCTGTGTAACCAACAGGCAGACACACCAGGCTGCATCACAAGTGTCTCCTGAGTCACAAAGAGGGGCCAGGCCTCCCGAGGGCGTAAAGGGCACCCAGCCCCAGGAGGTGGCACCAGGAGGCTGCCGTGGCCTTTCCTGGGAGGAAGCGCAAGGCGGGGGCCGGTGGTACTGGCAGGCTGCACCGCAGCCAGTGGGAGGCCGGATCCGGTGACAGCCCCGGATGCCGCCCACAGCCCTAATTACCCAAGAAGGGGAACGCCCTACGGCCGCCCTCGCAGAGTCCTCCCACACATAGTGGCCGTTTTCATCACCACTTAAAATATCCCCAGCTCCCTTCTGAGTGGGGACCTAGTTTCCCACAGAGAAGGAGGCATATTCTGCTTTAGAAACACCAGAGCGAACTATACATGTTGAGTGACTATCCAGTAACTTGAGAGCCAATGGAAAAGCAGAAATGGCCTGTCCCTTCCCGCCTCGTATTTGTCAGTTAGGAGAAACCCCGCTTCCGAGGCTGGACATGAGGCTGGGTAATTTGTGGTCATTTCCCCTTCCTCCTACAGACACCCCCTCCTCCAATAAGCCCTATACACCTTCCCCAAGGCAAAACCGGCAGGTTCTCCTTTTGGGTCTTCAGCTGACTCCTTCTATGTTGCACTATAATTTAACCAGACTTTTAGTTTCTAGATAATCTACCTATCTTCATTCTTTGAGTTTTTTGAGGGTCACTACTGCCTTATATCCCACCACCCACCACCACCAAGCACTGTAAATATTCAGTAAGTGCTTGTGGAATGAATCAGTGAACAAACGTGCTCATTTCAAATGTCATCAGATGAGCAATCTGACCTTTCAAGAACTTGTGCTTCTGAAATCATCCACTTTATTAATGCACTAGTCATCAAACTGTCACAAAACACGAATCAGTATAAAGTACTGCCACCTCATTTCCCATAAAAGTCCTCAGTGGGAGTACCAAAGGTTAAAAGACGTCACTGTGAAAATCTAAGGGGCTGGCTAGGGGCTCTGTGGCTGGGAGGCGGCAATGGTGTAGCGGAGTGCTGGGGCCAGCGGGCAGCACACGCTACTCCCCTGCCAAGTGAGGTCTGGGCCAGCAAGAGAAAAACCATCTGCGGCTCAATTCAGCCCGACACTGGAGAGTCAAACCACGCCAGTGCTGAAAACAGAAGGTCAGGTGCATCCATGGAAAGCGGGCGCAGCGGGTACCAGTCAGGTTACAACCAGTGGCATGAAAGACACGTGGTCTCCCCAGTCCAGCCAGATACAAGTTGACTGTCTCCTGATAAACTTTCATTTTAGAATCAGGAGAGAAGAGCGAAGGCAACTCAGTAATGCCACACCATCTGAGCTGCCTGGATGTAGGTTTACGTCACTTTTTACGTCTTAAAGTACTCAAACCCGGCAATATTTAAAATGTAAAAATGCTGAGTGTACACCAACCACAGGCCCCAGCAATGCCACTCCTGAGAACGTTCCCCAGTGAAAATGTCAAAACCTGCAGGATTTTTGAGCTGCTTTTTTCCTAATCACCCAAACTGGATAACAGACCACATGTCCTGCAAGGGGCAGGCACTGCAGAAACCCACGGTCCATCTATCCCTCCAAGGAAATGAGCTCTCAACACATGCCATAAATACCTTTTGCCTTTTGCAGAGCAACTCCATTGATACGACTTTCTGGAAAAGACTCAGGCACAGGGTCAGCCAACAGACCAGGGTTTGCCAGGGGATGACAAAGGGCAGCAGGAAGGGACTCTACAGAGTGACAGAACCGCTCCGTTTCTGGCTTGTGGCTGTGTTCACACCACTCTATACATCGGCCAAAATTCACAGTACTGTCCACTAAAAAGAGTCACTTATACTAAGTATCAACTAAAACCTAAGTACAAGTTTAATCTAAGTTCTTTAAGAGTCCAACAACTCCTACAGCCTAGCAGGATGGCGGCTACCATAGGGACGCGGAGAGGTGGCGCCTGGCGAGACCGCTGGCGTTTTGAACGTGGAAGCCGGTAAAAAGCGCGCTGGTCTCCTCGGCTTTTCTGTTTAGGCGGGCTTGGACTTGGACTTGAACGTGCCCCCGCCCCTGCTCTCGGCCCCGGCCGCCCAGACACCCGCCCGGAGCAGCCCAACAGGATGCTCAAAAATAGAAAGCCGCCTTGGCGCGCGCGGGCCGGGCCGGACGCCGCGCGCGCGAGGCCACACTGCACCTCTCCAGGCAGCCCGCGCCAGGGCGCGCAGCCTGCGCCCGGACCCCGCCCCCCGGCCGCCACGACCCCAGACAGACAGACGCGCAGACAAACACCGGGACAGCCCGCGGCTCTCACCGGGACAGCCCGCGCCTCTCCCTCCACACCACCGTCCCCACGCAAAAAGGCAACGCTTCGCCTTCAACTCCAATCACACAGCGCTGCGCCCCGACCGTGGGGCCCCAGGACACGGCCACGCACGCACGCCTCCAACGCGGCGCCGACACCCACGCGGGTGTCCGCAGTCATCCCCATGTAAATTTCCACTCTGCCCCGTCATTCCCAGGGGTAGCCGCGTCCTGCCCCCCACCCCCAAAATCAGAGGAGACCAAAAACTCCTAATCAGAAAAAAAAAAGGGGGCAGAAAGAGGAGAAATGGTATCCTCTTCCCAAATTAAAAAAAAAAAATCTAAACCCAGAGAGCCTTGACAGCGCAAATGTGGGGAGGTGAGAGGTGACAAACGGGTGTCCCCTCCACTAAAATTTTTAAAAACCTATACCGGGGGACCCTCGACAGCGCAAACCTGGGGATGAAAGGAAAGGAATGGGTGTCTTTTCTCCCCAAAATGTAAAAAGTCAAAACCCCGAGAGCATAGACAGCGCGAAGAATCCGCTCCGCAAACTTCAAATCCCCGGGCAGACGCGACTCGATCAGCGGCCGGGGCGAGGGGAATGGCCGGGCAGCAAAGGCAACGGCAGCCCCCCGCCGGCGGCTCCAGGCGCCACCGCCGCGCCCCCCGGCCCGGGGACCAGCGCCCTCAACTGCGCCCGCGGACCGGAATTCGGCGCGGGGACCCCGTGGGGGGCGCCGAGGGGGTTGCGGACTTTCTCTCGCTCTTTCCTCCCATCAAGTTGTCCGGTTACTCGGGGGGCTCGCGGGGCGGCGGGGTGGGGGGGGGGAGGGGCGGCGGGGCGGGCGGGGGGCGAGGGCAGGGGGCGGCACTCACATAGACCGGCAGCGGCCAAGGATAGACGGCGGGCTCGGCCCCCACGGGCGACTTGAGCCTCAGCTCCAGCTTCTCGCCCATGTCGGCGCGCGCGGCCGCCGCACCATGCTAGGCGGGCGGTTGGGGGAGGGGCGGGCGGCCGCCGGCGGGGGCGCGCGGGGGGGGAGGGCCGGGGGGCTGAGGGGAGGGGGCCCGGCCTAGGCCTCGGCCGCCGCCTCCGCCGCAGCCGCCGCCGCCGCCGCGCTCCCGTCCGGCCCCGGCTCCCTCTTTGTGGTCACAGGCCGGGGGCCTCTAGCGCCGCCGCCATCTTGGGCCGGCGTGAGGCGAGCACAATGAGCCGGGGGCCGGGCGGAACCACTGCCTGCGCGCGCGCGGGGGGGCCCGGCGCCAGGAGGCGGTGCAAGGAGGCGGCCCCGCCCGCCCTGCCGCGCGCCAACCCCCCCCCGTGGCCCCGCCCCGTGGGCTCGCCCGCCCGTCCTCGGCTGCCCTCGGTCGCCCCCGCCGGCCGGAAGCGGGGACCCCGGGAGACCCCCGCAGGTCCACAGGGTTCCCGGTTCGAGTCCCGCTTTGCCGGGCGCGGGGTGGGGGCGGAGCCCCTCGGACCCCGCCAAGCCAAATAAGAGTTGGTCCTGAGGTAGGGGAGTCCTGTCCCGAGCCCGGCGCCCCCAGCAGGTGGGGTCTTGGTGACTGATAATGGTCGTGGGAAAATCGTCCTTATCAATAACACAAGTAACCCGGGGGGGTGGGGATGAAAAGTGATATCCCCGCGTAGCAAGTATCGTGGGGAAATAGTAATCAATAATGGGATGATATTTAATAATCCATAGTTAATAAGACACTAAGCAATGCTTTCATGGGAAAGCAATGAATATAAAATAATATATAATGAATTCATGGGTGAGTAGTAATCAGTAATATAATGATCTTTAATAATCAGTCACTAACAACATAAAGAATAACACTTCATGAGAAAAACCCAATACTATAATAATAACAAATAATATTTTCAGGGAAAATAATGTTGAGTAATACTTTCAAATAATAAATAAAATCATATAATACATAATTTAATGAATGATATTTTCACGGGGAAAGAGTGATATGTATGGCTAATAGTAAATAATATAAGGAATAATATTTCATGGGGAAATAATTTCATAATAATATGTAATATCTTGTACTAAATAATATAATAAATAATGCCTTCATGGGAAAAATATTTTGTGGGGAAATAATAATATAATGAAATTTAATAACTGACCATGAATCATATAATAAACAATATTTCATAGGCAAAAGTGACATAATGAATAGTAATGTATTTTCAGCAAAATTAATATAATAACGAAAAATTATATAATTTTTCAGGGAAAATAAACAATATGATGAGTAATATTTTCAAATAATAATAACTAGTATAATAATAGATAAATAACATAATGATATTTTCATGATTATACATTAATGATATAATGAATATTTTCAAGAGAAGAAATATACACTAATAATAATATAATTAATTTTTCGTGGGAGAATAAAAGCATAATAAATAATATACTCATAAAATCATGCTTCCATGGGGAAATAATAATGACTATCACAAATGCCACTGGCCATTCTGGCTGGGTACCTCTATGTGGCCTCCCAGGAGCTGTCCACTTTTATTTTCAGTATCTCTGAGGAGTCCCACCTTCCTGGATAGGTAGCTGTCATCTGTTCTTTACAGAGAAGCCACCTGAGAATCAGAGAGGTGCAGCGGCTTGCCCAGGGTCACAAAGCTGATGAGGTGGGGGGCTGGTGTGTGAGCCCAGGTCGAGTTCTCGCCAGCAGAGCCGGCACCCAACTAACACGCTGAGTCCTCCAACTGCTGGGATGACTTCCTGAACCCCAGTCTAGACTTGGCCGCCTTTATCCCCCTGCACAATGGCCCAGGGCCTGGCACAGATAGAGCAGATGCACCATAAATGCTCAGGGGCGGGGGGGGGGGGGGGGGGGGGGGGGGGGCGCATAAGTGGTGGCGGAAAGGGGAGTGGTTCTGCAGCCCTTCACGGGAACAAAAGGGTGTCTACCGCTGCTGGTGTGAAGAAGGAAGGGCTGCAACCCACTGGGGAAAGGAATGGGGGTCTGCAATCCGTGGGGTGAGTGAATGGGGGGAGGGTTGACAGGGGAGTGTCCGCCTCTGGCCTTGGCCCATTATACAAACATTTTCAGACCCCTGCTTACTCACCAGATTTCCCGGATCCATGTAAGTCACACAGGGCAAAGTATGGGGGGAGGACATGGGGGGTGTCGCCACCCTTTGCTGCCTGCGTTGCAGAGCACCCCACATTCACATACCTTGCTTCTGTCTGCTGCATCTGCCCTCCCCTCAGAGGGCGCCCTTGTACAACCCAGGGGGGCTTACACACGGGAGGGCCCGGAGCCACCCTCTTCACTGCAGCTGCTGGACCTGCTCTTTAGGGTAGCAGGGATCACACAGGGCCAGAAGGGGGGCTTTCACCGCCGTCACCCCGCCCTCCTGTCAACCTGGAGAAGGCCCCCTCCTCGCTTCTACTGCCACCCTTTCCACCACTTCCTCTCTTCATCCCCATCTGTGCACAGCACCGCCACAATTGCTAACTCAGCACCGAGCCCAGGGGACACGACTGAGGAATGGGGGTGCCCTGGCATTGAGTGGGGGGAGCCCAGGGAGGCTGCCTGACACCCCCACAGTGCCCAGGATGCCTCCACACACACATACAATCAAGAACTCTCCAGCCCCAAATGTCAACAGAGCCGAGGGTGAAAATGTATCCACTCTGTACTTTTTTGTATATGAGTATATTCCAATCAAATGCTTTATATATACATTCCCCTGGCCGCTATTAGAATACTAGATTGGGGTGTGTGGGAGCATGGGAAGGAAGCAGGAAGAGGAATTAGAGCCACTGGACAATTATTAGGTGATAGGGGAAGAAAAAGACTGGGAGATGTAAGTAAAATCCCCACCACCAGGAATCCACAGCTTTGTCCCCAAGCTTTCAAGGTCCTGGAGGAAAGGGTCTCAGCCCACTCCCAGCCTTAGAAAACTGAAGCCTAGAGCCAGCCCGTACTCCTGCCAGGTGGGAAGGAAAGCCAGGCCACTTCAGGCTCCAGGCACACAGAACTATTTTAAGCTTCGGTCCCAGAGGACTCAGCCAGAGCTGGTGTCCCAGGAATGTCCCTGCCTCTCCCTTTCCCTCTCTTTCTTTCTCTCTCTCCTCTTCTATTTGCAGAATAACCTTGAGGTCTGGAATCCAACCCTTCCAGCTGGGATCGTGGGCTCAGAGACTTCGCACATGCTGTTCCCCTGCCTGGGACACTCTTCCCAGCACACACTCCCCCTGCAGATTTGACCTGTGCCCTTCTCTCAGCACTCAGCTCACCTCCTGGAAGCTTTTCCGATGTCTCTCTCCCCCCTCCCAGGCTCCACTCCTTCCCTGCCAGGTGACCTTGGCTGAGTTACTTAACGTCTCTGGAGCTCTCATCATCGGGACAGTGGATGCTATATCAGCACTAGAAGCCCCTTGATCCTGGGCAAGACTGGACAGTCAGTCACCTGATTTAGGTCTGAACTTTCCCTCACTCACACAGCCAGAGAGTAAACCTCTCCCCTTTTCCCTTCCTTCACTGTGAACCTTTATTCATTCATTCCTTGGTCGAACTCCTTTATTCAACAAATATTTCTTTTTTTTCTTTTTTTTTTTTTTTTACATGGGCAGGCACCAGGAATCGAACCCTGGTCCTCTGGCATGGCAGGCAAGCATTCTTGTCTGCTGAGCCACTGTGGCCCGCCCCAACAAATATTTCTTGAGCACCTATTGACTACCTAACAATCAATTTCTAGGTGAAGAAAGCAGATCCCTGCCCTCAAAACTTACAGTCTAGGGTGGGCCACTGTGGCTCAGCAGGCAAGAACGCTTGCCTGGAATGCCAGAGGACCTGGGTTCGATTCCCGGTGCCTGCCCATGTATAAAAAAAAAAACAAAAACAAAAACTTACAGTCTAGAGAGGGGAAGCAAAGAATAAAGTAATAAATTGAATGACTAACATTATAGGGACAATTAAAGCAAGGAAAGAGGAAGGACGTAGGAGGAAGCCTTAAATGCTAGCTCCAAAATGAAGGGACTAGTCCTTGTCCCCGCAAGGAAGGTTGTTCCAACCCAAGGGCTCTCACTGGGGACACTTCTGTCCCCCAGGGACACCAGGCTATGGCTGAAGGCATTGTTGGTTGTCATGATCTGGGGGGAGGGGAAGCCACTGGCATCGAGTGCAGGAAGCCCCTGGGTGCCCCCACCAGAAAGAAGAAACTGCCTCCAAGTGTAGTAATGCTGGGGGCGAAAAACCTTGGTCCAACGTTATTGCTGAGGAATTGGCTTGCCCGGAATTCCACGAGGGTGGGAACTCTGTGCCAGTCACCTCTGTACCTTCAGAGACCACCTAGAATGATTCAGGCAGCTCTGAGACAAGGTCTGGAGATGAAGGGACAAATGAATGACAGGTGTCCATCACACACTGCTCTGAGCTGGCCGCAGTCATGCTGGACTCCACCAGCAATCACCTCCGTCACTTCCCCTTTGTGCAGCTCCTTCTTGAGCCCCCTCCTCTTGTTCTCGTGGTCCCTGTTGTAGGTGGAGCTCCCCAGTGGCGACCCTGAGACGAGGCTTTGGGTGCAGTTGTTTGTGTGGGAGATGCAGAAAACAACACAGCAGACTGGGAGCTTTGACAGTGATAAAGGGTGATGGAGCCAACACACATACTGGAATTAGCCCACTGTGGAATTTATACACCAGCTCCCACTGGCTATGGATGGAGCATTGGTGTGCTTAGAGTTGGTATGAATTCCCAGGTTTCCAAAGTCCTGGGAAGGTCCTCAAGTTCAACAATAAAAGTACTGGCCATTGGTCACATCCAAGAGGAAAGGTCAGGGCACAAGCAGTGTCCAATAAATCCCTGTAATGTGGCTTATCCTTTCTCCTGGCTTCAGGTCCCAACCATAATCTCCATCTTCACTTCTAGAACCTTCTATTTTACTGCCCTCCCAGATGTCCCTCTGGAGGGTTCCACAAGATCCCAAACTCAGTGCTTCCCAAAGCACTCCATCTCCTCCCCTAGCCATGAGCTGCATCTCAGTCCTCAGAGGGAGAAAGCAGAGGTGTGGGATGAAATTGTCCTGCACCCCTTCCCGACACACATATCCAATGGGCCACAAGTCCCGACCACATCTCCAAACCTCTCCATTGTTGAGGCAGAATGTGAAAGGATTAAGAGCAAGCACAGAGATTGGTGTCCCCTGAGCTTGAGTCTAAATACTTGTTCTACCAGTATCTGGACATGTGGCCTTGAGTGTGATCTTTAGTGTGTGCCATGCTTGATGCTAAATGCTTTCCAGGCATTATCTCATTAGGTCATCAAACAATCCTGGGAGAGAGGGACAATCTGCTACCGTTCTAACTCCTCCAGAATGTTGCTGTGACTTGACCACTGCCACAAAGCTATGAAGTGATGGAGGCAAGATTTGAATCTAGATCCTCTTGGGCATTGTGCTTTCTTGCCTGGAAGGGAGGAGGAATGGGGAGAGGGAGGAAGGAAGGAAGGAAACGATGCTTGGGTAGAAGGCAGATGAATAGATGGGCGTTTAAGGAATAAGTGGATAATGGGTGGAGGGAGGAAAGGGGATAAATGGATAAGTGTGTGGGTGGATGGTGGATTGGTGGGTGGATGGATGAATAGAGGAAGGGGTGGTTGAGTGGATGGGTGGGTGGGTGGGGGGAGGAGTGGGTGGATGGTGACTGGGTGGGTAGATGGATGAATGAATTGGTGGGTGGATGGGTGGGTGGGTAGAGGGAAGGATAGGTGGATAGATGGATGGGTGGATGGGTGGGTGGTTGGAGGGAAGGGTGGGTAGACTAATGGGTGGGTGAGTGAGTGGGTGGGTGGGTTGACAGATGGTTAATTGGATACATTTTTATGTGGGTGATCTCATCTCTCTGCATGGATTCCCACTGGGTTCGAGCTATGGTTCCCTGAAGTTAATTTATTTCCAGGTTCAGATGCATCTCACAGTGAACCCTTCCAGGCTAGAGTTCAGTGTATGGAAGAATTTCCCATCAGGGAGGGTTTAGTGTGGAGTTGGATAAATGAAAAAGCAAACAACATGGGATGGTGAGGGAAATCAGGAGAGGTTAGAAGGAATGGAGAGGGATCCAGAACAGATTTAAAATAAAACTATAAAACCTTCATTTCTTCTTACTTCAGGGAATATTCAAAACCCTCCTCCTTGAAATTATGGTCAAGAGACAAAATAGAATGGTACAGGGACGAGTAACTGACTGTGACAGGATAAAAAAAATCACGGAACTGGAGTTATGGGAACTGGAGCCTTGCAGGGCACTGCTTTGTCCTCAGTGAAGCACTGGACAAGATGGTTTTCTCCAGGAAGAATGGCTGTAACTGAAAATTCACTTCTAGGGTCTCCTGTCCATCTCCTGTGGATTTAAGCTGGCCTTTTAGCTTCACCCACAAATCCTCCAGGAGCCTCACGTGATGTCCTGGGCAATCTTTGGTGCATCATCATTTGGGATATAAATCAGGCATGGCCTTTGGAGTGGGTGTTTGGGGTGCCACCACCGCATCCCCCTTCAAGAGTGAGCCACTCATTCCCCCAGCTGCTGGAGTTTCTGGAGCTCCTGGAACATAATGCCTCTCCAGGAACTGCTGTTGGCAAAAAGGGACCTCCTTGATCAAGGTTATGGCCCTACGTTGGGCATTCAATGGTTGGTCAATATGAAGCTATGAAGGCTCAGCCCCTTCGACTCAAGTGGGATAATCCTCTTTAGTGGGTGGGATCTGCTGAGGCTTCTGTTCCAACCACATGGCAGTCCAAATTCTCCCTCCGTCCAGTCTCCATATCCTTGCAGGTATAAGAAGGTATACCCGCATACAACTTAAACCTTCCCAGTGAATCGCGACTGCCTTATCCTTGAGTATAAGATACATCTGGATACAAAAATGAGAGAAGAAAGTTAGACATGTTCAAATCAAGGAAATACAGTGTGATTTTTTTGAAATACAATTTTTATTTTAGAATAGCTTAGATTTACAGAAAGTACAGAGGGAGTACAGAGTGTTGCTGTTTCCATAAATCCTGTACCCAGTTTTGCCTATGTTTAACATCTTAGGTTAATATGATACATTTGTCCCAACTAAGGAGCCCATATTAATACAGTAGTCCCTACTTTGTTTGGATCTCCTTAGATTTTCCCTAATGTCTTCTTTTTATCAGGATTCTCTGGGCTGTGACAATGTCTCCTATTTTCCTGCCTTTTGATGCCTTGAAAGTTTTGAGGAGTTCTGATAGTTATTTTGTCCCCCAAGTTGGGTTTTTGGGATGTTTTCCTCGTGGTTAGGCTGGGTATAGGGGCTTATGGGAGGAAGATCACAGAAGCAAAATGCCATTCTCATCATCTTGTGTCAAGGATATGTGCTCGCAGCATGACTTATTACAGTTGTTAATATTGACGGCCAAACCAGCATTGCCTTTTTGTTAAAGCAGTTATAGGTTTACAGAAAAAATCAAGCAGAAAGTACAGGGTCCCCATACATCCCTCTTGAAACACACACGGTTTTTCCTGTTGACATTTTTCATCAGTGTGGTACATTTGTTCATTGATGAACCAATATTATCATCATTATATTATTAACAAATGTGTATAGTTTACATAGGGGTTTACTGTTTGTGTTGTACAGCTCTATTTTTTAAAAATTTTATGTGATAACATGTATAAAACCTAAAATTTCCCATTTTAACCACTTTCAAATATACACTTAATTGGCAATATTATCTTTTAAACCAGGGATGGACATTTCTCCTTCCCAAATGGCCAAAATTCAGAAGACTGACGGTATCAGTCTGGAGCTTCCATGCGGTTCTGGTGGGAGCATAAATTGGAACAATCAGTTAGGAAAATTATTTGACATTGTCTATTAGAGGGAACTCTACTGACTCCATGACTCAGCAAAGTTCTCATCCTACGTATATGCTCAACCAAAGGAAGCGTCTCTGTCCACCAAAGGACATCTACTAGAATGGTCTTCACAACAGCTTTATTCTCAACAGACAACAATTAGAAAGAATTGCACTCTCAATGAGACAAAATAAAGTGTCAGTAGCTGACAGATTCCAGAGTTGAGAGGTTATCCTGGAGGTTATTCTTATGCATTATATAGATATCACCTTGTTAGTCAAGATGTAATGGAGAGGCTGGAGGGAACTGCCTGAAAATGTGGAGCTGTATTCCAGTAGCCATGTTTCTTGAAGACGATTGTGTAATGATATAGCTTTCACAGTGTGACTGTGTGATTGTGAAAACCTTGTGTCTGATGCTCCTTTTATCTACCTTGTCAACAGACGAGTGAAACATATGGAATAAAGATGAATAATAGGGGAAACAAATGTTAAAATAAATTTAGAGAGCCACGGTAGCTCAGCAGACAAGGATGCTTGCCTGCCATGCCAGAGGACCTGGGTTCGATTCCCGGTGCCTGCCCATGTAAAAAAATAAATAAATAAAATAAAATAAAATAAATTTAAAGTGGAATGCTGGTGATCGGTGAGGGGGTACAGTAGGGAGTATGGTATGTATGAATTTTTTTCTGTTTTCTTTTTATTTCTTTTTCTGAACAGATGCAAATGTTCCAAGAAATGATCATGATGATGAATATGCAACTGTGTGATGATATTTTGAATTACTGATTATATATGTAGAATGGAATGATCAAAAGTTGCAAATGTTTGCATTTGTTTTGTGTTTTTTGTTATTTAAAAAATTTTTTTTAATTAATAAAAAAAAGAATTTCATTCTCCTTTCAGAGGCGAATGAATGAATAGACTGTGATATATTCATTCAAAGGGACACCACACAACAATGAAAGGAGTGACACACACCCCAACTTGGATGAATCTCACTGTACACCATTGAATTAAGGCAGTCAAATACTACGAAAGAGGAAGTGCCTTATTTCGTAGTATTTCATAGTCATACTCTGAAAACTACTCTGTGGCATTCAAAGTCAGATAGAGGTAACCTGTATCTATGCGGGGTATGGACTGGGAAGGGCCATGAGGAGCTTTGGGGAGGCTAAACATTGTGTTCTATATTGTGGTCTGGTTGGTGACTGTCTAGAGATATATATGTAAAAATTCACGGAGCTGTTCACTTGAGATTAGTGCATTTGGTGTCTTCCTTATATGTATGTTATACCTCAAATTAAAAGAGAGAGAGATAAGAAAAAGTAAAATAAAACCAAGTCTGGAGACTCCAAGAATCCTGTGTGGTTGACCAGATGGCTCCTAGAGGCTGCCATGAAGTTAAAACAGAAGTCTTCCTCCCTCCTTTCCTCCCTCCCTCTCTCTTTCTCTTTCTTTCTTTCAACTAACATGTTCAAACCACCTAGTAGAATTTGAGACCAAAGCTTGGATACTTGAGGTTATCCCGGTGTGACCCTTGCATAATTCCCAAGAGATGTATCTGTGCACGGAGAGCTAATGTCACTCATACCTCCCTATGGTTCACCAGTTGGGAACCTCTAAATTTAAAAATGTTTAGAGATTCCAAGAAAGCTCCAAGTTCTTGAGCTACTCTAGAACTCAAGGCCAACTCCCATTCTGGAGCCTTGGGAGTAAGGATATATTTAGCAAAATGAAACAGGTGTCAGAACCTCCAGAGTCCAGAACCGCTGGCCAGAGAGGCAAGTTGGAGGTGGAGGTGGGGGGACAGTTCAGTACCACGGAGAGCTCCAAGCTGCCCTAAAAGGGCCTGAGCCCAGGTTTCACTAAAGAGGGAGGAAGCAGCAGTCCAGAGTGACAGGGTAAGGGAGAAGCTGTAATGTCACACCCCAGAACATTTGGAGGTGGGTACAGGAGAGTGCCCCAAAAGACCTCCCTCCTGCCTTGCTTAGTGAGAGAACTTGTTTCCACATATACAATCCCTACAGCCAACTCTCCTTTGCCTTCTTCCTCTCCATAGGTGCTTAAGGCCCTGCCTGTCACAGCTCTATTTTAAAAAGCTCTATCTGGGGTTCAATCTCTAAGTTCCAGAAGCAGCTCAGCCCTTGACTAACTCAGGCACGTCACTGAACCCAAGTGTTTGATGTGTAAAGTGGGATGTTTATGAAGCATGGTGGCAGATTTATGCATACATAAACACACACTCCAAAAGATGTCTACATCTTAATCACCAGAACCTGTGAATATGTTAGGTTAAATGGCAAAATGGAATTATATATATATTTTTGTATGCTCGTATGGCGGGGTCACATTTCATTATTTTTCTATGTGAGCATCCTGTTATAGCAGCACTATTTGTTGAATTGCAAAATGGAATTAAAGTTACAGGTGAAATTGTGATTGGTATCAGCTGACCTCAAATAAAGAGATTATCGTGGTGGAGCCAGTAAACATGATTCCTTCAAGGCTGAGGAGGAGACACAAGAGAAGGTAGCATGGGAAGGGCTCAGCCCAGCATTGCTAAATTTGAAGACAGAGGAAGGAGGCCACAAGCCAAGAAATGCATCTCTGAGAAGCTGGAAAAGGCCAAGAAACAGATTATTTCCTAGAGCCTCCAAAAGAACAGAGACCAGCTGCTCCCCTCTTTCTCAATCCCACTAGATGCCCTGACCTCTTTTCTCATCCTCAGAGGGAACAACGTCTCTCCAACCATCAGTGCTTCTTGCTTGGTTATGAGCAGCCATAGGCAAAATGTAAGCATACTGGTGGGGTTCCAATAAAACTTTATATTATAAAAACAGCGGGTGGGTTCCATTTTGCCCATGGACATAGTTGGCCAAATCCGGTATTGCATCATCTTTCCTTCCTTAAAAGAGGAAGAGCAGGTGGTGAAGCCTGTGTCTAGTCAAAGTTGTTCACCAGATGGGATAGATAGAAATGTAGCCGGAGTCATTTTTAGTCCCTCCCATTAAGATGCAGAGTCTCCACAACCCCCTCCCCACTCAATTTGAAATCTAGACTGGGCACTATACAAGTTTCCTATTGCTAGCATAAAAATTACCATAGAGATAGAGGTATCAAACAACATAAATTTATTATGCTAACTGTTCTGCAAGTCAAAAGTCCTAAAATCAAGGTTTTTGCAGGGCTAGTTCCTTCTGGAGAATCCAAGGGACAATCATTTTCCTTTCCTTCTCCAGCTGCTAGAGTTTGCCTGCATTCCTTGGCTTGTGGCCCCTTCCTCCAGTGCCAAAGTCAGCAATGGAGCATCTTCAAATCTCTCCCTCTTGCTCTCTCTCTGACCTTTGCTTCCATCCATCACATCTCCTTCTCAGACTTTGACCCTCCTGCCTCTCTGCTATGGGGAACCCTATGATGAGGTCGGACCCACGTAGACAATCCAGGGTAAATCCCCCACATAAGACCTTTAACTTAATACCATTGGCAGAGTTCCTTTTACCTTGGAAGGCAACACAGGTCATGAGAATTAAAACGTGGTTCTTTGAGGGCTGCTATTCTGTTGACCACACCATAGGACTTGCTTTGACCAATAGAATGTGGCAGAAGTGATGTCATGGGAATCCCAGATTTACAAGGCCTGAAAGCTTTCATTTTTGTCCTCTTACTGCTGCTAGACCATCCTGATATAAGGAAGTGTGGCCAGACCGCTGGAAGATGAGACCACAGAGGCCAAGGTGAGCCATCCCAACTGAAGTCCTCTGGGCCAATCAGCCTGCAAAGCTGTAATGGTTGGGTTCTGGTGTTAGCTTGGCCAAATGATGATGCCCAGTTGTCTGGTCAGGCAAGCACTGGCCTGACTGTTGCCACAAGGGTATTTTGTGGCTGGTTGATAAACCAGTAGTCTGGTGTATTAAATCATCAGCCAGTTGTTTGTATCTGTGGGTGATTACCTCTGCAGTCAATTAAGGCATGCCTCCCACCGACAAGATAATCCAATCAGTTGAAGCCTTTTAAGGGCGAAGAGAAATTTCTCACTGCTTCTTCAGCCAGTGAGCCTCTCCTGTGGAGTTCATCCAGAATCTTCGTCAGAGCCACCAGCTTCACAGCCTGCCCTATGGATTTTGGACTCTTGTATTCCCACGGTTGCATGAGACACCTTGATAAATCTCCTATTTACAGATCTCTCTGTTGGTTCTGTTTCTCTAGAGAACTCTAATATATAAACCAACCTGACAGGTGTTGCAGCTGCGTGTGTGACCCCAGAAAAGACCAGCAGAAGAACTGCCTAGCTGGGCCTAGCCCAAATTGCTGACCTACAGAACCATGAGCATATAAACCAGTGGTTCTTTTAAGTCACTAAATTTTGGATTGGTTTGTTACATAGCGATAGATAGCTGATACACATCATTAAATCTAGAATCACTGGGGGAGGTCGTACATTTTTCCAACTCTACTGGGAGACCTTGCATAGTCAACTATGGATATGTACAGTCCTATTATAGGGAAGGAGTGGAATAGTTAGGAAAAATAACAATCTACTACTTTTCCCTTCCAGCTACAACTACTGTGATGTTTCTTGCGTAGGCTTTAAGAAAGAGCCTGATTTTGCGTATGCATGTGAGTGCATATACATGTATTTATTTAAATACAAATAGTTGCATATTCCACATGCTAATATGTCCCTTGCTTTTTTCGCACAATGTGCCTGATACATATTTCCACATGCAGACATCTTCCTACATCTGCCTAGATGACCTTAACCTTGACATACAGATTTATGATCCTCCTTCCTGCTGGCACGGAAGCACTAATGCTTCTGTTCTTGCCAAGTCTGACCTCACTGTCTTTAGAACAAAGCAAATGAAGCCACAGGATGCAGCCAGAGGAATCTCAGAGGGTAGTAGATTTCTGGGGCTGAAGCCTCGTCTGCAAAGTCGGTTGTTGCAGCTAAGCTTCCATTTGCTGCCACTGGATTTTACTTTACTTTGAATTTATTTATTTTTTTAATAAATAACACACATACATAATACTAAATTCAAGATGCAGCAATGTGTTAGTTAGATTCAATTGTCGACTTGGCCAGGTGAGCATACCTAGTCTTGTTGCTGCGGACATAAGCCAATGGTACATGAACCTCATCTGTTGCTAATTACATCTGCAATTGGCTAGGAGGCATGTCTGCTGCAATGAGTCACATTTGACTTAATTGGCTGGTGCTTAAATGAGAGATCACAAGGAGCTAAGCAGCTCGGCATTCCTCATCTCAGCACTTGCAGCTCAGCCCAGGCCTTTGGAGATGCAGAAAGAAGTCACCCCGGGGAAAGTTGTTGGAACCCAGGGGCCTGAAGAGAAGACCAGCAGAGACCATCCTGTGCCTTCCACGTAAGGTAGAACCTCAGTGGAAAGTTAGCTGCCTTTCCTCTGAAGAGTCAACAAAAATAAATCCCCTTTTATTAAAAGCCAATCCATCTCTGGTGTGTTGCATTCTGGCAGCTAGCAAACTAGAACAGTCAATAATATAGGCAGGGAAAAGCAAGTCTCTCTCCTGCTCCATCCAGCTTCCTCCGTTCCCTTCTCTGCAGGTGGATCTCCCAAGTGTCCTACCTGAGTTGGGCTCAGAATTTTTTCTTTAACCATTATACATTTTAATTTCTTTTTCTTTTTTTTTTTAACCTTTTTATTGTATAGCATAACATATATACAAAGCAAAGAAATAAAAAAGCAATAGTTTTCAAAGCACTCTTTAACAAGTAGGTTCAGGACAGATCCCAGAGTTTGTCGTGGGCTACCATACCATCCTCACAGATTTTTCCTTCTAGCTGCTCCAGAATATAGGAGGCTAAAGAAGGCTTAAATATTTTATCACCTCAATTGACTTTTTTTTTTTGTGAAAAAGAACATATATACAAAAAAGCAAAAAATTTCAAAGCACCACAGTTAGCTGTAGAATATATTTCAGAGTTTGACCTGGGTTACAATTCACAATTTTAGGTTTTTATTTCTAGCTTGTTTTAGTCTGTCAAAGCTGTCAGAATGCAACACACAAGAGATGGATTGGCTTTTAATAAAAGGGGATTTATTTAGTTAACGTATAGTTCTTCAGAGGAAAGGCAGCTAACTTTCAACTGAGGTTCTTTCTTAAGTGGGAAGGCACAGGGTGATCTCTGCTGGCCTTCTCTCCAGGCCTCTGGGTTCCAACAACTTTCCCCAGGGTTATTTCTTTCTGCATCTCCAAAGGCCTGGGCTGAGCTGCAAGTGCTGAGATGAGGAATGTCGAGCTGCTTGGGCTGTGCTACGTTGTGCTCTCTCATTTAAGCACCAGCCAATTAAATCAAACATCATTCATTGCAGCAGGCACGCCTCCTAGCCAACTGCAGATGTAATCAGCAACAGCTGAGGTTCACATGCCATTGACTCATGTCCACAGCAACAAAACTAGGCACCTTCACCTGGCCAAGTAGACACCTGAACCTAACTACCACATAGTTTCTCTAAGATACCAGAGACTAAAAGAGATATCAATTTAATGATTCAGTGATCATATTCATATGTTAAATTTTATCTTCTCTGTATAACTCCATCGTCACCTTTGATCTTTCCATCCCTCTCTTTAGGGGTGTTTGGGCTATGGCCATTCTAACTTTTTCAAGTTGGAAGGGGCTGTCACTAATATGTGGTAGGGATATGGACCTATCTGATCTTCTGGAGAGGCTGGGCCCTCTAGGTTTTAGGACATATCTGGTCCTGGGACACATCTGGAGGTTGTAGGTTTCTGGAAAGTTACATTAGTGCATGGAACCCTGGTGGAATCTTATATATTGTCTTAGGTGTTCTTTAGTGGGCTCTGAATTTTAAAACAAATGCATTGCCCTGCATCTCTTCCCTCTCCCAGAGGAAGACAAACTTCACATACCACTCCTACCTTGCAATTTATAACTTTGCAACATCCTTGCAGATGGTCACAAGTCAATTCTTATTACACAAGCCCTTTTTAAATTTTATTTTGATCCCTCCAGGATTTCTTTTAGTGAGAAAGACTCATGAGGAGGTGGTCTGCATTTTGTTTTGTTTTGTTTAAATTAAAATGGCTAAAGGAAGCCACGGAAACACCTGGAGCAGGTCACCGATCATGCAAAGGAGAAGGCGATCCAGAGTTCCAATCCAGAGCTAGCCATGTCGGTGAGGAGATACAGATGGTTCCCCAGAGCAGAAAGCCAAATCGAAGCAGGAGAAGGAGCTGGCAAGCGTTATAATCAAGAAGAAAGATCTGGAGCTGATAATGACCAGCTGGGATGGGAGCTTAAGAGCAGCAGTGGAGCAGAGCTTGGGCGAGTACAGGGGCAATGTGGAGAGGTTCTTATTGCCTTAACCAATCTGTATGCACTTTCTCAAACATACTCACTGGATTAATTCATTGCAATAAAGATTATGCTTGTTTTTCACCGTTTTATTATCTTGGGTCAAGTGCAATGTATATTATATATTATTTTTGTTGTTGTGGGCAATCTATGTTGGAGCATAACTCCATAGTTGTCCCTTTCCTCACTCCCAGCCCTTAATGAAACTTCTGTGAAGGATCAGTGTAGAAACTAAATCACATTCACATGCAGCTGCTCGTTGATAAGCCCCTCTTATTCGTCTAACTTACTCTTAAAAGTACGCACAGTTTGTTTTCTCAGCAGTTACTGTACCCCATGCTATGTGTCTCCAGGGTAGCTTATGAATTGCCGAATGGTCAGCACCTGCCAAGGAGCCATGGTATGGATATGTAAGTTACTGTATTCGTTAGTGTTCTCTGGAGAAACAGAATCAACAGGGAACACTCGCAAATATAAAATTTATAAAAGTGTCTCACGTGACCGCGGGAATGCAGAGTCCAAAATCTGCAGGGCAGGCTGTGAAGCCGACGATTCCGACGGAGGGTAGGGACAAACTCCACAGGAGAGGCTCGCCAGCCGAAGCAGGAAGGGAGCTTGTATCTTCTGAATCCTCCTTAAAAGGCTTCCCGTGATTAGATTAAGCATCACTCATTGCAGAAGACACCCCCCTTTGGCTGATTACAAATGAAATCAACTGTGGATGCAGCTTGACGTGATCATGATCTAATTCTATGAAATGTCCTCGACGCAACAGATAGGGCAGCACTTGCCCAATCAGACAAGCAGATCCCACCACTTGGCCAAGTTGACACATGAACCTGACCATGACAGTTACCAATCCAGTTTACTGGCCACTTTGACTTAGTATTTAGGAAACTTGGGTGGATACATGGGTTCTAGTTTGCTAGCTACCAGATTGTGATATACTAGAAACAGAAGGGCTTTTTAAAGGGGGAATTTATTAAGTTACAAGTTTACAGCTCTAAGGCTGTGAAAATGTCTAAATTAAAGCAAGTCTATGAAAGCATCCACATTAAGGCACCAACAAGAGGTGACCTTCACTCAAGAAAGGCCAATGACTTTCAGGGCTTCTCTCTCATCTGGAAGGGCACATGGTGAACACGGCGTCATCTGCTAGCTTTCTCTCCAGGCTTCTTGTTTCATGAAGCTCCCCTGGGGCCATTTTCCTTCTTCATCTCCAAAGGTCTCTGGCTACATGGGCTCTGTGGCTCTCACTTTTTCCAAAATGTTTCCTCTTTTAAAGGATTCCAGTGAACTAATCAAGACCCACGTGGAATGGGTGGAGTCACATCTCCCTCTGATCAAAGGTTACTACCCGGAATTGGGCACGTCACATCGCCATGAGATAATCTAATCAAGTTTCCAATCTACAGTAGTGAATAAGGATTAAAAGAAATGGCTGCCTCCGCAAAACGGATCAGGATTCAAACATGGTTTTTCTAGGGTACATAATCCTTTCAAACCAGCGCCGCGTGGTAAGAACAATAGAATCAAAGATTATTTCTAAACTTGTATGTGTGGGATAGGAGGCCTTACATAGAATTGATCTATTCAAGATTTCGATTTATGAAACACAATTAGCATATCAATTCTGAACCATAACGCTTATACCTTACATTCTACTTACCATCCTGGAAAGAAGATGATTTCACTTTGAAAGTCAATCAGCTTTGGCCAAGCCTCCCCTGCTGAGCTTGTAAAATAACACAGACCTTGCATGTTACCACAGGAGCTGATGAGCTGGTGAATGTAAAGTGCTTAGGCTAGTTCTTGCCTCAGAGTGGAAACTCAAATGGTCGTTCTAGACACTCTTCCAAAAGAATTTCAAAGCCTTATTCTCATTTTGGCTCTAGGATAAAACTTCAAATTAGATTCTCCTCCTCCCACCCCAGCACACAACAGTGGTCTGTATTTTTTTTTTTAATATTTTTATTGTACACAACAAACAAACATACAAGCATTTTTGACATACAAACATTCTATACATGGTGTACAATCAATGGCTCACAATATCATCACACAGCTGTGGATTCATCACCATGATCATTTCTTTGAACGTTTGCATCTCTTCAGCAAAAGAAAAAAAAAAGCTCATACATACCATATCCCTTACTCTTCCCTCTCATTGACCACTAGTACTTCAATCTACTCAATTTGTTTTTAACTTTGTTCCCCCTGTTATTTGTTTTTTCATCTGTATTTTTTACTCATCTGTCCCTACTGTAGGTAAAAGGAGCATCAGAAGAAAACCCCTAGGATGAGCTGAGACTCAGCATCAGGGGATTGAGAAAACCTTCTCGACCAAAAGGGGGAAGAGTGAAATGAGACAAAATAGTGTCAATGGTTGAGAGATTCCAAACAGAGTCAAGAGGTTATCCTGGAGGTTATTCTTATGCATTATATAGATATCACCTTGTTAGTCAAGATGTGGTGGAGAGGCTGGAGGGAACTGCCTGAAAATGTAGAGCTGTGTTCCAGTAGCCATGTTTCTTGAGGATGATTGAATAATGATACAGCTTTCACAATGTGACTGTGTGATTGTGAAAACCTCGTGTCTGATGCTCCTTTTATCTACCTTGTCAACAGACAAGTAGAACGTGTGGAATAAAGATGAATAATTGGGGGAACAAATGTTAAAATAAATTTAGAGTGAAATTTTGGTGATCAGTGAGGGGGAGGGGTGGGCGTATGGTATTTTTGAATTTTTTTCTATTTTCTTTTTATTTCTTTCTCTCTTTTTTTTTTAACATGGGCAGGCACCAGGAATCGAACCCGGGTCCTTGGGCATGGCAGGCAAACGTTCTTGTCTGCTGAGCCACCGTGGCCCACCCTTCTTTTTATTTCTTTTCTGAATAGATGCAAATGTTCCAAGAAATGATCATGATGATGAATATGCCACTGTGTGATGATATTGTGAATTATTGATTATATATGTAGAATGGAATGATCAAAAGTTAGGAATGTTTGTGTTTGTTTGGTGTTTTTTGTTATTTAAAATACATTTAAAAATTAAAAAAAGAAAGAGCATCAGACACAAGGTTTTCACAATCACACAGTCATGTCGTAAATGCTATATCATTATACAATCATCTTGAGGAAACAAGGCTACTGGAGCACAGCTGTACAGTTTCAGGCACTTCCTCTAGCCTCTTTAATACACCCCAAACTAAAAATGGGATATCTATATAACAGGTAAGATTAACCTCCAGGATAACCTCTCGACTCTGAAATCTCTCAGCCACTGACACTTTGTTTTGTCTCATTTCTCTCTTCCCCCTTTTGATTGAGAAGATTTCCTTAATCCCTTGATGCCGAGTCCCAGCTCATCCCAAGATTTCTGTCCCATGTTGCCAGGAAGTTTTACACCCCTGGGGCCTGTATTTTTTTAAACTTTTCTTTTATTGTGAAATATAACATATATACAGAAAAAGCAATAAATGTCCAAGTGCATTTTAACAAGTAGCTATAGAATGGATTTTAAAGTTTGGTATGGGTTACAGTTCCCCAATTTTTCATTTTTTCTTCTAGCTGCTCCAAGACACTGGAGACCAACAGAAATATCAATATGATTCAGCAGTCGTACTCACTTTTAAATCCCATCTTCTGTTATTCTCTTCCTTCTCTTTAAATAACATATATACAGAAAACCAATATATTTCAAAGTACATCGCAACAATTAGTTGTAGAACAGATTTCAGAGTTTGATATGGATTACAGTTCCACAATTTTGGGCTTTTATTTCTAGCTACTCTAAGGTACTAGAGACTAAAAGAAATATCGGTATAAGGATTCAGCACTGATACTCATTTGTTAAACCCGACCTTCTCTGTATAACTCCACCATCACCTTTGATCTTTATCCCACTCTTTAGGGGTATTTGGGCTATGCCCATTCTAACTCTTGCATGTTGGAAGGGACTGTCACTAATATGGGAAAGGGGGATGGAACTAACTGATGTTCAGGAAGGTTGGAGTGGCCTGTATTTGTGTTCATCATTATTTTATTACCTCATAATAATTATTTGTAGTCATATTTTTATTCTAGAACAGTAATGTCTTTTTATCCAGAGTATGGACAGATGAGTAAAAAAATATGGATAAAAATGAATACATAATAGGGGAGAAAAAAGGTAAAATAGATTGGGTAAATGGAAATATTGATGGTCAATGAGAGGGAGGGGTAAGAGGTATGGTAGGTATGAGTTTTTTCTTTTTATTTCTTTTTCTGGAGTGATGCAAATTTCCTAAAAATGATCATGGTGATGAATACACAACTATGTGATGATATTGTGAGCCATTGATTTTACACCATATATGGAATGTATGGGTGTGAAGATTTGTCAATCAAAACATTTTTTTAAGAACTTTTAAAAAATTCTTTATAAGTGAAAAAAACATGGCTAGTCATTTCATAGAGAGTCATAGAACAAAAAACCCATTTCCTCCCATTGATTTGAAATGCCAGGTTTATCTTAGACCGAGTTCTAGACATATTGTATAAGAGCAGGCTTCCCTTCCATTTTCCCCTCTGTTTACTCTTGCCCATGTAACAGCTGGGATGTCATACTTTGGCTGTATAATACTAATATCTCATGAGTTTCCCCTGCACAACATCTACAATTGTGCATTGTACAATATTCTTATATTCTTTTTTCAATATATCAGCCTTGAGATATAATTTACATGGGGTCCGGTCTGAATCTGTGGTGGACCCCAGAAAAACCATGCCCTTTGATCCTCATTCAGTATTGCTGGGGGGAGCATTTTGATTGTTCCCATGAAGATGTGACCCACCCATTGTGAGTGGTAACTTTTGATTAGATGATTTCCATGGAGGTGTGTCTCCACCCACTGAAGGTGGAATTGCTTGCTGGAATCCTTCAAAAGAGGAAACATTTTGGAGAGATTCCCTTTTTGGTAGAGCCACGTGAAAGCCAGCAGACGCCTCCATGTTTGCCACAAGCCCTTCCAGCTGAGAGAGAAACATTGAACGTCATTGGCCTTCTTGAACCAAGGTATCTTTCCCTGGATGACTTTGATTGGACATTTCTACAGACTTGTTTTAATTGGGACATTTTCTTGGCCCTAGAACTGTAAACTAGCAACTTATTAAATTCCCCTTTTTAAAAGCCATTCTGTTTCTGGTATATTGCATTCCGGCAGCTAGCAAACTAGAACACATGGCATACAATTCACCCATTTAAAGTGCAGCGTTCAGTGGTTTTTAGTATATTCACAGAATTGTGCGATCTTCACAATTCTCTAAATTCACCATGTTTTATCACCCCAAGAAGAAACGTCATTACACATTACCATCACATCCCTTTCCCTCTCTCCCAGTCCCAGGCAACCCCTTGTTCTAGTTTGCAAGCTGCCGGAAGGTGATATAGCAGAAATGGAACGACTTTTAATAAGGGAAATTTATCACATTGCAAGTTTACAGTTCTAGGCCATGAAAATGTCCAAATTAAGGCACCAAAAAGAGATTACCTTCACTCAAGAAAGGCCAATGGAGTTCAAGGTTTCTCACTCATCTGGAAGGGCACTTGGTGACATCTACTAGCTTTCTCTCCGGACTTCTTGTTTCATAAAGCTCCCCCAGGGGCGTTTTCCTCCTTCATCTCCAAGGTCTCTGGCTGTGTGGCTCTAAACCTTTTTCCAAAATAATTCCTTCTTAATGGGCTCCAGTAAGCACCCCACCTTGAATGGGTGGAGACAGATCTCCATGGAAACAAGCTAACCAAAAGTTACCACCCACAATTGGGTGGGTCACATCTCCATGAAAACAGTCAGAAAACTCCCACCCAGCAATACTGAATGAAGATGAAAGGACATGGCTTTTTGGGGGTACACAAGATTCAAACCAGCATACCGCTAATGTACTTTTTTTTTTTCAGTTTTTTTTATTAATTAAAGAAAAAAAAAGGAATTAACACAACATTTAGAAATCATTCCATTCTACATATGCAATCAGTAATTCTTAACATCATCACATAGATGCATGATCATCATTTATTAGTACATTTGCATCGATTTAGGAAGCTAATGTACTTTTTGTCTTCACATGTTTACATATTTTGGACCTCTCATAGAATTAGAATCTACAATACATGGTCTTTTGTGACTGGCTTCTTTGACTCGGCAAAATCTTTTCAAGGTTTATCTGTACCACATTCTTTTATATGGCTGCATAGTATTCCATCATATAGAGGTGCCATGATTTTTTTAAGAACCCTGTGAATGGGCATCCAGCCTTTTATTTTACAAACTCTACTGTAACACCCATGTTCGTTATTCTACATGTGCTGTAGAATTCTCAGGAGTAGAATTGCTGCATCAAAAAGAGGCAACGCAGTATTGTAGGGAAAATCAGGAGCTAGGTTGGCCAATTATTAATCCAATTATTAGCTGTGTGATTTGGAGCAAGTTGTTTACCTCTCTGTTCCTTAGTTTTTTTTCATCTGTAAAACAATGATAATGAGAGTTCCTACCTTAGAGAAGAATTATAAGAATTTAGTGATTTAATATTTATAAAGTACTTAGAACCGAGTCTAGCCCATGGAAAGTATGAAATGAGTGTTTGTTGTGTTCATACATCACCTACGCTTATGTATATGTTAGCTTAATGGAAGTCACCAAATTGTCCTTTTGGTGGTTTTAAAATATGTCCACAATTTTTTTGACCTTCCTCCCTTCAAGGGGTGGAGACTACCTGCCCCCCTTGAGTATAGGCTGGATTTAGTGACTTGCTTCTTACATAAAGAATAAAAAAAGAAATGACAATATGCAACTCGAGAGACTAGGTCATAAAAGACACTGCAGCTTCCTCTCTGCCCTCTCTTTGTCAATCACCAGGGAGACGCCGGCTGCCATGTTGTGAGGACACTCAAGCAGCTCTATGGAGATGGCCACGTGATGGAGCCATCTTGAAAGAAAATCCTCCAGCCCTGGTCGAGCCTTCCAGTGGGGCAGCTTCCACTGATGCCTTAACTGCAACCTCATGAGAGAAATGCTCCCCTCCCCCATCAGTCAGAACAACCACATAATACTGCCCCTAGATTCCTGATCATCAGAAACTTTGCAAGATAATAAATGTTTGCTGTTTTGAGCTACAAAGTTTTAGCTTAATTTGTTAGACAGCAATAGATAATTGGCACAGTTCTCCCCGGAGGTTAAACCAATTGCATTCCCCAAAATCAGCCACAAATAGAACTGTGTACATAGATATTTGTCAGTTGGACAGTTGGGAAATGGCACCTGATATTTGCAAGGTGAATCTTCCTTACTGTGAATGAGACTGAGTATCACATGATTTTTTTTAACTTCTTTTATTGTAAGGAATATACATACAAAGCAAAGATGGAAAAAAGAAATAAATTTTGAAGCATACTTCAACAAGTAAAAGAACAAGTAAACTTGTTACTTCAACAAGTAAAAGAACAGATCCCAGAGTTTGTCATGGGCTACCATTCCACCATCTCAGATTTTTCTTTCTAGCTGCTTCAAATCACTGGAGGCTAGAAGGTATATTAATGTAGTGATTCAGCGCCCATACTTGCTTGTTAAATATTATTTTCTCTGTTACACTTCCTCCTTCTCCTTTGATCCTTCTCCCAATCTGTAGGGATCTTTGGGCAATGCCCCAAATATGAAATATATTGCAGACAGATTTTTGAAAACCACCAATTTGGTGATATCCCTTAAGCTAACATATACATATGTGCATGTGTGTATATATGTGTGTGTGTGTGTGTGTGTGTGTATTTATATGGGTGTGGTGAATGAATACAGAAAACACTTATTTCATACTTTCTATGTACTAGGCACACTACTCAGTGCTTTATACATATTAAATCACTTAATTGACTTTTCCATGTTGAGAAGGGGTGTCCACACCAAAGGATAGGGGGATGTAATTAATTGATTATCCGGGAGAGGCTGATCCCTCTGAGTTTTCGGATTTATCCAACCTAGTATAGGTTGGATATTATTAGCACTCTCTAACTGTAGCCTCCAGAATAGCTTCTTGACACCATTTGATCTATCTTGAGATGTCTTATTTGATTACACTTCTTTCCCCCCTTTTGATTGAGAAGGTGTTGTCGATCCCACAGTCACACGATTTTTTGAATAAGAGCTTTTCAACATTTGTTGCCAAAACAGGAATTGAGAGGATTTATTTGAGGACAGGTGTGCCACCATGTCTAAGACCAGTCCATTGTTGCAAAAAGTTCTATTTCTTATTCCAGCCAAACAACTGAAAAGTTTAATTTTTAAAAATGAAATTTATTGAGCTATACTCACACACCATACAAAGCCATCTGATGTATATAATCAATGTCTCCCAATATCATCACATGGTTGTACATACATCCCCACGATCAGATTTAGAGCATTTTCCTCACTCCAGAAAAAGAAATTTTAAAAATCTCACGCCCTTTGTATTAGTTTGTTAAGCTGCTGGAATGCAATATACCAGAAGTGGAATGGCTTTTAAAAAGGAAATTTAATAAGTTACAAGTTTACAGTTCTAAATGTCTGTCAGAATATGTATTTTTAAAATAACTTTATTGAGGTATAAATTTACAGACCATAAAATACTTCCATTCTAAGTTCAATGAGTTTTAGTAAATTTATAAAGTTTTGTAACCAAGATGACATCCAGTTTTAGAACATTTCATCCTCTTTCCAAAATGTTTCTTGTGCCCATTTGCAATCGATACCCATTCCCAGCTTCAGGCCCAGGCAACCACTGATTTCTTTATCCATATATTCGCCTTGCCTAGAAATTCTTTGCAAGTAAAATAGGATGTGTGTTATTATGTATCTGGCTTCTTTCACTGAGCATAATGTGTTGAATTTCATCCACATAATAGCATCTATCAACACTTTGTTCCTTTTAACTGTTGAATAATATTCCATTCTTATCCATGACTATCCACCACCAACATTTGGGTTCTCTGCATTCATCTGGCTATTCTGGAAAATGTGGCTATGATCATTTGCATGCATGTCTTTGTCCTGAGTCGAAACCTAGAATCAGAGTTGCTAGGTTGTAGCTTAAGCGCATGTTTAACTTTTTAAGAAACTGCTAAGCTGTTTGTCAAAAGCAGCTTCACCATCTTATATTAACAGCAACAGGGTCATTCATTTTTGCAAGAGGTTGGGAAAAACCTAATTTCAGAGCTTATTAAAATCGATAGACGGTGGGCCACGGTGGCTCAGCAGGCAGAGTTTACGCCTGCCATTCTGGAGACCCGGGTTCGATTCCCAGTGCCTGCCCCTGCCCCCTCCCCCCGCAAAAATCGATAGAGTGGGTATGTGATATATGAATTTTTTTCTTTTTTCCTTTTCATTTCTTTTTCTGGAGTGATACAAATGTTCTAAAACTGATCATGGTGATGAATACACAACTATGTGATGATACTGTGAACCACTAATTGTATATTATGAATGGACTGTGTGTGTGTGAAGATTTCTCAATAAAAATATTTTTTAAAAATCGGTAGAGTGGCGGTTGACTGCTTGGGCTTTGAGTTAGGTAACACCAGATCTAAATCCCATCTTTGTTTCTTCCCATTTGAATGAGTCTGCAGGATTACCAGTTCCCCAGCTGGTGAAACGAAGATAATAATTGTGTCTTCAGGTTATAGAAATAATTCAGTGACTTGATCCATAAAAACAAACAGTGGGCCGATGAAGAATTTTGCATGTTTGCATTTATATGCATTTTTTAAGGAAAAGGCACCCACCTTTGATCAGATTCTTAATGAAACCTGCGACTCCAGAATCATTTAAGCCCCTCTGGGATTGAGATAGGTGATACTGAAAGACTCTTCCAACTTTGAGATACTTAAAAGGGCTCTGCTAGACTTGAATACGTCTGGAATAGGGTTTCTCAATCTCAACAGTGTTGACATTTTACGCTGGTTCACTCTCTGTGGCTGGGATCACCCTGTGCATTGTAGGGTGTTGAGCAGCATCCCTGGGTTCCTTCCAGTAGATGCCCACCCCCCACCCCCAGTCCTGAAACCAAAAGTGTCTCCAGACATTCCCAGTCGTTCCCCAAAGGCCCTGTTGAGGACCCCTGCCTCCTATGTGTGTGGGTGTCAGGGGCCAAAACGGGCAAAGTCTGTCTGCAGTACCAGACACTTGCTGGAGATGTCCCATCACATTGATTGCTGATGGTTCCTCCCTCATTTCATGAACTTTAAAAAATGTTCTATTTTAGAACAGATATTTTTTCTTTTCAGAAAAGAATTGCAAAGAATTTTTTGCAAAGAGTTTTCACATTCACTCTGCCTCATTTCCCCCATTATTAATATCTGACATTAGAATGGCACATTTGACACAATTCATCAACAAATATTACCTAATATCAGTATTTTTCTGGCCCAGGACTCTATCCAGGATCTCACGTGACATTTTGTCGTCACATCTCCTTAGGCTCCCTTTGGCTGTGACAGTTTCTCAGACTTTCCTTACTTTTCATGGCCTAGGCAGTTTTAAGGACAGGTCAGATGTTTTATAGAATGTCCTCCAATTTGGTTATTTTTCTGCTATTTTTCTCATGATTATATTAGTGTTATTGGTTTGGGGAGCAAGGCCACAGAGGTGAGGGCCCATCTTCGTCACATTATAGCAATGGTATGTGCTATCAACATGACTTTTCATGGCTGATGTTGACCTTGACCTACCTGCATAAGTATCTGTCAGGTGTGTCTACTGTAAAATTATTTTTTTCTAGCTTTCTATACTATGTATCCTTTGGAAGAAAGTCACTATTTGCAGGCCATATTTAAGGGTTGAGGAGTTATGTTTCCCCTCCTTGAGGGTAGAATAGCTACATAAATAATTTGGAATCCTTCTGCATAAGAGATGTGTCTACTTTCCCATATTTATTTATTTAATCAGTTAATTCCTTATATCAGATGGACTCATGGATATTTATTTTATACTTTGGGTTATAATCCAATACTTCTTTATTGTGTGGCTCAAATAGTTCCAGCTTTGGCTCTTAGAGCTGTTTCAATTTTATCATGTATCCCTTGATAAACACCTATCATTGTGGTTTTGGGTTTTCTTTTTTTTCTTTCTTTCTTTTTCATTATTATTATTTTTTTAGCACTTCCTTACTTTCTGCCATTACTAGATGCTTCATTCTCATCTTGTATACTTCCTGTTCAGTATAGAATCTCCAAAGAGCCCAGGTTCCTTTTGTTGTAAAATTGCATTAGAAACCAAGATCCTTACGTAATGGACGTTTAAGTGTTCCACGTGATGGGAGAGGGGTAAGCAATGTGAGTGGGTATAAACTGTTTTCGTTAATTACATCAAGGTCCTGATAAACCTTCTTCTTGAGAATCACAGACTATTACAATCTCTGTTTGTTTGCTGGTCCTTCATGGAGAATGCAGCATCCTATTCTTGCTTGGGGGATCTGATCCATGTGGGTCACGTTGACCCAGAAAAGCAACCTGGATTTCCAACTCAGGTGCAGAGCTTCATAAAAAGTGTGTCTCGACACAATATTCCACTTGGTTACTTCCAAGGAAACAGTAACCTTATTTCGCATCTCATTCCAAACTTAATGCTAACCTGTTGACACAGGGCTGTTTTCCTTATCATAGTCTGCTTCATTTAAATATCACCTAAACTTTGTTTATTTTCCCTCAAATTCTATAATAACCTGTCTCTCTTTTGTTGGTTGGAAGCTGCATACTTCCTCTACTATGCAGTTTCTCTTGCTGAGGCAAATTAATAAACCAACTACTATTGTGTCTTGGAGGTTTTTACCAGAGGGGCTTTATCGGGGAAAAGGAGGGTGGTGAGAGCGGTTTGTTTCCAAAACACAGACAAAGAAGCCGGGATTAGCTACTGCTAATCCCAGGTCTTCAGGCCCGGTTTTTCTGTGGGATGCTGGACAAGTCCCTCAGTTGCTCTGAGCCACAGTTTCTGTATTTGCATAATGGGGTCCATAGATCTGCCCCAGTGAACTTCCAGTAGGTATTCTGAGAATTAAAGACAAGAAAGAAATTGGGCATATTTCACCTGTCGTCTTCTCCCTTCCTATCCGTTTTCCCTCTGAACTATTTGCATGAACAATCCCCGGAAATAATGTTGCCAGAGTTAGCAAATAAAAACATCGGACTCCCAGCTAAATTTGCATTTCAGATAAACAACAACAAAAGATTTAGTGTATATCCCAATTATTGCATGGGTCACATTTATTCTAAAATATTATTTGCTCTTTATTCGAAATGAAATCCTAATTTAACTGGGCGTCCTGTACTTTATCTGACATTCCTACACGGAAATCCAAACACCTGCCAAACCACAGCAGCCTTTTGGGAAAAAAACAGGCGTCGAGCGCTTCCGGGCGTACGCTGGGCCATGTTTGTTATGATGTGACCTTGTCATGTGACCATAGTGCCTTGACAGCGATTGACTCTCTAGACAAGGCAGTCAGCTATAGGTCGGGGAAGCAGCCTATCAGGGGGCCTGAAGCTCTAGCCAATAGGGAATTTGGGCAATGATTAAGTAGACCAATCAGCGCTTCCCTCTGCGGGAGGGTGAAACGTGAGCTTCCCAGGTCGATGCTGGAGCTGATGGTAAAAAGTAGTTCGGGCTGAGCGCGAACCCCCGGAGACCAATTAATAATTAATAATAATAATAATAATTTCAAAATACGTGGACAGCAGCTTCTGAGATATAACCTGCTGGGTCCGCAGCAGCAAAGAAGGACCTTCCCATTTCCCCTGAGTCCTGGAAGCCTTGGCGACTCCTTCCCCTGTGGCCTTATAATAAACCCCAACATCTACGCAAATCCAAACACATTTCTGATCCTTTGCCTTCAAAATCTAGCGCACCTGTGCACCTAGTCTTAGCAAATGTTGGTGGAAATCCCTCTTCTGACAACCATACACCTTCCTGTTCTAATTAACTCTATTCCTAGGGAATAGGTTTTACATTTTTAATTTGCATAATATGTTGTTATTGACAGTAATTAATGCACAATTTCTGCCGCGGCTCACCTTTGGTATCATAACTTAATGGGTAGCAGGTGGCTAATGGGGAGATTAGTGGGTGTTTTTTTTTATAGGAGTTGTTAACGGTTCTAAGTTTGTGGCTGCAGAGGGAAGACACCCGCTACCCTCCCACTGAAGTGCACCCTTCCGCTGCTGGATGATGGAGTGCCCAGATACGGACACCAGTGTACTCCATTCCATGCCCCTGGGGCTGTGCCTCAGTTTCTCCATCTGTAAATCTGGGAATGTGGGTAGAGAGGATTCCTAAAAGTTGCCTATGCTCTGGACCACCGTTGCTCCCCAGTTGCTTTCCTCGTTGTCTGCCTCCGCTCCGGTTTGTCCCTGGCCCCGCCCTCTCCTCCTTTGACTTGGCTTGAGTGATTAGTGTCATTCATTCAGCCCTCGATGTCCTTAGAACAGGGAAGAGTTAACAGGGAGGCCTTTACATTGGCTATGAACAGGGACTGGATGCTACATTCCCCAATACTACATTTCTGGATGGCACACTTGCTTGGTTAAAAAATCCCAGACTGTCTCTGATCAGCACTGGTTTCTTCGCCAACTTCCTCCAATCTGCTCCTGCAATTGCTGGGGGAAAAGTACATGAATGCATAGCTCAAGATTTGGGGGCTCTCCTTTGAGGATTTAGTGACACGTGCAGAGGGAATGGGAAGGCGTGATTTTGCAGCTAGAAATCCTGGATGGGAAATCTGGAGTGTGAGAAGCTGCAGGCCTGGGAGAGAGAAGCTAGAGTTCTGTAGCCTCTGAGCACAGTCCTGTAGCAAAACAGAATCCCCATGCCTGACACACTGGGTTTCCTGGGCCTGAGGACATCACGGGCTTCATCCCTCAGCCCAAAGCAAATAGTTTGGAATCAGGTGGATCTGGTTCAAAGGCTATCACAGACATATAGTAGCTGGGGACCTTTGAAAATCACTTAATCTTTCTGAGCTTAGAATGCTGTTGTTCACCTTGAACCCCTCTTTAGAGGATTAAATGAGGGGCCTTGAGTAGGTACACACAGTAGATGGTTAAAAAACAGTGCCCCTGCATGGACCAGGTTAAGGCAACAGTCCTCTTGGCATCTTGCTATGAGTGAGAATAGCTCCTTCTCCCTTGCAAAGGCTTCTGGTCACCATGGTCTGGCGATTGAGAATATAGCCCATTCAATCCTACAAGGAAGAAGGGATCCTTGGAGAAATGGCCAAGTCAAGGTGAAGGGCAGGGAAAAGTCACAGCGAATCTGGGATTTTGTTTTCAACAGCTTTTTCTTTTGGGATACCATGTATATCCCATAAAATTCACTTGCTTTAATTGTGTGATTTTATGATTTTTAATAAGTGTTGAGAGTTGTGCAACCATCACTATCGCCCAATTTTGGAAGGTTTCCATTACCTCCCAAAGATCCCTCTTACTTATTAGCAGTCACACCCCATTCTCATTCCCAGCCCTTGGCAACCACTGATCTGCTTGGGTCTCTATCGTTATTGTGCCTGAGCATTACATATGGATTAATTTCTCAGAGCTGCCAAAACAAAGCTCCCAAAAATCTGTGGCTTAAAACAACAGAAATATATTGCTTCATGGTTCTGGAGATCAGAAGTCTGAAATCAAGGTGTTGGCAGGGCCAAGCTCCCTCTGAAAACTCTGGAGAAGGATCCTTCCTTGCCTCTTCTGAGCTTCTGGGGGTTACCAACCATCCTTGGTGTTCCTTGGCTTGTAGATCCCTCACTCCAATTTCTGCCTCTATATTCAGAGGAAAATGTCATCTTCTTTTAAGGACACAAGTCAGTGGACTTAGGGCTCACCCTAATCAATTGGGACCTCATCTTAACTAATTACATCTATTAGCAAAGACTCTATTTCCAAAATAGGTCTCTGTCATAGGTCCTGGGAGCATGGGATCAAACATATCTTTCTGGGAGACCCAGTTCAACCCACAATATCAATGAAATGGAATCATACGTGTTCATTTGTTACATACAAGGCTTCTTTCACTGAGCCTCGTGTTTTCAAGGTTCATGCATGTTATAGCATGTATCAGTGCTACATTCCTTTTCATTGCATAGTCTTCCATTTTCTTCATCAATTCATGTGGACATTTGGGTTCTTTCCACTTTGGGGCTATTATGAATAATGCAGCTATGAACTTTGTGGACAAGTCTTTGTGTGGAGGTACATCTGAGATGTTTTTCATGCCAGAAAGCAAAGAAATTCTCAAAAAATGGTGAGGACCTGACCGAAGGACACAGGAGCCAGCTGGAAGGATGCTTTCTGTCCAAATCTAGTATACCGTGAGCACTGACATGTATAATGACATGAACGAATAATAAATAATTCATGGAATAAAATAATTTCCAAGTCCATAGTGATACCCACAAGAAAAATGAGTTAATGGTGCAATGAGGGAAAGCTATTCTTAGAAGAATGGCAGCTACTAAATGTAGATAAAGTAAATGGTAGAATTTTTAAAAATCACCATTTTGGAAAAAAAATCATTATTTTGAAATGTCTCTCCCAGTGTAATAGTTGATTCAAACAAGCATCATTAATGAATGCTGAGATCAGGAGGGGAGAAACGGTTGGCAATGGTCTACTTATGTCCTCAAAGAATAACCACACAGATTACATATCATCACAGGGAAGAAATGCATTTCTGCAGTAGAGGAACCCAGCCCACATCACCTTTACCGAGGGATCAGAGTTAACTTCACTGGCAATGAGTCAAACCAGTATCCTGTGCCTCCTGATAAGAGGTCCTGAGAAGGACACAGCATCAGCAACTGGTATTTCTGCCCCTCAGAATTAGACCTGAATTCAATCACAAGGGAACATCTCTCAAAGCCAGACTGAGGACAGTCTACAAAAACAAATGGCCTATATTCTTTAAAAATATCAGTGTCATGAAAGACCAAAGAAAAAGAAGACTTTGAAACTCTCCTAGATGAAAGGAGGCCAAAGAGAAGAGTTGGACGCTGAATTCGAGGGAAGACAAAACAGCTGTAACAGGTGTTATTGAGAACGTAGGAAAAATTTGAATAGGGGCTATTTCGCTGATCGTTTTTCTACATCAATGAGGTTGAACGAATGCAGTTGTGGGGTGGGGTTAGAAGAACATGAATTCTAAAAGTCAGACCTGGGTTTGAATCCTGGTTCCACCTTTCAGCAGTTGTCTATGTCAAGGGTCCTCAGCCTCTGATTTTTATGTGATTGGGCATTAAATTAGGCATCATATGTAGCCTCTCTCTCCAGCCAACACAACAAGCAAACTCACCACCCTCCCCCTGTCTACCTGGGACGTGACTCCCAGGGGTGTGGACCTTCCTGGCAAGATGGGACAGAAATCCTAGAATGAGCTGGGACTCAGCATCAAGGGATTGAGAAAACTTTGTCGATCAAAAGGGGGAAGAGAGAAATGAGACAAAGTGTCAATGGCTGAGAGATTCCAAACAGAGTCGAGAGGTTATCCTGGAGGTTATTCTTATGCATTAAGTAGATATCACCTTGTTATTCAAGATGTAATGGAGAGGCTGGAGGGAACTGCCCAAAAATGTAGAGCTATGTTCCAGTAGCCATGTTTCTTGATGATGATTGAACAATGATATAGCTTTCACAATGTGACTCTATGAATGTGAAAACCTTATGTCTGGTGCTCCTTTTATCTACCATATCAACAAAAGAGTAGAACATATGGAATAAAAATAAATAATAGGGGGAACAAATGTTAAAATAAATTTAGTTTGAAATGCTAGTGATCAATGAAAGGGAGGGGGAAGGGGTATGGTATGTATAAAATTTTTTAGTTTTCATTTTATTTCTTTTTATGAATAGATGCAAATGTTCCAAGAAATAATCATGATGATGAATATGCAACTATGTGATGATATTGTGGATTACTGATTATATATGTAGAATGGAATGCTCAAAATAGGAATGTTTGCGTTTGTTTGGTGTTTTTTGGTATTTAAAAAAATAAAATAATTTTTAAAAAATAGGCATCATAGGTGTGCTGGTTTGAAAGGAAGCATGTCCCCTAAGAAAAGCCATGTTTTAATATAAGTCCCATTTCATAAAGGTAGAATAATCCCTATTCAATACTGTATATTTGAAACTGTAATGAGATCATCTCCCTGGTTGATGTGATTTAGTTAAGAATGGTTGTTAAACTGGATTAGGGGATGACATGTCTCCACCCATTTGAGTGGGTCTTGATTAGTTTCTGAAGTCCTATAAAAAGAGAATGAGAGATTCAGAGAGATTCAGAGAGAGCAACACTACAAAGCAGAGAGTCCACCAGTCAGCGACCTTTGGAGATGAAGAAGGAAGACGCCTCCTGGGGAGCTTCATGAAATAGGAAGCCAGGAGACAAAGCTGGCAGATGATGCCGTATTCACCATGTGCCCTTCCAGCCGAGAGAGAAGCCCTGAATGTGTTCGCCATGTGCCGTCTCACTTGAGAGAGAAACCCTGAACTTCATCGGCCTTCTTGAACCAAGGTATCTTTTCCCTGGATGCCTTTGATTGGACATTTCTATAGACTTGTTTTAATTGGGACATTTTCTCGGCCTTAGAACTGTAAACTAGCAACTCATTAAATTCCCCTTGTTAAAAGCCATTCCGTTTCTGGTATATTGCATTCCAGCAGCTAGCAAACTAGAACAATAGGAAAAGCTTATAGCAAATGCTCGATAAATATGCCCTTATTATTATACTACTGCTGCTGCTATGGCTGTGGTTGCTATAAACCCTTTGCACTTCCTTCTTTCCATGGGCATAGCCAACAGGGAATATACTTAACCCCTTTACAGTTGGGGAAACTGAGGCCTGGGGTCATATTGTCAATTCAAGTTGCCAGTGGAGCCTTGGCCAGGACCTGGTTTCCAGGTGCCTCTGCCTGGCCGCCTCTGCCACCTCCCTGGCAGCTTCCCAGGCACTGCTGACTCAATCGTCTCTCAGCATCCTCTGTGGAACTGGAGGCTGTGGTTACCAGGCCACAGGTGATGCAAGACGGTGGGCACATTGCTGTTCCTTGCCTTGGATCTCCTACCCAGCTGCTTTGAGCCCAAGGCCATCTAATTGGTATCTCTGGAAGCAGGAGGCACCCGGTAATAGCTCACTACCCCAGTGACTCGCTCTTTGAAAGCAAAGGTCGAAGGTGTTCTCTGACTGTGAGTCAGATGGTTCTGTGCCCAAATCCTGCTCCACCACTGGCTAGCTGTGTGCCCAGGTTAAGTTGTCTCTTTGAGTGCCGGCTCCTTCACCTGCAAGAAGGCAACCTAACAATCATTTCATGAATGCCCATTCAGCAAACACTGTTGACAAAACCAAACAATGGGGAGAATGAAGGCAGCTGGGGACTCTTACCCACTGCTGTTGAGATTGTTAATCTGTACGATCACTTTGGAAAACTGTATGGCATTGTCTACTAAAACTAAAAATATACACTTACCCCAAGGCCTAGCAATCCCATTCCTGGATATATATCAAAGAGAAAGGAGAGCACATGACTACCAGTAGAGCACACACAAAAATGTACATAGTATAGATAGATTAGACATCAACAAAGTTAAAAACTTCTGTGCTTCAAAGGACACCATCAAGAAAATGAAAAGAAACCCCACAAAATTGGATGGTATATTCACAAATCATATGTCTGATAAGGGACCTGTATCTAGATTATATTATTAAAATCTCACAACTTAATAAAAAGGCAACCAAATTTAAAGATGGGCAAATGATCTGAGTAAATGTTTCTCAAAAAATATATAAACAAAAGACCAACAAACACATGAAAAGATGCTCACCATCATTAGCAGCTGGGAAAGTGCAAATCAAAGCCACAGTGAGATACGATTTTCCACCCAATAGGATGGCTAGAATAAAACACATACTAGCAAGTGTTGGCAAGGATGTGGAGAAATAGGAACACTTATTCACTGCTGGTGGGAATGTAAAATGGTGTAGCCACTGTGGATGACAGTTTGGTGGTTCCTCACAAAGTCAGACAAAGAGTCACCATTTGACCCAGCAACCTTTACAGCAACATTATCTACAATCGCCGAAAAATGGAGGCATCACAAATGCCCATCAGCATATATATAACTGGATAAACAAAATGTGGTCCAACCATGCAATGGAATACTATTCAGCCATAAAAAGGAACAAAATTGATACATCTACAGCATGGATAAACCTTGAGGACATCAAGTTGAGTGAAAGAAGCCAGACACAAAGGACCACAGAGTATCTCATTCCATTGATAGGAATGTGCAGAGCAGACAAATCCATAGAGCCAGAGAGGAGATGAGTGGTTGCCAGAGGCTGAGGACAGGCGAGATGGGCAGCTGACTGTGATTTTTCTTTGGGGTCAATGAGATTTCTTCAGGGTCAATGGCAATGTTCCAAAATAGATTTTGGTGATGATTGCACAACTCTGTGAGTATACTGAAAAAAAACAAACAAACTGAATTTTATAGTTTAAAAACTGGTGAATTTTGTGGTATGTGAAGTACATCTAAATAAAGGTATTATTTACAAAAAAAAAAATAGAAAGAAAGTTATTTTAAAGAATACACATAGCAGCTTTAGTCATAGTAGCCTCAAACTGGAAATGATCCAAATGTTGCTGAAAGGAAGAAGGGTGACGTAGGGTATATTCACCCAAAGGAATCCTGGATGCAATGACATGGAATGGGTACTTGCTATACGAACGAATCTCATAGACATCATGGTTAGTGAAAGAAGCCAGAGGCCAGTGAACATATTGTATACTTGCAGTTAGATGAAGTGCAAGAGTAAACTATGGGTCCAGGAATCAGGGTAGTGGTAACCTGTGGGTGAGTTACTGACCTAGAGAAAATGAGGGGTCCTTTGTGGGCACTAGAAATACCCTATGCACGTGTGAATACTTCTCCAAGGGAGGAAGAGGGGAGAGGAGGCAGCTGCTGGCGCAATGTACCTGGGAAGGGGGGGTGCGTCTCTAGTGCACAGGTTGGGGTGGACTTGGGTGAGCACCTGGGAAATCCTTCTCTGGCAGTACAGGATGGCTGTGCCTGGGGTTCAGACGCATGTTGGCCAATGAAATAAGGTGGATGTTGGTGATTGGGAAGAGTAGGTTGCTCCTCTCTGGTCTTTCTCTGCTCTGTGAAAGAGATAAGGCTCTATTAAACATGTGTTGGTAATAGTGGGGGATATGGGAACTCTATTTTATGCATGTTTTTTCTGTTAGCGTACAATTTCTCTAATAAAAAAAGGAAGGCTCTCAGGTGAGAGAGAGAGAAGAGAGAGAGAGAGAGAGAGAGAGAGAGAAAGAGAGAGAGAGAGAGAGAGAGAGAGAGAGAGAGAGAGAGAGAGAGAGAGAGAGAGAGAGAGAGAGAGAGAGAGAGGCAGAGAGAGAAGCAGGAAGTTAAGGAGAGATGTGAAATCATAGCCCTTGGGAGTAAGAAGCCAACTTACCAAGGAAATGTGGGCCCATCTCTAGGCAATGCTGCATGCCCAAGGAGATGTTGTGATAGTTAATTGAAAATGAGATCAAGACAAGTAAACAAACAACAAACAACCAGGCAACATTTGTTGAGCATCTACTATGTGCCAAGTGCTAAATTATATCACTTGGGGTCCTGCACAGAGAGAGAGAGAGAGAGGTGTCAGGTGTCCTTGGGGAGCTGAGAGTGAGGGAAGGGAGACACATAACTGCTGGGTAAATGAAATATTCTATTTAAAAATTATGTGTAATAACTAGTGGCCAGTACCCTACTGGACCCCCTTGAAGGTCTCCTTAGGTGACACCTGGGGAGGGTGCTTACCCTTATGGGTCCTTCAAAGATGCTCATTGGTTCTGATGATCATATTGGAAGTGACACACATTGAGCATTTAATGTATGTCAAGCTTTGTGGTCAACTCTGTATCTGCTTTATCCCATTCAAGCCTCACAAGAATCCTCTTGAGATGGGGACAGTTTTCACCTTTGTGGTGGACAGACTCTAAGAAGGCCCCTGAGGTCCCCAATGGTCCCTCCCCCTGAAGTCCATGCTTTTGTGACAACCTTGGCCTTGAAGGTGGCCAGAACCTCTGTGTTTCTTCCAACCCACAGAAAGTGGCAAAGGGATGGGGTAACACTTCCAAGAACAGGTTACATAAGATGGCAACTTCTCCTTTGCTCAAGACTCTCTCGAATGCTGCTCGTCCTTGCTGGCTCTGTAGAAGGCCCCACTGCAAGGAAGTGAAGGTGATGCCCAGCCAGTGAGGAACTGAGGACCTTGGTCCAACAGCCCATAAGGAACTGAAATTTTGTCAATGACCATGTGAACGAGTTTAGAAGCAAACCTTCTTTTCTTGAGCTTTCAGATGAATCTTTAGCCCTGGTAGATGTGCAGATGGCATTATGTGACACTCTAGCACAGATGACTCAGCTAAGCAGTGCTTGAACTCTTCACCCACAAGAACTGTGAGATAATAAATGCATATTGTTTTTCGTTGCTAAGTGTGTGGTGACTTGTTATGCGGTGGTAGCTGACTAATACAAACTCCATTTTAAAGATGAAGAAAGTGAGACTTGGAGAGAGGAAATGATGGATCCAGAGCTGGAGTCCCAACACCTTCTGTGAGTAGACTTCAATTCATGGGATATAAATGAGAGAAAATGAATCCCAGAGATAATGACACTATGACTTGATCAAAGCATTTCTTACGTTGGTGTAGTGGCTGGGAGAAGGGAAAGAGATTTATAATGGTTGAATTTTAGTTTCTGATGCCTTTAGTGGTGTTGACTTGGATAACTCTTGGAGCCTCTTTTTCCCCATCTGTAAAAGTCATACAATGCCAAAATGTCCATCCAGATAAGTGGATACACAAAATGTGGTCCGTACATGTGATGGAATCTTATTCGGCCACAAAAGGAACAAGGCACTGATACATGCTACGACCTGGATGCACCTTGAAAACATGATGCTGAATGAAATAAGCCAGACACAAAACGCCACATGTTGTCTGATTCCACGTATATGAAATGTCCGGAACACATAAATCCATAGAGATAGAAAGTAGATTAGTGTCTGGTTGCCTAGGGCTTGTGGGAAAGGGGTGAAGGCTTGACTGCTGGCGGGTATGAGGCTTCTTTTGGGAAAGATAAAAATGTTCTGGAATTAGAAAGTAGTGATATTTGCACAGCTTTGTGATTATGCTGAAAACACTGAGTTTTACACTTTAAAAGGGTGGATTTTATGGTGTGTAAATATATCTCAATATAGCTGCTTTATATATATATATGAAAAAAAGAGGGAGAGAAGGCACAACGGTAGGTGCCGTACCTTGCGTTATTTTTTCAAATTCTTTACCCTTCTCTGAATCAACACATTTGGACTAGGGAGGAGTCTATTTTCCTGTCCTATTGATGGTGGGCGTGGCCATGGCTTACTTTGGCCAATGGGACGTTAGGAGATGTTAGACCCGGAGATGCTCAAAAAAGGGCTTGGCCTCTTGTAATGTGGGTCTCCAAAGGAAGAGCATGGACTTCTGGTAGACCTCTAGTCCCAAGAGGTTGAGAACAGCTATAGGACAACAGTGGCGTGTTTGACCCAGCTTGTGCTGGCTCGTGAAAGCCAATTGTTGCATTTTTAGGAATTTTGTCACCTGATTTTTAAATGCCTCCAGTATTAAAAATTAGAGTGTTTCAGCATGTGAGATCAATTATAATTACAGCAAAGGTGACAAATACTCCCTCTTAATTGTTTTAGTAGTCTCTTGGGGTTACTTATTGCATTTATAATGCTCTTTAGGTTATTTACATCCACTGTATCTGAATAGTGGAAATACAGTGTTGTACTATTGCACAACTCCAGTGACATAGTGTTGGCAACTTGGAATCAGCAAAAGTGGGAGTATCCATACCTTAGAAATCAGCAAATGCTACAAATCAGGGCTCTCCCTCTACGCACCCACCCTGAGAGTTAAACTTTTATCACAACACCCTGCATGGTTTAGGCATGGGCCAACTGAATTTTGCTATAGTTTGTTACACAGCATTATTGTGACATTTGCTGACTAATACACCAGGTATCCACTTCACTGGACTGAGAGAGCTTAAAAGCAGCAAAGCTTGATGCAGTTAAGAGAACGTGTTCATGGAGACACAGTTGGCTCCAAAGGCAGCTTGGAGGGGTCGAAAACCTTAAGAGAACTGGATTTGACTCCGGCCACTAACTGGCTGTGGGGTTTTGATCAATTGACTTCACCTGTCTGAGCCTCTGCCGTAAAAAGCCAATGGTGATAACCCTTACCCATTCCTTCCAGGGTCAAAATAGAAGTACAGAGAGTGGGTATGCCATAAGTGTTTAATGAATGCTTCTGTGGGATGATGCCTGATTTTGCCCCCATTGAACCCGCCAAGCTCATCTTGCACCCATGCCCTCCCGTCTCCACTCCCTCTGCTCCAATCACACTGGCCTCCTTTCTGTTCCTCCAATGTGCCAAGCTTGTCCTAACCCTTGACATCTTCCTGACCTCTGCCTGAAGCACGGTTCCCCTAAACCTTCCCCTGGCTCCCCGGCTCTTCAGCCCATGGCTGACATTAAAGTAGATGGGGCTGAGATGTTGAGTAAATGAATGGGTGAGCCCTCATGTTTCGGCAAGGGAACTGACTCAGGGCTTGGCGCTGGGACTGCTCACGGGTGTCCAAACCTCCGCTGGGTCCCCGCATGGGGGTCCAGGTCCAGGGCCACTCTGAGGGGAGACTTCATCTCTGGGACTGCCTGGCACTGCCCTCTGCTGGGTGTTCTGGGTGGAGGGGGGAGGCGGGGCAGGCAGGCCACCACTTCCCACGAAGAAAAACCCAGCCCTTGTCAAAAAACCCTTCTTTTGTCTTCATCAACTCAATAAACATCTATTAACTGCTCATGTTTACAGCAAACAAAACCACAAAGCTCTCTAGATCACAGAACTTGTGATCTCTTGGGGGTAGATGGTGGAGACTAACAAAATAACCCGGTTGAAAAAAAATAGGGTGTGTTAGAACATGATAAGTTTTTTTTCTAACTTTTTAATTGTATAGTAAAACATATATACAAAGCAAAGAAATAAAAAAGCAATAGTTTTCAAAGCTCTCTTCAACAAGTAGTTACAGGACAGATCCCTGAGTTTGTCATGGGCTGCCATACGATCCTCTCAGATTTTTCCTTCTAGCTGCTCCAGAATATAGGAGGCTACAAGGCTTAAATATTTTATCACCACAATTGACTTTTTTCTTTCTTTTTTATGAAAAATAACATATATACAAAAAAGCAATAAATTTCAAAGCACAGCCCCACAATTCGTTGTAGAACATATTTCAGAGTTTGACATGGGTTACAATTCCACAATTTTAGGTTTTTACTTCTAGCTGCTCTAAAATACTGGAGATTAAAAGAGATATCAATTTAATGATTCAGCATTCATATTCATTTGTTAAATCCTATCTTCTCTATATAACTCCACCATCACCTTTGGTCTTTCTATTCATCTCTTTAGGGGTGTTTGGGCTATGGCCATTTCAACTTTCTCGTATTGGAAGGGTCTGTCACCAATATGGAGTAGGGAGATGGAACTATCTGATATTCTGGAGAGGCTGGGCCCTCTATATGTCAGGACATATCTGGTCCAGGGAGCCATCTGGAGGTTGTAGGTTTCTGGAAAGTTACACTAGTGCATGGAACCCTTGTGGAATCTTATATATGGCCCTAGGTGTTCTTTAGGATTGGCTGGAATGGTCCTGGTTTGGGGTTGGCAAGTTACGATAGATAGCAAGGTCTAACTGAAGTTTGCACAAGAGCAACCTCCAGAGTAGCCTCTCGACTCTATTTGAACTCTCTCAGCCACTGATACTTTATTAGTCACACTTCTTTTCCCCCTTTTGGTCAGGATGGAATTGTTGATCCCACGGTGCGAGGGCCAAATTCATCCCTGGGAGTCCTCTCCCGTGTTGTCAGGGAGATTTTCACCCCTGAATGAGAACATGATAAGTTTTAAGGAGGAAAATCCAGCAGGGAAGGGGGAAGAGTATAAGACTTCATTTTATTTTTTTAGCCTGTTTTCCATAACAGAAAGGGCAATTTCGGGGTATTCTGATTGCTGCCCCATAAGCTGTGGCTTTAAAAAGCCAATCCAAACGAAAAAATAAAACATAACATTTAAGTTTTATCAGTACCAGAAGGAGTGGATAAGTTCTAAATTTCAGTTTTAGCCCCTTCCTATATTTAGTTCTATTTTGTTAGAATATCAGAAATATAATGGAGCAAGAGGAAATGACTTACTGGTTTTATAATTAAGTGACAAGAAACATTAATTTTGAGTTGTAATATAGAAACAAAGTTGGCACATCTAGTTTAAAAACATTTTTAAAAGCCCATATAAAAAAAATGGAAAAACAGTTTAAAGTGTAACCTAAATGAAGGATTCCCTTTAAAAGTTCAGGTATCAAAATAATGAATTTGTCCTTTGAAGTTTATGGATTTATGAAGATCCGCTGTTCATTTTCTCTTTGGCAAAAAAATACTTTACTAAGATGTTCAATGTCATGGAAGAACAATTCATAAAATAAAAAAAATTAAACTTTAAATAGTTATAAAAAGATAATGCAATTAAGTATAAAACACAGGGGAAAAGTCACTTATCTTGTGGGCAATTAATACATAGGAAATTTTGGGCCTAAGGTTCATATGGAAGGAAGATTTAGAGTTCAGGATGTCTTAAAGAAACGTGTCTTATGCTTACCTGGCAGGGGAGACACCATGATCACGAAGGTGGTTTTCCCAGGGCGAGGCTTGTCCATTGCACTCCGGGTGTGCTGACCCCTGCGATTTCCCCACATGCAGGAAACTCGACTGCTGTAATTTGTGGTAGTGGGGACTGCGTGTGCGCTCTCCCCTGTGTGCGTTGTTCTCAAAGACAGATCTGTTCTGTTCCCTGTTTCAGGAATTTTCTTTTTTTTCTGGAAGTGTTTCAGATGTTTCAGATGTAACGGGTTATATAGAAAACAAAGTTTGTGCTGGTTGAAGAAAAAAAAAAGAAACGTGTGTTGATGCTGCCGACAATGGCTTTGTTTCCTACTTTCATGTTAGACCCCAGCTGCCAATGATCGGCTTATTGCTGACAATTTTACCCCTATGAATTCTTGAACAAATTGAGACATATTGATTTGGTATGAGGTGAAGTAGAAAAACCTTAAAAGGGTCGTTCTTAGAACAAAAATGACACTTATGACCATTTGGCAAGTACATTTATTACCTTAGTGATTGAAATCCTAAAATAGCCTACAGCTGTAGGAGGTAGAAAATAAAACACCCCATATTTAGCATTTGGCTAGCCCTCCCCCTTAGTTTTCACTCCAACTCCAGATCTCTACATTACTTATTCCCTATCCTCTCAGTAAAGCTATCAATTTTACAACCATTTACTACCTAAATTTACAGAGCTGGAGATGCCAAGAAAAATCTTTCTAAGGAGCTTCATTTCAAGCCACTAAATGTATCCAATACTTAGGTCATCAATTGAGGTCATTATGTACCTCTCTGGTCAATTAACTCAGTTTACAAGAAAACATGCCAACAGAAACAACATGAAGAATAAAAAAAAGTTGACCAATGAACATGTCTATGTGTAATTCCAACATATCAGAGTAGTTATGCAAACCCAAATTAGTAGTATTTTCATTGAACTGATAGGAAAAAGCCATATATTAAAACCATATCACCAGGGTAGGCCACAGTGGCTCAGCAGGCAGAGTTCTTGCCTGCCATGCGGCAGACCTGGGTTCGATTCCTGGTACCTGCCCACGCCAAAAAAAAAAAAAAAAAAAAGTGTATAAAACCATATTACCAGTGTTTACTGAAAGTAGGCGTTTGTTTTACGCAAAATTATCCTAATAACCAAAAAACCCCACTACTTATTGGAGAGTTATATTGTGCTGATAGCCCATAAATGGTATTACAAGAGGATTTCAGTTTTGCGTAGGCTGGGTTCGCAGTGATTATGCTAGTACAGAGATCATATGTTCAATATTACTAAAACAACATCTGTAGTGGAATATATGTATGGCATGTAAAAAACTAGCATTGCAGCTCTTAATGGCAACAATCCAAACTGGCAGCTGCAAGAAAAGGTGCTGCTAGAAATCAAAAAACGTTAAAGAAATTTCGTTTCAGCAATACTAGTTTACAGTGCTTCTATAATGAAATGTATTAATTCACATACACTTTTCTTGCAAGCACTAATGGACCAAAGGAGAATGGACTTTTGCCCCCTTTAACTACTAGCCCAATCCTGAAAATGGAAGCAATCACTTGCAATCTCCCATAGGGTCTTGTTAGGAGAGGACTGAGCAGTTAGCAGGAAGTTCTGGTTGATGTAGTGTTGTTTGTTTCCATCAAACTTCCCAGTTCCACTGGTCACAACGAGAACTGTGGTCTGGGACGACTGGGTAGCTTGCTCATGAACTGGCTGGCAAGCTAACATATTGACCTGGAACTCACTAGAAGGCCACATTTCAAAAAAATTAGCCAGGGCTTCCAGCCCAGTAGCAACATTCCCATTCCATGTTAAAGTGGCCTTGTCGAGATACAGTGTGGTTAGTGCCCATTGCCTTTTGCCCATTGTTTCACGGTAAATATTGACAAATTCCTCAGCAGCTCTACATGCCTGATCCATGTAAGTTCCGGTTCCCACAGGCCGGTTGGCGGTTCTTCATGAGAATAGTTGCTCCTTCCCTGGTGCTTTCCTCTGACTCCCTGACACGAGCCTCTTCTGAATTTCCTCATAGTTGCAAATCTTACTTTTTTTTTTTACATGGGCAGGCACCAGGACTCAACCCGGGTCTCTGGCATGGCAGGAGAGAACTCTACCTGCTGAGCCACCGTGGCCCGCCCCATAGTTGCAATCTTACTCTTTATTTGGCTTGCTTTTTGCTAGCCTAGCTCTGGCTGTGCCTGTCTCACAGCACAACTGGTTCACTCCACTGCTCCCCTTTCACTGCCAAAGCTTATTTATATTTATAGTGTTAATCGGTGGGATACATGGCTCTATACAACCCCTTTCAATCATGTTCACCTTCAGTATGGCAATAGTATTTATAGAGCCACTAATGAACTGCCTCTTCCTGCCCTCTGTCCCCAAGCAATCACTCGTCGCTTCCTGTCTCTGTGGATACTTTGGCATTTTCTAGAGCAAGGTCCCACTGTTACGTCGGCTTTTGGGGTCTGCTACCTTTCCATATAAACTTTACAATCACTTGTTCGAAAACCATAAAATAACTTGCTGGGATTTTGATTGACATTGCTTTGAACCTGTATACCAAGTTGGAAAGAATTGGCATCTTAATAATATTTGGCCTTCCTAGTCATGAACATGGAATATCTCTCCATTTATTTAGACCTTTTTAAAATTTCTTTCGTCAGGGTTTTTTGTTTTCTTCATATAGACCTTGCTTATATTTTGTTAGATATATACCAAACTTGTTTCTTTTTCTTTTTCTTTTGGTGCGAATGTAAACAGTGTTGTGTTTTTTCTTTATTATTATTCAACATAACAACATAGAAACACAAACATTCTTCCCATATGATCATTCCATTCTTGATATATAATCAGTAACTCACAGTATCATCACAGAGTTGTATATTCGTCATCACGATGATTTCTTAGAACATTTGCATCAATTCAGAAAACAGGAAAAAAAAATCATACACACCATACCCCTTACCCCTCCCTTTCATTGATCACTAGCATTTCAATCTACTAAATTTATTTTAAAATTTGTTCCCCCTATTATTTATTTATTTTTAATCCATATGTTTTACTCGTCTGTCTGTACCATAGATAAAAGGAGCATAAGACACAAGGTTTTCACAATCACACATTCACACTGCGAAAGCTATATCATTATACAATTATCTACAAGAAACAAGGCTACTGGAACACAGCTCTACATTTTCAGGCAGTTCCTTCCAGCCTCTCTGTTACACCTCAACTAAAAAGGTGATATCTATATAACGTGTAAGAATTACCTCCAGGATAATCTCTTGACTCTGTTGGGAATCTCTCAGCCACTGACACTTGATTTTGTCTCATTTCTCTATTCCCCCTTTTGGTCAAGAAGGTTTTCTCAGTCCCTTGATGCTGAGTTCCAGCTCATTCTAGGATTTCTGTCCCACGTGGCCAGGAAGTTCCACACCCCTGGGAGTCACGTCCCAGGTAGACAGAGGGAGGGCAGTGAATTTGCTTGCCGTGTTGGCTGAGAGAGAGAGAGGCCACATCTGAGCAACAAAAGAGGTTCTCTGGGGGTGACTCTTAGGCCTAATTTTAAGTAGGGTTAGCCTATCCTTTGTGGGGATAAGCTTCATATGAACAACCCCCCAGATTGAGGGCTCTGCCTATTGCTTTGGTTGTCCCCACTGAGTGTTGTGTTTTTAAGTTCAAATTCTCATTGCTCATTGCCGGTACAGAGGAAGGCAACTGACTTTTATGTATTAATCTGATATCTTGCAAACTTGTTATAATCGATTATTAGAACCAGGTTGTTTTTTTTTTTTTTTTTTTAATTAGTTCTTGCTGGATTTTCTACATGGATAAGGATCTTCAAAACAAAACCAGTTTTATTCTTTCCTTCCTAGCCTGTATAATTTTTATATCCTTTTCCTGTCTTATCGTATTAGCTGTGACTTCCCGCATAATTTTTTTTTCCTTCTCCAGTATGCTTTTGAATAGGAGTGGTGAGGGGAGACATCCTTTTCTCTATTGTTTTCCATTTTATATTTCACTGATTACTCTTCTTAGTGTACTCTCCTTAGTGACTAATTACGTTAAGTCCCTTTTCATGTGCTTATTGGTCATTCATTCTTTGTTGGGTGATTTTATAGTTTCATTATGGTTTGGATTTTTTTTTTTTTTGCCATTCATTTCACTTTGCTAAAGTGTCAGTTCAAATATATTGCCCATTCCTCTTTTCTACTTTGGGTTTAATTTGCTTCTCTTTTTCTAGCTTCTTAAATCGGAAGCTTAAGACTTTTAGACCTTTTTTTTTTCTTTTCATTTTTTACCAGCTTTTTGTTTGGAAACAATTTCAAACTTACAGGAAAATTACAAAAATAATACAAAAACAGTAGAGAACTCCAAAATACCCCCCCATCTAGATACCCAGATTTGCCAACTTTCAATGTTTTGCCACAGTTTTATATCATTCTATCTATCCATAATCTATCTAATCTTTTCTCTAATCTATTTTTTTCTGTGAACATTTGTGTATAAGTCTTTGTTGGGAAATATGTTTTTATTCCCCTTAGGATGAGATTGCTGGGTCCTGTAGTAAATGTATGTTTACCTTTGCTAACAGAACTGCAGAGCTGTTTTCCAAAGTGGTTGTACCTCTCTGCATTTTCCCCAGCTGTTTTCACACTTTCAAATTTTAGCCATTCTATTATTAGGCATGTTGGGATAGCCCCTTGGGGAGCATTTCCTTAGTGACTAATTACGTTAAGTCCCTTTTCATGTGCTTATTGGTCATTCATTCTTTGTTGGGTGATTTTATAGTTTCATTATGGTTTGGATTTTTTTTTTTTTGCCATTCATTTCACTTTGCTAAAGTGTCAGTTCAAATATATTGCCCATTAAAAATTCTGGGTTTATTTTCTGATTATTGAGTTGGAAGGATTTTATTTGTACAGTCTCATTTGAGGCTTTCGTCAGATATGTATTGTAAATATTTTTTTCTCAGACTGTGGCTTGCCATTTTCATTTTTGTAACCTTTATTTTAAGAGCAAATTTACTATTTTGATAAAGTTTATCTTCTCATTTTTAAAAATGCTTTGTCCTTTTTTATGTCCTATCCAAAAAAAAAAATCCTCTAACCTCAAGTATCAAAAGATTTTTCTCTTCCCTTTTCTTTTAGAAGTCTTATAGTTTTAGCTTTTACAATAGGTCTATGATCCATTCTGAGTTAATTTTATATGATGTGCAATAGTGTCAGACCACTTTTTTTTCCATCTGGATTTCCAGTTGTCCTTGCACCGTTTGTTGAAAAGACTTTTCTTTCCCTTTTCAATTATTTGACACTTTTGTGGTAAATTAATTGAGGAAACACAAGTGTGGGTCTATTTCTTGACTCTCTTCTGTTCTAACTACCTTAGCTTGATAGTAAGTCTTGAAATCAGGCAGTTTAAGTCTTCTAACCTTGTTCTTTTTTTTTTCTCCTTTAATTGTTTTGCTTGCATCCTTTCACTTTTAAACTATTTGTGTCTTTATATTTAAAGTGGACAACACTCTGTAGGGAATTATTTTTAACCTATTCTGACAATTGCTGCCCCTTCATTAGAATATTTAGACCATTTATATTCAATGGAACTGTCAGTAGGGTTGGGTTTAAACCCTACATATTTGCTATATGTCCCTTCTGTTCTTTGTACTTTTTTCTTTACTTTCTTTCTTTTAGATTGAGTTTTTCATTATTCAATTTTATATCCATAATCATCCCATTATAGCTATTCCTTTAGTCTTTTTTTAATTTTTAATTTTATTTATTCATTTATTTTTTGCATGGGCAGGCACTGGGAAACGATCTTTTAGTTTATTTTTAAGTGGGTTTTCTAGGAGCACAATATGCGTTTTAAGTTATCACTGTATCCCTCAAATAATATCATACTACTTCACGCATAATGTAAGACCCTTACAAAAGTATACTTTCATTTTCACCTCTCAATCTTCATGGTATTGTTTTACTTCAAACATGTTATAAACTCCACAACTCATTACTGTTGCTTTAAAGAGTCTATTATCATTTAAGGAAATTTAAAAATGATATTTATCACATTTTAAATATTTCTTCTTCCCTTCATTTCTTTGCATAGATCCAGATTTTTGTTTGGTATTACTTTCCTCCTTTTCAAAGAACATCTTTTAACATTTCTTTTAATATTAAGTCTACTGGCATCACATTTTCTCAACTTATATTTGTCTAAAAACACATATTTTCTCCACTTTTAAAGGATATTGTTGCGGGGGGTAAAATTCTATTTTTATTTCATTGTCTACTGGCTTGAATAGTTTCTGATAAAAATCTCAGTCATTCTTATATTTGTTTCTATGTACTTAAGGTATCCTTTTTCTCTTGATTCTTTAATTTTTTTTATTTATCTTTGGTTTCCATCATTTTAATTATGATGTGCCTGGTGGGCTTTTCTTTGTTTTTACTCTTGGTTGGTGGATTTATGATTGTCATGATATTTTGGAAAAAAATTTTTTTTTGCTACTCACTTTATATATTTTTCCTCCTTCCTCTCTTTCTAGAACGCCAATTATATGTATGTTAGATTACCTGATATTGCCCTATAGGACAATAAGGTTCTTTCATTTTGTTCCCTGTGTACTTTGTTTTAGATATTTATTTCCATGCCTTTAAAGTTAAAAGTTGTTTATTTTTATTTTATGTTATTATTTGTATGGCAAGTTTGGAATAGACTTTACTCTAGGACTAGCTTATCTCTAAATAAGTTACCACTTAAGGTGTTCTGAAGTCTTTACCAAATGACCTGTGCTGCTGATACTTCGAACATTCCCAGAGCTGTATTAAATCTGGAAATTGTCCTTTCCCCAGCGGTTGTCTCCTGGAGTTTCACTGTATAAACGTGTGGTTTAACATTCAGCCACAAGCTCAAGGGAAGCCCTGTGAAAACTTAAGAGCTTTTTTTTTTTTTCACACCTCGGTCAAGGGAGTTTTATTGCAAGTATGCAAGGGTGCTTCAACACAAGAAAATCAATTATTGTAATTTTTTTTTCTTAACAAATTGAAAGAGAAAAACCACCTGGTCATCACGATCAGCACAGAAAAGGCAGTTGTAAAATTCAGCATCCTTTCTTTTTTTGTTTTTTTATTTTCATATTTTTATTGACAAAACATAACAACCTACAAACACGAATATTCTTAACGTACTAACACTCCATTCTTGGCATATAATTAATGACTCACAATATCATCCATAGTTGTATAATCATCACCATGATCATTTCTTAGAACATCTGCATCACTCCAAAAAAAGAAATGAAAAGAAAAAAGAAAAAACTCATACATATCGTACCCCTTACCTGTCCTGCTCATTGATTAAGAGCTCTTTCCCTGTGTAATTCCCTTCTCTCCAGTATCTGGAGAGGCCTATCCAGGGCCTCAATTTGGGAGAACACTAGCCTGGAAATTGTCTCCAGGCAGAAAGCTGGGGCTGTGCAGGGCTAACCTTGTTCATTTCCTTTCTCTCAGGAATCCCAGTGCTGCACTGCTTCCTGTGTAATGTGTGAAAACCACTGTCTCACATATTTTGTCACGTTTTCTAGTTAAGGCTGGGAGACCAATTCCCAGAGCAATTACCTAACACATTCCTTCAAAAAGGCAGAAATCCATTGCATGGACATTATCAGATTTTTTATTTAAACACAATTTCAGCTCTCCCAGATATAGTTGTGTGACCTAGGACAAGTTACTTCACTCGGTTACTACAGATTCATTTTGCCTGTTCTTGAACTTCACATGGATAGAATTATATAGGGTGCACTCTTTTGTGTCTGGCTTAATTTGCTCAACTTCATGCCTGTGTAATTCATTCATTTCCTTTATGTATCAGTAATTTGTGTAATATTCCATGATACGACTATATCATACTATTTATCTATTTTAAGTTGATAAACATTTGTCCTGGATTTTTGGCTAACACGAATAAAGCTGCTGTGAACACTCTTGTTCACATCGTTGGATAGACTCACGTGTTCCTGTTGGCAATACACCCAATAGTGAAACTGCTGCATCATAAAGCACATTTATGTCAGCTTTAGTAGAAACTACTTGTTTTCCAAAATAGTTGTGCCATTTTATATGGCATTTTTTCAACACTTGATATTGCGATCTTTCAAATTTTAGTCTTTTTAATTTAGTGAGGATGTAGAGGTGGCTCGTTCTGGGTTTAATTTTTGTTAACTGATGACTAACGATATAGGACACTTTAAAAAATATGCTTATTGGCCATTTGGATGTCTTTTTTCCTGAAGCCATTTTGGACGTTTCTTTCATTAGCTGTGTTTTTAACTGGGTTTTCCTTTCCTTTGGGATTTTTTAGACTTCGTTTTGTCTTGGGTTTTTCGCTTAACCATATTCGGGAAAAGTCCTCTGTTCCGTTTTTTGGAAATCCCTGTGCTGCCCACATCGCAGGACGGTGCCCGGCTGCCTGAGAGAAGAAGCAGGGTTCGACCCCGACGTTGTCGGGTTTGCAAGACCTCGGGCAGCATCAGCTTTCAGATCCAGAAGGAAGGGAGAGGGGCCGCTGGATAGGTCCCCAGGAGCTGGCCTGAAGGCTCCACGTGGGCGCCCCGCCTTCGGACGTCAGTCGTGGAGAGGCGTGGCACAGCCGGGCACCTGGAGGGGGTGTGTCTAGAACCTGGAAGGCGGAAGTAGGCGGAGTCCTGGAGGCCACTGACCAATGAGGGGGAAAAGTCCTGAGACGGCAGGGCGTTCTGAGAGGGCGGTGTCGGCGTTCCTATTGGGCAACCTGGCGTCGTCAGGGAAACGCTGCCCCGGAGGCGGAGGGGTGAAGCCTTCAAGGAGGCGGGGCTTCCGGAGGGCGGGGCGGTGGGGACCCGGGTGCCCGCCGTCAGCTGACCTGCCGCCATCTTGTCCACCATTTGCAATCGGCCCTGACTGGGAGCGCGGCCCCTACGAAGCGGGTCGCCGCCACCGCCGCTTCCTCCTCCTCCTCAAAGGACCCAGCCGCCGACCTGGCCTGGGAGTCAGCCCCGCCGCGGCGGCCGGCAGCTCAGCCCTCCGCGGGCGGCAGGCGCGACCCCCGGGCCCCGGCCCCGCGCCCGTCTCCGGGCCTCCCGGGGCTCGAGGCCGGCGCGTTCCCCGTCGGCTTCCGCGATGGCCCTCAAGATGGTCAAGGGCAGCATCGACCGCATGTTCGACAAGAACTTGCAAGACCTTGTCCGCGGCATCCGCAACCACAAGGAGGACGAGGTGAGCCCGCCGCCCCCCGCTGGCCCCGGCCCTGCCCGACCCCGGGCTTGCACCCCCCGGGGCCTCCCGGAGCCCCTCATGGACCTCCCAAGCCATCTTCAAGGCGCTTCTGCCGCGTGGCCTTCGGCGCTGTGGCCCCCGCCCTCCTCAAGCCTTAGTTTCCCCACCCTGAGACCCGCCCCTCCCCTGGGGAGGCCCAGGGTCGCTAACAAGCGGTTGTCGCTTCCTCGCGTGTGTCGGATCATCTTGAGGGGAGGGGTGGTGTCGCTGTTAAAGGTGCAGCGTCCCGCGCCCCGCGGCTGGGCGGCCTCCCTCCGCTGCCTTAGTTTCCCGCTGGGCGATCCGGGCCCGCGTCCCCCACCCCGGGTGGCCACGACTGCCGCGGGCGTTCCTGGAACACCTCGCAGGTCCTCGCCCACGGTTCTCCGACCCGAGTGCGTTCCCGAATCACCTGTTAAAGTGTTCAGCGTCCGGAGCCACTCCCCAGGTCTCTGGATTCCTCGTTGGGGGAACCCTTGTCGTTGGCAGCGCCCCCGGGGAGATCGAGGCAGGGGGTCTGCGGGCCGGCCCTGGAGAGACCCCTTAGCGGGCAAATGCCGGTGTTCAGCTCACACTTCGTGGGGCATGATCCAGAACCGGGCGGGGTCTCAGGGCCTTGCTCTCTAGGCCTGTGCTTCCAGAGGGATGGGGTTTCTGAGGGGGGGGGGTTGGGGGGCGTGGGGCGGGGGCTGTGTGCGGGCAAGGCAGCAAGCTCCTCATCTCAAGGAGGGAAGCAGGGGCTCCTGGAATAGGGAAGCGGACTTCTGGCAGAAACCGGAGCCCGTGGGAGGAAAGCATTTTCCAGAAGTAAAATTTTAGCTGCGGGCATCGTTTCCTTCCCTCCCTACCCCCAGCCTGTGACCTAGATTAAGGAAGAATTGGGACAGTTAGTGGCCAGGAACCTCCGAGGGCCTCATTGGAGGAAGCCACTTACACAGTGGAAGCCTTAAAAAGGCCACCTCCAGCCCAGAGAGAAACGCGCTATCCACAGGAAAGCAGAAGCCAGATGGTACACTTACCTGCCCTTGACCCCAGTAAAGATTTTTTTGCAGAGAAGTTAAGAAATTTGCTGTGAGACCCCTAGGTGCCCCCAGCTGAGTCCCTGTTCCCTGGGCTCTTGCATTTTGCTACCCTTTTTCAGAATTGGTGTGACCTGAAATGCAGTTGGATTATTTTTGTTTATTTCTCCCTTCTCTTTAGCTCCACTTTGGTTTTGCTTATTAGAAGCTTTCCTTAGCCACTTTTTTTTTTTCCCTACTTAGCAACTTTTATAGCTCACTTGTACAGTCCTTTCAAGTTTCCTATCCAGGTGAAAATAACTGGTCTTTCTGGATTCTATTCACTGGTGGTGGCTAACTAAATTTATGTTGCAGTAGGATCCCCAGATTTTTTTTCCATTTTATATAGTGAATGTTCTGGGATTCTGTAGCTGTGGCCCCTGCACTTGAGACAAGGTGGATGGGTGGCCCAGTGTTTTAGGGAGGTGGACCCAACCTCCCCGGAAAATAGCCCCAGCCTCCGGTTCTTCACTGAGAACTGGTGTGAATAATTGACTACCTTCTCCCAGGCTTGGAGCAGATTAAAATGGGTCTTGATGGTATGGTAGAAGCATTCGTGAAATAGGGCAGGGCCAGACGGACCCTGGCGGTCTTAAGAAGTTACAGGTCTCCCTGTGACCCTGTTCTGGATGGGTGGGCGAGTTCCAACAGGACATTCGGATGCTCTGGTCTCCTCAACAGAAGTGTGAGGGTGGGGGTGCTTTTCAGATGCTCACCTCTGATTCCACATGTTCGTCTGGGGCTGCTTGTGGCCTTTGTGGGTGGTTGGAGACCAGCAAATGACTGTCCACTTACCTTCTCAATTCCCCCACTCTTTGAAAGTAGTTACAACCGCGGCTGGCTCAGGTTCTTCCCTCCCACCCAGCCTGTCCCCTAGCTAATGCTATTAGCATGGTTTTTTTCTGTGGCAGTGTAATTTTTCCCAAATTTGTTTTATAATAGATTTTAGTTTTAAGTTTCTGCCGCATCATAGAAATTAGGGTTAGCAATGACTTCAGAAGCCACTTTGAAAGCCAGTGTATTGGAAAATGAATTATCTGAAGTTTGGGAGATATGAGTTCAAGTCCTCAGGCTTATTCCTTGGCTGACCTTGGATAGCCCCATCCTCTGATCTATTTTATGCTGTTTCCTTATCTGCCAAGCGGGGTTACTGCTGCCTTCCCCTCCTCAAGTTGCGGAGGGGAGAATGAAGGGACACAATGCAAGTTGTTGTAAAAGCTAAAGCACTGTAAGGAATTGTCTAGTTTAAGTTTCAAACCTCAGGCTATGACCCCTTAGTGGGTTGTAAATTTGATTTAATGGATTGTGTTTAAAAAAAAAAAAAGAAAGAAAGAAACTAGAAAATCCCAGATTTAATGTATTTAGAGTAACTGTTTCTTGAAATTTTGTTTTGGGGTATGTATGTGTACTCTCACATATGTATTGAGTGATGATGGAAAATAGATTTCTTGGTGCAAACCAAAAAAGCTTTAAAAAAAATAGTGGCTTACTTGTTATGTTCTTTTGGTGCTCAAATTTGTTTCGTTCCTTATGACAAAGGTTAATGTTGGCAGGACAATGGGAATCCACTTGGAAAATGGCTGGAAAGAAAGCAATGACTTAATGTTTTATTTGCGTGGGCACTTTTCATATTTTGGTGAAAACTTTTCTTAATCTTTATTTTTTTGTTCATTTCCAGATTTTGCCTTATTTTATATTTTTAATTGATATGGCATCAAAATGCAAATAGATTCTATTCTGTCTCTTATTTACTTCTTTTTTTTACTTATGGGTGCATGGTCCTGGAATCAAACCTGGCTCTCCCACATGGAAGGCAAGCATTCTACCACTGAACCACTATCCTGTCTTTTAAAACTTTATTTTTAGTTGTAAAATATACAAAACATAGAAAGCATTTTAACCACTTCTAATTTTTTTTAATTATAAAATGCACTCATAACTGTCTTAAGTTTGTTGCTATTTAGTAAAAGCTAAAAATGTCTTCCCTCCTAAATGCCTCCCCATGCTATATTCCTCCTGAGTAAGCTATTTCTAATGGTGTGTATGTACTTTGAGATTCTTTTCCACGCGTAGCGGTTGCAGTTGACTCTGCGTGTTAAGGTTACGTGTGTGCCTTGCCCTTCCAGGGCCATCGTTGTTACAGGCAGCTTTCAGTGCCAGCACGTGACGCTCTCCCTTTTTTCCTTCCAAAGCTCCCTGGCATGGACACACCAGAGTTTGTCGCGCCTTTCCGCTTTGGTGGGCATTAGAGTCAATTCCATGTTTTTGCTGTGAAAAGCAGTGCTTCCATAACGTCCTTGGCTGTGTGTCTTTGCTCGTTCCTGTTGGTGTTTGGATTGACTTGGCTCTTAGAAGTAGAATCGCTAGGCTGGAGAAAATGCGCGTTCTGAATTTGGGCCTCTTGCTCGGGTCAGGTGCTCTTTGCTCTTTGGGTTGGCCCTCCTCCCTCTTGCCTTTGCTTTTTCCTGACAAGTCTTTGTCTCCTGGAAGCTATTTCCTACCTCCCTAGGCCTGGTGAGGCTGCCCTTTGAGTGTCTCTTGGTACCTCTCTGTGGGGGCATCTTCTAGATCCCCAACTCTGGAAGCCACTGGGCTCTAGAACCCATCTCCCTGTTGCCAGCCAGTCACTGAGTGCATGGAGATACTGAGGCAGGCTGTTCCTTGGAGGTGGGGGCAACTCATAGGATGCTTCCATCACTCTCACTTCCCCCTCCACTCACCTCCAAGTTCCCCCCTACTGCTGTGCCTCTGTGCCACCCTCCACCCGGTTTCCTCTTACCAGGGTTGTTCCCGACAAAATCCTGCACATCTAAACCCCACCTGGGGGTTGGTGGCTTAACTGGGAGGCCCTGGACTGAACTTGGACTTACTTTTTTTCGCTGGCCCTGGTCCCCGATAGACTGGGGGTATCCTTATAATGACAGAACCTTGTGTTAACCTCGACTTTCTGACCCAGGTGTGATCCCTATTCTGCATTTGTGGATTGTGTGGCTGTCAGGTGGATGTGGGCCTTGCTCTTCCCTCACAACTCCTGCCTCCTCTGTTGGATCCTGCTCACCCTCCTCACCTGTTCCCCCCAGCCTCTGGGACCCTTGCTCTGCCCCTACTGACTCCCTTGTCCTCCTGCTCAATTTATTTGCCCAGGCCAGCACGCGAGCCTCCCCTTGGCTGTGGCCTCCCACTTGGCCCTTGGTGGGGTGCTGCCCTTCTTAAGGGCCAGGCAAAAAGTGCTTCCTCCCTTCTGGTACCTGGGCTCCTCCTCTGTCTCCTGTCTGGATGTCCATGCCATCTCCTGGTCATTCTGCCGTAGCCAGGGAGGCCATAGCTGTCTCACGCTAGCTCTTGTTCACTTCATGTGTGACTTGAGTGACCCTGAGAGTGATTGACAGGTCACTGGATCATGACCCCAAGACACCCCATCCCCAGAGTCCGTGGATGTACCCCCCACCCCCACCCTCTGTGGTGAAAGGCTTTTGCAGGAGGAGTGAAGCAAGTGAGAGGGGAGATGAACCTGGACTACACACGTGGACCCACTGTCATCACAGGGTCCTTAAAGGCAGGGGGCCGGTGGGGGTCAGAGTAGCTGTGACAATAGAGGTAGAGGTCAGAGTGATACAGCCATGCACCAAGGAAGACAAGTGCTTCTAGGAGCTGAAACAGCCCGGAAACGGTATGCCCTGGAGCTTTCAGAAGGAACCTGCCCTACGGCACCTCAGTTTTACCAGCAGTGGTGACCTTGCACGTAGGGTATCCAGGATCATGCAAGAATAGATCTGGGTGGACTACAGCCACCCAGCTGATAGTGAATTATTGCAGCAGCCACGGGAAATGCTGCCCAGGAAGGCCTTTGTTGTCTCTCCCGCCCCCCATCTGTCTGCCCGCCCACCCACCTTCCTGCCCCCACATGCATACCCTCCCAGCATTGTTGCTGCTTCTTCCCATACTGCCAGCATCCTTGCTCTGCCTCTGACTCCTGGCCTGCTGCTGGTCCCCTTGCAGCACACCAGCCCTCAGTTGGGGCCCCTGTGTGTCTTTTTGCTGCTTGGGATGCTACACCTGCAGGGCACATCCATCGCCTCAGCGGTCCCACCTGCCAGGCATCTCCAAGTCTCTCTAGTGGCCTCCCCTGTAATGCCCTCTGCTGCTGCTCACAAGCCCTCCCGTGCTTACGCTTATCATGGGAGCTTTTCTCCTGTGCTGTTCCAGATACCTTGTTTGGGCTGCCCCTCCCCTCAGATGAGCCTTAGAAACCCTCTACCCCTGCCTGGTGAGGCAGCCTTCACCATGAGTCCCGGCTTAGGAACAGCATGGGGGGCAGTTTTGCCTCCCTCCTTCCCCCCCAGGAATACTCTGTCCACCCCCAGTGTCTGGGGACATTTTGTTTGTCACAGTTTGGAATGGGGTGCTGCTGGCATTGAGTGGGGTGGGGACAGGGATGCTGCTTAATACCCTCCAATGCCCAGGAATCCTCCATTGCCCATCCCCCCACCGCAAAAAAACTCCTTTACTTTGCTGGCTTCTGGACTTGTGCTTTGGGAAATTAATCTCATTGCAGTTCCATTTCCTTCTCCGGAAGAGGGTATTTTGGGTGTTGGAAAAGACTATATTTGTGGTGACCAGGCTGCACCTCGAGCCTCTGGTCGGTACAGTGTGGGTGCAGGCACTGCACAAATAAATGCCTGCTCTGGGCAGCAGAGTTCTCCTGAATGCAAGCAGTCCTCCAGCTGTTCTGTGGCCAGGTGTTAAAAAGTTTTTGAGCATAGTGTGGTCAAGTCTGAAGTTTTTTTCAACCGCTAAGCTTTGCTTAGAGTAACTAGCAGCCGCGTGTTTTTTGTGAAGCCAGAGGAACTGGTTTGGTACCCCTGGGAGAGAAGTGGAGTGAGCCTTAGCACTCCGAAAGAAAGCAGGGGCTTGTTGCCTTGGTCTCATTCTGTGAGACCACTCTGCCCCCACGGGAGATTTCAGAACAAAGTCGAGAGGTTATTCTGGATTATTCTCATGCGTTATATGGATATCCCTTTTGAGGTTTTAGTGTATTAGAATAGCTAGAAGGAAACACCTGAAACTGTTGAACTGTACTCCAGTAGCCTTTTTTTTTTAAACATTTTATTGTAAAATATAACATATATACAAAATAAAGAAAAAAAAGCAATAATTTTAAAGTACCCTTCAACAAGTAGTTACAGAACAGATTCCATAGTTTGTCATGGGCTACCATTCCATCATCTCAGGTTTTTCCTTCTAGCTGCTCTAAAATACTAGAGGCTAGAAGAAATACTAATACAGTGATTCAGCAGCCATACTTGTTTGTTAAATCCCATTTTCCCTGTATACTTCTTCCTCCTCCTTTAATTCCCCCAATGTATAGGGATCTCTGTGCAATGCCTCTTCTGACTTTTTCATATCTAAAGGATAGAGGGATATTATTAATTGATAAACCAGGAAAGACTGGTCCCTCTGAGTTGCAGGATTTATATAACCTGGAAATCCTCTGAAAATTATATATTCCAGGAAGGCAAATCTTTATAGAGGCTCAGTTCGAGCCCCAGGTGTTGTTAAGAGTCAACAGGAGTTACGTGGGACATAATTCCCAGGGGTCAGATCTCTCTGGTAACATAGGGCAGAACTCCCGGTATGAGCCAAGCCCTGGCATCATGAGATTGAGAAAACCCTCTTGACCAGAAGGGGGAGGAGAGAAATGAGACAAAATAAAGTTTTAGTGGCTGAGAGATTTCAGAGACAGGAGGATATTCTTATGCGTTATACAGATATTCCTTCTTAGTTTAGGGTGTATTGGAGTGGCTGGAAGGAAGTACCTGAAACTTGAGCTGCGGTCCAGTAGTTTTGATTCTTGAAAATGATTGTGTAAAGACAAAACTTCTACAGTGTGATTGTGAAAACCTTGTGATGCTTCTTTTTTAAAAAAATTTATTTATTAATTAAAAAAAACTTAACAACATACGAAGTAAAACATTAACATGTGATCATTCCGTTCTAAATGCTCAGTCAGTATGTGATGCTTCTTTTATCCAAGGTATGGACAGATGAGTAAAAAAAAAAAAATGTGGATAAAAATAAATAAATGTTAGGGAGAAGAAGGGGTAAAATAAATTGGATAGTGGGAGGGTGGGCCACGGTGGCTCAGCAGGCAGGAATGCTTGCCTGTGAAGCCAGAGGACCCGGGTTCGATTCCGGTGCCTGCCCATGAAAAAAAAAAAAGAAGGATGTTGATTGGCATTTAGCAGACCATGGCAATTAGCACTATGTAACTGAAGCTTGCATGAGAGCAGGGATAGAGTTACAGGGATATGATTTATACTTCAATTTGAACCTGTCACTGCTGCTGACTTATTCTCAGCAATGTCTGGCATTGGATTCTTCTCTTTCTTTCTAACTTTTAGTTCTTTTCAAAAAGAAATTATAAGAACAGATTTGATGTTTTTCTGAGCTGAGAGATTTAGATGAGTTAGAATCACTGATTTAGACTTTTCATTAAGATGCTATGTGGACGCTGGGCTTTTGTGATCTCAGGCCTTTGGCTGGGGTGTAGACTTCTGGTTCCTTAGCCGGGAGGCTCATGGCTTGGATGCTTTCCGTTCATCCATGTGTGCAGGTTTCAGGGGCATCTTTGGGTCACGACAGGACAGGCACATCTGGGGTGAAAGTACCTCTGTCTAGAGTGAAAGTACTCATGACAGGACAAGCGTATCTGGGGTTGAGTTCAGCAGCTTTAGAAGTTGACAGCTCTTCAGAGTAAACTGCAGAGCTTTGTGAAAAGGCAGTTGCCTGGGCATCAACACCCCTGCAGACTAACTTGATTTCTGGGGGAGGAGCCTGGGAATCTGAATTTTTTTTTAATGCTCTACAAAATTCCAATGAGCAGCCAGGATTGAGATGGCCTATTTTATTATAATCCTAAGGAGTTAATATATATAAGGATGTGTGTACCGTTTGTTCTAAATTAAATTCCCTAGCAATTAAATGGATGTTTAAACCCACATTAGTATTATTTTAGTACCACATTTGCTATGTGGTGAAGTGTGAATTTTGTATGGGACTGGCTGAGGTATTTGAGAAATGTAATCATGCTTGCACTTCTAATTTATTAATTTATATATTTTTAAACGTTAGTGATATGTAGCCATTTACATCTTATGCCTTAAACTATTTCTGATTTGTTTTTAATGTCCTCTTCTGGCTGTAGATCATCTCTGTCTTCCCTGGCCCTGACCAATTCAATTTTTTCTCTTCCTGTAAACAGAGAATTAAATATTCTAGTTTTTTGTTAGCACTTCTGTGTGAAAGTAAAAGATGAATATAATCACCCTCTTCCCATATTTCCTTATTTCTACTGAATGTTTTCACTTTAGATAAACAGTTAAATATATCCAAGTGAGTATGAAATTGGAAAAGCATGTTTTTATTTTCAGAATATTTTAAATAATTTGTAACTCTTGTTTCCATTTTTCTGTTTGTAGGAAGCATGAACCCACCTTCCTGTTTTAGGACTGTTAACAGTCAGTATTTTAGCGTTCATGTGTGGTTTTCCAGAAAGATTCATTTGTTTTCCAGTAGTTCCCATCATTCTCAGTGATTGCTTGAGGTGGAAAATGGCAGACATCATCAGGTTCTTGATTTTACCTGCCTTCTACACAGATGTTCTCTTTAGATAAAGCATTCTGGGTTGACGGTTTCCCTTTTTTGGCCTGTCAAGGATGTTCTTCCACTGTCTTCTAGCCTTCATCATTTCTGATGATAAGTCAGTGGTAGTTTGAATTCTCCACCCTTGTACATTACATGTCATTTTTCTCTGTCTTTTCAAAGTCTTTATTTTTGATTTTCAGCACTTTGACTACAATATGCCTAAGTGTGGTGTTCTCTGTATTGTTTGGGGTTTGCTGAACTTCTTGAGCCTATAAATTTGTATCTTTCTCCAAGGATGAGAATGTTTCAGCCATTATTATTATTATTATTATTATTATTTCAAATATTTTGTCTCTTTCTCCTGGGAATCCATCTGAGGGTCTGTTCATCTTCTTTTCTCCTTCAGATTGGATGGTTTTTATCATTCTGTCTTCAAAGTTACAGGCTCTTTTCTCTCTAATCTCCAGTTTGCTGTTTATTTTCTCCTTTTTTTTGTTTTTGCTTTAAGAAAAGCAAAAAAAAGAAAAGGTTGAGAAGACTCAACTTTCTGTTAAGTCCATTCTGTGAGGCTTTTATTTCAATATTGTTTTTTAGTTCTAGAGTATCCTTTGAGTTATTTTATGTAGTTTTTCTTTTTCTGCTGAGATTTCTTATCTTTGTATTCATTATGAGCTTATTTTCCTTTCCATTCTTGAGCTTAGCTATAGGTGATGATAAGTCTGCTAATTCTAGTACCTGGGTTATTCCTGGGCCAGTCTCCATTGGTTGTCTTTTTTCTTCAATTAAGGTTATATTTTCCAGTTCCTTATTTTGAATAATTTTGGATTGTGAGCTGGACATTACAAATGGTACATTGTAGAAACTCTGGATTCTGTTTTGTTCTTCTGAAGAGTATTGATATTTTGTTTGTTTCTTTGTTTTGGCTCTTGCTTTACTGGACACTTTATTTGCCTGGGCTGAAACTCCTAGCTCTCTTTCCCTCATCTGAAACAGGAGGCAGCTGAAATCTCAGTCTCATTCAGCTTTAGCTGGGATGTGTGGAATGCAGCCACGGGTTTGGGCTAGTTCATATATAGCACATGGGACCCCTCTTTACCTCCCTCCTTTCCAGGATTTCCCATCTCACTTTCTAGCTGCTACATTCATCCTAAACTCAGTCCTCTGGTTTTTCAGGTCAGTTGAACTGCAAGTTTTCTATCTTGGTTTTAGCTGCTCTTCTGGGCACTGATGAAGGCCTACCCTCTCAACATAAGAGCCATGAAAAACAGGTGGCTCCAGTTTCTGGTTGTTCTCCACATGGGGGTCTGGTCCAAGAGGAGCTATGCAGACTTTACCTGTAGTGGAGTGTGCCTGCCCCTGTAAAGGCCGAGAAGTCCTAGGGCCCGGCATACAGCAGGGTGACCAGGGTCCTGACCTCTGAGTGAGTCGTGAGCAGTCATGCCGGCCCCAGAGTCCAGTCCCCCAGCCCCATGAATGGCAGGTTCCTGTTTGTCCTCTGATTCACCATATCCGAGGCTGGTCACTCACTGAGCTGGGGCATCCATGTCAGGCTGTGATGCCAGCCTGCGTGTTATTTTGGTGCATTGGTCTTTCTGATCCCCAGGTGATCCCTTATTTTTATTTTGAAATATTTTCAGACTGACAGAAAGGTTGTAAAAAATAAACAACCAAGAACTCCAGTATACCTTTTACTCAGATACCCAGATTTACCACCTTTTAACATCTTGCCACATTTGCTGTACCATTCTATTTATCTCTGTCTCTATCCATCATCTAAACAAGAAGAGTAAATTGTATACCTCCTGCTTCTTTAGCACTTACTACTTCAATGCACATTTCATAAGAACAAGGATATTCTCCTGTCTAACCATACTAAGTACACTTTTCAAGAATTTAAATATTGATATAAAGAATATCAGTGTTCCAATTTTTTCACTTGTCTCAGTGATATCCTTTTGAGCATTTTCTCTTCCATTATTAGATCCAGTCCTGGATCATATTTGCGTTTAAATGTCATTGTCTGTTTTCAAAATTGTGGTAAGATGTACATTACCTAAAATTTCCGATCTCAGCCACTCTCATCTAAATGATTTTTTTAAATGCAATTTCATTGAGTTATGTAGTCACATGCCATATAATCATCTAAAGTCAGTGATTCACAGTATCATATAGTTGTGTGTGTCATCACAATTGAATTTTGAACATTTTCATTACTTGAAAAAACAAAAATAAGAATAAAAGTTTAAAAAGAACATCCCAAACATCTCATACCCCCCCTATTATTTAAATTTTGCTTTTTTTTTTTTTCCTTACTCATCTGGCCATAAACTGGATAAAGGGGAGTGCAGTCACAAGGTTTTCAGTCACATGGTGACTCCTTAAAAGCTCTACAGTTATTCATTCATCTTCAAGATTCAAGCTGTTGGATTACAGTTCAACAGTTTCAGATTATTTCCCTCTAGCTACCTCAGTATCCCCAAAACTGAAAAGGGATACCTATATACTGTATAAGAATAACCTCCAGAATGACCTCCTGTTTCTGTTTGAAATCTCTCAGCACTGAAACGTTACTTTGTTTCATTTCTCCACTCCCATTTGGTCAAGAAGTCTTTCTCATTCACATGATGCCAGGGCCAGGCTTATCCCTGGTGGTCATGTCCCAGGTTTCCAGGGAGATTTACACCCCTGGGAATCATGTCCCTCATAGTTGGCTGGGCGATGAGCTCACTTGCGATCTTGGCTTAGAGAGACATCACATCTGAGCAACAACAGACGTTCTCTAGGGATGACTCTTAGGCATAATTATAGGTAGGCTTAGCTTCTTTGTCGGAAAGAGTTTCTTAAAGGTGAGTCCCAAGATTGAGGACCTGGCCCATGAAATTGGCAGTCCTCAATGCTCATGAGAATATCAGGAATTCCCCAGGTGAGGAAGTTTTGATATTTCTGCCTTTTCCCCCAGTCTCTCAAGGAGACTTTAAAAATACTTTTAATCTTCTGCCCAGATTTATCTGGGATGTACTGGAGCATCCCACCAACCTGTATAAACCAAAAAGATCTCACTCCCTGTTCAGGATTCCATGAAGTTATGATGTTCGAGTAAGCTGACTGTACAAGTTAAATTAGATAGTGTGCTACTGAAAGTATGAATTTTGTACCAAATAAACATTTCATCCTTTGGTCTCAAAAGTTGAGTTTTAAAATACATTCAGCATTATCCTTTGCCCTGTATTCTGATTTACTGTATTCCTACTCAGAACAGCTTCATTCATATCCTGAATTGAAGTCTGATCACTTCTCAGTGTTTTTGACAGTTGCTGTAAGGTATAATGCTGACTTCCATAGCTGTAGAACTCTTAGTTCTGAGGCTCAGGTATCACACAAATACCCAAAGGTCCATGGAGTGACCATTTATACACAAAGAGCTCAGTATCTCAGAGTTTAGAAATAAGTTAAACTCCAGAATAGATGTGACTGCAGTAAGAGCTTATGATCTAGGAACCTTAGGCCTTTAGCTGATAACCTATGCTCTTGAATTCAATTCTCAGAGCTTGCGCATTATAGTTCCTGTTAGAGATACATTATAATATTTGTCTTTTCATATTTTGGCTTACTTTAGTCAATATATTGTCTTCAAGCTTCATTCACCTAGTTGTGTGACCATAATTGATTCTTTTTAAATTTAATTTAATTTTGGGGGTGGGGTGAATGGACTGGGACTCGAACCCAGGTCTCCTGTGTGGCAGGCAAACCTTCTACCACTGAACCACCCATGCACCCAAATGATTCTTAATGAGCATATTCATTCGTTCTTTCCGTTGTCTGATTGTTTGGCAGATACCCACCGAGAGCTGCGACCTGGCCCTACTCTAAGACCTGGGGCTTTTGCCATGACTGCAGCAGAAACCCCACCCTCCCTGGAGAGCACATTGTAGGTCCTGACCCACCTTTGATGTAGTCGAACGTGAGAACAGGCCTGAGTATATTGTACGACAAGGTGGTGAGAGGTTGCTCTAGTTGTGGGGGAAGTCCAAGATTCTGGAGGGTAGAGCTCTTGGTAAAAGATACTGATTAAGGAGTAGTCCTAAAATTAAATCCTTGTCCTGTGTATACCTCCAAAAGAGCTATATCACTGTTTGTATAGTAACAGGATGTGGCATCTATAGATTGTTAGCTTTACCTTCCCATGGGAGCTTTTATAAGTGGCTCAGGTCATTTAACCTTGGATGTGCATCGTCGTTCTGGCTGAGGCAGGGAGTACAGAACCAGGGCAGAGGAGCGGGTAGTCACGGCTGAGGGGCAGTGTCTTCCTCAGGTGTCAGGGTCTTGGATGAAAGAGGTGTATTAGATTTTATGAATTGCCCAGTTAGTGATTTCTGTTTCCCTGTTTGTTTTATTGAGGGGGTGTCTGAAATTACCTGAGAGCTCAGTTTGGTGTTTCAGGAGCTTCAGAAATGGGCTTCTTATTTTAACCTGGAGATTCCTCTTAAATAGAGGAAGTTACGGAGATAACAAGAACTCCATTTACTCAACGTAAGGTAGGCTCTGGCCAAGTGCTTGTGGAACCATGGGCATGCCGTAGAGACCATCAGGTTGGGGTGCTGCTGGGCCTTCCCACAGAGAGTACAGGGAGACCTTACAGTAGCGTCTCAGAGAAAGTATGTCTTAAATACTGCACGGCACATAAGCTAAAATGTTAGTCGTTGTTGCTCTGAAATTCACATTTTCCTGAGTGTCCTACATTTTTTAATTGTGAATTCTCACAGCTCTGACTCTCCTAACAGAGCTTTCAGTTGGGTGTGGTGGAAGCACTAAACAGACCCCTATAGTAACAGGATCCCAAAGGGTGGGTGCTGTGGGTATGCTGATGTAGGTCCTAAGAGGATGGCAGACGGGGGTAAGAGAACGTGGGGCTTGCTGCCCGCAGAGCGCCTGCGGGCAGGTTTACTTGGAACCTGGTGGCTGCTATCGAGACATCCCATTTGCCTCCCTGGGGAGGTTGGGGAGGCAGACTCTGACCTTGGACAAGGGGATGCGGCCATCGAGACCAGGGCTTCTAGAAGTAGAAATATACCACACTGACTGGAGTGCTCCCAGCAAGACCCTGACCAGGGATTGGGGTTCACACTTCAGAAACAGTGGGGTTCAGCTTAAAAAACATGTGCAGACAACATGATAAGCAAACTCACTGCCCTCTCCCCTCTACGTGGGACGTGACTCACAGGGGTGTGGACTTTCCTGGCAACGTGGGACAGAAATCCTGGAATGAGCTGGGATTCAGCATCAAGGGACTGAGAAAACCTTCTTGACCAAAAGGGGGAAGAGAGAAATGAGACAAAATAAATTGTCAGTTGCTGAGAGATTTCAAACAGAGTCGAGAGGTTATCCTGGAGGTTATTCTTATGCATTAAATAGATAGCTGGAGGAAATTGCCTGAAAATGTAGAGCTGTGTTCTAGTAGCCATGTTTCTTGAAGATGATTGTATAATGATAAAGCTTTCACAGTGTGACTGTGTGATTGTGAAAACCTTGTGTCTGATGCTCCTTTTATCTATGGTATGGGCAGACGAGTAAAACATATGGATTAAAAGTAAATAAATAATATGGAGGACAAATGTCAAAATAAATTTAGTATATTGAAATGCTAGTGATCAATGAAAGGGAGTGGTAAGGGGTATTAAAAAATAGGGGAAACAAAGGCTAAAATATATTGGGTAGATGGAAATGTTAGCAGTCAATGAGAGGGAAGGGTAAGGGGTATGATATGTATGAGTTTTTTCTTTTTTTGAATTGGTGCACATGTTCTAAGAAATGATCGTGGTGATGATATTGTGAGTTTTTGATTATATACCAAGAATGGAATGATCATATGGGTAAGAATGTTTATGTTTGTATGTTATGTTTAAAAAAAATTTTTTTTTTAAATAAATAAAGAAACATGCAGAGAAAAAAAGGCCTGATGGGTGCAGTCCAGACAGACTGCACCTTGCTGTCTGGATGGAGGTGGTGGTGAGTGATGTAGCTTTTTTCCCTATCTCCCTGAGTCCTGTAGGGTGATTTTAGCAGCAGTCACTGCTGCCTCATGAGACTCGACAGGGCCTGTTGAAGGTTAGCCGGTGTCCTCGGTTTTTGACCTTTTCCACAGCTCCATTTGGATATGAAAATAAGTTATTTCAGTTGAGTAATATTTTGCTTTTTAAAATTAACTTTTCTGTCATAAACATTGCTGTATAATTTTTTTTCTTTATTAGAGAAGTTGTGGCACATTGCTTTTTCTCATGAGAGAGTTGTTTATTTTTGGTGCGTGAAGTGTGAGACTGAAGTTAAGTTCAAGTGAGATTCTTTAATTGCCTAAAATTCCCCAGAGAAGAGAAGCCCTATAAGTGTGTATTGCTTTGAATCTCTCTTGCCTTGTGTAGGACTGGGCAAATGGTGTATCTTTCCTTTTTTATCATTTTTTATTTTTTTGTAAGCAGCTTTATTGGGAAGTAATTCACATACCCTAAGACTTTTAAAATGTATGGTTCACTGTTTTTTACATTCACGGGGTTGTGGTATCTAATTTTCACCATTGTCAAATTTTGGAACATTTTCATCACCCCAGATAGAAACCCTGTGCCCATTAGTGGTCACCTCCACTCCCCCAGTCCCCAGCAACCATGAATCTACTTCCTGTCTCTGTAGATTTGCCTCTTCTGGACATGTCATATCAGTGGATGACAGAGTATTTGTCCTTTTGTGTCTGACTTCTGTGACTGAGCATCTCGTTTTCAGGGTCCTTCTGCATTGTAGTGTGGATCAGAGCTGCTGTCCTTTTAATGATGGGACAACACTCTGTTATATGGCTGTGCCACATTTTATTTGTTTATGTATTGATGGGTTGTGTCCACTTTTTGGCGACTGTGAATAGTGCTAAGTGAGCATTTGTGTACCAGTGTCTCTATCAATGTGTATTTCCAGGTCTCTTGGGCACGTCCCTGCAAGTGGAGCTGCTGGGTCAGATGGTCCCCTATACCTAACCTTTCAAGGCTCCCAGGTGCCCTGCATCCTTGCTAGTTCTTGTTGTGCTGTCATTTTGTTTTTTCCCTTTTAAATCTCCATTAAACAGTGTTGTGATTCTTTGGGATGCTGGGAGAGTCACCTATGCAGAGAGAGAGTGAAGTTTCCTTGCGCAGAGTTTAGTAAATTGAAGCGTGTTGAAAGAGTTTGGCGACGCTCGTTCCATTGCACTGAGTCATGACTTTAAAATCTTCAGCAAAATATTGTCAGGCAGAAAGGGCCCTAGGACAGCTGTGGCTGATTCCCCCTGAGCCTGTGTGGGAGTGGCCAGGGTCTTAGGCCTTTTCAGCTGATCCTGGCTCGTCGTGCCATAGAGCCCCAGGGTCCCAGGCCGCCATGCAAAGGGACATGGAACAAGGGTCCAGGGACCATCCTCGCTGAACTGGCTCCAGGACAGGTGGGCAGCTCTTTGCCGTGCCCAGCGGGGACATTGGTGGCCCCAGCCATCAGTAGAGTGCAGGACCGGTTCTAGGGCAGGGGTGATTGGTTTTGTCATCAGAGAGCAGAGAGGGTGGGTCCTCTTGCCCTGTGGAGTGCTGGGCATGTGGGGTCAGGGTCTCACGGTGTGGAGCCTCGAGTGTTGGCCAGGCCAATACCAAATCTCGTGGTGGGAGGTTTCAGGTTCTCTGAGGCTGATGTGGTGATGTTGATGCTCGTTTCCTAAGCCCTGTCATTCCCAGAGATGCGGCTCAGTTGCTGTCCTCCCCTGAGGCTGCCCCTCATGTGCCGGTCTTGCTTCGTGGCAGAGCCTCTTGGAAGGGCGAGTTGGTCCATATGCTGGTGGACCAGGAGGATCAAAACCTGTCCACACAGAAACGCATGTCCTTACAGCCTAGGTCACAACAGCCTAGAAATGGAAGCAACCCAAGTGTCCTACCACTAATGAATGTTGAAACAAAATGTGCTGTGAAAAGGAGTGAGGTTCTGAACACTCAACAAAGGAGGCCAGCGAGGCCCCAAAGGCCCCACATTGTCTGATGCCACTTATATGAGATGCCTGGACCAGGCAGATTCATTGAGGCAGCAAATTCCTGGTTGCGGGGGGCTGGGGGGAGGGGGCAGAGAGTGACCACTCATGGGTACAGCGTTTCTTTTTAGGTTGATGAAAATGTTCTGGTGGTGATGGTTGCATGACTCTGAGACTAGAGTAAAAACCACTGAACTGTACACTTTTAAAATGGTCAGTTGTGTGAATTACATCTCAGTAAAGCTGATATTTAAGTAACTAAAAGAGGCACCGTGTGCCCCGCCCCCAGCCAGAAAGACCCTGGCCAGGCCGTGGGGTACCTTTAGTCCGGGCACAGGAGGTCCAGCCAAGGTTGGACACTATCTAGCCTATATCCTACTCCCTACCATAGCTGCCATAGGCAGGGTTTCGCCTCCTTGGTCTGTATCAGCGACCCTGGAGACACCCCTGGAGGCTGGCCCATGTCAGCACTTCCCAACCAAAGCATGGAGACCTTGCTCCTTGTGGCCCTTGGCTAGTAGGGAAGGTTGGAGGCCCTCACGCCCATTGAGTCTAGGTGGGTCTGTTGACTTCCGGATCTCATGTAGGCTTTGAGGGGGCAGAGATCTGATCTCGGATTCAGATGTGCAGCCTGTCTATTCCACTCTGGGCGGTGAAGGCCTTCTAAGTGGTGGGCTTTGAAGTACCTGGAAGAGGACCAGCTGGTCAGCATCTGCCTGTAGGGGTCCCATGAGGTGGGTGCCAGGAGTCTTAGCACCATGTCCTGGAGAAGGGCAGCCCTTGGCAGTTCTCCCTCAATGCTAAAGGCCCAGAGTGCAAGGATGGTCGATGGCAGACATTGCCCACTCATGGCCCCCATGTTTGTGCTGTGGTCCACCGTGGCTTCTCATGCCAGACTGATTGAGATAGTGGCCAAGGGCCTGGCTGTGTCCTTGCTTCGTGACCCTCCCACGAGCCCCCTGGACCTGCAGGTTTGGGCACCCATGCATCGCCAACCCCAAGCCATTGGGGACCCTAGAGTTCACCTGTCCCCCTGGGTGGGCCCTTACTTGTTCTGTGATAGAAAGTGCACAGAAAGAAGGATCGGTCAGCTCTGTGTGACAGTAGCCAGGCAGGACAGAGAGTGGCCCAGGGGAGGAGGGCAGTGCCCGTCTGTGCTTCCTGGGCAGGAGTGGGCCATATCCATTCTGCCCCTGGTTTATGGGAGGGAGGTTCTGTCTCCAAAATTCTGGCAAGGGGGCTCTGCCTTCAGTGAGTAGGAAATGTGAATTTTTTATTTTCACTAGTTGGCTAAAAAGATGCATATCAAAATAAATTGGAAGGCTAAGAAAATTTCCTTATTTTAATACTCAGTTTTGAAATGCTGATTTTTTTTTTTAAGATTTTAATGTTCTCAGCAGAGAAAATGTCAAACATGCACACCAGTAGAGAAGACAATATAAATTCCAGTGTTTCCATCACCTGCCTTATATGTCCGTTGATTTCTGGCCATTCTCATTTCATCTGTATCCCTCTTCCCTGCCCCTTCAGGAGGAATCTGAAGGAAACCCCAAGCTTCATAGAATTTTATTGAAATGTTTTTTTTCCTTTTTCAATAACATCTTTATTCCAAAATAAATCACATACCAAGTAATTTGTTCATCTAAATTGTACAATTTAATTGTTTAATTGTTTTGGTATAGCCACAGAGTTGTGCAACCATTGCCACTATCTAATTCTAGAACATTCTCATCACCATAAAGGAGACCCCATGCCTGTTAGCAGCCACTCCCTACCCTTCCCCCAGCCCCTGGCATCTGCTCATCTGCCTTCTGTCTCTGTGCATTTGCCTCTTCTGCACATTTCATAGAAATGGGGACCTACAGTATGTGGCTTGGCTTCTCTCTGAAATGGATAGTAACTGCTTTATGAAAATATTTGGAATGTCTTGTTTTTTTTCCTTCCTTTTAGGCGAAATATATCTCTCAGTGTATTGATGAAATTAAGCAAGAACTGAAGCAAGACAACATTGCCGTGAAAGCTAATGCCGTCTGCAAGCTGACATATGTAAGTACCTCAGTGAACATTTGCCTGGGTGCTGCCTCAGACAGTGCTCCCACCTTGCACCTCTGATGCTGTCACTCCCACTGTGGGCTCTGCCATCCATCTATCTCTCTGTCCTTATCAAATATGTATTGATGCCATCAGCTGTAGGTCTGCCTTTCAGAGGCCTAGGAGTGGAGTGGGGGCTTGCTGGTGGCATAGAGAAGGATCCCCACCCCCCAGACCTGGGGTCCCCTGGGGCACGGGTCTGGACTCTCCTGGACAGGACGACCTACCTGGCAACAGTCCTGGAAGGTAGGTGGCTACAGTGATGGAGAGGCCAAGAGTGGTCTTTCAGGGTCCCAGGGCTGGCCTCCAGTGAACTGTGGCTATTTAAAAATAAAAATAAAAGCGGTGCAATGGTGGCTCAGCAGGCAGAATTCCCACCTGCCATGCCAGAGACCCACGTTCGATTCTCGATGCCTGCCTATGCAAAAAAATAAAAAAAATAAAGGAGCCACTTCACCAATTGGTTGTGGAGGATTTTAAACAATAGTATAGTAACCCCTAGTTTTCCATGGCACAAGTTTGTTTTCTTTTAGGGTTTATTATTAATCTGCCCGTGTGTTTTTTAAGCATGAAGGGTATTTGTTGAAAGAAGAAATAAAATACCCCGGGCCTGTGTTCTGTCTGGTTTGCTGTGTTAGTAAGGATGTGACCGGATTTGCTTGTCACCTGCTGGGAGGGCATGGTTCAGGCCATGATGCACGGCGTGGTTGAAGAGCTGGTGCCCCCCTTCTCCACAGTTGCAGATGTTAGGGTACGACATCAGCTGGGCCGCTTTCAACATCGTGGAAGTCATGAGTGCCTCCAAGTTCACGTTTAAGGTGAGGCCCGGAGGCGCGTGGTGGTGGGTTTCGGGTGTATTCTGGAGGATAGACCGTGTGAGATGAGGTCCCTGGGAGAAGGGGCTGTGCTGGAATTGGGTGCACCCAGCCATCAGCCGGCATCCCCGGGCCCTGCTCACTGTGGTGCAGAAGCGTAGCTCGGGCCCAGCTGCTCCAGAGCCCTGTCATCTGCACCACTTCTCCGACTGCAAATTTGTGTCTAAGACTCATTACTTTTTTTTTTTTAGTAAATAAATAAATATATATATATTATGAACAACAAACAGACACAAACTTTCTTGACATGGTTACAATTAGTGGCTCATAATATCATTACATAGTTGTGTATTCATCACCATGATCATTTTTTTTTGAACATTTGCATCTCTCCAGTGAAAGAAAGAAACAAATAAAAAACTCATACATGCCATACCCCTTACCCCCCACTCTTTGACCACTAATATTTCAGTCCATTCAATTTATTTTAACCTTTGTTCCCCTTAGTATTTGTTTATTTCTTATCCATATTTTTTACTCATCTGTAGGACTCATTACTTTTTAAAATGATCTTTTTGGCAATTCTTTATAACAAATCATTTTTGAAAAGTTAGGAAAATACAGAAATTATAAAGCATGGTCAGGGGTAGGAAGGTGATGTGGGGAGGACCTGTGATCCTATCCCTTGGGAATCATTGTTGGTAACTTGGGTTATAATTCACTACATTTCCTTCCTATAATTCTTACATTTCCTTTATGTCACTGAGGTTATGTCTTGTTAGAAATCTGTTTTGTTTGTTGACATATTTAACATTCATTAAAGGAAATTTGAACTTCAAAACATCATAAAGAAGGAAAAAAATGAAAACCCACCCCTAAATAAGCTGATGATGGCCCCCTGGAGGCTTCCACTTGTCTTGCTATCCCTTCAGTTTCCAAGTGTTTCTCTACATAGCAGTGGCCACCGTTTGATGTGATTTGGAACGTTGCTTATTTCTCACTTCATATTCTAACAGACCTCTCTCCCATGTTAGTAAATGTTCTGAAAAACATCATTTAACAACAGTGGCCCATTATGTGTGTGTGCCCAGTAATTTTTCTGGGTTGTTACAAAACCTTTTCTTCTAATTTGGGGGACAGCATTTGGCTGTTACCAGTTTTTGGTCTGACTTGTGAGGCTCAGGGCTGGCTGAGACCCACTGCTGCATCTGGTCCCGTGGGTCCAAACACCTGCATGGGCCTTGCTGGAACGTGACTCTTCTGCCAGCCAGGGTGAGGCCAAAACTGGGACAGCACTCTAAGTGCGTGCGTGCGTGTGTGCGTGCATGTGTGGTTGAAATTTTAGGTACTGACTTCAGCCTGGCAGAACAGATTTGAGTTGTAATAACAGAGTGTGCAGTGGCTTACAATGACATTAGATCATAAGGCCTGTCCCTGGCTGCCCACAGTTTAGTAAAATTGCAGAATATCAGTAATAACATTTTTAAAAAATAATGTTTTAGGCAAAGCTTTGTTAAAAGAACATCTAAAAGTCACATACTTTTAGAGAACCCTGATGTAAGCCATGGACTGTAGTTAATACTATGAAAAAAAAAAAGGGAAAGAAAACCACATACCCCAAATGTAGAGGTGATTTCCTTCTTCTGAAATTTAATGAAACCTGCCCTGGTTGCTTTGTGACTTTTTGGGGCCCTGGCCAGTCGAGGGCTGCCCCCACCCCCACGGGGTCGGGGCCCCATGCTGCAGGGCTTGCTGCTGAGGCTCCGGGGGCTTCCTGGGCTGAGTTCCCCTTCTCGGAGTGATGCCTTTGCTCTGTGCCTGCACAGCGCGTCGGCTACCTGGCTGCTTCTCAGTGCTTCCACGAAGGGACCGACGTCATCATGCTGACGACTAATCAGATCCGCAAGGTGAGCTGTGCCAGGCATGCCCAGCCCGGTCCCTGTCCTCCCCCCAGCTGTCTGTCTGTCTGTCTGTCTGTCTCCTCCATGCTGTTTTTTCCCATCATTCACCAGCAATGTTAAGGCAGGCTCTCACTTGTCCAGGATTCCATAGCAAGCAAACACCTTTTCTGTGTGGCCAGTTGTTATTCTCAGAAGGGTCACAAGGAAAGGGGGCATTAGATCTGGGCATTGGGAGAGGAGCTAGAGGACGCACCACCTCCTCTCATTCTCATCGCTCAGTGTCTCAGCTCCTGTAGATGCAGGCTCCATTTTCCAGGGCCCAGCCCTGTTTTGTACCCATTCCCTGTTTTCAGTTCTCTATCTTGTGGGGACTCCTGCTGAAGGTCTAAGCCCTTTCCAGGACATTGAGGCACCACACTTGAGTGCTGCATGTGGGATTTAAGATTTTTAGTCACTTTGAATCTATGAAGTGGTACATTTCTTCTTTGGCCTGGCCAAGTGTCCTCCGTTCCACCTCCTTATGGGCAGTCAGATCCAGGGAATAATAGGCGAAGGGGTGGCCACCTTCCCTGGCCACAGAGGGCTGTCACCCAAACCACATGTCAGAATCTCCAAACCCTGCTCAGGAAAGGCCCAGGCACCAGCTGGACCTTCTGGCAGCTACTGTGGGCCCAGTGGGTGAACTGGCGACACAGGCTGGGAGCTCCTGGGTGCGGGGTGTGGGCCTGGGCTTGCCAGGGCATGGCACAGTACAGGAGGACAAACCTAGTCACTATCACCCTTGCATGGAGTGCCTTTGATGCTTGTGGCCGTGGCTTGGGGAGGCTACAGGGCCTCTGGGAGTCCTTGGACCATGTCACACAGCCCAGCTACTGGCAGAGCTGGGCCTGCGAGGTGGTCTGGAAAGGGAGGAGGATGCTGGACTCCCCACTCTGGTAGTAGGGATAAAGGGAAAAGGGTGTGGAGAGAGTGTCCACTCTGCCACTGTTTCCTGTTCACCAGCCCCTCTGGGTGCCAGCCAGCCTGGCATAGGGGAGCTGAGCCTGGGGTGGGAATGGGGATTTGGGTGTTTGGCATGGCCTTGGACTTCTGCTGGTCTTAGTGTATCAGTGTGTACCCTGCTGACTCCGCCCCATAATGACCTCACCGTTGATATAGATCTGTTCCCCTATACCGTGAAGTAGGCTAGAGTCAGCATAGCTAGTCAGCTGCCTAGGCAGACCTGTCAGGGCCCAGGACATCCTTTTTAATGGAGTGGATGATATACCAACTCTGCTTAGAAAAGAAACCTTTGGAAAGTCACAGTTACCAGCTGCATGCCCTTTTCCTATCGCCGCCTTGGCCCTGGGTAGGGGTTCGTGTTCCTCCACAGCTGCCCCCGCCACTTGCCACTTAGGATTCTGTTCCGTTCATTTGAGATCACGGCATTTGCCCTTCCCGTCTCCGTGTGGGTCTTGGTTAGCACGTCCTGCTGGTCCCTAAATGCCACTGACGCTGACCTGAACTGCCCTTACCACACCTGCGTTTTCAGAACGTCCCTAGGCCCCCTCTTGCTTGACCCTTTGGTGAATGACACTGAATTCAAGGCCTGAGTTCTGAGCTGCAGGTTTATAAGCGATGGCTCCTTAACTTGTCCCAGGAACAGAAAATCTCACCAAAGCCAAGATTTTCATGTTGGTTGCTACAGTCTGAAAGGAAAATTCTAAAAATGCGTTTCTGTATGGTTTTTGCTTCCTATACTTATGGAAAGGTCCCTTAAGAAAATCTGTACTGAAAACGACTTTGTAGTGTTCCAGGAGAGCGTTAAGTGTGGGGAGAAGGTGCCTCTGTGGCGTGTTGTAGTTAGAACCGTAGGACTGGGAAGCCCATGGTGAGTAGTGCAGAGGCAGATCCCAGGCAGTTCTTAGGTTCTTCTCTTGCCTCATGTTCTCAATTTCCTCTTTCTTTGAAAGACTAAATTGCCCTTTGAGTCAAAGCTTTTCTGAGGTTTTGGGAGGATCTAGAGGAGCTACTCCTGGTTGTTGTAGACCCCAGACAGCAGTGGAGCTCCCCTAGGATTAGAATCTGTGGGGTGCCCTTCCTTTGAGGGCAGGCCAGCCTTAGTGCTGCTTTTTTATTCCCACTGTCCCTATGGTCAAATGTCTTGAGCAAGACATAGGATGCCATTTTGGGAGCCAGACCCTCTGTCCAGTGGGGGCAGGATGTCAATTGAGTCTCACCCACAGAGTTTTCCGGGTCCCCAGACGAACCCAGTTGGTCTCTTGGTGATGGGGTGTGGAGTCAGCTGTATACTACTGTCACCCACAGTCTTAGTGTGCAAGGTGGCTTCCCACCTAGGTTTCCCGCCAGGTCCCTCTGAGGCAGACAGGGATGCGGGCAGCTGCAGATGAGTGCCGCTGTGAGGGGCCTGTGCCTCTGCCTCTCAGACCACCCACATGTGATGCGCATACTGCTCAGCACGGCTGCACGCTGACATCTCCTCCCCTCCTTTTCCAGGACCTGAGCAGCCCCAGCCAGTACGACACTGGAGTTGCACTGACTGGTCTGTCCTGTTTTGTTACCCCAGATCTTGCCAGAGACCTGGCAAACGACATCATGACACTGGTGAGTATGTGAGCAGCCCAGAGAGCCTTGGCCTCATGGGTGTGATTTGGACTGGGTGAACACACATGAAACCGAGGGTGCGAGGTCATGCCCGGAACTCCTAGCCAAGTGGAAACTGGCTGGGTCCCTGACGATGCACAGCCCCGAAGGGGTGCCGAGTCCCGCCACCTCTGTCACTGCCCTGGGCTACCGTTCTTGAGTTTCTTATATCAGCTTCTTGCACATCCCACCAAGAAAGAAAGAGTGCTTCTCCCTGATAAGTTAGATCAGGTTGCAGGTGGCATTGGCCCCCAGGGTTCAAACATAGGACCTGATGAGTTATTTTTTGGATAAGGTGGAGATAATGGTAGCAGTTAGCTCAACTCAGCTTATCCTTCTCTGTCCTTTCTGCCTTTTACTGACAGATTTGATTTCTCATGACTCAATCAGTTTCAAAGGCAAGAACCCCAGGCTGGCTCTGCCTTCAAGAGTATCTGAAATCATGTTTTAAATATGGAAAGTCTGTTAGATGTGACAGCTCTCGAGACACCCCTGTCACGTGCCCAGCTTAACCCCAGATAACTAGGAGAAACTTTTTCTCCTGTTGTTTGAAAACAGAAGGCACATTAGGACACTGTGAAAAGGGGATAAGTTCCTTCCAGTGAATTCTCCTGTTACATGGTCTGCCTTTACGGGAAGATGTTTAGGTCTTGACTGATGGCTGTAGACTGGGAATGGGCAAACCACTGCCAGAGGCATCATCCAGCTTGCTGTTTGCTTTTGTCAATAAAATTTTATTGGTATGTGGCTGTGCCACTGCAGTAGCCAGATTGAGTAGTGCAGCAGAGACCATGGGGCTCCCAAAGATGAAAATACTTCCTCTCTGGCCCTTTATGGGTGGTTTGCCAGCCCCCAGTCTAGAGCACAGCAATTGGGAGCCCAGAAGAGGGGTTTGTGAGTTGTACTCAGTGGTCTCGGGTCAGGGCTGTTGGGAGGAGGCAAGGGGTCTTCCCAGGCTACATACAGTACTGTCCAGAAGTTGGACAGGCAGCTCCAGAGCCTTGTGCAGGCCGGAGCTGGCCCTGAACAGGGTCGTCCTGGGGGTAGACCAGAGGGGAGGAGCCCCATAGGCCCCTTGAGTCCTGCTCTGGGTCAGGCCTGGCAGTCTCAGAGCCCAGGGCTGCACTCTGATGGTGGGGTGGGGTGGAGGCTCTGTACCAGGCAGACTGCCTGTGACCACTTGCCGCTCTGCTGCAGATGTCACACACAAAGCCTTACATCAGGAAGAAGGCCGTGCTGATCATGTACAAGGTGTTCCTGAAGTACCCTGAGTCGCTGCGCCCTGCCTTCCCGCGCCTTAAGGAGAAACTCGAGGACCCAGATCCTGGTGCGTGGGCCTCACTTGGGAAATAGGAGTCGGGTCCAGCCCTTGGTGCTTGGGGCCTGGGTGGTGGCAGCTGCAGGACTCACCCTCCGAGGGGTCAACTTTGTGTAGAAATGGGAAGGATTGAGGACATGCTAGAACCTTGGAGTCCCCCAGACCTGGAATTCGCCACACGGGGCCCCACTCAACACGTTGGTGCTCCATGTCTGGGTTTTGGCCAGAGCTGAGGGGTTTCCCGTTGGAAGGATTTCCTGTTGCTGCCCGGGGTTCTCAGCAACTCCTCGCTCTGCATCCTTGGGTGGGCCCTACCCCCAGCTGGGCCCTGAGCTTCCTGTTTGCCTGAGAGGAACAGTATGCTCCTGAGTGGCCATGTTCTTGTGAAGTCGGCAGGGGTTGGTGACCGCTCCCTGTGAGCCAGGCCTGCCCAGCAGTTGGGTGAGTGGAGAGCGAGCAGAGCAGGGCCCCACCTTCCTCTTCCTGCCAGGCCATGCCTCTCTACAGAGGTGGGGGTGTTGGTAGACCTGTGCGTCCTACAGGGAAGCCACCACCAGCCCCCTGTGGCCCATGAGCCCTAGGAACATGCCCAGGCAATTGAGGAACTGTATTGTTTTACTTGATTTTTTTTTTAACGTTTTTTATTGTATGATATAACACGCATACAATGCAAAGAAAGAAAAAAGCACTAGTTTTCAAAACACTCTTCCACAAGTAGTACAGGACAGATCCCTAAGTTTGTCGTGGACCATCATACCATCATCTCAGATTTTTCCTTCCTGCTCTCCAGAACATTGGAGGCTAGAAAGAATATATAATTTTTTTTTTTTATCATTTTTGTCCTTTTTTGTGAAAGATAACTTATATACTAAAAAACAATAAATTTCAAAGCATAGCACAACAATTAGTTGTAGAACAGATTTCAGAGTTTGGATGTGTTACAATTCCATGGTTTTAGGTTTTTACTTCTAGCTGCTGTAAGATACTGGAGACTAAAGGGAATATTAATATGGTGATTCAGCAGTCATACTCGTTTGTTAAACCCTACCTTCTCTGTATACCTCCATCATCACCTTTGATCTTTCTCCCACTCTTTAGGGGTTTTTGGGTTTTGCCCATTCTGCCTTTTACATGTTGGAAGGGCTTTCAGTAATAAGGGGTCTGGAGATGGAGCTAGCTGATGTTCTGTAAAGGCTGGCCCCTCTACATTTCAGGACTTACCTGGACCAGGGACCCATCTGGAGATTATAGGTTTCTGGAAAGTTACCCTAGTGTATGGAACCTTTGTAGAATCTTATGTGTCCCCTTAAGTGTTCTTTAGGATTGGCTGGAATGGTTTTGTTTGGGGGTTGTCAAGTTATGGTATGTTGCAGTGTCTAACTGAAGTTTGCGTTTAAGAGCAGCCTTCAGAGTACTCCTTGACTCTATTTGAACTCTCTCATTCACTGATACCTTATTTGTTTTACTTGATTTTGATCAACATAAACTCCTGTGGCTGTGGTTGTCATGCTGGTAGCTCTGCATGGTGTGGGGGGAAGCTTCTGGTACAGGCAGGCTCTCAGCAATGGTTTGTGAAATTAAAGACCATAAACAAGACCCCACGGTCCTGGGTTCAGAGAGCATCTGCCCCATGCCCTGGGGTGTGGTTATTGGCTGGGGCAGAGAGCAAGGCCTCAGCTGTGGTCTGGAGGTTTTACCACACAGCTTCTGGCTTGTGGGCTGGTTGCCCTGGTAGGTGATTCTGGGGGCCCCTCTAGACTGACACTCAGGTTGAACAGGGCCACCCTGAGCTGAAATCCCCACCCAGAATCAGTAGAAGATGAAATGAGCTGTCCTCAAGTTTTTCATGCTGCTGAGTCCATGATAGTGCCTGTTGTGCTTATGAAGGTGTCGCCCAGCTGTGAGCACCAGGCTGTGTGACTTCATGCGTGTCTTTACTGGCACCTCAGAGCAGCTGTGAGGTTCTTGACATGGACAGGGGGCCATGCATGGTGATGTCCCAGTTGCACAAGGAACAGGCACAGCCAGGTCACAGGCGGGGCAGAAGGAGCTCCATGCCCACCAGTGAGCCACAGGATTTCCGTGTCTGCTTCGGCCAGGTCCTCCCCTTGCTCCTGCTAGAGCTCTCCTTCCGTTAGCGGGAAGCAGTAGCCCAACCAGAGTACCCCCTCACACCCAGTTTTTTTTTTCTCTTTGATAATGAAAAACTTACAAGTGTTTTACTTTCCACCCTGAAGTAATTTCATATGTGCAGAAGTTGAGCGTTGGTACAGAGCATTGCCCTGTGCCCTTGATCCAGCTTCCCCGTTGCTGGTCCCATGTCACCAGCATAAGCAGTGGGGCAGGGAGATGGGTGTCCCCACAGTACTTTCCTTGTGTCTGAAACCCAGCCCAGAGCCCTGTCCAGGACACCAAAGCTCACAGTCCTGCCTCTCGTGACCTTGACATGTCGGGTAGGGTCCCGGCCAGTTCTTGGTCAGTCCTCTGTCCACCTGTCCTTCTGGAAGAGGGGTGCATCTCCGTAGGAGCCCCGCAGTTGTGGTGCTGTGTTCAGGGATGCTGCCAGGTCCCTCTTTCTAATTAATGTTTAGTTGTGGGGAGAGACTCTAAGGCTGATAGAGGATCTCATTGTCCTTGGCTTTTTCCCATGATTCTCAGTATCTGTGAGTGGTTCTTTTTTGTTGCTGCTCTTACAGCTTTGAGGTATAATTAGTGTAACATCGGACTCCTCACTTATGGTGCGTAATTCATTGGATTTCCGTGTGTGTACAGCTGGGCCTCCACCTCAGTCACTCTTAGCACTTTGCATGGCTTCAGAAAGAACCCTTGATGATTCTTCACTGAGGCGCTGCAGCCATAGTGTTTGCCACACAGTGGTTTCCCGGCCTGTCAGTCTTTCTGTGTTGACTAGCCAGAATTCCTGATGGAGAAGAGCTTCCCTTTCTCCATCATCCAGTCATTTCGTCAAAGTGGATTCATAGATATTTGCTTTATTCTGTGAGGTACAATCCATTGTTGTTGTTGATTGTTTTATTTAAACTGTCCCAGATTTGGCTACTGGGTGCTCCTTGCAGGGGCTTCTGTGCCCATTTATCCTGCCCCATCCCTTTGGAGCTCTGCCTTACTCTGGTGTCCCTGAGGTCCCGGGTTCCCCACTTCCTCTACCTGCCCTGGCCCTGGACTCAGAATTTCCCAGGGAGCCCTGGTTCCTCTTAAGCAAATGCTTGTTGCATATCAGTCTTTGGGCCCAGCCGCACCCTTCTCTGGCAACCCTGCCTGCAGAGCTGGGGGATGCCTGCACATGCACACTTACACAGGCTCACATAAAAACACTCCCATGCTTACACACACACACACATACTCCTCGTACATGCTCATACTCACACACACCCCTATATCTGTGTCTGCTGCTTACCTGTTTAAAATCAGGCTGTGATCCTTCAGATTCCATCTCAACAGTGCGAGGCTCGTTTTCACCTTCCACTTCTCATGTGTAAATACCTCGGTAGGGAGGACTGAAAAGAGCTCTTCTTAGCATTCCATGCTGGCTCCAGTGTGTCCTGGAGAGTCACCGTGTGCAAGGAGGATAGTAGGGTGCGGAATGTCTTGGGTCAGCCACTCTGGGAGCATGGGGTGGGGTCAGGGCCATTGCTAAAAGGAGGTATTTTGAGTGGTAGGCTTCCTAGACCCAGTCAGAATTTTTAGCCATGAGTAAGTTGGTTCCTATTATTTTCTCACTTCCTCTTCTCCCGGAGATGGTCGTGATGATGGTCCTTCTGGGGTGCTCAGACTGGCATGGTATACCTAAAGGATGGGATGTGTGGTTGCAGCAGATGGGGGCTGACCCTGATATCCCCTTATTCCGCAGGGGTCCAGTCAGCAGCGGTTAACGTCATCTGCGAGCTGGCCAGGCGCAACCCCAAAAACTACCTTTCCCTCGCCCCACTCTTCTTCAAGCTCATGACCTCTTCCACCAACAACTGGGTCCTCATCAAAATCATCAAACTGGCAAGTACTGTCCTTCTGTAAGGAGGGCCTTGTCTCCACTAGGAACATGTCTTGGCAAGCACTGCAGTGAGCTAGTCCATGAGAGCCACCGGCTGATGGGGGGGATGTTGTTGTCAGCATGGTCCCAAAGAAAGGCCAGGTTTTGTGGGCCTCATGTCTTTGATGAGGGAAGAAACTCTACTTTATCTTGTTTCTTGCTGTAAGTAACCCGCTGATTTCCTTTCGTCTGTAGTTTGGTGCTCTGACTCCATTAGAACCAAGGCTGGGTAAGAAGCTGATCGAGCCGCTCACCAATTTAATTCATAGGTGAGCTCTTCACACTCGTTCGGGGCTCCCCTCAGTTGTCCCCCAGGCACCAGCATGGGTTAGGTTGTGGGCAAATGGAGAGCCCTGGCCATGATGAGACATTCCAGCCGGGTTGGGGGCCTCTGGAGCACAGGGGAGGGAGGAGGGCAGCTGCTTTTAGGGCGGGGGGAGTATCTGAGGAAAGTCCTGTAGAACTGCTCAGCAGGTACTTAGCAGGTTGTAGCAGGTACCTCACAAAGGAAGCAAACAGAGGCCTTGGGGACCTGGGCAGGTCCTCAAACCCTTTTGGCTTTTTAACGCAGGGATCCAGTTTCCGGGTCTTAAACAGTTTGGACATTTAAAAAAATTTAGGCAAAATGTTTATCTGGTTAGAGCAGTGAGCAGAGCATGCCTGGGCGTTGAGGAAGAGGGCCTCTCACCAGACTGCCTTCTTCTGGGGGGCGGCACTGCTGGCAGCCCACGTGGTTGGGGTCTGGAGCCTGGAACCTGCCTGCAGCTGAGGCAGAACAGGCAGACTTGGCTTTACCTGGTGTTTGATGTCCATTTCAAGACTTCTGCAGCTTCGGGAGATGCAGATGTATTTATTGGTCACCACGTTAAACTCCTGGTCTTCCTGTCCTGTTTTTGTAGCACTTCCGCCATGTCTCTTCTCTATGAATGTGTGAACACCGTGATTGCAGGTGAGAGTTGGGCTCTCTCAGGTTATGAAAGTTAAGTCTGTAATTAGCCTCACAGATGGGGAAAGTGGGGCATCCGAGCCACACCCTTTCCAGTGATGTGCTGGGTGGGCGTCTCTGTCAGTGTGGAGGGAAGGTGACCTGGTCTTCTACCCATTATTCCCAAATCAGAGATGGTTATTCCCAGTCTCTGGAGCAACTCGGCTGCCCTTGGCTGTTGTCACCATCAGCCTCTGAAGTGGCAGTGGCTGCGTCCCTTAGAACCCTGCTCTTCTTTCAAACCCTGGCTTGTCCACGGAGCCCACGGACCGTCCCTATCAGCATCCCCCAAGGTGCTCATTAAACACAGGATCCTTGGGCCACCAGCCTACAGAACATCCCTGCCTCCCAGTCCTGCGGGCCAGGAACCAGGGTGGGTTCGTGATGTATGTGTGAGCAAAAATCCTGCACCAGGTGCTGCCAGGCCAATGTCAAGGTGGGTTTGCAGGTGATGGCAAAGTTGTAGTTCCCCCTTTTCAGGATGGATCCTCCATTTGGGGTGCAGTGATCACCATCACCGCTTCTGCCCACACAGCTGATGGCTTCTTTGTGCCCTATGCTGCACTCAGGACAGAACCCCTGCTTTCTGCAGCTGTCCTGGTGAGCTGGGGGACGGGAGAGATGACTGAAAGACTTAGAAGGCAGGGAAGAAGTGGAGAGGAGGAAGGTGGGCCGGATGAGTCTCTTCACAAATGAGGGGAAGGAGGTACAGGGTATGGCTAAGATAACGCCCTGGAGACAGAGTAGTCTCAGCAGAGTGGGCAGCACCTGGGGCAGGGCAGGGCTTGGTGGGTTTGCAGGACAGCAAGGGGGTTAACGAGCCCTGGCAGGAGTGTTGGCTAGACAGCAAGGTGTAGGACCTGCTCCTTAGTGCACAGGCCTGAACTGGGTGGGAAGTTCTGGGAGATGAGCAGAAGAGGCTGTGAGCAAGTTACTTTTTAACAGGATATTTCAGGCTCCTGGGGTTAGAGTAGACTCCTGCAGGAGGGCACCCTATTAGAGCCTCTTTCAAAGGTTCAGCAGAGAGAGGCTGGTGACTCTGACTGGGGGGGGGTAGTGGAGGTGGTGAGAAGGGAGAGGGCCAGGCTGGACTGAGGAGTTGGCTGGCAGAAGAGGCCAAAGGGGAACTAAGACCTTTGCTCACAAGCAGCAGGGTGGAGCCACCCATAGTTGAGATGAGGAAGGTTACCTGTGAAGCTGGTCTTGGGAGGGGGGAGTAGAGTTGTAATTCAGGTTTAGACCAGTGGGAGATTTCTCAGTGTCCAGTTAGAGATGTCCAGTTGGTGGCTGGATGCAGGAGTCTAGTGGGCCTGAGATTATGTCAGCGCAGCTAGCCTTGAGGCACATGACAGAGTCTAGGTCAGTAGAGCAGGGATGAAGATGAAGGAGCTAATTGAGGGGCACCCAACACTGGGCATTGGAGCGGAAGAGGAGGTACCAGCACAAAGAGTGAGACCCCTAGGAGTAGATTCAGTAAAGGGGTGGGAGATTTGTACTCTGACAGCTACAGAACATTGTGGAAAGAAATTAAAGAGCTAAATATGTGGAAACTCATTCCATGTTCATAGACTGGAAAAGTTAATGTTGTTAAGACGGCAGTACTCCCCTATAAGATCTATAGACTTGCTACAATATCTGTCAATTCCCAGCTGCCCATTTTGTAGAAATTGACAGGCCAACCCTTAAAATTCATACAGGCATACCAGGAACCCAGAATACCCAAAACAGTCCCGAGAAAGGACAGAATTGGTAGTTCCTGCTTCCCAGTTTTGAAACTTACTTTAAGCAGTGGCAGTTAGTGAGGCCTTGGTATAAGGACAGACAGATCAGTGGAGTACGATTGAGAATCTGGAAATAAGCCCTCATGTCCGTGGCCACCTGATTTTTTACAAAGATACCCCGTCAACTCATTGGGAAAGAACAGTCTCTTCAGCCAATGATGCTGGGAGAACTGGGTACACATACTCAAAAAACGGAACAAGTTGGACCCTTACCTCACATGTTATACAAACATTAACTCTACGTGCATAGAGCTGCAGTACACAAACAGCCTAAATTAAACCATGGCCTGCGGTTAATAGTTCATAGTGTGTTAAAAAAAACGGGTCTTCACTGATTGTAGCAAAGACCACACCACAGGGTGGTGTGTGGGAATCTGTATTTTATACAGGATTGTTTTGTAAAGCCACAACTTCTCAAACTGAGGGGAAAAAATGAAAAAGTAAAGTTGCCTTTTCAGGAATTACTTGTTTTAAACTAGACTAAAGTTTTTTTAGAATGTTTTTTTATTTTATTATTATTATTTTTTTTACATGGGCAGGCACCGGGAATCGAACCTGGGTCCTCTGGCATGGCAGGCAAGCATTCTTGCCTGCTGAGCCACCGTGGTCCGGCCTGAAGTTTTTTTAAAAAGTAGTTTTTGGGACCTGGAGAAGAGTTTTTTACAAAAACGTGTTCCCAGAGTCTCCTCAGACCTTTCTATCATTAAAAAGGAGGTGCCAATTTTAAGACTAAAGCCTAGTTTTAAGCAGCTTATATCTTATAAAAATAAAGTTGACTACTCAAATTGAATTAGAGTTATTACCCCCAGGCCAGTAAACCAGATAATCAGCCTGTAAATAGTTGAATCAGTAATCTTAAAATGTATCTACATATTGCATTTCAAATTCACCATCCTTCATCTGACTAGCAGTATTAAATTTGTCACTATTGTGTAAGAATGACCCTAAAATTATACTTGTGTTTAGTGTGAGGGCTCAGTCCCATTGTTGCAAAGACACAGTTCATATAATAGTAATTAAAAACAATTGTTAATAAATTTCATGAGAACTTTGAAAACATGGTAACCACTAAAGAGTTAAATAGAAAGAGTTTATCTTTTGTAGACTGTCTACTTTTAGCTAGAAGAGACTGTCTTTGGTAGAAGATTCTGAGTGCTCTCTCCGTCAGGAACTTAGGATCCCATCAGGAAGACAACAATAACAGTGACATAAGTAGAGCACAATTTGGTCTGCTTGGGGTTTCTGGGAAGGCTTTCATTTTCTTAGGGTGAGGGGTGGGGCTCAAAATAGAACAAAGACCAAACTGTAAGAGCAAAAGCTACAAGGCACTTAGAAGGAAATGTAGGAGTAAATCTCATGACTTTGTATTAGGCAGTGGATTCTTTGATATGAAACAAAAGCACAGGCAATAAAAGAAAAATAGGTAAATGAGACTGATCAAAATCAAAAACATTTGTACTACGAAGGGACACTCAAGCGAAAAGGAAAGCCAGAGATTTTGGAAACCATCTCTCTTACAAGGGACTTCTATATAGAATGAAAAAAAAACTTTATAGCAGAAAAGATAACTAACCCAATTTAGAAATAGGCAAAGGCTTTGTGTATACACTTCTCAGAGGAAGAGATGTGTAGATGTCCAATAAGCACATGAAGAGATGCTCACTGCCATCAGCCATTAAGGGAATGCAAAATAAAACCACCATGCGCTCCACTTCACATTTGCCAGAAGGACTAATGTTTTAAAAACAGAAAATGAAGTGGAGAAATGGGAATCTCTGCACATTGTTGGTAGGAATGTAAAGTGGTGCAGAAATGGTGGAAAGCAGCTTGGAGGCCCCTCAAAATGCTAAATACAGATTTACCATATGACCCAGCAATTCCAATCCTAGGTATATGCCCAAGAAATTTGAAAGAACCCAAATGCCCGTCAGCGGATGAATGATCAACAAAATGTCTCCCAGGGAAGTTCAATAGAGACCCAGCATCTGGGGTGTTTATTGGGACTGGTTATGTGGGCATCACTCCCTGGTGCAGACTGAAATCCAGGCCCCAGAAGGACAGCAGGTGCCCATGCAGCGTAAAACACGTTTGCACAGACAGTTGAGGCTCACAGAGCCCCCTTTTCAGCCAGGGGGCATAGGACTGGGATCCCAGTTCCTAGAGCTGGCTGAGGGTCAGCCTTATATGTGGGTGCTTCTCGTGTGGTGGCCTTGGGCCGTGTGGGCTTCTGCAGTTAACCCCTGGGGGAGTGGACTCTGACATGGTGGTTTGTCTGTCTCAGGTTCCTCTCCCTTGATAAGGGGACAGATGCCCCAAGGACATGTCTGTGGGCTAGCCTCTCGGTGGGTAAGGGCAGTTGGAGGTGGCAGTGTCCCTGACTTGTGTTTCTTTTCAGTTCTCATCTCCCTGTCCTCTGGCATGCCTAACCACAGTGCCAGCATCCAGGTATGCCTCCTCTTCCCTGGCTTTGGGCATCCCGTAGGGCCCAAGGAGACAGCTGGGTGTCTGGGTTAGCCATGGGCCAGGAGGAGGGGTCTTGAGGCCTTGTCCTCCTGGCCACCTGTGCTTTCTCTCATGGTGGTCTTTCACCTGGCTGGCCTCTCCCCATCATTGCCTGACTCTACTATATAATCAATAACTCACAATATCATCACATAGTTGTATATATATCATGATCATTTCTTAGAACGTTTGCTCAGAATGTTTATTTCAGAAAAAAGAAATTTAAAAAAAATTCATACATACCATATCCCCCCCTCTCCCTTACTGATCACTAGCATGTCAGTCTACTAAATTTATTTTAACATTTGTTCCCCCTATTATTTGTTTATTTTTAATCCATATGTTTTAACTCGTCTGTCCATAAGGTAGATAAAAGGAGTATCAGACACAAGGTTTTCACAATCACACAGACTATGAATATTACACGATCATCTTCAAGAAGCATGGCTACTGCCACACAGCTCTACATTTTCAGATACTTCCCTCCGGCCTCTCCATTATACCTTAACTAAAAAAGTGATATCTATTTAATGCATAAGAATAACCTCCAGGATAACCTCTCAGCTGTTTGAAATCTCTCAGCCATTGAGAGATTGAGACAGTCTCATTTCTGTCTTCCCCCTTTTAGTCGAGAAGCTTTTCTTAATCCTTTAATTCTGAGTCCCAGCTCATTCTGGGATTTCTTTCCCACATTGTCAGGAAGGTTTACACCCCTGGGAGTCATGTCCCACGTAGAGAGGGCGAGGGCAGTGAGTTTGCTTGTTGTGTTGCGTTGCCTGACTCTTGTTCCTCCTCTGAGCACTCCTGGTTTTCTCCCCAGGACAGACTTCCTGTAAGCTGCAGAGTCAGCCCCAGCCCTTTGCCTGCCTGTCATGAGCCCTCAGTGGGCTTCCCTGGCCTCCCTAGGAGCTCCAGAGGCCTGGTCTCAGCTGGTCCTGTGCTGCCCACGTGCAGGAGGGAGGGCCCTGCAGCTTCTGGGCAGCTGCCTCCAGTGATGTGCAGCCCAGCACTGCCATGTCCAGTATCAGCGGCTACCCCTGTGCCGCCATCCAGGCTGTGTTCAGATAGTCCCTGGGCTGCCGTCCTCTTTGCTTGTACCCTTGACTCCTGTAAAATGCCCCATCTACCTTGGAGCATCCTCGGGCTCCCTCGTTGGCCCAGGGCTGTCAGGATGATCGGCTTCTTAGTTTTTCCTGTTTGTGGTCATCTGAATTATGTGACTACCATGTAAAGCCACTGCCCGACTCCCAGACCCCTCTCCAGGGACCAACCCATGCTGATGCCTGAGTGCCAGCCTAGCCTTTCCTGCCTTACCCACCTGTTCTGAGCATCCCCTGTGCTGCCCTTGCAGTGGGGATTTCACTCCTGGATGCGTACTGCTGGACGCCTGCTGTCTCTACTTGGTCTGCTCCCCAGAGCGTGTCCATCACGTTTCCTTCCTACATGCTTCCTATGGGGCAAAGGCTTGTGCTCCCCTCTTAGCAACAGGCTTATACCTTGTTCTGAGTTCTTGGCCCTTGTCCCCCAGTGCTGTTGTGAGGGATCCTCTCTATCCTCCCTTTTTCTTTATTTCTGGCAGTGGGTGAATTCAGGAGGGCGGTGGGGGTTGGACCATAGATGAGTTCACATAATTGGGTAAATGGCTGACCTATGGTTGCAAGGTGCATCTGGTGACACTGTCCCCTTCCTTTCCAGCTTTGTGTCCAGAAGTTAAGGATATTAATAGAAGATTCCGATCAGAACTGTAAGTTGTTCTGTTTTCCGTCCATATTCCATGGGTTTTATCTAGCAAACTTTGAACTGTTACATGCCAGCAGAGCGTGTACACTAGTGACTCTGATGCCCTCATGCTGGTCCGCCACGACTAACCAGCCCTTGGTCTTTGGGTGTGTTTTCAAGAAATAAGTCAGTCAGCATGGGTGAACTCTGTCCCCCAGTACCTGCTCCCTTGGCTGCACATGGTAGCCATCTCCCTGACTGCCACCTCCTAGCAGTGACTCCTGTTCTGTGGCTTTTGGTGGTACTTGCTGTGTTCAGACCAAGAAGTTTAGGGGGGGGGTTTGCATGGTAAGAGGTGTAGTTACTTCCTCAAAGAAGTGGGACCTGGGAGGAGGTGTTGAGAAAGAGGCAGTTCATTCTGTGAGCATCAGTTCCAGGGGAGATGGTAAAGAAGGGCTCTGAAAACAAGCCGAGACCCACAAGTGTAAAAACACTGTTGGCAGACAGAGAGCAGTCTCTGGGGCTGCTGCCTGAACACTTCCCTCTGCACCTTCCCGCCGCCACAGTGGAGGCTGTTTCCATGCGATGGGCTGGCTCGGAGAGCCTCCCAGCTGCTGCTTGCACGAGCAGAAGGCAGCCGTGCTTTGCCTGCTGCTTGTGCATGCCTGCTTGTCCCTTTTTTAGATGTGTGCGTGGAGGAATTCTCGCTCAATCATACTAGTCCCTCTGTATCCAGACTAACATGTCAAGGACTTCTGAAGGGTAGAGGCTGGGCAGATGCCTTTTCTTAATTCAGCTCGTTTTGTTTAGACCAAGAGATGATGAAACTTTCCTGCAAGAAAGCAGAGTAAATGTTTTTAACTTTGCAGTCAGGCAGGCTCTGTTGTGATTCCTCAGCTTTGCTGTGTGGGATGAAAGCAGCCACAGTGTTCAGTGTCTGGGTGTGGTTGTGTGCCACTAAGACCTTATTTACCAAGCAGCAGTGTCCAGGTTTTACTTGTGGGCTATGGTTAGCTGAGCCCTGACCTAGACTCTGAACAGTCTTGAAGACTATTCAGGCCTCCAATTGGCATGGCTGCCTGAGCTCCCACAAAGCTTTACCAAATAAAGTTCTTCTTTTTAAAAAAATGGTGTATAAGAACAGTCAGCATGTTGAATTGGCCCTCTGGAGCCCGTGCTCGGTTGCTGGGAGTGGATATTCTGCCTCTGGTAGGTGTGAGGTCTTCCGCTGGGCCCGTGGCCGAAGACTCATGGTCATGCTTTCCAAAGCTAGAGTGCGGTGTCCTCAGTCAGAGCTTTGGATCCGTGCTTGCACCTGGGGTGTCCAGCTGCTTCCCCTGAGACCTGGTGCTCCTGCTGCACCTTCTGGAATGCCCTTTGCACTTATGGTCCCACAGCCCAGAAACCCAGAGGGATGGTGGGTGGAAGTGAAGTGCCCAGAGTGGGCCATGCTGTGGGTCGTGGCTGGACTGGGGTCCTGAGGCCCGGCTAACCACTCCCCTCCTTCCCCCACCCAGTGAAGTACCTGGGGCTGCTGGCCATGTCCAAGATCTTGAAGACGCACCCCAAATCCGTGCAGTCCCACAAAGACCTCATCCTGCAGTGTCTCGATGACAGGGACGAGTCAATCCGGCTGCGGGCACTGGACCTGCTCTACGGGATGGTGCGTGTCTGTGGGTTCTGTCCTGGGGCTCCCTGGGCTTTGAGTGTTGGAGGTGGGGGAACTCCCACAGTGCCCTCACCGGCCCCCTCCCTTCAGGTGTCCAAGAAGAACCTGATGGAAATTGTGAAGAGGCTGATGACCCACGTGGACAAAGCCGAGGGCACGACTTACCGTGACGAGTTGCTCACCAAGATCATCGACATCTGCAGCCAGTCCAACTACCAGCACATCACCAATTTCGAGTGGTTCGTACTTTCCACTCCAGGGCCTAGACTTGGGGAGCAGAGGGTGGTTGGCCCCAGGGCTCCATCTACCACTCTCCAAGTTTCCCCCACACCACCTGCCCCCATAGGTATATCAGCATCCTGGTGGAATTGACGCGACTAGAGGGCACCCGCCACGGGCATCTCATAGCTGCGCAGATGCTGGATGTGGCCATCCGTGTCAAGGCCATCCGCAGGTTTGCCGTGTCCCAGATGTCCACGCTCCTGGACAGCGCCCACCTCATCGCCAGCAACACCCAGCGCAATGGTATCTGCGAGGTGCTCCATGCCGCTGCCTGGATCTGCGGGGAGTTCTCCGAGTGAGTGGGCTGTGCTGGGGCTGCAGTGGGGCCCCACCTGTGCCTTGAAGGAGGGGCTGCAGAACTTGTGTGCCAGTGTTTCACATGGGTCAGAACTGCTTCGTGGCTCTCTGCCCTCGGGTGGTTGTAACTCTAAGGTCCTTGAAAGCCTGCTCAACCCACTCCCCTTCCAGAGTATGGCCCCCTGGATACAGTAGTCTTCTTGGGCTGTCAACCTTTTCCTGGCTCCTGCTGCACTGAACCTACTGCCGTTGAGGCTGCTGTGCCTGGCAGAGCCGGGCCTCTGACACTCTGCCCAGCTCCCAGTAGGAACACTGTGAGTCTACACACCATGGGTCAAGAGGCTGTGTCCCCTTCCTTGTCAGGTGTTTGTCTTCCTAGAAGTTCCTCCAGTCCGTCCTCTCCATCAGGCTGAGCCAACCTGCAGCCATGTTGGGCCCCCGTAAAATTCTGAATTTTTTGCTAAGCCTCAGAATCAGTAATGTTCATGTAGAATGTGGATTCATGGTTTCTCTTGACAGGTTGTGTGAGTTGGCCCCTGTGGGCATTGTGTGGGTGCTGTCCCTCCCGGTCTCCTATCTTCACTGTCCTGTTTGCTTGCACCTGGCCCTCTCTATTTCCCCATAACTCAGGTCCCAAAGGGGACCCTGCAGCTTGTAGCCCACAGACCCACAGAAGCTGTGCTTCTGGTTAGTAGCAGTTGTGGCACTTGTTTATTGGAGAATTTTGTTTAGCTCCAGAAAACTGGTTTTGGTAGTAGCAATCAATGAAAACCAGTGGGCAGAGTTTCCCAGGATCCATCTGCTTTTTCTAGCAGTTGGGTCTTCTCTCCAGAGTTCTTCCTTATCCTTGCTTGTCTCAGCTGTGGCTTTACGGAGCTGACTGTAGCATTGACATATTCCCCTGTCACGGTTTTCGCTTTTTCCTATTCAGCTGCACTATTTTTCAGGTCTTCACAGGGGTCTCTTGAATGGTGCACCTGTTATAGGACAAGGTTATTTCCTGCTTCTTGTAAAGCCCTCTAAGTATTTGATGCCTGGTCAGGGAGCAGGAGAGCCAGCCATAGTCACTCATTTTCTTAGGAGATGTGTCCCTCCTCTCTAAACTCCTGGCCTGCGTGACTGTCTTCACATCCAGGGGCTGTCGTGCAAACAAACGTACCACAAACTGGGCAGGTTAAAGCAACTGCAATGTGTTTTCTCCCAGTTCTGGAGGTCAGAAGTCCAAAATTGAGGCATCAAAGGGCCATGTGCCCTCTGAAACCTCTAGGGGGAGGATCTATCCTCACTTCTTCCATTGTCTGGTGTCCTCGGTTTCCTTAGTTTATGGTTCATCACTCCAGTCTCTGTGTCTGTGGCTCCCACAACCGTCTCTCTCCCTATGTCCATATCTCTCCTCCCTCCTAACAACTCCGATCTTATTGGATCCATCCTCCTCCCGCTGAGCTCCTCTTAGCTTAACTAATTTGATCGTGACAACCACATTTCAAAAAGAGTCGTGTTTTGAGGGTGATTAGGACTCCTGCACATCTTCTGGGGCACACAGTTTACTCCCTCACAGTGGTGGGCAGAAACCTGCTGGGAGCAAGACTGTGGAACAGGTGTCCTGTGTGGTCTCATCCTGCTGTCCTTTGTCTCCAGGCACCTGCAGGAGCCCCACCAGACCCTGGAAGCCATGCTGCGGCCTAGAGTCACCACCCTGCCAGGTCACATCCAGGCCGTGTATGTTCAGAATGTGGCTAAACTCTACGCAGCCGTCCTGCAGCAGCGGGAGCAGGCTGGGGACAAGGAGGCGGCCCAGGACATCACACAACTCATGGTGGACCGGTTGCCCCAGTTTGTGCAGAGCGCCGACCTGGAGGTCCAGGAGCGGGTAAGCGTCACTTGCCAGGGTTACTTGGGAGAACTGAACCTCCAGAACCCATCTCATGGAGCTCTTTATGGTTTCTGACCCAGCAGTGTGACCGGTTTGTTTGGTGCCTTTTCTCTTTATCACGTGTGGTCTCATCCTAATCCAACCCTGGGCCTGTCTACTGGCCTGTGGGCATCTCCTGTTCACATAGCCATTTGACGCACGAGTATAGGAGGGTTTGGGTTTTATTTATTTACTGTTGATGAAAGAATATTACTGTTAAAGAATATTGCTGTTAACTATAGTTCATAGTTCGCACTAGTTATGTTTTTTCTGTCTATTCCTCTATTATTATTATTTTTTATACTTGTAGTGGTTCATGCAAGAACTTTTTTAGATACATGGCTTAACTACTTTCAGTCACATTTATATACAGTCTGTTGGGGGGGGGTGCAAGGGTAGTTCAGTGTTAGAATTCTCATCTGTCACATGGAAGACCTGGGTTCAATACCTGTCCCATGTACTCTCCACTCCCCCCGCCAAAAAAAACCCATACAATATGTTACTATTACTTAATAATCCCAATATCGAGCTACCTTCTGCTGTATCCATTTGCAAACACTTAAGTCAACCTCATTAACAGTTCTGTACATGTGAGGTATCTTCCTCTTGTCTAGCTTCTGTCTGTCTAGGTACCCTGTATTGTACTTCTTTTTGTATATATATTTTTCTCGATGCATCTTCACATACATACATTCCATACATGGTGTACAACTCAGTGACTCACAATATCACAGAGTTATGTATTCATCACCATGATCATTTTTTAGAACATACACATCATTCAGAAGAGTAAGAAGATAAAAGAAAAAGTTCTATCTCATACCCCTTACCCCTTCCTCTCATTGATAACTAGTATTTCCATCTACCCAGTTTATTTCACCCCTTACCCCCCCCCCATTATTTATTTATTATCCATATTTTTTTTACTCGTTTGTCCATACTCTGGATAAAAGGAGCATCATACACAAGGTTTTCACAATCACACAGTAACATTGTAAAAGTTAGATTTTTATACAGTTGTGTCCAAAAGTCAAGTCTACTGGAGCACAGCTCAACAGTTTCAGGTACTTCCCTCCAGCCACTCCAGTATACCATAAACTAAAAAGGGATATCTATATAATGCATAAGAATAACCTCCAGGATAGCCTCTCGACTCTGTTTGAAATCTTTTAGCCACTGAAACTTTGTCTCATTTTTCTCCTTCATTTTTGGTCCAGAAGACTTTTCTCGATCCCATTTTGCTAAGTGTCAGCTCATCCCAGGAGTCCTGACCTATGTTGCCAGGGAGATTTACACCCCTGAGAGTTGTGTCTCACATTGGAGAAGAGGGTAGTGAGTTGACCTGCCAAGTTGGCTTAGAGAGAGACCTCATCTGAGCAACAAAAGAGCTTCTCTGGGGGTGACTCTTAGGCCTAATTTTTTTTAAAAACTATGTTTATTATAAACAGCGAACAAACGTACAAATCTTCTTGACATACAAACATTCTTGACATGGTTATGGTCAATAATGGGGAACAAAGATTAAAATAAATTCAGTAGATTGAAATACTACTGATCAAAGAAAGGGAGTGGTAAGGGGTATGGCATGTATGAGTTCTTTCTTTTGCTGGAGAGATGCAAATGTTCAAAAAAATGATGATAGTGATGAATACCCAACTCTGTGATGATATTGTGAGCCATTGATTGTAACCATGACAAGAATGTTTGTATGTTTGTTGTTTATAGTAAAAAAAAAAGTGGCTACTTGAACACAGCTCTACAGTTCCAGGTACCTCCCTCTAGCCACTCTAATACACCATGACTAAAAAGGGTCTGTCTATATAATGCCTAAGAATAACCTCCAAGATAACCTTTTGACTCTGTTTGGAATCTCTCAGCCATTGATTCTTTATTTTCTCATTTCTGTCTTCCCCTTTTTGGTCGAGAAGGTTTTCTCAATCCCTTGATGCTGAGTCTCAGCTCATTCTAGGATTTCTGTCCCACGTTGCCAGGAAGGTCCACACCCCTGGGAATCATGTCCCACGTAGACAGGGGGAGGTCGGTGAGATTGCTTGTTGTGTTGGTTGGAGAGAGAGGCCACATCTGAGCCACAGAAGAGGTTCTCTGGGGGTGACTCTTAAGCCTAATTTTAAGTAAGCTTAGCTTATCCTTTGCGGGGATAAGTTTCATATGAACAAGCCTCAAGATTGAGGGCCCAACTTGTTGATTTGGCTAGCCCCACTGCTTGCAAGAATATCAGGAATGATCCAAATGGGGAAGTTGAACTTTTCCCCCTTTCTCCCCATTCCCCCAAGGCGACTTTGCAAATACTTCTTTATTCACTGTTCAGATCACTCTGGAATTTATCAGGGCATCACGCTAACATGGGCAAACCTACAAAATCTCATATTCAAGGTTCCATGGATTTATAGTGTTCACTTAAACTGTCTATATCAGTTACATTAGGAAATGCACTTTCAAAATACAAATTTTGTTCCAAATAAAAATTTTTCCTTTTGTCTCACACAGAAATTGAAGTTTTAAAATATGAATGACCGTCTATTTTCAACACCCTGTAGTATTGACATTCCTTTTTTCTTCCTCATACAAATAAATACAAACATTTTTTGTTTATACATTTAGTCACTGTCATTGAACACTCTAGGCATTCCTAGATTATACCATCTCGGTCTTTATCGTCTGTCTTTCCTTCTGGTTTCATATGTGCCCCCAGCCCTCCTCCCTCTATCATTCTCACATTCAGCTTCATATGGTGTACTTACATTATTGTGCTACAATCAGGTAGTATTGTGCTTCCATTTCTGAATTTTTAGTCAGTCCTCTTCACAGTCTGTATCACTTCAGCTCCAGTTACCCAGTCTCTACCCCATTTCTGTTTCCTGATAACCTGTGTTCTTAACTGAAATTCTCCAAATTCACTCATTAATGTCAGTTCATATCAGTGAGACCATACAGTTTTGTCCTTTTGTTTTTGGCTCATTTCACTCAGTATAACATCCTCAAGATCCATCCATGTTGTTACATACGTCATAACTTTGTTCTAATTTACAGCTGCATAATATTCCATTGTATGTATATACCACAACTTGTTTTGCCTCTCATCTGTTGATGGACATTTGGGCTGTTTCCATCTCTTGGCAATTATAAATAATGCTGCCATAAACAGACTTTTTCTGTTCCTTTCTCTCTCGTCTTTCTGGGACTCCATTGGTGCATTTGTTAGTTTGTTTGATGGTGTCCCAGAGGTCCCTCAGGCTCTATTTCTCTTCATTTTTTCTTTCTGCTCTTTGTGCTAATTAATTTCAGTGGTCTTATCTGTAAGTTTGCTGGTCCTTTCTTTTTTTTACTGTTCCTCAGTTACATGGGGGAGATCCTGGGTGTTAAGCTGGATGCAGCTGTGGGTGGAGCAGGTGGGACATGCACAGGTGAAATCCCAGCCAGCAGTGGTACAGGAGCTATAAGAGGGGGGACTGGAGAGGGGGTGCAAGGTGGCCACCTGAGGACAGTTTTGGTGGCTAGGGTCCCCAGGTCTTGGGTGATTGGCCAGAACTTGGGGCTGCTTGGTCTGAGAGCAGCATCAAAGGGAACACCTTCAGTTTCTGTGTAGGTCCTGGGGTGGGAGAGCTGGTGGGTGAGAGCCTGGGTGTGGCAGTATTGGACCCATGGCACAGGCTCCTGTCTGCTGGGTGTTGGCCCAGCCTCTCTGTGCCAGTGGTGGGGGGCTCAGTGACATCTTGACAGCATACCATGATGGCTCTGGGCCGCACTCCCCAGTCAGATGTGCAGCGTCTGCCCTGTCACCTGGCCGAGGCGGCTGAACCAAATGGTGTCCATCATCCCACCTTTGACCGCACTGCATGTCTGCATCAGGCACTAGCCAAGCCCGTGTTCTGACCTGTCTCTACCCTCAGGGGCCAGCGTTCCTGACCTCAGCTGGCGAGTGTATGGGCCAGGGCCACTCAGGGAAGAGGGTGTGTCTGTCCTCGGGCAGGGAGCAAGGGCAGCTGCATGTCCTCTTGTTCCACAAGTACATCTGTGGCCTACTTTCTGTCTTAGCCTTGTTCTCTTCAGAAGTCTTGCTCCATAGTTGAAGGGACAGCACGGACGTCTGCTTCCCTGCTTGCCAGGCCTCCTTGTCAGGCTTGTCTATCATTTGGGCTTTCAGAATGTTTTAGGGAAGACCCCTAATGGAAACAGTGTTTGGTCTGCCCGGGACTCGCTCATGGAAGCCATGTTGCTTCTCTGTTTTGTCTGAGCCATGTCCTCTGCCCAAGCAGCCTTGGTCGGCATCCTGGCCCCTGGTCTCACCCAGTGATTCCCCACAGGCGTCCTGCATCCTGCAGCTGGTCAAATACATCCAGAAGCTTCAGGCCAAGGACGTGCCGGTGGCTGAAGAAGTGAGTGCCCTCTTTGCCGGGGAGCTGAACCCAGTGGCCCCCAAGGCCCAGAAGAAGGTCCCCGTTCCCGAAGGGTGAGCCTGTGCGGCCATTCACCAGGCCTGGGGGCATTGTGGCCGGGAGTGGGGGCCTTGGAGCCAGGGACATGGCGTTCCTGTGCTGGGGCCCAGCTGCTTCCTTCAGTTCAGTCAGGCTTGACAGCCCCTGGTTTGGTGCTTGTGCGGCAGGGCCTTGACCCATCTGCCGAAAAGAAGCCTGTTGTTCTGGGCCCACGGTGCTGCTCCTGAGATGGGTTTGATTGTGCCCTTGCTGTACACCACATGGTGTGGAATCACCGGCCTAGCCTGCATGGGGGCACTGGGGCCTCTGCCTCAGGCCACCCACCTGCCCACCCTCCTCGTTTTGGTGACCTTGTCTGAGGGGATGGTGACTGTCCCTTTAGGGGGAACCAGGCCACACTGACTTGTTCTTTCTTGGCAGTCTGGACCTGGATGCCTGGATCAACGAGCCTCTTTCGGACAGCGAGTCCGAGGATGAGAAACCCAAGGCCATGTTCCATGACGAGGAGCAGAGACATGCAAAACAGCGGCCGGCCGAGGTGGATGAGGAAGAACTGGCCCGGGTGGGTGTACGGGCAGGGCCTCTGTCCATTCTTGCTTCTAGAATAACATCTCCCACCATTCCCTTCCTGGGTGTGCCTCCCCCAGTGGTGGCTGAGCAGGACAGCCAACTCTGGCTTCTGGAATGGATCGGCAGAGGCCATTGACTTTCCTGGTGGCTAGTTCCTGGGTCAAATGGGGTGTGACCTGCCATCTTGCAAGAATGCACGTGGATTTTGGTGGATATTGACGTTGGGGCCCATGAACCCAGTGGAGTCCAGGTTTCATCTTCAATGAGGTTTCCATTTAGAGCATGGATGGGCGGCCATTCTTTGTCCCACACATCCTCCAGGTGTTCTGTGGGGAGCCCGTGGGTGGCACTAGACCCCCCTGCCTCTGTGTAGTCAGTACCCACCATCCTGGGATGCAGACATTGTGATTTTTTTTTTGATGGACTGTGTTCAGACACCACAGAAAAGCAGAAGGCCCTGAACCCCATCCCCAGTGGGGAACAGCTTTCTGTGTCCTTTCCAGTTCTTTTCTGCGCTGAACTTTTTCTCTGTATACGAAAGTGAGCCTTTACCAGCTCAGCCTGCTCGCTTGAAGGGAGCAGAGTAGCTGTTTGCTATTCTGGGCCTTACAGGGCGGAGGGCTCAGCTGCATGCATTTGCCTTGCTGAGCCCATGCCCTGCTGACAGCTTTTGGCCTGGAGCTCTGGCCTGGAGCTGGGTGGACCCAGGAGCTGGTCTCGGCTGTGCCCCTCAGTGCTGAGAGTCCTTAGCTTGTGACATTTCCTTGCTATAGTCATTTGTGGAAATCGCACCCTGTCCTTCTAGCTCCCTTTCCACTTTTGTGTCTCATTTCCCTGTCAATAAAAGGCTGGTGGTAGAAGTGGCAGTCAGGCCGTGTTCCTGTTAGGGAGGGTTGGAAGCAGCCAGTATCCCAACCCGGGAACTGAGTGGGTGCTTGTCTTGGCTCCTGACCTGTGTTGTGAGTGTTTAATCTATGTGCCCATGAATTCTTCCCTCTGCAGCGACGGGAGGCCCGGAAACAGGAACAAGCCAACAACCCATTCTACATCAAGAGCTCACCATCCCCTCAAAAGGTAAGGGTACTCCTTGGACACCCTCAGGTGACAGGGAGTGTCCAGTCTCTCCAGCCTGCTGCTCACCAGAAACATGCAGGAAATGTTCCAGAAACTGCCCACAGTCCATGTGGCAGGAATGTGCCATGGAGAATAAGGACCAGCTGTTGATGGTCGAATGGGGAGGGCCCCATTGGGGGCATCTGAGCTCAAGCTGAGCACATTAGTGTTGAGCAGACAGGAGAATCGATGCCCCTTGTCAGGACGGGGGTGATGCCTGCTGCCCTCCATGCGCCTCCACCTGGCTGCTCGCTCCCAGGCCATGCTCATATACATCATCGATCATGTGTTCAGACTCTAGTGATGCCCTCTCCACACCGGCAGTTGTATCTTCCAGAATCTTCCCTAGGAGAGATCTCCTTTTCTTAGCCAATTTTTATCAACTGTTTCTCATGAGCCAGACCCTGTTTTAGATACCGGAGATGCAGACTTTTTTTTTTAATCTAAGCTTATTTTTGGTATGCACTATTTGGAAGCAGTGGCATGTGCCAATAAAATAAGTAAAAGTATATAATACAATGTATGGGGGGAGCAGCATGCCACACACATGGGCTCTTTCTCACCTCGTGCAGAGTAGCTCCTAGCTGGCAATGCTGTTGGGCTCTTCTCTGCAGCCTTCCTCCAACCGCTGTGTACTGCATGCTCTGTGAACTGGCCGAGGGGGTGTGCCTTCTAGAGCCGTCTTTGGCTATATGACTGCAGCAGGGAGGGTCTCTGATGGTGGAGCTGTGTGCTTTCCTGCTGACCTGGGGTTGGCCATGATGGGCCGTGCCCCATCATGTGTGCATCTTCGCCAAGCCTGTGCTTGTCCTCAGGATATGCAGGGATCATTGGGCTCAACTGTGTCCCCCGATCCCTTGGGTTATCACTCCAGTAAATGGGGCAGCAGCACCTCTCCCTACCTGGTGCAGTGAGAGGTGTCTCTGCCCTACAGGTGCTGTGCGAGGCCTGTTTGCAGGAGCAGGTGGTCTGGAGCCTGAAGCGAGAGGCAGCCAGTCTGGTGGGGAAGGGAGGGTCTGGGGCACAGCCTGGGGGTTGGGGCAGGACTGGTGATTACAATTTGACAATAGGCTTCATTGCTTCTTTTATTTTTTATTATTATTATTTTTTGCATGGGCAGGCACTGGAAATCAAAACCGGGTCTCTGGCATGGCAGGTGAAAATTCTGCCATTGAGCCACCGTGGTCTGCCCCGCCTCTTTTATTTTTAACTTATTGAAGAAATGGTGGCTTATAGAGCAATCATTCTTTACCCCACCACCATGCATTGGTGTGGAACATGTTAGTTGGTTTGGTGGTTTCGTGATTATCCTGTTAGCTGTGTGGTCTGTGCTTTAACTTAGGGCCCACTGTTGGTGTTGTGCAGTTCCATAGATTCAGTTTTTTATTGTTGATTTTTATTCAGGTACCTTGTATATAACCTAACATTTTCCCTTTTACCTACATTCACATACATAATTCAGTCCTGTTAATTATGTTCACAATGTCGTGCTCCCAACCCCTATCCGGCACCAAAATGTTTCCCTCATCCCAAATAAGAGACAATGCATTTTAAATCTTAAGTCCCAGTTCCTTGCCTCCACACTGGCCCTTGGTAATGTATATTCTGGATTCTGAGTTTGCTCATTCTAATTATTTCACATCAATGAGATCGTGCAGTGTATCCTCTGTGTCGGCTTATTTCACACAATATGAGGTCTTCAAGTTTCCATGTTGTTGCCTGGATTGGGACTTGGTTCCTAAGCTTTCCGTCTAAGATCAAGTACACAACAGGGATGCCCACCGTCACTGCTCCTGTTCAACAGTCTAGTGGAAGCTAAGCAGAGCGTTTATGCAAGGAAAAGAAATGGTATCCACATTGGAAAAGAACATGGAAAATTTTCCCTGTCTGCAGCTTAACTGTTGCTACATGCATCACTTTTTTTTTTGCATGGGCAGGCACCGGGAATCGAACCCAGGTCTCTGGCATGGCAAGCGAGAATTCTGCCACTGAGCCATCATCGCACCGCCTCCATCACCATTTTTTGACATCTTTTTTGAGAGAGAATTCATTTATTGTAACATTTCCCCTTTTAAAATGTCCAGTTCCGTGGTTTTTAGTACATTTGCAGAGTTATACAACCATCATCACCACCAAAATCCTTCACACCTAAATCCAGAACATTTCTCATCACCATTACCTGTCATCCCCTGTCCTCCCCCAGTCACCAGCAACCACCATCCTACTCCTTTTCTTCTATGGCATCACCCCTTTTGGACACTGCATGGATATACCTCAAACAGCCTCCCATAACTGGCTTCTCTCACTGAGCATTTGTCTTCAGGCTTCCTCCACGGTGGAACAGACCTTCCTTCCTATTTACGCTTGTGTAGGTGACCCATCTCGTGTTCCTCCTTCATCTGTGGGCAGACCCTTGAGCCTTTCTACCTTTCAGTTTTTCTGAATCCACCTAATGTGAACGTTTGTGCACAGGTCTTTGTGGGTCTTATGTTACCGTTACTCTTGGCTGTGCATCTTGAAGGGGGGCTTACTGGTTAGATGTTGACTCTGGGTTTAACATTTTGAGGAGCAGCTGGGCCTCCCATAGCTGTTACAGCACCTTGCTCTCTCGAGCTCCCTGTCATCGCTAGCCCTTGTGATTGTGTTTCATTTTGGTGATCCTAGTGTGGGGAAAGTGGGGTTTCCTGTGATTTAAACCTGCTTCAACATTTCTCTTTTTTTTTTGCTTTAACATTTTTAATTTGAAGAACACGTGGGATTCAGTCTGATAAATGTGCACCTCCCTCCAGATTGTCCCTGTAGTTGTTTATTTGAACAGACGTTTCCCCACTCTTAAGAGCACTCATCCATAAGCAGGAGCCGTTTCACTCACACTGCCTGGCCCCTGGGCTCCTGGAGCATGTCCCCAGCACATCTTCCCAGAGCTCAGGGACTCAGCTGCCCTCACAGTGTCCTCCCTGTGGCCCACCCTGCGTGGTGCACCTGTGACATCACCATGTTTGGTTTTCAGCGGTACCAGGACACGCCGGGCGTGGAACACATTCCCGTGGTGCACATCGACCTCTCGGTGCCCCTGAAAGTCCCAGGCAAGTGTCCCTGTGACTGTCGGTGCAGGCCTGCTTGTGGGGCTGCTGGTGTAGGGGGAGGACAGGTAGAGAGCTCCGCAGCACTCCCTGGCAGTTTGGTGGTATCTCAGGGCATGGCAGGCATGACTCAGCAAGGCATCCCCCAATAGGCACCCCCTCTGCAAGTGGGGAGGTCCGAAGCTGCTATAGGTGAGGGGCACGTCCTGGTCACTCCTTTAAGGCACTCCAGATGTGCATCAAAGGCAGGAAACAGGGATTTCACTCTGGTTTCTAGGCCTGTAAGATATTCTTCCTGGGTCATGGTCCCCAGACCACCCCTAGTTCAGGGATTTGCTGGGAGGACCCCCAGGGCTTAATAGACAGACTCTTGGCCATGTTTTACCGTAGCAGAAGGACCCGGAGCACAGTCAGCAAAGGGGACAGGGTCTGGGGCCACATCCAGGGGAGACAGGCAGAGCTTCCAGAGTCCTCTCTATGTAGTCAGTTGCAGAGGACCTCTCGGTTCCCCCAGCAGCAAGTGGGGCCAGTTGTTTTAAGTGGACAAGTGCAGTAGATTGTGTGCACAGGATTGTGCCACCAGCACCACTGTCAATACCTGGGACTTCCTTCACACCAACTTTTCATGCTGGGCCTTCTCTCCTGGCTGCCCTCAGGCTTCCGATGGCTCCTGAGCAGCCCCAGAGGGGGCAGGGTAGTGGGTCTTGGGGCTTTGTTATGCCCTCTCCTCTGTTCTGATTCCGCTCCCTCTGGCGACCCCTCCACTCGGCAGAGCCGAGCACCTTTCCTGTGTGTTACCTGGGCATTGACCCTGGGGTGGGATGGCCTCAGGGTTCCACTCCCCCTCTGCCCCCTAGCTGAATAGCCCTGGTCCTGGCAGGGGTGCCCATGTCCGACCAGTATGTGAAGCTGGAGGAGGAGCGGCGGCACCGCCAGAAGCTTGAGAAGGACAAGAAGAGGAAGAAGCAGAAGAAGGAGAAGGAGAAGCGCAGCCGGCACCGGCGCCATGGCTCGCTGCACACAGAGAGTGATGAGGACATCGCCCCTGCCCAGCAGGTGGACATTGTCACCGAGGAGATGCCTGAGGTGCGCTGCCCTGTGCAGAGTACATTCCCGTCCAACCCGAGGTGGTTGTGTAGTGGTCAGAGCCCCGGCCCTGGTGGAGGATAGGGAATGGAGGCTTGGCCGGAGGTGTCCGAGTGCCCACTTAGAACAGACAGAGCCTCCCCGCCCTGGTCTTTCTCCAAGGCCTGGACGGGGTCTGAGTTCCCATGGGAGGTGGGGATGGGATATGTACCCTGGCAGAGCTGAGAGGCATACAGCCCTCTGTCCTGTACCAGAGGCCACTGCTGGGGTGGGCATGACCAGAGTTGGGGTCCCTGCACCAAGCCCACTCTGTGTGAAGTGGATTAAGTCCCTCCTGGGGCCAGGGCCAGAGTGAATATGCTTTGTGTATGAGCCCAACTGGTACAGGCAGCTTTCCTAGGAGTGGGGGCTGAGGGTGGGGAGAGGACCCTCAAGGCCGGGTACCCTATCGTCTGGACACTGGGCAGCGCCAGTCCTGCTGGACACAGAGTCCCTCCCCTTCCCCCTTCAGAATGCTTTGCCAAGCGACGAAGATGACAAAGACCCCAACGACCCGTACAGGGCCCTGGACATCGATTTAGACAAGTAAGGGGCAAGTTCAGGGATCCACTGGGGCAGGGGACTCGGGGGCTTGGGTGGGTGTCAACTCAGGCCTGGCTTCTGTGCTGGCTTGACCATTTGCTGAAGGCTCTTGTTCAGCAAAAGCCGCTCCCTGAGCCTCCCTTGAACAAGACCTCCGGCCTGAGCCCTGAGGCCCTTGTCTGTGGGGCACTGGGATTGGTGTGGGGGTCCCATGCCAGAGAGGGTGTGTATCTCAGAAGGGCCCCTGGGGACTGAGGGTCCACAGGCCCAACCCACTACTGAGCTCCTCATGTGACTCACCCTCCCTTGGCTGCTCCTCCTGCCCCTTGCTTCCGGGGGTCTGGCCCCAGCCTCCCAGTCTGCCCCTCTCAGGAATCTTTTTTTTTTAATTTTTTTTATTTTGTAATAATTTCAAACTTATGGCACAGTTATAAAACTAATACCAACTTCACATGGAGAACTCGAGCATGCCCTAGACACCCAAACCCACCAAGTTTCACCTTTTGCCACCTTTGCTGTATCATCCTTTCCATCTGTCTGATCTTTCTGTTTGGTGAACACTTGAGAGCAGGCTGTGGACACACGCTCCTTGAACAGCATCCCTCCCGTACATTCCTTAAGGACAAGGACACACACGTACGTAATCTCCTTCAGTGCAGTCGTCAGTACGAGCAGTTTAATGGCGGAGGAAGGTTTCAGGCTGGATTCCAAGTTCTTACGTCCTAGTAATGTCCCTCTGAGCCTTCTCTCCTCCCTTGCAGGATCCCATCCAGGATTGTGTTTTGAACTTATTTGTCATTGTCTCCTTAAATTGCTCCCTCTCTTTTTTTAAGTTATTAGACTACATGTACAGTGGAAACTTTCCTGTCCCAGCCCCTCCCAAACATACCCTCCATGGCATTTGCCCCATTCACCATGTGGTGGTGCCCTGAAACCCTTCCAGTTACTAGAACTGTCCTTTCACATCTAGTAGAAGTTCTGCACCCCCTGGTCATCTGAACTTGACTTTCTGTTTGTGAATTTGCACAGGAGCATTTTTAAATACCAAGAAACTGGTGAAGTCGGGCAGGAGAACAAGTCTCCCTCCTTCCAAGTTCCTCACACTGTCCTAGGGGCAACGTTTCAGGGCTCATGGAGGCTGCCACCATCATGGCCACACCGTGTCCCTCCTTTCTGTGCAGCCCCCACTTTCCCCTCCAGTATCTCCACAAATTCCCCCACCCCACACTTGTACCTCTGCTTTGCTCCAGCTCCCTTGGTGAGCCCCCCTCCTGCACCTGATCTGACCTTTCTGTTTTGTGAGACCCTGAGCTGGGCCCAGCAGTGGCTCCAGTAGGAGAAAAAGGCAATTCCGTGGCTCTGCTATGGTCCCAGGTGGTAGGAGGAAGTGTTTGTCCCAGGGCATTCCTCTGGGAGCCCACCTCCGTTCCTGGGGCATTCTGCTCTGTCCCTTTTCAATGGCTTCCTGGTCATAGAGTACCTGGCTCGCTCCTTGTACTGTGGGACTTCCTGTGGGACTTCCTGATGAACCAGGTAGGAGGGTCACTGCCACAGGCCCTGCAGGGGCATTTGCTCCTCTCAGTGGCATAAAGTTCAGAGCAGAGCCTCGTGCCACAGCCCCTGGGAGTGACCCTTGTCTCCTGCCTCACCCCTCCACACACGCACCCTTGGGGTCTAAGCAGCTGAACCCTCGCCATCCTCTGTCCCCCTCCCATGTTCCCTGTGTCTGTGGGACACAGCTGACTCTGGCCTGGCCAGGGCTTTGGCCTTGTTAGGGAGATGTGTGCAGGTTCCAGGACCTGAAGGCATGTGATCCCTGCCTCCTGGTTCTGCCTCCTCACTCACTACCTTGTGTTCTTATGGTCTCTCTCTTTACTTTCTCCCTCTCTCTTTTTCTCTGTTTCTGTTTCTTTCTCAACTCTCTCTCTCTCCTTCACTTCCTACATTCTCTCTCTTCCCCTTCTTCCTTCCCTCTCTGATTCTCTTTTTCCCTCCCGACTCCGTCTGGCTCTCTCTACCCTCCCTCTTCTATCTCTGTCTCTGTCCCTCCCCCATCCTGCTCTTCTTGGCTGGCTGGCTGTGTCTTTGTGCTTCACAGTCTGGGGTCAGGGAAATCGCGCAGGTAAGTGGAGCCTGCCTGCAGCCTGCCTCACAGGCTGGCTGCTGCTCTCCCATGCACAGCCCACTGGGCTCAGCTTGCCGACACGCCTGGCCCTGGGGGCAGCACTCGCTGTGCTTTGGGCATGGCCCCAGTCTTCTTCACTTTCTCTTGTTGGGGCCTGTAGCTTTTTGAGCTAAGAGCAGCTGGACCATTTCCTGTGGCTGTCCTCACAAGCTGGCAGTGTGCCATGTATACCCCTGAGGTGCCGCCTTGGGGAGGTGCCACCTGTGCAAAGGGCACCTGGCCCAGAGTGCTGAGCGTCTTCCAAGGATAAGCACTGCTGCTGGCGAGTGCACTGTCTGTCTTGTAGGTTTTGCCCACCTTCAATTTGTCCTCCTTGCCCTCTCCGCCTCTCTGTTGACCAACAGCTTGGCCTGGGGTTTGGAAGGGAAGGCAGTTGCCTCCTGTGGAACAGCTGAGCTGGCGTGTACAGGGATTCTGGGGTTCTGGGCTCTGCCTCCTCCCTGGGGCTTCTCTGCATCCTCAACTGCTGCCTCACAGCAGAAAGGGGTCAAGCAGCCAGCCATGAGGCCACAGCTGGCCCCCCCAACCAGGTGGCCTCTCCATCTTTCCCCTACCTCAAGGCCCTTGGCTGACAGCGAGAAGCTGCCTGTCCAGAAACATAGAAATACTGCAACCTTGAAGTCCCCTGAGAAAGAGGAGATCCCTGTGGTGGAAAAGAAGAGCCAGAAACCCAAGAAGAAAGAGAAAAAGCACAAGGAAAAAGTGAGAGACAAAGAGAAGAAAAAGGAGGAGAAGAAGGTAACGTTGAACTAGGGTGGCCACCCAACTTGTGGGTAGTAGACTGTTCCTGCTCCGAGCCCTGAAGTTGTAGGGGCGTTGACCATGTCCTAATTAGGGTGGGAAGTGCTGGGTTCACAATAGACAACCGTGAGCTCTGTGGCCATTTCTGCGAACAGTTGCCTCAGGAGGATCCAACTCTGTCGTCCGCAGCCTGCAGTGGTTATATATCATGATCAAGAGTATATCCAATCTTCCTTAGTCGCCACCCCAGGTCCCCACAGGACGCCAAAACTTTCTCCCATGTTCACTTTCACGTTGATGCCTGTAGGTGGTATGAGTATGAAAAGAGGTTTTCTCACAGTGCCGAGCCTGGCTGGGACCTAATTAGTCTGAGAGTACAACCACATCGCTCCCTGAGCAGCATGTCCACACCCACCTCTTGGGCTGTGGTTGGTGGGGAACGGGTCTTGTCTGTGTGTACTGTTGTCTCCGTAAGCAACTTCAGCCAGAGCTGGAAATACCAGCCTGCCCTCTGAACTCAGGCCTTTCAGCCAACGGCCCCTCCCTCCTGGTGCCCCTTGGACCATAAACACTGGTCTTGACCGAGAGTCAGCAGGGACTTGAGCAGGAACATTTGATGTATGCCGGGCAGCTAGACTGACCAGCAGGAGGAGGTGACCGGGGTACAGACAGGGAACCTGCTGGCTCTGCCACCCAATGCTGCTACTTCCCTTGTTACAGGGTGAGGACCTGGACTTCTGGCTCTCCCCCATGCCACCACCTGCCACCGCCCCACTCCTGCCAATGGTAAGATCCTCGTGGCCTCATGGTGCTGCTTGCCTCCACCATTGGAGCCCTGTAGCTCAGCCCAGCTCTCCCCAGGGCATCCAGGGGTACCTGCCTGTCTGTATGCAGCCCTTTTGGAGTATTGCCTGCTGTGGGGCCCTCACCCTTAGCACCCTCTGGCCTTCCTATTTGGCCGTGTCTCAATGACCCAACTCAGCAGTTACCTTAGTGTGAACAGATGACACCATCAGCCCTGAACCTCCCCATTATGTGCACACCCTCCTTTGGGGTTCAGGCCAAGGCCTGTGCATCCATTCCCCCTCTTGAGCTCAGCCAGGACAAGGTAGATCAGGGCCTGTGCGTCCATACTCCTGCCCCTCCCAGTTGCTTGGAGGAGACCTCCCACCCCATGCAGTCCTCCCTTGGTGGGGGTACAGGCCTGGCTTGGAGACAGCCCACACAGGTGCTCTCCAGATCCCCCCCGGAGCCCCTAACCATCCCAGCCTTCCCCAGGATGAGCCCAGGCTGGACACAGTCATCACAGCCCCGAAGGAGGGTGGTGAAGATGGGCAGGAGGAGCCAGAGGACAAGGATGACAAGGATCGGAACCAGGAAAAGGTGGGGATGCTGGCTGTGTGAGAGAGGGCCCCGTGAGGTCTGGGCTGTGCAAGCGTAGAGGGTGACCACCCTGCTGTCTATGCGTCCCTTTGGTCATCATCTGGGTTTTTTTTTTTCCAAACACCAGCCTTTGCTGCGGCAGGACTGCATCCCCTGCAGTTCATTCTCCGTAAAACATGCAGTTCACTGATGTAGTACTGTCACAGGTCACATATCCACCACCACCATCAGCACCCCAGAAAGAGGCCCTGTGCCCGCAGGCTCTCCCTCCCCACCCTCAGCAGCTACTTGTCTCCCCCTCTCTCCATGGAGTTGCCTGTCCTGGATGTGTCGTGTCAGTGGAATCAGGCAGTGTTTCGTTTTGGGTCTGCCTGACACCCCACAGCCTCACATCCTGGGGTCCGTCACGCTGCAGCGTAGATCGGGACGTCATTCCTTCTTGTGGCTGAGTCTTTGTCCACTTGCACCACAGTTTGTGTTTTTGGTCTTCGTCAGTGGACGCCTGGGCTGTCGTTCCCTTTGACGACAGTGACTCCTGCTGTGAACGTGTGTGTGCACGTTCCTGTGTGGTCTTGTGCTCTCCTTCCTGGGGCCCTTCCAGATCCCCTGCACCCTACCCCAGCAGGCAGCTCCTCCTGGGCTGTGCTGGCTTATGCTGGTGACCAGCAGGCTCTGAGTCCCTTGCTCAGCTCGGTCCGGCCGTGTTCCATCCCTGGGGACCCACAGCCTAAACACCTGCCACAGGAAGAGGCATTTCTTTCCCAGGCCAGTGTGGGGGCTGATATTCTGTTCACCTTTGTTTCAGAAATCTCTTAAGCCTAAAAAGAAGAAGCATAAGAAGGAGAAGGAAGAAAAGTCAAAAGACAAAAAAAAGTCAAAGAAGCAGCAGCATCGTGGTGACGAAGCAGCAGTGGAGTCCATCCAGAACGGCACGCTAGATGAGGAGCCTCTCCCGGTGAGGGGTACTTCATGCGCCTCCTGTCCCCTCCCAGGCAGGGCGGGACCTCGGCCAGGGGGTTCTGGAACCAGTGAAGGACAGGGCAGGCCCTAGCACCCCAGTCTCGGGGTGATGGTGACGTTCCCTGGCGTTGTCTGGGGTCGTCAACCTGACCTTGCTCCTTGAGCGGAAGCCTCCTGGGCCCTGGCGCCTGAAGCTGCCTTTCTTTTTCCCAGCCTATGTCTAGTTACTGCCTTCTCGCTGAGAACTCTTACATTAAGATGGTGAGTATGGGGCCCTTTCTCGGCTGGCAGAAGGGCTGGTGCAAAGAACATGAACCATTTTATAATTAATCAAAAAGTAAAAGCATGCCCATTCCCTGTGATGGCCTTGCTCATCCTCTTGGCCTGTGGCAAAGCCCTGGAGGTCCCTGATGGGCTTCCTGCCGCCCCACCTGACTGTGAGGCCCTGTCTGCAGACCTATGATCTCCAAGGCAGCCTGCAGGAGGACAGCCGGGTCACCGTGTCTGTGATTTTGGAGAATCAGAGCAGCAGCTTCCTGAAGAGCATGGAGCTCAACGTGCTGGACTCGCTCAACACCAAAATGACCCGACCAGAGGGTGCCTCTGTACACGATGGAGTCCCCGTACCTTTCCAGCTCCCACCAGGTGAGGCTGTGGCCCAGGTCTGCTACTGTCTAGGTCTCCCTGTGACGTGGGTGGTGTGCACAGCCTGGAGACACAGCACTCCAAGTAGGTCCTGCTGGGGCCTCATGTTCATGTGCCACCTTGGCCTGCAGTTCTGGCCCTCACAGCCTGGTCTCGGCCTGTGGAGCTGCCTGCCCTGGGTGCGGCTCTGTCCCCACAAAGAGGCTTTCCAGCAAGTTCTTCATTTTTCGTCTTTGTGCTGTCACATGGGGGAAAGAGCTGGCCTTTTGGGCAGAAACCAAACAGGCCAGAAGGAAGATACCAAGAAGGAGCCCCGTATGGAGCCCCTTGTTTCTGCCTCCACGACTCCCCTGGGGGATGATACCGGCTTCCTGCCCACCTGCGGGGCAGAAAGGGGAGGTGGCTCTGAAGGCAGGCCTGCATTCCCTGCTGCCTGCCTGGGGGATGCTGCCTCTCTGGGCCCTCCTTGGCCCCGTCTCATCTTAGGAGCTGCGCACTGCTCAGGCCTCTGCTCTTTTGCCCTCCCCAGGCGTCTCCAATGAAGCACAGTTCGTGTTCACCATCCAGAGCATCGTCATGGCCCAGAAGCTCAAGGGGACCCTATCCTTCATTGCCAAGGTACGTGGCCCTCTGTTGGCAGCCCCCGGCTCACCGCCAGGTGCCCCAACTGGGCAGGCAGGTGATGCACCAGCCTGAGGGTTCCAGAGCAGGGCTCAGGCGAGCCCAGCAGCCTGCAGCTCCTCTTTCACCTAAGTCACCCTTGCTTGCTTGCAGAATGATGAAGGATCAACCCATGAAAAGCTCGACTTCAAGCTGCACTTCAGTTGCTCCTCCTACTTGGTCACAACACCTTGTTATAGGTAAGGGCCCAGTTGTGCTGAGATGAGGATGGGCTGAGGAGTATCACACCCACCCCTCGTTCCTTGGACTTTTCTTGTACCTCTCTTCTCCCTCCTGGGAGGTGAGCACAGGGACTGACTGGCATTTCCTGCAGTGACTTCCAAGTCCTGTTAAAGCAGAAAAGCTGGCATGTTCTACCTTTCCTGGGAGACCTACTGACCCCCAGCAAACCACAAAAGACCCTCAGTCTTCCTTGGCCTGGTGTCTGTCCCAGCCAATGGGCACCTGCAGGGTCCCGCGCCTGGTTTTCCATGACCTTCCTTCCTGGGTCTTTTTCACAGTGACGCCTTTGCCAAGTTATTGGAGTCTGGGGATCTGGGCATGAGTTCAATCAAAGTCGACGGCATCAGTATGTCTTTCCAGAACCTTCTGGCAAAGATCTGCTTCCACCACCATTTTTCTGGTAAGGGGTGGTACTTGGCTAATAGCACCTTGGCCTGTGCATTTCCCTTTTCTGGCCAGGACATCATCCCTCATCACTTCCTACTTCAGGGGTAGGGTAGGCTGGGGAGAGGTGCCCCTGGGGTACAGCCCTCACCCGTCGCCCTGCGCCCTTGCAGTTGTGGAGCGGGTGGACTCCTGCGCCTCCATGTACAGCCGCTCCATCCAGGGCCACCACATCTGCCTCTTGGTGAAGAAGGTGAGGTGTCCCCGTAGGCCGCGTTGGGGTGGGGCGCCTGTGGGCCCTTTTGGGCGAGAGGTCGGGGAGGGGTCCTGGCATCCAAGCAGGCAGGGCGGCCAGGCCCAGAGTCACTCCCCTGGAAAGTGGGGCTCATCCTCCTGCCCGCTTTGTGGGTGCCCTTCGATCCCCATGCTCAGAGGTTGTGTCTTGGCCCCCACTGTCTTTCTTCCTCTTCCACTGTTCCATTTCCAGAACAGTCTTTTTGTTAACATACATTCTGAGCAGAGTTCTTTGTATTATGTTGGTGAATTCAATTTGTTGGTATTTTGCTGGGTGTTCTGCCTCTGTTTATAAGGAGTGTTGGTCTGTGAGTTTTATTTGTATCTTTTCTAGTTTGGGCAGCAGGGTGATGGTGGCCTCATAAAATGAGTTGGAAAGTGTCCCTCTTCTGTTTTCCAGAAGAGACTGTGTCCAGTCAGGGTTACGTCTCCCTTAAATATTTGGAAGAATTCACCAATGAAATGCTCTAGACATAGGGGTTTTGGTTTGAGAAGGCTTTTACCCACACATTCAGTTTCTCTCTGTAGTAGCTCTGGGACGACGCTTCAGGTTATCTCGTTCATCTCAGGTCAGTTTTCGCAGTCAGTGTTTTTCAAGGAATTCGTCCATTTCATCTAGTTTATTGTTGAATGTGTATGTGTAGTGTTGTTAGTAGCATCTCTTCCTAATGCCCTCAGGGTTGTGGCAGTGGCCTCCTCTCTCCTTCCTGTGTGGGTTTTGCACTCTCTCTCTTTTTCTTAGTTAGCCTGGCTAGAGGCTGATGAATTCTCTTGACTTTTCTCTAAAGTTCTGTTTGTTTCTCCTTTATATCGTCTATTTCCTTTCTGAGATTTTCACTTTTTGACATTTGTTTCAAAGGGTTCCTGGTTGGAACATCTGTACAATAGTGACTTCAAAGTCTATCACGTGGTTCCGCTATCTGTCGATGGTCTTTCCATGTGAACTGAGGCTTCCTAGGTGTTTGTCTACCGCGTGCCTCTGGATTATGCCCTGGATGTTTTGTGCATACTGTGGTGAAGGCTGGTGGTTCTATTTCAGCAGCCAGTTGATCGGGTTTGGTTCAGGCTGTGTGACCCAACCTGCCTCCTGTGGGTTCAGGCCTCACAGCCCTCCTAGGGCCGTCCACCCACACCCTTGTCCATCCATTCAGCTCTTGTTAGGTTGTGCTTGCTTAGGGGAACCCCAGGCTTCATAAACACCCTCAGGGGTCCCCTTCCCCAAGGTCTTCCTCTGGGACCTTGTGGAAGGAGGACCAGAAGGGAGAAAACTTTAGTCTGGACCTTCCATTTCTGGTCTTCATCCTACCACCGACGGTTCAGCGTCCTTAGAGAGCCGTGTACATGTCCAGCCCTGGGTCTCAAGTGCCACTCAATGAGGGGACGGATGTATCACGCCTGGAACCCCTTCTTTTAAATGTTTGGTGTTTTAATACTTGCCTAAGCACTGAAGCATAGAAAGATGTAGTTGTGACATAGTATTTACTTGTTTCACCTGCTGCCTCCTTCAGGGTGAGAATTCTGTGTCGGTTGATGGGAAGTGTAGCGATTCCACCCTGCTCAGCAACCTGCTGGAGGAGATGAAGGCGACACTGGCCAAGTGCTGACGGCTGCTGGGGAATGTTGCTGTGGTGGGAGCCCATCCCACAAGGCCGACTTCAAATGCTCTGTCGTTCCTTTGTCCCCCGGGGCCAGGTCCAGCCCCTGCGCCTGCTCTTCAGACAGCCCGAGGGTACATGTCGCATTGATTTTTTTTATTGTCCTTTTACTTTGACTTTTCTCAATCTCTGTGGCAAGAAGCCCCCAATACCAGCCCCCAACCTAAGGAGGGGCTACTGTGGCCGGCAGTCCCTCCTGCCTGACTCCACTCCCCCCTCTCCCTGCTCTGAGCAGGGCTGGCTGTCCTCGCAGGCAGAGCCTCCGCACTCACAGGGGCCACCCGAGGACCGAGAGCGACTGCCCCCTATACCTGCCATGACCCGACTTTGGCATCGTAGGAGGGAAGTTTTGCACCCCCTTCTGTAAAACCACCCAAGTCCTGAGGGCCTCAAAACATCCCAACCGGTGGGACCTGTGGAGAGGTGATGGCAAAGGAGTTGGTCAGCGCAGGTCATTGTCCACTGTTGGCATCCTTGGTGTCATCCTCCTGTGCTGTGTCAATATGCTGGTGGCCAGGGTTGAGCCGGCATGGCTCCAGAACCCTGGTTGAGGGCCGAGCTGCAGGGCTCAGGGAGCTTGGATGCCGAGGTGAGGACCTGGGGGCCGGGGGTGAGCCTGCCATTGTGGCAACTTCTAGTCAGAATCACTGACAGAGCAGGTCCTGGGACTTTGATTTTTTCCTCCTTGGTATACCTGTTGGGCTTTGTTTTGGAGGTTTTGGCATTCTGTAAGTCCTTGTCCCCTCACCTTGTCCCTGTCCACACCGTGAGGTTTGTCTTCACGTGGTCCCCGGGCTGCCGGGGGGCGGAGGGGCAGAGGAACCAGGGAGGATGAGCCCTCTTGCCCTCTGGCCGGCCCCTCTCATGCTGGCCAGCTGTGAGACTGAACTTTCCTCAGATGACGGTCCTTGGTGACATTTTAACTTTTCGTTTTGATGAAAACTGTCACTTTAGCATGTAATCTATTACAGAATCCCGTGCAGTGATTCTAGAATTTTGAAACTGTATGATGTGTTATATAAGAATTTATTTGCTATCGACATTCCCGTATAAAGGAGAGAGGCATATCATGCTGCTGTAACGATTTTGTGTCAAGATGATCCAATAAAATTGTAAAGCAGATGTTCATGTTTTGAGTCACACTGGATCAGCAGAAGTAAAACAGAATCAGCAGGAACTGACCCCATGAGCCCCAGGGAGGGCGGCTTCCCCAGGGTCCCTCCCTGCCCGGGCACACACCACTTCTCACCATCAGCCCTCCTTGGAGGTTGTTGGGCCTGAAAACACCATCTGGGATCCCGTTTCCCATGGTTATCTGGGGAAACCTGAGGGCACCTGGTTTGTCAGCACCAGCCCCCCTCCCGCAGCGGCTGTGGTGTTCTGTGCTGGTGCCCACCTCTGGGCTCCCACCGCACAGGCCCTGGAGGGCATCAGCTGGCTGTGGGCCCGGGGCAGGGCAACCTTCAGGGCCATCTGCAGTCTCCAGGATATGACTCCAGAGTTTCCCCATGCACTGCTTTGTTTCCCATGTGTTGTGTTTTCAGGACCGGATTTTAGACTTTTCCTATTGAAACACATGACACTAACACAGTATCATCTCCAGAGAGCCCGGCAGGAGGCCCTTGTACAAGGGGTCCTGTCCCTCAAATGCTGGAGAAAACATGGAAAGGGACAAGAGTTCAGGCAGGCAGCTCCAGCAGAGGCAGAAAAGGGGGCCAGGCCCCCACCCCCCCAACCCCCTCCCACCCCAGAGCTGTGCTGATGATCCACCACAAGTGCATAGACAGAAGTCCCTCCTGGCACCACTTTGGGTTCCCAGGCTGTTTTCCCTCCCTGCGGATCTGCTTAATGAACACTCAGTCAGTGATCAAATCCTCCATCTCATGCTCTGTGCTCTTGAGCCGAGAGAGAAGCTGTGGCCAAGATGGCAGTTCCTGGGTTTGTTTCCATCAAGGCTGACATCTTTTCACCTAAACTGCAGTCTTGCTTTGAGGACTCATAAGTACCTACTTAGGTGCATTAGTTTCCCTGTACCCTCCACGCATGTGCTTAGGTGGGTTGCTGTGGGATTTGCTTGGGAGTAGGACTGGACCTGAGGGCAGGGTCTGCGCTAGCCAGCCTGAGGCCAGGCCTATAACTTCTGCCCTTTAGTGCCACCTCACCCTCTGACTATGCCACTAGCCCCAGAGGCCTCCGGGGCTCTTCCTTCCCCAAGAAATCATTTACAAGAAATGGAAGGGGAGTTTAATCAATATAGCAAATTGCTCTATGATCTTGTTATATACAAACCAATCTCCCTTCCCCCTCCTCCCGCCCCAGGGATCCTTGGGCTAAGTTGGGTGGACCCCAGGGGCAGCACCCAGCCTGCCTAGTAGGTGCAGCTGGGATAGCCAAGCTGAGTCTGCTCCCCAGCAGCATCAGGGGTACGTCCGCTGGCCTCAGTGCTGGGTGAGGCACTCGGAGGCGTTCTCCAGGGTCAGATTGGCAAGGAGCGGGGGCTCAAGGCACGTGAAGCTCTGCGAGATCAGGCTGCAGGGGGAAGGGTGCCATCAGCCCTCTGTCTCCCCTCTGCCTCCCTCCCCAGGGGCATGGGGCTCCAGTGTGTCCCACCAGGTTGGATAGCAATCCCAGAAGTCCACCTGGCCAGGGCTGCAGGAGAGCATGGGATGGGGGTCCTGTGGCACACTGGCCATTGGGTGTTCATCTCTGGTTTACAAGCACCCCGCCCCCACCCCACCCCAGCACGGGTTACTCACAAAGCTGGGGTATTCCTGTGTGTCCCGGGCATCCGTGGAATTAGAGGAGGAGAAAGGAGTTCATGGTTTGTCCGTGAAGTGGCAACACTTGCAAAGGTTGCATCCTGACCCCGGCACGTCCATGCCCGGCCACCCGCCCTCCACCCCTTGCCTCCCTTCCAGAAGGCCAGGCCAGCAATCCTACCTTGTCCTGGTGTCCTCTCTGAAAGACACAAGGGCTCCGGTTAGATGCTGTGCATGAGGCCATGCTGTGCCTGTTAACCTGGGTCCCCTCCACCAGGACACACACCCATGGGGAAAGGCTTAGCCTCTGGCCACAGGGAGTGGGGTAGCAGCAGCGTCCACAGCAGTTGAGTTCCTGCTGCTGCTGGTGGCCCCTCCATGGGCCCAGAGTCCCTGCTCTCTGTACATACTCACCCTGCACGTGCACTGCCTTTGGCACAACTCGTGGGATTTAAGGAAAGGGGAACTTACTTGTGCCACTTATTTCTGCAATGACAATGAGGATAGACTCAGGAGACCAGGTGACCTCAGTTGGGCCCCAAGCCCAGCCAAACAGCCCACGGACCCCAGCTCACATGTAGCGAAGGAGACCCTGCACAGCTCTCTCCCACTGCAGTGATGACCTGTGGGGACACGGGGGCTTTGGAGTGGGAGGCAAAACCTCCATCCTCACCCCCCATGCATAGCAGAGCCCCAGCATGGCCACATGCCCTGCCTGATCCCCTACTCGCAGTTGTAGCCAAAGCAGACAACATGGGAGTCCGTGCAGTTATTGCAGGAGATGGTCTCGTACTGGAAGATTCCTGCAACAAGACCAGAGGGCCACAGATTTCCCTCTGCCTCTTACCCCGAACGGCCCCAGGGCCATGCTGCATCTCCAGGGAGCGAAGCTCCACTTACCGCAGTGACGCTGACAATCAATGCGGCCTGTTCAAGGACAAGGAGACAGTGGGTTCCCCCTGGGCCACCCCGTTCTGACCCCCGTCCCCCATAGCCACCAGGGGGAAGGGATCTCCCAGATGCGACTGAATCAACCACATGGGCAGGGGCTACTCTGCTTGGCGCCTGTGACCCCGTTGGGGTCTCCTCTGTCCCCGTGTCCCTGCTGTGTCTGTCCTATTGGCCAGCATGGAGCCAGGTGCCTAGTCACATCCCTCCAGCCTTGTGGGGGCTCGGGAATGTGACAGGGGTGCGCGGTTCTACCCAGCTCGGCCCCCCCGGGGACCCCATCTTGCTCACTCTCGATGATGGCGTCCTGGATGAGGTGCACCTGGTCCCTGAAGATGGCTCGCAGCTCATTGGGGAAATACCCTGGCAGAGGGAGCCCGAGGGAGGCGGGTCAGGCCCAGACGATCAAGGGAGGGGTTCTCGGCTGGGTCGGCTGCGCCCTTACCCGGAAAGTACATCTTCCCCCGGTACAGCAGATCCATCCTTTGGTACACGACGTTCGCCACTTGGTCCAGCTTTTCCCGGGCTGGGGGCGGCAGAAGGAGGTGGGTGAGGGCCCGGGGGTCTGGGGCCTGGGCTGGCCCGAGCTGGGGTCCGGGACTCACTGATGTCAGCGGGAATGGCCAAGTGCAGCTCCTTCATCGTGTCCTGGCTCCAGTCGGTGAGCAGCGCGCCCGACACGGGGATGTCGCCCACCCACCAGGACTTGAGGTTCACGTGGTGGCGGTAGAAGGAGAACTTCTCCGAGAAGTTGCCGTGGCAGTGCAGGCAGCCCTGGGCCAGCGCCGCCGTCAGACCCAGACACAGCAGGAAGGCCATGGCCCGCCCCCGCCCGCCCGCCGGCCAACCAACGGCGCCGCCCGCGCCACGCCCCCCGCGCGGACTCCACCTCCCCGGGCAACTGACCGAGCAGGCCTCCCACCAGGCCCTGCCCGCCCGCCGCCACTCGGAGCGGGTCCCGCCCGGGATTGGCCTCACCCCACGCGCCGACTACCGCGCAAGCTCTGTCCTCTCCCTCGAGCCGCGGGCACCAGCCAATGGCGTCAGGAGCCGCCCCCGGTTGCTAGGCAACAGCACGCTCCAGCGCCTAGCCGCCCCACGGCCCTTGATCAAGGCCCGGGGAGGGTCGAGGTGTCCCTCCTTCCAGGATGGCTTCCGGGACCTTTAGCTTCACGCGCCTCCGTCAAATCAAGGGCCCCTTGGCGCCCTCCGGGATGGACGGTGCTGTCACTTTAAGGGATGTAGATCCGGAGCTCGCGGGCAGGGTCTGGGCGGGGCTTGCTGCCGGCGTGTTCCTCCGCGGCTTGCGCATTGCGACACCGTGTGCCTCCGCGGGGCAGGGCAGGGCGCGAGGCGCGAGGACCCAACGGGCTGCTGGCGGCGACTGCGGGAGCGGCGGCGGCGGGAGCGGAGACCGGTGCGCGAGCGGGTGAGCACTGGCGGCCGGGAGTCCCGATCCGACAGACGGGACCGAACGCGGGCGGCGGGGAGTTCCGATTCGACAAAAGAGGCGAACGCGGTCGGCCGGGAGCTTCTATGGGACAGAAGGGACAATCGCGGGCAGCGGGAAGACTGAGGCCCAGGAATGGGCGAACGCGGGCAACGGGGAATCCCTGTGGGGCCGTCGGGACGAACGCGGGCGGCGGGGGAATCCCTGTGGGACAGCCGGGACGAACGCGGGCGGCGGGGAGACCCCATCCGAGAGAAGAGGCGAAAGAGGGCGGCGGGAAGTCCCGATCCGACTGAAGAGGCGAAAGCGGGCGGCGGGGCGTCAGTATGGGACGGAAGGGACGACCGTGGGCGGCGGGAGGGAGCCGCGGCCGGCCATCCTCGGAGGTGGCCATCCTTTGGAGTTGGTCATTACCAATGTCCTCTGGGGTCCCCTCCTGGGGCCCGCGCGACCCTACCCGCTGCCAGGACCCCTGGCCTCCCACCTAGAGGAAACGCGCGCAGAGGACGGGGGTGGGGGTGGGGTGGAGTTGGGGGGAGCCTTGTAAAGCTCCAGGCCGCTCTCTGGGTGTGAAACCTCCCTTCTTCCGACCCTGCTGGGCGCTTGAGTTTGTTTCCAGTGACCATATATTTCATAAGAAGGGAGGGAAAGGCCCAAAAGACTCAAATCAAGCCCGGGGATTCTGCCACCCAGTAGTGCTTTGGAGGTGTGCGGTGACCGCGCCCACTCTTCTTTTTCCGGCATGCTTTTCTCCAGCGCTGTCGGGGTTGAACTGAGCCAGTCGCCTACATTTTTTGACATCCTCCTGCACACGCCTCTTTGCGTACTTGACAACCTGAACACCCGCCTGTACCTTGTGGCTTTGAACTTCTTCTTTTTCCGGGAGCAGAGAGCAGTGACCTTGCCAGCTGCAGGCCCCAGCCAGCTGCTTTCTCATTTCCTAAGGTAGCAGGGGGCTCTTTTCGGCCCCACCTTTCCACCGAGGCAGCTGGGCTGGGACCTGAGACCCCCAATGCCAGACTGGAACTTTCCCTGGGGAATAATTTCAGCCCTGGGTTCTGACTTGTGAGATAAAACTTGGTTTCCTATTTCTGTGCTCATGGATTCACTTCTTTGCTCTTGTTTCAAAATAAGGGAAGATGGAATTTTTGCATGTGTGTGTAAGTGTGTGTGTGTGCATTGGAGGTGCAGGGGACTTGGGGTGTCACCCCGTCCAGCATCCATAAAGGATGACTGAGTGGCATCTCCGCCTGCCGGGGCCTCTGTGACAAAGGCCCCAGGTGGCTTGGCTTAAGCAAGCCTCAAAGCCAGGTTTTGGCCAAGCCATGCCTGCTCCCACCCAGACCAGTAATGTCCAGTGCCTGAGGCATCTGTCCCCTGGCAGTCTCTCTCTCTTCTCTGGCTTCTGATTGCTCCCTGCTTCTGACTTCTGCCACCTGACTGCATGCGAATGTCCTGCCTTGAGATAGCCTCCACCTGCACAGATTAGGTTGGGTTGAGGGCCACAGCCCCTGGGTTAGGACTCAGATGCGTCCTTTCCCGGGTACATGCTTCCATCCCCAACAACCCTGGAAAGATCCAGAATCCGATGTCTGATAAGTTTTTCTGAGCATGGGAACAGGTAAAGCAAAAGCCAGCGCCTCCCCACAGCGGCCTTTGCGTCTTCTCCTCGCATTCCATGTTGGGTGAATGTCTCACCTTCCCAGAGGGCCAAATCAGGACCCTCTGAGCCCTCCAGCGCCCTGCTGTCCACTTGGAGAGTGGCCAGTTACAGCCCAGATGCACTGCAAGTGTAAAGCGCACCCCGAACCTCAGAGACTGGGTGTGGGGGACAAAAAATAAAGAGAAGCAAGTGACCTCATGAATATTTCTCCATCCGCAATGTGTTGAAATGATGTCTCAGCCCCATGGGGTTACATTAGAGGGTGCATATTAATTTCTCCTGGTTCCGTTTTTGCTTGTTAACATGACTACTAGAAAACTTGAAAGGACGTAAGCGGCTCGCATTAGATTTGTAGTACCTTCCGTGGCGTCTGTTCTTTCAGCAGATATGTAACGTGATGAAGTGCTGTCCCACAAAGTTGGGGTTCTGTCGGGGAGAGCAGGGTCCCTGCTTTCCTGGAGTTGATTGTTTTCTGCCTCGCCTTTGTGGCTTTATTATCCTTTCAGTGTGGCCAGTTCCTCGAAGGACTGGCCCAAATGTCAGCATGTAGCCATCGGTGAACTCACATCAACTGCAGTTCTAATTCAAACTTCCCTGAAGGAGAGGACTGTAGGGGGTTCTTTATTTTTCTTACTGTTGGAAAATACGTACTTTAGCCATTTAGTTCAGTGCCGTTACACATTCACAATGTTGTGTAATTGCTACTCCTACTTCCAGCACTTTCTCATCACCCCAAAGAGAAATTCTGTGCCCACTTAAGCTGTAATTCCCCATTTCCTGCATTCCCCACGCCAGAGCCCTGGCAACCACCAAGCCACTTTCTGTTTCAGTGAACATGCCTCATCTGACTGTTCCTTATGAGGGGAACCGCACTATATCTATCCTTTTGCATCTGGCTTCTTTCACTCAACATGATGTCTTATGGCAGCTGTGTAGTAGCACAGACTGGCTCTCCATTCCTTTTCAGGGCCGCATAATATTCCACCACCGGGGTGGGCCCCACTTTGTGTCTCTATTCATTCACTGGCAGACACTCAGGTGGCTTCCACCTTTTGGCACTTGTGAATCGTGCTGCAATGAACATTTGTGTAGGAGCCACTGCTGAGCCCTTGTTTTCAGTTCTCTGGGGTACACACCTGAAAGTAGGACTCCTGGGTCCTATGGTAATTCTAGGTTTAACTTTTTCTTTCTTAAATATGGACCACTTTACGCATGTGTGCATCGTCCTTGTTCAGAAGCCGTGCCAACCTGCTCTGTATGGTTCCAGTTTTGGTGTAAATGCTGCCAAAGCAAGGACCCTGTGTTTCACTGCTTCCCACGGCAGCTGCACCATTTTACATTCCCACCAGCAACGCACGAGGGCTCCCATTTCTCTGCATCCTCGCCAGCACTGTGATTTTCTTTTTTTTTTTTTTTTTTTTTTTTTTTTGATAATCGTCTGTGGTTTTGATTTGTGTTAAGTCACCTTTATACCCTTGCGACACTGACTGTGCCTCCTGCTTTCCACCTGCTGGGAGCTTGCCAAACAACTTCCAGGACAAATCCCAACCGAGTACCAAGAATTCTAAGTTCCCTTTTACAATGAGGAATGTTTTAAACTAACTGCCTCGCTCTCTTGCTCAGCAAAAACAGTCTTTTAAACCTCCTAGGGGTGGGGGCGGGGTGGATTTTCAAAGCGCCTGTTGATTTTTAGTTCCCGGACTTTTTAGACCGTTCATGTCCTAAATTGTGTTTTTAATGGCGGCCTGTGGCGGGTGGAAGGGCCTTCCTTCAGCAGCTCGTTCTCTGCAAACTCACCTGGTACTATCCTGCAGTGAGTTATTTTCCCGTTTCAAGTGCCTCCCAAAGCAGAAGTTCAAGGAGCCAAAAAAAAAAAAAAAAAAAATTCCACCCACAGCGACTGAGAAATGAGGTCTTTACTCTATTGGACGCTGTAGACGGGCCCCAGACTGCAAGTCCAGTTCCTGCTTTCCTGGAAGTCAGAGGTCCAGATGGTTTCACCAGAAAAGGGCAAGCCCAGGCGAGGAAGTTGGGTTCTGGGAAGAAGGCCTTCCCTGCTGCGTTTTGCAAAGACTTGGCCCAGCTCTGGGGGCTGGGGGGGTGGGAAGGAGGGAATCTCTGCTATCAGATGGGGGGGGGACTCCTCTGCCATCAGACGGTGGGGGCGCGGAATCTCTGCTATCAGATGGGTGGGCGCTCCACCATCAAACAGGATGGAATCTCTGTTATCAGACGGGGGTTGGGACTCCACCATCAGAAAGCAGGGATGGATCTCTACTGTCCCATGGAGGGGGGGCCTCTGCCATCAGACAGGGGTGGTCAGGGTCTGGGACCCCCCCCCCCAGCACCAGCCGGGGAAGAAGACAAAAGCTTCAGCTCGAACAGTACACCCACGTGCCCCTCCCAGGCCCACTTCCTTTTTTCCCTGTGATGATACGGGAATCACTTTTTTTTTTTTTTGCTCTTGTTGTTCTTTTATATCCAGATCGGGGGAAAAAAAAATGTCCAGTTCCCACAAGGAGTCCTGGAGGAAATTCATGACACAGAGAGGGAATTTCCCCCGTAACCTCACTCCGGGGGGCACCGACAGCTGCCCTATTTTTCACGAATGGGCCAATCCACGATCATTATTATTTAACGAAAGAGCCCCCAAGAGCCAATTGTTTCAAAACTTACTTCTCTCACTGCGCACAGCACATCGGAAGTGCTCTGTCCTCGGGGAGGCACTTTGTTCTTTTTCAGAGCCTGTGAAAGTGCCGACCTTGATTTTGGGGGGACTGAAGTGTCTTGCCTGGGCTGAGTTGTCTTGGGAGGTGGTGACTTTCCCTTCCAGCCAGGTGGGCTGCGAGGGACCCTCCCCGGCCCCCACTTTGAACCCGTGGAGGGCAAGCGACGACCTGTCCTCTACTTTCTACACCAAGATCCACTCTCACATGGGGTTCTCCTCTCCTTTTTATCTCCCACAGTTTTTGGCTTTTTTTGTTTGTTTGTTTCCTTCAAGGCTTTTGTGTTAGTTTGCAAGTCTCCAGAATGTGGTTTGCCAGAATTGGAACTGCTTTTAAAAAGGAAATTTAATAAAATGATAGAGGGAATATATGAAAAACCCACAGCTAATATCATCCTCAATGGGGAAAAATTGAAAACTTTCCCCCTAAGATCAGGAACAAGACAAGGATGTCCACTATCACCACTATTATTCAACATTGTGTTGGAAGTTCTAGCCAGAGCAATTAGGCAAGAAAAAGAAATACAAGGCATCAAAATTGGAAAGGAAGAAGTAAAACTATCACTGTTTGCAGACGATATGATACTATATGTAGAAAACCCAGAAAAATCCACAACAAAATTACTAGAGCTAATAAATGAGTACAGCAAAGTAGCAGGCTACAAGATCAACATTCAAAAATCTGTAGCTTTTCTATACACTAGTAATGAACAAGCTGAGGTAGAAATCAAGAAACGAATCCCATTTACAATCGCAACTAAAAGAATAAAATACCTAGGAATAAATTTAACCAAAGAGACAAAAAACCTATATAAAGAAAACTACAAAAAACTGTTAAAAGAAATCACAGAAGACCTAAATAGATGGAAGGGCGTACCGTGTTCATGGATTGGAAGACTAAATATAGTTAAGATGTCAATCCTACCTAAATTGATTTACAGATTCAATGCAATACCAATCAAAATCCCAACAACATATTTTTCAGAAATAGAAAAACCAATAAGCAAATTTATCTGGAAGGGCAGGGTACCCCGAATTGCTAAAAACATCTTGAGGAAAAAAAACGAAGCTGGAGGTCTCGCGCTGCCTGACTTTAAGGCATATTATGAAGCCACAGTGGTCAAAACAGCATGGTATTGGCATAAAGATAGATATATCGACCAATGGAATCGAATAGAGTGCTCAGATATAGACCCTCTCATCTATGGACATTTGATCTTTGATAAGGCAGTCAAGCCAACTCACCTGGGACAGAACAGTCTCTTCAATAAATGGTGCCTAGAGAACTGGATATCCATATGCAAAAGAATGAAAGAAGACCCATCTCTCACACCCTATACAAAAGTTAACTCAAAATGGATCAAAGATCTAAACATTAGGTCTAAGACCATAAAACAGTTAGAGGAAAATGTTGGGAGATATCTTATGGATCTTACAACTGGAGGTGGTTTTATGGACCTTAAACCTAAAGCAAGAACACTGAAGAAGGAAATAAATAAATGGGAGCTTCTCAAAATTAAACACTTTTGTGCATCAGAGAACTTCATCAAGAAAGTAGAAAGACAGCCTACACAATGGGAGACAATATTTGGAAATGACATATCAGATAAGGGTCTAGTATCCAGAATTTATAAAGAGATTATTCAACTCAACAACAAAAAGACAGCCAACCCAATTACAAAATGGGAAAAAGACTTAAACAGACACCTACCAGAAGAAGAAATACGGATGGCCAAGAGGCACATGAAGAGATGCTCAATGTCCCTGGCCATTAGAGAAATGCAAATCAAAACCACAATGAGATATCATCTCACACCCACCAGAATGGCCATTATCAACAAAACAGAAAATGACAAGTGCTGGAGAGGATGCGGAGAAAGAGGCACACTTATTCACTGTTGGTGGGAATGTCAAAGGGTGCAACCACTGTGGAAGGCAGTTTGGCGGTTCCTCAAAAAGCTGAATATAGAATTGCCATACGACCCAGCAATACCATTGCTAGGTATCTACTCAAAGGACTTAAGGGCAAAGACACAAACGGACATTTGCACACCAATGTTTATAGCAGCGTTATTTACAATTGCAAAGAGATGGAAACAGCCAAAATCTCCATCAACAGAAGAGTGGCTAAACAAACTGTGGTATATACATACGATGGAATATTATGCAGCTTTAAGACAAGATAAACTTGTGAACCATGTAATAACATGGATGGACCTAGAGAATATTATGCTGAGTGAATCCAGCCAAAAACTAAAGGACAAATACTGTATGGTCCCACTGTTGTGAACGGACATTCGAGAATAAACTTGAAATATGTCATTGGTAACAGAGTTCAGCAGGAGTTAGAAACAGGGTAAGACAATGGGTAATTGAAGCTGAAGGGATACAGATTGTGCAACAGGACTAGATACAAAAACTCAAAAATGGACAGCACAATAATACCTAATTGTAAAGTAATCATGTTAAAATACTGAATGAAGCTGCATCTGAGCTATAGGGTTTTTTTTTTGTTTTTGTTTGCTTGTTGGTTTGTTTGTTGTTGTTGTTTTTTACTATTACTACTACTTTTATTTCTTTTCTTTATATTGACATTTTATATCTTTTTCTGTTGTGTTGCTAGTTCCTCTAAACTGATGCAAATGTACTAAGAAACAATGATCATGCATCTATGTGATGATGTTAAGAATTACTGAGTGCATATGTAGAATGGTATGATTTCTAAATGTTGTGTTAATTTCTTTTTTTTCTTTCCGTTAATAAAAAAAAAAAAAAAAAAAAAAAAAAGGAAATTTAAGAAGTTACAAGTCTACAGTTCTAAGCCTATAAAATTATCCAAACTAAGGCATCCAGGGAAAGACACCTTAATTAAAAGAAAGCCAATGAGTCCTGAAACCTCTGTCAGCTGGGAAGGCACGTGGCTGCATCTGCTGGTCCCTTGCTCCTGGGCTCTGTTGCTCTCAGCCTCTGTCCCTGTGGGGGTTCCTCACTTTGCTTCTCCAGACCTGGTTTCCCTTGGCTCTCTCCAGGCTCTGGCTTGCTTAACATCTCATGGCAGCATCTGCTGGGCTCCAAGCATCTCCAGACATCTGTGTCTCTGTTTTCCAAGTGTCGGCATCTGTGTCAGCTCTGCTCTGAAGTGTCTGTTGGCTCGGTCATTTCTGAGCTTTCTCCAAAATGTGTCCCCCTTTTAAAGACTCTAGTAAACTAATCAAGACCCACCTGGAATGGGTGGAGTCACATCTCCCTCCATCTAATCCAAAGGTCACACCCACAATTGGGTACGCCACAGCTCTATGGAGATAATCTAATCAGGTTTTCCAGGCTGCAGTGTTGAATCAGGATTAAAAGAAGCGGCTGCCCCCACAAGATTGGATCAGGATTAAACATGGCTTTTCTGGGGTACATAATACTTTCAAACCTGCACAGCCTTCTTGACTTTGATGCAGCGTTTATATTTCATTTCTTTACTTTGAACATTATCTGAAAATATCATACGTGTTTTTTTTGTTGCTTTGTTGAAACTGCAGGTTTCATTCACAGTGCCTGCCCGGCAGCGAAGGGGACTCAGGGGCTGCTGTTTGCTCCCTGCCAGGGACCCTCAGGGAGGGTTTCCCACATGGCCCGGCTGGCACTGGGGCTGAGTTGTTCTCCGGGGTGGGGGGTGTCCAGGGCATTGGGGGTGCTGAGTGGTCTCCCTGGGCTCCCCACATTCGACGCCAACAGCAGCCCCCTCCCCAGTCGTGACAACCACAGATGTCCCCAGAAGTCTCTTAGTGTCCCCTGGATGCAGAATTGCCACCCACTGTTACTTCATCTAAGCCCCTAATCCCTCAGGGGTGCTAGCAGCCTGTTCCCAGATCCCGTGGCCGGGGGTGGGATGGGGTAGACAGCTGGAACCCTGGCCCTGGCTCCAGCTGGTTTTATGGCATCCACTTCTCCAGTGACCCTCAAACCTGCCTCTTCCTCTTGGGGCGCCTGAGGCCAGAATGAACCCCTGCACCCCTCCGTGCCCCTTTGGGAGAGTCCACTGGCTTCTAGCTCCTTCGTTGCCGCCCTCTCTGTACGAGGTTTTGGGTTTTGTTTCCAATTTTCTCAGAAAAACGACTGGCCTCCCCCAGTTGCCTGCTGACCCACAATCTGTGTCCCAGGGAGCCACCCTGGTTTTCCCAGGCCCGGGGGGCTCCTGGTGGGGGGGAGGTTCCTGGGGTGATCCCAGGACGCAGGACCTCCAGTACTGAAGTGGGCCCCGCCGCCCCCTCCCAGCCCTGCCCTCCTCCTTGGTGTTCGAGGCTTTAAAACCCGGCCGGGCCGGCTCGGCTGCGATATCCCGAAGCAGCTTGGCCTGACGGGACCCTCTGCTTCTGGGGGCGCTTGGCCATTTCTCCCCAACTTTTACCTGCTCAGTATCCGGACCTGTCACCTCAGTCTGTGCATGTTTTTTTAATCTTCTCGTTATCGTGGCGGCATATACAGCACAGCATTTCCCGTCGCAGCCGCCTGCAGGCATCGAGTCCATGGTGTCAGCTATACTCACCAGGTCACGCCACCATGCCCAAATCTTTCCCCTCACCCCAAACAGAAACTCCGTCCCATTTAAGCATTAAACTCCCCCGGCCCCCGTAGCCTCTTCTCCGTATTTCCTAGAAGTGGAATCACGGGACGTCTTCCTTTTGGGTCTAGCTTTGTTTCACGCTACATGACATCTCACGGATCATCCGCGTCACCACATGGAACAGAATTTCCTTCCTTTTTCATGGCTGAATAATATTCCACGGACTCGATGGGCTGCATTCTGTTTCCCTGTCATCTGTGGCGGACACTTGGGTGCTACCACCTTTTGTATGTGGTGAACCGTGCCTCGGTGGGCCCCAGTGCACGCGCTCCGCCCGAGACTCAGCATGGCACAGCCCTGGGCGTCTCGCCTCCTGGGTTCGTCTAACCTGCAGGCTAAAAGGAATGCTTTTTACATTTAAAAAAGAACATTTTAAATAATTTTTTTTTTTAATTAGAGAAGTTGTGGGTTTGCAAAACGGTCATGTGTAAAATACAGTCTTCCCAGACGTCACCGCACCCCCGCCACGTTGCACGGATGCGGAACATTTGTCATGCACGTATGCCACATTTCCGGCAGCGTCAGAGCTGGCGCCGACCAGGGGAGGGGGCTCCTCCTCCGCCGTGGTTTCAGGGGCCGCCCTGACTGGGGAGGGGGGAATTCAGAGTGGGGGGGGCCCTGCTCTGTGGGGGGGCGTTGGAACCCGGGCCTTCTTCCAGGCCTGCTAGCAGGGGGTGGTCAGTACCCTTAGGGTCCATCAGAGGCCCCCCCCCACGTGCGCACATACACACACAGCCACACAACTCAAACCTGCAGCACACACGCCCGAACTCGCACACGCCACACACACACACAGCCACACAACTCACACATGCAACATGCACGCATGGACTCACACATGCCACGCACACAAACAACCACACAACTCACGCATGCAACACGCATGCACTAGCTCACACACACACAAACACAAAATGCACAAAACTCACGCATGCAATACACAAGCACACACAAACACAATGTATGCAAAACTCACACATGCAGCAAGCATGAACACACAGACCCTCACACACAGCACATGCGCAAACACACCTCCAACACGCACACCAGCTCACACATGTAACACCTAAACCCACAAACTCAAGCAAGCACAGGGCTAGGAAGCACACGGCAATCACGCATCTGTAACACCGACATAACAGACACAGACTCACACTGACACACATACACACTCACTGGCCTCCTCTCCCCGGCACCTGCCTGGGTCCCTGCCTCCTGTGGGTGTCAGTCGGAGCAGACAAGCAGACAGTACATCCCTCTCCCTCGGGGGTGACGCCTCTCCTGCACCCTTGCATGCCTGGAGGGAGTCTCCAGCTCTGGGGGGCCCCCCAGATCCAGGCAAGGGGCATGAACCCCGGTGGGCAGGAAAGACACGGAGACCTGTGGGGGGTGGGGGGGCGCACAGGGGGTCCCCCGACTCAGCCTCCTGATGCCTTTCAAGGCCCAAGGTAGAGAGTGCAGGGAGTGGGCAGTGATGCTGGGGGGCCCACCCGCCAGGAAGCGCTCGGAGGCCCCCGAGAAGCAGGGACTGTGACTTGGTTTGCCAGCTCAGGGAAGTCCCCCCCCGAGACCTGAGCCCAAGCCCAGAGCTTCCGCCTGGTGGCCTGAGATGAGCTGGGCATGGGGTCCCCTCAGAAGCCGTCCCCCCGCCATGGGCTGGTGGGAGCCAGGGCATAGGGACAAAGCACAGGTCAAAGGTCACCGAGGTTAGGGATGGGGTGACCACTCTTGGGCTCAGAGTTTCTTTTCAGGGTGACAAGAACGTTCCGGAACTAAGCGATGCTTGCACACTTCAGTGACTAGACTAAAACCACTGAATCGTACCCTCTAAAGGGGTGACGTTTATGGCGCGTGATTATATATCACTAAAATTAAAAGAGTTTACCTACTGGTAAACTCTAAAAAAAGGCTAGAGAACCAGCCGGGGGCCTCGACAGTCTCTCCCACCCCACCCCGGCTCTCTGCCTTCACCGAAGGAGTCAGAAAAGGAACCAAAGCTGGAGTAGAACAAAACCCACCCTTGCCAGGAACCCACATCCATTGGTGGGGGCTGGCTGCGTGGGGGCCAGGCCCATATCGTAGAGTAAAAATGTGCAGCCGGCGGGCAAGCAGGGGCTGGGCCCTCTGGCGGCCACGTCCCGGGAGGCTGGAAGGAAGCGGGCCAGGGCGGGCGGGCGTGTTTGTGCCCCGGATGGGGGTGGGGGCGGGGGCCTGGCCTGCTGCGGTGGCTGCTGCTTGAAGGAACTGCGGTTTTGTTCTGTTTTGACAAAGAAAAAAACAAGACAAGACAAAACAAAACTGAGTGCGTGTGCGTTGGGGCCGAGGACGTTGTCATCGTTACCTTCTGTCACTCTGGAAGTTTCTAGAATGAGGTAGTTAGCAAGGCATCCGCTCCGGATTCGGGGGTTCCATCTGAGCGTGTCTTTCCCACGCTCCCCTTGGAAGCGTTCTGAGAAGAGCCGAGAACAAGGGACCCCGGAAACGGTAATGGGACTTGGGGGACAGTGATGGGGGACGGTGTTGTCTTCCGGGGACCCCACCCCACTCCGGCTGGTCAGCCCTCGGCCCGGGAAACCTGGCCTTGTTCCTGGTAGGAAACTGTTTGCATTTGATGGGAACTCCCAACAGCCAGGAAATTCTTCCAGAAAGTAATTACTTCCACTTATTAAAAAAAAAAAAAATTCCTCCCCACCACCTCACCCCATTTTCTAGTTTCTCTTTCAAAACACCGCTGGTGGGGATAAAGGGACGCGGAAAAGGACAAGCCCTCTGGGTTTGGCCTGGCCAGGGCTGCCCCGGGCCTGTCCCATCCCGGGTCGTGTTTGGAGGCCCGGTGGCCCCGAACCACAGAGGGCAGCCCGAGGGAGTGGCCACTTGGGGCAGGGGTCCCAGGGTTGCGTGGGGAGGTGGCCCACGGCCACAGTTCCCTTCCGCTCGCTCCTTTGCCTTCAACGGAAAAGTAGGGGGTGGGGGGAGGCCCAGAGCAGTCCCCTGGAAGGCCCAGGGCTGGAGTGACCATGGGGGCTGTCCCCTCCCAGCCTTGCAAGTCCAGCACCGTCCACCTGCCCTGCCCCAGGAGAGTCCGAGGACGGGCCACCCCATTCCACCAGGCGCTTCCCAGGCCGGCCCAAGTCTGGGGCACCCGGGCCTGGGTCACTTCTCATGGTCCTGGTGTCCACTCCGTGCCCACCACGTCTGGGGGACAGGGGTCTGGGGGTCTCACATGAGCCCCCTGTGTGGCAAGACGGGTGTCCAAATGACCGTGACGCTGGGTGCAGCAGGGAGGGGGCTTCAGCGTAAGGGGAGGCCCAGGACGTGATGGCACAGGTGGCAGCTTCACCTGTGGTCCAGGGTTCGAGCCGGGTGCCTTGAGACCCTGAATGTTAAGTAATCATCGCAAGGTAGATAGTAGCCGGTTATTATCTGCCTGGGGTGACTCGGCCCCCAGGGGACGTGGGTGACATCTGGGCACATGTGTGGCTGTCACACTAGATTGGAGGGAGCTGCTGGCATCAAGTTGGGAAGCCCAGGGAGGCTGCTCAACACCCCCCAATGCCCTGGATGCCCCCACCCCAGAGTAGGGCCCAGGCCCTACAATAGCACCCAGGTGGAGGGAGTCTGCCTGGGCCTCAGTTTCCCCATCTGTAAAACGGGGATACTATTTTCCTCTCAGAGCCCCTGGCCTCACGTTGGCAGGAATAGAGGAAGTGACAGGGCAGCCAAGGGCCCCACTGCGGCTTTGGGGAAGCTGAGGCATTTCTGGAGATGGGGAGGGCCAGGGTGCCACTTCCTTCCTGCCTCTGGGTGCAGGGCACCCTACCTTCACCTGGAGGGGCTGGAGCACGGGAAGTCCACTGGCCCATAAGCCCTCAGACTGCACCCTTTTATTTCCTATTTCCTTTCTGGTAGTGTTGCATTTCACAGTGGAAAAAAATATACATATATATATATATATATATATATATATATATATGTATGTATGTATGTATGTATGTACTAGTATTTTAAAAATAGCGTTTGCACTCAGTTTGAGCCTGAGAAGAAACTGGCTCCGGAGCTGCTCCCCTGTGCCTGGGACCGGCTTGTTTGTGTTTTGTTGTTTTTTTTCATGGAAGAACATTTTTATATTCACTATCCACGGTTGTTGGTGACAGCTCTGCAGAGATGGAATTCCCGTACCGGTCAGTTCACTCATTTCAGGTGACTGGGTCAGTGGTTTTTTGCCCATCCACAGAATTGTGCCACCTGTACCACCATTCTAGAACGTTTCCATCACCCTGAATAGGAGCCCCTGCCCATCACCTGTCAGCCGCATTTTCCCTCCCCCAGCCCCCCGCAACCACAGATCCACTTCCTGTCTCAGGATTTGCTCATTCTCAGTATTTCATATACGAGAAACCAGGTGGAACCTGTCCTTTCGTGTCCGTCTTCTTTCACTCAACACGACATCTTCAGGGTCCGTCTGTGTTGTCACATAGACCAGAATGCCCTTTCTTTTTTTTTATTTTAACATCTGTTCCTCCTATTATTTATTTTTGTTTCGTATGTTCTACTCGTCTGTTGACAAGATAGATAAAAGGAGCATCAGACACAAGGTTTTCACAATCACACAGTCACCTTGTGAAAGCTATATCATTATACAATCATCTTCAAGAAACATGGCTACTGGAAACACAGCCCTACAGTTTCAGACACTTTCCTCCAGCCTCTCCACTACATCTTGAATAACAAGGTGATATCTACTTAATGCATAAGAATAACCTCCAGGGTAGCCTCTCGACTCCGTTTGGAATCTCTCAGCCATTGACACTTTGTCTCATTTCACTCTTCCCCCTTTTGGTCGAGAAGGTTTGCTCAGTCCCTTGATGCTGAGTCTCAGCTCATTCTAGGGTTTTTCTCAATCCCTTGACACTGAATCTCAGCTCAATCTAGGATTTCTGTCTCACGTGGCCAGGAAGGTCCACACCCCTGGGAGTCATGTCCCATGTAGACAAGGGGAGGGTGGTGAGTTTGCTTGTTGTGTTGGCTGGAGAGAGAGGCCACATCTGAGCAACGAAAGAGGCTCTCTTGGGGGTGACTCTTAGGCCTAATTTTAAGTAGGCTTGAGAATGTCCTTTCTTTTCATGGCCGAGTAATATTCCCTTGCCCTGATGGACCCAGTGCTGCTTGTCTGTCATCTGTTGACAGACACCTGGCTGGCTCTGGGGAGTGAGACTGCGGTGAAACTGCTGCCCAGATACCTGTCCAAATCTCTGTTTCATGTTTTGCGGAGCCTCCAGGCTTTTCCCCACAGCCCTTGTACATTTTACACCCCATCAGCAACGTCCAAAGGGTCCCATTTCTCCACATCCTTGCTGCACCTGTCAGCGCCTGTCTGTTCAATTACAGACGCCCTATTAAGGGGTTCAGGGGTCTCTTAATGGCAACGGGCCGTTCCCATCCCCCACACGTGTCTTGGGTCGGCTCTTCCAGCCCCGGGGTCTCAGGCCCTGAGTTTTGTGCGGTTGGTGCCACGTCGAGTCTGTCTCATGGCCTGGGACCATCCCCCATGCCGTCTTTGCTAACCCCGTCTGCGTAGCCCCTTAGCGTGTGGGGAGACACACAGCCAGACGCCCAGAAATTAGGCTGCGGGCATCTTTGGGGCCCCCGCATCAGCCAAGCCCGTCCCCTGACCTCACCGCCACACAGGTGGTTGTGGCCACCTCTGCGAGCTCAGCCAGGACCCCAGGACTGTTCTAGTGGCCAGGGCGGGGGTGACGCTGTGGCCAGGATGAGGTGCAGAGAGAGGCAGAAGCAGGGGGCTTCCTCAGCTGTCCCTCTCCTGTCTTGCTGAACTTGTCCCCTCCAGCAACCCCAGGGTCCCACTCGGAGCCCATCTCCCCATAGGCCACATGGCCCCTTTCTTTTACATTCTTAAACTTCTTGTGGTCTGCACTGGTCTTGGCTCCCCCGAGGGTGGGGGCCCCCCTCAAGGCCAGCAGCACCCTGTCCCCAGCCATGATGACCACAGCTGTCTCCAGGCATGGCCAGTGTCCCAGGCAGAGTCAGCCCCGGGAGAGAACCTTCATTTCTGCATGTCATATCATTGCATCTTGTCTCCAGAACTACCTCGAAGGCTTCTGGAAGGCCGAGCCAGTCTCGGCGCTCCCTGGGGAGGTGCGTTTGGGACCCCTGCCTTCTTTCCCTCCCTGGAGGCCGGGCAGATTGGGGACCCCCTGCAAGCCCAGAGATGGGAGCATAGGGGCCCACCTGAGCTGGCTCGTCCCAGGAGCCAGGACTGCGGGGTCCCCAAGCTTCCTGAACTAAGGTGACGGGCTGCAGGGAGCCATGCCGTGGCCATCACGTGGCTGGTGTGACCCCAGGGTACCCCGGCTTCAACCACCGTCCCGCAGATGTGCATGGGCTCCACTCCTGGGGGGTTGGCCTGGTCCCCTAGCACCCAGGGTGGGTGGGCTTCGCTTGGAAGCAGCAGGGCCCCAGGTTGGGTGCATCAGGAAGCCGGGTCCCGCGCCCAGGCCCAGGCCTGTTGGGCACCTGTGACATTGGGTCCAGTTTGACTGTTGGGGTGGGGGCGTCCTGGGCACTGGGGGGTGTGAGCAGCCTCTCTGGGCTCCCCCCACCTGATGCTAGCAGCACCCCGTAGTCATGCCACCCACAGATGTCACCAGACACTGTCTGCTGTTCTGTGTGGGGGCAGAGTGCCCGCAGGTCCCCTGCATCTCCCTCCCCTGCCCTCCCCCCAAAGATGCTGAGGGCTCAGAGCTGAGGGGCTAGTGGGGGGCAGAGGGGGAACACTCGCGTCCTCATCCTGGGACCTCGCATGGCACAGTGGTTCCCTGGCCGGCGGGATTAGCGAGGGGCCTTGAAGTGGGGCCTGAGGACACCCCAGGGCCCTTACAGGAGGGGCGGTGTTAGAGAGGCGGTTCTCGCTGCCTGCCCTGCAGGTGGAGGCCCCAAGAAGCTGGGCCTCCCCTGGAGACAGCCCTGCAGCACCTCGATTTTAGTCCAGTGTGGCCTTTTAGGGGTCCTGACCCCCAGAATGGTAGGAAAGCACGCTTGTGTGGTTTATGCCACAGGATCCATGGTCATTGTGTGTGGACATGGCTCCCCTGTAGGGCCTTGCGCGTCCATCCGCAGCCGAGAGGACGCCTCCAGTTGGGGGGGTCTCACCACGCCACAGGGCGCTGTTAGAAGTGTGTGGGGGAGAGGGCAACATGGCCGAGCCCCAGGCCAGGGTGGACACAGGCGGCCTCCGATTCTACGTCCTCCTTCCAGCTCGGCACTTCCCCTTCCCGCCGCTTCCTTTCTGTGGGCCCCCAAGTGCTCGTGCTGCGCTGGGGCCCCCCCAGGGGAAACCCCACATGGACCCCCCCAGGGGAACCCCACACGGACCCCCCAGGGGAAACCCCACACAGACCCCACGGGGGAATCCCCACGGGGGCCCCCCACAGACCCCCAAGGAGCCCCTGCCAGTCCCCACGGGTCCCCAGGGCAGCATGGCCTCTGCTGGGTGGCTGCCAGTCCCAGGCCCCCAGTGGCACCGAGGTGGGTGGATGGGCTTGGGCGGTGCCACCCGGGGAGCAGAGGGCCTCAGGGGGTCGCAGGGGCCGCGGCCGGGGTGGGGTGGGGGGCGTGTGGCCAGCGCGTCAGGACGGGACGAGAGCGGGCAGATGCAGGCAGTGAGCAACACAGGACCCTGCACTCCCTCCCGCCCCGCCTCTGCCCCCTCTGGATGCCACAGCTCTGATTCTCCATTGTCCCCACGCACGGGGATGAACAGGGGAATGGAGGCCCTGGGAGAAGCCGGGCATGGCCACTTCCTCATTCCCGTGCCTGGGGGACACACCTGTTCCTTTGATGCGGATGGGTGGCGCCACACATGGGAGGAACTTGACGTGGATGGGCACAAGAGTATGTGGCCTGCTCGGGAATGAGGTGGGGGAACTCCAGAAGGAGAGGCAGACAGACAGACTGGTGGACAGATTCACTTCTGAAGGTCCTAGCTGTGGCAACTGGGGTGGCCTCAGCTTGATGGGGATGGGGAGGTGCCCCCAACGTGGCCCTCCAAACCCTATACCCCCACCCAGAGGCCCCACAGCTTTGGGACTGGGGCCACGGCTGGAGGAGAAGGACCCCTCACGACCCTCAGTCTGGGTGGGGGAACCGGGCTTTGCAGCCAGTGGGCCCCTAACGAGACCCACAGAAGTGGATTCTCGTGGTGCAGGGGCCCACAAGCCTGAAATCCCCACGTCAGCTGAGCAGGCTCCATGGAGAGTCCCTCCCCTGCGTCTCCTGGCCCTGGGGGCCCCTGGCAGTCCTTGGCTTGCAGCCACATCCCGCTGCTGTCTGTCCGACGTGAGTTTGCCTCCAGTGAGGAACTGGGCGTTGGGTTTCAGGCCCACTGCGTATCCAGGATGAGCTCATCACCACGTCACCAGAGACCCCTCCCCAAGCCAGGTGGCATCCCCAGGTGCCAGGAACCAGGGACATGGGGTGTCATTACGGCAGACCCCACCACGGCCACCCTCAGCCCATATTCCGGCACCTGCGTTCACACGCTCCCTACGAAGGGCCCCGGGAAGCCTGTGCCGGAAGCCCCGGCTCTCGGGGTCTTCTTTCTCAGGTGGTCAGGAAGGGCCACAAGGGGCCCACTGCCCATGGGGTGGCCTGGAAGCCCCAGAAGCGCCCCGAATGCCTGGTCCTGACAATCCCCGTTTTCCCTTTCAGGCAGGACGAGGAGCCTGGGGGGGACCCCAGCAGGCGGCCCGAAGCAGGGGGCCCCAGTGTCACCATGGCCAACCCGTTCCTCAAGCAGGTCTTCAACAAGGACAAGACGTTCCGGCCCAAACGTAAGTTCGAGCCGGGCACGCAGCGCTTCGAGCTGCACAAGCGGGCCCAGGCGTCCCTGAACGCGGGGCTGGACCTGAAGCTGGCTGTGCAGCTGCCGCCCGGCGAGGACCTGCACGACTGGGTGGCTGTGCACGTGGTGGACTTCTTCAACCGCATCAACCTCATCTACGGCACCATCAGCGACGGCTGCACCGAGCGCTCCTGCCCCATCATGTCGGGGGGCCCCAAGTACGAGTACCGCTGGCAGGACGAGCACAAGTTCCGGAAGCCCACGGCGCTGTCCGCCCCCCAGTATATGGACCAGCTCATGGACTGGATCGAGCTGCAAATCAACAATGAGGACGTCTTCCCTACCAGCGTCGGTGAGTCGGGCCGGGCCAGGCCGCTCGGACCCCATCCTCGGGGCTTCCCTCGCCCCTCCTGGTGGGGGGAGTCCACCCCTCTTGCTGTCCCCAGGGACACAGGGGCCCTGGCACAGGCCGAGTCAGAGGACAGAAACTGGGGCCTGGCACACGCTTTCGTTTTATTTTATTTTAGTTTTGTGAATGACAGCTTTATCGAGGTGGAATTCACATCCCATGTTGTTCCCCCGTTTGGAGTCCCCAAGTCAAACAATTTTAGCGATAATTCTCAAATATTTCAATATTTTACAAATAGTCGCCGCCAACTGTGTCCGCAGAGCCATACAACATCATCCTAATAAATGGTAGAACATTCCCAGCACCCCAAAAACAAGCCTCGTACCCATCAGCGTTCGTTTCCCTCTCCCCCCACCCCATTTCTCCTTCCCAACCCCCCCAAGCCCTGGGCAACCACTAATCTACTTTCGATCTCCAAGGAATTGCCTTTTTTCTGGACATTTCCTAGGAATGGGACCAGATACTATATGGCCTTTTGTGGCTTGTTTCATCCAGAATCTCTATCAGTTACAGCCTCTCCTGAATAACGGAGCTAATCGAATATATTATTTAAAAATAAAGAGATTGGGCCACAGTGGCTCAGCAGCAAGAACGCTTGCCTGCCATGCCAGAGGACCCGGGTTAGATTCCTGGTGCCTGCCCATGTAAAAAATAAATAAATAAATAAATAAATAAATAAATAAATAAATAAAAAGACTAAAAATAAAGAGATTGATTTTAAGGAATTGGCTCACGTGATTATGGAAATTGACAATTCTGAGACCCTTAGTGTATGGGAGGCCAGCGGGCTATAAAATTCAGACAAGAGTCGGAGTACAGCCTTGAGAGAGAATTCCTTCCTCTCTGGGAGCCCTCTGTTTTGGCACTGAAGGCCTTCAGCTGATTGCACATGGCCCCCCACATTATGGAGGGGGGAGTCTCTCCAACTTAAGGTCAGCTGATTGGTAGGAACTGGAAAACAAGGTTCACCTGTATTGTCCCATGACCCACAGGACTTCATTCTGACCACGGCCAAATAGTCTTCCCTTGTACGTTTAGACCACATGTGGCTTATCTGTCCGCCTGGGGAGAGATGTTTGGACTATTGCCACATTTTGGCTCTGGCGAGCCACGCGGCTGTGAATGCGCGTGTACAACTGTTTGTGCAGATGTGTGTAATCGTTTCCCTTGGGTTGCTGCCAAGAGTTGTAATTGCCAAAGTCCTTTGTTTAACATTTTCGGGAACTTTCAGAGTGTTTCCCACACTGGGCACCTCGCACGTCCCCAGCCACGGTGGACGGGATGCGATTGCCCTCTGCCTTGCCAATACTCAACTATTGTCTGTCTGTCCAACTCTAGCCATCCTCACGGGGTCCACTGGGGTCACCTGTGGTCCGATTGGCATTTCTCTCCAGATCTGCTCCCAACACTTCCCTTTGCTGCGCACAGCAGTCCCAGGAGCCATGCCCCAGCGGGGGGTACCGGAGGGCAGGAGGCAGGTGTGAGACACTGCATTCCCCTGAGCTATGCCGTGCTCCAGCTCCCCTTCCCGGTCTGGGCAGGTTGGCCCTGGGCTTGTCGCCAGTGTCCCGTGCCCTGTGCCCCACAGTCCTGGTGCTCAGACCCAGAGCTGGTCACTTGGCTTTCTGAGCCCCCCTGAAGCCCAGGCGGCCCCTGGGAGCGGGGGGCAGTGGGGGGCTTTTGTTCTCCCTTTCCTGTCTATATCATGTGCTGACCACATTCCTGCCGGTCTAGCCCAGGGGCTCTCACCTGGGGGCAACTTTGCCCCCTGGGGATGCTTGGCAGTGTCTGGGAACATTTAAAAAAAAAAAAAAAGCTTTTGATCTAAAATATCTTCAAACTTATGGAACAGTTGCACAAATAATACAAACCCCCTACAGAGAACCCCATATACCCAGATCTGCCAATTTTAGCTTTTTGCCATCTTGGATGCATCATTTTATCTACCTATGTCTGTCTGTCTACCTACCCATCCATCCATCTCTATCTGTCTGTATCTATTTGTCAATTCATCTTCTAAACACTTGCGTGTTAAGTTGTGCAATTGTGCCCCTTGAACACATCCTACTTCCATGGACATTTCCTAAGAACAAGGACATTCACAGCTGTAAGCAGCTCAAGTGCAGGTATCAAGTTCAAGAAATTTGACATTGATACAAAGCTGGTTGTCTCAATTCCGATTTTTCAGGTGTCCCAGTATTGCCCCTTTGAGCCTTTTCCCCTCCCTTGTTAGGTCCCGCCCAGGGTCATGCGTTGCATTTAATTGTTGTTGGCTCTTTGATTGCTCTCGGGGACACCTGTGGGATCATGGCTGGGAAAGCGGGGCGGCTGGCATCGAGTTGGGGGAGCCCAGGGAGGCTGCTCGGCACCCCCCAGGGCCCAGGACGCCCCCACCCCAGAGAACGACCCAGCCGATGTCAGCCGTGCCGAGACTGAGAACCCAATGCCTCCTGGGTCACACGCCTAGAGGTGGGGCTTTGGGCCTGGGTTCCCCACACCCCCGCACCCTGTCTTCCACCTCAGTGAGGACATGCCCCGTGGCGGCTGGGACGAGCTCCACCTGAACTCATACCTGCTGCTCCGTCACCTCTGAACCCAAAGCCTGGGGACATCCTCCTCGGTCGCCCAGCCCCCTGGAGACCATGGGCACCAGCTGTGGGCTCCCCACACCCCCAAGCCTCCCCCCAGTAGCCTGTAGTGACCCTAGGGCGCTGCCCCCCAAGGAAAACCCCTTCTTTGCCGCTCTCCCAAGGCGCCCCACCCTCAGCACACATCTGCCTTCCCTGCTGTAGATTGCGGGGGGAGGGGGCCCTCGTTCCCTCTTTTCCACTTTGACATCACTGCTGTTCTAGTTTGCTAGCTTCCAGAATGTGATATACCAGAAACGGAATGGCTTTTAAAAGGGAGAATTTAATAAGTTGCTAGTTTACAGTTCTAAGGCCATGAAAATGTCCCGATTAAAGCAAGTCTATAGAAATGTCCAATCTAAGGCATCCAGGGAAAGATACCTTGATTCAAGAAGGCCGATAAAGTCCAGGGTTTCTCTTTCAAATGAGAAGGCACATGGTAAACACAGTCAGGGTTCCTCTCTCATCTGGAAGGGCACATGGCGGACATGGCGTCATCTGCTAGCTTCATCTCCTGGCTTCCTGTTTCATGAAGCTCCCCGGGAGGCATTTTCCTTCTTCATCTCCAAAGGTCGCTGGCTGGTGGACTCTGCTTCTCGTGGCTGCATCATTCTGCTCTGCTCGCTCTGAATCTCTCATTCTCCAAAATGTTTCCTCTTTTATAGGACTTCAGAAACTAATCAAGACCCACCCATATGGGTGGAGACATGTCGTCACCTAATCCAGTTTAACAGCCACTCTTGATTAAATCACATCTCCAGGGAGATGATCTGATGACAGTTTCAAACATGCAATGCTGAATAGGGATTAGAAGAATCGGCTGCCTTTACAAAATGGGATTAGGATGAAAACATCGCTTTTCTAGGGTCCATAGAAATCAGCCCAACCGCGTCTCCCTTTCTGTCTTTTTTACGTCGGTGTCACTGCCCATGGCCGGCGTGATGGTTGTATCTGGTATTCTTGGGTGACAGTGACGTCCCAGCAGAGCCAAGTGGCCGCTCACTGGTCCTGCCAGCACCACGACTGAGAAATTTCCGTCGCCTCAGATGACCCCTCTGTAGTCGGCCCAGCCCTAGCCCCCACCAACCAGAGACTTCTGAGCTTTTTTTTGGCTTTCAATATTTTACAAATATTCGCCACTAACCATGTATTTCCTTTGGTTCTCAATATTGCCTCGTCCGCCTTCCCTTCTCCTCCCTTATTCAGGTTCTTTTAGAACGCAGGCACCCTTTGCTTGTGCAGCCCTGCCTGGCGTGCCATTCCCTTGCAGCCTGGCAGCAAGCATTTCTGGCCCTTACTTCCACATACGAGTCCGGTTCCGGAGCGTGCTCGGTCCTGTGTGTGTGAGCATCACATGATTCTAGTTTTCTATTTGTGGCAAACCAGCATCTCGGTTCCTTCTTCCTCTCTTTGATTTGCTCTTCTGCAATTTACCACATTCTGCTTCCACGGGGTGTAGTACGGGCAGGCCTGTGCCTGCAGACCTCAAGCTCTTGAAATCGAGTTCCTTTATTCACTTAGCGAAGATGCGCTCCCAACGCTGCTTTCTCTCCTTTCAAGGAGCTGGAGTATTTGGACCAACCCTCCCTATAAAAACAGCTAAAAATGCTGGCCAGGATATTTCCTAAACCCATGACAGCCTCGACATGCTGAGACCGTGGTTAAGAATTCTCAAGCTGCAATGTAAGGAGGGCACTGAAGCCTCTTGAAGCATGATGGCCCACGCGAGCAAACTTGGCCTTGCAGGACGAGAGGGACAGAAAGCGGAGGCTGGGATACAATCACAGAGGGAAATCCAGAGCTGGGACCCCAAGGGAATCCAATAACCAGAAGATGGTGCAGGAGGGATGATAGCGAGAGCACAGCACAGAGAGACTGAAAGATGGGAAACACGGAAAAGAAGCTAAGAGACATGATGGGTGCGTCTCACTCAGCTTCCAGAAGGAGAGGAAGTTGGAGTATGAGGCAGGGCAATATCTGAAGAAATGATGGCTGGAAATTTACCAAAAGTGATTCAGTCTACAAATTCAAGATCCCCAATGACTCAAAGGCAGGATAAATGAAAAAGAAATCCAGGCTTGAGCAAAACGCCCCAAAACCACGGGGCATCAAAGATGATGAGGGAAACCTAAGAGCAGCCAGAGAAGACATAGGGATCTTCGGAGAAACAGTATAGTGAATGCCAGCGACTTACCAGCTGCCACGATGGAAATCAGAAGATGGTGGAGTAACACCTTAATTGGGGGGAAGGAAAAAAGCTGCCAACCTTGAATTCTGTACCGAGTTTTACAAGGCTAGAAGTAAAGGACAGACATTTTCCAACAAACAAATATCCCCTTATAGGTTGAACTTTTCCCTGATTTAGCTTCCAACCCCTCTTGATTTTTCTGTACTCTTATCTGCTCCCTCATTTTGAAGTCAAGTTTTTGCATTCGTTTTCTTCCTTTCAAAGGGGTTGAACCTACCTCCTTTCATGGATAAGGAAAATGGAGAACAAAACTGAGCCCATTTGATCCTCGATGTCTTATGATAAAAATCCTGGAAGCTGTTCCCTTCTCCTCCACTCAAGTCCTGCCTGAAACCCATCCTCGGACTCCTCCCATGAGGAAAAGGGTTGCAATTACCTTCTAGCAACTTCTCTAATGAGACAGCAGGGAAAATGCTCCCAGAGACAGCACAATGGCTCTTTTTTAAAAGGCACCAGCAGGGGTGCATGCGGGTGGCTCAGCGGTAGAATTCTCTCCCACCATGCAGGAGACCCGGGTTCGATTCCCAGCCCATGCACTTCCCCCCACCCAAAGAAACAAGCAAACACACAAACGAGAAAGCAAACAAAAAATTCAACAAACGGTGCTGCAAAAAGGGGATACTCACTTGGAAAAAGAATGAAATGTGACCCCTGCCATACAGCATACAAAAAGAAAAAAAAGGCACAGGTAGGCTGTAGGGCGGAGGGGAGACCCGCACCATTGACCCGCACCATTCCTGCACAGCCGAGGTGGTTTCCCATGTCTGTTCTGTCTGGGTGGGCTGTCATGGCCCCCTTCTCCTGCAGTCCCCTTGGGTTTCACAGCATCTCACCGCCCAGATCCCAGGGTCAGGGAGACGGACTGGTGTCTTGCCAAACACCTGCGATTTCTCCAGGAAAAAAACAGGTGTGTTTGGAGGCTACTGGGGTATTTTGAGAGGATAAGCACAGAGCGGAGTGCAGGGCAGTCTCCTGCCAGCTGCCGGTACACCTGTGTTTTGGGGTTGTAACTCCACTTTTTACCTCCTCCAGGAACTAAAAGACAGATGAGAAGGGTGGGCCATGGTGGCTCAGTGGCAGAGTTCTCGCCTGCCAGACTGGAGACCCAGGTTCGATTCCCAGTGTCTGCCCATGTTTAAAAAAAAAAAAATGCAATGAGAAGCCAGTGGTTTGAGACTCATAATGTAAAAACATGTAAAGTGTGACAAGAACCACATAAAAGTGGGGGACAGACGGGGTTGGGAACCGAATGTGTACGGGTGTGTATAAATCATTGGTACCAAACTGGCATCAAAGCAAAAGGGACCGTCATGGATTTAGGACATTAAATCTAAGCCTCAGAACTATGAAGGAGACATCAGAGAATGTACAAGCTCACAGAGACAGAAAGGAGAGTACAGATTGCTGAGGGCAGGGGGGATTACTACAGAATGGGGAGAGGGTTTCTGTGTGGAGAGCTGGGGAAGTTTTATTAACAGAAGGTGGTGAGGGTCCCGGAGTATCATGAATGTGATTAATCCCCGTAAATGGTCTGCTTGGGAGGGGCTGGCACGGGAAGATTTATGTTGTGTGTCTATCTCCACAACTAAATAAAAAATCCAGGTGGCCTCAGGTGTGAGGTTTACAGGTACCGTGAAAGTTCAGCCATAATGGAACCACCCATGGGGAAAGCCACTAGCAGCCTCGGGGGGCAAATCCTGAGTCCCTAGTTTGGGATATTCTTCTCCAGTAAAGGCACTGACAAGGCCCGCTGCAGGCTCTGATGTTCCTTCCACCAAGTGGCTCAGAGTTAACAGAACCCCTGCCTTGGGTCCCTTCACCATGGGCTCCCTCTGCACCCACCACCCAGCCCTCTGCCTGGTGCAGAGCTGCCCTGCTTTTCTCTCTGTCCTCCCACAGAGTACTGGCTGCCGACTCTCCCCCAGTCTTGGGGGGCCACCCTGTGCCCACCTCTGCTCGGAGGCTTCCTGTGGCCTCTGGGGCCTGCAGCCACCCCATCATGTGACAAGTGGGGTCCCAGGAGGCTCCATCACACCCTGCCTGCCTTTTTCCTCTCTGATGATGGATGCTGAACAGCAGCCCCCAATCAGCCGTGCCCTCGTCCCCCTGGAACCCATGAGTGAATTCCTCGTCCACAGCCAAAGGGACTTGTGGGTGGGACTGAGTCAGAGGTCTCAGATGGAGAGATTATTCTGGATTATCCCGGTGTCTCCAGAAGAAGAAGGCAGGGTTGGGGGGTGGGGGTGGGCCTGAGTCAGAGGAGATGCCACAATGGAGGCAGAAGAGGGAGGTGATGTGAGTGAGGAAGGCTGGGGTAAGGCAAGGAAGTGGCCCCTCTCCCAGACGCCCTGGAAGGAAGCAGGCCTCCAGTGCCTTAACTTGAACCCCCTGAGCCCTGGGCCGGACCCCTGACCCCAGACCCTAGGAGAATAAATCAACCCGGGTGGTCTGGTCACATCAGCCATGGAAGAGTCAGGCAGGTGCCTCCGTCACTTTTACAGCTCACATCAACGCAGCATTGCCAGAACCTTCCCGGGTGAAAGTGGATCAGGCCTGGCTACTCCTGAGTGGTCGGGTCCCAGGACCTGGGGCACTGGTGAGCTCTATGGGGCCAAGTTTCCCATGTCTGGGCCCCACTTGTGCCCGCTGCACTGTGTCGCTGAGGGCAAAGACTCTTCTGGAGTCACAGGTCCTGGGATTGCAGAATGAACTTCTTTGGGGACCGTTGACCAATCCGCCACAGGGCTGAGAAAGCCCCATGCTGCTCCATCAGCTGTGATTTCCTTCTAGAAGCATTTTCCCTGGGCATTCCATGGCACCCTTGGCAAGCTACCTCCTAACCAACCGTGCCAGGTTTCCTGTGGGCCCTCCCCCAAGGGCAGGGGCTGGGTGCACCCTCGCCAGGCCTGGGCGCCCCACTCGGGGCTGCGTCCGAAGTTGGTGCCCAGCAACGCCGATTGGATCGGATGAAATAAAACAGCGTTCCCTCCTCTGCCCAATGGGGAGAGACATATAAACCCACGAGCAGCCAGTGAGCAGGGCCCCAGAGAGGCTTGTAGAAAGTTCTGGAGCCGATCAGGAAGTGAAGTCTTTGCAGTGGTCCAGGGGAAAGCCAGAGTAGCCGGACCTCCAAGGACAAATGGCAGACGGAGGAGGGACACGTGCAGGACGGAATGTTCCAGGTGATGAGTGTGGCATCAGCCAAAGGCAGAGAGGAGTGGGGCTCTCAGCATCCAGTGGGCCCAGCCGGGGCCCATCAGGAGGGCCAGATGGTGCAGGGATTGCGTCCCGCCCTCCCTGCCCCCCCAGTGCAACCTTGCTCCACAAACCCCAGGTCGGCTGTCCTCGCTGCAGTCCTGATTCTGGGGTGGGGGAGGTTTCCTGTGTCATCCTGTTTCACCAATTTACATACAATTAAAGATGCTCTATAGCTGCGGATCCGTGGTTCTTTCTTTAATTTTTTACTGCAGTAAAATATGTGTAACCTAGAAGAGCATCTTAACCATTTCTAAGTGTGCAATTTGGTAGCATTATAATATTGCAATATTATAATTGCAATTGGCGCATTGATAATATTGCGTGACCTTCACCACCATCTGTTTCTGGGATATTTTCATCACCCTAAACGGACACCCAGAACCACGAAGCAATAATATCCCATTGCCCCGGCCTCCAGCCCCTGGCATCCTGTACATTACTTTCAGCGTCTGAATTTAAGCCATGTCAATCTTTCGTCTATGAGCAATCAGACAGTATTTGTCCTTTCGTGTCTGGCTTCCTGTTTTAGTTCGTTAATGCTGCCAGAAACACAATGTACCACAAATGGAATGGCTTTTATAAAGGAAATTTATTAAGTTACAAGTTTACAATTCTAAGGCCGTAAAAATGTCCAGACTAAGGCATCCAGGGAAAGATACCTTGACTCAAAAAAGGCTGATCTGGAAAAGTACATGGCTGGCATCTGCTGGTCCTTTGGCTCCTGGTTTCAAACAGCTTCCAGAGGGGTATTTTCTTTCTGCATCTCCAAACGTCTCTGTCTGCATCGGCTCTGAAGCTTTTCCCAAAATGTTTCCCTCTTAAAGGGCTCCAATGAACAACCACACCTTGAACAAATGGAGACACCTCTCCATGGAAACCACCTCATGAAAAGGTCCCACCCTAAACAATGGGTCTGCCTCTACAGGACTGGATTAGGAAAAAGGGCGATGATTTTCTGTGTGTTTTTTCAACACACAGCCTCAGGCCAGCACACTTCTTTCACTCCATGTGGTTTCTCCAGGGTCCATCCGTGTTGTCATGTGTTATCAGAACTTCGTTCCTTTTCACGGCTGAGTGCTATTCCCTTGCCCAGGTGGGCCACTGTCTGTTTCTGTTGATGAACACTCGGGTGGCCTCTGCCTTTTGGCCACTGTGAATAATGCCGCGATGGACATGGTGGGCAGCTGTCCGCCCGAGCACCCACTATCGGTTCTCGTGGCTCTACGTCCAGGGTGGGCTTGCAGGGTCCTGGAGCAGTTCTGCTCAGCTGCCCTAGGAACGGCCAGCGTTGGCATTCAGAAGCAGCTGTTTCTCGTGGTGTTTCCAGGAGGATCCCTAGAGTGGCGTGTAAAGGGGGCAGGGGGTGCCAGCCGTGGCCTTCATCCTGGACAGAGGGGACCCTAAGTGGGGGGTGGGGGTGGGGCAGGTGCCTCTTGGCCTCGGGACTCAGTGGGGGGTGGCGGGGGGTGGGAGAGGAGGGGTCCCTAGGGCGGGCCGGTGCCGAGCACCATTCACACAACCTCCCGCCCCGTCCGTCTGTCCAGGCACGCCGTTCCCCAAGAACTTCCTGCAGGTGGTAAAGAAAATCCTGTCGCGGCTCTTCCGTGTCTTTGTCCACGTCTACATCCACCACTTCGACCGGCTGGCCCAGATGGGCTCCGAAGCCCACGTCAACACCTGCTACAAACACTTCTACTACTTCGTCAAGGAGTTCGGCCTTATTGACACCAAGGAGCTGGAGCCGCTGGTGAGTGGGGGCCCCCTGCACCCCACGCCCGGGCCCGAGGGCCACACCCCCCCCACCACCACCACTGTCCCCTGCTTGGGGGCTCCCAGGTCCCCTTCCTGAGGCTGCACGGCCGGGTGCCCGGGGGTCTTGCGTGGACCCCGGCAGGGCTGGGGGGTGTGGGGGGGCGCCTGGTCTGGGCCCCCCACGGGAGTCTCTGGTGGTGCGATCACAGAGAGAGAGAACACGGTGGGGGGCCTGCCGTGGAAATGGGGTGGTTAGAATGACAGGTCGAGATCAAAAGGCCAGTCCGCCCTCGGAAGCAGGGGGCCCGGCGGTAGTTTGGGGGCTCCGGGCCCCTCATGAGTGTGTCACCAGACACGGTGAGCACCCAACGTGCCCAGCGGGCTCCAGGGACAAGCCAGACCAGGCCCCCACCCCCCTTCCCAGCCTGGTCCCTCCCCCATGCCCCCCAGTCTCTAAGCGAGGCTCAGGAGGGGCCCCCCAAGGTGGAGGAAGTTCCTTCCTCTTGCTGCCCCATCTGCTCCAGGCTGCCAAGTCCCCCTGACACACCCGCGTCCCGGCTGCCTCACTCCTGCTCTGCTCGGCCTGGCTCTCTGGGGTGTTTCTTTCTGGGGTTTTGTTCTGTGGGGTTTTTTGGAGGTTAAACACTTAACATTTTAACTCAGGTAAAATTCACCATGTTATCCCGTTTCTTAGGGGGCGGGGGGGCGTGTGCATGGGCCCCAAATCAAACCCGGGTCTCCCACATGGCAGGCGAGCATTGTGCCACAGAGCCACCCTTGCACCCCATGTCATCCTTTTTTTTTTTAAGAAAACAAGCAATATACTTAGAAGCACCAAAAATGGCAATCTTAGTTAGTGTAACTATTGGCATATTTAAATAAAGTCTCTAGATAATCATCAGAAAGCATGTGTTTGCACAAGTTTCATAAAACAACTTAAAATTGAGGCAACAAGAAAAAAATCTAGAAATTCAGATGGCAGAGCTTCTTAAACCGTGTTATCCCTTTCCAAGAGGACAATTCCGAGGCTCTTAGGACAGCCACAAGGTTATGTAACCACCACCTCTTGTTCCGGAATATTCTCATCCCAAAATGAAACCACGTACCCACGCCCCTGCCTCGGCCACCATCCATGGCTAGTGTCAAGGCCACCGTGAAAATGGGGTCTCCTGCAAGGGCCCAGAGTCCAGTTTTGGCATTTTCTTTGTCCCCAGCCAACTCCCTTCATCAACTCTGATCTTAGAAAGCCTTTTTTTTACAACTTTAAAAAAATGTTAGAAAAAAATCTTCACACGTAACTTTTCTGATTTTGTATATTCTCTGGTGGGATTTGCCCATAAGCACACATTTTCCCAGAGTGAAAATCACAGTATGCAATTCTTTGTCTGCTTTTTTTATATATATAACTTAGTATTCTGTGTTCAACGTTTTGCTTGTTTTTATTATTTTTTACTTGGATCGTTTCCTCCATGAATTGCTTATGACTCCTTCTGGAGAAAGTTGGGGGACATAGTAATGCGTCCCTCACTTTCCCCATGTCCCCAACACGATCCATTTGGCTGCCGCACCGCCGTTTCCAGAACCTGCCTCTTGTTCTCGAGCAATAAGGTTTTGTGGCCCTCTGCCATCCTGTGTGATCCGGCAGGGAACGTCTCCACGCACTTGGCTTTTTTTGGCATCTGTTGGTGATCTCTTCGGGATTGTTTCCAACACTGCAATGACCAGTTCAAAACGTGGCCTTTCAGTTGTCTATCTGTACTTCCAGGCAGTTCCCCAGAAGTTTGGTTCCAGCGTCCGGTCAACTGTCCCAGGCAGGGCCCGGCCAACACAGCCCCCACCCCAGGTGGCCACCTGCTTTTGTAAATAAAGTTTTATCGGCACACGGCCCACTTGTTTCTGTGGTGTCTGTCCAGCTGCTTCTTGGCCAGACGGCAGACTTAAAGGCAGTGTGGCAGAGACCAACTGCTTCACCAAAGCCAAAAATACTCACTCTCTGGCCCCCGGAAGAGATAGCTTTCCACATCGGGCCTAAAGCCTGCTCTTGTCCACTTACAGATTCTGTAAATTGTGGGGTTTTCCCCTGCCGCGCCCCATTTTTCTGTTTCCGAGTGCGATTTGCGTCATGTCCGCTGTGCCCACCTGCTGATGACTTGTGTCCTGGGTGCTTGTTCTTAACAGAAAGAGATGACTGCGCGGATGTGTCACTGAGGAACCCCTCCAGGCCTCGCCGCTCCAAGGGTGACCGTTTCTGCACAGAGACATCTGAATAATTTTTCCAGTGCGGGCATCTCAGTGAACTTTGTGTTCGGCTGCCACTCCCCAGCGCCGGGCCACCACGGGGACAGGCCAGGATGCTCCAGGCCTGGCTTATTTCACTCTCCGATTCCTGGAGTGGCAGTGGAATGTCAAGCCCAACCCCGCCGTGAACCTATGGGTGACCCCAACACACCACCCAGCCTCCCTGAGCCACCCTGAACCTCAGTCTCTTCATCGGTCGCACCAGGGCCCGGAGCTTAAAGGACATCATCCTGTGTCTTGTCAGCCAACAGAAACACCCACCTTGTTTTTAAACCACTCGCATTTGCCGCAGAGCCAGAGAACTTCACCAGAACTGCTCCCAGCACTTGTTCTCACCCTCTCGGGAAGTTCAACTGCAGACCCGCCACCCCACCCAGACCGGTGCTGGGAAATTACTGGGACGGCATGGTTGCTGCCAATGGCCCTGGGCCCACGGGGGCTTGTCCCCCCAGTGCAGCTACATGCTCTGCCCCCCAGTACACCCTGGCCTGGGAGGTTGAGAAGCTGGGATGGGAGGGGGACTTCTCGGCAGGAGCCTTTGAGTCAGGAGTCTCCCCAATACCCCCACTGGCCAACACGGGTCTCTCTTACCAGAGGTACGACTTGGACCCCACTGCGTTTCCCTGCCCTCTTCTCTTCTCGTTCCAGCCCCCTAAATCACACAGATCACCCAGGGTTCCACGGAACCCCCAGGAACCCCGCTCAGATCCCCGGCTAGAATCCTCGGGCTGAGTCTTTTCCCAAAGCCTCCCCCATATGCCATTAAAGATCTTGTTTTCATACAGTCTCGTTTAAAACCAGCTTGAGATGTTTAAAACAAAAACATTCTTTTACCTTTAAATAGTGACCTTCTAGAAAAGCCCTCTCCTGCCATCATGTGGACCACACCCCCAAAGCACTGCCCCCGTAGACCACTGGACAGTGCAGCCAGGACCCCCCCCCCCCGCTACCCCCAGCTCCATTGAAATGACCAGACGAAGCCACACTTGCCCCCGGCTACGTCCCCTGCCGCCTGCCACACCCCAGAATTGTCACCGTCCTTGGGACCCTCCTGCCTGGACCCCCCAGACTTTGCCGAACCCCACGTGAACCTCACTATTTCTGGCTCTTCCTGGGGTGTCTGCCTGGGAACCCCACACCGTCACCACCTATCTCTCTACCCTTGCTGGGAAACGAAATAAGTGCAATTAACACGGACTGCCACTGTCGATTTAAAAAACCCGCTCTGCGCACACAGGGGACGCGTTTTCAGACCTCGCCATGGGCGACCCTGTCAGCAGGGTCGCCTTTTACTGAATGTAAAACCTAAAACGATGTTGACCCCAGGACCGAAACCACTCTTGCCTTCTCGGGGACACTGGATGCTTCAAGACGTTGGGTCCCACCCCACTGTGGACCAGAGGGGGAGGGTCCCCCGTCCAGGATGGCAGCGGCTGGGGGGCCACCCTCCCCAAACTCCCAGCCCTCCACCCCTCCGTGCTGGGATGGGCGCGTCCCAATAAATTGTATTGTTTTCATCCCGGGCCTGCTGATGCATTTTCCTGGGGGTGGGGGTGGGGGTGCTGGCATTGGAAGACTCACAAGATAAGGTTCTGCCAGCGGGACCCTTGTCCCCAGGGTGGGGGGAGGGCAGGAAAATCCAAGATGCCATGACAGTCGTGGCATCCTGTGTGAGCTGCTTTCCCCAAATACCATCTCTACTTTCTACTTCTTTCACTTCTTCCAAGAAGGGGATGCAGACAGGGTCTATCTGAGGCCAGAAAGAGGGTAGCAGGGGGTGGGGACAGGGTCACTAGTCACTAAGTAGGCTGGGATGCATTCACCCTAAAACTTTTGGTTTGTTTTGTTTTTAGAAGTAAACAAATGTGGGGATGGGGTTTCTAGTCTCGGGTTCCTACTGCTGTGTAGGAGTTTGTGGTCCCGGGAGCTGAGGGGCGGCGGTGGCACCCACTAAGGGATTTGGTCTTGATCCAGCAAGGTGTCATCCATGCTGCCCACCCGGGGTCTCATTCTGGGGCTCTCTCCTCACTGGAGTCCTCACACCATCCTGCACTGCAGCCTCTGGCCCCTAGAGGGCCAGGTGGCCCCACCGGGAAGGAGGCATTTTCTTCTTCAAAGTACCTGGTGCTGGGAAACATACCCTAAAGAAGCCACTGTTTCCTACCAGATCTGCCTTTCAATTAGGCAAACGCACCTCCCCCCATTTCTGGGATGAGTGGTAGGATCTGGATGCCAGGGGTCTCTACCCTGATCCCCGGGACCCAGAACTTTGTCCCTTGCCTGGTGTTTTGGTCTGCCAAAGCGAGTGCTGAGATGAGGGATGCTGGGTTGCTCGGCCTGATGCTGCTTGCTGTGCGCTCTTCTGACCTCTCTCTTTTACACCTCTGGTTAATTAAATTAAACCCCACTCACTGCAGAAGGCACTCCCCTTAGCCGACCATGGAGGTAATCACCCATCAATGAATTTCACATGCTGATGATTTAAGTCCACAGCAACAGAACAAAGGGGGACCACACCTGGCCAAAGGGACTTTGCAGATGGGATTTAATAAAGGGTCATTAATGAAGGGGAGCCGATGTCATCACAGGAGTCCTTATAAGAGGGAGGTGGGGAGGTCAGAGGCAGAGCCTGGAAGACAACCCATTGCTGGCTGTGCAGACAGGGGAGGTGGCCACGGGTCTGGGAACACAGGCACCGCCAGGAGCTGCAAAAGGCTGGGATGTGGGTCTCCCCTGGTGTCCCTGAAACAAACCAGTCCAGCAACACCTCGTTTTAGGACTTCAGACCTGCAGAAGGTGAGAGAATAAATCTGTGCTGTTTCAACATGTGGTGTTTGTTTCAGCAGCAGCGGAAATCAAATATACCTTTATAAGAATAAGCTTGCACTTGATCTCCTTGGAACTTCTGGTGGGGGCCAGCTGGGGGACAGAAATTGGAGAGGCTGATGCCTCCTTGGGCTGGGGGACACACGTGTCCCCACCATCAGCAGGGATCAGTCACATCGATAGGATGCAAGGAAAGGGCCCTCCCCACTGTGTGCTTTCCCCCCTCCCCAAACCCATATGCCCCATCTAACAAGGAGGAAAACACCTGACAAGCCCCCACGAAGGACGCCTGCAAACCACTCACCTGTGGTCATCAAAACTAAGGGGCGAACAGCAAAGAAACACAGCACGTGATCCTAGAAGGGTCTTAGGCGGAGGAGAAAAGGTTCAAAGGGATATTGTAGGGACATGAGAAAAACTGGAATCTAGAATGTCAGTTTACGTCAATGTTGTCTCTCGAACTTGACAACGGCACTGAAGGTGGGTACATGAGTAGGAAACGTACATGGAAGTGTTGGGTGTCCAGGGAGCATGATGTGTGAAACCTGCATCCAATGTCCAAAAAATAGATTAGATAGATGGATGATGGATGGATGGATGATGGTTAGATGATGGATGGATGGATGGATGATGGATGGATGGATGGATGGATGGATGGATGGATGGATGGATGGATAAATAGATTAGACAGATGATAAATGAATGATGGATGGATGGATGGATAGATAGATAGATGATGGATGGATAGATGGATGGATGGATAGATAGATAGATAGATAAGGAACATTTTCCAACCAGCTCGCCCCAGAACTTGTCCCACCAGAAGGGTCCGGGGGGGAGGGCAAGTAGTAGAAGGAATGAGTGGTGCTTAGCTTGGATGAGATGAGTCACCTAGGGCAAGCAGGAGAAGCCTGTCATTGAGCAGCGACCATGGGTTTCTATGATCCCAGCAGGCGTGACAAAGAATGGTAGGGCAACCAAGAAAGCAGCCTGTGGTCTATAATTTTTGCAATTTTTGGCATCTTGAATGAGCTCAGACCCTTCAGGTTTCAGCTCTGATCCAACTTTACCTTGAGAGTTTCTACCCTTGATGATAAGCTTATAAATTCTGGCTGGGGAAGGCCTTTCTATGAATATCCACCTCTAATTTCTTGTGCTTCTCTGTGGCTTTCTATTTTTATGGTAAATTTTTAACTATCCCAGCACCCTGCAACCGTTCCCTGCGGATCAGAATACTTGATTCATATGAGTGTGTTTCCAGATTTCCTAGGAGTTTGTGCCAATTCCAGTTTTCACGTATCTTATTAAATGAGAATAATTTAAATGTCTGGCAGTATAATTTCCTCCTCGCTAATTTTTGTATTTTCTTAACTCTTCTAAGTATATTTTCCAGAAGAACTTTAGAGTTATATGAAGTTCAAAAAAAAAAACTGCCTTTGGAGTTTGGGTGAAAATAGTGAATTTGGAAAATAGTGTGGGTCCAGTTGTCACCTTCAGGACAATAAAAAAAAGTCCCCCGTTTATTCCATTTATTCTAGCTGGTTACATTGCTGGGGAAGGCCCCATAAAAATTGCTTCCATCCTGATTGTATTTTGTTATCGTGTAATTTTTAGGATTTGTATGCCATAAAACTTAACGCTTTACAAAAAATGTTTATTTGGTACGAAATTTATATTTTGACTAGTGCATTTCCTAATATAACTTATGTTGATAGCTTGGTTGAACACCATAAGTACATGGAACCTTGGGTAGGACATGAGATTTTGTTGGTTTGTCCAGAGTGATGCCCTGATGAATCTCAGAGTGATTTGACCAGTGAGTAGAAAAGTATTTGCAAACCCCCCTTCAGAGAATGGTGAGAATGGGGGAAAATTCAACCTCCCCAAGTTGAATTCTTGATATTCTCACAAGCAGTGTGGACAACCAAAGCTATAGGCTGAGCCCCCAGTCTTGGGGTTCGTTCATATGAAACTTAACCCACAAAGGATAGGTCAAGCCTACTTAAAATTTAGGCCTAAGAGTCACCCCCCAAGAGAGCCTCTTTTGTTGCTCAGATGTGGCCTCTCTCCAGCCAACACAACAAGCAAATTCACCACCCTCCCCTGTCTACATGGGACATGACTCCCAGGGGTGTGGACCTTCCTGGCAACGTGGGACAGAAATCCTAGAATGAGCTGAGACCCAGTATCAAGAGATTGAGAAAACCTTCTCGACCAAAAGGGGGAAGAGGGAAATAAGACAAAGTGTCAATGGCTGAGAGACTCCAAACACAATCGAGAGGTTATCCTGGAGGTTATTCTTACGCATTAAGTAGATATCACTTTGTTATTCAAGATGTAATGGAGAGGCTGGAGGGAACTGCCTGAAAATGTAGAGCTGTGTTCCAGTAGCCATGTTTCTTGAAGATGATTGATAATGATATAGCTTTCACAGTGTGACTTGTGATTGTGAAAACCTTGTGTCTGATGCTCCTTTTATCTACCTTGTCAACAGGCGAGTAAAACATATGGAATAAAAATAAATAATGGGGGAACAAATGTTAAAATAAATTTAGTTTGAAATGCTAATGAAAGGGAGGGGTAAGGGATATGGTATGTATAATCTTTTTTCTTTTTTCTGTTTTCATTTATTTCTTTTTCTGTTGTCTTTTTATTTCTTTTTCTGAATTGATGCAAGTGTTCTAAGAAATGATCATGATGATGAATATGCAAGTAAGTGATGATATTGTGAATTACTGATTATATATGTAGAAACGAAATGATCATGTGTTAAGAATGCTTTTGTTCGTTAATTGTTAAATTTTTTTTAATTAATAAAAAAATTCACTGCTTTAAAGTGTACAACTAATTGGATTTTAGTCTATCCACAAGATTGTGCAACCACTACCACTGTTTAATTCCAGAACATTCTTGTCACCCCAAGGACAGACCCCAAAGCTATTAGCCGTCCCCCCACTTCCAGCCTTGCCCAGACCCTGGCACCCACTCATCCGCTTCTCTCTCTGTGGACTTGTCCTTTCTGGTCAGTTCGTCTATGCACATTTCCTTTAAAGTTAATTCCTCATTATTTTTGGTCATTCCTACGAAGGAGATATTTTTCCATGATGTCTTTTTATTTTTCCATTAAACTTTTGAAATGATCATGTCTGGCATACAGGAAAAATCTCTTGTTTGGGGCCACTGGTTCTGTAAAATGGCTTCTTTTCAGAATTCTGAGTTTATTCTGCATTTTCTAGGCAGGGGTTCACATGTGCAGGGGATAACTGGGTATCTTCAGCTCTGGTGCCCAGAATCAGTTGACCGTGTGCCACAGATGATAAGCACTGGCAAAATTAAGTTCAGTATCAGCTTGGCACTGTGGGTGCCCCAGAGAAACACGTTCTCAAATCGAATCCCTTCCTGTGGGTGTGAGCCCAGTGTAAGCAGGGCCTTCTGATGAGTTGCTTCAGTGAAGGTGAGGCCCAGCTCCCTCAGGATGGGGCTTCATCCTGTTACCTGAGTCCTTTATATGAGAATGAGATTCAGACACAGAGAGAGAGACAGAGCAGCCGGAAGCGGAGCATCAACAGAACCTGGAAGAGAAGGGAGAGGGTGTGAGGCCACCATATGCATTTCTGTGTGGCAGAGGAGCCCAAGACCCAGGACCCAGGACCCAGTACCCAGGACGGGTGGCGGCCCACCAGGAACACCAAGGTCTTCACAGAGAAAGCACTGCCTTGAGAAACGCCTGATTTGGACTTTCTTTTAGCCTCAAAACCATATGCAAGTAAATCCCCATTGTTTAAGCCAACCCATTGCATTGGAAACTAAAACAAGTATTTTTTTTGGTTATTGTTGTTTTCATTTTTTTTTAATTGTGAAATACAACATATATGCAAAAGAAAAGGGATAAGTGTCAAAGTATATTGGAACAAGTAGCTATAGAACAGATTTCACAGTTTGGTATGGACTACAGTTTCATAATTTCGGGGTTTTCCTTCTAGCTGCTCCAAGACACTGGAGACTAAAAAGAAATATCAACATAATGGTTCAGCAATCATTCTCGTTTGTTATATCTATGTTCTCTGCTATAACTCCTCCTCCTCCTTTGATCTTTCTCCCAATCTTTAAGGGTATTTGGACTATGCCGATTCTAACTTTTTCATGTTAGAAAGAGCTGTCGATAATTGGGGTAGGCGGGTGGAACTATCTGGTGTTCTGGAGAGGCTGGGTCCTCTGGGTTTCAGGACTTATCTGGTCCAGGGCCCCATCTGGAGGTTGTAGGTATCTGGAAAGTAAACTCAGTGCATGCAACTTTTGTAGGATTTCAGATAAAGCCTTGGTATTCATTAGGGTTAACAGGAATGGTTTTGGTTGCAGGTTGACAAAAATATCTAGCTGAAGCTTGCATAAAAGTTGCCTACAGAGTAGCCTATCACTCTTTTTGAACTCTCTCAACCACTGATACCTTATTTGTTCTTCTTCTTTTCCCCCTTTTGGTCAGAAGGTGTTGTCAATCCCACGATGCCAGGGCCAGGCTCATCCCTGGGAGTCATGTCCCACGTTGCCAGGGAAACGTTCACCCCTGGATGTCATGTCCCACATAGAGAGGGAGGGTAATGATTTTACTTGCAGAGTTGGGCTTAGAGAGGAAGAGGCCACATCTCAGCAACAAAAGAGATCCTTTGGAAGTAACTCTCAGGTATAACCAAGAGCAGAAATAAATTTCATAAGAGAAAGCCTAGAGATCAAGGGCTCAGGAGACCCTAATATTTGAGACAGTATCAGGAGTTTCCCCAGTGGTAAAGCTTAATAGTCCCACATTTTTTATCTGGTCCCTCAAGGGACTTTAGTCAATAGTTTTTAATTATCTTCTTTTAATAATTAACAAGCTCATAATTATTTAACTATCTGCTCAACATACTTGAGGATGTATCCAGGTATTACAGTAAGCTATACAGAACTGCAAGCCCTTATTCCCAACCCAGGCTCCATGCATTTGGGCTGTTTAAATGAGCTATTCAGACAGTATTGCACATATTTTTATAACAACTGGGTGACACTGGTTGCTGCAGGCTGGGGAGTTGGGCTGGCAGAGAAAGATTATTCCTGGTGTGTTCTTTCAGGTTCTCTGAATTTTATATCAGGTAGTTTTTTTTTAAACATTTTTTATCATGAATAAAAAAAACAATGCATTTCAAAGCACACTGTAACAAGGAGTTATGGAACAGATTTCAGATTTTGGTGGGTTACTGCCCCAGGACATTTGTGACTTCAAGTTCCCCTGAAGCACGGAACATGGGATTTCTTGCTGACTTTACACCCTCACCCGCCCTTTGTCTTTTTGGTTTGCTTATTTATTTTCTGTGTTATTAGAGAAGGTATACGTGTGTAGGTTTGCAGAAAAAAACATGGAGAAAATACAGAGTCCCCCCCACCTCCACCCCCTCACGTTCTTTCCTCCTGCAGGTTTTGTTATCTTGGTTGACTTACAGATTCCCTCCTTCGGGGACCTCTTACAGGCCAGGAAGGCGCAGGGAAGGTCCGATCTGGGTTAACAGGAACAGCTGGTTCCCGTTGACCGCCCTGATGAATTCAGTATATTCAGAGAGTTGTACAACCATCCCCCACTAATTGCAAAACATTCTTTATCACCCCAGAAAGAAAACCTGTGCCCTTTAAACAACCACCTCGCAAACACCCCATACCCCGCCCCCCTGTTCCCTGGCAACCTCTAACCTCCTTTCCACCTCTACGGATTTGCCCACTTTGGAGATTTCATACAAATGGGATCAGACGACGTGTGTCCTTTTGTATCAAGGAAATTCACCAAGCATTGCATCTTAGAGGCCCGTCCACGCAGTAGCACGAATCAGAGCTTCGTTCCTTTTTGTGGCCAAATAAATAATAGTACACCGCATGGCTGACATTTCGCCTACCCACTCACGAGTTGTCTGGTCTTCGGGTGGTCCAGCATCTGGCTATGGGGAATCGTACTGCCGCCAGCGTGTGTGCCCACGGCTGTGCGTCTGGCGCTGCCGTTTTGGGGGTTCCCCTTTTGCTCTGAGCTCCTGCTGACCTGGGCCTGACCTTGCCGTGTAGTGCTTGGACACCATCCCGGGAGCTGTGTCCTACATTCCTAGATATTTCTGGAGCCGTCCGCCATTCTTTCCAAGCCAGAGGCAGCAAAGGGAAAAAAACAAAAACAGCTGTCGTGATCTGCCCATGGCAGACCTCACGCCCCTGGGGTGGGAGCCTGCTTCCAGGGAGGCCGGCCCGGGAGACATCTGTCCATCCAGGAAAATGGCCCTAGAGCCGAGGCAGGCAGGGGAGCCCGGCCCCCCAAAACACACACCCCCGGCTCCACAGGCCAGTCTTGGGATGTCCCAGTGCAGCCACCCGAGGCCACAGTTGACCTGAATTTCAAGGCCAATGACCATCTGCCTCTTCCAGCATTTCCCCAGAAAGTGGGACGTGGCACCAGGGGGCTGCCACGGTCAGGACACCCACCTGGATCTAACACGTGGGGCCCAATCTCCGGTGTGTGACAGGCAGATGGAGCCCACTGAGACCCCAGTGCCAGGGCCTTTGCTCATCAAGACACCCGGATTTGTCCATCCTTCCCACGGACACACAGCCCCTTTCCTGACACTTATGTAGCTCATGGGAGCCCAGGCAGGGCATGCAGGGAAGATACACGTTCAGCTGAGTTGTGGAAGAAAGGTCCAGAGCAGGTGAAGCCCGTACCCCGTCCTCTCCCCGTCTGTCAGTCCAGGCACCCCAAGACCAGCACATGCATCGGCGGCATTGCAAGCCCCGTGTTCTGCATTCCGGGGGCTCAGCTGGGGCTGGGGTTATGCCAGGCCCTACTTGCTGCTGTAACAAGTGATCATGATCTTGGGTGGTTTAAGACAGCACACCTCCGAAAATTCAACCTCTCCAAGTTGAATTCTTGATATTCTCACAAGCAGTGTGGACAACCAAAGCTATAGGCTGAGCCCCCAGTCTTGGGGTTTGTTTACATGAAACTTAACCCCACAACGGATAGGTCAAGCCTACTTAAAATTTAGGCCTAAGGGTCACCCCCAAGAGAGCCTCTTTTGTTGCTCAGATGTGGCCTCTCTCTCCAGCCAACACAATAAGCAAACTCACCACCCTCCCCCCGTCTACGTGGGACATGACTCCCAGGGGTGTGGACCTTCCTGGCAACGTGGGACAGAAATCCTAGAATGAGCTGAGATTCAGCATCAAGGGATTGAGAAAAACCCTAGAATGAGCTGAGACTCAGCATCAAGGGATTGAGAAAACTTTCTCGACCAAAAGGGGGAAGAGGGAAATGAGACAAAGTGTCAATGGCTGAGAGATTCCAGAGTGGAGAGGTTATCCTGGAGGTTATTCTTACGCATTAAGTAGATATCACCTTGTTGTTCAAGATGTAATGGAGAGGCTGGAGGGAACTGCCTGAAAATGTAGAGCTGTGTTCCAGTAGCCATGTTTCTTGCAGATGATTGTACAATGATATAACTTCACGATGTGACCATGTGATTGTGAAAACCTTGTGTCTGATGCTCCTTTTATCTACCTTGTCAACAGACTAGTAGAACATATGGAATAAAAATAAATAATAGGGGGAACAAATGTTAAAATAAATTTAGTTTGAAATGCTGGGGATCAATGAAAGGGACGGGTAAGGGGTATGGTATGTACAATTTTTTTTTCTATTTTCGTTTTATTTCTTTTTCTGAATTGATACAAATATTCTGAGAAATGAATATGCAACTATGTGATGATATTGTGAATTACTGATTATATATGTAGAACGGAATGACCAAAATAGAAATGTTTGTGTTTGCTTGGTGTTTTTTGGTATTTAAAAAAATACAATAAAAATAATAAAAAAATAAAATGTGGCTCCTGAACCCTAAAAGGCAGACAAGAGGTTGGCATTGTGCCCCATCGGTCTCCGGGCACGTGCTTCTCTCTCCCAACAGACAGCAGCTTTCTGAGACCCGATGGATGGACGCTGGGCACCACGTTTGTGTTTCATCACGGCTGCCCAGGGTTTCATGGTGGGAACAGACTGGTTTATCCACAGACTCCCCAACCATGAATGAACTTTGGGGATTGTGTTAGTTTGCAAGCTGCCGGGATGTAATATACCAGAACTGGAATGGCTTTTATAAACGGGATTTAATAAGTTACACGTTTACAGTTCTAAGCCTATGAAAATGTCCAAACTAAGGCATCCAGCGACAGATACCTTAACTCAAGGAAGGCTGATGGGTCAGGAGCACCTCTGTCAGCTGGGAAGTCACGTGGCCGGCTTCTGCTGGTCCCTTGCTCCTGGGCTCCGTTGCTTTCAGCATTTGTTCCTGTGGGGGTTCCTCATTTTGCTTCTCTGGGGCTGACTTTCACCTCTTGGCTTCCCTTGGCTCTCTCCAGGTTCTGGCTTGCTTAACATCTCATGGTGACATCTGCTGGGCCCCAAGCATCTCCATACATCCGTGTCTCTGTTCTCCAAGTGTCAGCATCTGTGTCAGTTCTGAGGCTTCTGGCTCTCTCCAAAATGTATCTTCTTTTAAAGGATTCCAATAAACTAATCAAGACCCACCTGGAATGGGTGGAGTCACATCTCTATCTAATCAAAGGGTCCCACCCACATCTGGGCATGCCATATCTCCATGAAGACAATCTCATCAAAAGTTTCCACCTAGGATATTGAATCAGGATTAAAAGAAATGGCTGCCTGCACAAGATAGGATCAGGATTAAAACACGGCTTTTCTGGGGTACATAATAGCTTCAAACTGGCACAGGGATGTTTTCAGTTTTTCTGTTTCTTTTTGCTTTTTCCAATCCATCTGCTACAATGCCCTAACTGTGTGCATGGGTGAATGGCTGGGAAACATGCAGGAGTACAGACACAGGCTGTTCCCGCCCCATCAAATCCCTCTGGGAGGGGATCAGGGGTAAGAAACAGGCAATAGTTTTTTTCCGCTTATAGTGCAGAATTTGGAACATGCCTTCTGTATCAGTTTGCTAAAGTTGCCGGAATGCAATTTGCAGAAATAGGTTGGCTTTTAGAATGGGGATTTATTAACTTACAATTCACACTTCTTAGGCTGTGAAAGTGTCCAGCTCAAGGCATGGACAGGATGATACCTGGACTCAGAAGACAGGCTGCTGGCATCCGGGACACCTCTGTCACATGGGAAGGCTCATGGCCAGTGTCTGCTGGTGCTTCTCTCCCAGGTTTCATTGCTTCCAGCTTCTGGCTTCAGTGACCTCCTCTCTGTTTTCTGTGGGTCCTCTCTTAGCTTCTCTGGGGCTTTTCTCTAAACTTCTCAATGTGCTTCTCTGAATTTCATCTCTTTGGGTTTTATCCTCTCACAGAAGGCTCCAATAAGGGAATTAAGATCGACTTTGAATGGGCTGGGTCACATCTCCATGAAAACAACCTCATCAAAAGGTCCCACCCACAACAGGTCTGCACCTGCAAGAGTCGGGTAACTCAAGAAGTACTTTTCTGGGGTCCATAAAGCCTCCAAGCCATCACACCTTCTAAAAATAAATATATATATCACTAAATTTGCTTTAACCAGGCTTAAGTGCACAATTCGGTGTCAAGAATTACATCCCCAATGTTCTGTCACCATCACCGCCACCACATCTATTTCCAAACAGTTGGCATCACCCCAAACACAAACTTTACACTGTGAAGCAATCCTTTCCCGTTCCCCCTCCCCCAGTCCCTGGCAACCTCTAACCCAATTCCTGCTGCTTTAATTTGCTTCGAGCAGCTATTACCCAGAAAAGGACTCCTACGATAGTTGCCCTTTTGCATCTGGCTCCTTTCACTTGGCCTCGTGCTTTCAGAGTTTCGCTCCTTTTTCACGGCTAAATAATATTCCATCACAGAAACGGTCAGGCCAGGGCTCGCTTGACCAGACAATTGGCCACCACCACCTGGCCAAGGTGACCACCTAAACCTGTCACAAGCATTTTCAAGCATACAACTCAGTAGCACTCATTAAATTCACGACATACCACCCATCCCCAAAACTTTTCTGTCTTACCAAAGAGAAACTCTGCACCCAGGGAGCCTCAACTCCCCATGTGAACCTCTGACCCATCTTCTGTCTCTGGGAATTTGCTTGTTCTGGGTATTTTGTACAAACAGAATCATGCGACATTCGTCCTCTTGTGTCTGCCTTCCTTCACTGAGGCCCGTCTGCGCTGTGGTGCGTGCAGAACTTGTTCCTTCTCAAGGCTGAATACTTTTCCATTCTCCACGGGGACCCCATTCTACTGGTCTGCCTGGCTGTGGGTGGATAAAACTGGGCTGTTTCCACTTTCTGGTGACTGGATGATGCCACCACAGATCGGTAAGTGGGTTTTCTTTTTTTAATTCTAATTTATTTTGCACTACTTTGGGACGTACTGCAAAGTTGCAGAAATACTACAGTGGATTTGCGTCCACCCATTGCCCATACCCCCTGTTTTGGTTTGCTGAAGCTATCAGAATACAACATACCATTATAGGTAGGCTTTTATAAAGGGGATTTATTAAGTTATAAGTTTACAATTCTTAGGCCATTAAAATGTCTAACTAAGGCATCCAAAGAAAGATACCTTGACTCAGAAAAGGCCAATGGATCCAAAACACCCCTATCAGCTGGGAAGGCATGTGGCTGGCATCGGCTGGTCCTTTGGCTTCTGGTTTCAAACAGCTACCCTGGGAGCGTTTTCTTTCTACATCTCCAAAGTTCACTGTCTGGGTCAGCTCTGAGCTTTCTCCAAAATTCTTCCCTTTTAAAAGACTCCAGTCGATTAATGAAGACCCACCTTGAATTGGTGGAGGCACAATTCCATCTAATCGGAAGGCCACATCCACATTTGGGCCTGTCACATCCCCGTGGAAACAATCCAGTCAAAGGTTTCCACCCCACAATATTGAATCAGGATGAAAAGACACAAGGCTGCCCCAGGGACCCTGTCCCCACCTGGGGTGGGGGGCGTGGAGGCGGAGCCCGCGGGAATGAGACCCCCCGCCAGCACCCCCTTTGCTTTCGGCCTGCAGGAAGAGGGAGGGCTGCGGCAAGACCTGGGGGAACCACCCCAAACCCATTCACCACCCAGCGGGATCAGAGGTCCCGGGCCTGGGGTCAAACCCCGGCTTCCCCGAGCGTCTCGGTCCTGCAACTCAACCCTGCAGACCAGCCACCAATACCCGCCCCCCGCATTTGCACCCCGCAAGCCACCCTCACGGCCTGGGGTACAGGCTCACACTGTGGGTGCCGCATCAGGGCCTCCCACCCCACACCCCTGCTATTGCGCACCTAGGGAAACTGAGGCTCAGGGAGGCTGGAGGCCTGGCTTGGAGCCACACAGCAGGGCAGACATAGGAAGAGGCCTAGTGCGGCCAGGGCCGCTGAGCCCCGCGCGCTGCCGGGTTCCCCCAGAGTCTGGGGCCCTTTAAAAGGGGCGTGGCCGCCTGCCCGGCCTCGGACAGCAACAATCCCCGTGGCTGGAAGGCAGGCTCCGGCCACGCCCCGCGACTTGGGCACCTGGAAGCCTATTGGCCCAGCGTCCGGGCCCGCCCCCACTCGCGCTGGGAGCCCGGGCGTAGCGCGGGGGACCGCTGACGCAAACGCGTTGCCCTGGCAACAACTCCCGGATCCCGGGGCCCAGGGGCCCAGAAGCTGGAGCCTGCAGGCGCGCAACCCTCGGGGCTACCAGACCGGGCCCCCAATGCCCGCTGCGGCCCCGGAAGCCAGTCTCCCCGGAAAACTGCGAGTCGGGGAGGGGGAGGTGCCCTTGCTGGCACGAATGAGGTCAGGACCGCGTGCCGGTCACCCCCCACCCCACATCGTCGGAGGTGACGCGTGGGAACCCTTGGAAAAGGGTGCTCCGGCCCCGGCGCGGCGGCCGCAAGACTTAGCGACGCGCACGAGTGTATCCCGCGAGCAGGGCGGGAGGCGCCCGAGCCCCTGGAAACAGCCTCTCTCCGACCCCACCACAAGCCCAGTCTCTTCCAGAGCTTCTTCCCTCCAGAGCAGCGGCCAGGACACTGGGCCTCCTTCAGCCTGCGTGGATTTATCCCAGGTCCCGCCTCTGCAAAACGTTGGCAGTGCCTGCATGAGCCCACTCGGGCCTCCGAGATGGGGCACCCGGAAGTGGGTGGCTGACAAGGATATGCACTTATTATCTCACAGTCTTGGAGGCCAGAAGTCGGGTCACACCGGGCCCACGCGGGAACTCCAGGGTCATCTCCAATCTTAAGGGTTTTCACCTAATCCCCGCCACGAAGACCCTTTCTCCACCCACAGGTTGTGGGATCAGGACAGGGTTGGACCCTCTCTGCAACAGGGTGCTGGCTCTGTCCTCTGCCCCAGCCCTAGGAGGAGGGGCCACAGCGGTCAACAGGATAACCATAGCCAAGTGCGACCCTCCTCCCCCCAGCTGGGAAAGGCTGGGAGGCAAGGAGTGGGGGGTCAAAGGGGAATGGGGAGTGCTTGGCCAAAGGCCCCGCGCTGGCACAGGGTTGGGGACTGGTGAGCTGTGACCCGGCCTGGGCAGGGGGCAGCAAGGCTCAACCCCTGACCAGCCACGTGGTACCATGCTGCACCCCGGCCCCCTCCTCTCCATTGTCCCTCCTGCAGCCATGCCCTCTGGAGCCTGGACTTGCACCCTGCAAGCTGCCCACCCACCTCAAAACTTGGGATCCTTCCATGTGAGGCTCCAGGTCACTGCCAGGGAGCAGCTCAGCTGGAGTGAGACCTGGCTCCCCCCACCCCCCACCCCAGGGGGAGCCACCTTGGGAAGGAAACAAGATGATAAGCAAATAAGTGCCTTACCCAGTCCCCGGGGCAGGGTGGTAGCCTTCACCCATCCTGTACTGGAGCCAGCCCTGCCAGTCACCTGGCCCCACCCCACTTGGGGACTGTGCACTGACGTCCCTATCTCCTGACTTGAGGGAGGCGGGTGTCTACAGGGCTCCCTTCCAGCTCCAGTCCCCCTTGCTCAGCTGCAGGGGCCAGTGCAACAGCCGGAGTATACAGCTGGGGCTCCTGACACACCCTCCTGCCTTCCAGACCCTCCCTTCCTCAGTGGAGCACAGTGAGCCCTGGCTCCAGCCCCGGGACTGCTGTGCCCTGGAATGGGCCAGGCGTGAGTCAGCCAGCAGGAAGGGACACTTACAGCCACTTGCATCAGATGTTCCAGGCGCGTGGCCCCACCGGCCAGAGGCCCAGCGGGGAGCCCCGAGAGGACCCTCCCCGTGTCCCCGCTTATCTGGGGACACCCCCCCATCCCCACCCTGGGATTTGTGCTTCACGTGCCTGGGAAGCCAGATTGGTGGGAAACATTGGGGAGACAGTGGAGCAAAATGAGAACTGCCAGTCCTGAGCCCACTGCCCCCAACACCCACCCTCCACCCCCCAGACCCCATATGCTGGTCCCACTTCTAGCCCTGTGGTCTTTTCTCAGAAGGTGTCCTTGGGCCGGGACCTGGGCTCCCTCGGTCACTAGCTGTGAGGCTTAGGGCTGGCCACGTGGTCCCTCTGAGCTGCAGGTGCCTGGCTCCAGGCGGGGAGGATGGGACTCAGGCGTCCTACCCCAACCCCTGCCAAAGGCACAGACAGGCGTGGGAGGAATGGCCACTTGACCCCATAGGGATCTTAGCCCCCATAGGGATCTTAGCGGCGGCCAGGCCTGGCCAAGGCTCTGTGGGTGGCGGCCGTCCCATCCCCATGCATGACACCCATGGTGCTGTCACATCATGGGTTGTAGCATATCCCCCAAGGAGACGTGTCCACGCCTTAACCCCACTGCTTGTGAACGGGGCCTGATTTGGAAAGAAAAGAGGGTGTTTGCTGGGGTGAGCTGAGGTTGTAGCAGATTTAGGTGGTCTTTCTAACAGGAAGGAGCTAGACATAGAGGGAAAAGGGCAGCTGAACGCAGAGGCAGAGCCAGGGCGAGGGGTCTGCAAGCCAAGGGCCGCCAGGGAGAGCCAGGAGAAGTGAAAGGGACACATACTCCCTTGGGGCTCCCGAGGAAACCGACCCTGGCCACACGTGGTTTCGGGCTTCTGGCCTCCCAAACTGAGAAAGAATAAACCTGGGTTGTTTTAAGCCACCCTGTTTGGGGTCCTTTGTTCCACCATGGCAGCTCGTGTATGCACGTGGGTAGTCTGCACACTGACCTCTGCTCCCACATGCATGCCCAGCCCCAAGTCTAAGTGTGCACGGTGACACACACCCTCCATTGATCCACTCACACGTGCACTGATACACCAAGTGTGCTGGAGCTGGCGTCTTGTACTTTTGTACATTGGGGGAAGAGACAAAATGCAGGACGTCCGGTTAAATTCCAGTTCTGCCCAGAATGACTGTCTGAAATGGATTTATGGAGCGGGCACACTTATACCAACAATTTGTTGATGGTTTATCTGAAATTCAGGTTTCACTGGGCATCCTGTATTTTCATTTGCTGAACCTGACCACTCCGCCCACCCGCCCACTGGACCCAAAGCAGGGGTCAGAGGGGTCTGGTGGGCCCCAAGCAGCTCGGGGGTTCCCCAGAGGCTGCCTGAGAGTGGAGCTGTGGACACTGAGTGCCCCTCCCGCCCCCGCCAGCCCCAGGATCCAGGGTTCTGGCTACCAGAGTGGCCTCCACCCAGCCTATCCTGGTCCCCAGCAGCAGGAGCATTTTTCAGGTGGTGATGAATCTGGGTGCTGGAGTGGGGTGGGAGAGGGAAGGGGTGCGGCGGCCAGGTGGACTGCCACCAGAGGAGGGGAGGGGAGGGCCAGGAGGTAGGGAAAGCCCCCAGGCAGGGAATGGTTTCAACTGATGCAGGATGCTGATGTCCCCTACAACCCCCCACCTCCTGCCCTATGGCCCTGTCTCATTTCCTGTTGTCTTTCTAGAATCTTCTCCCTGCTTCTGTGGCCTCAGGCTGACTCTGGTCCCTCTGGGCAGACTAGAGCTCCGCCATCTCTCAGGGTTGGGGTGAGGGGATTGCAGGGGATCAGCCTGTGCAGTCCCCCACCCCCACCCCGAGCTGCCCCAGTCAGGGCAGCATCACCAAGGACAGAGGAAGTAGTGAGCTGGGCAGGTCACTTCCAGGGGACCCTGGGAGGCCGACAGGGAGGCACACAGGGGTGGCCAGGCTGGGTGGTCCCCACATACCCCCCAGGTCTCCCTGCCTCCGTGGCGGGGAAGATGACAGGTATGGCTGTCTGGGAGGTACCAGATTAGGGCAGGGGTCCCTCCCCTTCCCCGATTCCCACTGCCAGGGGCCCCCACCCAAGGGCAGGCTGTGCTGAGATGGGGGCCAACTGCCTGCTCTGGGAGGCGGGGGGCATCCTTGCCCTCTCAGCCCTGGAGCACAGCCACAGGGGCTGCTCCAGGCCAGACCTCCAGGAGGCCAGGAGCTCGGGGCTCTGCCAGGTCCGCACCCTGACCAGTCCCTGTGGATGTGCCTCAACCAAATGAACACACCTGTTCCCACCTTCACCTGTACCTTCTGACACCCTTGGGCACAGACTGGCTGACACGCAAAAGCATGTGGGCACGTGTGGACTAGGCTGTACCCCACCCCCACCACCCACAGGGGCTGCTCCCTGACTCCTCTCCTCCATCCAGAGCCCTCAGCCACCTGGGGGCTTGGAGTGGGCAGAGGGGACTGCAGGATCCGGCTGGCCCAGTGGGAGGAAGCAAAGGTCCTCACCTGGACGACTGCGGTGCCCCCAGGGGACATGGGGGCAGCATCTGCAGACATCCCTGCTTGTCACGACTGGGTGGACGGCTGCTGGCATCGAGTGGTGGGAGCTCAGGGATGGCCCTACCCTAGAGAATGACCTGGCTGTGATGTCGCCGGTGCCAAGGGGGTGGGAGACTCTGGGTGGAGAGACTCAGAGTTAGGGCCCGCCTCCCCCTCCTGCATTTCCTCAGCCTCCCTGCTTGTGGCCCAGAGCCCATGAAGTACTGTGAAGGGGCTGAGGCGTCCTGGGAGCAGCACCCTGTGTTGGACTGTGATTCCAACTCTGGGAGCCACAGCTGCACTCACTGCCTGGGTCCCTGAGCAGCTCGGACCCTCCTGGGGGCCATGTGATTGGCAAACCCATGTGGCTCCCCAGGGGGAGGATGGACATGGCTCAATAAGCACAGCAGGGGATAGACTTACCCAGCCACATGCCGGGAAAAGGGCTATACTTATGCACTCCTTCTGCACATGTACAAACAGACCCTCTGATCCACCCTGACCCTTCACTGATGGCCAGCTACACACAGAGAGGGCTCTGGAGGCATGGGGGAGGGGACGGGACAGGCCGAGAGCAAGTCCTGGGCCTCTCCTGGGCAGGCAGGTTGGGCAGCCCCAGTGTATGTCTACACGCACACACCGGGGAGGCCTGGGGCTTGCGGCCGCCCGTCCCTCTATTGGCAAGACTCGGGGTGACACCAAGGCCTGGGGTCTACCTGGGGAGTTCCTGGGAGGCTCCTCCAAAGGCCCCAGGGGTGGCCCAGGCCAGGTTTTCCAGCAGAAGGTCCACGGAGAAGTTGCCCAGTGAGGAAGGAGATAGCTCAGGTTCATTTCAGTGGGGCTCCGGCCTCTCTGAGCGAAGAAGGTTGGGGACCGATCAGGAATGGGTGGCAGAAGCTTCTGGAAGGACATGCTGGGGGCCAGGGCAGAGGGAAGGGTAGGTCACCCAGTGTGAACAGGGTGTGGGGTCCAACGAGAAAGGGAACTGGTGAGGGCTCCAAGGTAGCTGCAGGGACGAGAAGGAGCAGTTTCTATCCAAAGCTCAGCTGTGGGGTGGGAGAAGGAATCTCAGCCATTCCCTAGGGTGGGCCCCAACTCAAACAGGATTGGGTTTTATCGTCGTCCTGGGCTGCACCCCTCCACCTTGGGCTCTTTCCTGGTTTGTCTGGGGGGGGGGGGTCGATGGGTAGGGAGGGGTGGGCGTGGGCTGGACAGTGGAGATGCATCCTAGTTCTTCCTGAAACAGATCTTCACAAGACTGAGGGAGGATCTTTTACAGATTGGGGAGCTGCCTGGGGGAGGTTCAGTTGGGGCAGGAAGCAGGCAGCAAAGGCCGGTCCCAGTCCTAGGAAGGTATTGTGGGTGTGCTGGGCTGGGGGCAGGGGAGCTGCAAGAGGGACTGTGTCTGGCCATAAAAAGGAAGAAAGTTCTGATCCAAACAACAACACGGACAAACCTCAAAAATACGATGCTCGGTGAAAGAGGCCAGGCATGAAAGGATATACACCGAATGGCTCTACTTCTACGAAGTATACAGAAGTGGCAAATCCATACAGACAGAAAAGGTGGTGGTTGCTGAGAGTTGCAGGGGAGAAATGGGGAGTGACTGTTTTGTAACTAGAGGTGGTAGTCACACAACATGGCTAATATACTAAATGCCATCGGATTGTTCACTTCAAAAAGACTAATTTTATGTATGTGATTTTCACCTGAATAAAAATAAATAAATAAAATAATGAAGAGGGAGCCACAGCAGGTTCTAGAGCAGGTGTGTCACCCAAAGGAGTCAGTGTATTTTGAGTTCCAACCGGCAGGCAGGGGGAATTACCCGGAGGGGGCCCAGGAAACAGGGCGCGGCGCAGAGCGAGGGTCCTCCGGGACCCCGAGCCTCGGGTAACCCCAAAAGGACCCCAGTCGGGTCGCGGAGAACTTCGCGGCCCGAGTCCTCTGCCGGCCGTACCGCGCAGGCGCGTATGAGCGCGCGCCCGGACACGCGCCGCGTGCGGACCGCGCAGCCGCACTCGACGCCCCTGCACGCTCCACCCCGGCGGCGCGCATGGGGGGCGGAGCCGTCCGGGGGCGGGGCCAGGCCTATAAAGGCGGTGGCGGGGCAGCGCGCTCGGCTCCTCTCGGCGGCGGCGGCAGCGGCGGCGGCGGCGGCGGCGCGCGGCCCAGGCGGAGGCGTCCGCGGTGGCGGCGGCGGCGCTGTTCCCCGCGCGGTCCGCGGAGCGGGGTCCGGGCTGCTCGACGTCGGGCGGCGGCGGCGGCGGCGGCGTCTCTGCGGCCCCGGCCCGACCCCGGTAAGCGCGGCCCGCGGTCCTCGGCGGCTCGGGCGAACCCAGCCCCGCGGACTCCCGGCCCGGGCCCCGCGCCGCCGGCCGCAGCCGCTCACCGCCCTCCTTTGTCTGCTCCGCCGTAGGCTCCCCTCCCGGCCGCCCGGCCGCCCCCCGGCCGCCCCCCGGCCCTCCGCCTCCCACCCCGCTGGCGGGGCCCGGAGGGAAGATGGTGCAGAAGAAAACAGCCGAACTCCAGGGCTTCCACCGTTCGTTCAAGGTGAGGCCTGGGGTCGGTTTGGGGAGCGCCCCGGGCGGGACCACCTGAGTGGCGGGTGGGGGTGGGCGCGGGGCTCGTCCCCAAGGACCGCCGTCGGCTCGTGCCCTGCCCCCGCCCTGATCCCTGGGCTGGTTGTGCGTTGGCGGGGGCGCGGGGGGGGGTGGGGGGGGAACCTGGGGAGCCAGCGGGCCGCGCTGTGGTCCCCACCGTCCAATGGCCTCGGGGGGCGGGTGAGGGGAAGCTCCCTCCACGATCCCCTGGCCGGGTTGGGAGCCCCCGGCCCGGTGCGACCCCTGCAAGCCCCAGCCGGGGGTGCAGTGTCGGAGGGGGTGGGGGTAAAGGGGGGCGGAATTCTGGCCCCAGCGCCGTTTGTACTGGTTCGGGGGGGATCCCCCTGCAAGATCCCAAGGCGAACTGGGTGCCCCCTGTATGCCCACAGGCGGCTTGTGGTACGGGGAGGACGGGTCCCCCCTCCAGCCCCGCTGCTCCCAGACACCCTCGGCCCAAGTGCCATTTCCTGTCAGAGCGGGAAGTTTCAGCGGTGGCCGCGGTGGCCGCGGTGGCGGCGGCGGCGGCGGCTGTGGAGCGCTGGTCTCAGATGAGCGCGTCTGTGGGGGAGGGCAGGTGTGGGGCAGGGGCCCCGGGGCTCTGGCTCAGGGGACGCGGTGATGTCAGCGGCCCAGCCCCACCCCGCAGGCCGACGGGTTATGTAATGCCCTCCTCGGGCAGGGACCTGGGGGGCGTGTAAGTGTGCATGTGTGTGTGTTTGTGTGCTGTGTGCTCACCGGGCTGGGAGGAGCAAGCCCCGGGTGTTTGGGGAAGGTTCCCAGGGGCCTGGCCAGCGCTCCCTGGCCGGCTGCCGCGCCCTGGCCCATACGCTTGTCATCCTCTGCGCCCGGGGCAGAGGCGGCCTGGGCAGGTCACAGATCTCAGGCGGCAACACGAACCTCTGTGTCTGGTGGCACTGGGGTGGACCTGAGCCTTCCCCCGGCCCTGGGCTGGGCATGAGCCAAGACGGGGTCAGCGTGCAGGGCTGGTGCTATGGCCAAAGCAAGCTCATGCTTCTCGATGGTTCCAGCCACCTTCTGCCAAAGCCTGCTGACTTGGGGCTGCAGCCAGCCCTGGGCCAGCCGAGCCAGCCGCCCACACTTCTGGGACCAATGCTGGCCTCTGTGCATGGTGGCCAGTCAGGCCTGCTAGGAGATGGGGCTGTGGGAGTCCCCCAGGGATAGGAGAAACCCTGGACAGGCAGCTCTGGCTCTGGTGACCACTACCCCCTGCTCTGTTCTGCTCACCCCCGCAGCTGCATGCAGCAGGCAGGCCCCCCTGCCAGGTATCTTGTGTGTTTCTGCCCTGTTTTAGGATGGGAAAATGGAGACTCAGAAAGGCAATGTTTGCCTGGGTCCCCACAGGAGGGTGATAAGGATGCAGGAGCTAACCCTTCCCCATGGTGGCTCTGGCCACCCCTTCCATGTCTGGGGGTCCAGTGGTTCTGTTGGGAGGGTGGCAGGTCCTGCTGGGGCCTTGAGCCAGGCCATTGGCCACCCTTGGTCCCTTTATCCTGATGAGGTCCCATGAACTGAGGGCTGCTCCCTCCCACCTCTCAGCTGCAGGGCAGACCCAGCTGGCCAGTGCACTCAGCCCCACATCTGCTGTGGCCCATGAGCCCCTGGGCCTTGCATGGTGGGCTTTATTGGATGGTCCGGCCATGGTTGGCAGGAGTTGTCCCTGTAGGGGAGTCTGACTCTTGGTGGGGGCGGCACCCCTGGGAGGTTGGTGGTGGGGCTGTGGACGCTTACTCCATCACCCCTGCCTGGGCCCATTCCTGGCCGCCCAGTGACTATCTGGGGCCCACAGTGTGGGCAGGGAGACCAAGAACCCCTGGGTTGGCTCTCAGCCCCTCCCACCCCAGCCTCCCCACTCCCGCCCGCCTCTGCCCTTGGGCCTTTTGGAGTTCTCCAGGGCTTTCCTGGGGGAGGTATAGAGACGGAGACAAGGAGGGGACGGGCCCTCCACAGGGTTACCCCCTGCTCCGAGTCACCAGCCTCAGAGCAGGGACTGGGACCCTGAGCTCCCACTGTCACCCCACCCCAGGTTTGCCAGGACAGATGCAGCAGCAGTAGCGTCTTACAAAGGCCCCAGGGGGTCTCTGTTTTGCCACTGTTCAGGCTAGCACCCTCATGTCAAGGGGCCAACAACCCCAGACCGGCTTGTCTAGCCTGCCAGATGTACTTGTTCGGCCTGTCCTTTATTTGGGGAGAGGAACAGCTTTCCCGAACCTCTTCCCTCTTCGTCCCCGGCTCAGTGTCACCTCCCCAACCCTCTGGCCCAGCTGGGTACAGGGTGCTGAATTCACCCACACTCTGGGCCCAGACAGAGTGGGGAGGTTAGGGAGCAGCAAAAAGCAGGAAGGTTGTGGTGCCCATTTCACAGAGGGGAAACTGAAGCCCAGAAAAGCCAGGGGGTTTGGCCAGGGACCCTGGGGGTTGGGGTGTTGAACTGGGAGGCAATGAGAGGCAGGCTGGCTGGGAGCCCTGCCCAGGGAGGTTGGTGACCCTCCTGCCTCCTAACGCCTTCGATTGCCAGCCTGTGAGGTCAGAGGGGGTGGGGGAGCTGTCCCCACTCCGGAGAAACAAACCCAGGCTGGAGTGCTGGATGGAGCCTGGCTACACGCCTCTCTGGAGGTGCCATGGACCCTGGGCTTTTGTGGCCTTGTCTCTTCTCCCTGACTTGGGGGAACCTAGGGCCTCCCTCCCTCAGCCCTGTTGGCCTCCAGCCCGGCTCACTGTCTGATGGGGGCTCCTGGGTGCTGGGGGTTGCTGAGCAGTCTCCCCGGGCTCCCCCCACTCGATGCCAATAGTATGCCCAGCTCCCGGTTCTGAATGCCAGGAGATGGTGAGGCTGCAGCTCCCTCTTTGTTGGCAGGGAGGCCCTCAGGTTGGGGCAGAGTGTGGGGGCGGCTCTGGGGTTGGGGGCAGGTGACTCTGCTGGGATAGACCCTGAGCCCTGTGATCTCTCATCTGTGCAGGGGCAGAACCCCTTTGAGCTGGCCTTCTCCCTGGAACAGGCCCACCACGGAGACCCTGCCTTCAGCTTGGAGTGCCCAGCCCGCCCTGGTGAGGGCCTGGGGGAGGGGCATAGAGCAGCCTCTGGGGGTGTGGGGCAGAGGCCTCTGCTGCACCAGGTCCTCATCTGCGCCCCACCCCCATCCCCCATGCAGATATGCCCGCCAGCCAGCCCATTGACATCCCAGACGCCAAGAGGAGGGGCAAGAAGAAGAAGCGGTGCCGGGCCACAGACAGCTTCTCGGGCAAGTTCGAAGGTGAGTGGGCAGGGTGGGGACAGGTTGGGGGAGGTGGGTCCAGGGCGGTGGCGTTCTCTCTTACCCCTGACCCCGCCGCTGCCTCCCAGACGTCTACCAGCTGCAGGAGGACGTTCTGGGGGAGGGCGCCCACGCCCGCGTGCAAACCTGCGTGAACCTCATCACCAACCAGGAATACGCTGTCAAGGTGAGTACTGCCACCCTGTCCACATCCCTGTCCCCATCGCGTCCCAGCTTTGGCACATCGGGGGTGGTGCTCAGGGAAAACCTCTGTCTAAAAACAGCCCTGTTCAATAGTAGAAAGCTGGGCTGCCATGTAGGAGACCCAGGTTCAGTTCCCAGCCCATGCACCAAAGAAAATAAAACAAAGCAAAACTAGAAATGGCCCCAGTCCCCACTCTGCTTGGGTCACCCCTGGGAATCCGGGTCAGTCTGTGCTAAGCCCAGGCAGGAGAGGTGACCATGCTGGCAGCTGAGGATCCCACCTCCACCAGTCCCCACCTCCCTGAGCCCCAGGATAAAGGGTGATCCTGGGGGCTAGAGCCCTTCAGGGTCTGGCCATGGCCTCATGACCTTGGAACACGGGTGGCCCAAGAGGCTCCCACATGACGCGGCCTCCAGACCAGGCGCCCCGGGCAGCTGCTGGCCTCTAGGCTTGGGTGAGACGCCTCATCTGTGCTCTCTGGGAGGAGGAAGAGAAGAGGTGCCCACGCGCATCTGTGTGGCACCGTCAGTTTCCCTGCCCATCAGCAAGGGTGTGGGGGCCACTGTGGTCACAGCACCAGGCAGTGCAGGGACAGGGTGGGCTCTGCCCTCCGGAGCTCACAGGTCCAGGTGGGGGGGCAGTGCCAGAGACAAAGGAGACATTTTTGCATGAAAAATGTCCTGAACCCTTTCCCCTGGACAGCATTGCTGCTCCCCTGACAGATGGGCTACTGAGGCTCAGGGAGGCTCTAAAAGCTCAGTGACCTGAGTTGTGCTGTGTGACACCCAGGCTGACCGCTGGGCTGATCTGGCAGGCAGTGGCAGGAGGAGACAGGAAGGAGCTGGGAGCCAGGCTGCGTCTAGAGCTCCGGTAGCTGGAGGGGGCCACCTTGGGGATGACCCCTTCCCTGCCAAGTTAGCACCTTCAGTAGTGCTGCTTTGTGGGGAAGCTGTGGGCTGATGTTCAGACCACCAGCTGAGACTCAAGCCTCCTACACCCTTTGAAGTGGGGAAACTATCCAGATTCCACAAGCACAGGAGGAGGTTAAATTTAACCCAGAGCCGTTGCTGGGGTGCCTCTGGCTGGGGGCATTGGTGGCAGCCCAGGACACCCTGGATCTGGTGGTCTGGCCACCAGGCTGGCCTAGGGACAGGTGGGCTAGTGCACATTGGTGGGCCAGGCTGCCCACCTGTCCACTGAGCGGAGACAGAGGGGCAACATCTGGGCCCCAAGGTTGGTAGGTGACCCCACCTCTAGGTGCCTCAGGGGGCTGGGGCTGAGGTTCTAGCCACTTTCCTGAGCTCTGGGATCTGTGCTCACTGGAGGGCTGGCAGTCGATGAGAAGGGCGGGCTTAAGAGTGACCCAGGCTCACGGGGCTCCAGGCGTCTGCCCAGGCTGGCATGGGGCCAGGCAGCAAGTCAGGACTGGCTAGGCCCCGAGCTCCCCCCACCAGTCCCACGGACGGTGCAGGGATAGGCCTGGCCTCTGACAGCACCTGCCTGGGAGGGGCCTAGGGCTGGCCTTGCAGGAGCAAAGAATCAAGCCCAGTGGCCCTGTGGTCCTGGGTCATCCTGTATACCCTGGATGGTCCTGTGCAGCAGAGGGGGTGGGAAGGGGCTCAGCCACCCTTTCCTCTTGTGGCCCTCCCCCCCATGCCACTCTGTGTGCTGACTCTATGGTTCTGGCTTCCAGCCCATTCTGCGTGCCCGTCAGTGGCAAGCTCCACTGTCCAGGCCTGAAGGGCCTGAGCATACAGTTGCACTTCCAGTGGCACCTGCCCTCAGGCTGCGGGGTCCTGACCCAGGTACCCTGCCCCTTTCAGATCATCGAGAAGCAGCCAGGACACATCCGGGGCAGGGTTTTCCGGGAGGTGGAGATGCTGTACCAGTGCCAGGGACACAGGTAAGGGGACACCCAACCCCTACAAGCATGTATTAGGTACCTACTGTATACCAGTGTCTTGGCTGGGTGTTAGGGGTGTCCCTGCAGGAGGCCATGTGGGCAGGGTGGGGGACACAGAAGCCCCAGGAAGCCCCAGCTCTCCCCCTGCCCCTCTTCAGGAATGTTCTGGAGCTGATTGAGTTCTTCGAGGAGGAGGATCGCTTCTACCTGGTGTTTGAGAAGATGAGAGGAGGTGTGGGGGCAGGGGGGCTCATGGGCGTCCCAGTGTCCTGCTTGCTTGGTGACTGAGGGTTCAGGACTTGGCCCTGGGGGGGTGGCAGTGTGGGAGGGCGCTGGGCAGCAGCGACCTGCAGTGAGGCCCGTGTCCTCATCCCTGTCCCCTTCACTAGGCTCCATCCTGAGCCACATCCACAAGCGGCGGCACTTTAACGAGCTGGAGGCCAGTGTGGTCGTGCAGGACGTGGCCAGCGCCTTGGACTTCCTGCACAACAAGGGTGGGTCTGCCTGTTGGCAGGGCCCGTCCCCGCGTCACGCCCTCCCTGCCTCCCCGGAGGACCACACCCCCACCTGGGAGAGGCCCCGCCCCCCACCTCTAATCCCTCTGGGCCAATTTGCTGCCGTGTCTCCCCCCAGGCATCGCGCACAGGGACCTAAAGCCAGAAAACATCCTCTGTGAGCACCCCAACCAGGTGAGGGGCGCTGGGGCCAGTAAAGGGGTGACTGAAGGGAGTGGGGGAACCACCTTCACCCTCATCCCAGGGCCGAGACCCGCTCTCACCCCTCCCCCCCTTCCCCAGGTCTCCCCGGTGAAGATCTGCGACTTCGACCTGGGCAGCGGCATCAAGCTCAACGGGGACTGCTCCCCCATCTCCACCCCTGAGCTGCTAACCCCGGTGAGGGCCGCGAGGGCTTGGGCGGGGGCTAGGGATGGGGCGAGGCGTGGCGCGAGCTCCGGGGCGGCCCCGCCCCCATCCGCGGTGGCTAGACCTCGCGGTGCCCGGACCGGCTTGGCTGCGAGCGGGTGTGGAGCGCCAGCTTCCGCTCGGCAACAGCCGCTGATTGGGCGGGGGTGGGGGGCGGGGCTGGGTGGCCTCGCAGCGTCCGCGCTGATTGGGCGGCCGGGGCCGGGGCGGTGCAATGGGTCGCTGCCGCGGGTGAATCTGGGGAGACCAGGGCCCTGACCCCTGCCCTCCGCCCCCAGTGCGGCTCCGCTGAGTACATGGCTCCCGAGGTGGTTGAGGCCTTCAGCGAGGAGGCGAGCATCTACGACAAGCGCTGCGACCTGTGGAGCCTGGGCGTCATCCTCTACATTCTGCTCAGCGGTTACCCACCTTTCGTCGGCCGCTGCGGCAGCGACTGCGGCTGGGACCGTGGCGAGGCCTGCCCGGCCTGCCAGGTGCTCGGGCTGAGGAGGGTGGGGGGCGGGCCCCAAACACCCTCCGCCCACCTCTCAGCACTTCCCTGTTTCCCCAGCCTTTTTCTCTGTCCCCTATCCATGTTCTTTCCTCTCCTTTCTTTCTCTCCCTACCTACTCCTCCCTTTCCCCTTTTGTTTTCCCTGTCTTCTATATCCTCTCCCAGTCTCTCCTCCCCATCTCCCTTCCCATTCTCCTCATCTCCCCTCTTTTCTTTTCCTGCCTTGGTTTCTGTTCCGCCTTTCTCTTCCTGCTCCCCAAATCCCCCCTTCTCTCTCCACTCTCTCCCACCAGTTTTGCCCATCCACAATCCCAGAGGTTAGGGCTGCCCTCCTCCTTGGTGGCCACCCAGCTGCCTCCTCCCCTCTGAGGGCAGTTCCTGGCTGACCCCTCCGTGTTCCCACCCAGAACATGCTGTTTGAGAGCATCCAGGAAGGCAAGTACGAGTTTCCCGACAAGGACTGGGCTCACATCTCCTTTGCTGCCAAAGACCTCATCTCAAAGCTCCTCGTCCGGGACGCCAAGCAGAGGCTGAGCGCGGCGCAGGTCCTGCAGCACCCCTGGGTGCAGGGGGTGAGTAGGGGGTGCCCCTGGACTCCAGCTGGCTGGCTGGGGCTGGTGCTTGGGGACCCAGATGCATCTCGGCACATACCCCAAATCTGTTCCTGTACATACGGGGGGCCAAGGCCCAGGCCTCTGACTGTGTGTCCAATCCCAGAAGTCAAGTCCTTTGTCTCCCCCTGCCAGCCTGTCACCTGAGCCAACACTGCTGGGGCACGAGGCCACCAGAGCAGCAGACTGTGCTAAGAATAGAAGTGGGGGTTCCCCTTGTGACAAAAGTCCCAATGGCCCCAAAGGTGCAGGGCAGGTGTCTCATTAGGAATAAAGGCCTGGTGGGGTCAGCACTCCAAATTTTGGTCACATTGGTGGACCCTGTGTGGGCCAGGAGCAGGCCCCACCCTTGAGGGAAGAGGCTGGAGGATCTCGTGAAGAGTGTTTGGGGCAAGCTTGGAGCCTCCAACTTCTTTCCAGAAGGATCGAGACACCTGTGGGTTGAGAGGGATAAGGCCATGATGGCAGAACTTGGACGCAGGCAGGTGACCCTTCATCCAGTTTGCAGATGAAGACCCCCAGAGAGGGTCTGCGTTATGCCCCCTGCAGGTGCACCACCTCCTGTTGGTTAGTTTTAACACCTGCTTTGGTTTCCAGACACTCAAGGGGTGGGATAATGATTTACACAGTTGCCCTGTAAACCTCGGCTTGTCACCTGGATATCACCCAGAGGCTCGTGAGCATTTCTCCTGATGAAAGCTTTTATTAGGAGACGTTTGGAAAGACATAAGGGAGAGTACAGTGAACACCAGTTTACAATTAGGGACTGTCGGCAATTGGTGCATTGCCCGTATCTGCACTGGGTACATGGAACAGAAATTGCTGCCCAGAGCACCAAAATGCCATTCTCTGCTGTGCCCTCAGGCAGCTGTTACCCCAGAGAACTTAATGACAGCTCCCCAGTGTACTGTGCTGGGGCAGTGTTGGGGTGCTCTGGGGAGCCATCAGGAGGCAGGGGCCAGCTAGGTGCCAGTGGACTCTGGGCAAGGAGGGGCCTGGGGTCTGTACCCACCCAGGGCTGAAGGAAGAGTGCCCCTTCGTGGCCCTGGAGAGGAAGCCAGCCTTGCATAGAGAGGGGACATGGGGCAGTGTGAGCTTGTGGCAGGGCAGGTGGTACAGAGATGGTGGTGGTGGTGGGGTGCTGCACATGAACACCGCTGAATTAGGGTGCCAGATGGGGTATGTTGTGTGTGTGTGATCCTATTGTGGTCTTGGCAGAGGGACAAACTTGGGCCCCTCCCCCGGGAGGCCCACCGGGGTTCCCTGGCATCTCCTGCCCTTCCACAGTGCACGTGGTGGGGTGTTTGGTCTCGGTTCACTGGACTCTGGCTGCATTCCTGGTCTCCAGGGCCAAGTTCTGGTGGGGGGCAGGGCAGGAAACCCAGACGTCCCTTGTTTGCTGAGCACCCCACAGGACCTTTGTCCCCTGGGTGGGTGGGCTGTGGGCTCTCATCTCCAGCCGCGTTGGCCCTTCTCATTGCAGCACGCCCCAGAGAACACACTGCCCACGCCCATGGTCCTGCAGAGGTGAGTGTGTCGTGTCCCCCCCCCTCCGCCGCCCAGCCAGGCCCAGGAGACCCCCCAGGTTCCGTGTGGTTGTGGCAGAGGTTCTCCCCATTCAGAACATTGCAAATGGGGGGAAAGGGCAGAGCCCATCGAAGTCCTTGGGTGGAGGACCCCCGGGGTCCGGGGAGCGGGACCAGGACCTCTCCGGGAAAGGAAGAGGGGCCTGCAGGCCCGGGTGACCGCCACATCCCTTCCCCAGGAACAGCTGTGCCAAAGACCTGACGTCCTTCGCAGCCGAGGCCATCGCTGTGAACAGGCAGCTGGCGCAGCGCGAGGAGGACGCAGCCCCGGGCCCTCCCCTGCTCATCCGCGCTACCTCGCGCTGCGCGCAGCTGTCACCACCCTCCGCCTCCCAGCTGGCCCAGCGGCGGCAGAGGGCCAGCCTGACTGCGGCGCCCGTGGTCCTCGTGGGGGACCGCGCCTGACCGCCCTCAGCCTCCGCGGAGCGCAGCAAGGTTCTAAGCTATTGCCGCTGGTGAGGCCGCTCCCCTCCCCCTCCCCCTCCCCCTCCCCTTCCCCCTTCCCCTCCCCCCTTCCCCTCCCCCCTCCCGGGTTCGCAGGCCTGCTCAGCCCCACTGGGGGGCAGTTTCTAGAGAAGGTTTTGCTGTTGGTTTTTTTCCCCGTTTTTCTATTTTGTGTATTTTTTTTTTGTCCCTCCCTTCCCCTTTTTGTAGCAGCGTTAAAAGCAAAGCCCCTGCTAGGGGAGCAGAGCAGAGGCGTGTGTGGCTGCCGCTCTCCCCACCCCGCTGCCTTGTTCCACAATGTACTGTGAAAGTCTCCTCCGGCTCGGGGAGGTCCCCTGTGGCCCCCCTCCCCTGCCCTCATTTCTTGCAGATGTGACTCAGGAGAGCTGGCTGCCGCCTGGGAGGGCGTGCCCAGTCTTCCAGATTGGGGGGTACCCCTCCAGTCCTCCCACTGTTCAGGAACAGGCTGTCCCCAGCCCACCCCCTCGAGACAGAAGCTCTTTTTCCTCCTGTGCCCCACAAACCTTCCTGGTCGCTTTGTGGGGGGTGGGGACACCTGGGCTCTTCCTGTTTTGAGGAGAAGGTGGCACAGGTTGGCCCCTCAGCCCCTCTGTGTTCCCTGCTGGGGGCAGACCCACCCCTCCCCCATGAGAATTGACAATCCGGGGCTTCCCCAGAGGCCCATCTGTTCAGGCCGGTGACCTCAGCCACTAATTTTGACCTTAAACTTCAACCGACCCTGGGGGACGCCCCCTTCTTGCTCCTCCTGCTCTCCCCACCCCAGGCCCCAGGGTCCAGGCGGGAAAGCTGGCAGCTGCTGCTTGGCCCTGTCTGGTTCGCTTCTATCCCCTGAGGGGCTGGCACTGCAAAGAGTGGGAGAGCCTGGGCAGACGCCTGGCAGCCAATAGAGAGGGTCTCCCAGCTGCCCCCCTCAGGACTCAGTCTGACCATGGCCATGTCTTGTCCTGCATCCTCCTTGGGTCTGGCACGGAGACCCCATCTGCCCCCCTCATCTGGAGCTGGAGCCAGAACTGGGGTGTCCCATTTGCATCCCATTGGTCCCCAAAGGCCGTGGTTTCCATGGCTCCACCCCTGGCTCTGGGAGACAGTGATGCCCGTTCCTCATGGCGGGTAGAGAAATACTATGCAATAGAGCTTCCTTTTCCTACGTGCACATGTGGTTTTGCTGGTCAGGGAAAGGGGCCCTGGCCTGGGGTGTCACCTCCCCCTGCCCTGGCTGAGCCCACCCCACCCCCCAGGATGGCCCAGCCGCCCAGGTCTGCTCAGGTTGCCCCCACGGCAGGGCTGGCTTCCACATCTGGGGTCAGGGTTGTTCATGGTTAGTTAGTGTTTTTAAAACATCAGTTGACTTCAATTCCCTGTTCTCGAAGAATACTTGAATGTCGGAGGGGTCTCTTCCCCCCTTAGGGAGGGAGAGCAGGACATTGCCTGGGGCGCTCCCCCCACCCCAGGTCTCATGGTAGTTGTGGTCCGGGAGGGGAGCCAGCTGACACCCCCGTGCTCAGACCTCGCCCACCTGCTTCTATGGACTGGCCCCCCGAGACCTGCCGCACCTCCCGCGTAGGCATGGGGGGAGGCTACATCACTTCTGGCCCTTCAGCGATTCCACGTTTTGCAACTGGGGATTCTCTAACTTTTTGTAAAAAAAAAAAAGAAAAAGAAAGAAAAAAATAGCTTTTTTTAGGGTGGGGCAGTCACCTCCTCCCCCTTCGTCTGTCGCCCAGCGCTGGGGTCAGGGCCGTTACTGTGAATTGAGACCCAGCAACCCCCCCGGGTGCACCCAGGACCTGGGCCAGCCCCTGGCCTTGGAGGGGGCGTGGGAGTGGGTTAAACGTTAAGAAGTTAAAAAAAAATTTTTTTTCAGAGAATTTTTTAAAGTGGGGGAAAAACATCCAAGCACTTTAACTCCATTGTACCAGGTGAACTGATACAGCTCAAAAGTTTTCCTTTATACCAACCATCGATGCCAGAATTTTGTATTCTGTTTTGTAAGAATTTAATAAAAGTCGTAAAAACTTGGCCTTCCGGGCTCAGGTCTCAGTTTTCTGCAGCTGCTGCATGACCAGCATCTGTAACATAGGTCAGTGGCACAGGCCAGGGACTCTGCGGCTAGGTGTGGACGGGGTCCCTAGGGACTGCTGTTCTTCCCCTTGCCAACTGGTCCTCAACCAAGAAGACTGGAAAAAGATTGGGCCTAGGACTGCTTAGAGGTGACTACGCCCGTGTGCAGGGCCTGGGGTGGCATCACGGCAGCCATATGATGAGTGGCCTGAGAACCTGGGGGGTTGCATGGCACCTCAGCTCAGCCAGGGTCACGGGTGAGGCCAGGCTGAATCCAAGGGGGCAGAAAGCAGACCTCACTGTACAAGAGCAGGAGCTGGGTGGCTGACCCTGGACAGCACAGTCTTACAAAACCCAGCGGACACAAACCTCTGTGGCCAGGCCAGCTCTATACATTGGGTCCATCCCCGCAGCCTTAATTTAATTCTTGGTGTATGTAGCAGACTCCTTCTGGGGCCCATGGCAGAGACAAGCCTATCAGCCAAGGGCTGCCTTCAGATCCTAGAAGGTGGATCAGGGAGGGCTTCCTGTAGGAGAAAAGCAAAAAGAGGCAGTGAGGCCCAGTGGTCACCACTGGTAGCCTGGACTGGGATCCCCACCGTGTGCCTCTCTTGTCAAGCAGGGGCCTGAGAGCAGCTAGGTGAGGTTCCAAGGAAGTTGCCAGGGCAGGATAGGGCCCAGCAAGAACTGGGATGGTGTTGCAGCCACATGGCCTGGGAGGAGGCAGGAGGCAGGAAGGCAAGCCACCCTGGGAAGGAGAGAGTGTGGGAAGGTGGAGGGCCTTGAACCCGTACGTGAGACAGGAGTGGGAGGGACATGCCCACCACATTGGGTGGGAGGGCGGGAGGCACTGCAAGGGAAAGGGGGTCCCTGTAAGCATTCCTTTTAAGATAGCTTGAGATGATTCTATATGTCACACGTTCAGTGCACAAATCAGTGTTTTCTAGTATATTCACATGGTTGTGCAACCATCACCACTGGTTCTGGAACATTCTTATTACCCACAAAAGAAACCCCGTCTCCTTAGCATTCAGCCCCCAGCCCCCTGCCCCAGCCCCAGTCCCTGGCAACCACAAATCTATTTCTTGCAAGGCTACCTGCCTCCCCACTGGCCTCCCGGCCTCCACCCTTGCTCTGCCTCCCTTGTCCTCACAACGTAAAACCAAGCTTGCCACTTCCTTTCACACTTCCCGTGGCTCCCCATAAAGCTGGGTCCTCTCCCCTGGACCTAGGGGCTCCTGTGTGCTCAGGGTCCCCACTGCTCTGGGCCTCCCTCTCCATGCTGGTCTCCCTTCCCATTCCTCATGCCCCACGCTCCTTCCAGCTGCAGAGCCTCTGTACGTGTTGTTCCCGGTGCCCAGAAACCTCCCCATTGCCTGGTGGCTTCACCTAGTGCGTCCTCGAGCCCCCAGCTCAGGGCTCGCTTCCTCCAGGCAGCCCTCAAGGAATGCCCCCACCTCCACCTCAAGGAGCTCAGGCCTTTATTACTGCCCACGTGATGGTTTGCAACTGCTGCTCGCTTGTGGGGTTGCTTAAGCCTGGGGGGGGGGGGGGGGGCAGCTCCCTCAGCCTTTCCTTGTTTTTCTTTCTGGAAGCCCAACAGGCATTGACTACCTCCCTCCCCTAGGCCATCTTTGAGGGTCCAAGGCAGCCCTAGCCCCTGGCCCAATGGTGGCATGGGAGGGAGGCGTGGGTGTCCCATGCCTGGCCACCTCCCTCCCAGGTAGCACTGCACCCTGCCCAGGCCACTGACCCTTCCCTGTCCATGCCACCCTCTAAGTCCCTGCAGCCGGGTACAATGTCCTCCGAGTCAGGTCTGCAGATTTTGTTTTTGTGGCTTCCTCTCTGCCAACCCCGCCCTCCTCCAGGCTTTCCACTCATAGAGTGGCAGGAAGATTCTGGAGAAACGGAGCTAGGCACCTCTCACAGGCTGCAGGACCTTGACCACCCTTGGGGCACCGGGCCCAGCCCCACCTCAGCATGGTAGAGAGGCCAGCTCTGGGCCACCATGCCAGCCAGACACGAAGTGTCGCCTGAACTCATGTCTGCATCAGGCCTGTGATCTGGGAGGGCTTGGCTGCCCCCAAACACGGCAGGATGCAACAGAGTGAGATGTCAGCGATAGGATACAGCGTACCTAGAAACTTTCTGTGGTCTCTTGGCAATGCTTCTGCAAACCTAAAGCCATTTTTAAAATGAAGCTTATTGTTTCAAGATTTTAAAACAGTGCATGAAGATATTATTTATTGCCCCCAAAAGTTAAGCCTAGAGTTACCATGTGACCCAGGAATTCCACTCCCAGAATATTCTCCCCCAGAGAATGGAGAGCAAGGGACTCAAACAAATCCTTGTATGTGGAGGCTCGTCGTAGAGTCATTCAGAGTTGCCAAAAGCTGGGAACAACAGCTCAGGCGCCCAACAACAGATGGCAGAGGAGCACAAGATGCAGTCATGTGGGAGGAATATTATTCAGCCATAAAAAAGAAGAAGGCTCGGATCCACGCAGCCATGTGGATGAACCACAAGGAGCTTGGTCAAAGAGGCCAGGCCCAATGAGACAGGAATCAGGATCCCAAAATGTCCAGAAGAGACAAATCCACACAGACAGAAAGTAGATTTGAGGTTACCAGGAATCAGGGGCAGAGGGTCTGGCAGGGGGAACACTGCTAATGGACACTGGGTTTCTTTTTGGGGGTGACGGAAATGTTTTGGAATTAGGTGGTGGTGATAGTGGAACCACATGGTGAATATGTGAATGAAAAAAAAATGAACTGTGAATTTTAAAGTAATCATATGTGAGAAAGACATGGCGGGACCAAGAGCACGTGCGGTGTGGTATACAACAGTTGCTCAATCAGTGCATTGAGGAAAGCAGAGGGAGGTGCGAGTTTTCCTTCTGGTTAATTGTCACTAATTATTGCATTGGGCCCCCTGGAACCCCTCCTGGCCTTGAACTCAAACCTGCAGCATGATGGAGTAGAGTCAGACAAGAGGAGGGACCTACCTCGTGGGTTAGAGCTGGACCTGGGGTGAGGCCTGGTCTGAATTCACACAGACTTTCTGTGTATCGCTGGCCCCATGTCTTCCCCTCTCTGGGCTGTGAAAACTCTCCATTAAATAGATATTTTGTTCCTCCTCTACAAGCATCAGCAGCCTCGTTGGAGATTTTGTGAAGCGTGTGTCACGTCCCTTCTGCCCAACCTCACCCCCTATGGAGTCTCAGTTTCACCGGGGTGGAATGTGAAGGCAACAGCTCCATTGCCCTTCCCTGCCTCAGTTTCCTTTTGTAAGTACCCATGAAGTGGTGGAAGTTTCTGATGTCAGGAAGAAGGGGGGTCTTACCCATCCCTGCACTCTTGGCTCAGGGGCTAGGGTGGGGGTCTTCCAGGGTCTGGCGTCCTAGGATGCCTGTCCCAAAGGCCTTAGGGAGTGCTCCCCCCCAAAACAGTTCACATCAAACCACCTGGGTGAGCGGGGTGTTGCCAGTGTCTTATCGGAATGTCCAGGGTGGTCCCCACTCCCAGGTGCTGGAGGCCAGGTAAAGGTGGGTCCACGGCCTGATCACACCCATCCCGAGTGCCACAGCCCTGCTCAGCCTCTTGCTCCCAAACACCCCCATCCTGGGGCCTGCGTGTCCCTTCTCTGGGAGCCAGAAACCCAGCGCACTCCTGCTGCAAAGCAGGGCCAGGGCAGGGTGAGGCAGGTGAGGCATTCGCCACAGGCATCAACAAAGAGGAGGCACCAAAAAGTCCATATCACCAAGATAATATTTTTAATTGAAGTTTCTGTTGAGACAATGAGAGATTCCTATGATATTATAGGAAATGAGAGAGAGAGGCCCCGTGTACACTTTCCCAGGTTTCCCTCATCACAGCTGGGATCTTGGCATTGAGGCAAGCCTCCGAGCTCATCCAGCCGTCCCCACTTTCCTATATTTGTGAATGTGTGTGTGTGTGTGTGTGCGTGCACATGTTTACTGTTGAGTTTTGAGAGGTCGCTGGGTGTTCTAAATGCTAGTGCATCGTTAGATGCACGGCCTGCAAATATTTCCTTCCAGACTGGAACTTGCCTTTTCATGCCCTCAAACAGCGTCTTTCCCGAAGCAAAAGTTTTTAATTTTGAAGAAATCCAATTTATCGACCTTTCCTTCACGGACGGTGCTTTCTAGGGTCAATTCTAGAACTCTTTGCCTTGCCCTAGAGCCTTTTAAGGGTCTTTCCTTCAAAGTTTCATAGTGGCACATTCTGCATTTAAATCCGTGACCCCCTCTGTTGTACATTCTACACTAAATCCATGAGCCCCTCTGACTTAATTCTGTGTAACCATGAGGTTTGGCTTAAGCTTCTTTTTTGTTTGTTTGTTTGACCTGGGGATTCCAACAGGTCTGGCACCATTTGTGGAAGTTTCTCCTTCCTGCATGGAAATGCTTTAGCACCTTTCACAAGCATCGGAGGGGCACTTTGACTTCTCTTTCTGGGTCATCTGTTGTGCGCCGCCGATAAATATTTTTGAAATCTGGGTGAAATCCAGGCAATGTGAAATCAACCATTTTAAAGGAAATGATTCAGTGGCACTTGGTGCTTTTGCAACGCTGTGAAGTTGCCAGTGCCCTCCAGCTCCAAAGCATTTTCGCAGCCCTTTCCCTGTCAGCGGTCACTCCGTCCCCTCCTCTTCCAGCCCCTGGTCCCCGCACGAATCTGCTTTCTCTTTCTTCCCATTTGCCTGGCCTGGACCTTTCACAGTGAGGGAATCAGACAATAGGTGGTCTTACCTTTCTTTCTTCTTTCACGAGCACCATGTTTTCAAGGTTTGACCACATTGAAAATATCAGAGCTTCCTCGGTTCTTTTCTCCCAGCCCCCCTCCCGCCTTCCTTTCTGTCATTAAGGAAAATATATTTGGAATAGGCTTAGAGTTATTTTATTTCCTAGATGGAACGCATATAAAATGCACTTGTGCTGCAACGACTCTGCAACTCCCCCGGAGACTAAATGCTCTCCCTGGTGAGACTCACCCTTGGGTAGTGTGTGTGCGTGGCTGTAACCGATGACCGACTGGTGGGGTCAGGGGAGGCTTAGGTCCCCCAAATCCGTGAGGTCACCCCAAATCCCCCCTGGGCAGGATGGGGAGTGACATCCCCTGCCCCCGCCCCGGGTCCCACCTACTATAAGCCCCACACTCCACCCACCCCCCACCTACCCCAGGAAAGGAGATCTCTCACTTTCCACCCCACCCCCACCCCCGCCGACCGCCACCCCAGGGCCTCGGGGCTTGTCAGGTCACCTCACCAGGGGCATCACCCTTGGGACCGCCTTTGTCTGGCCCTGTTTTCTTTTGCCTCCTGAAAAGGGGGCGATCCTGTCTCCTGGGTCTCCTGCCTTGCCTTGGTACCTCCACGATGTGCCAGAACTGGCAGAGCTGGATATCTCTGTGCAATGCATAAGAATTTGGAAACCCAGGACCTCCCTAGAGGGTGAAAGTGTGGAATGGGGGCTATGCGACTCCCCCCTTGTCTCCAAATTACCAGAATGGACAAAATAGATGGTGCGACATATTTTCTTACAGAGACAGTAAAGGGTGGCTCTTTGAATTCTTGATGCATGTTGGGGAACCAGATTTGGGGCTGAAGGAGGTTGAGGTCCGGGCCAGGTCTCCCATCCCCACCCCCTGCAGCTGGGACCCCCACCCCAAGATAGGGGCCTCACACATTACCCAGGAGGTGCACTGCAGGGAGGCGTGTGTTACAGCCACCCACTGCTGCATAACAAACAGCCCTCAGACTCAGTGGCTTAGAACAACCATTTTATTTACTTGAAACTTTTTTTTTTTTCCATAGACGGGCACCGGGAATCGAACCCGGGTCTCCGGCATGGCAGGCAGGAACTCTGCCTGCTGAACCACCGTGGCCCTACTTTACACTTTCTATGTCAAAATCGTTCCAAACTCCCATGACGGTTGTAAAATAACATACTAAATCTACACAGAGAACCCCACGATCATTTTATCTGGCCTGTGATTTTGTGGGTCCAAACTCCAGGAAGGGCCCAGCCGGGCAGTTTGTCTCTACAGAGGTGGTCTCTCTCCAATTGACACAACCTGCTGGGGAGGAAGCCGCAGCTCAGGGTACACACCAGGCATGCCAGATGCCCCTTTTGTCCCAGACACCATGCAGCTCTCTTCTTTCATTTTCCCAGCCTCCTCCCCACCTAAAGAGCTGCTCATTTCAGACAACCTAGAAGACGGAACATAGAATAAATGTCACACCTAAGCTGGCCCTCCTGGAGATAAGGATGGCAAACACCAGGGAGTGACTCCACCCAGACTTGTCTCCAGGTGGTGTTTACATAGCATTGAGGCTCCCCCCCACCTTGCTTAGACTCCCAGCTTTAAACACCCTTTCGTCACCTGCTGTGCCAGGTAACTTCCATGTGTCAAGGGTTCCCTCTTCCCACATGTCACCCGGGAAATAAAAATTATACCTCCCAAAGCCTTGGTGCAGCCTCTGTTCAATGAAAAGAAAGTAAACCTCATTACTGAATCTCTTTAATTAAAAACCCTTTTGTGTGGAGGACTTTGAAGTTTCCAGGTTGTTCTAGGCTAGTCCTTGCCCAGTCTGATAAGATAAAGGAGAGGCGATGGTGTGGGTAAAAGGGAGAGTGTTGGGGCTGAGGTGGGGTCCACTCACCTTGATTCAGGTTCATTACTTGTTGCTTTAGTGAGAAGCTTCCAGGGAGCTGCACATCCCTTCCTGAGCAGTGTGCAAAGTTCTTCTGGAATATTCCAGAATATTCCGATTTATGAAATTATGAAGTTCCTGGCCAACATGCCTGGACTCAACCCTGATGCGAACACAACTTGGGATTGTTTGGTCGATCTCTAGAATGCCCTCGATGTAGGGAGCAGTTTGCTCCCTTGGGTTGTAAAAACAAACAAAAGTTACAGCCCAAGTCATCTTATAGGACATTCTGTTTATCTGAGCAAGTGTGGACCCTTGATTTTGGTTTTGGACCTTTTTGGCGCTGTCCCCAGAAGTGGATCCTGGGATGGGTTTTTGTGGGAAGATGATTTATTAGGATTCTGCAGGAAAATCTGGTAGGGCAGTGATTCTCAACTGGGGTGAATTTGCCAGGGGGACACTTGGCGATGTCTAGAGACATTTGTGGTTGTCATGACTTCGCGGAGTGGGGTGCTATTGGTGTAGAGTGAGGAGAATCCAGGGAGGCTGCTTAACACCCTACCCCACCCTGGAGAATGACCCGGCCCCTTTGTCAATAGCATGGAGGGTGGGAAACCCTGGCTAAAGGAGTGGGAAACCCTGAAGTAAAGGAAGCTGACAACGCAGCTCAGAGCCTGCTTTCTAACAAAGGATGGCAACTGTCAATATGTACCAATAGATCAGTCAGAGGGCCTGAGCCCGGATCTCCTACTGACCCAAAACAGAGAAGGGTGGAGACCGATCGAAAGACCCTCTACCTGGGGTTGTTGGGTGGAGCTGCTCATCTGGGTTGCCTTGCTCTAGTTCAGGGTTTAGGGTCACGTTGGCTCATTTCATTCGCTCCTTCAAGATGGCACTCCCTGCTTCTGCTCCCGGGAATTCACACCATTGTGTATTCCCCACCATGCTGAATGGGGCTGGTCTGAAGGACCAACGGGAGACTGGAGAATTGCTGGAGAGTGGCTTCCAAGATTGGGCTGTAAAAGGCACCACGGTTCCCTCTTGCGTTCCTGGATCAGGCGCTCTGGGGGAAATGGGATAAGGAGACCAAGCCACTTGTCCTGCTGAATGTACCCCCTTTGGGCTAGGTCCAGTTGCTCCCTGATGGGGTCATTTGGCTTTGCTTCTTGACCCCCGGAATTTCTTATACACAGGAAATTAAATTGGAAGATGATGGAATCAGGTGAAACCATTCTGGCTTGACTGTTTCAGAGGTGGTGCCAGCTAGTTCATATTGGAGACTCCCCATATGGTGGCTTCACATTTAGGGGTGCCACAGTTCACCCTGGAACTTAGAGTGACGAGTCTGACCTCTTTTCTGTAAAGCCAGGAGGGTACATCTAGACGGGATTGTTTGTGATGAGATTTTGGCACACATGGGACCCTGGGTTCCCCTCCAATGACTCACCTCAACACAACCTTTATCTGGAGGGATAATGACACCAAGAGATGCAAACTTTAAAAAAAATGTATAATTTTTAAAAATATAATATATATTCACCTACCATGTAATCATCCAACATGCACCATCAGTGGTTCACAATACATCATATAGCTGTGCATTTAGCACCACAATGACTTTTTCTTCTTTTTTGTGAAAAATAACATTTATACCAAAAAGCAATACATTTCAAAGCACATCACCACAATTAGGTGTAGAACGTATTTCCAAGTTTGGTATATGGGTTACCACTCCACCATTTTAGGTTTTCACTTCTAGCTGTTCTAAGAGACCGGAGACTAAAAGAAATATCAATATAAGGATTCTGCAATCATACTCACTTGAGACGCGAACTTTTGTTGGTCCCAGCGGAAACATGCCTCCTTCCTTTCCCAAACCCAGTTACCCACTCAGCTCATGAGCTGCCGGAGTTCATGTTGGGTGGCGCTCAAGATGAGATCCTTGTCTCTGTGGAGGAATATTCCCGGCTGGGCCTGGGCAGATCTTGCAGCCCGATGAGGCCTGAAAATCTAAACAGTCCAGATATTAAGGAGGTCACCGGCACCCAGGGACTGATTGCGGCCGGGTCTCACCTGCTCGGGGCTGGTCACCCGACCACGCTGCCATCACGAGGCCGCTCCCCAGGCTGAGACCAGGCTGGCTCTTCGGAGGTGTTTCCCCCATAGACCCTGTGCCGATTTGAATGCACTTATATACCCTAGAAAAGCCATGTTTGAATCCCAAATCAATCTTGTGGAAGCCACGGTTTCCTCTAATCCCTCTTCAGTACTATAGGTTGGAAACTGGATTAGGTCATCTCCATGGAGATGTGACGCAATCGATTGTGAGTGTTAAACTCGATTAGATGGAGATGTGTCTCTATTCATTCGAAGCGGGTCTCGATTAGTTTACTGGAATCCTATAAAAGAGGAGATATTCAGGAGAGAGAGAGTTCCTTCGAGAATGAGGAGAGAGCCTCAGAACCGCGACAGAACGATGAGAGAACCACAGAGCCCAGCAGCCAGTGACCTTTGGAGGTGAAAATCGAGAAGGCCACCCGGGACCGTTATGAAACAAGAGGTCTGGAGAGGAAGCTAGCAGATGTCGCCATGTTCGCCGCGTGTCCTCCCAGCTGAGAAACACTGAATTTCATTGGCCTTCTTGAACTCAGGTATCTTTCCCTGGATGCCTTTGATTGGACATTTCTATAGACTTGCTTTTGTACATTTCCATGGTCTTAGAACCGTAAATGAGCAACTTATTAAATTACCCCTTTTAAAAGCTGCTCCAGTTCTGATATATATTGCATCCCAATAGCTAGCAAACTAGAACAGACCCTGACAGATGAACATAGAGTAAATACAACTAAGAAGCATCGACCCACCGCTGACCTGTCTGGCACATTCCAATCGTCCTGCCTCCCCTCTCCCCGCCCCCACAATGCTTTCTTTAATATCAGGCATATTGGGTGCACCTGGGTGACAGCCCCAGGATCCCAGATCTGGGAGGAGGTGGGAGAGGGGGCGTTCCACCCTGGGAAAGGGGCAAACCCTGTTCATCAATGGTGGTTTCGTAGAAAATTGTAGAATCTCCAGAAATTCAGGGACATTTCAGGGATAGGCTTTGCACGGAGCGCCCTCTGGAGGCCGCCACTGATGTTGGTAAACTGGTAGCAGAGAGAGGAAAGCCATGTAGAGAAACTCAAAAAATTATTCCAGTGGACTGGGACAGGCATTTGATCAGCAAACAGCAAAAAAAAGAAAAAGAAGAAAAAAAAATTGATCCATGAGGCGGGCCAGAAAGACTCAAGAACCTTCTGCCATCTTCTCTTGTCACCGCTGGGGTGGCTCAACTTTCCCAAATAAAGACAGAACTTTTTTTATTAAGGTGAATTTGCTTGCAGGGAAATGCGTAGCTCTAAGTGCCCAGTTTGACGAGTTTTGACAAACGCTTGCCCTGACAGCGCCCTTACCCCATCAAAATCCAGAGCATTTGAGAAAGTTCTCTCCCCTTCCAACAACCATCTTTCTAATTTCTACCACCGTATATGTTTTGTCAGTTCTGGAAGTTCAGCTAGAAGGCGCCATCGAGACAGAATCCTTCGGGGTCTGGTAAAGAACTGTGATCTGGCAAATGTATTACATGAGGTAGGAAGATTCATGTCAAGGAAAGAAGTCTTTAAGATTATTTTGTTTCTGGAAAAGATGACTTCTACGTGAAATTTTTGTTTTTTAATTTGAATTGTAACACGAACTGCTTTTTGGATTAAATGAGTTAGTCTCTTCCCTGGCAGTCATGGAAATGTGAGATGGTTTAAAATAGAAAGGTCTTCACGCTGGAAAACAGCTGGGCATTATCCGCTAAAGCTGCATTCATGCCTCTATATCCTAGGTCCATACTCAATAGCAATGTGCACATAAATTCCACAAAAGACATGCAAGAGAATGCTTGTGGCCAGCTTTATTTCTCATAACCCTCCGCTAGAAATAATGGACATATCCATCGATGATAGAATGGACAGCTCAGTCGTGGGATGGTCCTACAATGGAGCATGAGACTGATGAGTTGTCACTGGGAGTCCCATAGATGGTGGGGGCACAAAAGAACCCGGCTGAATGATTCCATTTGTAAAAAGTTCCGATCAGGCAAAACCTGTTCATGGTGATAGAAGTCAGAGGACTGGTCACTTTTGGGGGGAGGTGGTTCACAGTTGAGGGGACCTGGGGCAGGCTTCTGAGGGTGCTGGTGATTGTTCTAATCCTTGATTTGGGTCTCGATTGCCTAAATGGGTTCTCTTTGTAAAAAACATCATCAGGCTGATGCAAGCCTTTCCTTTGAGGGTATAACTATAACAAAATGCTTTCTTTAAACAGTGACACCCAAAAGTAAAGATCCTTGCAAAAGTGGTTGTAGCTCCCTTGACCACCTAAAAGTCTAAAAAAGGGTAAGCTGAAATAGAATGGTTACTGATTCGCTGGTTTTGTGGGTTTCATCCTGACTTCGCTGACAAAAGCAATCATAGTAATGGTGATGAAAAGCAGGGGATGAAAGACATTCATCCTTTTCCCCCAAAGCGCTGATATTTTAAAGCGAAGAGACTAGCAGTCAGTTCCCTTAACAGAAGGTATTTTGTTAAAGGTTTTGCACATTTACAGTGTCTGCAAAATTAGGCGCTTTTGACAAACATTTTTAGTATAAAACAGGATAAAGGAGATGGCATATTAAATTGAACTTTTATTTTTCACACGTAATAATATTTTCTCTATTGCTAAAGGAAATATGTTTCAGGGATTTTTTTTTTCAACATTGCATTTCATCTCTGTGGCAATGAATGGGATGGTTTTGGCAGGAGGCAAAATTGTGGGTCCAAGCATGGAGTATTTTAATCCCAGCAAAGGCTCACACTTTGGCATCACAGCTGAAATGGTTAAAACTTTCTGAATGCCCTGTATTTGCCTTAATAAAAGCACCACCTTTCGATGAGCTGCTATTTTAGAGAATATAAAATAAATTGTGCATGCAGCTTTGAGGCCCAAATGTGCTCTAACCTAGCTGTGGTCTTACAGGTTTTTTTTTGTGTATGTGTGAAAACTGTTTTATCGTGACGTGTAACCCATGTTCAGAAAAGCTTATACAACACACATGGGTAATTTAACATGTTGTCATAAAACCAACACATGTACCTCTGCCAGGACCCAAGAAGCCCCACTCTACCTTAACTGTGAAATCTGTCAGAAAGCCCATCTTTGTCTTCCCAGACATAACCAGTTAACTTGAGTTCGAGGATCATTACTTCCTGGCTTCGTTTGGACTTTGCCCACATGAGTATGAGCCTAAATAAATTTAGGTTCTCCTCTTTTAAAACTTTACATACATGGAATTATACTGTTTTTATTCTTTTGCATCTGCTTTCTTTTTATTAATATCTGTCCATGTTATTCCATGTATGTGGTGGTTTGAAGCTGTATGCACCCCTAAAAAACATGTTCTTAAATTTAATCTGTTCCTCTAGGTATATAGTCGCAGTAAGTAGGATCTTTTGATGAGGATATTCAGTTAAGGTGTGACCCAGCTCATTCAGGATGGGACTTTATCCACTTACTAAGTCCTTTATAAAAGAATGAAATTCAGAAAAGGAGATAGAAAGCCACAGAAAAAGAAGCTGACATTAATGGAACCCAGAAGAGAAGGGAGAGGCGAGAAGATACTGCCACATACCTGCCCACAAGGCAGAGGAGCCAAGGATCACTGGCAGCTGTTTTGGGAAGAAAACACTGCCATGCTGATGCCTTGTTTTGGACATTTTCTCATCTTTAAACCATAAGCTGGTAAATTCCCATCGTTTAAGCCAAGCCATGTCACGATATCTGCTTTAAGCAGCCCAGGAAATTAAAACCATGCAATTGAGTTCATTCATTTTCATGACTGTGTGATCAAAATACCGTTAGGTTATTTACCCATTTGATCTGAGTTTTCCAAGTCTTGGGCTCTAATTTTTCTTAAATGCTGCTACGAACACTCTTGTTCACATGTCTCCATACACATATGTGGACATGTGTGGATTTACCAGGTTGTGGCATTTGGTTATCTTCAAACTCACTTGATCATCCCAAAGTCTTTTTCAAAGTCATTGCACCAGTTTACATTCCCACCGTGAGGTTCTGATAGCCTCCACTGCCTTACATCCTTGCCAACGCTTGTTATTAGCAGACCAGAAATTTTGTTCCCAACCTGTTGGGTCTGTCTTGATATCTCATTGCAGTTTTCATTTCCATTTCTCTGTTTACTAATAAGGTTGAACCCCTTTTCATACATACATTGGTTATTTGGATTTCCTCTTTCATGAATGATCCTATCAAGTGTTGCCCTATTTCAAACTTGCTCCCTAACCTTTCCTTATTGATGTCTACAAATTCTTTACATATTCTGGATATGAGCCTTTTTTATCAGTTACGTGGGTTACAAATATTACTGATATCTTTTGGCCAGCTCTTTTTTTTTTCTTTTTTATCGCTACCAAATTGTTTATAGTGAACGCATCAGGACCACTGAAAAAGGAAAGGTGGAGAAGGGTACATTTTAGATATTTCTTCATCGTTTGCATTGTTACAAAAGATAAGCATATTTTTACAGTTCGAATGACTGCAAATTTCCACAGAATTAAAAAGACAGTTCAAAGTAAATCAAATTGCTTTGACAACTGAATGCAGGGTGGTGCTAGCCTCCTGGATCCAGTCTTTTATTTTTATTTTTCTTATCACCACAATTGACTTTATTTTTCTCCTTTGTGAATTATAACATATTTACAAAAAAAAAAGCAATACATTTCAAAGCACATCACAATTAGTTGTGAACAGATTTCAGAGTTTGGTCTTGGTTACAATTCTACAATTTTAGGTTTTTACTTCTAGCTGCTCTGAGATACTGGAGACTAAAAGAAATATCGATATAATGATCCTGCAATCATATTCGTTTGTTAAACCTGACATTCTCTGTATAACACTATCAACTTTGATCTTTCTCCCACTCTTTAGGGGTGTTTGGGCTATATCCATTCTAACTTTTTCACGTTGGAAAGGGCCGTCAATAATATGAGTTAGGGGACTGGAACTTGTTGATGTTCTGGAGAGGCTGGTCTTTTAGCCAATTCTTAATTCTAATATTAGAATTAGAATATTAATTAGTTCTTAATTAATTAGTTCTTAATTCTAATTTTAGATTAGAATTCTCATACTCTAATATTTTTAATTCTAGGATCATTTTTTCCCTTTACTGTTAGGGCTTTATGCATTCTCTTCCAGAATCCCTTCACCCCCAGGTTATAAAACTATTATCCTATATCATCTTCTAACGCTGAATTGTTTTACCTTGCCCGTTGAGATCTACCGACCTCCTGAAATTGGTTTTGTGCATGGCGTGAAGCATGGGCCTCGTTTTCTCTTTCTCCCATCGTGATCATCTTGGCACCATTTGTGGAAAAGTCTCCCTTTCTGCTCTGCCCTGCCACCTCCACAGTAAATCAGCCCTTGATTCAGGGGCTGGGGGCCTTGGAGCCCCCAAGGGCCCCCAGGTGTCTGTCCATGAGCCTGTCTTAAGGATGCCAGGTGCATGACAAGTCCTGAGTGCGATGCTATGGCACGTGAGGGCAGTTCGGCGGTATGGTCACCAGGTCCCTTCAGTAGGTCACCCAACCATCTCAATACCATGGGAACTCTCGCCCTAATCAATAGCTTCATGAAGAGTTTGCAGACTCTTGGGGGTATCGTTTGCGCCACTGGATGAGCAGGAAGCACTGGCAATCAGGGCACCACCAGCACCCCAGAACTCTACAACTTAAACAGAGAGCCCCAAGGGCTTGGGGCGGGACTGCACAATGCCCACAGAACCTTCCTGCCCTATGCACTCCCATTTGCAGTGGGATTTTGACAAAGGGGCATCGCTCTCTCCACCCCCTGAGCTCAGGAATGGTTTGCACATGCTTTGACCAATGGAATGTGCTGGAAAAGGTCGGGCGTGTTCTGTAGTCCAGGCCCCAAAAGACTCCAAGAAGTCTTGCAGCATCTGCCTTTTCCCCGACATCGCAATGGAGGCAGGAAGCTCCCAGCCAGCCGCAGCCAGCACTGCCTGCCCAGTACAGGAATGGAGCCATCTCGGGCCACCGGGCCCCGCTGCCCGCCCCAAGTACCCGTGGCTGCATAGCTTAGTCCCAGTTAGACCAGCAGTAGGACTGCCCAGCCAACCCATGGGATGATGAAAAGCAAAATGTCTAGTTTCCCTGCCCCTTGACAGTTTATTATGAAAAATTTCAAACGTACAACACATTCTAAATAATTTTATAGTGTGCATCCCAGACTGAACATCTACATTCCATCATGGCTATTTTAGTATCCCTGTCTTATCTCCAACCTTCGGTCCCTTCATCATGCCAGTTTATTTATTTATTTTACTTTTTATGGTATTAATATCTGTACCACTCAAAATTTCAATTTTAGCAACTCTCAAGTGTACTTTAGTTGTATTAACTATAATATTGTGCCACTACTGCCCCATCATCCATCACCACAACTTTTGCATCATTTCAAATAGAAACTGTGCATCCATTTAAGCAACAGCTTCTTCTCTCCCACCTGCCCCACACCCTGTTCCCTTGGTAATCTGGAATCTTCTATCTGCCTCTAGGAAATCTGTTACTTCCGAGTATTTTATGTATGCATGATTATACTATATCTGTCCTTTTGTGTCTGGCTTACTGCACTCAACATGATGTCTTCCAGCCTCATTCATGTTGTCATATGTATCACAACATCCAGTATTACAGCTGAATAATACTCCATTGTGGGCATGTTTATCCGTCACCTGTTGATCGACCCTTGGGTGGCTTCCACCTCTTGGCTCTTTGGAATAACACTGCGATGAGCATTGGTGGACAAATATCTAACCGAAAACTGCTTTCGGTTTTTTTTGCATATATACCCTAGAAGTGGAATTGCCAGGTCACTCATTAATCCAATGTTCAACTTCCTGAGCAACTGCCTCATTGATTTCCACAGCAGCTACACCATTTCAAAGTCTCACGAGCAACATAGAAAAGTCCTTATTTCTCTGCATCCTTGCCAGCATTTGTTTTTGTGTTTTTTTTTGTTTTAAGTAATGGCTGTCCGAGGGGGTGTGAGGTGGTATCTCATTGTGGTTTTGATTTCCCTTCTCCTGATAACCAGTGATTTAAGTATCATTTCATGCATGTATTGGCCATGTGTTCATCTTATTTTTCAATCATTTCCGGGTTGCAAGCATCAGTTTACTGCCTCCCGAATAAGTCAGTGTGAAAACCACCAGCATATCGGTCACCTGAGTTTGATATTTGCTTATTTTATTTTTTTTGAGGTGAAATCTACAGGTAATGACTTGCATGTTTCTGAAAAGGAAACTTCTGTTAAGATCCAGAATGCCCCATTCATCCCCTGGTTGGAGAATAACGGCTCCTAAAGATACCATGTCCTAATCCTGGAACCTGTGACAGTCCCATCCCGTGGCAAAAGGAACTTTGCAGACGGGATTAAGTGAAGGGCCTTGAGATGGGGGATTCTCCTGGATTATCTGGGGGGTGGGGGCTCAATGTCATCAGAAATGTCCTTTTCAGAGAAAGACTCCAAGGTCAGCATCAGAGAAGAGGACGTGATGACGGAGGCAGAGATTGGAAAGTGATGGGTGGCCACAAGCCAAGAAATGCGGGTGGCTTCTAGAAGCTAGAAAATGCAAAGGGCATTCTCTTCCAGGACCCCCAGAAGGAAGGGATGTCCTGTTGACAGCTTGGCTGTAGCCCAGTGAGGTCCTTGCTTCTGATCTCCAGAACGTAACATAATAAATCTGTGCTGTTTTAAGCCCCTAACTTGGTGGCAATTTGTTTCAGTATCCTTAGGAAGCTGACAGACAACCCCAGAAATGTCCCCCCCCCCAGGTGACACATCTATGTCTCAAGGCGGTTGCTGTGTGGTAACAGGTATCTAACTGAAACAATGACTATTTATGTAAATAAGCACACGGTGTCTGGGATTATTACAAAGATGCAAGAACAAAGCCACTTCTTTGTCATCAGTGGGAGGTGTTCACCTGGGGCAGGTGCATGAACTACGTGCCTTTAGCCACGAATTACAGGAAATCAGACTTAACTTGCTTAAAACTGTAAAGACGTTTATTAGCTCATAGAACAGAAAGCCCCAGGCTAGTTCGGCTTGCAGGTATGGTATGATCAGGGTGTTTCAGCCCAGTTACGCAGACCCAGACTCCTTCCATCCCTCTGCTCTAACCCTAACCTTCAGGCCCCCTCCTCCTTCTCATGCACAGAACCCCTTCCTGAATTTCCCGCCCTGGCAGACTTTCATCACATTGGCAAGGTTTGTTTGCCCATCCATTCCCGAACCAAGCAACGGGCGAGGCACTAGCTCTCACCACTTTAGTGACTGTCATCTTGGATCTTAGTTTCGAATCAGCAGTTATTTTAGGCACTGTTGATACAAATATCATGGTCTGTATTTATATTTTATGTTAACAGATTAAGAAAATAAGAAATGAAACAGGTTATAATCAAGATCTTCAGGGACTTCTATGGCTTATCTATTAAATTATAGTTGGAGTGAGAAACTAAGGATTTAATTAGGCATATGATAGAGCAGGGGTCTGCAAACTTTTTCCATAAAGGACCAGACAGCAAACATTTTCTGCGCTGCAGGCTCTGTGTTTCTCTGTTGCAATTACTGAACTCTGCTGCTCTATGGTAGAGGCAGCCAGAGGTACATGCAAATAAATGGCTGTGGCTGTGTACCAATAAAACTTTATTTACAACCATAGGTGGAGGGCCATATTTGGCTCATGGGCAGGCCATAATTTGCCAAGGGGGACAATGTTAGAATTACATTGGAAATAGCAGAATGAAGTTACGATTTAAAAAATATACTTTTTTGAGTCCATCAGTGAAGGAGCCTCCGAAAGGTTTTCTGCCAAAAACTCATGTTTGATAATTGGAGAGCTCTCCCAACAGTTAAACTCTTCTCTACCTGAAGAGTTCCCCATAACTGGGTCTGTACTCATGGACAAGGAAGGTGCAATGTGGCATATGTTTGCTCAGTGTGGCATATGTTGAGCCAGGAGGCTTAAAATTCTGGGTGGGAGTGGGTTGTAAGGGTAGTTCAGTGGTAGACTTCTCACCTACCATGCAGGAGATCCGGGTTCGATTCCCAGTTCATTCACCTCCCAAAACATAAAAACAAATGGTGCTGCAATAATAGGATACTCACATGGAAAAATAACGAATGACCCTGCGATACAGCATACAAAAAAAAAAGAAGGTCCAGGTGGCACATCTAGGGGAGCCCCTTATCAACGAACATTAGAGTTAACTAAAACAACTCTAGACTGTGAATGCACATGGATGCATAAGGATTCTCAAAACTGATGAACGAGGATTTCCTTTCTTTGTCCAGGAGCTAGTACTATCTCTGAACCTGATTTTATTCGGATGAAAAAAAAAGTTTTCATTTCTGTTTGTCCTTTTTCAGCACTCCTGTCCCAAAAGAGTGATATCCTCTTATCATATTACATATATTCATGAAGATTCCAACTCTATAAGATGGGTCTATTCTTTGTATGACACAAAGACAACAAAGTAATATGCCAAAGTGCTAATACTGGTAAAATTTGGAGGGTGGATGAGAGATGATATTAATTTTTATTTTCCTATATATTTCCTATCTTTTCCAAGTTTTGTTTTATTTTTCTCTTTCGTTTTAATTACAGAAGTTGTAGGTTTACAGCTGTCCATAAAATCCTGAGTTTCCATATAGCACCCTATTATTAATACCTTATATTAGTGTGCTAATATTTTTCATATATTACTTTCAGAATTAAAAAAATTTTTTTTGCATCCCCTCTCCCAGGCTGAACCTCCCAGGCTGCATCCCCAGATGAAGGGACCCTGTTGTGGGCCCTCCTGGCTTCCTGTCCCTCAGTTTTTTGACATTTGGTCACTGATGCCCTTGGACGTGCTTTGATTGTGCTTAGTGGTTTGGGGGGTTTCCAGCTCTGCCCACGCTGCCCAGCGAGCCCTGGCCCAGCAGAGGCCCCATCTACCTGCTGGGTCCCCAATGCACGGACGCCCCCTCGCCAGGGGCCCCAGTTTGCCCCCTCTGTACTAGGGGGTCCCCTACACTGGAGGAGTAGAATACCTGGGGCTAAGGTCTGGGTCCGGGATCCAGGTCTGGGGTTTGGAGCCTGGGGTGCAGGGACTAGAATGTGGGGTCGAGATTTAGAGTCGGGGTCTGGAGTTAGGGATCTAGGGACGAGACGCCCGGGAGAGGTATCTGAGTCTGGGTCCGGCCCTCCCCTCCCCACCCCTCCCCTTTCCGCTCGTCTCCCCTCCCCCTCCTCTCTCCCCTCCCCGCTCTCCCCTCTCCCCTCTCCCCTCCCGGGTCCCTCCTCTCCCCTCCCCCTCCCCCTCCCCCTTCCCTGCCCCCTCCCCCTCCCCCCTCCTTCTCCCCCCTCCCGGCCCCGCCCTCCCCCCGCGGCGCCGCACCGACAAGATGGCGGCGGGTGGGAGCGGCGGGCGCGCGTCGTGCCCGCCGGGGGTCGCCGGCTCCGGCGCGGGGGGCGGCCCGGGGCCCAGCGCCAACGCGGCCGCCCCGGCCCCCGGCAACGCAGCTGCCGCCGCCGCCGCCGCCTCCGCCGCCGCCCCCGGCTCGGGCCCCGCCGCCCCCGGCGCGCCGCCCCCCGTGCCGGGCCCCGGGCCGAGCGCGCAGGCCGCGGCGGGCTGCGGGGAGCGGGCGGCCGAGGAGGCGGCGGGGCCCGGGCCGGGGGCGGCGGGGCCGGGGGCGCTGCTCCGCGAACCCGCGTACAACTGGCAGGCCACCAAGCCCACGGTGAAGGAACGCTTCGCCTTCCTCTTCAACAACGACGTGCTCTGCGACGTGCACTTCCTGGTGGGCAAGGGCCTCGGCGCGCAGCGCGTCCCCGCGCACAGGTGGGCCTGCCGTCCCCGACCCCCGCCGACCCCGGCCCCCGGGCCCCTCACGCCCGGGCTCGTCCGGATTCGGATCCCTGGGCCCCAGCACTCGCAGGCCCCCCGTCCCCGGCCGGGGACCCTGGGTGCCGCCACCCACCTTCCACTCCCCCCACCCTCGAGACCCCCGGGGCCCCCGCTCCCGTTAGAGGCGCTTGCCCCAGCGACCCCTGGAAGCCAATCACACGAGCCCTCCAGGGATCCCTGGGATCTACGACCGGAGATTCCTACCCGGGACCCCCTGCCCTTGATTGATCGGTGGGCCCCGCCCCCAACTGCGCCCCTGGTCCGAACACGCACACCCCCCCTACCCCAGCCTCTTGGCTACCCACCCACCCCCAACCCAGACCTCTGGCCTTAGAAACCCACCCCCCCCCACCCCCCCCACCCCCCCCCCCGCCCATCTCCTCAGCCTGGGCTCAGGAACCTGGCACCACCACCCCCAACCACCACCATTTGCTCCTGGTTCAGGGGGCTCTACCTTGCTCTTCTTCCCTCAATTTGCCCTAGAGGGATCTCTTCTTCCAAGCCTCTGCCCCTTCCGTGCACCGTGAGCTCAAGTGCAGCAGCACCCCTGTTCCCCTCCCCTCCCCGACCTGTAGTCACCGGCCATCCCCAGGCCTCCTTTCTGGAAGGAGGGGTTGCTCCAGCCTTCTTCTCTGCCACCCCCCTGCAGAGTGCAGCCCCCAGACTCCAGGGTTCTTCCCATCCTGGGTGACATGCAGCTCTTACTGAACTTGTGTCTTTGAGACCCTTTGTTTCCGGCTTGCTCTTGGCTTTTTCTGCCGGTCGTGGTCCTCCCTGTTTGGGTCTCTGGGGATTGGTGGCCGTGTCCCTTGGCCCGTGCTTGTCTCTGCATTCCAGCCCTTTCCTTCTCCATCCAGGGGGCCTGGCCTCTGCTGCTGCCCCCCAAGCTTGGAATGGGAGGCCTTGGGGGTGGGCAGCCTGTGAACCCTCTCTACCCCTTGCCCCCCTGCGCCTCGGCCTGCCCATGGGGTTCCTCAGTTGCCGCCTGGCACCATGGGGTCTTGAAAGATGTTCCTTCTTTCCCATCACCTCCCTTGAAACATGCTGGAATAAGTAAAGCGAAGTTGGCAGCCCCCTCTCCCTCCCAGCTCACGGTCAGCTCTTTGGGGTGGAGTGGGCCATTTGGGGATCTGGGTTTTCTGTTGGAAGGGGCTGGTGGAACCCTGTCACTGTGAGTTTTGGAAGTACTGGACTTTGGGCGTGTGTCTGGTTCCTGGAGTGTCTGTTTGCATGTTGACCAAGGGGGACCAAGGATCCCCTGAGCAAAGAAGGAGGCAGGTGGGGGTTAAGTGAGGATGGGGTAGCTAATGACGATTTCCGGGCATGTGGGGGGCTCTCCAGGTTGCCCAGGAGTGGTAGTGGTCTGACCTTCTCCAGGGGTAGCCGCCTGAGCAGATGATACCGAGTGGGCAGCATGGGGAGCTTCAGAGTCAGGGGTGTGCAGGCCAACTGGAAGGAGCTGGGCAAGTGGGAGCCACAGCAAGGCTGGAGCCAGAGGAGCAGGGGGGCGGGGCGCAGCTTGTGGAGTGGTATTCAAGGGCTCTCAGAGGTGCTTGGGAAGGTTGACCGAAGGGGGAAGTGGAATGGTGCAGTTTTTCTTTGGGACAAGGTATGTCCCATGGCTCCCTGAGAAAGTGGCTTGGCAGATGAGGGAGAGTGGGGAATGGGGGCGGTGGGCTGTAATGTTGGGGTCTCCTGACTTCTGACTTAAGTGTGTGCAGGCAAGGACAAGCTGGGGTGGGGGTTAAGTGTTCCCTGGGGCACGTGGTGCTAGGGGGGTCTGATATCCCTGGCGGGGTGATGTATCAGCATTTGGGTTGGGAAAGTGGCGTTGCGCCCGGAGCAGGTGTGATCTGGGGTTTGCAGCATGTGGGGCTCCATGAGTTGAGCAAGTGACTGGAGAAGGGGGGCCCTGGAACCATTTCTCAGTAATGCCAGTGAGGGGCCTCCTGGAAAGTGGGGTCTCAGGGCACAGGGACGGGTGGGTCCTTCAGTGCTGGGCAGGGCAGAGGCGTCAGAGTTGTAATGCTTCCTGGGGATGGGGGGCAGGCCGTGAGGTGTACCCACATATAGGGCTTGAAGGCCATGGTCCTGGGGCAAGCTGGGCACCGGGGCTGCAGGTTTGTTTTGGTTTAAGATGGGGTGGGGGTGAGTATCTAAATGCCATGTCGGTGAAGCCTGTCCTCTCTGGCAATAGTAGCTGCAGCGACTTGCCCTGAGCTCGCGTGTTGGACGTGTCTGCCGCCCCCCAGAAGCGCCCAGAGGCCCTGCCACTGGAGCCCCGACTGTACGCTCGCACTTCTCCTTTCTTTCCAGGCCTCAGGTTGTAATTCCACTCATGCTCTTGACACTTTACCTGCGTGGGTGGCGCAGGCCATTGCTGGGCCAGGAGTGGCTGCGTGGCCTGGGCGGGTACCCACTGGGCCTCAGTGTTTATACCTGTGAGATGGGGCGGATGGGACACCTGGGTTAGCTGGAGATTAAAGGCCCTGGCAGCACATGCAAGGCCGCAGACAGGCTTAACGCTGGTTGACCTGAAGAAGAAAGTAAATCCTGGGGAGTCCACTCCAGAGAAAGTGACGGCCTTTCATTGCAGGAGAATCCCAAGTGTAAGGTGTAGAGACGCACCAGCCCGAGGTGAACTCTGGCTGGACTGGGCTGGGTGTGGGCACTGGCTTCAGGAGAGCAGAGCAGACAGGGGACAATGGTAACTTGAACGTGGGAAAGCTGAGCGGGTCCATCCAGGGGTCAAGGTCAGGTCACCAGTAATGTCATGTGGGTGTCAGGTGCCCCAGGCCAGGATGGGAGGAGCAGGGCACAGTTACCTCCACATTGTGGATTGAATGGAGCCCCTGCCACAAGCCCTGGAACCTGTAAGTGGGCCCTTCTCTGTCTCCATTACTTTGCCTTTCTAGTTATTTCATATGAGAAATTACACACTATTTGTCCTTTTGTGTCTGGCTCATTTCACTTAATACAATATCTTCAAGATTCATCCGTGTTGTAGTAGCGTGGACCAGCCCTTCACTTCTTTTTACAGCTGGACAGTGTGCCATTGTCTGGATGAACCGTATTTTGTTTCTCCAACTACCTGTTGATGGACCCTTGGGTTGCTTCCACTTTTTGGTCATTGTGAATCATGCAGCGATAGATGTTGGGGTAGAAATATCTGAGTCCCTGCTTTCAGCTCTGTGGGGCATATACCTTGGATGGGCAGTATATCTTCATTCTGTAATTATATATATATATATATGGTAGTTCTTTATGAGAATCTGCTAATTATTTTCCACAGCGGAGCCACCATTTTACATTTTCAGGGTTCTTTGATAGGAGCCATGCTTCTGGGGTGAGGTAGCTCATGGTTTTAGTTCGCCTTTCCCTGATGGCTAATGAGGTGAGCATCTATCTGTTCATGTGCTTTTTTTTTTGGCCATTTGTAGATCTTTGTTGGAGAAATGGCAATCAGTTCCTTGTCCCATTGTTTAATTAGGTTGTTTGTCTTTGTTGTTGAGTTGTAGGGGTTCTTTATATGTTCTGGATGTTAAGTCCTTATTAGATTGGGGGTTTCCAGATATTTTCTCCTATGGTGGTTTTTTCACTTCCTTTCTTTTTAATGTTTTATTTTGAAATACTTTCAAACGTACAGGACACTTAAAAAAAATGTGCAACCCTCGTAGTCAACTCCAAAGTACCCTCTCCCTGCCCAAATACCTAGATCCACCAGTGTTAACATTTTGCCATATTTGCTGAATCTATCTGTCCACCTGCCTGTCAGTCCATCTAGGTAGCTGTCTGAGGTTGTACACATGATGCTCCTTGAACACTTAATGATTCCATGTACATTTCTTAAGACCGAGGCTATTCACTAGTGAAACCACTGAAGTGCAGTTATCAAATTCAAGAAATTTAACATCAGTCTAAGGCTTACAGTCTACATTTCAGTTTTTTCACCTGTCCTGTTATTGGGAATTGAATCATGTCCCCACAAGAGACATGTTCTCAACTACTCAACTACTGGTCCTGTGAATCCATTTGTAAGTTGGACCCTTGAAGATGTTATTGCTTAAGGTGCTCACACTGAATGAGGGTGGCCTTAATCCACTAAGCCGAAGTCCTCATCAGGAATGGAAATTGGAGACAGAAAGAGAAGCCACAGGGATTAGCTGCAAGCTAGAAGTTGGCTGAATCTGGAAGAGAGAGGGAGGATGCTGCCATGACCATTACTAGGTGACGGAAATGCCAAGCACTAGGGACGCCCAGCAGCCCGGAACCCAACAGTCCTCAGGGAGAAAGCATCGCCTTGCTGACACCTTGATTTTGGAGTTCTCCTATCCACAACACTGTGGGCCAATAAATTCCTGTAGTTTTAGCAAATCCATTGTTGGTATTTCTTTTAGGTATTTGTTTCATTTGGCTAAGGAACAAGATGGTTTTTAGTACCAGGAAGTGGGGTGCTGCTATTGCAAATACCAAAAATGTGGAAACAGCTTGGGAGTTGGGTGATGGGTGGAGATGGATGGATCTGAAGAGGCCCAGATGGCTTTGAAGAATACAGGTGGAATATGGAAGCTAAAGCTACTTCTGTTGGGGTACTTACATCCTGTTGTTCAGGAAGAGTGCGGCACCCCAGTGCTGGAGAGGGTGGGCCCTGCACCCCAGTGTTGGGGGCTTGGGAGGGGAGGAGTGCTGCTTTGTCAGGCCCAGAGGAAAAAAACCTTGATTCATAGATGACTCTCAGACCTTGAAATCTAATGGAGTGTGCCTTCTGGGTTTCAGAGTTGTTTGGGACTTGTGGTGCCTGTTTTCATTCCAGTTTCTCCCTTCTGAACTGGGAATGTCTGACCTCCACCTGTCCCACCATTGTACATTGAAAGCAGGTCCATCAGATGGGCTTTTTGCCCCAGGAAGGACCAAACTCATAGCTGGTTTTGATGAGACTCTGTACTTAGCATTGTTCTAAGATGGCATCAGGCTTCAGGGACATTGTGGTAGGGTGAATGTACTTTGAATGTGGGAAGAATGTGTCTTTTTGGGATCCAGAGGATGGACTGTGGGGATTTACTAATTTACCCCCACAAAAGACATGCCCAGGTCCCAATTCCTGGCCCTGTGGGTGGGAACCCTTTTATAAATAGGTCCTTTGAAGGGGTTGTTCGTTAAAGTGGGCACAGACTGAATGGATTGGATCTTTTTTTTTTTTTAATTTTTTAATTTTTAAGAAAAAAATTACAGGAAACACAAACATTCCCAATATGTGATCATTCCATTCTACATATATAATCAGTAATTCACAATATCATCACATAGCTGCAGATTCATCATCATGATCATTTATTAGAACATCTGCATCAATTCAGAAAAAGAAACAAAAAGACAACAGAAAAATAAAACGAAAGCAGAAAAAAAAAACCGTACACACCATACCCCTTACTCCTCCCTTTCATTGATCACTAGCATTTCAAACTAAATTTATTTTAACATTTGTTCCCCCTATTATTTATTTTTATTCCGTATGTTCTACTCATCTGTAGACAAGGTAGATAAAAGGAGCATCAGACACAAGGTTTTCACAATCACACAGTCACTGTGAAAGCTACACCATTATACAATCATCATCAAGAAACATGGCTACTGGAACACAGCTCTACATTTTCAGGCAGTTCCCTCCAGCCTCTCCATTACATCTTGAATAACAAGATGATATCTACTTGATGCATAGGAATAACGTCCAGGATAACCTCTCGACTCTGTTTGGAATCTCTCAGCCATTGACACTTTGTTTCATTTCACTCTTCCCCCTTTTGGTCTAGAGGATTTTTTCAATCCCTTGATGCTGGGTCTCAGCTCATTCTAGGGTTTTTCTCAATCCCTGGATGCTGAGTCCCAGCTCATTCTCAGATTTCTGTCCCACGTTGCCAGGAAGGTCCACAACCCTGGGAGTCATGTCCCACGTAGACAAAGGGGGAGGGTGGTGAGTTTGCTTGTCATGTTGGCTGGAGAGAGAGGCCACATCTGAGCAACAAAAGAGGCTCTCTTGGGGGTGACTCTTAGGCCTAAATTTTAAGTAGACTTGACCTATCCTTTGTGAGGTTAAGTTTCATATGAACAAACCCCGAGACTGGGGGCTCAGCCTATAGCTTTGGTTGTCCACACTGTTTGTGAGAATATCAAGAATTCAACTTGGGGAGGTTGAATTTTCCCCCGTTCTCACCATTCCCCAAAGGGGACTTTGCAAATACTTTTCCGCTCACTGATCAAATCACTCGGGGATTCATCGGGGCATCACTCTGGACAAACCAACGAAATCTCATGTCTTACCCAAGGTTCCATGTACTTATGTTGTTCAACCAAGCTATCTACATAAGTTATATTAGGAAATGCACTAGTCAAAATATAAATTTTGTACCAAATAAACATTTTTTTGCTTTAGTTTCACACCTAAGTTGAAATTTTAAAATATTAATTACCATCTATTTTCAGCACCCTGCAGTAATGACATTCCTTTGTTCTTCCTCATGCAAAAACATTTTTTAAATTTGTACATTTAGTCACTGTCATTATATACTCTAGGCAACCCTAGATTATACCATCTCAATCTTTGTCATCTATCTTTCTTTCTGATTTCATTTGTGCCCCCAGCCCTCCTCCCTCTATCATTCTCACATGCAGCTTCATTCAGTGTTTTAACATAATTGTATTACAGTTAAGTAGTGTTGTGCTGTCCATTTCTGAGTTTTTATATTCAGTCCAGTTGCACAATCTATCCCCTTCAGCTCCAATTACCCAATATCTTACCCTATTTCTATCTCCTGATGGTCTCTGTTACCAATGAAATTCTCCAAGTTTATTTACTAGTGTCAGTTCATATCAGTGAGACCATACAGTATTTGTCCTTTTGTTTCTGGCTAATCTCACTCAGCATAATGTCCTTAAGGTTCACCTATGTTGTTACATACTTCATAACTGTATTCTGTCTTACAGCTGCATAATATTCCATCGTATGTTTATACCACAGTTTGTTTAGCCACCTGTCGGTTGATGGACATTTTGGCTGTTTCCATCTCTTGGTAATTGTAAATAATGCTGCTGTAAACATTGGCGTGCAAATGTCTGTTTGTGTCCTTGCCCTCATGTCCTTTGAGTAGAGACAGCATATAGATGGGTCTCGTTCCCTAATCCATTCTGCCAGTCCATGTCCCCCAACTGGAAGCTTAATCCATCAACATCAGTGTTCTTACTGCCTGGGCTTTTTGCCTTTTGGCTTTTATATGTCCTAATTTTCCTTCTTTTTACCTTTACTCATGGTCTTCCTTTCTACACTCTTCTCCACACCTCTCTCTTCTGCCTTCATATCTGTCTCTAGTGCCCCCTTTACTATTTCTTGCAGAGCTGGTCTCTTGGTCACGAATTCTCTCAGTGATTTTTTTGTCTGAAAATGTTTTAATTTCTCCCTCATTTTTGAAGGAAAATTTTGCTGGATATAGAATTCTTGTTGGCAGTTTTTCTCTTTTAATAATTTAAATATATCATCCCACTGTCTTGTCGCCTCCCTGGTTTCTGCTGAGAAATCTATGCATAGTCTAATTGGGCTTCCCTTGTATGTGATGGATTGCTTTTCTCTTGCTACTTTCAAGATTCTCTCTTTCTCTTTGATCTCTGACATATTGATTAGTAAATGTCTTGGAGTACTTCTATTTGGATCTGTTCTCTTTGGGGTACAGTGTACTTCTTGGATCTGTAATTTTAAGTCTTTCATAAGAGTTGGGAAATTTTCAGTGATAATTTCTTCCATTAGTTTTTCTCCTCCTTTTCCCTTCTCTTCTCCTTCTGGGACACCCACAACACGTATATTTGTGCGCTTTATATTGTCCTTCAATTCCCTGAGTCCCTGCTCATATTTTTCCATTTTTTCCCTATATTTTCTGTTTCTTGTCGGATTTCAGATGTTCTGTCCTCCAGTTCACTAATCCTATGGTCTGTCTCTCAGAATGGAAATTGTAGGTTTCCATTGTTTTTTTTAATCTCCTCTACTATGCCTTTCATTCCCATAAGTTCTGTGGTTTGTTTTTTCAAACTTTCGATTTCTTCTTTTTGTTCATTCCTTGTCTTCTTTATATCCTCCCTCAATTCATTGATTTGGTTTTTGATGAGGTTTTCCATATCTGTTCGTATATTCTGAATTAATTGTTTCAGCTCCTGTAGCTCATTTGATTTGTGGTTTGTTTCTTTGACTGGGCCATATCTTCAATTTTCCTAGTGTGATTTGCTATTTTTTGCTGGTGTCTAGGCATTTAATTACCTTAATTAGTTTATTCTGGAAATTGCTTGCACTTCTTTTACCTAGGGTTTTCTTGGTGGATGAATTTTTTGTCTATTTGTTCTTTGACATTCAGTTCAGCTTTATCTGGACCTCTAGCTTAGTTTTTGTTTAACAGAGGAGAATTTTTCAGTTCTTGTTTTCTTGTTTCTTGCCCTGCTTGTATGGTGCCTCCCCCCACACATACACTTAGGAGGGTCTACTTAGATATTATAGACCCCAACTGGATTTTCCCAGACCAAACTGGCCTCCTATCAGGAGGAAAGAGTCACCTGTGTCAGTTTTCCCTGAGGGTGAGATCCAGCAGGTTGAAAGACTTTCCTGTGAAGTCTGTGGGCTCTGTTTTTCATATCCTGCCCAGTATGTAGCGCTTGTCTGCCTGCAGGTCCCACCAGCATAAGATGATGTGGTACCTTTAACTTTGGAAGACTCTCCCTGCTAGGGGCATGGTGAAGACAGAGGAGAGGTTGTAGTCTGGTTTTAATGGCTTCAAATTACCAAGCCCTGGTGTCTGAATTCCTTGAGAGAGAGATTCTACCTGAGTTGGGCTTCACCCCTCCCCTGGAGAAGGCAAAGGCTCCAGACAAGCTCTCAAACAACCTTGTTTCTGCCTATGTCTGAGGCAGTTGCAGCCTGAGAAGTCCTACCACTGAGTCCAGAGGCATTCAAGCCTTTGTAGAAACACAGCCACAAAAACCTCTGTTTCCTTTTTTTTTTTCTTTTTCCGTCAGCCCTGCCTGCTTGGCTCCAGGGCAAAAATCAGTGAACTCTGCTTTGACCAGGTTCACCTGAGCTGGGGACCTAATTTTAGTAGTCAAAACTTGTTAATTAATTCCACAATTGTCCTTTAGTTGGGCTCAGTAAAGTCTCTTTCCTTTCCCCTCTGGGAAGCAGCCTGTGGGGGAGGGGCGCCGGCCACCACGGCTTGGGGAACTCACGGTTCTGGGGGACTCGCAGCTGGTCCAGCTGGTCCAGACTGGGGTACGCTGTGTGTCCAGTCACTGACGTGGCCCAGGAGTTGTTCTGTACCGTTTCTGGTTATTTAGTAGTTTTTCTGGAGGATGAACTAAAATGTGCACATTGTTATGCCACCATCTTGGCCCGGAAGTTCTCAATGGATTGGATCTTAACCCAATGTGGCTGAAGTCCTTAGACAGAGGAAATTGGACACAGAAGCCACAGGAGCAGCCAGATGCTGAAAGTCAACAGAACCGAGAATGTTCTAGTTGTGTTGGAATCACACAACATCTATTCCTTTGTGTCTGGCTTATTTCACTCAATAGGATGCCTTCAGAGTCCGTCCATGTTGTCACAGGTATCAGAACTATGGCCCACTTCATGGCTGAATGATGAATAATACTCCATTCTGTGGATGGGCCACAGTTTGTTTCTCCATTCATTTATAGATGTTTGGGTTGCTTCCACTATTTGGCCATGATGAGTAACAGATGTGCAAAGATCTGTCCAAGTCATATGATATTCTACAACTTTCTGTTCAAGGCTTACTATTTCTTTACAACCTCTCCAGAACTTATTATTTTCCTTATTCCCGCCCCCCATGTTCTCCTCACCTCTGCTCTATGATCATTGGTGGTTTTTTTTTTAAATCAGATTTCATTGAGATAAATTTATATACCATAATAACAGCCATTGTAGTTGGTGAGATGCTTTCTTGATTTGCATTTCTCCAGTGGCTGATGATGTTGAGCATCTTTTCATGTGCTTCTTGGCCTTCTGTTTATCTTTGGAGAAATGGCTATTCAAGTTCTTGGCCCATTTTTTTTTTATTGTATAGTGTAACATATATACAAAGCAAAGAAATAAAAAAGCAATTGTTTTCACAGAACTCTTCAAAAAGTGGTTACAGGGCATATCCCAGAGTTTGTCATGGACTACCATACCATCCTCTCATTTTTTCCTTCTAGCTGCTCCATAATTTAGGAGGCTAGAGGGCTTAAATACTTTTTTATCATCCCAATCGACTTTTTTTCCTTCTTTTTTTGTGAACAATAAAATATATACAAACAAGCTATAAATTTCAAAGCACAGCATCACAATTAGTTGTAGAACATATTTCAGACTTTGACATAGGTTACAGTTTCACAATTTTAGGTTTTACTTCTAGTTGCCTAAAATATTGGACACTAAATGAGATATCAATTTAATGGTTCAGCATTCATATTAATTTGTTAAGTCCTAGCTTCTATGTATAATTCCATCATCACCTTTGATCTTTTCATACCTCTGTGGGGTTGTTTGGGCTATGGCAATTCTAAATTTTTGATATTGGAAGGGTCTGTCACTAATATGGGGTAGGGTGATGAAACTATCTGATGTTCTGGAGAGGCTGGCCTAGGTTTCAGGACTTATCTGGACCAGGGACCCATCTGGAGGCTGTAGGTTTCTGGAAAGTTACTCTAGTGCATGGAACCCTTGTGGAATCTATATTACCCTAGGTGTTCTTTAGGATTGGCTGGAATGGAGGTTGGCAGGTTATGATAGGTAGCAATGTCTACCTGAAGCTTGCATAAGAGCAACCTCCAGAGTAGCCTCTTGACTCTGTTTGAACTCTCTCAGCCATTGATACTTTATTAGTTACACTTTTTTTCCCCCTTTTGGTCAGGATGAAATTGTTGATCCCACGGTGCCAGGGCCAAATTCATCCCTAGGGGTCATTTCCCACATTGCTAGGGAGACTTGCACTCCTGGATGTCATGTCCCACGTAGAGGGGAGGGCAGTGATTTCATTTGCAGAGTTGGGCTTAGAGAGTGAGACCACATCTGAGCAACAACAGAGGTCCTCCAGAAGTAACTCTTAGGCATTCCTATAGGTAGTCTAAGCTTCTCCGCTACCTACATAAGCTTCACAAGAGCAAGCCTCATGATCAAGGGCATGGCCTATTGATTTGGGTGTCCCTAAATTTTGACACAGTATCATGGGATTCCCTTATGGTAAGGTTTAATATTTCCATATTTTTCTCTCATCCGTCAGGGGACTTTGCTAATACTTTTTGATTATCTGCTTAATATACTCTAGGATGTATCCAGGCATTACAATATTCTATACAGGATTATAGAATCCTCTTTTATTTATTTATGTATTTATTTTTTAAATAAAAAAACCCCAAATAAACGCATACATTCCTATTCTGATAATTTCTTTCTACATATATAATCAGTAATTCACAATATCACCACATGGTTACATATTCATCATCATGATCATTTCTTAGAACATTTGCATCAATTCAGAAAAAGAAATAAAAAGACAACAGAAAAAGAAAACAAAAACAGAAAAAAAATATATATATATATACCATACCCCTTACCCTTCCTTTTCATTGATCACTAGCATTTCAAACTAAATTTATTTTAGCATTTAGGACCTCTTTCTTATTCTAGGCTCCTTGTGTTTCAGTTGTTCAAATGAGCTATACAGATAAGTTATATTATGCCCTACAGAAAATTTCAGTTCCAGACCAAATAACCTTTCTTCCATTGGTCTCAAAAGGTATGTGAGGTTCTAAAATATAGACACTGTCTTCCTTACCCGTATATTCTGAATTACTATAACCCCAACCTGTTCGGCTTCATTCTTATCTCTAAATATCAGGTCATATATATAAAACAGCCTCTCAAAATCCAGAAATAATCACTACTCTGGACTTTTAATGTGTCTGCTCTAGAAACTTACAATCTAGGCCCCTGTTTTCTTATAAGCATTTTCTAAAGGTGACCATACCATTCTTGTTCTTTTGTTTCTGGCGTATTTTGTCTCACCAAATGTCCCACATGTTCATCACATCATTGCATGCCTCACGACTTTGTTCCTTTTTGTAGCAGCCCAACCTCCGTTCATGAGTACACACCATCGTTTGCCAGTCTACTTCTCCGTCGGTGCATCCCGCAGCCACCTGCATTCATCGGGCATCATGTAGAGGGCCCAAAGTCCACAGTCTACCAATGTTCTCAATTTTAGACAATTTTATTGTTCCCAAGAGAAAGAAAACCAATAAACACACCCTCACCAAATAGGAAATCTAAACCTCCTCTTAACTCTTGTCCCTCACCCCATTATTTACCTCTGCTGTTGCTGTGATATTGCTGATGGTTTCCTTTTGAACATAGCTCATAGCATGCAATAGCAATTTTCCCCCTGCAACCTGGACTTAAACACTCTTTCTACAAGAATCCTATCTTTGAAGTAATTCTTGTGAGAACTAATTCATATTTCTAGTGTTTATCAGTTGGACACATAGGTCTATACAACCCATTTTAATCTTGTTCATCTTCAACATGGTTATATTACTTCTAGACCCACTAGAGAACCACCTTCACCCCTATCCCCTTCCATTGGAGTTCAACCTCATTAACTAATGAGGTTCACCCATCTCTGGCTTCTATGTATTTCTAAATTGCCTATACTCTGTATTATAAGCCTTTGATTATACATTTATGCTGGTCATAAAAGTGGAATCATACAACATCTATCCTTTTGTGTCTGGCTAATTTCACTCAGCGTTATGTCCTCAAGGCTCATCTATCTTGTCATGTGCTTCAGAACATGTCATTTTGTCTTACTGCTGCATAATATTCCATCGTATGTGTATACCACATCTTGTTAATCCACTCGTCTGTTGATGGGCATTTGGTTTGTTTCCATCATTTGATGATTGTGAATAATGCAGCTGTGAACATCGGTGTGCAAATGTCTGCTTGTGTTATTGCTTTCAGCTCTTCTGGGTATATACCAAGTAGTGCTATTGCTGGGTCATAGGGCAACTCGATATTTAGTTTCCTAAGAAACTGCCAAACAGTCTTCCATAGTGGCTGCACCATTATATATTCCCACCAGTAGTGCATAAGTGTCCCAGTTTTTCCACATCCTCTCCAACATTTATAGTTTCCTGTTTGTTTAATAGCAGCCATTCTTAGAGGTGTGACATGGTATCTCATTGTAGTCTTGATCTGCATTTCCCTTATAGCCAGTGAAAATGAGCATGTCTTCATGTCCTTTTGAGCCATCATATTTGCTCTTCAGACAAATGCCTATTCATATGTTTAGCCCATTTTATAATTGGGTTGTTTTTTTGTTGTTCAGTTTTTTTTATTTCTTTGTATATATAGGAAGCCAAACCTTTGTCTGATATGTAATTTCCAAATATTTTCTCCCATTGAATTGGCTGCCTCTTCACTTTTTAAAAAAATTTTTATTAATAAAATCAATCAACATGCAACATCTTAACGTATGAACATTCCATACTTGGTGTGCAATCAGTGGCTCACAATATCATCACATAGTTATTTATCACCGTGATCATTTCTCAGAACATTTACATCACTCCAGAAAAAAAAATAAAGAAGAAAAAAAGAACAAACCCATACATACCATACCCCTTCCCCTCCCTCTCATTGAACACTAGTATTTCCCTCTACTCAATTTATTTTAGCCTTTGTTCCCCCTATTATTTATTTATTTTAAAACTTTTTAATTGTATAATATAACATATATACAAAGCAAAGAAATAAAAAAGCAATAGTTTTCAAAGCACTTTTTTTCATTTGGTAAGTGTCAGTTTAATTTTAGTACGAAACACTAAAGCAACCCATTTTCCAAATAATTTCCATCCAACCAGCAATATATGAATAGCTCCGCATCCTTATCAACGTTTCACTGTCAGTCATTTTGACGTGGCTGTTATAGTGGCCTGTGGTGTTCTCTTGTGATTTTAGTTTTGTGTGTTTTTTTAAACTTATTAATAAAATCAGCATACAACATGAATATTCTTAACGTATGAACATTCCATACTTGGTGTGCAATCAGTGGTTTACCGTATCATCATGTAGTTTATATTCACCACCATGATCATTTCTCAGAACATTTGCATCACTCCAGAAACAGAAGTAAAACGAAAAAACTCATTCATACCGTACCCCTTCCCCTCCCTCTCATTGACCCCTAGTATTTCCCTCTACCCAATTTATTTTAACATTTGTTCCTCCTATTATTTATTTATTTTTAATCTAATTTTTTTTACTTACCGTCTATACCGTAGATAAAGGAGCATCAGAACAAGGTTTTCACAGTCACACAGTCACTTGCGAAAGCTATGTCATTCTACAATCATATTAAAGAAACATGGCTGGGCAGGCCACGGTGACTCAGTAGCAGAGTTCTCGCCTGTCATACGGGTAACCTGTATTCATTTTCTGTGCCTGACCATGTACATATATATATATTATATGTATATATATATACATAATATATATAATATATATATTATATATATAATATTATATATATAAAACAAAAAGAAACATGGCTACTGGAACACAGCTTTACATTTTCAGGCGCTTCCTTCCAGCCTCTCCATTACACCTTAACTAAAAAGGTGATGTCTATGTAATGCGTAAGAATAACCTCCAGGATAACCTTTCGACTCTATTTGAAACTGTGAGCCACTGACACTTTATTTTGTCTCATTTCTCTCTTCCTCTTTCAGTCCAGAAGGTTTTCTCACTCCTTTGATGCTGAGTTCCAGCTCCTTCTAGCATTTCTGTCCCATGCTGCCAGGGAAGTTTACACCCCTGGGAGTCATGTCCCACGTAGAGTGGGAGAGGGCAATGAGTTTGCTTGCCATGTTGGCTGAGAGATAGGCCATATCTGAGCAACAAAAGAGGTTCTCTGGGGGTGACTCTTAGGCCTAATTTTAAGGAGGCTTAGCCTATCATTTGTGGGGATATGTATTATATGAACAAACCTCAAGATTGAGGGTTCGGCCTATTGATTTTGTTGTCCTCACTGCTTGCAAGAATATCAGGCCTTCTCCATATGGGAGAAGTTGAATTTTTGCTCTTTCTCACCATTCCCCCAAGGGGGCTTTGCAAATAACTTTCTTTTTTTTTTGTCCACATGGGCAGACACCGGAAATCAAACCCAGGTCTCCGGCATGGCAGGTGAGAATTCTGCCACTGCACCACCATTGCCCGCCCCTGCAAATGCTTTTTTATTCACTGTTCAAATCACTCTGGAATTTATCAGGGCATCACCCTGAACAAACCTACAAAATTTCATGTCCTACTCAAGGTTCCGTGTACTTATAGTGTTCAGTAATGCGTAAGAATAACCTCCAGGATAACCTTTCGACTCTATTTGAAACTGTGAGCCACTGACACTTTATTTTGTCTCATTTCTCTCTTCCTCTTTCAGTCCAGAAGGTTTTCTCACTCCTTTGATGCTGAGTTCCAGCTCCTTCTAGCATTTCTGTCCATGCTAGTTATATTAGAAAATAACTGTCCATACAAGTTATATTAGAAAATTCTCTAGTCAAAATATAAATTTTGTACCTAATAAACATGTTTTGCTTTACTCTCACACATAAGTTAATGTTTTAAAATACGAATTAACATTTATTTTCAGCACCTTGCAATATTGACATTCCTTTGTTTTTCCTCATATAAAAACATTTTTTAATTTGTACATTTAATCACTATCCTTGTACACTCTAGGCATTCCTAGATTATACCTGTTGCACAATTTGTATCCCTTCAGCTCTAATTACCCAGTATCTACTCTGTTTCTATCTCCTGACAGTCTCTGTTCTTAACTGAAATCCTCCAAGTTCCTCCAGTGAGACCCTACAGTATTTGTCCTTTTGTTTCTGGCTAATCTCACTTGGCATAACGTCTTCAAGGTCCATCATGTTGTTGCATACTTCATAACTTTATTCTAATTTACAGCTGCATAATATTCTGTCATATGTATATACTGCAGCTTGTTTAGCCGCTCATCTGTTGATGGACATTTGGACTATTCCCGTCTCTTGGCAATTGTAAATAATGCTGCTGTAAACATCAGTGTGCAGATGTCTGTTTGTGTCCTTGCCCTCATGTCCTCTGAGTAGATACCTAGCAATGGTATTTCCAGATCATATGGCAATTCTATACTTAGCTTCCTGAGGAACCACCACACTGCCTTCCACAGCGGTTGTACCATTTTAATTCCCACTGGCAGTGGATAAGTGTGCCTCTTTCTCCACATCCTCTCCAGCACTTGTTGTTTTCTGCTTTATTGATAATGGTCATTCTGGTGGGTGTGAGATGATACCTCATTGTGGTTTTGATTTGCATTTCTCTAATAGCCAGGGAAGTTGAGCCTCTTTTCATGTGCCTTTTGACCACTTATAATTCCTCTTCTGAGAAGTGTCTGTTTATGTCTTTTGCCCATTTTGTAATTGGGTTGTCTGTCTTTTTGTTGTTGAGTTGAAAAATCTCTTTGTATATTCTGGATACTAGACCCTTATCTGATATATCGTTTCCAAATATTGTCTCCCATTGTGTAGGCTGTCATTTTACTTTCTTGACAAAGTTCTTTGATGCACAAAGTGTTTAATTTTGAGGAGTTCCCATTTATCTATTTCTTTCTTCAGTGCTCATGCTTTCAGTGTAAGACCTAGGAAACCGCCTCCTATTATAAGATTTGTAAGATAATTCCCTATATTTTTTTCTTTACGTTTTATGGTCTTAGATCTAATGTTTAGGTCTTTGATCCATTTTGAGTTAATTTTTATATAAGGTGTGAGATATGAATCCTCTTTCATTCTTTTGCATGTGGATATCCAGTTTTCTAGGCACCATTTATTGAAGAGGGTGTTCTGTCCCAGGTGAGTTGACTTGACTGTCTTATCAAAGATAAATTGCCCATAGATAAAAGGGTCTATATCTGAACACTTTATTTGATTCCATTGGTCAGTGTATCTATCTTTATGCTAGTTCCATGCTGTTTTGACCACTGTAGCTTTGTAATATGCCTTAAAGTCAGGTAGCATGAGACCTCCGACTTCATCTTTCTTTTTCAGGATATTTTTAGCTATTTGGGCACCCTGCCCTTCCAGATAAATTTGGTTATTGGTTTTTCTATTTCTGAAAAGTAAGTTTTTGGGATTTTAATTGGTATTGCATTGAATCTATAAATCAATTCAGGTAGAACTGACGTCTTAACTATATTTAGTCTTCCGATCCATGAACAAGGTATGCTCTTCCATTTATTTAGGTCTTCTGTGATTTCTTTTAGTATTTACTTGTAGTTTTCTTTGTATAGTTCTTTTGTATCCTTAGTTAAATTTATTCCTAAATATTTTATTTTTTTGGTTGCAATTGTAAATGGAATTCTTTTCTTGATTTCCCCCTCAGGTTGTACATTATTAGTGTATAGAAACACTATAGATTTTTTTTAACTTTTTTTTATTAATTAAAAAAAATTAACAAACAAAACATTTAGATATCATTCAATTCTACATATACAATCAGTAGTTCTTAATATCATCACATAGTTGCATATTTGTCATTTCTTAGTACATTTGTATCGATTTAGAAAAAGAAATAAAAAGACAACAGAAAAAGAAATAAAATGATAATAGAGAAAAAAAAGATTATACATACCATACCCCTTACCCCTCGCTTTCATTTACCACTATTTCAAGCTGAATTTATTTTAACATTTGTTCCCTCTATTATTTATTTTTATTCCGTATGTTTTACTCGTCTGTTGACAAGGTAGATAAAAGGAGCATCAGACACAAGGCTCTCATAATCACACAGTCACATTGTGAAAGCTACATCATTATTCAATCATCATCAGGAAACATGGCTACTGAAACACAGCTCTACATTTTCAGGCAGTTCCCTCCAGCCTCTCCATTACATCTTGACTAACAAGGTGATATCTACTTAATGCGTAAGAATAACCTCCAGGATAACCTGTCGACTCTGTTTGGATCTCTCAGCCATTGCCATTTAGTCTCATTTCACTCTTTGCCCTTTTGGTTGAGAAGGTTTTCTCAATCCCTTGATGCTGAGTGAGATTGCTTGTTGTGCTGGCTGGAGAGAGAGGCCACATCTGAGCAACAAAAGAGGTTCTCTTGGGTATGACTCTTAGGGCTAATTTTAAGTAGGCTTGACCTATCCTTTTGGGGTTAAGTTTCATATGGACAAACCCCAAGACTGGGGGCTCAGCCTATAGTTTTGGTTGTCCATACTGCTTGTGAGAATATCAAGAATTCTCCATTTGGAGAAGTTGAATTTTCCTCCTTTCTCACCATTCCCCAAAGGGGACTTTGTAAATACTTTTTTTATTCACTGTTCAAATCACTCTGGGATTTATCAGGGCACTACTCTGGACAACCAACAAAATCTCATGTCCTACTCAAGTTTCCATGTACTTATGGTGTTCAGTTAAGCTGTCTACATAAGTTATATTAGGAAATGCACTAGTCAAAATATAAATTTTGTACCAAATAAACATTTTTTTGCTTTAGTCTCACACATAAGTTGGAATTTAAAATACTAATTACCATCTGTTTTCAGCACCCTGCAGTAATGACATTTGTTTTTTCTTCCTCATGCAAAAACATATTTAAAATTTGTACATGTAGTCACTATCATTATACACTCTACGCATTCTTCGATTATATCCCCTCAATCTTTATCGTCTATCTTTCTTTCTGATTTCATTTATGCCCCCAGCCCTCCTCCCTTGATCATTCTCACATTCGGCTTCATTCAGTATTTTAACATAATTGTATTACAGTTAGGTAGTTGTGCTGTCCATTTCTGAGTTTTTACATTCAGTCCTGTTGCACAGTCTATATCTCTTCAGCTCCAATTACCCAATATCTTACCCTGTTTCTATCTCCTCATGGTCTCTTTTACCAACGGAATTCTCCAAGTTTATTTACTAGTGTCAGTTCATATCAGTGAGACCATACAGTATTTGTCCTTTTGTTTCTGGCTAATCTCACTCAGCATAATGTCCTTAAGGTCCATCCATGTTATTACATACTTCGTAACTTTATTGTGTCTTATGGCTATATAATATTCCATCATATGTATATGCCATAGTTTGTTTAGCCACCTGTCTGTTGATGGACATTTTGGCTATTTCTATCTCTTCGCAATTGTAAATAATGCTGCTATAAACATTGGTGTGCAAATGTCCGTTTCTGTCCTTGCCCTCATGTCCTCTGAGTAGATACCTAGCAATGGTATTCCTGGGTCATATGGCAATTCTGTATTTAGCTTTTTAAGGAACTGCCAAACTGCCTTCCACAGCGGTTGTACCATTTGACATTCCCACCAACAGTGGATAAGTGTGCCTCTTTCTCCACATCCTCTCCAGCATTTGTCATGTTCTGTTTTATTGATAATGGCCATTCTGGTGGGTGTAAGATGATATCTCGTTGTGGTTTTGATTTGCATTTCTCTTATAGCCAGGGAAGTTGAGCATCTTTTCATGTGCCTTTTGGCCATTTGTATTTCCTCTTTTGAGAAGTATCTGTTCAAGACCTTTTCCCATATTGTAATTGGGTTGTCTGTCTTTTTGTTTTTGAGTCGAACAATTTGTATAAATTCTGGATACAAGACCTTTATCTGATATGTCATTTCCAAATATTGTCTCCCATTGTGTAGGCTGTCTTTTTACGTTCTTGATGAAGTTCTTTGATGTGCAAAAGTGTTTAATTTTGAGGAGTTCCCATTTATTTATTTATTTCTTCAATGCTCTTGCTTTGGGTGTAAAGTCTAGAAAACTGCCCCCAAGTATAAGATTTATAAGATATTTCCCTACACTTTCTTCTCACAGTTTTATGGTCTTAGATCTAATGTTTAGGTCTTTGATCCATTTTGAGTTAACTTTTTTATAGGATGTGAGATATGGGTCCTCTTTCATTCTTTTGCATATGGATACCCAGTTCTCTAGGCACCATTTATTGAAGAGACTCTTCTGTCCCAGGTGAATTGGCTTGACTGCCTTATCAAAGATCAATTGTCCATAGATGAAAGAGTCTGTATCTGATCACTCTATTCGATTCCACTGGTCAGTATATCTATCTTTATGCCAGTACCATGCTGTTTTGACCAATGTAGCTTCATAATATGCCCCAAAGTCAGGTAGTGTGAGACCTCCAACTTCATTTTTTTTTCTCATGATACTTTTAGCAATTCGGGGCACCCTACCCTTCCAGATAAATTTGGTTATTGGTTTTTCTATTTCTGAAAAGTGTGTTTTGGGAATTTTAATTGGTATTGCATTGAATCTGTAAATCAATTTAGGTAGACTTGACATCTTAACTATATTTAGTCTTCCAATCCATGAACACGGTATGCCGTTCCATCTATTTAGGTCTTCTGTGATTTCTTTTAACAATTTGTTGTAGTTTTCTTTGTATAGATCTTTTGTCTCTTTAGTTAAATTTATTCCTAAATATTTTATTCTTTGGTTGCAATTGTAAATGGAATTCTTTTCTTGATTTCCCCCTCAGATTGTTCATTACTAGTGTGTAGAAACACTACAGATATTTTTTTCAGTGTTGATCTTGTAACCTGCCACTTTGCTGTACTCATTTATTAGCTCTAGTCATTTTGCTGTGAATTTTTCGGGGTTTTAGACATATAGTATCATATCATCTGCAAACAGTGAGCGTTTTACTTCTTCCTTTCCCATTTTGATGCCTTGTATTTCTTTTTCTTGTCTAATTACTCTGGCTAGAACTTCCAACACAATGTTGAATATCAGTGGTGATAGTGGACAACCTTGTCTTGTTCCTGATCTTAGGGAGAAAGTTTTCAGTTTTTCCCCATTGAAGAATATGTTAGCTGTGGGTTTTTCATATATTCCCTTTATCATGTTGAGGAATTTCCCTTCTATTCCTATACTTTAAAGTGTTTTCAACAGGAAGGATGTGGAATTTTGTCAAATGCCTTTTCTGCATTAATCGAGATGATCATGTGGTTTTTCTGCTTTGATTTGTTGATATGGTGTATTACATTAATTGATTTTCTTATGTTGAACCATCCTTGCATACCTGGGATGAATCCTACTTGGTCATGATGTATAATTCTTTTAATGTGTTGCTGGATTCAATTTGCTAGAATTTTGTTGACGATTTTTGCATCTATATTCATTAGAGAGATTGGTCTGTAGTTTTCTTTTTTTGTAATATCTTTGTCTGGCTTTGGTATAAGGGTGATGTTGGCTTCATAGAATGAATTAGGTACCTTTCCCTCCTCTTCAATTTTTTTGAAGAGTTTGAGCAGGATTGGTACTAATTCTTTCTGCAATGTTTGGTAGAATTCACATGTGAAGCCATCTGGTCCTGGACTTTTCTTTTTTAAGACCTTCTTAATGACTGATTTAATTTCTTTACTTGTGATTGGTTTGTTGAGGTTGTCTATTTCTTCTCAAGTCAAAGTTGGTTGTTCGTGCCTTTCTAGAAACTTGTCCATTTCATCTACATTGTTTATTTATTAGCAATAAGTTGTTCATAGTATCCTGTCATTACTTCCTTTATTTCTGTAGGGTCAATGGTTATGTTTCCTCTTCCATTTCTGATCTTATTTATTTGCAACCTCTCCCTTCTTCTTCTTGTCAATCTTGCTAAGGGCCCATCAATCTTAATGATTTTCTCATAGAACCAACTTCTGGTTTTATTAGTTTTCTCAATTGTTTTCATGTTCTCAATTTCATTTATTTCTGCTCTAATCGTCATTGTTTCTTTCCTTTTGCTTGCTTTGGGGTTAGTTTGCTGTTCTTTCTCTAGTTCTTCCAAGTGGACAGTTAATTCCTTGATTTTTGCCCTTTCTTCTTTTTTGATATAGGCATTTAGGGCAATAAATTCCCCTCTTAGCACTGCCTTTGCTGCGTCCCATAAGTTTTGATATGTTTCATTTTCATTTACTTCGAGATATTTAGTGATTACTCTTGTAATTTCTTCCTTGACCCACTGTTTGTTTAAGAGTGTGTTGTTGAGCCAACAAGAACATTCTTTTTTTTAAATTTATTTATTAATTTAAAAAAATTTAACAAGCGAACTAAAACATTAACATATATAATCAGTAATTCACAATATCATCACTTAGTTGGATATTCCATAATTTCTTAGAACATTTGCATCAATTCAGAAAAAGAAATACAAAGGCAACAGAAAAAGAAATAAAACGAAAACAGAAAAAAAAAAGATGATACATACCATACCCCTTACCCCTCGCTTTCATTAGCATTTCAAACTAAATTTATTTTAACATTTGTTCCCCCTATTGTTTATTTTTATTCCATATGTTCTACTCGTCTGTTGACAAGGAAGATAAAAGAAGCATCAGACACAAGGCTTTCACAATCACACAGTCACATTGTGAAAGTTATATCAGTATTTAGTCATCATCAAGAAACATGGCTACTGGAACACAGCTCTACATTTTCAGGCAGTTCCCTCCAGCCTCTCCATTACATCTTGACTAATAAGGTGGTATCTACTTAATGCATAAGAATAACCTCCAGGATAACCTCTCCACTCTGTTTGGAATCTCTCAGCCATTGACACTTTGTCTCATTTCACTCTTCCCCCTTTTGGTCCAGAAGGTTTTCTCAATCTCTTGATGCTGAGTCTCAGCTCATTCTAGGATTTCTGTCCCTCGTTGCCAGGAAGGTCCACACCCCTGGGAGTCATGTCCCATGTAGACGGGGAGGGTGGTGAGATTGCTTGTTGTTTGGCTGGAGAGAGAGGCCACATCTGAACAACAAAAGAGGCTCTCTTGGGGGTGACTCTTAAGGCCTAAATTTTAAGTAGACTTGACCTATCCTTTTGGTGTTAAGTTTCATATGAACAAACCCCAAGACTGGGGGCTTAGCCTATAGCTTTGGTTGTCCACACTGCTTGCACCATGAACATTCTTAACGCATGAACATTCTGTACTTCTTGTGCAATCAGTGGCTCACAATATCATCACACAGTTGTATATTCATCACCATAGTCATTTCTCAGAACATTTACATCACTCCAGAAAAAGAAAAAACTCATAAAAACTATACCCCTTACCCCTCCCTCTCATTGACCACAGTATTTCCCTCTACCCAATTTATTTTAACATTTGTTTCCCCTATTATTTATTTATTTTTAATCCATATTTTTTACTCAACTGTCCATACCATTCCATTCACCTTTTGATGGACATTTAGTTGTTTCTGCCTTTTGATTATAGTGAATCATGCTGCAGTGAAGTTCAAATAAAAATATCTGTTTGAATCCTTACTTTTAATTTTTTTACGTATATATGAGGAGTGGAATTGCCAGGTCATACAGTAATTCTGTGTTTAACTTTTTAAGGAACTGCCAAACTATTTCCCCCAGTGGCTGCACCATTTTCTGTTCCCACCAGCCATGCACGACATTCTAATTCCTCCCTATCTTGCCCAAGGCTTGCTGTTTTCCATTTAAAAAATAATAGCCATTCCAGTGAGTGTGAAATGGTATCTCACTCTGGTTTTGTCCAGAATCTTGTGATGGAAAATCTTACTGATTTTATTTATTCCATTCTAATACAAGTATATTAGATATATAGTGCAGTATGATATGTCACAAATTTACCTCTGAGCATGGCTCAAATGCATCATTTAAAATTTTTTTAAGGAAATTTTGAGATAAGTTCATATACCATAGAATCCATCTGAAGTGTACAATCGCTGTCTTCTAGTATGCACAGAGTTGTGCGTTCATCACCACGATCAGTTTTAGAACATTTTTACCCTGAAGTGGGTTTACTCTGTCCCATGTTCCATTCTCTGGCTTTCCTTCTAGTGATGGACAGGACCCTAAACTTTCTTTTTCGACCGCATTTGCACCCACATGCCACTATTGTTAGTTACGCTTTCTGTCATGTGCCTCCACACCTCCGTCCATTTCCAGACATTGAGAATCAACCCTATTACAGACTCTGCACAAATTCAGCATCAGCCCCCAATTCTCTGCCCTCATTCCACCTTCTGGAGATCCATGTTCTACACACTAACACCAGGAATTTGCTAGTTATATTTAGCTCCTATCAGTGACATCATACAATTGTTGTCCTTTTGTGTCTGATGTATTTCACTCAGCGTAATGTCCTCAGGATTCATCAGTTTAGTCACAATCATCAGGACTTCCTTCCTTCTTTTTTTCAATAATAATCAATGTTATTGATGAATAATTTACATACAATAAAATATACCAATTTAAAGTGTCCATTTGCATGAGTTTTGACAAATGTTACGCGTGTGTGTGCAGTACAACACCCAAAATAGAAAATGCTTCTATAATTCTGGAAAGTTCTCTCGTGAGGCTCTGCAGTCAATACTGCCATTCCATCCTTGGTCCCAGGCCACCACTGTCTGCTTTCTACCACAATATATTTGCTTTTGCCTTTTCTAGAATTTCATATAAATGGAAACATATGGTCTATACTTTTACATTTCTAACTTCTTTTCCTTAGTGTAATGAACTTCAATTTTGTTGTATCAGTTCATTGTTTTTATTGCAGAGTAGGGTTCTGTTGTATGACTGTACTACAATCTGTTTATGCATTTAATTGTTGATGGACATGTGGATTTTTTTTTTTTTTTTTGCATGGGCAGGCACCAGGAATCAAACCTGGGTCACTGGAATGGCAGGCGAGAACTCTGCCACTGAGCAACCATTGCCCGCCCCATGTGCATTCCTTTTATTTTTAGGAAATTACAGACGGTGCTTCTTTAAATATTTGCATACAAGTTTTTTGCACATATATTTACATTTCCCTTGGGCACATCCCTAATTATGATGGCATGAAATATCTTTTTTAATCCTTTTACTTAAATTTTTTTTTTATTTGAAAGTCTTCACATGCATACATTTTATACATGGTGTACAATCAGTGGCTCACAATGTCACCACATAGTCATGTATTCATCACCATGATCATTTTTTAGAATATCTGGTGGTCTGTTCTCTGCTCTTAATTGATTCCATTGTTCAATACTTCTATCTTTGTGCCAGTGCCATCCTGTTTGACCACAGTTTTAAAATCAGGTAGTATTAGTCCTCCCACTTCGTTCTTTTTTAGGATGCTTTTAGCTATGTGGGGTCTCTACCTTCCAGATGAATTTGGTGACTAGCTTTTCCAAATCTTCAAATTAGAATGTTGGAATTTTTTATTCAAGCATTGAATCTGAAGATCAGTTTGGGGAGAATTGACATTTTAACTATATTTAGCCTTCCTATCCTTGAGCAGGGAATGTTCACCTATCTAACTCTCCTTTGATTTCTTTTAGCAGTGTTGTGTAGTTTCCTGTGTACAAGTCCTTTACATCCCTAGTTAAGTTCATCCCTAGGTACTTGATTCTTTTAGTTGCTATTTTGAATGGAATTTTTTTCTTTAATTGACTTGCCAGTTAAGTCATTGCTTGTGTATAGAAATGTTACTGATTTTTGCACATTGATTTTATATCCTATCACCTTGTTGTATTTATTAGCTCAGGTAACTTTGTTGTAGATTTCTCAGGATTTTCCAAGTATAGTATCATGTCATCTGCAAATAGTGAACGTTTTACTGCTTCTTTTCCAATTTGAATGCCTTTTATTTCTTTTCCCTCTCTGATTGCTCTAGCTAGAACTTCTGGTATGATGTTGAATAACAGTGGTGACAGTGGGCATCCTTGTTTTGTTCTCGATCTTTGAGGGAAAGCTTTCAGTCTCTCTCCATTGAATACGATGCTCGTTGTGGGTTTGTCATATATGACCTTTATCATATTGAGGAAGTTACCTTTGATTCCTACCTGTTGAAGTGTTTTTATCAGAAAAGGGTGTTGAATTTTGTCAAATGCCCCTTTTTCAGAATCAGTCGAGATGATCATTTGATTTTTCCCTTTTGATTTGTTAATGTGCTGTATTACATTAGTTGATTTTCTTGTGTTGAACCATCCTTGCATTCCTGGTATAAACCCTACTTGGTTGTGGTATATAATTCTTTTAATGTGTTATTGGATTCGATTTGCTAGTATTTTGTTGAGAATTTTTGCATCTATGTTCACTGGGGAGATTGGCCTATGGTTTTCCTTTCTTATAGCATCTTTACCTGGTTTTGGTATTAAAGTGGTGTTAACTTCATAAAATGAGTTAGGTAGAGTTCCTTTTCCCTCAATTTTTTGGAAAAGTTTGTGCAGGATTGCTGTTAGTTCTTTTTGGAATGTTTGTTTCCCCCTTTGAAGCCTTCTGTCCCTGGGCTTTTCTTTGTGGGTAGATTTTTGATGACTGATTGAATCTCTTTACCTGTGATTGGTTTGTTGAGATCTTCTGTTCCTCCTGAGTCAGTATAACTTGTTTGTGTGTTTCCATGAAATTGTCCATTTCATGTAAATTGTTTAGTCTGTTGGCATATAGTTGTTCGTAGTATCCTTTTATGATTTCTTTTATTTCTTCAGGGTCTGTGGAAATGATCCCCCTCTCATTTCTGATTTTATTTGCATCCTCTCTTTTTTTCTTTGTCAGCCTTGCTAGTGGTCCACTGATTTTATTGATTTTTCTCAAAGAACCAACTTTTGGCTTTATTGATTCTTTCTGTTGTTCCTTTGTTCTCCCATTCATTTAACTCTCTTTTAATCTTTGTTAATTTTCTTCTGTTTGCTTTGGGGTTAGTTTGCTGTTCTTTCTCAAGTTCCTCCAGGTAAGCAGTTAAGTCTTCAATTTTTTTTCTGTTTATTTTTATTGTGAAATACAACATTTATACAAAAATGCAATAAATTTCCAAGTACATTGTAACAAGTAATTATAGAACAGTTTTTAAAGTTTGGTATGAATTAGAGTTTTCTTCTTTTTTAATACAGGCATTTAGGGCAATAGATTTCCCCCTCAGCACAGCCTTTGCTGCATCTCATAAGTTCTGATATATTGTATTCTCATTTTCATTCATCTTCAGATAGCTACTGATTTCTCTAGCAATTTCTTCTTTGACCCACTGGTTGTTTAAGAGTGTATTATTTAATCTCCATCTATATGTGAAAATTCTAGTTCTTTGGTGGTTATTGATTTCCAGCTTCATTCCGTTGTGATCATAGAAAGTGCTTTGAGTGATTTCACTGTCTTTAAATTTATAAAGACCTGCTTTGTGTCCCAGTATATGACCTATCCTGGAGAACGTTCCATGTGCACTAGAGAAGAAAATATATCCAGGTGTTTTGGGATATAATGATCTGTATACTACGTCTATTAGGTCTAATTTATTTATCACATTGTTTATGTTCTCTGTTTCCTTTTTGATCCTCTGTCTGGTGGTTTTGTCTAACAGGAGAGTGGTGTATTGAAGTCTTCTACTGTTATTGTTGAAATATCTATCGCGTCCTTCAGTTTTGCCGATGTGTGTCTTATATACTTTGGAGTCCTTGATTAGGAACATAAACATTTATGATTGTTATATCTTTTTGGTGAATTGTCCCTTTTATTAATATGTAGTATCCTTTGTGTCTTATGACATAAAAGTCTATTTTGTCTGTTATTAGTATAGCTACTGCTGCTTTCTTTTGGTTACAGCTTGCATGGAACATTTTTTTCCATCCTTTCACTTTCAATCTATTTGTATCCTGTCTAAGATGAGTCTCTTGTAAGCAGCATATAGCTGGATCATATTTCTTAATCCATTCTGCCAATCTGTGTCTTTTAATTGGTAAATTAGTCTGTTAACATTTGAAGTTATTACTGTATAGGTGTTTCTTGAATCCACCATCTTATCCTTTGGGTTTTAATTGTCACAACTATATATATTTGTTTCCCTCTTTCTCTTTTTATCCTTTAAGTTATCCTTACTGGTACTCTTCAAATCTGTGCCCTCCTCCAGACCTCCCTCTCCTTTTTTTTTTTTTCTAGCTGGCAGAACTCTCTTTAGTATTTCTTGTAGTGCTGGTCTCTTATTGACAAGTTCTTTCAGCATTTGTTTGTCTCTGAAAATTTTAATCTCTCCCTCAGTTTTGATGGACAGTTTGGCTGGGTACAGAATTCTTGGCTGAAAGTCTTTCTCTTTCAGGATCTTGAATATATGATACCACTGCTTTGTCCCCTCCATGGTGCCAGCTGAGTGTCTGAACTCAGTCTTATGTGATTTCCCCCGTATGTAGTAGATTGTTTTTCTGTTGCTGCTTTCAGGATTTTCTGCTTCTCTTCAACATTTGACTGATTAGTATGTGTCTTGGGGAAGGCCTGTTTGGATTTATTCTGTTTGAAGTTCATTACGCTTCTTTGATTTGCTTATTTATGTCCTTTATAGGGGTTGGGAAGTTTTCCCCCATTATGTCCTCAACTAATCTTTCTAGCCCTTTTCTCTTCTCTTCTCCTTCAGGGACACCAGTGATTCTTATATTTGTGAGCTTTGTTTTGTCCTTCATTTCCCTGAGATCCAGTTCAAAATTTCCCATCTTTTTTGCTATTTGCTCTTTTATGTGTTCAGAATCAGTTGTCCTGTCCTCTAGTTCGCTTATTCTTTCTTCTGCCTCTTCAAATCTGCTGTTGTGTGTCTCTGATATATATATACATATATACTTTTTTTTTTTTTTTTTTTTTTTGCATGGGCAGGTACCAGGAATCAAACCTGGGTCTCCGGCATGGCAGGTGAGAATTCTGCCTGCTGAGTTCTGATATATTTTTTTTCAAAGATTTACAAATTTATTGAAGGAATAAAGTAGGGAGGCAGCAGGTGGGAGAGCAAAAAGAAGAAAGCAGGTAGGAGCCTGCAATTGGCTTCCTCCTGGGGAGCCAGCAGAAAGAAAAAGAAAATGGCTCTGGTCCTTTGTTCTGGGAGCTGTTTTTTTTTTTTTTTAACTTTTTTTGTTAATTAAAAATAAGTTAACAAACAAAACATTAAGATATAATTCCATTCTACATATACAATCAGTAATTCTTAATATCATCACATAGTTGCATATTCATCATTTCTTAGAACATTTGCATTGATTTATAAAAAGACAACAGAAAAAAAATAAAACGACAACAGAGAAAAAAAAAGATTATACATACCACATCCCTTACCCCTCGCTTTCATTTACCACTAGCATTTCAAACTAAATTTATTTTAACATTTGTCCCCTCTATTATTTATTTTTATTCCATATGTTCTACTCTTCTGTTGATATAGTAGCTAAAAGGAGCATCAGACACAAGGTTTTCATATTCACAGAGTCTCATTGTGAAAGCTATATCATTGTTCAATCATCATCAAGAAACATGGCTACTGGAACACAGCTCTACATTTTCAGGCAGTTCCCTCCAGCCTCTCTGCCACATCTTGAACAACAAGGTGATATCTACTTAATGCATAAGAATAACCTCCAGGATAACCTCTCGACTCTGTCTGGAATCTCTCAGTCATTGACACTTAGTCTCATTTCACTCTTCCCCCTTTGGTCAAGAAGGTTCTCTCAATTCCTTGGTGTTAATTCTCAGCTTATTCTAGGGTTTTTCTCAGTCCCTTGATGCTGAGCCTCAGCTCATTCCAGGATCTCTGTCCCACGTTGCCAGGAAGGTCCACATACCTGGGAGTCATGTCCCACGTGGTGGGGGGGTGGTGGTAGTGAGACTGCTCATTGTGTTGACTGGAGAGAGAGGCCACATCTGAGCAACAAAAGAGGCTCTGTTGAGGGTGACTCTTAGGCCTAAATTTTAAGTAGACTTGACCTATCCTTTGTGGGATTAAGTTTCATATGAACAGACCCCAAGACTGGGGGCTCAGCCTATAGCTTTGGTTGTCCACACTGCTTGTGAGAATATCAAGAATTCAACTTGGGGAAGTTGAATTTCTGCCTACTCTCACCATTCCCCGAAGGGGGCTTGCAAATACTTTTCCAGTCACTGATCAAATCACTCTGGGATTCATCGGGGCATCACTCTGGACAAACCAACAAAATCTCATGTCCTACCTGAGATTCCAAGTACTTATGACAATCAATCAAACTATCAACATCAGTTATATTAGGAAATGCTGTAGTCAAAATCTAAATTTTGTACCAAGTAAACATTTTTTGCTTTAGTCTCACACATAAGGTGACATTTTAAAGTATTAACATCTATTTTCAGCACCCTGCAATAATGATATTCCTTTGTTCTTCCTCATGGAAAAACATTTTTAAAATTTGTACATTGTACATTTCACTATTCTTATTCACTCTAGGCGTTCCTAGATTATACCATCTCGATCTTTACCGTCTATCTTTCTTTCTGATTTCATTTATGTCCCTAGCCCTCCTCCGTCTGTCATTCTCACATGCAGCTTCATTCAGTGTTTTAACATAATTACATTACAGTTAGGTAGTCTTGTGCTGTCCATTTCTGAGTTTTTATATTCAGTCCTGTTGCACAATCTGTATCCCTTCAGCTACAATTACCCAATATCTCACCCTATTTCTATCTCTTGATGGTCTCTGTTACCAAGGAAATTTTCCAAGTTTATTCACTAATGTCAGTTCATATCAGTGACACCATGCAGTATTTGTCCTTTTTTTTCTGTCTAATCACACTCAGCATAATGTCCTTAACGTCCATTCATGTTGTTACATACTTCATAACTTTATTCTGTCTTACAGCTGCATAATATTCCATCTTATGTAAATGTCACAGTTCGTTTAGCCAACTGCCTGTTGATGGACATTTTGGCTGTTTCCATCTCTTGGTAATTGTTAATAATGCTGCTGTAAACATTGGTGTGTAAATGTCCATTTGTGTCCTTGGCTTCGTGTCCTTTGAGTAGAGACAGCATATAGATGGGTCCTGTTTTTCAATCCATTCTGCCAGACTATGTCTTTTGATTGGAGAGTTTAATCCATTACCATTCAGTGTTATTACTGCATGGGTAGTACTTTCTTCTACCATTTTGTCTTCTGGATTTTTATGTCATATCTAATTTTCCTTCTTTTTACCTTTACTCATAGTTTTCCTTTCTACACTCTTCTCCACACCTCTCTCTTCTGTCTTCGTATCTGTCTCTAGTGTTCCCTTTAGTATTTCTTGCAGAGCTGGTCTCTTGGTCACAAATTCTCTCAGTGATTTTTTTGTCTGAAAATGTTTTAATTTCTCCCTCATTTTTGAAGGACAGTTTTGCTGGATATAGAATTCTTGGTTGGCAGTTTTTCTCTTTTAATAATTTAAATATATTATCCCACTGTCTTCTCGCCTCCATGGTTTCTGCTGAGAGATCTGCTCATAGTCTTATTGGGCTTCCCTTGTATGTGATGGATTGCTTTTCTCTTGATGCTTTCAAGATCTTTTATTTCTCTTTGATCTCTGACATTCTGATTATTAAATGTTTTGGAGTATGTCTATTTGGATCTATTCTCTTTGGGGTACGCTGCACTTCTTGGATCTGTAATTTTAAGTCTTTCATAAGAGTTGGGAAATTTTCAGTGATAATTTCCTCCATTAGTATTTCTCCTCCTTTTCCCTTCTCTTCTTCTGGGACACCCACAACACGTATCTTCATGCGCTTCATATTGTCTTTCAATTCCCTGAGTCCCTGCTCATATTTTTCCATTTTTTTCCCTACAGTTTCTGTTTCTTGTCGGATTTCAGATGTTCTATCCTCCAGTTTTGAAATCCTATGTTCTGTCTCTTGAAATCTACCATTTTAGGTTTCCATTGTTTTTTTCATCTCTTCAACTGTGTCTTTCATTCCCATAAGTTCTGTGATTTGTTTTTTCAGACTTTCAGTTTCTTCTTTTTGTTCTTTCCTTGCCTTCTTGATATCTTCCCTCAATTCATTGATTTGGTTTTTGATGAGGTTTTCCATGTCTGTTCATACATTCTGAATTAATTGTTTCAGCTCCTGCATGTCATTTGAATTGTTGGTTTGTTCCTTTGATTGGGCCATATCTTCAATTTTCCTAGTGTGAGTTGTTATTTTTTGCTGGCGTCTAGGCATTTAATTACCTTAATTAGTTTATTCTGGAGATTGCTTTCACTTCTTTTATCTAGGGTTTTCTTGCTGGATGAATTTGTTTTCTATCTGTTCTTTGACATTCCGTTCAGCTTTATCTGGACCTTTAGCTTAAGTTTTGTTTAACAGAGGAGAATTTTTCAGTTCTTGTTTTCTTGTTTCTTGCCCTGCTTGTGTGGTGCCTTCCCCCCATGCACACACACTTAGGAGGGTCTACTTAGATATTATAGACCCCAGCCAGATTTTCCCAGACCAAACTGGCCTCCTATCAGGAGGAAAGAGTCACCTGCATCGGTTTTCCCTGAGGGTGAGACCCAGCAGGTTGAAAGACTTTCCTGTGAAGTCTCTGGACTCTCTTTTTCTTATCCTGCCCTGTGTGTGGTGCTTGTCTGACTGCAGGTCCCACCAGCATAAGATGATGTGGTACCTTTAACTTTGGCAGACTCTCCCTGCTGGGGGCATGGTGGAGACAGAGGAGAGGTTGTAGGCTGGTTTTAATGGCTTCAAATTACCAAGCCCTGGTGTCTGAATTCCTTGATGGAGGGATTCCACCTGAGTTGGGCTTCACCCCTCCCCTGGGGAAGGCACAAGTTCCAGATAAGCCCCCCAAAGAGCTCACTTCTGCCTATGCCTGGGGCAGTTGCAGCCTGAAAAGTCCTGCACTTTATCTAGAGGCAGTCAAGCCTTTGTAGATACACAGCCACAAAAACCTCTGCTTCCTTCTTATTTTTTCCCCCTTTTTCTGTCAGTCCTGCCCCCTTGGTAGCGGGGCAAAAATGAGCAACCTCCACTTTGATCAGGTTCACCTAAGCTGGGGGCCTGTTTTTAGTAGTCAGAATTTGTTAATTAGTTCCACAATTGGCGTTTATTGTGCCCATTCCCTGCTGCTGGTCAAGTCCTTTCCTTTCCCCTCTGGGAAGCAGCCTGTGGGGGAGGAGCGCTGGCCACCACAGCTTTGGGAACTCACGGTTCTGGGGGGTGCTCGCAGCCAGTTCAGCTGGTCCAGACTGGGATATGCTGTGTGTCTGGTCACTGACGTGGCCCCAGGAGCTGTTCTGAACTGTTTCTGGTTATTTAGTAGTTGTTCTGGAGGACGAACTAAAACGCGCACGTTGTTAAGCCGCCATCTTGACCCGGAAGTGGAAGCTGTGTTTTAAAGGGAAAGTGATGCTAGGAGGGGAAGGTGTCCACTAGGTGGTGTGCTGTCCCCTGGCTGGATGGGCTTGTTGACTTAAGGTGTGATGGGTGGCTGAGGTAGTCCCTTTGATGTGCAGGTGCGTGCGTCAGGCAGGGTGAGATGCTGGCGGGGAGGACAGTATCAGCAGTGCTGTCTGGAGGATACAATACTAGCTAGTATGGCAGTTGGTTCTTATCTGGGTCCTTGGACCTGCCAAGGATGCAGAGGAGGGGCTGAGAGAGTGCTGCATCGAGTTCCTTTGCTCTTAGAATTCTTTTTCTGAAATCCCACAAGTGTGTCCAAGGGGGTGGGGTGGGGGCACGGCTGTCAGACTATTTCATGTGACAGTTCATTGTGGTACTGTAGTGTCTCTTCTTGCTGTGGAGGGGGGTGGGCTGCAGCCTGATGACAGCCAACTGAGGGAGGAACTTCCTTTCCCTTCCCTCACCCCTACAGCCTTTCCCCCCACCCCAAACCAAGCCCAAGGAAAGGGTGGGGATCCTCATGCTGAGCCTTCCGTTCAGCAGGAGGGAAAGGAAGGCTAGTAGCTGTACCCCCTGACCTCATAGTTAGGTGGAGGGAGCAGGAGCATGTGGCTACTACCAGTGAGGGAAAAGTCGGGGAGCAGTAGAAAGGGGAGGAAATGGGAAAAACAGATCTTACATATTCAAAAAAATGATTGAAGACTTAAATGAGGGTTTTAACAGAAAGATGCAGGTGGAATAACTCACTGTGGTCTGTGATCAAAATGGTATGGAGATACCATGGCAGGGTTCTCCCCCGCCTCCCACCCCCGCGACGTCCGAGTGTTAAAGGTGATGGGTCAGTGTGGGTTGCAGTCGGGTCACACGGGTGGAGGGGGTGGGGGCAGTGGGCAAGCAAGAGGGGCTCAGTTGCTGCAGTGCTGTCTCTGGCCGGCGGGGTTGTTCTCCTGGAGGTCCACTCTTCAGGTTACCCTGGAACATCACTAACATATTTTTTATTTGGTCTACATCATCTTTAATCTCTGTGATGTCTCCTATTTTTCTGTTTATTCTTTCACATTTCTCTTTATGCTCTTCTAGTATCTTGATTTCCTTTACATCTTTAGCCATCCCGTTGATTTTATTTAGTATAGTTTTATGAACATCTTTGATTAGTTGTTCCAAAATCTGTGTCTCCTCTGATGTTTTAATCTGGTCATTAGGCTGGGCTGTATCTGTCTGCATCTTGATATGCTTAGTGGTCTGTTGCCTTCAAGGCATGTAAATATCTTTATAGGGTTACTTTGGAAGTTGATTTCCTTCAGTAGTCTGAAGCCTTGTGTTTGTGGGATGGGTGTGGAGCAGGATGTGGGGTGTGGGGCAGGGCACAATAGGGTGGTGACAGGTTGCAGTGCAAGTAGAGGCACAGGTTGGGGACACTTCGCTGGTGTCTGTGAGCATGGGGTACAGAGCCCGTGGGGGCCAGTGCAGCTCAGGCAGGCCTTGGAGCTCAGGCTCAGGGTGCTGCATGGGGGACACAGAGGTAGGGCGTGGTGGGTGGCAGGTGTGGGGGCTGTGCAGATGCACAAGGGCTGGTGCACACAGGCAGGATGTGGGTGGGTGCGTGCAGGGTGGGGGTATTGGTGTGGGGTGGGGGGCACAGAGGTCAGGGCACAGGACGGGTAGGGCGTGGGTTTTTATTTGTTCAGGGGGAGGGGTCCGTGGATGTGGATGTGCAAGTGTGTAGGGACGGGGCACAGGTTGCAGGGATTGCAGGATGTGGGTCAGGGTGGGTGATGTTGGGTAGGTGGGGCCCTGTCGTGAGTGCGTGGGTGGCGGGAGGGGTTAGGGCAGGGCTGCACGTGTGTGCAGGGCAGAGGCTGTGTAGCTCCGACGTGCACGTGAGCACCTTTTAGCAGTGTTCTGTAGCTTTATCTATGTGGGTCCTTTACATCCTCGGCCAAGGTTTTCCTATATATTTGGTTCTTTTAGCTGCTATTGTATATGGTATTTTTTTTCCTGATGTCTTGCTCACATTGTTCATTACAGTGTATGGAAGCACTGCTAATATTTGTGAGCTGATCTTCTGTGCTGTCACTTTGCTAATTCATTTATTAGGTCTGGTAGCTTGTGGATTTTTTTGGACTTTCCCAATATTGGATCATATAATCTGCAGATAATGAAAGTTTTACTTCTTCCTGTCTGATTTGAATGCCTTTCATTTCTTTTTCTTGCCTGGTTTCTCTAGTTAAAACTTCTAGTGAATGTTGGATAACAGTGGTGACAGTGGGCGTCCTTTTGTCTTGTTCCCTGTTTAAAAGGGAAAGCTTTCAGCCTCTCACCATTGAGTACGATGTTAGCTGTGGATTTTTCATATATGTCCCTTCAGTTCCTATCTTTTGAAGTGTTTTTAAAAAGACGGAATGCTGGATTTTGTGCAGTGCCTTTTCTGTGTCAGCCGAGATGATTGTGTGGTTTTCCCCCTTCTCTTTGTTACTGTGGTGCACTGCTTTAATCGGTTTTCTTGTGTTGAACCGCCCTTGCATACCTGGGATAACACCAACTGGTCATGTGCATAATTCTTTTAATGTGCTTTAAGATTCGATTTGCAAGTGTTTTGTGAAGGATTCTGGCATCTGTATTCACTAGTGAGGTTGGTAATTAGCAAGATCGGTAATTAGTGAGACTGGTAATTTTCCTTCCTTGTAGTATTTTATCTGGTTTTGGTATTAGGGTGCTGTTGGCTTCACAGAGTGGTATTAGGGTGATGTTGGTTTCATGGAATGAGTGAGTCCTCTTTGGTTCTTTGGAAGAGTTTGAACAGGTTGGTATTCTTCTTGGAATGACTGGTAGAATCCACCTGTGCAGCCATCTGATCCTGGGCTTTTCTTTGTTGGGACTTTTTTTTTTTTTTATTCGATAGCTTGATTTTTTTTATTGTAAAAAACAACATATATACAAAAAGCAATACATTTCAAAGCACAACACAACAATTACTTATAGAACATATTTCAGAGTTTAGTATGGGTTATGGTTCCAGTGTTAGGTTTTTACCTCTAGCTGCTCTAAGACTCAGGAGACTAAAAGAAATATCAATAAATTGATTCAGCAGTCATACTCATTTGTTAAATCCTGTCTTCTCTGTATAACTCCACCATTACCTTTGATCTTTCTCCCAGTCTTTAAAGGGTATTTGGGCTATGGCCATTCTAAATTTTTCATGTGGGCAAGGGGTATCAATAATATGGGATAGGTGGATGGAACTATCTGATGTTCTGGAGAGGCTGGCTTCTCTGGGTTTCAGGACTTATCAGGCCTAGGAACCCATCTGAAGGTTTTAGGTTTCTGGAAAGTAATCATAGTGCCTGAAACTTTTGTAGAATCTCCGATTCTTTAGGGGTAACAGGAATGGTTTTGGTTGGATTTGGCAAACCGTAATAAATGGAGATACCTAGATGAAGCTTACATAAGAGAAGCCTCCAGAAGTTTGTGTAAGAATTGCCTCCAGTTGTTGGGAGATTTTTGATAACCATTTCAATCTCTTTGAATGGTGAGTGGTGTGTTGAGGTCTCCTGTTTCTCCTCTCGAGTCCATGCAGGTTGTTCATGGGTTTCTAGGAAATTGCCCATTCCATCTGAGTTGTCTAGTTTGTTAGTGTATAGTTGTTCACTGTATCCTCTTAGGATCTTTTTGATTTCTGTGGGGTCAATAGTGATGTCCCCTTCTCATTTCTGATTTTATTTATTTGCCTATTCTCTCTGTTTTTCTTTGTCAGTCTAACTAAGGACTTATCAATTTTGTTGACCTTTTCAAAGAATCAACTGTTGGTTTTCTTAATTCTCTGTATTTTTTTTCTCATTTTCATTTATTTCTGTTTTAGTCTTTCCTATTTCTTTCTGCTTGCTTTGGGATTAGTTTGCTGTTCTTAGAGCAGCTAGAACTAAAATATCAATGAAATAGTTCAGCAATCATACTCATTTGTTAAATGCTGAACTCACTGTTATAACTCTTCGCTTTTTTTTATCCTTCTCCCAATCTTTAGGGGTATTTATGAGCTATGCCCAGTCTCACTTTTTCATGTTGGAAAGGGCTGTTGATAATATGGGGTAGGAGGATGGAACTGTTTGATGTTCCAGACAGGCTGGAGCCCTCTGGGTTTCAGGACTTATTTGTCCTAGGAGCCCTCTTGGAGGTTTTAGGTTTCAGGAAAGTAAACTTACTGCATGAAACTTTTGTAGAGTCACATTTAGAGCACTGGATGTTCTTTAGGGTTGATGGGAGTGATGTTAGTTGGGGAATGTCAAACCATGGCAGTTAGCAATATTTAGCTGAAACTTGCCTAAGAATAACCTCCAGGATAACCACTCAAATCTGTTTGAAATTTCTTAGCCACTGAAACTTTGTCTCATTTCTCTTCCCCTTTTTGGTCAAAAAGGCTTTCTTAGTCTCCTGATGCTGGATCTAGGCTCATCCTGGGAGTCCTGTCCTATGAGTTTTGAATCTAATGTGGCTGTGCTGTGCCCTCTCTCCATGGTGTCAGCTGGCACCTCAGGTCATGATGTCCCATTTCCGGTGCTGTGAGCCTCGATCACGACAGCGTCTGCCTGGCTTCTCCCTTCCATGCCACCATTTTCCCTTGACATCAGCCAGGGCCTTTCAAGTGATACTCTGAGACTACATCGATATCCTGCTTTTTTTTCCTGTCTTGCTTTTGCTTCATTTCAGCAGTTGGAGCTGCTGGTAATAATTGCCTGAAACTCTTACTGCTTTAGTGTTTGCCATAAGGTGAGTTTCCACCTCCATCATGCCTTTTGCGCTTATTGATTGGGATTCTGCTATAAGCAGGGCTATCCTTTCTCCTTTATTTATTCACTTATTCCTTTCTCCGTTATTCATTCATTCATTCATTCAGTTGTTCACTTATATCCGTCAGGACTCACGGATATTGATTACATCCTTTGGGTCAGAACCCAGTACTCTCGTTATTTATTCTGTTGCTTATGTTGTCCCAGACTTGGCCATCAGGAGCCCCTTTGCATTGGCCCTGGATCCTTTCACTGCTTCCCCACCATTTTTTGAGAATTTATTCCCTTCCTGGCTCTAGAAGGTGCTCCAGGCTCATCCAGGGTGTCCCCTGCCCCAACCAGGAGGCAGCCAGTTCTCCAGGGAGCCCTGGATCTTTTTATTGTTGAGTGGTATCTGGACTCCGTGTCTGCGCAGCAGACGGGGTGCCTGCTCCTTCTCCCAGGGTCTTCTCAGCTGAACGAACAGGGATATGGCCTCTCAGGCTCCCATGCGCCTCCACTGCTCCAGGTGCCTCCACTGCTCCCATGCGCCCCCACTGCTCCCACGCTCCTCCACCGCTAGGTGCGCCCCACTGCTCCAGGCGCCTCCACCGCTCCTAAGCATCTCCTCTGCTCTCACCTGTCCCGTCTGTCCTCAGGAACCATGACACCCGCAGCTCTGACCCAGCCCCACACCGCAGACTTCATTCTCACCCCTACTCCTTGTTTCCCTCACAGGGAAGCCTGCTCTCCTGACCGTGGGTGTTTGCAGGCTGCACGTGACTGGGTGCCAGGACGGCCAGCGCCTGTCCTGGGAAAAGCACATCTGCCACACAGAATCTGCTGTGTGGGGGCAGTTTTTGTCATCAGTCAGTTTTCTGAAGGTGCTTAGAAAAGTGCTGAGTCCCCCAGGGGCAGAACCAGCCCCCAGCTGAGATCCCCTGGGTGAGGGGATTTCACTGAGCCCCCAGAGACTCTGTGTCCCACAGACATCTGACCTGACAGCCCAGGAGTGAACCCCAGAAGCTGAGGGCTCACCCCGGTTTATACGGTCGCCACCTGTTGGGGATTTTTTCTGGGATGTGGCATGAGCTGGAATCCAACTCAGCTTTTTTCCCAAATGATTACACAGGTTTCCCACCACAGCACTGTTGGTATTTGGAACGGGATTGTTCCATGTAGGGGCCTGTCCTGGGCACTGTAGGGTGTCGAGCAGAGTGCCTGGTCCCCCCACTCAGCGCCAGTGGCACCCTCTGCCCCGTTATGACAGATGTCCCGTGACACCGCCCAGGGTCCCCAGGGCAGTCACACCAGGGTCCCTGCCTGGCAGATGGGGATTTTGTGCATGGGTTAAGGTGCCCTTGGGCGCGGCCGCTGTGTCCCTGAAGCAGGGGGATGCCCTGTCCACGAATGGGTCAGCAAACGTTGGCTGGGAGACAACTTGAGTGGAATGGATAGACTTAGGGACAGGTGGAGAGGGATAGGAGGTGCTGAGCTAGGTGCCCCAATTTTTGGTTTGAATGTGAGGGGGCCGGTGTCTGCTCAGGCTGGTGAGAGAGCAGGAGAGGACTGGGTGGGGTACCCAGTGGGGAGGGGGAGGGTCACTGAGGTCCTCAGAGGTCTAGGGTGCAGAGGCTGGCCCCCCGAGCTCAGGTGTAGTGTGACTGTGATGGGGAGGACACCTAGAAAGGGGCTGTACCCATTGGTTAGTGAAGGAGGAAGTGGGGCTTCTGGCAGAGAGGAGTCGGCCTTTGGGAACCCTCTTGCCGTGGTTGCTCTTTTTTCCCCAAATCACCTCCTCCTCCTCTCTGCCTTTTAGGACCCGTGGTGGGGCGGCATGTGGGGGCTGGAGGGTGGGGCAGTGACTCCGGGGGCTTGGATGGGCAGGCGGGCTATGCTGTGGGACCCCTTCTGAGTGGGAAGGGGGCGAGGGGGCACCACTGGCTGACAAGGGTCTCTCGGGCCGGCAGGTTCGTGCTGGCTGTGGGCAGTGCCGTCTTCGATGCCATGTTCAACGGGGGGATGGCCACAACATCTACAGAGATCGAGCTGCCCGACGTGGAACCTGCTGCTTTCCTGGCCCTGCTCAAGTGAGCCTGGGGGGGCAGGGGAGGGTTGGGAAGGGCGGGAGGTTGTGGGGCTGGGCACAGGGCAGGGGCCCAAGGGTAGTTCTGGGCCCTCCCTCCAGAGGAGGAAGGTCTTTGGCTTATTCTGGATGTAAGGTTTAAAAAAATCAGGAACTATGGCCCCAGTCATATTGAGTTATGGCTTCCCTTCTCCAGTTTGGCCTTGTTTTCCCCTGAAAACACCCTTAATCATTCTGCCCTTAATCACCCTATTTCTAGATAGCATCCCATCCTAAGGGACTGGGGACTAGGACTTCAGTATATCCCTTATGGGGACACCACCTGTTCTAGTTGGAAACTGTTTTGTATCCCAGAAAAGCCATGTTCTTCTAATACAGCCTTGTGGGGGCAGAACTCTGTTGGGTGGGGCCCTGTACTTAGGTTGTCCCTATGGAGATGTGACACTACACATTCAGGGTGGGTCTTAATCTGCTTACTGGAGTCCTTTAAGACAGAGAGATTTTGGAGAAAACACAGATGCTTAGAGACAGAAAATGCCTCCAGGAGATGCTAAACTGAGAGATGAAATCTCACGTTTGCCCTGGAGAAGCTGAGAGAGGACCCACCATTGCTTAAAGGAGGAAAATGTCCCAGGAGAATTCAGAAGGCCCTGTCACAGGATCTGAGAGAGCCATTTTGAAACCAACCCAAGAGAGAAGGGCCAGCAAACCTCGCCATGCCCCTTCCCACATGGCAGAGGAACCCTGGACATGATCAGCCTTTTTTCAGTGAAGATATCCTCTTGTTGATGCCTTAATTTGGACATTTTCATTGCCTTAGAACTGTAAATTTATAATCTAATCCCCTTTGTAAAATTTGCTGTTATTTGCAAATACCAAAAGTGCTAGAACTGCTTTATAAGTGGATAAGGGGAAGATTCTGGAAAAGTTGTGAGATGCTTGATAGAGAAGGCCTAGATTGTTTTGAAGAGACTATTGGTAGAAATGTAGACTCTAAAGATACCTCCCATGAGGTTCTTAGAAATGAGGAATGGTCTTTGCCAACTGGAAGGAAGGCAATCCTTGTTTTAAAGTGGGAAATTGAATCCTGATGCTGGATGGAAGGTAGAATTTGAAAGCAACGAGCTGGGATTTCTAGCTGAGGAAATTTCCGAACTAAATGTGGAAAATGCAGCCTGACTTCTCCTTGCAGCTTATGATAAAATGCAATAGAAAAGGATAAGCTGAGAACTGAACTCTTGGGTACAAAGAAACCAGAAATTGATGGTCTGGGGTCTGGAAAATTGGGGACTTCCAGAAATTCTGTTTCTTTATTGATCCTCTGTCTAGATGTTCTGTCCATTGATGAGAGTGGGGAATTGACATCTCCAACTATTATGGTAGATGTGTCTATTTCCCTTCTCAGTGTTTGCAGTGTTTGCCTCATGTATTTTGGGGCATTCTGGTTCGGTGCAAAATATCTATGATAGCGACTAAATGAACAAATTTTTAAAATATTTTTGCATGAGGAAGAAAAAAGGAATGTCACTCCTACAGGGTGCTGAAAATAGATGGTAATTAATATTTTAAAATGTCATCTTATGTGTGAGACTAAAGCAAAAAATGTTTATTTGTTACAAAATTTATATTTTGACTAGTGCATTTCCTAATGTAACTTATGTAGATAGTTTGATTGAACACCATAATTACTTGGAATCTCAGGTAGGACGTGAGATTTTGTTGGTTTGTCCAGAGTGATCCCCCGATGAATCCCAGAGTGATTCGATCAGTGAGTGGAAAAGTATTTGCAAAGCCCCCTTCGGGGAATGGTGAGAACGGGGAGAAATTCAACTTCCCCAAGTTGAATTCTTGATATTCTCACAAGCAGTGTGGACAACCAAAGCTATAGGCTGAGCCCCCAGTCTTGGGGTTTGTTCATATGAAACTTAACCCTGCAAAGGATAGGTCAAGCCTACTTAAAATTTAGGCCTAAGAGTCACCCCCAAGAGAGCCTCTTTTGTTGCTCAGATGTGGCCTCTCTCTCCAGCCAACACAACGAGCAGTCTTACCACCCTCCCCCGTCTACGTGGGACATGACTCCCAGGGGTGTGGACCTTCCTGGCAGCGTGGGACAAGATCCTAGAGTGAGCTGGGACTCAGCATCAAGGGATTGAGGAACTCCTAGAATGAGCTGAGACTTAGCATCTAGGGATTGAGAAAACCTTCTCAACCAAAAGGGGAAAGAGTGAAATGAGACAACGTGTCAATGGCTGAGAGATTCCAGACAGAGTCGAGAGGTTATCCTGGAGGTTATTCTTATGCGTTAAGTAGCTATCACCTTGTTAGTCAAGATGTAATGGAGAGGCTGGAGGGAACTGCCTGAAAATGTAGAGCTGTGTTCCAGTAGCCATGTTTCTTGAGGATGATTGAATAATGATATAGCTTTCACAGTGTGACTGTGTGATTGTGAAAACCTTGTGTCTGATGCTCCTTTTATCTACCTTGTCAACAAACGAGTAGAACATATAGAATAAAAATAAATAATAGGGGGAACAAATGCTAAAATAAACTTAGTTTGAAATGCTAGTGATCAGTGAAAGCGAGGGGTAAGGGGTATCGTAGGTATAATCTTTTTTTTCTTTTCTGTGTTCATTTTATTTCTTTTTCTATTGTCTTTTTATTTCTTTTTCTGAATTAATGCAACTGTTCTAAGAAATGATGAATATGCAACTAAGTGATATTGTGAATTACTGATTATATATGTTGATGTTTTATTTGGTTTTTTAAATTTTTTAATTAATAAATTAAAAAAAATTAATTGGCCATAGATCTGAGGATCTATTTCTTAACTCTCACTTTGATTCCATTGATCTATATTTCTGTCTTTTTGCCCGTCTCATGCTGTTTTGACCATTGTGGCTTTATAATATGCTTTAAAGCCAGGAAATGTGAGTCTTCCCACTTCATTCTCTTTTTCATCATGTTTTTGGCTATTTGAGACCCCTTACCCTTCCAAATAAAATTGATAATTAGCTTTTCCATTTCTGCAAAGTAGACTGCTAGAATTTTTATTGGTATTGAATTGAATCTGTAGATCAATTTAGGTAGAATTGACATCTCAGTGATATTTAGTCTTCCATTCCATCAACATGGAATGTCTTCCCCTTTACTCGGGTCTTCTTTGATTTTGTTTAGTGCTTTGTAGTTTTCTGTGTACAAGTCCTTTATATCTTTGTTCATTCCTAGATATTTTACTTTTTTAGGTGCTTTTTTCCTTTCTGATCTGGATGCCTTGTATTTCTTTTCTTGTCTAACTGCTCTGCCTAGAACTTTTAGCACAGTGTTGAGTAGCAGTGGTGCCCATGGGCATCCTTGTCTCATTCCTGATCGTACAGGGAGAGCTTTGAGTCTCTCACTGTTGAGTATAATGTTAGCTGTGGGTTTTTCATATACACCCTTTATCGTGTTGAGGAAGTTTCCTTCCAGAACCCACGGCTACCAGGCTTGTGGACTTTATCCCACCTGTGGTGTGCGCATGTGCCCAGGGTCTGCTGAGACGGCGTGTGCCTGCAGTGGGCTCTGGCCTCTCGCTCACGGCCGCCTCCCCCTCCCCAGGTTCCTCTACTCGGACGAGGTTCAGATCGGCCCCGAGACCGTCATGACGACTCTTTACACCGCCAAGAAGTACGCCGTGCCCGCCCTGGAGGCCCACTGCGTGGAGTTCCTCAAGAAGAACCTTCGCGCCGACAATGCCTTCATGCTGCTCACCCAGGTGAGAGTGCACCCAGGTGAGATGGAGTCACCCAGGTGAGACGTGTTCACATAGGTGAAATGAGTTTACCCAGGTGAGATGGGTTCCCCTAGGTGAGCGTTTACCCAGAGATCTCAGTCTCCAAGATGAATCACATTTCAGCTAACCCCCTCGGACTCTGGAGTCCCGTGGCTGTGGGTGGGTGGGTTGGGTGGCACTGCCTCCAACCCGTGGCTGTGCCTGCCCCCCTTCTCCACCTGACTCACAGTGCCACAGGCCATGAGCCTTGTGGCTGAGACGCTCTACTCTCACACTCGATGCACAGGCCCTGGGAGGGCAGGCATGTGCTCAGATATGCACAGACCCCACGAGGGCAGGCGTGTGCTCAGATACGGGCATATGACATTCCTACGATGGGACAAGTATGTAACTACCTCATTGGTAAAGTTGTATCTTTGATTTGCAAAAGATTCCTGAAGAAGCCCATCTCCCTTCAGTTTAGTTCACCTGTCTTTAAAAGAAAGTTCAGTGTAGCCGTTTTATTGGCTCGATAATCCTTTTGGGGAAAAAACCTCTGTGCTGTGGATGAGCAGTGAGCATGTGCTGTGGGAGCTGGCATCACTCACGCACGGCGATCACCTGATTAAGCAGAGCCATGTGGCCCCAGTGATATCGAAAGGCAATTACGAATCACAAGTATTCCTTTATGCTAAGCTTTCCAGATTTAAGCTACATTTGTAAGTGTCAGGGATTTGCGGTATCCTTAGCTCCCTAAGCTATAATTTATTTGAATCCACTCTTCAGTGATCAGCAATAACTGCAATTGCTTTGAATGCATGAACTGAGTAATGGTCCCCCAGTTAGTGTCTGAAGTCACCATATGACAGAAATATTTACTACACGTATCCCATCTGTCATTTCTTGGAAGGGCTAAGGATTGCTTGAGCTGGTAGCTCTGTGGCACCCCTGCTCGTTTTCTCTGCACTTCACAGGGTATTTAGCATGACCAAACTGTCATGTTTTCTGGTTAGCCTGAAATACGGTATTATTTGATATGTATCTTGTATTTGTAACCTGAGCTTTACCACCTAAGTGTAATTTTCACCTGTTGACTCCCCAAGAGTAAAATGAAGGCACTGTATGTTAAAATATTTTTTGTAAGAAATTTTGTCACATGGAGCAGCATTTTAGCATGGGAAGTTCCATTGGTCATGACAGCTTTTGGAATGTTTCAGAGGTCCGCAAATACTACATGAATTAAAGGATCTGTGGTGAACAAAATGCCAGTATTTTACCCAAAGGCAGGATCTGGGCGGGGAGGAGAGCCAAGTGACTGCAGGCACGGGACCCATCTTGGTGTAAAACGTTGATACTTTGTTCTGCTTCTCTCCAAATCCATTTTTGCATGGATTTTGTGTGCATGTGGTAAAAGAGAAATAGTGAAATTTGCCCCTTTAACCCCTTTCAGGGGCTCTACATGCAGAGGGTGGGGTTCCCACCCCCCAAACAGACCCCCACACCCTGTAAGCAGAAACGCCCCTTTCCCCACCCCCGCCCCGGCATCCTGAATTCCAGCTTTGGTGTCTGTGAGGTTGCATCATTTGGGGCATTTCATATAAGTGAAATTATTTAAGATGTGGCCTCTTTTCACTGGCTTATTCCACTCAGCATGAAAACTTCAGGGTTAATCCCTGCTGTAACAGGAATCAGACCTTGACTCCTTCTTACGGCCGAGTAATACTGCATTTCTGCAGGGCTGCTTCTCCCTTTCGGGCGTCTGCTGCAGACACTTGGGCCATGTCCAGCCAGCGCAGCTCAGGCAACCGCGCGGACATCAGAGCACAGACACCCGTCTGGTCCTGCCCTCCCTGCTTTGGGTCTGCTCCTACAGGCGGGGCTGCCAGGGCATGCGGTGGTTCCGTGCCCAGCTGCTCGGAACCCTGGCCTGGTGCCTGTGGCGGGGGCTCCAGTTCACATCACAGTGCATGCGTGCCCCTGGTTCTCCGCATCCTCGCCAACACTTATTGTCTTCTGTTTGTTCGTAACGGCCGTCCCGGTGGGTGTGACATGGCGTCTCCTTATGCGTTTGATTTCCCTTTCACTGATGGCGTGTTTTCATGAGCTTGTTTGGCCACCTGAGTACCTCCCTTGGGGAAATGTCTAGTCCTCGGCCATTTTTAAATTGGGCCCTTTGTTTTTTTGTTGGTGATGTAGACATTCTTAATAGAGTCTCACTATCAAGACCTTATCAGATATATGATTTGCCACTATTTTCTCCTATTCTATAAGTTGTCTTCACTTTCCTTATAATTTCCTCCAGCGCACAGAAGTTTTAAATTTGCATGAAATCAAATTTACCTGCGAAATTTTTCTTCTGTTGCTTGTGCTTTCAGTGTCACATCTGAGAATCCACTGTCCACTGTCTTGTCCTAAAGAGATTTTCATGTTTTATTGTAAGAGTTTTGCAGTTTTAGCTCTTTTATTTAGGTCACTGCTCCATTTTGAGTTAAATTTTTATATGCTTGGGGATGATGCAAGATTATTTTGTCTATTTGGGGCCCCTTGTGCCATATGAATTTGAGGATCAGCTTTTTCTTTTCTGCAAAAAAGGCTGCAGGAAGTTTGGTCGGGAGTGCTTGAATCTACAGGTGGCTTTGGGCAGTCCAGACGTCTCAGTAATAAATCTCCAGTCTTGAACATAGGATGTCCTTCCATTTATTTAGGTCTTCAGTTTTTCTCAGCAATGCTTGTAGTTTTTGGTGTACAAGTCTTTTAACTCCTTGGGTAAATTTATTCCTAGGAATTTCATTCGTTTAAATGCTATTATAAGTGGAATTGTTTTCTTGATTTCCTTTCCAGATTGTTCATTACTGGTGTATAGAAACCCACCTGCGTTCTGCATGGTTATTTTGTATCCTGCAACTTTGCTGGATTTGTATATCCGTTCTAAGAGCTTTCTTGTGGATTCTTTCACATTTTCTCTATATAGGATTGTGTCATCTATAGTAGGGATAATTTGGCTGCTTCTTTTCCAGTTTGGATGCCTGTTATTTCTCTCTCTTGCCTGATTGCTAGTATTTTTTTCTTTTATTCCTAGGTATCTTATTTCTTTTAGTTGCTGTTGTAAATGGAATTGTTTTCTTGGTTCCTTTGGGGATTTCCCATTGGTGGTTTGCAGAAACACAACGCATCTTTGCGTGTAGATCTTATATTACAGGGCCCTGTGAAATCCGTTTCTCAGCCTCAGTAGCTTTCCCATGCATTCTTTGAGGCTGTGCGGGTCTTTACAGGTGCTGTCGGCCCAGCTGCCTGGAAGGCCCGAGAATCCATTCATTTAGAGCATCTGTGTCACGTCCTCTCTCGGCCGGTTTGGGGAGAAGCGCCTTTATCCTGACAGCCATCCCACTGTTTGTCTGCAGCTTGCCCTTTTCTTGCTGCTTCCTACCTGGCATTGATCAGAAATTAGTCTTCCTGGCAGACTGCCGTGCGGGGTCAGGGTGCCCGAGAAGGGGTGTGGGGGTCCTGGGGCGTCATGTGGGCCCCGAGATGGCCGGAAGAGTGGGAGGCTAGGCTGGGCAACCGTTCACCACCAGGCCTAGGGCCCCAAGCTCGAGGGGTGAGGGGGTGGGGTGAGGTGCAGAGGGGCCCAGGGCGGTTATTGGGGACGGAGCCGGAACCATCCCTGAGCTGGGGGCATGTGGAGAGCCCCGGCTCCCCCAGCTCTGCAGGCGGCCTTTCTGACCCCTCTCCCGCCCCCAGGCGCGGCTCTTTGATGAACCACAGCTCGCCAGCTTGTGCCTGGAGAACATCGACAAGAACACAGCTGACGCCATCACCGCCGAGGGCTTCACTGACATCGACCTGGGTGCGGTGGGGAGTGTGCACCCTGGTTGGGGGGGAGTGCCGGCCTCGTGGGGGGGGAGTGCCGGCCTTGGGTGGGGGTGCCGCCTGGGGGGCGTCCCACCGTGTGCGGGGCTCCTGCCTTTGGGGGGGTGGCACATCGTAGGGCCCAGTGAGGAGGTGAAACAGCCCCTTCCTCGAACTCTGATGGAAGGTTCCACCCTCAGCTGGGCCTCGCAGGGGGATCCTGGGGGGAGGCAGGGAGGCTGGGGGTCCGGCTGCAGAGGCGCTGCTGAACCCGGTCCCGGCTGCAGCCACAGACCCCGCGCCCGCATCCTGGCGGCCCCCCCACCCCCATGGCGCCCTCACGCCCCTTCTGCCCCCCAGACACGCTGGTGGCCGTCCTAGAGCGCGACTCCCTGGGCGTCCGCGAGGTCCGGCTCTTCAGCGCCGCTGTCCGCTGGGCCGAGGCTGAGTGCCAGCGGCAGCAGCTGCAGGCGACGCCCGAGAACAAGCGCAAGGTGCTGGGCAAGGCGCTGGCACTCATCCGCTTCCCGCTCATGACTGTCGAGGAGTTCGCTGCAGGTAGGCCCTCCTGGAGCCCTCCCTGCAGACGCCCCCACATCCCTCACAAGGACAGGTAAATGCCCTGAGTATAAAGAACAGAGTGAGCCTTACCAGAGGCCCCTTCCCCACCCATCGCCGTGCCCCAGCTCAGCACACATGCAGGTGCCTGCTGGGCTCCAGGCTGGGGGGCCCCGGGAGTGGCCTGGTGTAACTGCCCCGTGGGGAGGGGTGGGCGCGGCCCTGAGCCCCGCTGTGTGGACACTGACGTCCAGGCTGGGTGCTGCCTCTGCTCACCGCTGTGTGTGGTGGTAACAGGGCACAGGTTCACATCAGCACAGGAGAAATGAGCAGGGTGGGTCCTGGACCCCAGGCCTCCCGCGTCCCCTCCTCACGGGCTGCAGGATGTGGCAGCATGCAGGGAGCGCCTGACGGGAAACCCCCCATCCCGAGCTGGTGCCCGGGGTCTTCATTGGGGTCCCCCCACGGGCCTGGTATGTAGTGGGACCGGCCTCCGTCACTCAGACCCAGGGCCCACCTCCAGGGCTACACGGGCCCTGGGAGACCCCAGGCTCGGCCAGGCCCGGCCTTCCTCTGGCACACATCTCCGTCTCCCTTGATGCCCGCACCCAGGTTTGCAGGGCCCCAGTCAGTGCAGGGACAGAGACTGTGGCCTGCTTGGGATGTTCTCTGGGCTCCAGCCAGGCCCCGGGCTCAGGGGCAGGGTCCACACCACAGGGACCCTCAGTCACGAGTGGCCACTGGGCGTCCAGCATGTGCCTGGCCCTGTGAGTATCGTGTCCTGGCTGACATCAGGGCTGGACCTTTTTCTGGGCTGGGGCCGTCCTGGGCACTGTGAGGTGTTGAGCAGCCTCCCTGGGCCCCCCGACTCGAGGCCAGCAGCCCTCCGAGGAGCAGCAACCACAGAAGATCCCAGACATGTCCCCTGGGGTCAGATGCCCAGGTGAGGGCCTGGCCACCCCTCTGTGTCATCCTCGCATTCTCACACGACCCCCTCTGATCCGGGTTCTCCCCCAGACTGCCCTCGCCATGGTCCCCCACCTCCTCATCAAACCCTCTGGACAATCCTCAGTCCCCTTTGACTTCCCTCCCAGTCTGCTACCTCTTGTTACCCTGTCTGCCCCTTTCCTGGGCCCCCTCACCCACCCTCCTGACTTGGGGTCCACTCAGACCTTCAATTTTTTTTAAAATTTTTTTTAATTTATGATACATAACCACATACAAACACAAACATTCTTACCATACGATCATTCCATTCTTGTTATATAATCAGTAACTCACAATGTCATCACATGGTTGTATATTCATCATCACAATCATTTCTTAGAACATCTGCATCAATTCAGAAAAAGAAATAAACAAAAAAATTCATACATACCATACCCCTTAACCCTCCCTTTCATTGCTCACTAGCATTTCAATCTACTAAATTTATTTTAACATTTGTTCCCCCTATTATTTACTTATTTTTACTCCATATGTTTTACTCATCTGTCCATAAGGTAGATAAAAGGAGCATCAGACACAAGGTTTTCACAGTCACACAGTCACATTGTGAAAGCTATATCATTATACAATCATCCTCAAGAAACATGGCTACTGGAACACAGCTCTACATTTTCAGGCAGTTCCCTCCAGCCTCTCCACTACATCTTGAATAACAAGGTGATATCCATATAATGCGTAAGAACATCTCCAGGATAACCTCTCAACTCTATTTGGAATCTCTCAGCCATTGACACTCTACTTTGTCTCATTTCACTCTTCCCCCTTTTGGTCCAGAAGGTTTTCTCAGTCCCTTGATGCTGAGTCTCAGCTCATTCTAGGATTTCTGTCCCATGTTGCCCGGAAGGTCCACACCCCTGGGAGTCATGTCCCACGTAGAGAGGGGGAGGGCAGTGAGTTTGCTTGTCATGTAGGCTGAGAGAGAGAGGCTGCATCTGAGCAACAGAGGAAGACCTTCGACTTTGAACCCCACACTACCCAAGCTCTACCTGGCTTCCTCCAGAGCCTGTGAGGCGTCTCCATCCACACCCAGCCCCCTTCTTGGGCTCCCATCCGCAGTCCTGCAGGGACTGGCCTCTCCTTCTCCCTTATCGATGCTTGGCCTCTGGGCAGCCAACCTCACCTGTACCTGCATTGTCTGGCTCTGGACTCAGACCCCAGGACCTCCTGTAGCGATGTCCTGTGCATGGAGACAGGTGTATTTCTGGTGTGCTGGGGCTCTCCCTGCCCTTCTCCTCTCTGCCAGGTGCCCACGGCGGGGACATGGTACAGGGCTGTACCAGGCGGGCAAGGGTGGGTATCTCCACGGGGAAGAGCAAGTGACAGGGACATGATGTCATCACCTGGGGGCCTCTGAGGAGCCCCCTCCCTAGGAGCTGCTCACTCGTTTTCAGAGCGGAGCGTGCCCATGAGTAAAGGGCCTTTGGCCAGCCCCCGACCCACCCCTGGGGACCATCACCTCCTTGTCCTTCCAGACTTTTCCTCCTGGGTGTCTGCCCCTGCAGACACGTTTTAAACACCCAGCCGATGTTCTGGGTTGTTTTGTATCTTCCTTCCACAAGTCACTCGTGTGACCCATTTTCCTGGAGCTGCTCGCAGTCAGGGTTGTGCTGAGCTTCCTGCTTGTTCCCCTCGCATCTGCCTGGGCCCTGAATCCAAGGGACTGAGACTGGAGATGCCACTTCCCACTGCCCCTGCCTGAGTGACGTGATGGGGGTGACAAGGACGAGGTCTGACTTGAGGCTCATTGTCCCAGATTGGGTGGGTCTGTCTCATTGCCTCCTGGTTACAACCTTCTGGAACCTTCCAGGCCCTGGGCCTGCGTGTTGGGGCCTGTCTGTGCATTCTCCAGGAGCTTGGCCGGGGCTTTAAGCTGGGGAGCGGGGGAACAAGGGAATGGCGTAAGTGTCCCCGTGCTGTGGGGCTGAGAGGCTTGGGGGATGCAGGGGCCCAGTAGGACCCAGGGGGATCTGGGCCTGTAGGCTGCCTGTGTTCCCCGCTGCCTGGAGAAGATCTGAGGAGTGACCCGCTGCCTTCCCTGGCCTGCAGGCCCCGCGCAGTCTGGGATCCTCATGGACCGCGAGGTGGTGAGCCTCTTCCTGCACTTCACGGTCAACCCCAAGCCACGGGTAGACTTCATCGACCGGCCACGCTGCTGCCTCCGCGGGAAGGAGTGTAGCATCAACCGCTTCCAGCAGGTGGAGAGCCGCTGGGGCTACAGCGGCACCAGCGACCGCATCAGGTGGGCCTCGGGCGTGGCACCCAGGTACAGGGTACACTCAGCCGGACCTGCTGGGGTGGAGCTGTCGGGGTCCCGGTGGCCTTGCTGCAGCCAGGCCTGCCCACCTGGGGACACTGCCACGGCTCTTGGCAAGTCGCTGAGGTGGGCCCCACAGCCGCAGCCCGTGACCCCAGTTGGCACTGACAGGGGGACCCTCTGAGCCATAGCAGCATCACCCTCACAGGGAACGTGTCCCTAGTGTCCATCTGTTGGACCATGTTTTAAATCACCGCTGTCTGCCTGTGACCTTCAGGTTCTCGGTCAACAAGCGGATCTTTGTGGTTGGGTTCGGACTGTATGGCTCCATCCATGGCCCCACTGACTACCAAGTGAACATCCAGGTGCTGCATCAGGGGTCATGGGCCCCACAGGGAGGGCAGGGTGCTGGTCCTGAGTCCACGGGGGAGGGCTGGGTCCACGGGGGAGGGCTGGGTGCTGGTCCTGGGCCCCACGGAGAGGGCAGGGTGCTGGTCCTGGGCCCCACGGGAAGGGCAGGGTGCTGGTCCTGGGCCCCACGGGGAGGGCAGGGTGCTGGTCCTGGGTCCACAGGGGAGGACTGAGTGCTGGTCCTGGGCCCCGGTCTCCCTGGCGACGTGTCCGCCCCTCCTCACAAGTGGGCCGAGCTGTGGGGTGGGGGTGCCCCTGGCCTGGTGTCCCCGTTGGCCGTCCCCGGCCCTGGTGCAGCTGCGTCCCCCCAGATCATCCACACGGACAGCAACACCGTCCTCGGGCAGAACGACACAGGCTTCAGCTGTGACGGCTCCGCCAGCACCTTCCGCGTCATGTTCAAAGAGCCTGTGGAGGTGCTGCCCAACGTCAACTACACGGCTTGTGCCACGCTCAAGGTGTGCCCGCCCGCCCCTCCTCTCACTGGTCCCGACCCAGCCAGACACAACCCCGACCCCAACCCCAAACCAAAACTTGGCCCCAATCTGACCTGGCCCCAGACCCTGACCTAACCCTGACCCAATTGGTCATGACCCCAAGCTGACCCCATTCCCAGGCCCCTGACCCCAACCCTAACCCGGACCTAACCCTGACCTGATCCCGATCCTGACCTGATCCTGACCCTGACCTGATGAGGATCCAGCCCCTAACATGACCCCAGCCCCAAATCCAGACTCCTGACCTGAACCCCGACCTTGAACCTGGATCCCAACCTGACCTGAACCCAGACTCTGACCCCAACCTTGACCCTGGATCCCCTACCCAACCCGGACCCCGACCTGGACCCCCAACCTGACCCCCACTCAGACCTTAACTCCCAGACCAGACCCTGACCCGGACTCTGACCCCCAACTTGGACCCAAACCCAGAACCCTGACCCTTGCCCCAGCCCCGCCCTGACCCTTAGCAGCCTCTGCCCCTCCGGGGGGGGAGGGTGGTGGGTCCCCTGTGGCCCCGGGCCTGGGCGCTGACGGCCGTGCCCCACAGGGCCCCGACTCCCACTACGGCACCAAAGGCCTTCGCAAGGTGACCCACGAGTCGCCCACGACAGGGGCCAAGACCTGCTTCGCCTTCTGCTATGCGGCCGGGAACAACAACGGCACGTCGGTGGAGGACGGCCAGATCCCCGAGCTCATCTTCTACACCTAGGGCCCGGCGTCCCGGGGCGCGGGCGGGCAGGGGCCGGGGCCACAGCTCAGGGACCCGTGTGGGCGGCGTCTCACGTTTATTTTTCTAACTGCACATGGCAATGCATTTTGGATTTCCAGTTCCGGGTAGGAGACAGCATGGGCGGCTCGTCTTGCATTTAGGTTTGGGTCTTGTTCTTTGTGTTCTTGTCCATTCCCCCAGGGCCACCCTGAGCCTGGAGCCCTCCTTCCCCCCAAGCCTGCAGGGCGCCCCCCAGGAGCCGGGGTCCCGAGGGACCTCCAGCCCAGGGGTGAGGGTTGACTGATGGGGTGCCTGTCCCCTCGGGACCAGCACAGGCTTCCCCCAGGGGACTCGGCCCTGCGGGCGTCAGGGCGGACAGAGTCCCCAGCTGGGTGCAGCGTGGAATCCGGAAAGGGCCCCCAGCCCGCGCCCGCCTGTCCGTGTAGCCCCCCCACCACAGCTGTTCCCCAGCCCCCTGTGTGTTTCTGCCCTATGACTCCTGCAGACCCTGTGTCCTCCCCAAAGCTGTGCCGAGGGGTGCCCCTCCCCTCCCCTTGTCCCCTACGTGATCTTTTTTAATAAAAGAAAGAAATGTTCCCACCCCGAGCTGCGTGCTTCTTCTTGGGGGCCCTTCCCTGTGGCCCCTCCAGCCCCAGGTGTTGAGGAGGGGCAGGTGGTCCCGGGGCCGGCCTGATGCCCCTTCCCTTTTCTGCACGTGTTGTCTACTGTGTGCGAGGGTTGGCTTTTGGGGGCCCCGTTTTGTGGGACCACCCTTGGAACCCCTTATTTGCTGGCCTTCAGGCTACGAGCCTCCCTTCCTCCTGAACGACCAGCGGCCGTGGGGTCCGTCATGTCCCTGGGCCCACTCCTTTTCACAGGCCCTCTTTAGCTCCTCTTGTGCCCTCTGTGCAGTACCCATTGGCAGGAGCGAGGTGATGACGCCACGCCGCAGGGCAGGAACACATCCTGGCTGGGATGGGTGGGCGGCACATTGGTTTTCTGAAGGACTGCAGTGTAGATGGCGGGTGTGATGGCAGCTGTAGACACCCGTATGGGAACGGAGCATGAGGGGCGCATGACCAAGGGGGAGTCACCATGGGCCTAGCAGAGCAGAGCCGGGGCCAGGGAGCAGCACAGTGTGTGCTCGGCTGGTAGCGACTCCTGTGACCACGTCCTGACCGCGGCCCTGTAGGTCTCGGGCTCTGCATGGCAGAAGGGGCAGTGCGGGTGGAGCAAGGGCCACAGTGTGGAGGGTCTTCCTGCGTCACCCCAGGTCCTTACAGAGGGAGGCCCTGTAAGGGCCTCTGGGACGAGGGTGCCTCTGGGAGCCTGGAGAGGCAGGGGAGCAGATCCTGCCTGGAACCAGCCCTGCAACACTTTCACCGTGAGGGACTGCTGAGGGCTGAAAGCACTGGCTTTGGCGGTCTGCTAGGCCGCAGGGGGCACTCGAGCAGAGAGCACCTGGCTGAGAGATGCCTCGGGCATGGGGTAGAGAAGGCGGCCGAGAGGAGGGACCCCGGGTGGCAGTGGCTGAGCATCACTTTGGGGTTTGGGGCTGTCTGGTGGAGGTGTCTTTGCCAGTGTGTTCGTGGATCACACTTGCTTGGTGCTTATGATTTTTATGATTTTTCTGGCTACTCTGTCTTCAATACCTGCAATCTTGCATGTTCCCTCCTCCTGGGCTTTAGGGAACAGGGCTGGTGTGCGGTGCTTTTGGCTGGTTGTGGCCCCATGGCTTGGTCCTCTTGGGTGGTGGCAGCTAAAGACGACATGGTATCTGAGTTAAAGCAGACACGTCTCTGAAGCTGTGCCAAGAGTGGCAGGTGTGGTGTGAGGAAAGTGTCCTTCGGGGCAGGATGCCAGTGGCCTCTCAGGAGACAAGTGGGCAGAGCCTGGGACGAGGTGCTCTGGGGTAGCAGCGGGTGCCAGAGCTCCGGCCCATGGGAGAGTTTGGCCTGTCGGGTCAACAGGGAGGCCAGTGAGTGGATCATGGAGGGCAGCAGGTCAGAGATGAGGTCCCAGGAGGTGGCTTTGTTACAGCGCAGTGCAGCTATGATCTGGTTTACATTTGGGAGGATCCCACTGGCTGCGGGGGAAGGGCAGCTGGCAAGGGGGAGAGAGGGATAGGGTGCCCATTTCCAGCCATGGCAACATCCTGCTCCCACACCGTGAAGGCTGGACCGCAGGTAGAGGCAGTGCAGGCTGACAGCACAGGTGGTTGGAGGGAGGAGGCCACCAGGTGAACCCCACACTTACCCCAGCTTTGCCTGGGGGCATTTCCTTAATGCTGGTGAAGGGAAATGGAGCAGAGGAGAAAGCAGCAGACTTACCAGCTTCGAGAACACAGCATTTAGAATTTGTTGGCTGATAACATGGCTGGAACTGGAAGGAAAAAAATTCCAGAGAAAAGGCAACTGCAGATAAGGAGGCCCCCAAGATTGGCTGATTGTTAAAAGTGCACATGCCCAGTGTGGGACTCAAGAAACCTATCAGAAAGCAGCCACTGGGCGGCCACCAAGCCGCAGAGCAGAAATTTTAGAAGTAGGAGGGCTGGGGTCAGAGGAGGGCAGTGAGGTTTTCGATTAAACGCAAGAAGGTCCTGCCCACAGGGTAAGCACAGCACCCCTGGGCGGAGGGCAGGGCTGAGACTTGCTTTAACAGTGCCTGAAGCGAAGACACAGTAGGGAACAGGGCACAGAGCACATTAGAGATGACAGGTAAGTATTTCCCAATGTGAATGAAAGATGTCAGCTTCCGTATTTCTTTTAAAAGAGGATTTAAAAAAATAAGTCACGGTGACTTCTGGAGAAGATGGCGGCTTAGTAAGATGCGCGGGTCTTAGTTCCTCCTCCAGAACAGCTACTAGGGAAGTAGAAACGATACAGAACAGCTCCCGGAGCCACGACAGAGACCAAGAAGACAGCGTACCCCATTCTGGAACGGTTGACTGGCTGGGAGAACCCGCTCCGGTGAGATCGCCGAGGGGCATGGGCTTCCCCGGGCCGGGGCGGCAGGCGGCCGGAGTCCCTCCCTCCCTCCCTCCTTCCCGGGCCGGCTGGGAGAATTGGACAGGCGGTCCCCTAAGCCGCGGTGGCTGGCGTCCCCCCCCACGCGCGGCCCCTCCGGACCAGCTGGGAGAATTGGATCAGAGATACCCAAGCCGCAGAGAACAGTGACCGGGGTCCCTTCCAAACACGTGGCTTCCCGGTCCGGCTGGGAATGGTGGATAGGCACTCCCCCAAGCCGCGGCGACTGGCGCCCCCCCCGCCATGCTTGGTGCCCCGGGCCGGCTGGGAAATTTGGACAGGCGCTCCCCCAAGCCGCGGAGGCCGGCGCCCCCCCACCACGCTTGGCGCCCCGGGCCGGCTGGGAAATTTGGACAGGAACTCCCCCAAGCCACGGAGGCCGGCGACCCTCCCCGCGCGCGGATCCCCAGGCCGGCTGGGAGATTCGGATTGGCACTCCCCCAAGCCACTTCGGCTGGCGACCCGCCCCTACAGCGAGAGTTTTCCAAAGTTAAAGGAGCCACAGCATCTTTTACTGGTGGGACCCGCAACAGATGAGTGCCATGAGCACCACCTACTGGGCAGATTAAGAAAAACAGAGCCCAGAGATTTCACAGAAAAATCTTTCAACCTGCTGGGTCTCACACCCAGGGAAATCTGATTAAATGCCCAGACGCCAGCAGAAGATAACGGATCACGCTCAGAAAATTGAAGATATGGCCCAGTCAAAGGAACAAACCAACAGTTCAAATGAGATACAGGAGCTGAGACAACTAATGCTGAATATACGAACAGAAATGGAAAACGGAAAAATAAGAAATTATCACTGAAAATTTCCCAACTCTTATGAAAGACCTAAAATTACAGATCCAAGAAGTACAGCGCACCCCAAAGAGAATAGACCCAAATAGGCGTTCTCCAAGACACTTACTAGGTAGAATGTCAGAGGTCAAAGAGAAAGAGAGGATCTTGAAAGCAGCAAGAGAAAAACAATCCATCACATACAAGGGAAACCCAATAAGACTATGTGTAGATTTCTCAGCAGAAACCATGGAAGCTAGAAGACAGTGGGATGATATATTTAAATTACTAAAAGAGAAAAACTGCCAACCAAGGCTTCTATATCCAGCAAAATTGTCCTTCAAAAATGAGGGAGAAATTAAAACATTTATAGACAAAAAGTCACTGAGAGAATTTGTGACCAAGAGACCAGCTCTGCAAGAAATACTAAAGGGAGCACTAGAGTCAGATACGAAAAGACAGAAGAGAGAGGTATGGAGAAGAGTGTAGAAAGAAGGAAAATCAGATATGATATATATAATACAAAAGGCAAAATGGTAGAGGACAATATTATCCAAACAGTAATAACACTAAATGTTAATGGACTGAATTCCCCAATCAAAAGACATAGACTGGCAGAATGGATTAAAAAACAGGATCCTTCTATATGCCGTCTACAGGAAACACATCTTAGACCCAAAGATAAACATAGGTTGAAAGTGAAAGATTGGGAAAAGATATTTCATGCAAATAATAACCAGAAAAGAGCAGGAGTAGCTATACTAATATCCAACAAATTAGACTTCAAATGTAAAACAGTTAAAAGAGACAAAGAAGGACACTATCTACTAATAAAAGGAACAATTAAACAAGAAGACATAACAATCATAAATATTTATGCACTGAACCAGAATGCCCCAAAATACATGAGGAATACACTGCAAACACTGAAAAGGGAAATAGACACATATACCATAATAGTTGGAGACTTCAATTCACCACTCTCATCAATGGACAGAACATCTAGACAGAGGATCAATAAAGAAATAGAGAATCTGAATATTACTATAAATGAGCTAGACTTAACAGACATTTATAGGACATTACATCCCACAACAGCAGGATACACCTTTTTCTCAAGTGCTCATGGATCATTCTCAAAGATAGACCATATGCTGGGTCACAAAGCAAGTCTTAACAAATTTAAAAAGATTGAAATCATACACAACGCTTTCTCGGATCATAAAGGAATGAAGTTGGAAATCAATAATAGGCGGAGTGCCAGAAAATCCACAAATACGTGGAGGATCAACAACACACTCTTAAACAATGAGTGGGTCAAAGAAGAAATTGCAAGAGAAATTAGTAAATACCTCGAGGCAAATGAAAATGAAAACACAACATATCAAAACCTATGGGACGCAGCAAAGGCAGTGCTAAGAGGGAAATTTATTGCCCTAAATGCCTATATCAGAGAAGAAGAAAAGGCAAAAATTCAGGAATTAACTGTCCACTTGGAAGAACTGGAGAAAGAACAGCAAACTAACCCCAAAGCAAGCAAAAGGAAAGAAATAACAAAGATTAGAGCAGAAATAAATGAAATTGAAAACAATAGAGAAAATCAGTAAGACCAGAAGTTGGTTCTATGAGAAAATCAATAAGATTGATCAGCCCTTAGCAAGATTGGCAAAAAGAAGAAGAGAGAGGATGCAAATAAATAAGATCAGAAATGGAAGAGGAGACATAACCACTGACCTCACAGAAATAAAGGAGGTAATAACAGGATACTATGAACAACTTTATGCTAATAAATACAACAATTTAGATGAAATGGACGGGTTCCTAGAAAGACATGAACAACCAACTTTGACTCAAGAAGAAATAGATGACCTCAACAAACCAATCACAAGTAAAGAAATTGAATCAGTCATTCAAAAGCTTCCTAAAAAGAAAAGTCCAGGACCAGACGGCTTCACATGTGAATTCTATCAAACATTCCAGAAAGAATTAGTACCAACCCTGCTCAAACTCTTCAAAAAAATCGAAGTGGAGGGAAAACTACCTAATTCATTCTATGAAGCCAACATCACCCTCATACCAAAACCAGGCAAAGATATTACAAAAAAAGAAAACTACAGACCAATCTCTCTAATGAATATAGATGCAAAAATCCTCAACAAAATTCTAGCAAATCGAATCCAACAACACGTTAAAAGAATTATACATCGACTTCCGGAGAAGATGGCGGCTTAGTAAGACACGCGGGTCTTAGTTCCTCCTCCAGAAAAGCAACTAAAGAAACAGAAACAATACGAAACAGCTCCCGGAGTCACGACAGAGACCAAAAAGACAGCGTACCCCATTCTGGAACAGCTGAACGGGCAGGGAGAATCTGCTGCGGTGAGATACCCGAGGGGCGCGCGTTTTCCCGGCCGGGGCGGCTGGCGACTGGGGTCCCCTCCACGCACGTGGCTCCCCGGTCTGACTGGGAACATTGGATAGCGGGGCCCTCCCATCACGCTTGGCGTTTCGGGCCAGCTGGGCAATTAGGACCGGCACTCTCCCAAGCCGCGGCGGCCAGCGACCCCCGCCTCCATGCGCGGGTTCCCGGGCCGACTGCCGTGCAGACAGACGAGCGCCACGAGCGCCACGAGCGCCACCTACTGGGCAGGAAAAGAAAAACAGAGCCCAGAGATTTCACAGAAAAAGCTTTCAACCAGCTGGGTCCCACACCCAGGGAAATCTGATCAAATGCCCAGACACCAGCAGAAAATAATGGATGACGCTCGGAAAATTGAAGATATGGCCCAGTCAAAGGAACAAACCAATAGTTCAAATGAGATACAGGAGCTGAGACAACTAATGCTGAATATACGAACAGAAATGGAAAAACTCTTCAAAAACCAAATCAATAAATTGAGGGAGGACATGAAGAAGACATGGGCTGAACAAAAAGAAGAAATAGAAAATCTGAAAAAACAAATCACAGAACTTATGGGAGTGAAGGACAAAGAAGAAAAAATGGAAAAAACAATGGATACCTACAATGGTAGATCTAAAGAGACAGAAGCTACAATTAGTGAACTGGAGGATGGAACATCTGAATTCCAAAAAGAAACAGAAACTATAGGGAAAAGAATGGAAAAACTTGAGCAGGGGATCAGGGAACTGAATGACAATATGAAGCGCACAAATATACGTGTTGTGGGTGTCCCAGAAGGAGAAGAGAAGGGAAAAGGAGGAGAAAAACTAATGGAAGAAATTATCACTGAAAATTTCCCAACTCTTATGAAAGACCTAAATTTGCAGATCCAAGAAATGCAGCGCACCCCAAAGAGAATAGACCCAAATAGGCGTTCTCCAAGACACTTACTAGTTAGAATGTCAGAGGTCAAAGAGAAAGAGAAGATCTTGGAAGCAGCAAGAGAAAAACAATCTGTCACATACAAGGGAAACCCAATAAGACTATGTGTAGATTTCTCAGCAGAAACCATGGAAGCTAGAAGACAGTGGGATGATATATTTAAATTACTAAAAGAGAAAAACTGCCAACCAAGACTCCTATATCCAGCAAAATTGTCCTTCAGAAATGAAGGAGGAATTAAAACATTTATAGACAAAAAGTCACTGAGAGAATTTGTGACCAAGAGACCAGCTCTGCAAGAAATACTAAAGGGAGCACTAGAGTCAGATACGAAAAGACAGAAGAGAGAGGTATGGAGTAAAGTGTAGAAAGAAGGAAAATCAGATATGATATATATAATACAAAAGCCAAAATGGTAGAGGAAAATATTATCCAAACAGTAATAATACTAAAAGTTAATGGACTGAATTTCCCAATCAAAAGACATAGAATGGCAGAATGGATTACGACCCAGCAATACCACTGCTAGGTATCTACTCAAGGGACTTAAGGGCAAAGACACAGACGGACATTTGCACACCAGTGTTTATAGCAGCATTATCTACAATTGCAAAGAGATGGAAACAGCCAAAATGTTCATCAACAGAGGAGTGGCTAAACAAACTGTGGCGTATACCTACGATGGAATATTATGCAGCTTTAAGACAGACTAAACTTAGGAAGCATGTAATAACATGGATGGACCTAGAGAACATTATGCTGAGTGAGTCTAGCCCAAAACTAAAGGACAAATACTGTAAGGTCCCACTGATGTGAACCGACATTCGAGAATCAGCTTGGAATATATCATTGGTAACAGAGACCAGCAGGAGTTAGAAACAGGGTAAGATAATGGGTAATTGGAGCTGAAGGGATACAGACGGTGCAACAGGACTAGATACAAAAACTCAAAAATGGACAGCACAATAATACCTAAGTGTAATGTAACTAGGTTGGAACACTGAATGAAGCTGCACCTGAAATATGGTTTTTTGTTTCTTTGTTTGTGTGTTTGTATCTTTTGTTTTTGTTTTTTTCTTTTTCCTTTATATATATATATATATATTATTAGTATTATTATTTTAATTCTCTTCTCTATATTAGCATTCTATATCTTTTTCTGCTGTTTTGCTAGTTCTTTTCCTAAATCGATGCAAATGTACTAAGAAATGATGATCATACATCTATGTGATGATACTAAGAATTACTGAGTGCATTTGTAGAATGGAATGATTTCTAAATGTTGTGTTAATTTCTTTTCTTTTTTTTTGATTAATAAAAAAATTTAAAAAAAAGAGAAGGAGGTATTATAACAGAGAAGATAGGATTTAACAAATGAGTGTGACTTCTGAATCACTATAATGATATTCATTTTAGCTTCCAGTGTTTTGGAGCAGCTAGAATTTCATTAAACCTGAAAATGTGGAATGGTAACCCATGCCAAACTTTGAAATCTGTTATGTAACTACTTGTCAAAATTTACTTTGAAAATTATTTCTTTTTTTTTTTTTGCATGTATGTTATTTTCACAATAAAAATATGTTTTTAAAAAGACAACAACAACAACAACAACAACAAAAAAGAATTATACATCATGACCAAGTAGGATTCATCCCAGGTATGCAAGGATGGTTCAACATAAGAAAATCAATTAATGTAATACACCATATCAACAAATCAAAGCAGAAAAATCACATGATCATCTCAATTGATGCAGAGAAGGCATTTGACAAGATTCAACATCCTTTCCTGTTGAAAACACTTCAAAAGATAGGAATGCAAGGGAACTTCCTTAAAATGATAGAGGGAATATATGAAAAACCCACAGCTAATATCATCTTCAATGGGGAAAAATTGAAAACTTTCCCCCTAAGATCAGGAACAAGACATGGATGTCCATTATCACCACTATTATTCAACATCGTGTTGGAGGTTCTAGCCAGAGCAATTAGACAAGAAAAAGAAATACAAGGCATCAAAATTGGAAAGGAAGAAGTAAAACTATCACTGTTTGCAGAGGATATGATACTATACATCGAAAACCTGGAAAAATCCACAACAAAACTACTAGAGCTAATAAATGAGTACAGCAAAGTAGTAGGTTACAAGATCAACATTCAAAAATCTGTAGCATTTCTATACACTAGTAATGAACAAGCTGAGGGGGGAAATCAAGAAATGAATCCCATTTACAATTGCAACTAAAAGAATAAAATACCTAGGAATAAATTTAACTAAAGAGACAAAAAACCTATACAAAGAAAACTACAAGAAACTGTTAAAAGAAATCACAGAAGACCTAAATAGATGGAACGGCATACCGTGTTCATGGATTGGAAGACTAAATATAGTTAAGATGTCAATCCTACCTAAATTGATCTACAGATTCAATGCAATACCAATCAAAATCCCAACAACTTATTTTTCAGAAATAGAAAACCAATAAGCAAATTTATCTGGAAGGGCAGGGTGCCCCGAATTGCTAAAAGTATCTTGAGGAAAGAAAACGAAGCTGGAGGTCTCACGCTGCCGGACTTTAAGGCATATTATGAAGCCACAGTGGTCAAAACAGCATGGTATTGGCATAAAGATAGATATATCTACCAATGGAATCGAATAGAGTGCTCAGATATAGACCCTCTCATCTATGGACATTTGATCTTTGATAAGGCAGTCAAGCCAACTCACCTGGGACAGAACAGTCTCTTCAATAAATGGTGCCTAGAGAACTGGATATCCATATGCAAAAGAATGAAAGAAGACCCGTATCTCACACCCTATACAAAAGCTAACTCAAAATGGATCAAAGATCTAAACATCAGGTCTAAGACCATAAAACAGTTAGAGGAAAATGTAGGGAGATATCTTATGAAACTTAGAATTGGAGGCGGTTTTATGGACCTTAAACCTAAAGCAAGAGCACTGAAGAAAGAAATAAATAAATGGGAGCTCCTCAAAATTAAACATTTGTGCATCAAAGAACTTCATCAAGAAAGTAGAAAGACAGCCTACACAATGGGAGACAATATTTGGAAATGACATATCAGATAAAGGTCTAGTATCCAGAATTTATAAAGAGATTGTCCAACTCAACAACCAAAAGACAGCCAACCCAATTACAAAATGGGAAAAAGACTTGAACAGACACCTCTCAGAAGAGGAAATACGGATGGCCAAGAGGCACATGAAGAGATGCTCAATGTCCCTGGCCATTAGAGAAATGCAAATCAAAACCACAATGAGATATCATCTCACACCCACCAGAATGGCCATTATCAACAAAACAGAAAATGACAAGTGCTGGAGAAGATGCGGAGAAAGAGGCACACTTATCCACTGTTGGTGGGAATGTCAAATGGTGCAACCACTGTGGAAGGCAGTTTGGTGGTTCCCAAAAAAACTGAATATAGAATTGCCATACGACCCAGCAATACCATTGCTAGGTATCTACTCAAAGGACTTAAGGGCAAAGACACAAACGGACATTTGCACACCAATGTTTATAGCAGCGTTATTTACAATTGCAAAGAGATGGAAACAGCCAAAATGTCCATCAACAGACGAGTGGCTAAACAAACTGTGGTATATACATACGATGGAATATTATGCAGCTTTAAGACAGAATAAACTTATGAAGCATGTAATAACATGGATGGACCTAGAGAACATTATGCTGAGTGAGTCTAGCCAAAAACTAAAGGACAAATACTGTATGGTCCCACTGATGTGAACCAACATTCAAGAATAAACTTGGAATATGTCATTGGTAACAGAGACCAGCAGGAGTTAGAAACAGGGTAAGATAATGGGTAATTGGAGCTGAAGGGATACAGACTGTGCAACAGGACTAGATACAAAAAATCAAAAATGGACAGCACAATAATACATAATTGTAAAGTAATCATGTTAAAACACTGAATGAAGTTGCATCTGAGCTATAGGTTTTTTTGTTTGTTTGTTTGTTTGTGTCTTTTTTTCTTTTTTTTACTATTATTATTTTTATTTTTTCTCTATATTAACATTCTATATCTTTTTCTGTTGTTTTGCTAGTTATTTTCCTAAATCGATGCAAATGTACTAAGAAATGATGATCATGCATCTATGTGATGTTAAGAATTAGTGATTGCATATGTAGAATGGAATGATTTCTAAATGTTGTGTTAATTTCTTTTTTTCTTTAATTAATAAAAAATATATATATGGAAAAAAAAATAAGTCACAAATAGTCAACTATCCTAGAACATCCAGTAGAGAAAAGAGAAAGCGGGAGAAGAGAGTTTACTTTTGAGAAACAACAATCATATCGAATGGAGACTTCAACAGAGACTGTGGAGCAGAAAACAATGGAATCACTTAAACTTTTGAAAGAAAGTATATATTGCCAACTAGAATTTTGTGCCCTTCAAGAATGCAAGTAAAAACAACATGGTATCAACACACTTCAACTGAACTGTTGAGTAATTATATCAAAGCTAAAAAAATTTTAAACTCCAATTAAAAGGTAACAGTTGTAGGGTGTGAGGTTGGTTCAGTGACGGAATTCCCAACTGCCACGCAGGAGACCCGGGTTTGATTCCCAGCCCATGTACTTCCCAAAAACAAAGAAACAAAAAGAATAATTCAACAAATGGTGCTGAAATAAGGGGCTACTCACATGGAAAAAGAATGAAATGTGATCCCGCCATACAGCATACAAAAAAAGATAACAGTTGTCAGATTGGATACAAACAAGTAGCAAAACTATTTCCTAATTACAAGAGATATTTTGATTATAAAGATATAAAATAAATGAAGACAAAAGATGGAAAAAAACATGCTACTATACAAAAACATATTAACCAAAAGAAAGTTGATGTACCTATATATATATTTTTTACATTTTTTAATTGTGAAATACAACTTATGTATAAAAAAGCAATAAATTTCAAAGTACACAGTAACACGTAGTGATAGAAGAGATTTCAGAGTTTGGCATGAGTTACTTTGTAAATACCAAGCCTCCGTTTTCGGACTCCATCACCAGCGCGAGCTGACTCTAGTCCCCTGTCCACTGGAAGGGTCCGATCGGGTCCGTGACCCAGCACGGCTGCTGCATCCTGCCCCCAACTCCAGGGAACCCAGAACTCAGCCCGGATCACCTGGGATCTGGTCAGCTCGAGAATGCGGGAAGGGAGGCTACCTCCATCCACCGCCACACTGTGGTTGATTTTGTTATAATTAAGCGATTTTTAATTGGGGTAAAATATACATGATGTAACAATTGTTTTAACCAGTGTATGTGGGCAATTCTTCGACATTCGGTACATTGACCAGACTGGAACCTTCGCCGCAATCTGCTTCCCAACCATTTTCACCACCAGCCTCTTACTCATTTAGCTATAACTCTCCATTCCCGCACCACCCCGGGTAACCACTGTTTGCTTTCCGTCTCTCGGTTTGCTTGTTCGAAGTACTGCATGTAAGAGAAACCATACAGTATTTGTCCTTTGGTGTCTGGCTTCTTTCACTCAACACAGTGTCTTCAGGGTTCATTCACGTTGGCGCATGCATCAGGACTTCAGTCCTTTTTACACCTGAATAATATGCTGTTGAGTGGATGGACATTTCGCTTATATCATCATGTGTTGACGGACACTTGGGTTGCTTCCCCCTTTTGGCTGTTGTGACTCATGCTGCATTCGAACATGGGTGCACAGGTATCTGTCCAAGTCTCTGCTTTCATTTCTTAGGGGGTCCATACCTAGGAGGAGAATGAACGGGTCCTGCAGTAATCTAGGGTTGACTTTCTGAGGAAATGCCAAAGTGTTTTCCAGTGACTTGACCATTTCACATTTTCATCTCACAGTATTTGTGGGTTCCAATTTCTCTGCCTCCTTGCCAAAATTTGTTATCTTCAGCTTTTTAAATAGCCATCCTAGTGTGTGTGAAGTGACATCTCATTGTAGTTTAAATTTGTATTTCTCTAAAGACTGGTGAAATTGACCCTCTCTTTTCATGTGTTCGCTGGCACTTGAATATCTTCTTTGGAGCAAGGTCTCTTCAAACGCTTATTCCGCCTTTTTTTTTTTCTTAATTGTGAAAAATAAAAGAAGCAATAAATTCAAAGCACACCACAACAATTGGTTGTAGAACAGATTTCAGAGTTTGGTATGGGTTACAACTCCACAATTTTAGGTTTTTCCTTCTAGCTGGTCCAAGACACTGGAGACTAAAAGAAACGTCAATGTAATGATTCAGCAGTCATACTAATTTGTTAAGCCTATCTTCTCTATTATAACTCCTCCTCCTTTAATCTTTCTCCCAGTCATTAGGAAGAATCATTTCGGCTATACCCATTCTAATTTTTTTCACATTGTAAAGGGCTGTCTATAATATGGGATAGGGGCATGGAATTAGTTGATGTTCTTGGAGAGGCTGGCTCCTCTGGGTTTCAGGATTTATCTGGCCTAGGAATCCATCTGGAGGTTGTAGGTTTCTGGAAAGTTACCCTAGTGCATGGAACCTTTGTAGAATCTCAGATAAAGCCCTAGGTGTTCTTTAGAATTGGCAGGAATGGTTTTGGTTGGGGGTTGACAAACATGATCAGTAGCAATGTCTAGCTGAATTTTGCATAAGAGTAGTCTCCAGAATTGCCTCTCGACTCTATTTGAACTCTCTCAGCCACCGATACCTCATTTGTTACACTTCTTTTCCGGTCAGGCAGGCATTGTCGATGTCAGAGTGCCAGGGTCAGGCTCATCATGCCTAGGCATCATATCCCATGCCGCCAGGGAGACCCTGGATGTCATGTCCCATGTAGGGTGGAGGGTACTGATTCTACTTGCGCAGTTAGGCTTAAAGAGAGAGAAGCTACATCTGAGCAACAAAAGAGGTCCACTGGAAGTAACTCTTAGGCATAACTATAGGTAGGCTAAACATCTCCAAAATAAGCTTTACAAGAGCAAACCTCAAGATCAAGGGCTTGGCCTGTTGACTTGGGAGTCCCTAATGTTTGAGACAACGTTGGGTTTCCCTGGTGGTAAAAGTTAATAGTGTCATATTTTCTCTCCCATCCCTTGACTTTGCCAATACTTTTTAATTATCTGCTCCACATACTCTGGGATGTATCCAGGCATTACAGTAAGCTACACAGAATTACAAGCCCTCAATCCCATTCTGGGCTCCATCTGTTTGGCTTTTTTAAGTGAGCTATCCAGGCAGGCTTAATTAGATTATGTGCTACAGAAAATTTAGGTTCTGGACAAAATAAACCTCTCTTCCTTTGGTCTCACAGAGTAGGTTAAGTTCTAAAATACAGACAGTGTCCTCCTCACCTGTGTTTTCTGATCTACCATAGTCCTGACCTGGTCAGCTTCACTCTTATCTCTGATTGAAGCCTGGTCTGTTCTTCAGTTTCTTTAACAGTTGTCGTATGTGGCAATGTTGACCTTCAGAACTGCAGAGCTCCAGCTCTGAGCCTTAGGTGTCACACAGGTACCCAAAGTTCCAGGGAAATACCAGGTTTTACATACATAGCACAGCCTCTCAAAATCTAGAAATAACAGTTACTGCTTTGGACTCAGTGTGACTACTTAAGAGCTTACAGTCTAGGTCCCAGTTTTCTTATACCTGTTTTCTAAATGAGACCATACAGTATCTGCTCTTTTGTTTCTGGCTTATTTTGCATCATATACTGTCTCACAGGTTCATTCACAATGTTGCATGCCTCAAGACTTCATTCCCTTGCTCCATTTTTAAATTGGGCTATTTGTCTTTTTGTTGTTGAGTCCTTTATATAACTGGATATTAACCCTTATCAGATACATGGTTTCCAAAGATTTTCTCCCAATCTGCATGTTGTCTTTCACTTTCTTGATAATGTCCTTTGATTGACATAAGTTTTTAGTTTTGGTGAATATCATTTATCTATTTTTGTTTTACTGTTGCTCATGTTTTGGTGTAAAATATAAAAATCCATTGCCTATTACAAGTTCCTGACGATATTTCCCTGTTTTCTTTCTAAGTGTTTTATACTGTTAACTCTTATATTTAGGTCTTTGATCCACTTTGAATTAAATTTTGCATATGGTGAGAGGTAGGGATCCATACTTGTTCTCGGGCATGGGGATTTCCAGTTGTCCTGGTAACCATTTCTTGGAGAGATCTTGGATATGTTGCTCATGTCCACACAGCAACAGAACTAGGTGCCTCCACCTGGCCAAGTTGACAACTGAATGTAACTACCACAAATTGTATTGTTTTTGTGGATGGAGTGTTCTATATTTATCCTTTAGGTCTGAACTGATTAATATGTTATTCAAGTCCTCTATTTCCTGATCAATATTCTGTTTAGATGTTGTACTGGTTTGAAAGGATTTTGTACCCTAGAAAAGCCATGTTTTAAACCTGATCCATTTATGGAAGCAGCTGTTTCTTCCTATTCAGTACTATAGGTTGGAATAGATGATCTCCACAGAGAAGTGACTCACCTAATTGTGGGTATTAACTTTTGATTAGATGGCTTCCATGGAGTTGTAACTCTACCATTTCCAAGTGGATCTTGATTGGTATACTGGAACCCTTTAAAAGAGGAAGCATTCTGGGCGGGCCATGGTGGCTCAGTGGCAGAGTTCTCTCCTGCTGTGCTGGAGACCCGAGTTCAGTTCCCGGTGCCTGCCCATGTTAAAAAAAAAAAAAAAAAAAAGAGGAAGCACTTTGGAGAGAGTCCCCTTTAGAGCCACAGGAGAGCCACGAGAACCAGCAGAGCCCAGGCAGCCAGAGACCTTTGGAGTTGAAGAAGGAATATGTCCCTGAGGGAGCTTCATGAAACAAGAAGCCTGGAGAGAAAGCTAGCAGATGTCGCCATGTTCACCATGTGCCTTTACAGTTGAGAGAGAAACCCTGAATACCACTGGCCTGCTTGAACCAAGGTATCTTTCCCTAGATGCCTTAGATTGGTGGACATTTTTATAGTCTTGCTTTAATTTGGACATCGTCACAACTTTAGAACTGTAAACTTGCAACTTACTTAATTCTGCCTTTTAAAAGCCATGCCATTTCTGGTATATCACATTCCGGCAGCTTGCAAACTAGAACAGATGTTCAAAAATTATTCAAAGTGGTGAACTGAAATCTTTAACCATTATTGTAGATCTACTTTCCCTTCAATTCTCTCAATTTTTCTTTCATATTTTGGGGGCTCTGTTTAAGGCACATATATGTTTATAAGCATTATACCTTCTTGCTTTATGTTTATAATCATAACTACTTACTGAATTAGACCTTTTCTTCAATATATAATATTCTTCATTGTCTCTAATAATCTTTTTCGACTGTTTTGTCTCATGATAATTTAGCCACTGTGCCTATCTTTTGATTACTATTTGCATGGAATATCTTTTTCCACCCTTTTACTTTCAACCTCTTTGTGTCTTTGTGCCTAAAGTCAGTCTCTTTTGTAGACAGCACACAGGTGGATCATACTTTTTCATTCAATCTGCCAATCTCTGCCTTTAAGGTAATAACTGAGAAGGATTTGCTTCTGCCATTCAGCTATTTGTTTTCTGCCTGTATTTTATATATTTTTTATTCTCTGTTAATCTGTTACTGACTTTTTGCGGGGTATTTATTTACTCTTTTGTAATGCACTATGTTGAGTCCCTTCCTCTTTCCCTTTCCTTACATTTTCTGGTTGCTTCCTTAGTTGTTACTTTTTTAAATATAATTAATAACCTTAAAGCATTAACATCCTAGATATTGCAGTATACAAACTCTCTACTCCTATGTATCACCTTTCCTCCTCTATATTGTTATTGTCTCAGAACACATCTTTATATATTGTGTACCCATTAACATAGATTTTAAATGTTATTTTACACATTTGTCTGTTAAGTCATTTTGTAAGGAAAGGTAGTTACCCAGCAACAGTACAATGACACAGTATTTCATATTTTCCTAGGTGGTTACTTTTATCAGTGTTCTTCTGTGACTTTGAGTTATTGTCTAGGGTCCTTGTATTTCAGCCTGAAGGACTCCCTTTAACATTTCTTGTAGGGAAGGTCTTCTGATCATGAACTCTTTCAGCTTTTGTTTACCTGTAAATATCTTAGTTTGTCCTTCATTTTTGAAAGATCCTTCTCCTGGATACAAAATTCATAGTTGACTTTTTTTCTCTAAGGACTTTAATTAAATAAACCATTCTTCTACTTCTGGCCTCCATGGGTTCTGATGAGAAATCCATTATTCAGCTTATTGGGGATCCCTTGTATGTCCCCCTGTATGAAGAAGATGAGTTGCTTCTCTCTTGCTGCTTTAAAAATCCTCTCCTTGACTTCAGATGTGGACGCTTCACTATAATGTGTCTTGGTGTTGAGCTCTAGGAGTCTATTCTGTTTGTAGTTCATTGAGCTTCCTTCATGTGTACATTCACGTCTTTCCTCAGATTTAGAAAGTTTTCAGCCATCATTTCTTCAAATACTTTTTCTTCCCTTTTTCTCATCCTTCTGGGACTCCAATGATTTATTAATTGGTTTACTTGATCATGGCCACAGGTCTCTCAGGCTCTGTTCATTTATCTTCATTTTTTTCTTTCTGCTCCTCACACTGGATAATTTCCAGTCTTGTCATCAGGTTCCCTGATCTTTCCTTCCTATACAAATTCGCTCTTGAATCATCTAATGAGTTTTTTTATTTCAATTACTTTGCAGCTCCAAAATTTGCTTGGTTTCTTTTTACTGTTTCCATCTCTTAATTTTGGTTCAGACATTTTCCTAACTTCCTTTAGTTCTTTGTATATGGATTCCTTTAGCTCACTGAACATATTTAAGACATTTGATTGAAAGTCTTTGACTAATATGAACTTCCTTATGGATGGTTTCTGGCAAATTGTTTTTTTTTTTCCTTGAATGGATGGTACTTTTCTGTTTCTTCATATGTTTGTAATTTTTTGTTGAGAACCTGACATTCTGAGTATTAACTTTGTTCTAACACTGGAAAACTAGTTCTCTCACGCCTCAGTGATTGCTAGATGCTTTTTGTTACAGTTATTCTTGGACAATGGAGCCATCGGTTTGGAACTTTTTAAAACTATTTTTGCTTCTAAATGAGGAATGGAAAAATGGAAGAGAAAAGTCTTGCCTCTTTTAAAACTCCTCTGCTGCTTTTGCCTAAGGGGAGTTGAAACAATGGCTATCTTCAGAGACAGCCCCCGCAGTGATCTAAAGGCAGGGAACAGCAGTCAGACCACACATCCCTGGATTTTGGAGCCTACTCCTCATATCCCACCCTGGCCCCACCTAGGCAGCCCACCCCAGGAACTGCACCAGGAACCTGGGCTGCAGTCCCCACTGCTGTTGGCTACGAGGCTGCAAGGAGGGTAAGATTCGCCAAAATCTACCAGTTGGCTAGCCTGTTCTCCAGCTCCTCTCTGCATGCTGCAGCATGTTCCTCTAGATGACACAGAGTTCCAAGACAGTTAATGCAGACAGCTTGCCCGCTCAGTAGTTGGTGGAGGGACCAATTCCTCAAGCCCCCTACTCTGCTATCTTCCCAGTCACTCTCACCATAGTTGATTTTAATGATTTATTTAAAGTGTGGGACTCCATCATGATTCTAAGATATAAAAAGCAGTTGTTCTCAATATTATCCTCCAGTGTCCATCTTTTCCACCCTGTTCCTCTCACCCCTACAAGGAGCGAGTCTCAGTGTCTGGTTCATCCTTCCTGTATTTCTTTTGCACAAATGAACAGATTAGTGTGTATTGGCTCACATCTCCTTTCTAACGTGAAGGGTACCTTGCTGTGGATACAATTTTGCACTTTGCTTTTCTCACTACTTTATAATGGATATTAAGGAAGCCATTCCATATCAGTTGAGAATCTTGTACTTCACCATGCACGCACATAGAACTGGTGTCCTGGAAATCAAACCTAGTGTGTATGAAACAACCCATGGACTCACTGTCCGTTCCACTTTTCCTCTCCCTTCTCCCTTTTATGGAAACATTATTTCTTTTTTGTCACAGCATATAACATGGGTACATCAGACTTCTGCCCTAGTCCTCACCTTTGTTTCAGCCTTAGATGTACCCATATATTATTGTTAAATGCTCACCATCCGTCGCTTGCTGATACTTTCTATCTCATGGTTGGGTAAATCTCATGCTCTAATAGTTTCCTCAGGAAATGTCAATGGGTGCACTGTTCCCTAAGTCCTTGTACATGAAAAACAAATTTTTCCATAGCCTTGATATTGGAGGACATCTTGGCTGAATATGAAATCTTTGGTTCATACTTGCTTTTACTGAGAGTTAAAAACAGCTGCTTCCATTCTTGCCTTGCATGTCAGGTTTTAAAAGTCTGGTGCCAGTCTGATTTTTTTGCCTTGAATATTATGTTTTTGTCTGTGGATTTTATCATTATTTCTTTTTTCTTTTTAAAACAGCGTTATTGTGGTATAATTCATTTACCACACAATTCACCCTTTTAAAATGAATAATTCAGGGGATTTTTAGCATATTCAGAGGATTGTGCAACCATCCACACAATTTCATTTTAAAGTATTTTCATCACCTCAAAAAAACCCTGTAGCAGTCATTTCCCATTCCACCTCCTTCCCTAGGCAACCACTAATCTACCTTCTGTCTCTATAGAGTTCCTTATTCTGAACATTTCTTATAAATGGAATCATGTATTTCTCCTTTTGTATCACTCAACACGTCTTCAAGGCTCATCCATGTTACAGCATGTATCAGTACTTCATTCCATTCTGTTCCTAAATAATACTTTATTGTGATCAGTGTATTACATTTTATTCACCCACTCATCAGTTAATGGACCTGTGGGTTGTTTCCACTTCAGGCTATTATGAATGACGCTACTATGAACACTTGTGTATCCATTTTTGTGTGGACACATTTTCATTTCTCTTGGGCATATACCTTGGAATGGAATTGCTAGGTCACATGGTGACTATATATTTAACCTTTTGAGGAACTACCAATTTGTATTCCAAAGCAGCTGAACCATTTTACATCTCCTCCAAGCAAGGTTATAAGAGTCCCAACTTCTCCAGTGTTCTAGTTTGCTAGCTGCTGGAAGCAATACACCAAAATGGAATGGCTTTTAAAAAGGGGTAATTTAATGAGTTGCTGGTTTACAGTTCTAAGGCCGAGAAAATGTCCCAATTAAAACAAGTCTAAAGAAATGTCCAATCAAAGACATCCAGGGAAAGATACCTTGGTTCAAGAAGGCCGATGAAGTTCAGGGTTTCTCTCTCAAGTGAGACGGCACATGGCGAACACAGTCAGGGCTTCTCTCTTGGCTGGAAGGGCACATGGCGAACATGGCATCACGTGCTAGCTTTGTCTCCTGGCTTCCTGTTTCATCAAGCTCCCCGGGAGGCGTTTTCCTTCTTCGTCTCCAAAGGTCGCTGGCTTGTGGACTCTGCTTCGTAGTGCTGCAGCATTCTCTGCTCTTTGAATCGCTCATTCTCCAAAATATTTAGACCAATCAAGACCCACCCAAATGGGTGGAGACATGTTGTCCCCTAATCCAGTTTAATAACCATTCTTGACTAAATCACATCATCCAGGGAGATGATCTCATTACGGTTTCAAACATACAGTATTGAATAGAGATTATTCTACCTCTATGAAATGGGATTTATATTAAAACATGGCTTTTCTTAGGGGGCATACTTCCTTTCAAACCAGCACATCCAGTGTCTACATTCATTGTCTTTTTTATTAGAGCCATCCCAGTGGGAGTGAAGTCTTTTCCCATTGTGTTTTGATTTGCATTTTCCTCATGGCTAATGATGCTAAGCATCTTTTCAGGTGGTTGATGGTCATTTCTTCTACTCGTTTTTGTTCCTTACAAAAACTGTTGACATCCAGAAACATTTTCAGAACCGGTATATTTTCCACTGCTAAGACACTTGTTCTGACGCCCACTTCCATGCTCTCTCCAACGTGCCATTATCTGTGTTCTGATGTATTTGCCAAAGAACTGTACATACAAACGGTTCAACTTGGCTTTGTGCTGCCTGAGCTACAAAAAGTACAGGAAGGTTTAGAAGGTCTTTAGAATAATGCTACAGTTAGGATGTTGCCAAAGCAAGTGCTTATTCTAAATCCCTGAGCTGCACAGTGCCTTGTCAAATGCACCTCTGGACTGAGTCTTTTTCAGTGGCACTTTTCTTTTGAATTCTTCCTTTGCCCTGACCGTCAGGTACTTGTGACCAAAATCACTTGGAACCTGCCAAATTACTTGTAAAATCCTTCTGTACAAAGCATGCTGCCTTCTCATGAACTGCTTCAGAGTTAGTGTTGCCAGGAGTGTAAGTGGGAAGCGGCCGTGTCCATCAGACCGTCCATCCTTTAAATACACTAAGTTTTACTGGTATGTGTCTTGTGGTTTATTGTTCTGGCTTAATTTTTGCAGATGCTCAGTAGGTTCTTTTGATGTGCAGATCCAAGTCTTTTTCTATTTCTGGAATTTTTTTCTAGGATGATGGTTTTAAATATCTTTTTACTTCTTCATATACTCACATAAGACCATTATCCTTTCTTTGCTGTCTCCCATTTCCTCTACATCCTTCCTGACCATTCTTCTCATTTTAGCTCTTGGTTCATCCTCTTGGTTGTCTTTCTGCCTTCGATACCTACAATTTATTCTTCATTTCCAAAGTGATTTTGGCTTCTTCCATTTCCTTTCTGAATTCAATTAGCTATTTTCAGTTCTCCGTTTTTTTGTCCATTTCTGTTCTAAGTTTTGAATTTCAGTATCAAGGTGCTATTTCCCATCTGCAAATGCCTATTGGAATATACATGTATTTTTTTATTAATTTTGTTTACAAACATTCTATATCCAAACCTACACCCCTCCCTCCCATTAACATATCTTCTGTCTCTGTGGATCTGCTATTTCTAGACATATTTTGTAAGTGACATCATTTCACTGAGCATGTTTTCGAGGTTCTTCCATTTTAAAGAGTATCAGAATGTCATTCCTTCTTATCTGAGTAACATTCCATGATATGTGCATACATTTTATCCATGCAATTGTTAATGGGCACTTACATTATTCCCAACTTTTGTCTACTGTGGGTAATGCTGCCGTAAACACTGGTGTACAAGTATCTTGGAGACCCTGTTTTCACTTTGAGGATATACTTAGGGTGGAATTTCCAGATCATATGATAATACCACCTGTGACTTCTTGAGGAACTGCCATATCATTTTCCAGTGTCTGCACCATTCTATGTTCCCAACAACGCACCAGAGTTCCTAATTGACCCACATTCTCACTGTATTGACACTTCCCGTGTCTTTAACAGTAGCCATCCTTGTGGATGTAAAGTGGATCTCATTGTGGTTTTGACTTGTATTTCTGTAATGGCTAATGAGGTTGAGAATTGCTTCATCCATTTATGTATCTCCTTTGGCAAATGTCTACTCGTGTCCTTCCCTTATTTTTAAGTTGGATTTTCTTTTTGTTATTGCCTTGTAAAAGTTTTTCATGTTTTGGATATTAAGCTCATATTTGATATATAGTTTTAGCTACTGTCTCTCATTTTGTATATTCTATTTATTTAGTTCTATTTTCTTCTGCTTCATGGTCATTTATTGGGGAAAGGGGGCATCTTCCTCAGCTCTGACTTTTGGTATGAATTTCCCACATTTTTTCCCCTCTTTTTCCTATTTCTGTTAATGGGTTATTTGGGGGATCCCTAGTTTAATGACGGTCTTGTCATGCTAATGGAGTTCTGGCCTCTAGTTTCATGGTTCTTGTGTTTCTTGCAGAATTCCACATCCTCTGTTTGCTGCATTTTCCCTTCAACAAACTGCCAATAGCACTTCTCCCCTTTTGCTTTTTTCCCCTCCCCAAGAAACAATGTGTTTCAAAGACACCCCTTTCAATTATGGGCCCTGGGCCCGTTCCCTGAGGTCTGTACTCCCAGTTGTGTGAGCGCTAGAGGATTTTTCACTTGTGGGAGACCTGACTTTTCCGGTTTTACTTCTTTGGAAGTTTGGGCATTGTTTGTGTGCAATTTGTCTTCCCCTTCTAGTTGTTCTGTGTGGTTTGGGGAGGAAACCCCAGGAGCAGGTAGTCTAGCTGGTGACCCTGTCTTCAACTAACTGGAAATCCTATTAATTTGGGGCAGGGGGGGAGACAGACTAGTGATTATCACCCAGTGTCTTTTTGGCCCCCAGGGAGCTCATCCTCCCCTTTCCTGTTAATGTGGTGACTGTGAAGCTCACCAAACTCCCCGACCCCCTGTGCCACCACAAGTGATGCACCCTAACACTTGTCATCTCATGTCCTCTGGGAAGTCCAGGTAATTTATTTAGATTTTAAAATGCTTTGGGTAGAACCAGACAAGACAACAGTTTCCACTTACACCTTTGTGATTTCTTCATCTTGACTAAGTTAACAACATAGTGGTTTTTGCTCTCTTCCCCTCAAAAACAAAAAAACAAAAAAACAAAGGCCTTTTCCATTTCTTCTAGTTCATCCTCTATGCTGTGTTCCTGACGGATTTGGTCCTGTTGCTACAGCCCCTTCAGCGCAGTCTGCCCTCCCCTGAAAAGATGGCCACGCCCCTGGAGAAGGACAGATGCCACTCGGGGTTGGTTTCATTTTCCTTTTATTTTTTTAAAAAAAAAGCCCCTAAATTCTATGGCTTCAGGAAGCATCAGAGAAACATAAATGCCATTCTGTACACTTTGTAAAGCAAGAACTAGACTCACACGGCCGCCACCTGGGGACCGCCCCAAGCTGCTTCTGCTCCACCCAGCAGCCGTGGCCTCGGGACCCCCAGTGGGGATGGCACACGGAGGTCTGTGGCCCCCCTGCACACACCCCTGGGAGGGCTGGGCTTTAAGGCGTTTTGTCCCCTGCTGCTTCGGCCTGGCAGAGCCGAATCTGGAGACCAGAAACCGCGTGCCCATAGGCCCTGGGCGCAGGAGCGCCTGGACAATCCCTGGGCTTGGCCTTGGAAAGCAGGCACGCCGAGGGCCACCCCCCTGGCAGGATGTGCCCACCCCATGGGGCCGGGCTGGAAGGAGGCGGTGGCAGTGCCCGTGAGCAGGCCGCCCGAGCTTTGGTGCAGCATTTTGGTTGGGAGCTGGCTCCCGCTGCGGCTGTCCCTTCCCCCTACGGTTTGGGGGAGTCCCCGAGCAGGAACGCCCTGCAGTGTCCCACCCGGCCAAGGCCCAGCCCTGCCACCCCTCGAGAAAACGGCCTTTGGATCGAGGGAGACAAGCTGGACTTTATGACACTAACCAGGGAAGCCTGGGCAGCTGGACAGGGTCAGCGCCAGGGGTGAACCGCAGCATGGGGGCCACCGGAGCTCACTATTCACGGCAGCAGAAGGGCGGGCGGGCAGGGGGCAGGCGGCCTCTTTTTTTTCCTTTTTTCCTTGTTTTAAATAGTTAACGCTCTTGGGGAGGACTAGACACAGGTGTAGAAATTTCGGCCAAAGTCTTACGTGAAGGAAGTGACCCCCCCCCATCGCAGAGGTGGGGGCTGGCGGGACTCTCGGGGCCTTGGCAGGGCCCTGCAGTCTGCGTCCTGGCATCGGGCCGGAGTCTGGCCCTGGGCTGTGGCGGCCGGGCCGCTTGTACTCCTGGACAAGCTCATGCCCCAAAGGGCTGCAGTGGGAAGGCGTACCCGCACCCAACATCACTTGTGCCGCTGCAGCGATTTTCTCTTTCTCCTCTTGAAGAAACAGCAGCACCTGGGAAGGCGGGCACAGGACGGATGGACGCTGGCAGCTCAGGCCCTGGCCCACCACATGCCCCCTGCACTTATCCCACCCAAAGCCTTACTTGGTGTCATCTGCCACCTCCACTTCCGCAGGGGCCGTGATGGGGGCATTGGAGTGACCGGCTGTGGGGTCATCTGCATTCAGCTCCCCATTGGTCGAGTTCAGCGCCTAGTGGGGAAGACAGCAGGGAATCTTCCAGGCTGCCTACGCCCTCCCTGGGTGTGCTGGCGCCTGGCCCAGCCCCTCACCTGGTTTTTGCCATGCGGCTGGGGTTTATCCCGAAGCTGAGGCTGGGAGGGCAGGTCGCTGTGGACTGCACCAATGGGTGTCGGCTAGAGGAAAGGTGGGTATCAGCGCGGGCTGGACAAAGGCCCAGGGCACAGTGCCCCACCCTGCTCCTACCATGGGTTCCCCGGTGGAAACCCCTACCCAGCCCCCACCCTGCCCCCCGTCAGGGGCTCCCCAGCCTGGCCCCCACCCCCCTCGCCTACCAGGGGCTTCCCGGCCCAGTCGTACTCGTAGTCGAACACGAAGCCACTGCGGTCGAAGAGGTCAGAGAAAAGCTTCCGCAGATAGTCGTAGTCGGGCTTTTCAAAGAAGTCCAGCCTCCGGACGTAGCGCAGATACGTGGCCATCTCCTCTGTCGAGAGAGCCCAGCAGTGCTTTGCGGGAGCCTGGCTCCCAGCCCCCCCTGCAGGCTGCCCCTTACCTGGGAAGTTCTCGCACAGCACCTCGATGGGCGTGGCCCGCTTGGTGTCTCCAATCTTCTGGTACCGCTCCTTGAGCGTGTCTGCCTGTGGGGACACAGGCGGCGCTGGTGCTCAGGGTGGGCGCGGAACTCCCAGGCCCCCAGGTCCGCCCAGCTCTGGGACTCACCTTCAGCCCCTGCCAGGGGAGGCTGCCGCGCAGGAAGTACATGAACATGTGGCCCAGGGCCTCCAGATCGTCCCGGCGGCTCTGCTCTGGGGGAGGAGGGGTGGGGGAGCTCATCCCCAATCCAGGGGCCCGGGTGTGGGCTGAGCCCCGGCCCCCAGCCCTTCCACAGGTGTGTGCTGAGCCCTTCCCCCAGCCCCTCACCCTTGCCCAGGTGTGTGTTGATGCTCATGTAGCGAGCAGTGCCCGTCAGGCTCTTGTGCTCGCGGTATGGGATGTGCTTCTTGGTCTCGGGGTCAATGTATTCCTTGGCCAGGCCAAAGTCGATGATGTGGACGGTGTGCTGCCGCCGGCCCCCCGGCCGCCCCACCAGGAAGTTCTCGGGCTTCACGTCACGGTAGATGAGGCTCTTGGTGTGCACGTACTCCATGCGCGTGATCTGGAAGCAGCAGGGCCTCGGGTGGGCGCCCTACGACCAACACGGGGCCCCCTGCCCACCCCACCGGGCCCCTTGCCCACCTTTACCAGGCCCCCAGCCTTGCTCTGCCGGGTCTCCCACCCACCCCACCTCCCTTCCTGCCCCGCCCTGGGCCCCACCAGCTGGATGGCGATCATGAGCACAGTCTTCAGCGTGAATGTGCGGTCACAGAGGTCAAACAGGTCCTCCAGGCTGGGCCCCAGCAGCTCCAGTACCATGGCGTTGTACTTCCCGCAGGGGCCAAAGTAGAAGACCTGGGGCACACCCTCTGCAGACACACATATGCCCTTGCTGCAGGCACTCCCAGCAGTGTGCTCCCTACCCCCAGCCTGCACATCCCAGGTCCCCGCGGTACCTGCCGTGCTCAGCTGCTTGTAGAACCGGTACTCCAGGTGCAGCTGTGGAGCTCGAGACTTGATCGGCTCCTGGGGCAGAAGAGGACCCAGGGGATGTGGGTTACCCACTCGCAGACACATGGCTCCCTGACCCAAGTTCCCCAATGTAGTGGTGCCAAGGGCAATCTAAGCTTGGGCCCCCCAGGCAGGGTGCTGAGTGGGAGGTAGGAGGTAGGGCCATCCTTGGCTGGGGGCACAAAGGGTGACTCACCAATTTGATAGCTACGTATTCATTTGTATAGAGATTCTTTCCTGTGAGGACAGAAAAGCATGTCAAGGACAAGACCAGGGCCGCCCCCAGACCCTGAAGCCCTGAGTCCCCTCTTCCACCTCCCAGGTGATAAGAGACAAAGCCAAGGCCCGCCTCTCCCCAAAGGCATGTCTCCTTGGCCCTGGGCAGTCTGTTTTGAGCTGGAGGCCCAGGAGGGGCTGGTCCCAATGTCCACCCTCAGCCTGGGGACCATCCACCCAGCTTACCCCCCAGCACTGAGCTCCCACGGAACCGAGCCAAGCATCCATCAACAAGCCCTCTCTGCTGCCCATGGCCTGGACTGAGGCCAGACCCCCAGGTCAAGTGACCTCAACCTACTCAAGGGCCCCTCAGTAGCTTCCCTCAGTCTCCCTGGTAGGAGGGCTCCCGCACGCACAGGGGCCAGTGCCTCCCACCTTAAACAAGGAGCAGTGCCTGGAGCTCCTGGGGCCACCCCTGCCCCCTGCAACAGTTAGTTACCTACCCACACCCCACAGGGCGCCGTGGACACCCAGGCAGACAGATGGGGCTCCCTCCCCAGCTCCTCCCCCATGCTCTACCATCACCTTGGCCGACATCACTCCCTGGGGGAGGTCTTAATCTGCATGGGGGAAGGACCATCCAGAAGAAACCCAGGGGAGCCCACAGCCAGCCCCAGGACCTGCTGCCAAAGGAGCCGTCTTCAGCCTGCCCATGTGTGCGTGGAGCCCAAGGTCCACACGTATCCATGCCGAGGCCACCTTCACACACCCACAGTGTTCCACCTGTCACCATGTATAGCTGTACTACAAGCAAGCATCCCAAGGATGAACCCTAGGGCTGCACGCTGGCAGCACCTCACTTGTCCTTGTGGCTCTGTGCGGTGCCTGCATTAGGAGGCTGTCAGCAGCCACATCCTATTCTCTCCCGAGCACCGTTTCACGGGCCTCATGGCTGATGGGTATCTGAGTGACCAGGGCCCTTTGTGACCCTCACCTTGGGGCCTCAGCAGCAACTGCACACCACAGGCCACAGGGTTGGAGCCCCAGCCTGATACCATGCCCCAGTGTCTCCTTCACTGCCATGAGGGCTCAAGAGCCTCTGTTTTGAGTCAGCCTATCAACGACCCCTGCCCCAAAGCTGCAGGGACAGTGTGGGGTCCAACTGAGGAGGTGACATCTTGGCAAGACCACACCTTCCAGTCCGTGAACACATCAACCCCCTCCACGCGGGGTCACTTCTCTCAGCACATCTCCTTCCTCCACTCATCTCCCCGCTTCCACTTGGGAGCACCTCACTTTTCTCAGTCCATTTTGTAGCCTACAGGGTGGACTGGAATATCTTTGGATTCCTCACCGAGGCAGGTGGTTCCATGCTCTTATATTTAGTACTATTTTTCATTATCTAAGTGTTTCTTGCTCAAATGGAGATACACAATCCATCTGTGTATCGACATACAGCAACCTACCCACGTCCCCTCATTTCTGATGGCCCACTGAGGGGTTAACCACGTTTATTCCTTCCTTCTCAACCTTTGTGCCTCTGTTTCTCCTTTCTGCCTCTGTTTCCCCTTTCTGCCTCCCCTCTTGGCTGCCTGGAAGTTAGCAAGGGATTGCGGGCGGCGTGCCCATAGCCCTAGCTCACTGTTGGCTATGATGGGGTTACAAGCTTGGACACCCCTGCAGGGAAAGACAGCTCCCTCCCAGCCCTGGTGGCCGGGTCCGGGTTGGGAACAGGTTTGCTGCGTGTTCGCCCCCTAAAGCAAAGACTCCCAAGATCCCGAGGTGGGCATCCTTGCCTTGGGGTTGAGGACCAGCTTCTTGACCAAGGCCATCTCTCACCTGCCCACCGCCTCTGACACCTCCAGCTCCTATGGCCTCTGGGACCAGGACTAGCACTGGGGACACAAAGGGTCAGGCCAGATGTTCCCAAGACCAGAGGCTACATTGCTGCTTTATGGCCCACCAGGCATATCCTGGTCCACAGAACCAGCCCTTTGCCATCACTAGGGTGCAGGTGTTTGCTCACAGGCACTTGAGGGCTCAGGCTGGGCACAGCTGCCAACAGGAGGATCAGAGGTCACTACTGCAACCCAGCCCTGCCTCACAGTTCAGCTTTTGGATGTCTCAGGCTTACTCGGCAGAGGCTTACTAGCTGGCATGCGGATAAGCGACCCGGGAGAAGCCAGCACTATGCCCCTGGCCCCTCCAACCAGTCACCCTAACACCTCCCACGCACACATGGACATATGAGCAAGCACACATGCCTGGTCCTGCTCGGTCCAGGCTCTGACTCCACCCTACCTGCAGGCACCAGCATCCCCTACGGCCTACCTCTCTCACACTCCCCAAGGCCCTTGGCATGGAGCTTGCCACATGAACCTCCGTCCCTCAGTGGCACTGACCCAGACTGCCCTGTTAGAACGCCCATCTCAGCTGAGATCCTCCTCTACCCCAGGCTCCAGCAGGGAGATGCAAGCACCCTGCTACTATGAGCTGGGCAGGGGAGGCCCCAAGCTGTGGCCTGCAACCCCCTTCAGGGCAAAGGGCTGACCCAGGCTGGCTTTAAACCAGGTGCAGCTGTAACGAGGGGCCACTAGGAGTTGCCCCCTCATCTGAGATGAGGGGCTGGGCTAGATCTGCTCCCCAGGCCAGGCCCTCCTGGTTCTCCCCAGGGCCTGCAACTAAGGGACAGATGCCCACAGCAGATCTCCAAGTGGGGACAGCACCAGTCAAGCAGAGCCAACGGCACCCACAAGGGACTGGGGAAAGGTCTACCCTGATCCTCCCCCACCTTAGAGCCCAACATCACACTGGACATACAGATCTGGGAATGACAGATAAAAACCAAACCAAACCAAATCAAACCAGAAAACAGAAACCCAGGACTACCCACAAGGGAGGCCAAGGCATCAACCTCACCCCACAGTGCACAGCTGAGGTGGACAGAGGACACGGATGGAAGCTGCATGTTAGGCGGTGGGCTGTGTCCTCAGAGGAGGGAAGCGGGAAGGCTCACGCCACACTTTACCCACGACTGCTGCCAGCCGGCTCCCAGAGGACAGAGCAAGGTCAGCACCCATAGGGCGGGTGTTGCATGGGGGTGCCTGGGGTTAGCCCCAGAAATCCATCCGCCTTCCATCTCTGACAACTTCAGTTGCACCTGCCGAAGGCAAGTGAGTGCCAGGCTTGGTAGGTAATGAGCCCTAAGGAGCTGGGAACTGAAGGTTTTCCGAGCACCCCTGCTAAACCCCATATCTATCCCTGACAGGACACCCACAATGTAGAATGGCCACCCCAGCCCTCAGGTGACGTCGACTCTCTCAGAACCGCCCTAAGAAAGCAGAACACCGGTGCCTGACGAGACCCAGGGAGATTATGGAACAAGGCTCCACCCTTGGAGATGAGTGCTCAGATGATGAACAATAGCAGGCTCAAGGCTGAGGCCAGGCGGAGTTCACTGTGAAAGCATTAGCAGGAGGTGATTTCTCCCCAAAGGCTGCAGCATCCTGGTCTGGGAAGGGGACCCTTGGTCCTCAGCTTCTCCGTCACATGGTGATGCACGTGGCGGTTATTCCCAGCTTCTTTCCCTTCTGGATTCTGTTTACTTCCAGCTGCTCCCTGGGTCTTCTCTCTCCATCTTGACTTTCACTCTGCCTAGACAGGGCTCCAGTAACTGAACTAAATCACCTGGGCCACACACTGGCTGAGGAATACTATAAAGAGATACCGTCTTATTTACGAGGCATCTACACCATCAGAATGCGGATCAGGACCAGGGGGTATCCAAACAGGGAAACATCTTTCAATCTATGTTGAATCAACATAGCACCCAACACCGAGAGTCACCAGACCATGAGAAAGGAGGCCCGTCCCACAGCAGGGAACAAGGAAAAGAAACCACCTAAGACATAGACCCAGAGATGCTACAGACACTGGGAACAGCTATTTTAAATTTATATTCAAGGATTTAAAGAAAGGTAGCTGTGCCGGCTTGGATATACCCCACAAAACTGTGTTCTGAAGCTTAGTCCTTGCCTATCGGTGTGGGCCACTGTGAGCAGGACTTCTGACAGGGCTCCTTCAGGTGTGGTGTGGCCCAGTTCAGTCAGGACAGGTCTTCATCCTGTTACAGGGGCCTTACAGCAAAAGGCACAGGGAGAGAGGCTCCAGGAACAGCTGCACGTCAGCAGAACCAGAAGGAAAAGACACCACCATGCATACTGTCATGTGACAGAAAAGCCAACAAGCCCCAGTCAGAAAACAGGATCCCAAAAGGAAGCAAGCCTTCTGCCCTCGGAAACCAGAAGCCAAGAAATAAAATCCCAGTTGTTAAGCCAAACCATTTTATTTGTTTAAGCAACCAGGAAACTAAGACAATGGCCAAATGAATGAGCAGATGAAAAGTCTCAAAAGAGAAACGGGAATGTGCCAGTTTAAGCTGTTACGTGCCTCAGAAAAGCCATGTCTTTTCTCCTGATCCAATCCTGTGGGGGCAGCCATATTTCTTTTAACCCTGATTCAGTATTATGGGGTAGAAAATCTGGTTTGTTTCCACGGAAATGTGACACACCCAGTTACAAGTGGGAACTTTTGATTAGATGTGACTCCACCCATTAAGGCAGGTCTTGATCAGTTTACTGGAGTTCTTTAAAGGGGAGACACTTGGGAGTTGCTTGGGGTGTCAACAAAGACAGCAGATGCCTAGACATGGGTAGAGCCTGGCAGATGCTGCCATGTGCCTCCACGTGAGATGCTAAGCCAGCCAGAGCCCAGAATTGTGTGTGGAGGAGCTAAGCGAAGGCCTACAGGTGCTTAGAGAAGAGGCCACTGGCATCAGAAGCTAGAAGCAACAGAACCAAGAACAAGGACCAGCAGACATCAGCCATGTGCTGTCCCATGTAACAGACATCAGTCTTCCTTGAGTCAAGGTATCTTTCCCTGGATGCCTTAGTTTGGACATTTTTATGGCCTTAAAATGGTAAGCTTTTAATTAAAAAAATCCCCTTTATAAAAGCCGTTCCATTTCTAGTATATTGCTTTCCGACAGCATTTAGAAAACCAAAACAGGACAAATGGAAATTCTAGAACTGAAAGATATCATTCATGAAATGAAAAATTCACTGGGCAGGCTTAACATTAGACTGGACACTACAGGAAAGAAAAGGGCTCAATATACAACAGGGTAATAGAAACCGTCGAAACTGAAGCAGAAACAGGAAGAAGGTGAAAGCAAAACAAACCAAGCTTAAGGGACCTGTGGGACCACAAAAAGCCTTCTCAAAGTGCCTATAACTGGAGTCTGGAAAGGAGAGGGAAACTAAGGCAGAAAAATCACTGGAATGACACGCAATGACAGGAAAATGCAAACAAAACCCACGAGAGACCACCACAACCCCACACGCCTTAAACTGAAAAGGCCGCCAGCACAGGCTGAGGAGGAGGAAAGCTGGGCTTTCACGCACTTCCGGGAGGATCTCAAACGGCCTAACCATTGCAGAACTCAGTCTGGTGGCTTCTGTGGCCCGGCATGTCAGTGACAACAAAGGCCCTGAAACAACTGAAGGAATACTCAGGAAACAACCCACATGGCAACAGAGCTACACCCTGTGGAGACCCACGCCATGGGAGACCAGAGGGCACACAGGGCACACCAGGCAAAGGAGCCAAAGGAGGAGAGAGCGCATTACTCAACAAAAGAGTTTTCTCAAATCGGAAGCCACTACCCACCAACAGCTGCTCTGCTGGTGCTGTCCCTCCAACTCCGTGGCCCTGAAGTAGTCAGGTGCTGCCTCCCGTTGCCCAAAGAAGGACCCCCAAGGGCCACCTGGGGCCCCAAAGCTACCCGGGACCTGGACCTAACAAACTCCAGCTGAGTCTGTACTTCAGAGGGCCAGGCTGCCCACATGCACGAGTGGGTCCATGCATGCATGCATGTCAAAGGGATGTGCCTGTGCTGTGTGCATGCGAATGTATGTGCATGCGAATGGGTTTGTGTGCATGTATACATTAAAGGGCTGGGCTCTGTGCATGCACGAGTGGGTGCGTGTGCACGTGTTTGTGCATGTGAATGGGTGTATTTGCAGGTACACACACAGGGCTGGGCTGTGCATGCACACGAGTGGGTGCGTGTCTCTGCAGCTAACAGGTACATATGCATGTCACAGGACTGGGCTGGGTATGTGCACGTGTGCATGCACATGAGAGGTTATACGCTACGCACATCAGAGGGCTGTGCTGGGCGTGTGCAATGAGTGGTATGTACATGTGAGGGTCCGTGCCCTCTCCTGAGAGAAGGTGAGGCCAGTGACCACCACCCTGCTCCAGGCTCTGGGCTCTGAGCACCCTGGCAGCAGGTGGGCCGGGGTGTGGGGTTGCCGTGCTCTGGGGGCACCTGCCCAAGTCCTGGAAGTGACAGATGTGTCCGGATGGGATGACCTGCCTCCCTCCACCACTCCCCTGTCAAAAGATATGGAGTCCAGGTCCTTCAGTCCCTTACAACCTGTGGGCTCAGACCCCTAAGGCCACAGATGATGGATAAAGGGTCCTGTGCCCCAGGCCCAGGCCTGCAGACCAGCTTGGAACTGGGTGTGAAATGGGAAGACCCCATTTAGTTTATAGGGCCTGTGAACAAAGGGGCCTCTGGAATGGGCCTGAGGAGGAGGCACAACGTGCAGCATCCCATGTACCCTCTTCCGAGAGGACAGGGCCACCCCCCCCACACTGCCTGCCCCCACACCCCAGCAGAGGCCTCACCTAGGCGGAGCTCCCCGAAGTTCCCACAGCCGATCTTCTTCCCGACACGGAAGTTGGGGCCCACCATCAGGACCCCTGAGCTGGCGCCTGCACTCCGGACGCCATGGCTGCTCCGGTTCCCGCCGGTCTTGGACATCCTCCGGCCCTCCTCCAACTCCCCTTTCCCTCCTTTCTTGTCAAAATCCATAAGTTTGTGGTACCCTGGCCTCTCCACGGTGACTCTGCTGCCGAGCCAATTCCAACTCTGCAAAAGCCTGAAGTCGCAGCAGCGCTCCTGCAGTCAGCACGCCATGCAGCCCACAGGGCGGGGACCGTGGCTCCAGCTACTGGGACGTGGGGGCTCTCCAGGGCCAGGCAGCGGTACTCATCTTGGTGGCCTGGGGGCCATGCACGGGGGAAGGCATTCTGCTGGTGTCCTGTTGTTTCAGAACCCGTGGCTCCCAGCTGGTGGAAAGAGGGGAGAGGTTAGCATGCAAGCTGTGGCGGGGACACCAGGAACATTGCCAACTGGTGAGAGAGAGTGACCCCTAGGGCATGAAGCTGGGGACCCAGCCCCAGGCAAGGGACCCCAAGACATGGGACCTCAAGACATGGGGCTCACTGGCGTGGGGCCCATGGCAGGCAGGGCCTGTAGAGAGTTTACTCCCCAGTCTGTCCGTTTGGCTGTGTTGAGAGGACATGTGTCCTAAGGCCAGGTCAGGCGGTAGCTGGGCAGTGTGGGGAGAGGCAGCAGGATCCAGCTGAGGGGGCTCTGCCTAATGGGAGAAGGAAGGGCAAGTGGAGGTCTGAAGCCAGCGGGCAGAGGTGTCCACCAGCACAAGGGTGGAGACAGCAGGAAAGGCTGCAGGACCTGACCCCAGGGTGCTAAAGCAGGCACACATCCCCACTCTAGACCCCCAAGGCTGCAGTCATTGCTGCTAGGCTAGCAGAGTCCAGCCCAGGCCCTCACGGTGCCAGGGGACCTTGGGGAGAGAGCGGGAGACAAACACAGCTCCCCAAGGTATAGACGAGGAGACAGCCGCCCACAGTCAGGTTGTGTCCAGGAGCAGGCTGCACATGGGTGGGCAGCTGGCACTCCACCCAAGGAGGGGGACACAGTGTCCCAGCCCAACAGACCAACGTGTTCCTTACCCCTGGGTGCCTCCTCCAGACCCACCCTGTGTCCGCATAGCTCTCTCAGCACACCTCATCCAAAAGAGTAAAGACGCCTACCTGTCCAGGCACTGCACCCTCAGCACCCCCAAATCTGCCTCTGCAGGGCTAAGCCCAGGGCTCTCAGGCACACAGCATCTGAGCCAGAGACATTTTAAGGTAGGGATGTCCAGGCAGGCAGGTGAGGGCTCCTGGGCAGGACCACCCCTAGTCACCGGCCAGGCAGGCCCTCCCCTGATTACCAGGCCCTAGAGCTGCCTCCCCCAGCCCACGGCTGTTGCCCACATCCTGCCCATTCTGGCCCCTCCCCCATTAGCCAGCACCCACTCCCACAGCACCAGGGGTGAAAGGGTTCTGGGCAAGAGGCCACCCCACAGCCTGCTCCAACACTTGCCAATTCTCAGGGCATGAGGCCTGTAGGTTGCAGCTGGCTGAAGGTGCTGACCAGGAAACCTGGCTCTGGGAGAAAAACCCCCATTAAAAAGAAAGATGGGTGTGAGAGAGGAGCCTGGTCGGGGGACGGCAGAGTCAGTGTGTGTGTGACCGGGGAGTGGAGATGGGAGGTGGCATGAGCTGGAAAGACTGAGAAGAATGGAAGAACAGAGAGGGTGGGAAGGTCAAGGGTGAGAGAAGGGAATGGCAGAGCTCTCTCAGCTCTCCAACTCCCAGCAAGGCACCGCCAAGACCTGGAACAAACAGGGCCAACATTCCCATGGCAGGACCCAGCTCTCTGCTCACAGCTAAGGCATGCATGGAGGCTGCTTTTATCCTGCAGGCACCCCCAGCCAGAAGACAGCCACTGTCCCTTAGTGGGTGGCAGTTCTGGGCCCACTGGCACATGTCAGGCAGGGCAGAAGACCCCAAGGTGCTTGTCATGCCATGCACTGGTCACTGCATGAACTTTGGGGACAGGGGCAGCAACCAGGATGCCCAAGTGCTTCAAATATGCCCTGCATGTGATCTGCAGGAAACAGCTATGTTGGTGGAACTGTGAGAGCCCAGACTGTGTGGGCTATGGGGGGGCGACCCCACTATGGTCAGGGGGAAGGCAGCCTGGTGGTGCATGTGGCAGTCGGGGGCATGTGCAACAGGCATCTCCGGGCTTTCTGCCAAGTATGCTGCAGACGCTGGAGAAAAGCCTCTGGGAAGGCCCTGGAGGTTGTGTCTGGAGAAGACGCCTGCAGCTAGAGCAGCCTCCTGGGGCCTCCGGCTGGAGCAGCCTTCCCAGGCGCCCCAGCCCAGCAGCCAAAACATCCTGGAAGAAAAGCAGGCACATGTGGAGGGCAGAGACACCACCCTTAACAGGCCCTTGATATCCTCTGATTTCCATTCTGATGTGACAACATGCCTCCCACAATGGTCACATTAGATGGCGTTTCATCCTCTCACGGAGCTGTGCAGCTATCACTTGGTTCCAGGACATTCTCACAGCCCCACAAAGTTCCTGTGCCCCTCTTTCCTCAATCACCTTTCCCCAGCCCCTGGGAATGATGAATTTGATTCCTGTCTTGTATTTCCCTCTTTGGGATACCTCATTTCAACGGAATCACTGAACATGTGGTATTTTGGGTATGGCTCCCTTACTGGCATTTTCAGATGCCATGTTTTCAAGGTTTCTCAGCACATAACCGGTATCGGCACCTCACTTCTTTCCATGACCAAGTAACTCTCCACTGTCTGGACAGAACTATTCTGTCTATCCTCTCGTCAGCTGACGGACACTCAGGTGGCTTCCTGAACACGTATGTACAGATTTTTGTGTGGATATGTTTTCAACTCTCTTGGTGAATTCCAAGGAGTAGAACTGAGCGCCATGGGGAAAGTCCATGTTTAATCTTATGAGGAACTCCCAGGCGACTGCCCCAGTGGCCACCATCCCGCCCAGCATGGACAAGGCTCTGACGTCTTCACAGCTTGTGAAAGCCGTCTCTGTGGCTCTGGCCAGCCAAGTAGGCAGTGGTGCCTTGCTGTGGTTTTGATTTGCATTTCCCTGATGACTCTGGACTATTTTTAAACCCATGTTTTCTCCATCAGACAGAGGCTGGGCCTCAGCACCTGGCAGCGTGCCCAACACAGGAAACGCCCAGAAGCACCTGTCAGAGCAAGTGGCCAAGTAGAAAAGATAACGCCCTTTTACCATCTCAGGCCCACTTAGTGGCTGTCGGATTTCTAGAAATACTAACTCTCCGTGTTGTTCCAGGGTAAGAAGAGCCCAATGTGACCGATCTGGGTCCTGCCTCCCCGGCGGTAGCAGAAGTATCTCTTCATGCAAAAAGCCAACTGCTTAAGTAAAAATCACTCTCCCGCTAATCTCTGCACAGGTGTGGGACCAGGGCTGGAGGGGTGATGGGGAAAAGAACCCTAAATGTAGGGCACCATGGACACCAGCTGCAAGCAGTAACCCATCATCGGCGTGATCCCGGTCGAGCTGGGTTCCAAAAGACCAGGGCAGCGGGCCCCTGTGTGAATCAGAGCAGGGGTTGCACAGCCACGCATGGGACACCCGCATACCCAAGAGCTGAGAATGTGTCCTGCCCACACTCCTGCTCCTTCTTGGGGCCAGGAGACTCCCTGGTCTGCCCATGCAGGATGGCAGCTGCAGCAGCTCAGGGTGGGGCCCAACCTCAAGAGATGCTGCCCAGTGCCCCACCACTCTCTCACCTTCTCCCCGGGCCTCTGCCAGGCCCTACTGAGAGGAAGCCACACAGACCTAGACAGCAGCTAAAAAACGGCACCTCCAATGTGAGGGGGACCTCCAGAACAAGGGGGAGGGGCTCTAGAACAGGGGGGGTGCCTCTAGAACAAGGGGAGGGGTTCTAGAACAAGAAGGGGACCTCTAGAACAAGGGGGGTCTTCAAGACAAGGGACGCCTCTGGGACAAGTGGGGTCTGCAGAACCCAGGGGGGGCCTCTGGGACTAGTGACTGCCAGGACGAGGGGAGCCTCCAGGACAAGAGGCCACATGGTCTCCAGGCCTCTGCACCCATTGTCTGGTGTGGTCCCCACCCTGAAGGCCACAGCCACGGGGCACCAGGGCACAGCTGCCGGCCCCACACATGCACAGACACATGCCTACATGTGCCCACGTACAGACCTGCACACTCACACACACACCACCCCTACTCTCTAAAGGCCATGCAGTTCTTTCTGCCACAGGCGTCTTCCCCAAAGATGGACCCCACAACTCCGGTGAATTGGTTTCTCAGCTCGGCTAGTTTTCTGGTGGGTTCTTTGGGGCTTTCTGCATGGAGGATGGCATCACCTGTGAATAGGGACAGTCTGGCATCTTCTTTTCCCACCCAGATACCTTCTGTTCCTCTCTCTTGCCTGACAGCTCTGCTGGTGCTGCCCACTCAGTATGGAACAGGCCTCACGGGAGGTTCTGCTCTACCAGTGTTGGGCCCGTCGCTAGAGATAGGTATTTCCGATCTGCCCTCCCAGCTTCGTTCTGATGTGGGAGTTGACCTGGTGGGAGGCAGGGGTTGATTTCCTAGCCCTTACTATCGCCCACCTGGCCAGGCCCTTTATGTACTCGCTCCCACAGGCCCGAACATTCCAGTTGGCCCCCTTGGCCCCTGTTCTTGCCACTACCAAGGTACATGAGGATGGGTCCTCCTCCTGGTACACCTTCCAGGTGAATGTCAACAACCTGTCCACAACAGGGAAGCACTCTGTGCTTACAGAAATAAACTAATCGTGTTACCTCCTGTCGGTTGTCAGCTTTTCAAAACATATAAGGTGAGGGCGGCTCCTCTTTCTCGCACTGCTGCTCACCCGAGTCTGTATCTCACTCTGCAGGAGGCGAGGTGTTCACAGCCGCTATTTGTTCCCAGGCCCAAACGCTGAGTTGCCTCACTGGCCCTGGGTATACCTCGCTGCCACTTTCACCAGTTTGTTTTTAAATTAGGGAAGCATCTTAAATGCCCTGTGTAGGGCTATATGTCTTCTGGGGTCCTGCCCTGCTCCTCTTTTCCAAGAACCACCCACTGCCAACTCCTGAAAGAACTCCACATCGGAAGGACGAACTCCGAGCCACCAGGAGTTGACTGGGCAGTGGAGTGGGCCACGCCCTCCCTGCGGAGTTCTGGGCTGCACAGCTGGTGCTTACAGGCAGGTCCTCCCCTGTAGGCAGTGCCTCCCCCTTCGGGAACACCCTGGCCCCTGCTGACTCTGCTGCAGGCAATTAGCCAGCCTGGAGCAGGAGGCACAACACATGCTGGCTTCTCATGCAGTCCCAGAGCAGGACCACCCCTGCCGTCTTAGCAAATGCCCCAAAGCCATAGAAAGGGGTGAATCCCCAGAGGCCTAAGTATTCCTCTGAAGTTCTGTTCCTGACCCCAGATTCTGGGAAATCACTCCAACCCACCTCAAGGGCCTCCCGTCCGGCTTGTGACCACCCCTGCTTCTGAATCACTGCCTCCAACTCCAGCTGGGAGGTGCTGTCAGCTCCCCTTCAACCTGGAGCACAGGGGGCCTTCCTCATCAAGCATAGCCCATTGGCAGTGGCTCTGGATTGGCAAGTGTGGACGAGGGAGCACGAGCCCAGATCACGCGTGCAGCCTTGGGCGCCAGAGGCAGGGTGCTGCTACACCCCTACTGGCCCCTCGAGCAAGCACCGGGGGAGATGACCTCCACGGTCCCCTCACATGTTACCCTTGCTCCAGCCCTGGAACGACACCTGTCAATGTTCTCAATGGCACCTTCTCTGAATGCCGCATCCATAGCTCAAGGTGCCCTGATAAGGATGGCACTGACTACAACTCATCTTTCCACTGGCCCTGTGATGCGGAAACAGAGCCTGGGCTCAGGGTTGGGGTGCAGCCAGCCAGCAGCACATAGGCTCAGCTGCAGGGCCAGGAAAGGGAGCGCCTGGCTTGGCTACCTAGGCTGGAGCAGAGCTGTGCCCACAAACCCCACCCACATGGACTCCGCTGTGCTGAGGCCATGGCCACACAGGACACAGGTTCGCGCAAGACTTAAGCAGGGCAAGGCACGAGAAGGCAACACCTACTGCAGCAATCACAAAGAGGCCCATCAGCCTCCCTCGGTCCCAAGGAACCACCTCAACCCTTGGTCTCAAGGCCCCCAGACCCAAGTCTGGATGCCACTGCCTGTCCCAAACTCATTTGGCTCACAGCAGGGCCCTGGCTGCACTCGTGGAAAGTGGCTGATTCCTACACCATGAACCCCTGCACCCCATGTGTGCAGCCTGACAGGACAGATGGCCGGATAGAGTCCCACGTCCCAGGGAGGCCACTGGCCGGAACTGTGGATGACCAGCAACACAGAAGTGAGTCACCTTTCCTGGACTGCTTCGCACAAGCACACTGGAGCCTCAAAAGAGATGGTGAGAGTGAGCCCCGCACTGGACTGGAGACAAAAGGGACAAAGTAGTACCTTCACCCCCAGGACAGGGTCAGAGGCAAACAGAAGGGTGTGACGCCGCAGCCTGCAGCCCATCAGGTAAGCAGAGCCTTCCTGAACACCGGCTCCGAGCCCCTGCAGGTCCTGGCTGCCACACCTCAGTGGGAATAATAATCCCGACGCTGGGAACTAGAGGCTCTGTGGGGGGAGAAGAACTGTCTCAGAGCACAGGAGGGGGCCACATAAGGCCCAGGGCCTCGGGTGGAGTCGGGGTACATTGGTCCCCAGGCACTACCCTTTGAGGGAGATGCATCCTGGCAGGACCCGCCTCTAAAACAGCCTCACCACACTTGCTATCCCCAGGGGGGTCCCCAGGCAAGCACTGATCCCCGAACACCATGGACAACTGGCCACTCTGCCCAGAAGTTTACGTGGAACCAGCTTTGTGCAGAGATGGCCTCTGGTTGAGGACCAGGCCCCCACCAGCCCCACGGGGGCGAGCTACCTGCCATGTTCTTTTGGGGCTCCTCCATCTTGTCAGGTCCAGCAGCTCCCCTGATGGGTCCCAGGAACTCCCTTCTCCCTGAAACCTCCACTGAGTGATGTCACAGTTCCTGCGCTGACATCACTGCAGCCGCTCCCAGAGCAGAGCTGGGCAAGTCCTGGCAGGCAGGGACTCGGTGGGCTCCCCAAAGGACCAAGACGGATCTTCCCCTATCCCCTGCAGATCCTAGCAGGGCCTGGCTCTCAGCCAGAGGTGAGTCCTTTTGGAACACCACCTCAGATGCACTGGACTCAGGTCAAACCAAGTGGCCTGTCTCAGCAGCAAAGGCCAATCCTACCCTGAGGCTCCCCTGAGAAGTGGGGACCAAGGACATGTGTATCCCTGGGCTGGCCCACCGAGGCTCATGAGACCCATGCCAGGCACTGCCTCCCAGAGCTCAACCCTGCTCCAGGAAACATCTCTGCACCCCCAACCAGGAGGGACTCCGACCTCGGAGTAACGGGTGCCCCAACTGTGGCCCCTGAATCCCTCAGGAGGACTCGGGCCCTGGAGGCACAGCTAACCCCAGGACCAGACACTCTTCTAAGCTGACCGGCAGGGGGAGCCCAAAAGGAACAAAGCAGTTGGCCAGACAGACTCCAACAGCCAAGCGGGAGAGGAGGACACCCACACGGACAATGACAGGGGGAGACGATGATACACAGAATTAAAAACAGAAGGATCTACAGTGACACCAAAAAGATTCCACGCCAAGAGTATCAAGAAGAGGAGAGCACGAGCTCCCTTTCACAGGGGAGTAGGTGGAGGGGACATGCTGAGTGCACGGGTGATACTCAGGGCAGGGCGTGGCCCCTACGCAAGGGACCTGCGTTGGCCTCGGGGGCACAGGGACAAGCAGCCCGAGGGCCTCCTGACAGGGACTCAGAACCTCTGCCCAGAGGGCGCTCATGAACCTCCTCAAGAGGGCGCAGGCTCCAAAAACGGGGCTGCACACTGCAAGGGCTTTGCCATCCTGCAGGGCACAGCAGCAGGATCAGGTGCAAAGGAGAGTGCAGGCCAGGCAGCGGACAGGAGTGTGGGGCAGCCACACTCCTGTGCTAAGGGGACAGAGGGGCACCGCACTTACTCATAGAGGAGGGGAAGCATGGCAAAGGTCATCGGGTGCCCTGTGAGGAAGGCGCAACGTCTGTAGCACCTGGGAGGGACTTCGGATAACAGCAAGGGTGGGAGGAACATCTGAGTCGTAGCCTGGAGGGGAGCTGAGCGGGGTGGGGGTGTTTGCTACGGCATGGCCCTGTCCACTTGCCCAGGACAAGCTGAGCCCTGAAACCAGGAAACAGGCTGAGCCTGGAGATGAAGGAGATGGCAGGGGACAAGCAGTGCCTACACATGGGCAAACCTTCGGGGGGCAGACGGTGTGCGCAGTCTTCAGCCTCCTGTACGTAAGAGAACATCCCTGTTCTTAGGAGAGGCTACAGTGTCTAGGGACAAGGGAGCGTCTTGGCCATGCTCACAAACTGGTCAGCAAAATGGCTGTATGCGTCTGCACGTGCATACCTGCACGGGTGTGTATCTGCATATGTGCGTACACATGCACAGAAGTGGATAACTGTGGCAAAACGTCAACAACTGGTGAGTCAAGGTGAAGTTACAAGAGTTGGTAAGTTTGAAAAAATGTTTTTAATAAAGTCAAAGAACAAAACAAGATGGCAAGAAAAATAAAAACTTTATAAGGAGGCACAGTAAGAAAGTAAAGTCTGCATACTGGGGTGGGTATGTGTAGATGGTATAATTGTGGCTCCAAACCTGGAAGCCAGAAAGAAAAGACTGAGAAACTCAGCCCCCGCCCCCAAAATAATAAAGCTTGAATTTGTGACTGATGGTTTCAAATCCAGTTAAAAACTACACTCCTATTTTTTAAAAAACTGAGAACCTCTGAAAGAAAAATCTCCACAAACAAAACCACACACCGGCTCTGGAGAAGCTCATCCGGAGCCTCGGAAATGCCCACCATGTCCACACCCCACAAGCGCCTGCCAACTGGAGGCCAGGCCTGGGCCTGCTCAGGGCTCTGGGCCCCCCACCCTCACTTTCCAGGGCCCAACTCCCCTGTGTACCCTGAGCCCACTCTGCAAGGTTTCCCTCTTTTCCCACCTGCCTTCTACATGCCATGCCACCTCTCACCTGAAAAGCTAAAGCATTCCCAGGCCTGGGAACATGACCCAAGACACTAAAAGCTGGGGCACCAACGGGGACTTGTGCACCAGCGCTGGCAGCGTGATTCAGCCACCAAAGGGTGGAAGCAGCCTGAGTAAATTGATGGACAGATCAAGAAAGGAGAGCCACACGCACAGGGAGTGCTATCCAGCCATGAGTGGGAAGGAAACTCTGACCCAGCCATGATGTGGAGGTACCTTGGAGCCATGCCCGGTGTAAAGCCAAAGACACACAGAACAGGCAAATCCACAGACAGAACACAGGAAGTACTGGTGGGTGCTGGGCTGGGGGTGGGGGGTCAGGGAAGGCTGCTAGTGGGGACAGGATTTTCTCTTGGGGGGGGTCACAAAAATGCTTTGGAATTTGATAAAAGATGGTCGCTGCACAACACTGTGAACGTCCTAAATGCCAGTGAGCTGTCATTCACTTTATAATGACTCTGTTATATGACTCACCTAAGAAATAAGATGAAATGAAATGGAGCACAATCCCCCCACCCCATGTGAGCTCCTGGGCTGCCTGTTTCTCTGCTCTCCTCACTGGTCTGTCCGGCCCTGCGATGCCCAACCTGGGGCCACCAATTTAAGTGACTAATGTGTAAAACAGGGCATTCAATCCTTTGGCCTCACCAGCCATATGTGCTCTTCACAGGAGCTCTGGGGGCTGGTACAGACCGCTCTGGACAGCGCAGATCCAGAACATTCCAGCCAGTAGTGCTAGCCTCCACTTGACACCCCAGGCCCACCCAAACCACCAGGGTGAGGAGGGATGCCCCAGCCCCTGGAGGAATGAAGCCACTCCAGCACCCCTTGCACTCTAGGGCACTACCCCAGCCCCCAATGGAACTGGAGGTGATGACTGTGCACCTGAGCACACTAAACTCATCCAAGTATGCTATGTTGTGTGAGCTTTAATTTTTAAGAAAGTGAGTTGTATGGCATGAATTATAACTCAAAAAAGCATCTCAGAACAGAGCCCCAAGGCCAGTGGGGAAGAGGCTAAGCCGCATGTGTTCACGGGTGTGATCAGTGGCTGGGGCCAGTCTGAGCAGACCACAGAGAGGGGGAGGCTGGCCAGGAGGGACTGAGCAGGGGCTGCAGGGGCACACATGGTGGGAGGGGTCTAGACCAGGCCTGGAATGATGGGTAGAGAGTTGGCCCAACCCATGCAGCACCTGTTTAGGTGGGTGGGGGGGAGGCTGCCCCATCATGTCCTCAGCCCAGGCAGCTTTGGCAACTTGTGAGAGCTGGGAAAGACCTGGGAGCTCCCCTCACCCTGAGGAGTTCCCCTAGCCACAGGGATTCCTCAGCAGAAAGACCACCTTCCTGAGCAGTTCCCCTCCCCCAGGGTCAGGAAGACACCTCAAAATACAGGTTCTAACCCTACCCAGAGATTTGGGTGCAGGCAGCAGAACCAAGGCCTGGGAACCTATTCCTGATAACTCCCTGTCCCTGAACCCAGGGTCCAACCCCATCCATCCCGCCAGCTGGTGGCTGCCTAGTGAGCCATGAACACCAGACAAACAGCTAGAACACCCTAGTCTAAGAACGACCCAAATCTGCACAGGGGTCCTCCCACTAACATCCCTGTTGTCTGTCTGAAGCTCACACTCTACCAGGCGTCCTGAACTCCACCGAAGGCATCCGGAAGCCTTCCTCCCGGCCAAGCGCACCAAATTGCCCCAGCACTTTCCGGGCCCTGCACACACCTAGGCTAGGGAGAAATGGGAACTGCACGCGGCCCAGGGCACACAGCAGACTTCCTGTAGCAGCTGGACCTGTGCCTGGGCATCATCGGCCTGTTGGAAGCCGCCTAGGTGAGACCCCACGTGGCATTTGGGAATTGCTGAGTGGTGGAAGCCACCCCCAGCAGAAGGTCGGTAGTGGACTTGCCAGGCTGGGCCCGTGCACACCAGGTGGAAAGCAGGGAAGAGAACCAAACCCGGTGCTCTTGGCTCTGCCAACAAGGTGCAGGGCCAGGGCGGCTTATGCCCATCAGCGCCCCACCCCTTCCCACCCTAGAGACCTGCTGGGAGCAACCCAAGGAGCCAGGAGCCCTGGTCTCCAAACCCGGGGGGGTGACAGAGCCAGGAGGCTGCTGGTGGGCAGCTCCCAGGACAAACCCTTGCTGTGCCTGCTGCATGCAGCGTCTTGGGGGCCCCTGGGGTAAAACACTCAAGTGAAAACGTGAGCCAGCAGCCCTATGGCCTCGCACACTGTGTCTCCTCCAGGCACCCCCCACCCCCCATCCCCATCCTGCTATCTCAGAGGGGAGGGTGCCTGGAGGAAAAGGACGGTCTCCCCTCTTATGACTGTCCCGCCCTGCCCCACCCCATTTCCTTCTTTCGGCAGCCCCATGCAGGACTGCAGCTCCTCAAGGGCAGGGCTAAGCTTACTGACCCCCAGGCCCTTGGCCGCAGATGCCCAAACATTAACCACCCAGGACCAGGAAGCCCCTGCAGCCCCAGCTCAAGATGCTGCAGCCAGTGAGCTCTGTGGCACATGGGTTCTAGCCACAATCTTTTTGCTCCCCAGCCCCCCTGGCAGCATCATGGGGCAGTGTCTGGGGACATTTCTAGTTGTCACTACTGGGGCATTGAGTGAGTGGAGCCTAAGGAGGCCGCTCAACACCCTGTAGTACCCAGGATGCTCCCACCCCAAAGAACGACCCAGATCTGGCCCTGAGTGTTGACAGCAGCAAAGCTAAGAAGCCAGGAATCCCTGCTCAGATCCACCCAAGTAACATCAGGAAGGAGAGAAAAAGCTGACAAATGGAGGTTGGAATTCCTGGGAAGGAGTGCTTCAAGAAAACCGGGATGGCAAATGCCAGCTCAGGTCTCCATTTCCTTCCTGCTCAACCAAACCTCCTTGGGGCAGAAGAAGGCTACAAGAGTGCAGGCCCTTAACAAGCTGCGTGGAGGCAGACTATGGTAAGCAGTACCAGCGCCCCTGTCGTGGTTCAGCCCAATCCACTCTGGTCTCGCCAGAAGGCTCCTCATGGTACCACTCCTCAGTCCACCTCCAGAAAGGACAGGCCCATGCAGACAGGCTCCCCACCGCCCCACCACATTCACTGACATATGGAGGTGCTGCAGCCTCAAACCAGGTCTGTTTAGGGAACTCTCACTAGGCCTTATACCCAGATGCTGCTTCTAACCCATGTGCCTACAGACCTGCCACCCTCAATTTGCAGAAGAGGACCCTGAGGGTCAAAGGAGCTAAGAAACACCCAAGTTACTGTAAAAGGCTTGGAGTGATGGGATTCCTCACATTAAATGGTGCTGCCACCAGACACAGTAATTCCACTCCCAGGCATCTATCCAAAAGGAAAACAGGTCCACACAAACACATGTAAAACAGACGTTCGCAGCAGGGTAACACAGGAGAGCCGCGTCAGGAGGAAGCAGCTCAAACATCCACCCACTGATGAACGAAGAGACAGCAGGGGGTCCATCCAGATGACAGACTATTATCCGCCATAGAAAGGAATGAAGTTCTGTCCCCTCCTACAAAATGAATGAACCACAAAAACATAACACTCCGTGAAAGAAACCAGACACAGATGGCTACCCATTATGTGACTCTGTTTCCAGGAAATGCCCAGGACAGGCAAACTCAGACAGGAAGCAGGTTAGTAGTGGCCAGCGGCTGGGGGTTCAGAGTGGAAAGGCCGGAATGGGAGGGCTAACGGTGTGGGGTTTCTTCTGGGGTGATGAAAATGTTCTGGAACAGGTAGCAGTGATGGTTGTACAACTTTGTGACAGTAATAAAACCACCAAATGGTGGGCTTTATTAAATGGGTGAGCTGTATGGTATGAGTGCTGCATCTCCATAAAGCTGTTTTTAAAAAAGCAACTTGCCAGAGGCTCCTGGCTACCAAGGAAGAGGCCGGGTTTCACCTTCAGTTTCCAACTCCACTGTACCCCGGGCACGGCGCAGACACTTCTACCGCATCTAGGGTCAAATGCTGCCAGGAGGCACTCCCCACCCCTCCAGCCTCAGCACTGAGCGGAACAACCACGAGACAAAAGGCAACAGAGCATGAGTGAGCGCTGCTTCCCATGGGTGTTGCTCCCCAATCCCAGGAGCACCAAAGTGGACAGACGGGGACACAGTCTGGGTGTTTCGAGCTCCAAACGCATCTAGGCTCCTGAAGTCACGGGCCTGGACCCAGTCCCAGCTCTGCCACTCACTGGCTACAAGACCCTGAGGAGGAACCTCCCCCCTGCCACAGGAGGCCCAGCAGTGCCTTTGAGGGCAGAGACGAGGGACCCTCGCTGAGAAGGACTGCCCAAGAAGATTGGGAGCTGGGATTTTGTTCACACCACAGCAGTCCCCACACCCACCACAACTGTTCAACCAGCCCCGCAGGCCCCCAGCGGGATGCAGATACAATGGAGCACACGCAGGACAAGGAGCTCGGCCAGGGGCCCAGTGGTCACCCAGAAGTGTGATGCATAAGAGCCCACAGCGCCCTGAGGGCCGTCAGGGCGCCGGGCCAACATGCTGGCCGTGTCCACCTCTGCAGCGGGGAGCCGTCAGAGCTGCTAGAGGTGGCAAGCATGGAGTGTTCCCACATGAGCCCTGGGCCAAGAGGAGGCTGGCAGGCAACAGGGGTCTAGGGGCCCCATCACAGAGCCAACAAGAAGTGGCTGTTGGGGGTGGGGAGGAGGCAAAGGGTAACGCACTACCTGGGCTTGGGGCCTGGAGACTGACCTGCCCAGAGGTGGGGCCAGGCACCCGTCCATCCTAAAAGGCACCCATCCACTCTGTCCCTCGGCTGGACAGCCAGGGTAAGCCGATGAACCGGGGCCAGGGTGACCGTGCAGTAACCGGGCCAGGAAGAGGTCTGTGTGCCCAGGACTAAAGTCCACGGAGACAGTGGGGCAGGGCCAGCCAAAGGGCAGGCACAGCAGGGCAGACATGGGGGGTGGGAGTGGGCAGAGACACAAGGGGACAGAGACGTGGAGGGCAGAGATACAGAGGAGCAGAGACACAGGGGGGCAAAGAAGGGGGAAGAAATACTGAGGGGCAGAGACAGGGGCATAGACACAAGGGGGTAGAGACATAGGGAGCAGAGAAATGGGGGAGCAGAGACAAACGGGGCTCTGGGGCATGAGGGGATCCCGACCCCCACCTGCTGACCCAGGGGAAGGTGAGGGCAGGAAGCCGCTTGCTGAGGTGAGGCAAGTGGGGACCTGCTTGAGGGTGGGGATGGTGGGAGCAGGAATAGAGAAGAAGGAAGGGTGCTAATGAGGCCCGGGCTGGCAAGGATGGCAGACGTCAAGGCTCCCACACAGCCAGACCTTCAGGGCAGCCACATTTTAGCCTGACCACGAGACAGACCCCCCAGCAGCCCACAGAGGAGTGTGTGGCATCCTGTGGAGGCCTGGAAGGGGCGGCAAGAGTTCAGCACCCACGGGCAGGGGCGCGGGCAGCCCCACGGTGACCCCCAGGCCTCTGCATATGGCCCCCACACACAGCTGGTCCTGCACAAAGTCTCCCTCAGACAACAGCCACGCAGGCCCAGAGAGGTCCACCCAAGACAACTTCAGCAAACAAGGGAAGGAGGATCCCCTTCACTGTGGCCACTCACATCCCTTCGGAGTCCCCTAGCCTTTCACACCACGAAAACTTAGGGACTGCCTTGAGGTGCTCGGGTTAGAAAACTAAAACCTACAGGGCACTTGCTCCCTGTTGGGAAGCCTCGAGAGACCCCCAAGCCATCTCCAAACCCCAGACCCTCTGCTTACCCTCCCCCAGGAGGCTGTCCCACCCCACACCTGCAGGGCACACTACCCTCAAGCTACCACTCCCAGAGCCCTCCCAGGGGCCGACGGTCTCAGAACAGAGTCAAGCACCCATCATAGTCACTGTCTCCAAAGTCTGCTTTGGGTGCCCACCTAGCGAGGGACACCCACCCGGGCAGAGCCTGGTGGTCTGTGCGAGCAGAAGCACCTGTGAGGGTGCGGCCCACTGGGAAGAGGCCATGGAAGGGGGAGCTGGCAAGGGTCCATGTGGAAAGCCCCATGCATGTCGCTACACATCGGCATCGCTCCTGCGGGGCACAGCGGAGACTCCAAGGAGAGCTGGGTCACCTCGAAGAGGGATTTTCTGAAGTCTCTAAAGGGAATCCCATGTCCAACTAAAATCACACAACACGATAAATAACACATCGACTGATGATCCCAGGACCCTCTTCTAATACAGTATAACCTGGAAGGGCCCAGATAGCACCAGATACCTGACCGGCCCCCTGCCCCACACCCACCTGCCCAGCCCCACACCTGGTCCCCTGTGCCCGGCCCCCAGCACTCAGCCCCCTGCCCCACACCAGCCCCCCCCCAGCCCCACTGGCCCCTGTACCCAGCACCCCAACACCTAGTCCTCTCACTATAGCCTCCAGCCCCAAACCAGCCTTGCACCCTGTCCCCCACACCTGACCTGGTCCCCCAGACCCAGCCCCACACCCGCCCTGTAACCAGCCCCACCCCCTCCCTGGAAGGGAGAAAACCCTTGTGATGCTCCTGTGGGATGGACCCAGTGAATGTTGTGAATGTGGTACTCCTGGTAGTCTGTGACTCTCAAAAAACACCCTGTTTGAGAACTGCTTTTCAGGGTGGAAGCCACTGGGCAGTGGAGGGTTCAGCCAGCTCGGAGGTTCCAGGAGGGAGTCACCAGCTGGGGCCCAGAGCTCAGCTCCACAGAGTCCTGACGCAGGGTCTCAGGCCTTCACCCCCTGCCATGCCATTCTGGCAACTCTGCTCCCAGGCACGGTGTCCCCTTCCTGCAAGGGACACTGCTCCTTCATATCAATTCCTGCTTTTGACACCTCAGTAAATAAGCCTTAAAGGAAACTTTGTATCACAGGTCAGGTATGCTAGATAGTTAACTCTTTATACCTGTTGAAAAGAATTATGAGAATACAAACTTTTATATTTTGACATGATGTGACCTAAACCCATATCCGAGCTCAGCATGGGGATACCACTGAGCCCCTGAGCTGGTGGTCCCAGAAGCAAGAAGAGACACATAAAGTAGGAGGGCTCGGAATGGGAGAAGGCATCGGGGAGAGGGGCCCACAATGGGAGAAGGCTTTGAGGAGACAGGCCCTGAGCCACCCTTGTAAACAAGCAGACATGGGGAGGGACAAGGGAGTAGGCCCAGGAACAGGGCTGAGGGGCCCCTGGGGGCCACATGAAGAACGTGGAAGAACCCTGAATGCTGGGTTGAGGATGTGTGGCCTGGCCTTGTGAGTGGCAGCAACACTCCTGGCTTCTGAGCAAGGAAGAGATGAGTCTCGTCCATACCCTTGCCACCCAGCAATGATTCCACGCCCTCCCTGGTGGCAGACACTCATTCCAAGGGGAGCCCCACACCCCCAAAGAGCCTGGCATGGTCCCGAGGAACAGGCTGCCCCCAACCAGCATTCTCCCTATCCTCCGCTGCCCTCAGAGAGCTCCCTTCAGCAGTCACATGCCCACTGTCGTTGTGCCCAGAGAGCCCATTTCCCCAGAAGCACAGGGCACAGATGAGCCTCAAAGACTCGTTCAGAAGCACTAGGGCAGCCTGAGGACTTGCAGACCCTGAAGGAGCATGGCAGCTGAGGTGACACCACAAAGAAGACAAGGTGCCGGCAGAGCCTGAATTATTCAAGTGAGCCCAGTCTTTGGATCACAGCCCTGTTAGGTGACAAGGACTCAGCTCTATCAGTCAGTGTGGGGGCAGGGACGAGGCCAGGGACAGATGGTGACACCTGTGGGTCAGTAGCTGTGGCTCTACCTTACCAGAAGTGACGTAGAGGCCTCAAATCATGCTGACCTGTGCCTTTGCTCTGTCAAGCGTGGGTCACTCGGCTGGGGACAAGTGCAATGAGTGGGAACGGAGGTCAGAGGAAAGGGGATGGGGGTTACAACATGCTCTCGCCCCTCCCAGGAGGAGCAGGTGAGAAACCAAGACAGGCAGAAGGTCAGGGGTCCCCACTTAAGATGAGCAGATGGGCAGAAGTGAGCCAGGGGTAGGGCCAGCACTTCAGGGCCTCCCCAGGCCCAAGTGCTGGCCATGGGGAACAGTCCAGGGAGGTGGCCAGGGCCAGATGCGCCCCTCTCAAATGAGGTGGCAGCTCTATCCCCAGGAGCCCCAAGTGGTTACCAATGCCTCATGCCCTTTTCTGCAATTTTGGGGTGAAATCGTGCATAGGCAGGTGTCTTGGGCCAGGCCCATAGACAGACGGAAGTGATAACCAGACATGGTGGCAGGACTATGCCCTCCTGCCCCGCACAACCACCACTGGTGTCACTGGGGCCAGGGACCTCTTCTGGGCACTGCACCGTCTCCCCTAAGGTGGAAAAAGAGGCAACAAGCTTAACAACCTCCTGACCTCACAGTGCCAGAACACAGCCCCAACAGCTGGTCCCCACATCCCCCTCCTGCTCCCTCCTTACTGCTTTCTGGCCACTGCCCCGCCTGGGGCCAGGCCTCATTGGCCAGTGAGCACCTAGCAAGGACAGGCCTTGCCCAGCTCATCTCGGGGGGCTTTAAGGGCCCAGAGTAGGACACAAAGATCATTCCCGCCCAGTAAGGGGCTCAAACCCCACGTTGACGAGGGGCCACTCCATGCAACCAAGACGTACAACAGGACGTAACTGGACATAACGCCATGAGGAGACTTACAGTCAACTATCCTCGTGGAACAGCCTCTGCCCAGTGACCGCAGCCCACCTGAGGTTTGCACATGTCCCCCTCCCCCGACAGGGAGACACAGACACAGGGACCCACGTCTGTCTGCGACACTGCAAGGCGGTCTTGCTTCCTTAATTAACAGCTTGCTCGCCAGCTTCCCCAAAGCCTGGGACAAGCACACAAGGAGACTTTCAACTGAAAACACCTCACCTACTTTCTTCTGCAACTCAGACGTAAGGCTATATAATTAAAAAGAAGAAAGTAACACAAAAGCCAGAGCAGTAATTCAAAGAAATCTCTGTGTGAAAAGTTCCAAAGGAGCAGCAGCATTGGACCCACACACACCTGACACCAGCAGTTATGAAGCCCTTCCCCTAACTTTCTTCAGAGAAAGCAGAAGACACTGAACTGGCTAGGACCTCACTTTACAAGGTGGAGGGACAGGCCTGTGCTGCATGCAGTGCGACCAGGACAGCACGAGGCAAATGGGGATGATGCACAGGGGAGCTTCACCTGCCACGGGGGATGGGGTGGAACTGGGGGTCTCCCTCCCCACACCCCTTCTCAGCTCGCCCCAGAGCAGCCTTTCTGGTTTTGTGCCACAACTACAAACGTCACCGGAGGGTTCTGGAAAACAAGGCCCTGGCCCCAGAGGCGTGTGCTCAGGACAGTTCCTCCACCCTTCGCATCTCCAGGCGTATTCTAGTGGAGACACATGCGGTGACCCCAGCGGCCCCTCTGGACTTGCGACTTATGCTTCCCCATCGCTTCCTCTCCCAGCAGCCAGGAGCCTGGGGGGCTGCCTGCTGCCTGGGGACAGCCCTGCTCCAGCCCCCACTGCAGCCGCCCACACCCCCTATACCCACCCCTGGGAACTGAGTGGGTTCGGCAGCCACAGCTGGGCCCTTCCCGGTGACTGAAACCCTTGTCCCTCCCCCGTGGCTCACACCCACGGGTCCCAGAACCCACATCGAGGCCCTTCCTGGCTCACCTGGGGGCGGGGACAGAGGGCACTGGGGAGCCAGAGCTCCGGCCAATGGGCCATACACCCAGACACCACACCAGTCTGGGACCCGTTGTGGGGAGACTGGGGTGAAAAGGACGACACCCCCTATCCCCACACTCTGTGAACAAGGCTGTTGGGAGGGCGAGCTGCCCTCAAACCTACTGGGGCAACCACGAGTTCTCCCAGGTTCTTGGCTTCCTTTGGGGCTCCTGACCCCAAAAGTGAGTCTTCCCCAAGAAAAAGTTGGGGTGCGAGAGGGCTGGGAGGAATCGCTGGCCCTGGCCCCCAGCACGGTGGGGATTGGTGCGCGCGGCCGGTTCGTCCAGACACTCCACCCTCCTCCCAGATGGAGTGTTTCCGGAAAACAAAGCCGGTGGCCAGGGCGGAAGGGGGAGGGCGCGGGCGGGCAGTTCCTGAGCGGCACCCCGCAACAGGTCCACCCACATCAGAGCCCCTCATTCCCGTCTGGAGTGTGGGCTGAACGGGGGTTAGGGGACAGGGCCTGGAGTGGGGGGTCCGCAGGGCTGGATGAGGAAGGTGGGGGCCCACGGAGCTGGGGACAGGGATGGTCTGCAGGGCTGGGGCCTGGGGTACTGGATGACAAATGGGGGTCCTGAGGACAGAGGGCAAGGGCCAAGGAGCTTGGTGAAGAGTGTGGGGGTTCACAGAGCTAGGTGAGGATTGTGGGGCCCACAAGGCAGAGAGCAGCGGGCTGAGCGAGGACAATGGGGGTCTTCAGTGCAGGGGGCAGAGTGAGGGGTTTGGGGGTCTGCAGGGCTGGGTGAGGAGTACGGGGGTCCTAAGGGCAGAGAGCAGAGAGCTGGGTGACGAGTGTGGGGTGTGCAGAGCTGAGTGAGGAGTGTGGGATCCTCAGGGCAGAGAGCAGAAGGCTGGGTGAGGAAATGTGGGGTCCTCAGGGAAGGGGGAAGGGGGCGGGGAGTGAGAGTGGAACCTCAGGACAGAGAACAGGGGACAGGGAGCTGGGTGAGGAGTGTGGGGTCCGCGGGGCCTGGTGCGTGGGAGCCCCGAACGGCGGGCGCCGAGGGTGGCAGCCCGGGGGTGCCGAGGCGGGGGCGTGCGCGCCCTTACCTGTCGGCCTCCGTCGCGGCCGTGGCCCCGCGGCCCGCCGGGCTCCTTGGCCCGGGCTCGCCTCAGAGGCGCGGCCCCCGCTCCGGGCCCCGCTCGTGCTCCGGCTCCGGCGCCCTCTCGGGCCCCCGCTCCCGCGCCGCCGCCCAAACGAGCCTCCGCATGTTCGGGGCGGGGGCCGCCGTCCCCGCCGCCCGCGCCCGGGCTCCTGCACCGCGTCCGCAGCGCCGCCGCCGCCACAGGGGCCCGCGCGTTTACGCCGCCAGCGTCGGCCAGCGGGGGGCGGCGGCCGTGCGGGGTCCGATGCGCAGGCGCCGTCAGCGGGGCCCAGTGCGCAGGCGCCGTCCACGGGGCCGAGGCCGCTACGTCCTATCGCAGGGCGGGGTCGCGCCGGCCCGCCGACTGCTTTGCGACGTCTAGTGGCGCCGCACGACACGCGCCGCGCTTTGCGGCGCTCCGGGGTCGACTGGGCCCTGTCCGCGAGGCCCCTAAACGCTCAGGACCGCGGAGACGCTCGCGGTTGAGGGCAGGGACGCGCGGCGTCCACCCTCGCGTGGGCGGGGCTTTACCGACCCCGCCCCTCCGTTGCTATGGCGACGCGTGGCTAGTCACCCCGGCGCCACCCAGCCGCGGCTTCTGTGGCGTCACGGTCTCGCCACCTGACGTCACCGCCGGGCGTGGTCTCGCGTGGGGTGGCCCGTGGGCGCCCGGAGCCGGAAACAGAAGGCTTTCTCCCACGAAGGGGCCAGGACTTTCCGATGATGGAGTTGGGGGAGGGTGTTTGCCATCTGGGTCTCCCGGCCCGAGGGGAGTGCCGTTCTGGAATGTGGCGCCCCTGGCAAAGCGTGGTAGGTAGGCTGTTCAGGAGTAGAAGATGACGTGGAGCCAAGGGGAGGGTCCTGGCGCGGCCAGTGACAAAGGCCTGTAGCGGACCCACGACGTTCGGGCCAAGAGTACTGCTGGGCCTCCCGTGCCAAGGATAGGGCCTGGCACACAGCTGTAGCTCAATAAGTGTAATCTGCAAAGTGCTTGTTCCTCCGCTGTCAGGGTGTGAGGGCTGGAGAAGTGCTCTCCACACACCCCGCTCACAGCCGAACTGGGGCATCTTTAGAGTTGGAGGAGACACATCAGTTCGACTGTTTAGGAAGCGCCTTCGGGGTTCTGAGACAGAACAGTGAGCTTGACCCTTGGGGAGTGCTCTAGTCCCGGGGACAGAGGAGCAGGACAATAAACAAATGAATAAACAGGAATCCCTGGGGAATGGACACACCTTTGGTTGGCTAGTCACAGAACCCCAAGGGCTAAAAGCTAGAGGCCAGAATATATGGAGGAAGACAGCACATCTCCCATTACAGCCAGATGGGGTTGCAAGCATTAAAATGGGAGGCTGAATGGCAGTTTGAAAAGGGCAAAGCAAGCCCTTGGATATGCAGGACATAGTTTTGTTCCACAGCAAAGCAGCAGAGGCAGCCGGTGCTTCCCCAGTCCTCCTCCTTCCTCACCTCTCACTTTAAATGTCACCTATTGGAGGAAGCCCAAGCCAGGTCTCCTGTTATCCTTTCTCACAGTAGCATGCTCCTCTCCTTCCTGATTCTGACCATGCAGAAGCACATCTGCTTAACATCAGTCTCCTTCAGCAGCAACAGGGCAGGGCCCAGTTATGCCAGCTGGAGGTATGAGACTTTGTTTTAGTTGCTGTATTAGTTTCTTAAAGCTGCCGGAAATGCGATATACCAGAAATGGAGCAGCTCTTAAAAAGGGAATTTATTATGTTACAAGTTTATAGTTCTAAGGTTCTAAGTTCTAAAAATGTCCCAACTAAGGCATCAAGGGAAAGATACCTTGACTCAAGAAAGGCCGATGAATCCGGAACACCTCTGTCGCTGGGAAGGCACGTGGCTGGCATCTGCTGGGATCTTTGGCTTCTGGTTTCAAACAGCTTCCCTGGCGGCATTTTCTTTCTGTATCTTCAAATGTCTGAGTCTCCTGCTGGCTCTCTCACTTCTGAGCTCTCTCCAAAATGTTACCTCTTTTAAAGCCCTCCAGTAAATTAATCAAGACCACACTAACCGGTGGAATCACATCTCCATCTAACGAAAAGGTCCCACCCACATCTGGGTGTGTCATATCTCTATAGAAACAATCCAAAGTTTCCATCCCACAATATTGAATCAGGATTAAAAGAAACATGGCTGTCCCACAAGATTAGATCAGGAAAAAGGACTTAGCTTTTCTGGGGTACATAACAGCTTCAGACCAGCACATGTGCAATGGACTGGCATAAACAATGGGAATTTATTGGCTCACAGTTTTGAGGCTAGGAGAAGGTCCAAACTGGGGCATCATCAGGACAATGCTTTCTTCCCAAAGACTGTGGCATTCCAGGGCTGTCCTATTGGTCCTAGGCTCCTCTGTCCAGCCTTTCCATGCTTTTCTGAGGTCTGTTGATCTTCAATTTCTTTCTGCCCATGGATTTCTCTCTTTTTTCATTCTACTTATAAATGACACCAGTAATACAATTAAGACCCATCCTGAATGAGATGGGCCACACTTTAACTGAAGCAACCTCAACAGAAAGCCCTACTTGCAATAGGGTTGAAGCAAGATAAAATAGGACAACTTTAAGTCCCTGGTTTCCTATTCAGTTCTGAAAGTGTTAACAGATAACTGCAAGTTCTTGTGTCTTATCTAATTCCAAAAGAACTAATACAGAGCTGCAAATTCCTGGGACAAAAATTTCCCTAAGGCATCAAAACCTCCCCAAACCATTGAAACCTTCCCAAACTATAAAAGCTTGTAAAATTCTGGGCCCAAAGCAAATTCTTATTTAATAATAGTAAGCACAGGGTCATAAAGATTGCTAACCATTTGCCCAAAGACAAATTTTAGGTATGTGACAACAAACCATGAAATTTCACTAGCTATCTCCCCCTAGAACAAAGAAGACACCTAGTATTCAAAGGCTACTATGGAAACCTGCTACCAACAAAACTTTTCTATAAAACAAGCTAACCCACTCCACTCAGTGGGTGTCCCTCCCTTGGCACATCCACCTTAACTTCTCTAAGGTGTACTCTCTCTCCTTCTCTTTAATGAACTTTACAACTTATTCCTACTGGCCCTCTCATCTCTAAATTCTTTTAGTGCCAAGACTGACGAACCCGGATTGGGGCTCAGCTGGCACCATTGCCAGCAGGACACTGGGTATAGATTTACACCCACAGGAGTGGATTAAGTTTAAGAACACGTTTTTCTGGAGTACATACAGGTTTAAGCCACCACAACCACCTCCCCTCTCTGGTCCTTCCCTCTTCATCTGTCAATTAGGGGTAACAGTAACCTCTACCAGTACATTGTGGGGATCCATGAATTAATGAATGAAGGATTTTTCAGCACAGGACCTTTCTCTCAAATGTATTTCTCTCGTATCACTTGGGACCTTTGAAAACTCAAATGGCTTTTCATGCCTCCTCTTTTTTTTTTTTTTTTTTTTTTTTTTTTTTTGCATGGGCAGGCACCAGGAATCAAACCTGGGTCTCCGGCATGGCAGATGAGAACTTTGCCTACTGAGCCATCGTGGCCCACCCCTGCTTCCTCATTTTTAACCCAGTTCAACTGTGACCCACATGTTCGCGGTTCCTTTTGGCTTTCATCATGAGGACACCATTTGGGAAAGTTGGGGGTGGAAACAGCCCCTCCGGAGAGCTCCATACAATAATATAAGCTCCCAGAAAGTAAAGCAAATATCCTAGCTTCCCAACAAATCTCAGCAGCTGTAGGACAGGAAAAGGAGACAGGCAGGAAGCACCTCCTTCTCTCTCCCCACTGTGGACAGACCCTGAAAACAGGGCTAGGGCTTTGTCCTGGTTTGAATTGAATTAGTGCCCCCTGAAGCCGGGCCTCTTCCCCCCACCATGAGGCTCTTTGACTTGTCCATTTCCACTTTTGAGAGGTGGAAACCAAGGTAAAGAGAGGCAAAGTGTCTTGCCCACCATCTCCAGGATTCAAACCTCCAACACTGCAGCCCTTAACCAGGGTCCTGTGCTGGGGGGATGGGAGGCAGTATCCCCACCCCAGACCCAGAGCAGGCCTGCCTCATATGCCCATGACCCACTGTGACAAGATGAGGCCAGAAGACATGTTGGCAAGGCCATGAGGAGTCAGTGGTGGGGAAGCCATGAAGGAACTGAGACCCTGGGGACGCAGAAACTTCTGGGGTGGACCTTCCACCTACCTCGCCGTCTCCCCCCTCCCCTTCCTCTCTGACAAGGTTTACACCACCTGCAACCAGGACCATGTGACCTTCAGGCCAATTCTGATTGGCCTAGGTTGAGCCAATCAGGAGCCAGCATTGGTACCTGGCTTATGTTAAATGTTCGGGTGGTGAACTCCTGCCATTTGTTGGTTGGTTTGTTTAGATACTGCATGGAGTGACCTACTGTGATGGTTCAGAGGCTTTATGGGCCCCAGAAAATTACGTTCTTAAAACAAACCCATTCCCATAGTTGTGGACCCATTGTAAGTAGGAACTTTTGGTGAAGCCCAAAAGTTAAGGTGTGGCCCACCTCGTTCCACGGTGGCCTTAATCCTCCCTGTGAAGTCCCTTATAAATAGAGTGAATATGGAGAGAGAGACAGAGAAAAAGCTAGAGAAGCTGAGAGAGGACACACAGAAGCAAAGAGAAACCACAGAAACAGAGAAGAAGCCACTGAAGCCAGAAGCTGGAAGCAACAAAACCCGGGAGGGAAGGGGGAGGCCAGCAGACGTGGTCCTGTACCTTGAGGCTTGCTGGGAGCCAGGCTTTGGGGAGAAACCATCGCCTCTTGACACCTTGAATTGGACATTTTTATGGCCTGAGAACTATAAGTGTGTAAGTTAATAAATTCCCATTGTAAAAGCCAACCCTTTTCTGGTATATTACATTTCGGCAATTTTAGCAAACTGAAATGTCCGCCTTCTCAATTTGAGTGAGATTGAGGGATTTCCAAGGATGTGGGACTTTTGGTGCTAAAACTGGGGAAATCCTGGATGAATTGGTATGAGTTAGTCATCCTGAGTGTGGAGAGCTAGAAGTGTCACGACAAGGATTCACTGGGGGCCTCAAGGCCTGGATGAGTGTCCCTCAAAACTTCATGTCCATCTGAAGCCTCAGGATATGACTTTATTTGGAAATATAGTCACATCTTCGTAGATGTGATTCATTAAGGAGCAAGATGAGATCCTGATGGGGTAGTGTGGGACAGCAGTTATTAGACTGTCCCTATAAGGAAAGACAGGGAAGGAGATGGGGCTAGTACCAGGTGGCTCTCGTTGAGTTGCAGGAGGGAAACTGAGTCACACCAGCTGTATGAAGAACCTATTTCTTCTTCCTGGCGCACATGTTGTGTCTCCCACGGCCAAGTCAGTTCTACCGCAAGGCCTCCCCCACTGCCAGTTTTAACCCATTGAATGAAAGCAACATGTGTCATATCCAGGCTCATTAAAAAGAAACAAACAAACATGCCAACCACCCTCCCTTCTGCCACTAGATGCAGAGAACATGGATTAGTCTTGGGGCTGGTGGAGCCCAAGGCATGGAAGAATCCTTAATCCCCAAATCACCAAGTGGATTGCCCACTGTTTCGGTTTGCAGAGAAAAGGCTGCTAGCATCCGAGACACTTCTGATTCCAGTGGCTTCCTCTCCAAACATCTGTGGGCCCTCATAACTTCTCCAAGGTATTATTCTGGATTTTATCTCTTCACTTCCCTTGGCTCTCTCCAGGTTCTGGCTATTTTTGTGAATCCTTGCTCAACACACAGGGTATTTCAGTCTGCATCTCCAAACATCTGTGTCTAGGTGTCTGTTCTCTGTATCAGTTCTGAGCTCTTTCTCTCTCTGTGAGCGTCTCTAAGGACCCCAGTAAACTAATTAAGACCCGCCTTGAATGGGTGGGTTCACACTTCCGTGGAAATAATCTAATCAAAAGGTCCCACCTTATAACGGATCTGCCCACAAGATTGGGTTAGGATTAAAAGTACAGGGCTAAATGATGATCATACATCTGTGTGATGATATTAAGAATTACTGATTGCATATGTAGAATGGAATGATTTCTAAATGTTGTGTTAATTTCTTTTTTTTTTAATTAATAAAAAAAAAAGTACAGGGCTTTTCTGTGGTGTACACAACAGTTTTCAAACCAACACACCCACCTTGAGCAAGAAGTAAATTTTTGTGTTTACACCATGAAGCTTTTTTGGGGTCTATTTGTTACAGCAGCAGAGCCTATCCTGGCTGATACACTGGCATGGTCAAATGAGGTTATTCATTGAGGTGTGCAGCTGAGAAGACTTGGTGGGCCTTGGCCAGCTTCAGACAGGGCTACAACCAGCAACAATTCAAACAATGCCTACAACTTGAACTTGCTCTTTCTTTCTTTCTCTACTTCAAGCTCCTTTTTTCCCCATAAACAGGCTTCATCTTTCATTGGTGGAGGGTGGGGTAGCAACCCTGAAGAAATATAACTTCCCTCTTTCAGCATCCTTATAAAATCTTGGGAAAGACTTTCATCAGTCAGTGAATGACGCAGGTCACTTCTGAGCCACTGAATGCTGCTGATGGAGTACTGCCGGGCCGGGTTCCAGAATCACCATGGTGGGCAGGGGGCTGGATTCTCTGGGCACATAGGAACCCCAGGCGGAGGGGGTGTTGCCAGCAGAAATGGTGAGAGACTCTGAACCAATGGATACAACAGCTGCCCATGAACTTGGCCAAATGGCCAGCCAGAGAAGCCACAGAATTCAGGATGGCTCCAATTACAAAAGTCTTTCCTGCTCAGCGTGGCTGGGCGCCCAGCCTTGGCTCGCTGGTCCCAGTGCCTCACCCTCTGAAGGGACAATGATCATCGCTTCACGGTCGTGATCAAGCAGGAGACAGCTACAGATGACCCAGAGCTTGATGGAGCCATGTCCAGCACTGAAAGTGCATACGACCCTGCTATTTTCCTGAATTTGCTCTAGGAAAAAGACTGTGGAGTTAATCCCCAAAGAAACGAAATTCCCAGAAGTAGTAGCAGTGGGTGGGGGATTTGCCCCTGTGGTTGCCCTTGAGTAAGTCCTTGGATCTCAGCCCCATCTGTAAAGGATGGAATTGGGCACTGCCTGAGCTACTAGATCGGTTTCCACATGATTGATTGGTGATGCCTGCCCTGAGCATGGGAGGGAGAGGTGGCCACTTCACTTATTTACCATCCCAAGACCAGGCCACTCATGACCCCTCAAGTTCCCACATTCTACCATCAGTGATTCTATACCTGTCTCCTACTTCTCCATTTCAAATCATTCCAGGGCTTTCTGAAGATTAGAGTAGTGGGCCCTGGTAGTGCATGAATGCCAAGTTTATTGGGAACCAAATTTGGTCTCCAGTGTGCAGCCTGGATCCACACTGGGGCCCCAGGAAGCAGTGGAGGATGTAGGAACCCACAGTGAGCAGGGGCTGGCCTTGCCCAGTTTGGCCTGGAAGGGCTCCTGCAGGGAAAAAGTCTAGGACCCTTGGGCGCAGGAGGGTTGGTGGCTCTCCTTGGGAGACACTGGGACTTGCAGATTCATAGTGGACAGCAAATCCAGCCAGGGGATTCTGGAAAGGTTACCTCTCCATGTGGCTTTGGCTCTGCCATCCCAGAGAAGGGGAGTGGTCCTTTGGGGATGTGTATATGTGTGTGTTTGTGAGCATGTGCATGAGTGTCCATGTGATATAGTGTGTGTGTGTGATTGCACTATTTATGTTTCTACAGGGATGCATGGCTGTAGGCTTGTGATTGATACGTCTGCATGAGGTGGCATGTTGGTGTGTGTGTGGCATGTATGACAGCACATCTATGTGTATTTGTGTCTTGTTACATGTGTATGTGAGCATGTGGAGTGTGTTTGTGCTTGTGCATGGACATATGTCTGTGTGTTTAGTGTGTGTATATTTATGAATGTAGGCATGTGTGTCTGATTGTGGATGTATGTTGCATGTCCATGTGTGCATGTACATATGTGTGTCTGTGTGTATGGGAGCATGTTGTGTCTTTATGTGTGTTTGTGTGCCTGTCCCTGTATGAGTGTTTGTGTCTGTGTTTGGGTTTGTATCTGTATTTAATTGTGTGTCTGTGTCTGAGTGTGTGCTGTGTGCATTTTTGTGTGTAGGTCGTGTGAATGTACATGTACACATCTGTGTGGACATATTGCATGTCTGCTTTTGTGTGTGTCTGTGTGTGAATGCGTACATGTGTGTGTGGATGCACAGCATATCTGCATTTTCACACCTCTGTGTGTGGATGCACACATGCATGTGTGCTGTGAATGCACGTGTATCTGGGGGGGCACGTGCTGTGTTTTTGTGTGTGTTTGCATACATGTCTGTGTGTAAGTATACATGTGTGTTTCTGTGTTTGGGTGTGTGTCCATATTTAATTGTGTGTCTGTGTGGTGGTCTGTGCAGTGTGCATGTTTGTGTGTAGGTCATGTGAGTGTACATGTATACACCTGTGTGGACATATTACATGTCTGCATTTTTGTGTGTCTGTGTGATTGCATGCATATGTGTCTGTATTTGATTGTGTCTGTGTATGGGTGTGTGTTTGTGTGCATGTTTGTGTGTGAATGTGTTTGCAAACACCTATGTGTGAATCTATGTGTTTCAGTGTTTACGAAGCACAGGCCTCTTGTCCGGGTCTAGGGACAAGACCATGTCTGCATTTGCACACATGGATATATGCGTGCATGTGTGTGTAAATGCATGTGTACATGTCTGTGTGTGGGCATATTGCATGTCTGTGCTTGCATGTGTGTCTGTGTGTGAATGCATGCATGTGTGTCTGTGTAAGGACATGTGTTGCGTATCCGTGTATGCATGTGTGTGTGAATGCCTTCCTGCATGTCTGCGTCCACCATGCCAGGTGCCCGGGTCTGCCCCATGTGCCGTGCTTTGTGTGGGTGTGGGTGCCATCTGCATTCCTGACATGTGCTTTGCACGAGGTGTCATTTGGGAACTGCCCAAATGGATCTGGGAGGATCCAGCTGCACGGGCTGGCCCGCTCCAAGGTGTGGGATGCCTGGGGGTGGGGGGAATCCAAGGTCAGACGTGTGGTGTTTTGCCCGGGGTGAGGGTCGGGGAACCTAAAGGAGGAGCCTCTCCAAGGGGGAAATGGGAAGGAAGTTTTCCGCTCGAGGCCTGGAACTGGTTGTGCTGATGACACACCCCCTGGGATTTGACTTCCTTTGGGTCACATTCCACATCCGGTTTTTAAATGGTCCTCCTGACATGCCATCTGCGTATCTGCCCCGAGCCCTGGGTCCCTTGTGGTCCCACCTGGCAGAGATGGGGGTTGAGGGTCTGGCCGTGGCCCCTCCCACATCCCATGCCCCCAGGACCAGGAGAGACATGAGCTGACCCTTCCCCGACTCCCCTGGGGTGTCAGCCCCCTAGAGCCCCTACCCCCAGCCCAGCTCCCATGTCCAGCACTCCGGTGCTGCAAGACCAGCGGAGGGTGGCACCCCTAGACCTGGACAAGAGGCCTGTGCTTTGTAAACACTGAAACACAAAGAGAAAGCATTTTCTAAACCACCTGGGCATGGTGGATTAAAGAGGCCCAGAAATTCTGCACCACTCCTGATCCATCAAAAGACAAGTCTGTCTCTCCTGCCCTTGAACGTGACCTGCTCTGCTGGAGAGAATGCAGCAGACGTGCCATGGCACGGCTTCTGAGGCAGGGCCCAGAGAACATTATAATTTGTATCCCCTTCCTTGGCCCCACCGCCATATTGCAAGGAAGCCCAAGGCACCTATTTGAGTTTCCTGGTAGGGTGAAACAAGCTGGGTTAAGCCATGAAAATTTACTCATTCACGGTCTTGAGGCAAAAAGAAAGTCCAAAGTGAGGCATCCTCAAGGTCGTGCTTTCCCCTGAAGACCATGGTGCCTTTCAGGCCTGGCTGCCAGCCGTCCTGGGTCCTGGGCTCCTCTCCTCACGTCCAGGCACTTGGCAGCTCTCCTGGCCTCTCCTTTCTCCTCTGGGTTCCATTTCAGTTTCTTTCTTCCTCTGGCTCTGTCTGTCTGTCTCTCTCTGCATGTCATTCTCTTATAAAGGACTCCAGTAAGAGGATGGCGACCCGTCCTGGGTGGGACAGGCCTCACCTTAACTGAGTAATCTCATCAGAAGGTCCACTGACGGTGGGCTCTCACCCACAGGAATGGATGAGTGTATTAGCTAAGGTTCTCTAGAGAAACAGAATCAGCAGGAGTTATCTGTAGATATAAAATTCATAAAAGTGCGTCACATAACCATGGGAGTGTAGAGCCCAAGGTCCGCAGGGCAGGCAGGCCGCAAGCTGGCAACTCCAATGAACGGTCTGGACGAACTCCACAGGAGAGGCTCGCCAGCTGAAGCAGGAAGAGTGACTGTCTCTTCCGAATCCTCCTTAAAAGCCTTCCCGGTGACTAGATTGAGCATCACTCATTGCAGAAGACACTCCCCTTGGCTAATTACAAATACAATCAGCTGTGGATACAGCCGACATAATCATGATTTAAGTACAAGAAATGTCCTCAAAGCAACAGACAGGCCAGCACTTGCCCAACCAGATAAACGGGCGCCACCATCTGGACAAGTTGACACATGAACCTGACCATGACAATGAGATTGAAGAGTATGTTTTTCTGGGGAACACACAGCTCCAAAGTACCACACCGCCACAATGAGCAGGCAGCCCAGGAGGAAAATTGAGGCCATAGCCACAACACCGACCAAGCCAGCTGGTCTGTCTGTCCCACCAGCCTTTCAGTTCCTGCAGAAGTGGGACCAGCTGTCTTTAAAATGTCAGCACCAACCCTCGGCCCTATGAGTGAGCCATCTTGGGTGTTCCAGCCCAGTCTCACTGACTCTGCCACCTTGGGGAGAAGGAGTCTACCCAACCCTCAGCATACAAGAGAGAATAACAAATCCCCCAAAGCTGAATGGGGTCTTCAGCTGATGCTTTTCTCTTCCCTAACCCTCCCCTATGCTTGTAGGAGATTGAAGGGCACCCCAGAGGTGGTGAGAGGGAAGGATCTTTAAGCCCCTGACCAAGCAGTCTTCATGGATCTTCATTTGCTCCTGCAAAGCCCCCTGCCCCCCAGGACCCCCACTCCATCCTGGAGCATCTGTGTTCAGCTCTGTTCTCTCACCTCCAGCCTAGGCCAGCCCCTCCCCACCTTACTAGATATATGAATCGGTCCTTGTCTCCCTGCTTTGGGTGGTGGTGAGGATGGAATTCAATGCTCCTACAGTGGCTAGTTCTACTTCTTAGCCTCATCTCCTCCTTCAAGACACCTTCTCCCCTCCCCAGCTACACCACTTTCTCCTTCCCAGCCCAGCCCATTCCTCTCCACCTGTGCTTCTGCCTGGCTTCTCCAGACCCAACATACTGACCCATTGTTTTGGTTTACTAAAGCTGCTAGAATGCAATATACCAGAAATGGAATGACTTTTCTAAAGGGGATTCATTAAGTTACGAGTTTATTGTTCTCAGGCCATAAAAATGTCCAAACTAAGGCATCCAGGAAGGGACACCTTGACTCAAGGAAGGCTGATGTCTGTTATATGGGAAAGCACATGGCTGGCTCTGCTGGTCCTTGTTCTTGGTCCTGTCGCATCCAGCTTCTGATGCCAGTGGATCCTCTCTAAGCATCTGTGGACCTTCACTTAGTTCCTCTGGGACACAACTCTGGGTTCAGACTTGCTTAGCGTCTCATGGGAAGGCACGTGGTGAGTCTGCTGGGCTCTGGATCTCCAAACGTCCCTAAGTGTCTCCTGTGTCGAATTGCCAAGCATCTCCACATGTCTACATCTCTTCTGAGCTTCCTCCACAGTTTTTCCCCTTTCAAAGGTCTCCAGTAAACTCATCAAGACCCACCTTGAATGGGCAGAGTCACGTCTCCATCTAATCAAAAGGCCACACCCATAATTGAGTGGGTCAATCTCCATGGAAACAATCTAACCAAAGGCTTCATGCTAAACGATAGGTCTGCCCCCACAAGATTGGATTAGGAAACGAACATGGCTTTTCTGGTGTACACAACAGTTTCAAAGGAGCACACCCATCAGAGCTTAGGCTGAAGGCCACCTCTTCTGATACCTCAGGCAGAAGGAGCTGAGACCACCAGCCTCTGGCATCCCCTTTCTCTATCTTCTTCTTTGATCCTCTGGGAGGTGTGTCCCCAACGGGTGCTCATGGTGAGTCTACCCTACCAACCTTTCAGCTCCTTGGGGACCTTTGAGGGACTAAGCCTTCTAATACCCTGCCACTCACCCTGGCTTAGGCACAGATGCAGTGCCCATTACTGTTGCCTTTCTGGAAGATAATCTGTCAATATCTATTGTATCTGTCACCTACTGCTCTGTAACAAATCACCCCCAATGGAGTGGCTTCGTGCATTTGCCACCTCACAGTTTCTGCAGGGCAGGAGTCAACTCAGGGCCTCACAAGATTGCAGTCAAGGAGCTGCCGTTGCTGGGTTCTCCTCTGAAAGCTCGAATGGGGACAAGTCCATTTCTAAGCCCATTTGGCTGGTTGGTACAAATATTATTTTCTCCACTGCTGCTTGCTTCTTCAAGGAAAGTAAGAGGGAGAACAAATTTGCTTGGAGAAATATATATGCATGTGTATGTAATGTGTAGCATATATATATATATATATATATTTATATGCAGCATATATTGTCTGTTTTTATATATACATTTACAGGAGTGACAGGCCATCACCTGCGCAATATAAAACCATCTAACCAAAGCTCAACACTCTGGTGACATCACCACCTGTGCTGGTTTGAAGCTGTTGTGTACCCCAGAAAAGGCCATGTTCTTTTAATAAACTTTTGTGGGCGTAGACCTATTGTTGGTGGGACCTTTTGATTAGGTTGTTTCCGTGGAGATCTGACCCCACCCGTTCAAGGTAGATCTTAATCCTTTTACCAGGGCCCTTTATGAGGTTAAAAGGATACACAGAACCTAAGAGATGAAATTCAGAGAAGCACCCAAAAAGCTGAGAGAGGAGACCACTGAAGCCAGAAGCTGAAAGCAGTGAAAGGCAGGCGAGAAGGACAGCAGACGCTGGCCATGTGCCTTCCCACGTGACAGAGGTGTCCCAGATGTCAGCAGCCTTTCTTCAGAGAAGGTATCATCATTGATTCCTTAATCTGAACATTTTTCACAGCCCGAGAACTGTAACTTGTAACCTAATAAGTCCCTGTTGTTAAAAGCCAGTCCATTTCTGGTATATTGCACTCTAGCAGGTTTGGCAAACCGAAGCACCACCTTTGCCATATCCTGTGGGCTGGGAGCAAGTGGAGCTGGTGCTCAAACCCCAGGAGAGCAGCTGACAGCGAGGTGCAGCCCCCAGGAAGCAGCAGCCATGGGTGTGTCCACATCCACCCATACCCTTGACCTGTAACCCTATTGCCAGCAGCCTGCCTTAGCAACACGCTTGTGAAAGCACATTGGAGTTGCCACGGCAGCCTGGTCAGTTGGGACGAAATGACAGGAAAGAAGCCAATGATCGGTAGCCAGCACCAGTCCAGCAGGCCATGGAGAACTTCCAAAGGGCCCAGCAGGGCCTGAGCCAGCCACTAGCTCAGAACATGCATACAGCACGTCCTCTTCATCTGATTATAACAGATGCGTGAATGTAGGCTAGTGAATTGTGTTTGCGTCTCTCCTGGCAGGAGCCCCAACCATCCCCTCTGGGTGACGTCCTTTGGAAGAGACAGTCTAGGGGATGTCATAGGGTGGCAGGCATCCGGCCGACTCAGTTTCCTCGCCCAGAGCACGGGATAAAAACCCTTCCCTGCAGGAGCCAAGAGGGCCAGGTGAGGTTTGGGGGTCTGTCACCCCCAAATCCCCCATGCTGGGAGGCTAGCCGGGAGCCCTGCTGGGAAACCCACCTTGTACAGTTCTTGGCATGGGGTCTTTCAGCCGCCAAATACGTCACCTCCACCTCCCTCCCGGAGGCGCCCCAATGGGAAGCTGTAGGGAGAGGGTCGCCTGGTGGGAACCATGGGCCACCTCACGCTCTCCCACCCTCCCATCTCCTGGCGCGTCCCACCAGCAGAACCATCTGGAAGCCAAGGGCCGGGGAGCCTCCATAACTGCTCTCAAAATGCTAAATCTTATCAGGGCATTTACATAAATGCATAAGAAGAAGAAAATCAAACCCAGTGTCGACAGACAGTCACGCCCTGCAAGGAGGCCCTCCCATCCCTCATATGGGGGTGAATAGTGTCGCCCCCCCCCAATCCACACACCTCCCCCATCCAGGTTCACCAGGAATCTCAGAATAGGATTCTTCGGCGGTGGCGGCGAGGCGGCAATAGGGTCCTTGCAGGCGTGACCGGGTAAGGGAAGAGGAGGTCGTATTGGAGAAGGGGGCCCGCAATCCAAGGACTGGTATCTTTGAAATGGGCACGGGAAGCAGAGACGCACGTGGGGGGCAGGCTGCGGGACCACCGGGGCAGGGGTGGGGGGACCCGCCTATAAGCCAGGTGGGGGGAAGGCCAGGCGACCCCAGAAGCTGGACGAGGCCAGTGGGACGCTGCCCGGGAGCCTCGGGAGGGAGCAGAGCCCTGCTGTAGCTTGATGTCAGCCTCCAGACTCCGGGACTGGGGAGGAATCGGCGTTGGTGTGTCTCTCGGTCACCTCTGTTCTGTCTGCCTTCTCCTCCTGCGGCTCTGGAGCTGTGTGCACCCCAGAGGGAGCAGCCAGAAATCAGTGCAACTTGGAAGAGGAGGGAGAGGCCACCCTGTGTCCTGCCGGGTGACAAGCCAAGGAGCATGGATGGCTGGCGGCCGGTTGGAGCCTCAGTTTTAGGGAAGAAACCACTGCTTTGGTGACCCCTTGATCTGGCCTTTCTCTTAAGAGTCAAAACCCTGAGCCAGTAAATTCCCATTGTTTCAGCCGAACCATTGCCAGATATCTGCTTGTGCAGCCCGGGAAACTAAAGCTCTTTTTCCACACCATCCCTCAGATGCCCATGGGTTGTGGTTGCGTGGAGAGGAGCCCGCGGCTACCGGCCTTGGCAAGGATCAGACGTCCCCCGTTCTCCTCCTGCCCGGGAGAAAGCCATGGTCTCCCCTGGGCTTAACACAGCCATCAGTTAACAGACTCTGACATCAAGACTGGCCAGAGGTTGGGGGGAGATCATGCAAAGACTACCATGTGGATGAAATGGAAAGCCTGGTGGTCAATGGACAGATAGACAGCCCCCAGCCTGGCAGCTGGACTGACAGGGCAAGCCCCCAAGCCAGCCCCAAGCAGGGAGAAAAAAACTGATGCCAGGCGGGCAGAACGGAGCTGCTCGGGCAAGGCCAGGGTCCCAGAACTGCCTGAAAACTCACTGTAGCTGCCACTGAGGCAGGATGGCCCAGTGCCTAGGGGCTTGGCCACTCTGTGTGTAGCCTCCCTGCCTCAGTTTCCCCATCTGTTCAAAGGGGAGCTGTAATACTTTCTGCCATCATCCCTTCATTCCACACATGTAAATCGAGGGCCTCTAAGGCACCAAGCTCTTTATCAGGTGCTAGGGGGCAAACAGCGCTCGTCCTCAGGGAGCCTGGAGTGTCCAGAGAGGATCCACCAGGAGGCGTCCACCAGGAGCTGAGATGTGGATTTGCAGCTGGGGCCTGAAGGGCTCCGGGCTCGGCTCCTGAGGAGGCCGGTGTGGGTGGGGCAAAGGAACTCAGACTTAAGCTGCGGGCCACAGGGAACCATGGTGGGCTCTAGCCCAGGGCAGGGGCCACACTGGCAGGACTTTGAGCGCCCCCTGGTGGCCAGATGGAGAAAGGCCGGGGTGGGGACCAGAGTTGGAAGCTGGGAAACAAAGAGAAACTTGGACAGAGATAGGGGGGCCTGGGCAGGAGTGGGTGGGCAGTGTGGGTTGAGGAGGGGTCAGATTTCCGGGCATCTTGCAAGCCAGCAGGACTGTCCACTGTGGCAAGCAACAGAGAAGAGATGGAGGGATGGGGAGACCCCAGGTTCCGAGTTTGCAGCCAAGCAGAGGATGGTGGTGTCCACTGCAGAAGGGAGGGAGGTTGGAGGGAGGGCGAGAGGGCTTGACAGGGGAGGGGGCTCAAGGGTGCCCTGTGGGCCCCCCATCCTCAGGCGTGGCACCCTGGACGTGATAGCCATAGCCTCACAACACATGTTGTTCCTGAACACAGACAGACAGACACACAAGTGTTCACACACACAGACACATATACAAATATAGACATAGGCGCACATATGCACACATTCACACATGCATATACAAATATGCCCATACCAAAGACACACACACACACAGACATACACAAACACTGATACACACGCACATACCCACACGGACACAGAATGCACACAGACGTCTGCCCACACAGCCACACATATGCATGCATACACACAAACACAGGTACACATATGCACAACAAAGCGTGCATGTACACACGGGCCACGGAGGCAGACACATGAACACAATGATAAGTGTGGACACAAACACAGAAACACACGGACACACACGAACCTGCAAACATCTGCAGGCAAACCCACAACACCAACAAACAGACATCTAAGCCCAGAGCCACATGTAGACAAACGCCTCCACTCACCAGCTGGGAGCAGAGTTGCCCACCCCCTGCCCGTCCCCCAACCCTGAGCCCTCAGGGTAGTCTGTGTGGGAACCCCAGCTCCATCGCCGCTTCCCCTTTCTTCAGTCCTTTCCTCAAAGACATAGCCTGCCCATCTCGCCAAGGGCTCCGTCCCCTCTCCGATTCCCACCACAGCCTCCCAGGGTCCAGCCCAGAGAGACCCCTTGCCCCAGCCCTGGTCCTGAGCCTGCTGGGGTGGTGATAAAGTGGTCCATGGCAGAGGCGAGAGGGGCAGGTCCAAGGAGCTGGACCCCTGGGCAGAGAGAGAGAGGGAGAGAGGAGGCTTACGTGGGAGGTGAGGCCACAGGTGGCTGGAGTGGGGCCCACGGCCGAGCCCAGAAAGACAGTGGCCTTTGAAGGCTGCACCAAGGCGGAAGAGGCAGCAGAGGAGGCCAGCAATGGGCTGCTGGAGAAGCAGCAGGGCACCAGGCAGGCCTCCGCGAGATAAAATGTGGTACGCCGCCTTAGCTGTGAATTTAATCTAAGCAACAAGTAGTTTTTTAGCATGAGTGTGTCCCACATAATATTGTTACCAGACAAAGGCGATGGATTCTCTGCCTGATGAACTCAAATGACCAATTCCTGAGCCACCGGGGTTTTAAAGGGTTTACCACTAATTGGAGAGCTGATGGCCTATGGGCCCAAAATCCATCTCCCTGCACTGCAGTAATTCTATTAGTGAAAAAGATAGGCAGGGTTTAGGATAATGAGCACAGTGGCCCCAGATGATGTAATTAGAGGGGATCTAATGACTGAGCATGCGCAGATTGATTCCATGCTTAGTCACAGGACGTATGTGAGAACATGGCAGCCTTCATATGATGATGGCCGGATTTTTACTCTTATAATGAGGTCTAGGGGATTTGTAGGTTCAAGTCTAACCTACTGCACGTGTCAGGTGGGCCTACTTTGGTTGGGTCCTGTGGTAGTTAGATTCATTTGTCAACTTGGCCAGGTGAAGGCACCTAGTTCTGTTGCTGTGGACATGAGCCAATGGTATGTGAACCTCATCTGTTGCTGATTATATCTGTAGTCGGCTAGGAGGCGTGCCTGCTGCAATGAATGACATTTGACTTAATTGGCTGGTGCTTAAATGAGAGAGCGCAATGTAGCACAGTCCAAACAGCTCAGCATACCTCATCTCAGCACTCGCAGCTCAGCCCAGGCCTTTGGAGATGCAGAAAGGAATCACCCTGGGGAAAATTGTTGGAACCCAGAGGCCTGGAGAGAAGGCCAGCAGAGATCACCCTGTGCCTTCCCATGTAAGAAAGAACCTCAGTTGAAAGTTAGCTGCCTTTCCTCTGAAGAACTAATGAAATAAATCCCCTTTTATTAAAAGCCGATCTGTCTCTGGTGTGTTGCATTCTGGCAGCTAGCAAACTAGAACAGGTCCAGTCTCAGTTATCAGGTTATTGTTCCTGGTTCCATTGCTTCCAGCTTCTGATCCCAGTGGTTTCCTCTCTAAGCATCTGTGGGCCTTCACTTAGCTCCTCTGGGACACAATTCTGGGATTCTGGCTTGCTTAACATCTCATGGGAAGGCACATGGCGATCTCTGCTGGGCTTTCCTGTGTTTAGGCATCTGTTCTCTCTGTCGGCACTCTGAGAATCTCCAAATGTTCTTTTTCACACAATTTCAACCAAACCAACAGGAGAACGCAGCTGACCTCTACTAAACCAGACACAAAAGAGGTTTGCAGAAATGAGAACAAGTCCATGCTTACCCCTCATTTTCTTTCTTTCTTGTTTTGCTTTGGAAGGTGTGTTGCGGTAGCTTGGAGCTGTACAGATGCCAGAAAGACTTGTCCTTAAACCGAATGCATCCATGTGGGTGTGTGCCCGCTGTAAGTAGGACCTTTGGGTGAGGCTCTTTTGGTGAAGGTGTGGCCCCAGTTCAATCACGATGGGACCTAATCCTCTTCCTGGAGTCCTTGATAAGAGAATTCAGACACACACACATAGAGAAGCACCAGAGAGGGCAGCCAGAAGCGGGACATCAATGGAACCGGAAGAGAAGGGTGAGGCTGGAAAAGCCGCCATGTGCCCTGGCACGTGGCAGAGGAGCCCAGGACTCAGGCTGGCCGATTGTCGGTCTTCAGGGAGAAAGGATCACCTTGAGGATACCTTGATTTGGACTTTCTCTTAGCCCCCAAACCATGAGCTGATAAATTCTCATTGTTGTAATAACTTTCTACTTGATACATATATATTTTTCTTTATGGGATATTCTTTTTTTTTAATTTCTACTCCATATTTTGAGAACCTTCGCAGTTTTGAAAGCTAATCCAATGGTATTTAAGTTCGCATTTACGATTTAGACTTTAAGAAACTCTGATGGCTGTATGTATAGATATAGGATAAAATGCTAGACCCAAGATTTGCTTTTACAGTAATCATTGGGAATGTTAATGGACTAGATGCACGAATGAAAAGACACAGATTGACAGAACGGATTAAGTAATAGGATCTATGTATGTGCTGCTCACAAGAAATTCACCTTAGTCCCAAGAATATAAACAGGGTGAAAGTTAAAAGATGGAAATAGAGGGGGCCAAGATGGCGGCTTCGTGAGGAGTGGGATTTAGTTCGTCCTCCAGAGCAGCTAGTACAGTACAGCGCAATTGCTGGGGCCACGTCAGTGACTGGACACATGGCAAAACCCAGTCTGGACCAGCTGGACTGACTGTGAGCCCCCCCCCGAACCATGAATCCCCCCAAGCCATGGATACCAGTACCCCTGCTGCACAGGCTGCTTCCCAGAGGGGAAAGGAAAGTGATTTTACCAGCAGCAGGGGCTGAGCGCAACCAAGCTCCAATTGTGGAATTAATTAACAAATTCTGACAACCAAAAATAGGCCCCCCAGCTCAGCTGAACCTCCAGTAAAAGCTGAGGTTGATAGTTTTTGCCCCAGTGCAGGGGGGCCAGGGCTAACGAAAAAAAGAAAAAGAAAAAAAAAACCAAAGGCTTTTTGGATCAGATAGCACAAAATAATAGAAAGGGTCTGGGCCCTGAAGGAAAGGAGGGGGCACACAGGACCTGGAGATACACAGACCAAGGTGCCAACTTAAGCTCTTAATTGCCAAACTTGAGGAACCGGGTTCCTGCTCTGAAAAGAACTTTTTTCCTTTCTTTTTTTTTTTGTGGCTGTGTTTCTATGGCTTGACTGATCTTTGGATACAACTGCAAGACTTCTCAGGCTCCAACTGCCCCAGCCAAGGACAGAATTAAGCTTGACTGAGAGCTTGTCTGGAGGCTGGGCCTTCCCCAGGAGAGGGGTGGGGCCCAGCTCAGGTGGAATCCCTCCCTCAAGGAGTTCAGACCCCAGGGTCTGGAAAAGTGAAGCGATTAAAGCCAGCCTACAATCTCTCCTCTGTCTCCACCACACCCCAGCAGGGAGAGTCTGCTGAAGTCAAAGGTACCGCACCATCTTATGCTGGTGGGACCCACAGGCAGACAAGCGCCACATACTGGGCAGGATAAGAAAAACAGAGTCCAGAGTCTTCATAGGAAAGTCTTTCAGCCTGCTGGGTCTCACCGTCAGGGAAAACTGACACAGGTAACTCTTTCCTCCTGAGAGGAGACAAGTTTGGTCTGGGAAAATCTGACTGGGGTCTATAATACCTAAATAGACCCATCCTAAGGGGAAAAAAAAGGCATTATGCAGGCAGGGCAAGAAACAAGAAAACAAGAACTGAAAAATTCTGATCTGCTAAACAAAACTGAAGCTAGAGGTCTAGAATAAGATGAACTGAATGTCAAAGAACAGATAGACAACAAAGTCATCCAACAAGAAAATCCTGGATAAAAAAAAGTGAAAACAATCTCCAGAATAAACTAATTAAGGAAATTAAGTGTCTAGATGCCAGCAAAAAATAACAAATCATACTAGGAAAGTTGAAGATATGGCCCATTCAAAGGAACACACCAACAATTCAAATGAGATACAGGAGTTGAAACAATTAATTCAGAATGTTGGAACAGACATGGAAAACCTCATCAAACATCAAATCAATGAATTAAGGGGGGCTATAAAGAAGGCAAGGGACAAGCAAAAAGAAGAAATCGAAAGTCTGAAAAAACAAACCACAGAACTTATGGGAATGAAAGGCACAGTAAAAGAGATAAAAAAACAATAGAAACCTACAATGTTAGATTTCAAGCAGCAGGAGATAGGATTAGTGAACTAGAGGACAGGATATCTGAAATCCAACAAACAAAAGAAAATTTAGGGAACAGAATGGAAAAATAGGAGCAAGGACTCGGGGAATTGAATGACAATATGAGGCACATGAATATATGTGTTGTGGGTATCCCAGAAGGAGAAGAGAAGTGAAAAGGAGGAGAAAAACTAATGGAGAAAATGATCACTGAAAATTTCCCAACTCTTATGAAAGACTTAAAATTACAGATCCAAGAAGTGCAGTGAACCCCGAAGAGAATAGATCCAAATAAACGTACTCCAAGACACTTACTAATCACAATGTCAGGTGTCAAAGAGAAAGAGAGAATTTTAAAAGCAGTAAAAGAAAAGCAATCCATCACATACAAGGGAAGCCCAAGAAGACTATGTGTAGATTTCTCAGCAGAAAACATGGAGGTGAGAAGACAGTGGTATGATATATTTAAGATACTAAAAGAGAAAAACTGCCAACCAAGAATTCTATATCCAGCAAGACTGGCCTTCAAAAATGAGGGGGAAATTAAAGCATTTTCAGACAAAAAATCACTGAGAGAATTTCTGACCAAGAAACTGGCTCTGCAAGAAACACTGAAGGGAGCACTAGAGACAGATTTGAGACAGAGGTGTGGAGAAGAGTGTAGAAATAAAGATTATCATAAAGGTGAAAAGAAGAAAACTTAGATATGACCTATAAAATCCAAAAGGCAAAATGGTAGAAGAAAGTACTGCCCTTAGAGTAATAATGCTAAATATTAATGGATTAAACTCCCCAATCAAAAGACATACATTGGCAGAATGGATTAAAAAACAGGATCCTTCTATATGCTGTCTACAGGAAACACATCTTAGACCCAAAGATAAACGTAAGTTGAAAGTGAAAGGTTGGGAAAAGATATTTCATGCAAACAACAATCAGAAAAGAGCAGGAGTAGCTATACTAATATCCAACAAATTAGACTTAAATGTAAAACAATTAAAGAGACAAAGAAGGACACTATGTATCAATAAAAGGAACAATTCAACAAGACATGATCATAAATATTTATGCACTGAGCCAGAGCGCTCCAAAATACAGGAGGCAAACACTGAAAAGAGAAATAGGCACATCTACCATAATAGTTGGAGACTTCAATTCCCCTCTGTCATCAGTGTACAGAATATCTAGACAGAGAATCAATAAAGAAACAGACAATTTGAATAATACAATAAGTGTACTAAACTCAACAGACATTTATAGAACATTATAGCCCACAACAGACAAAATAAAGTGTTAATGGCTGAGAGATTCCAAACAGAGTCAAGAGGTTATCCTGGAGGTTATTCTTATGCATTAGGTAGATATCACTTTGTTAGTCAAAGATGTAATGGAGAGGCTGGAGGGAACTGCCTGAAACTGTAGAGCTGTGTTCCAGTAGCCATGTTTCTTGAGGATGATTGTATAATGATATAGCTTTCACAATGTGACTGTGTGATTGTGAAAACCTTGTGTCTGATGCTCCTTTTATCTACCTTGTCAACAGATGAGTAAAACATATGGATTAAAAATCAATAATAGGGGAAGCAAATGTTAAAATAAATTTAGATTGAAATGCTAGTGATCAATGCAAGGGAGGGATAAGGGGTATGGTATGTATGAATTTTTTCTGTTTTCTTTTTATTGCTTTTTCTGAATTGATGCAAATGTTCTAAGAAATGATCATGATGACGAATATGCAACTATGTGATGATATTGTGAATTACTGATTATACATGTAGAACAGAATGATCAAAAGTTAAGAATGTTGGCGTTTGTTTGGTGTTTTTTTGGTATTTAAAAAATTAATTTAAAAAAGAGAAAGCAAAGGTAATTACATTGCTATTAAATGAAATAGATTTTAAATATTATATCACAAGAGATAAGACTTTCATGTTATTTGTAAAAACATTTGTATCTTTATATTTTCCTGAAATCAAAAACTTGAAAATGTTTAATGACAGGTAATTACAATTGCAAAGTTGATGTTTCTAATAATTTTCCATTTGATATTTTGAGAATGTATATATAGGTTTTAAAAAAATATTCCTATTGACACATCTTCACGCACATACAGTTCATACATGGTGTACAATCAATGGCTCACAATAACATCACAGAGTTGTGCATTCATCACCCTGATCATTTTTGAGAACATGTGCCTCACTCCAGAAAAAGAAATAAACGAAAAGCAAAGAAAAAAAATCTCATGCATCCCATAACCCTTACCCCTCCTTCTCATTGAAACTAGTATTGCACACTACTCAATTTATTCTACCCTTTAGTCCCCCCTACTATTTATTTATTTTTTACTCATCTGTCCATACCCTGGATAAAAGGAGCATCAGAGGCAAGGTTTTCACAATCACATGGTCACATTGTAAAAGCTATATAATTACACAATCGTCTTCAAGAATCAAGGCTACTGGAACACAGCTCTACAGTTTTAGGTACTTCCCTCTAGCCACTCCAATGCACCATAACTTACAAATGGATATCTGTATAATGCATAAAATTAACCTCTAGGATACCCTCTCGATTCTTTTTGAAATCTCTCAGCCACTTTAATTTTTTGTATGTCTCATTTCTCTTTTTTCCCTTTTGGTCAAGGAGGCTTTTTCAATTCCATGATGGCTTTTTAATACCTAGTCCAATGGTATTTAAGTTAGCATTTAATACTTAGAATTTAAGAAATGCTGATATCTGTATCTGTAGATTTTTTTCCTTGTCCACCTTAATTTTAAATTGGTTTATGTAACTTGCTGTATAAACAGGCTTTACAATGAGTATGTGTTGTTTGGAATGCCAAAAAATAAAGTGTACAATAAACAGAATTGAAAAGTCTCTTTGTTTAAGCGTGAGCAGCCCAGGAAGCTTAAGCATGAGTGTGTGTGTGTGTTAACATGTTATTTATGTTAACTGTGTCTCGGCGTCCTGGGGCTGCAACGAGGCATCTCAAATTGGGGGACTTAAAACAACAGAAATCATTTCTCACAGCTCTGGAGACCAGAAATCAAAAATGGAGGTGCAGGCAGCCCTGTGCTCCCCCTGAAGGCTCCAGGGCAGGGTCTTTGGACTTCTGGTGGTTCCCAGCCATCCTTGGTGTCCCTTGGCTTGTGGGGTGTCCCTCCAAGCTCTGCCCGCTCTGTCACCCCACGGCCATCTCCCCAGCATGTCTCTCCTCCCCTTTTCTAAGGACACTAATCCAATTAGATTAGGCCCCACCGAACCCAGTTTGGCTTTGTTTGAACCACTCACTTCTGCAAAGACCCTATTTTCAAATAAGGTGCTGGGGGCCAGGACCTGAGCAGACCTTTGTGCAGGAGCCAGTTCAAGCCAGATCCACATGTAATGGGTGTGGGATGGCCTCAAAGGAAGGAACAATTATTCGTCTTCCATTCTAAAGCGGTAAATGTGGACAGACAGAAAGCACACAAGGCCAGGCTCTCTGGGGTCCTTGGGAATTAAGCCCTGCCAACCCAGAAGACACGTCCGAGTCTCAGCCTGTGTTCCTCTAGGTGTGATCCCCTCTGTAAATACAACCTGGGAAAATGTTACTTTTGATTAAGGGGCGGACTCCCTCGGAACATAGGAGCTTCAAAGATCCTGCTTAGATGAGGCCAAACGAGACCAGAGGGAGCCTTTGTCCAGACATGGGATGTCCTTCCAAGGAGAGGACACAGACGGGGGCTGGAGAAGGAGAAGCCAGAAGATGCCGTGTGATGGAGGCAGAAGATGTCCAGGGGAGCACAAGGGTTCCAACAAGCTGGCACCAGAACTCTACAGCCTCCCGGAGAGAGCCTGCCCTGTCGAGACCTTTCTGTGGGACATCGTGCCTTCAAAATACAAGGCCATGGACCAGATAAATCCTGAAACCCAGAGGGCCCACCCTCTCCAGAGGATCAGCTAGTTCCAGCTCCCTACCCTGTATTATTAACAGCCTCTTCCAACCCAAAAAAGTTAGAATTGGCACAGACAAATATCCCTAAAGAGAGGGATAGAAAGATCAAAGGTGATGGTGGATGTTCTAGTTTGCTAGCTGCCGGAATGCAATATACCAGAAATAGAATGGCTTTTAAGAAGGGGAATTTAATAAGTTGCTAGCTTATAGTTCTAAGGCCGAGAAAATGTCCCAGTTAAAACAAGTCTATAGAAATGTCCAATCAAAGGCATACAGGGAAAGATACCTTGGTTCCAGAAGGCCGATGGCATTCAGGGTTTCTCTCTCATCTGGAAAGGCACATGGCAAACAGTCACAGTTTCTCTCTCAGCTGGAAGGGCACATGTTGAACACAGTGTCATCTGCTAGCTTCTTCTCCTGGCTTCCTGTTTCATGAAGCTCCCTGGGAGGCATTTTCCTTCTTCGTCTCCAAAGGTCGCTGGCTGGTGGGCTCTCGTGGCTGTGTCGTTCCTCCCTGGGTCTCTCTGAATCTCCTTCTTCATCTCCAAAATGTTTCTTCTTTTATAGGACTCCAGAAACTAATCAAGACCCACCCAAATGGGCGGAGACATGCCTCAACTTAATCCAGTTTAACAATCACTCTTGATTGGGTTACATCTCCAAGGGGATGATCTAATTACAGTTTCAAACATACAATACTGAATAGGGACTAGAAGAAACGGCTGCCTTTACAAAATGGGATTAGGATTGAAACATGGGTTTTCTAGGGTCCATACATCCTCTAAACCAGCACAGTGGAGTTATACAGAGAAGGTAGGATTTAACATGTGAATATGAATGCTGAATCATTAAACTGATATTTCCTTTAGTCTCCGGTATCTTAGAGCAGCTAGAAGCAAAAACCTAAAATTGTGGAACTGTAACTCATACCAGACTCTGAAATCTGTTCTACACCTAATTGTGGTGCTGTGCTTTGAAATTATTGCTCTTTTGTATAATTGTTATTTTTCACACACACAAAAAAGAAAAATATGTCAATTGTGATGATAAAAAAATATTTATTTCTTTTAGCCTCCTATATTCTGGAGCAGCTAGAAGGAAAAATCTGAGAGGATGGTATGGTAGCTCATGACAGACTCTGGGATCTGTCCTGTAACTACTTGTTGAAGAGTGCTTTGAAAACTATTGCTTTTTTCTTTCTTTGCTCTGTATATATGTTATTATACATATATAAAAAAGTTAAATAAAAAACAGAAAATGGTCGAAAACCCGGAAAAATCCACAACAAAACTACTAGAGCTAATAAATGAGTACAGCAAAGTAGCAGGTTACAAGATCAACATTCAAAAATCTGTAGCATTTCTATACACTAGTAATGAACAAGCTGAGGGGGAAATCAAGAAACGAATCCCATTTACAATTGCAACTAAAAGAATGAAATACCTAGGAATAAATTTAACTAAAGAGACAAAAAACCTATATCAAGAAAACTACCAAAAACTGCTAAAAGAAATCACAGAAGACCTAGATAGATGGAAGGGCATACCGTGTTCATGGATTGGAAGACTAAATACAATTAAGATGTCAATCCTACCGAAATTGATTTACAGACTCAACGCAATACCAATCAAAATCCCAACAACTTATTTTTCAGAAATAGAAAAACCAATAAGCAAATTTATCTGGAAGGGCAGGGTGCCCCAAATTGCTAAAAGTATTTTGAGGAAAAAAAATGAAGCTGGAGGTCTCACGCTGCCTGACTTTAAGGCATATTATGAAGCCACAGTGGTCAAAACAGCATGGTATTGGCATAAAGATAGATACACTGACCAATGGAATCGAATAGAGTGCTCAGATATAGACCCTCTCATCTACGGACATTTGATCTTTGATAAGGCAGTCAAGCCAACTCACCTGGGACAGAACAGTCTCTTCAATAAATGGTGCCTAGAGAACTGGATATCCATATGCAAAAGAGTGAAAGAAGACCCATCTCTCACACCCTATACAAAAGTTAATTCAAAATGGATCAAATATCTAAACATTAGGTCTAAGACCATAAAACAGTTAGAGGAAAATGTAGGGAGATATCTTATGAAACTTACAATTGGAGGCGGTTTTATGGACCTTAAACCTAAAGCAAGAGCACTGAAGAAGGAAATAAATAAATAGGAGCTCCTCAAAATTAAACACTTTTGTGCATCAAAGAACTTCATCAAGAAAGTAGAAAGACAGCCTACACAATGGGAGATAATATTTGGAAACGACATATCAGATAAAGGTCTAGTATCCAGATTTATAAAGAGATTGTTCAACTCAACAACAAAAAGACAGCCAACCCAATTACAAAATGGGAAAAAGACTTGAACAGACACCTACCAGAAGAGGAAATACAAATGGCCAAAAGGCACATGAAGAGATGCTCAATGTCCCTGGCCATTAGAGAAATGCAAATCAAAACCACAATGAGATATCATCTCACACCCACCAGAATGGCCATTATCAACAAAACAGAAAATGACAAGTGCTGGAGAGGATGCGGTGAAAGAGGCACACTTATCCACTGTTGGTGGGAATGTCAAATGGTGCAACCACTGTGGAAGGCAGTTTGGCTCAGTTTTTGAGCTATATTCAGCTCAAAAAGCTGAATATAGAATTGCCATACGACCCAGCAATACCATTGCTGGGTATCTACTCAAAGGACTTAAGGGCAGAGACACAAACGGACATTTGCACACCAATGTTTATAGCAGCGTTATTTACAATTGCAAAGAGATGGAAACAGCCAAAATGTCCATCAACAGAAGAATGGCTAAACAAACTGTGGTATATACATACGATGGAATATTATGCAGCTTTAAGACAGGATAAACATATGAAGCATGTAATAACATGGATGGACCTAGAGAACATTATGCTGAGTGAGTCCAGCCAAAAACTAAAGGACAAATACTGTATGGTCCCACTGATGTGAACGGACATTCGAGAATAAACTTGGAATATGTCATTGGTAACAGAGTCCAGCAGGAGGTAGAAACAGGGTAAGATAATGGGTAATTGGAGCTGAAGGGATACAGACTGTGCAACAGGACTAGATACAAAAACTCAGAAATGAACAGCACAATAATACCTAATTGTAAAGTAATCATGTTAAAACACTGAATGAAGCTGCATCTGAGCTATAGGGTTTTTTTTTTTACTATTATTATTACTTTTATTTCTTTTCTCTATATTAACATTCTATATCTTTTTCTGTTGTGTTGCTAGTTCCTCTAAACCGATGCAAATGTACTAAGAAACGATGATCATGCATCTATGTGATGATGTTAAGAATTACTGATTGCATATGTAGAATGGTATGATTTCTAAATGTTGGGTTAATTTCTTTTTTTTTTCCGTTAATTAATAAAAAAAAACAAAACAGAAAATGCAGCTATAAACTCCTGCCATGTTAGCCAATCCCTGGGGTGGCATTTGTCACAGCAGCCCTGGCAGCCTACTACTGTCCTCAATCATTTTTAATTATGTAAAGGGCGTCTGAGACCACAAATATTCCATCCTATGAAACAGCCTTACCAAATACCCAACAAAAACTAAACCGAACCCTCTTACCAGCCTCTACTCAGCCCCTAGGGCCAGCTTCCAATTTAAAGATGTTTCGAGGACCCAGGCAGTGTCACACGGCACCACGAAGGCAGCCACAACCAGATCAAGAGAAACTCTGCCTGGTTTTTCCAATGGGACAACTGCCAAGGGGGGAAAATGGGCAAGCCCAGAGATGCAGATCAAAGAGACAGCAGCCTGTCAGCATATCTGGGCTTCACTTAGGTCTCGAACAAGCCAACCCAGAAGAGAATTGTGAGCTGGGAAGGAAAATGTCGACACGGGGTGTGAACCCTGAGTGTTTGGTCCCTTGAGGAATGGCTGTTCTTTTTAGGTGTGATATCGAGGATATCTTCTTGTCACATCTGCAGTGGGTGAAATGACCCCAATGTCATGTTCCCCCCTGGAACCTGAGAATGGGACCCAATTTGACAAAAGGGTCTGTGCAGATGTGATGAAGAATTCTGAGATGGGACATCCTGCATGATCCGGGGTCCTAAATCCAAGCTCAACTGACCGAGGATGGAAAGACAGACAGAAGGACGCTATAGCTACCAGCCCAGAAACGCCGGGACCCACTCAGAGCTGGAGCAGGTAGGGAGGGAGGGGTGCTGACACCCTGCTTTCAAAACATCTGGCCGCTCCAGGAGTCGTTTTGAGACTCCTATAGGCAAGTACCCATTTGTCATGGTGGCCACCGAGATGAGCACAGCGTCCTCCTTCTTTAAGGGGAGACGAGCAACTGTATAGAGGAGAAATGACACAGGACCCTGGATTTCCTTTTAAGTCACAGAGGAGGCGAAGGGGCAGGTGGGGCAAGTGGACACTGCACTGGCAGCTAAAGCTGGGGGTACAGCTTACTTTCTCTCTGCTTTTGTCTCCGTTTGAATATAGCCATTCAAAAATAAGTAAATATTAGTGTGGTGTGCCGATACATCCCAGAGTAAGTAGGGCAGAGAATAAAAAAGTTTTTGCAGAGAGGAGGGGCCAAGATGGCGGCTTAGCAATGTGCGCATTTTAGTTCATCCGCCAGAACAACTACTAAATAACCAGAAACAGTACCGAACAGCTTCCAGAGCCACGTCAGTGACTGGACACACAGCGTACCCCAGTCGGGACCAGCTGGACCGGCTGCAAGCCTCCCCAAAACCGTGAGTTCCCCAAACCGAGGCAGCCGGCACCCAGCACCCCTCCCTCACAGGCGGCTTCCCAGAGGGAAAGGAAAGAGACTCTAAACCTGGTCAAGGCAGAGGTCGATCATTGGGCTCATGGAAAAAGAGGAAAGGGGAGGAAACGGAGGCTTTAGAGACTGTGTCTCTACGGAGACTTGGCAGCCTCTGGATTCAGTGGCGGGACTTCTCAGGGTGCAACTGCCCCAGGCATAGGTAGAATCGGGCTGCTTTCAGAGCTGTCTCCCACCTGTGCCTTCCCCAGGAGAGGGCTGAAGCCCAACTCAGATGGAATCCCTCCATCAAGGAACTCAGACCCCAGGGCTTGGCAATTTGAAGCCATTAAAACCAGCCTACAACCTCTCCTCCGTCTCCACCACGCCCCCAGCAGGGAGAGTCTTCAAAAGTTAAAAGTGCCGCAACATCTTTTGCTGGTGCAACCCGCAGGCAGACGCGCCACATACTGGGCAGGATAAGAAAAACAGAGCCCAGAGACTTCACAGGAAAGTCTTTTAACCTGCTGGGACTCACCCTCAGGGAGAACTGACGCAGGTGACTCCTTGCCCCTGATAGGAGGCCAGTTTAGTCCGGGAAAACCCAGCTCGAGTCTATAATACCTACGTAGACCTTCCTAAGGGTGGGGAGGGAAAAGGCACCATACAAGCAGGGCAAGAAACAAGAAAACAAGAACTGAAAAATTATCCTCTGTTAAACAAAAAAAATCCTCTTTTTTTTTCAGAAAAAGCTGAACTGAAGATCAAAGAACAGATAGACAACAAATTCATCTAGCAAGAAAACCCTAGGTAAGAGAAGGGAAAACAATCACCAGAATAAACTAATTAAGGTAATTAAATGTCTATACTCCAGCAAAAAATAACAAATCACACCAGGAAAATTGAAAATATGGCCCAGTCAAAGGAAAAAACCAATAGTTCAAACAAGATAGAAGAGCTGAAACAACTAATTCACAATATATGAACAGACATGGAAAACCTCATCAGAAACCAAATCAATGAATTGAGGGAGGATATGAAAAAGGCAAGGAACGAACAAAAAGAAGAAATGGAGCTGAAGGGATACAGACTGTGCAGCAGGTCTGGATACAAAAACTCAGAAATGGACAGCACAATACTACCTAACTGTAATGTAATTATGTTAAAACACTGAATGAAGCTGCATGTGAGAATGATAGAGGGAGGAGGGATGGGGACATAAATGAAATCAGAAAGAAAGATAGATGTTAAAGATCGAGATGGTATAATCTAGGAATGTCTAGAGTGTATAATAATAGTGAATTGTACAATGTACAAATTTTAAAAATGTTTTGGCATGAGGAAGAACAAAGGAATGTCATTATTGCAGGGTGCTGAAAATAGATGATAATTAATACTTTAAAATGTCAACTTATGTGTGAGATTAAAGCAAAAAATGTTTATTTGTTACAAAATTTAGATTTTGACTAGAGCATTTCCTAATATAACCCATGTAGATACTTTGATTGAATGTCATAAGTACTTGGAATCTCAGGTAGCACATGAAATTTTGTTGGTTTGTCCAGAGTGATGCCCCAATGAATCCCAGAATGATTTGATCAGTGACTGGAGAAGTATTTGCAAGCCCCCTTCGGGGAATGGTGAGAGTGGGGAGAAATTCAACTTCCCCAAGTTGAATTCTTGATATTCTCACAAGCAGTGTGGACAACCAAAGCTATAGGCTGAGCCTCCAGTCTTGGGGTTTGTTCACATGAAACTTAACCCCACAAAGGACAGGTCAAGTCTACTTAAAATTTAGGCCTAAGAGTCACCCCCAAGAGAGCCTCTTTTGTTGCTCAGATGTGGCCTCTCTCTCCAGCCAATATGATGAGCAGTCTCACCACCCTCCCCCTCTCTGCGTGGGACATGACTCCCAGTGGTGCGGACCTTCCTGGCAATGTGGGACAAAGATCCTGGAATGAGCTGAGACTTAGCACCAAAGGACTGAGAAAAACCCTAGAATGAGCTGAGAATTAACATCAAGGTTTTGAGAGAAACTTCTCGACCAAAAGGGGGAAGAGTAAAATGAGACAAAGTGTCAATGGCTGAGAGATTCCAAACAGAGTTGAGAGGTTATCCTGGAGGTTATTCTTACGCATTAAGTAGATATCACCTTGTTGTTCAAGATGTAGTGGAGAGGCTGGAGGGAATTGCCTGAAAATGTAGTGCTATGTTCCAGTAGCCGTGTTTCTTGATGATGATTGAACAATGATATAGCTTTCACAATGAGACTCTGTAAATGTGAAAACCTTATGTCCGATGCTCCTTTTAGCTACTATATCAACAGAAGAGTAGAACATATAGAATAAAAATAAATAATAGGGGGAACAAATGTTAAAATAAATTCAGTTTGCAATAGTGGTAAATGAATGCGAGGGGTACCATATACGTATATGGTACATATAGTTTTTTTCTCTCTATTATCATTTTATTTCTTTTTCTGTTGTCTTTTTATTTCTTTTTCTAAATCGATGCAAATGTACTAAGAAATGATAAATATGCAACTATGTGATGATATTAAGAATTACTGATTGTATATGTAGAATGGAATGATATTTAAATGTTTTGTTTGTTAATTTTTTTTAATTAATAAAAAAAGTTAAAAAAATTAGAAGAAATGGAAAGTCTGAAAAAACAAATCACGGGACTTCCGGAGAAGATGGCGGCTTAGTAAGACGCGCGGGTCTTAGTTCCTCCTCCAGAAAAGCAACTAAAGAAACAGAAACAATACGAAACAGCTCCCGGAGTCACGACAGAGACCAAAAAAGACAGCGTACCCCATTCTGGAACGGCTGAACGGGTAGGGAGAATCCACTGCGGTGAGATACCCGAGGGGTGCACGTTTTCCCGGCTGGGGTGGCTGGCGACTGGGGTCCCCTCCACGCACGTGGCTCCCCGGTCTGACTGGGAACATTGGATAGCGGGGCCCTCCTGTCACGCTTGGCGTCTCGGGCCAGCTGGGCAATTTGGACCGGCACTCCCCCAAGCCACGGCCAGCGACCCCCGCCTCCACGCGCGGTTTCCCGGGCCGACTGCCCCGCAGACAAACGACCGCCACGAGCGCCACCTACTGGGCAGGAAAAGAAAAACAGAGCCCAGAGATTCCACAGAAAAACCTTTCAACCAGCTGGGTCCCACACCCAGGGAGATCTGATCAAATGCCCAGACACCAGCAGAAAATAATGGATGACACTCGGAAAATTGAAGATATGGCCCAATCAAAGGAACAAACCAATAGTTCAAATGAGATACAGGAGCTGAGACAACTAATGCTGAATATACGAACAGAAATGGAAAAACTCTTCAAAAACCAAATCAATAAATTGAGGGAGGACATGAAGAAGATATGGGCTGAACAAAAAGAAGAAATAGAAAATCTGAAAAAACAAATCACAGAACTTGTGGGAGTGAAGGACAAAGAAGAAAAAATGGAAAAAACAATGGATACCTACAATGGTAGATCTAAAGAGACAGAAGCTACAATTAGTGAACTGGAGGATGGAACAACTGAATTCCAAAAAGAAACAGAAACTATAGGGAAAAGAATGGAAAAACTTGAGCAGGGAATCAGGGAACTGAATGACAATATGAAGCGCACAAATATACGTGTTGTGGGTGTCCCAGAAGGAGAAGAGAAGGGAAAAGGAGGAGAAAAACTAATGGAAGAAATTATCACTGAAAATTTCCCAACTCTTATGAAAGACCTAAATATACAGATCCAAGAAGTGCAGTGCACCCCAAAGAGAATAGACCCAAATAGGCGTTCTCCAAGACATTTACTAGTTAGAATGTCAGAGGTCAAAGAGAAAGAGAGGATCTTGAAAGCAGCAAGAGAAAAACAATCTGTCACATACAAGGGAAACCCAATAAGACTATGTGTAGATTTCTCAGCAGAAACCATGGAAGCTAGAAGACAGTGGGTTGATATATTTAAATCACTAAAAGAGAAAAACTGCCAACCAAGACTCCTATATCCAGCAAAATTGTCCTTCAAAAATGAAGGAGAAATTAAAACATTTATAGACAAAAAGTCACTGAGAGAATTTGTGACCAAGAGACCAGCTCTGCAAGAAATACTAAAGGGAGCACTAGAGTCAGATATGAAAAGACAGAAGAGAGAGGTATGGAGTAAAGTGTAGAAAGAAGGAAAATCAGATATGATATATATAATACAAAAGTCAAAATGGTAGAGGAAAATATTATCCAAACAGTAATAACACTAAAAGTTAATGGACTGAATTTCCCAATCAAAAGACATAGAATGGCAGAATGGATTACGACCCAGCAATACCACTGCTAGGTATCTACTCAAAGGACTTAAGGGCAAAGACACAGACGGACATTTGCACACCAGTGTTTATAGCAGCATTATCTACAATTTCAAAGAGATGGAAACAGCCAAAATGCCCATCAACAGACGAGTGGCTAAACAAACTGTGGCGTATACCTACGATGGAATATTATGCAGCTTTAAGACAGACTAAACTTATGAAGCATGTAATAACATAGATGGACCTAGAGAACATTATGCTGAGTGAGTCTAGCCAAAAACTAAAGGACAAATACTGTATGGTCACACTGATGTGAACCAACATTCGAGAATCAGCTTGGAATATATCATTGGTAACAGAGACCAGCAGGAGTTAGAAACAGGGTAAGATAATGGGTAATTGGAGCTGAAGGGATACAGACGGTGCAACAGGACTAGATACAAAAACTCAAAAATGGACAGCACAATAATACCTAAGTGTAATGTAACTAGGTTGGAACACTGAATGAAGCTGCACCTGAAATATGGTTTTTTGTTTGTTTGTTTGTATCTTTTGTTTTTGTTTTTTTCTTTTTCATTTTTATATATATATATTATTAGTATTATTATTTTAATTCTCTTCTCTATATTAACATTCTATATCTTTTTCTGCTGTTTTGCTAGTTCTTTTCCTAAATCGATGCAAATGTACTAAGAAATGATGATCATACATCTATGTGATGATACTAAGAATTACTGAGTGCATGTGTGGAATGGAATGATTTCTAAATGTTGTGTTAATTTCTTTTCTTTTTTTTGATTAATAAAAAAAATTAAAAAAAAAAACAAATCACGGAATTAATGGGGATGAAAGATACAGTAGAAGAGATGAAAAAAACAATGGAAACCTACAATGGTAGATTTCAAGAGACAGAGGTTAGGATTAGTGAACTGGAGGATGGAACATCTGAAATCCGACAAGATACAGAAACTACAGGGGAAAAAAAGGAAAAATATGAGCAGGGACTCAGGGAACTGAATGATAATATGAAGCACACAAATATACGTGTTGTGGGGGTCCTGGAAGGAGAAGAGAAGGGAAAAGAAGGAGAAAAACTAATAGAAGAAATTATCACTGAAAATTTCCCAACACTTATGAAAGACCTAAAATTACAGATCCAAGAAGTGCAGTGTACCCCAAAGAGAATAGATCCAAATAGACGTTCTCCAAGACACTTACTAGTCAGAATGTCAGAGGTGAAAGGGAAAGAGAGGATCTTGAAAGCAGCAAGAGAAAAGCAATCCATCATATACAAGGGAAACCCAATAAGACTATGTGTAGATTTCTCAGCAGAAACCATGGAGGCGAGAAGACAGTGGGATGATATATTTAAATTACTAAAAGAGAAAAACTGCCAAACAAGAATTCTATACCAAGCAAAATTGTCCTTCAAAAATGAGGGAGAAATTAAAACATTTTCAGACAAAAAAATCACTGAGAGAATTTGTGACCAAGAGACCAGCTCTGCAAGAAATACTAAAGGGAACACTAGAGACAGATACGAAAAGACAGAAGAGAGAGGTGTGGAGAAGAGTGTGGAAAGAAGGAAAATTAGATATGACATACAAAATACAAAAGGCAAAATGGTAGAGAAAAGTACTACCCAAACAGTAATAACACTAAATGTTAATGGATTGAACTCCCCAATCAAAAGACATAGACTGGCAGAATGGATTAAAAAAACAGGATCCTTCTATATGTTGTCTCCAGGAAACACGTCTTAGACCCAAAGATAAACATAGGTTGAAAGTGAAAGGTTGGGAAAAGATATTTCATGCAAATAACAACCAGGAGTAGCTATACTAATATCCAACAAATTAGACTTCAAATGTAAAACAGTTAAAACAGACAAAGAAGGATACTATGTACTAATAAAAGGAACAATTCAACATGAAGACATAACAATCATAAATATTTATACACCAAACCAGAATGCCCCAAAATACATGAGGCAAACACTGTAAACACTGAAAAGGGAAATAGACACATCTACCATAATAGTTGGAGATGTCAATTCCCCACTCTCATCAATGGACAGAACATCAAGACAGAGGATCGATAAAGAAACAGAGAATTTGAATATTACAATAAATGAGCTAGACTTAACAGACATTTATAGAACATTACACCCCACAACAGCAGGATACACCTTTTTCTCAAGTGCTCATGGATCATTCTCAAAGATAGACCATATGCTGGGTCACAAAGCAAGTCTAAACAAATTTTAAAAGATTGAAATCATACAAAACACTTTCTTAGATCATAAGGGAATGAAGTTGGAAATTAATAATAGGCAAAGCACCAGAAAATTCACAAATATGTGGGGGCTCAATAACACACTCTTAAACAACCAGTGGGTCAAGGAAATTACAAGAGAAATCAGTAAATATCTTGAGGCAAATGAAAATGAAAACACAACAAACCAAAAATTATGGGATGCAGCAAAGGCAGTGCTAAGAGGGAAATTTATTGCCCTAAATGCCTATATCAAAAAAGAAGAAAGGGCAAAAATACAGGAATTAACTGCACCAAAAATGCAGCAAAAGAACAGCAAACTAACCCCAAAACAAGCAAAAGAAATAATAAAGATTAGAGCAGAAATAAATGAAATTGAGAACATGAAAACAATTGAGAAAATCAATAAAACCAGAAGTTGGTTCTATGAGAAAATCAATAAGATTGATCAGCCCTTAGCAAGACTGACAAAAAGAAGAAGAGAGAGGATGCAAATAAATAAGATCAGAAATGGAAGAGGAGACATAACCACTGACCCCACAGAAATAAAGGAGGTAATAACAGGATACTATGAACAACTTTATGCAAATAAACACAACAATGTAGATGAAATGGACAACTTCCTAGAAAGGCATGAACAACCAACTTTGACTCAAGAAGAAATAGATGACCTCAACAAACCAATCACAAGTAAAGAAATTGAATCAGTCATTAAAAAGCTTCCCAAAAAGAAAAGTCCAGGACCAGACGGCTTCACATGTGAATTCTATCAAACATTCCAGAAAGAATTAGTACCAACCCTGCTCAAACTCTTCAAAAAAATTGAAGAGGAGGGAAAGCTACCTAACTCATTCTACGAAGTCAACATCACCCTCATACCAAAACCAGACAAAGATATTACAAAAAAAGAAAACTACAGACCAGTCTGTCTAATGAATATAGATGCAAAAATCCTCAACAAAATTCTAGCAAATCGAATCCAGCAACACATTAAAAGAATTATACATCATGACCAAGTAGGATTCATCCCAGGTATGCAAGGATGGTTCAACATAAGAAAATCAATTAATGTAATATACCATATCAACAAATCAAAGCAGAAAAATCACATGATCATCTCAATTGATGCAGAGAAGGCATTTGACAAGATTCAACATCCTTTCCTGTTGAAAACACTTCAAAAGATAGGAATACAAGGGAACTTCCTTAAAATGATAGAGGGAATATATGAAAAACCCACAGCTAATATCATCCACAATGGGGAAAAACTGAAAACTTTCCCCCTAAGATCAGGAACAAGACAAGGATGTCCACTATCACCACTGTTATTCAACATCGTGTTGGAAGTTCTAGCCCGAGTAATTAGACAAGAAAAAGAAATACAAGGCATCAAAATGGGAAAGGAAGAAGTAAAACGCTCACTGTTTGCAGATGATATGATACTATATGTCGAAAACCCTGAAAAATCCACAGCAAAACTACTAGAGCTAATAAATGAGTACAGCAAAGTGGCAGGTTACAAGATCAACATTCAAAAATCTGTAGTGTTTCTATACACTAGTAATGAACAATCTGAGGGGGATATCAAGAAACAAAGTCCATTTACAATTGCAACTAAAAGAAAATAATTAGGAATAAATTTAACTAAAGAGACAAAAGACCTATACAAAGAAAACTACAAGAAACTGTTAAAAGAAATCACAGAAGACCTAAATAGATGGAAGGGCATACCGTGTTCATGGATTGGAAGACTAAATATAGTTAAGATGTCAATTCTACCGAAATTGATTTACAGATTCAACACAATACCAATCAAAATCCCAACAACTTATTTTTCAGAAATAGAAAAACCAATAAGCAAATTTATCTGGAAGGGCGGGGTGCCCCAAATTGCTAAAACTATTTTGAGGAAAAAAAATGAAGCTGGAGGTCTCACGCTGCCGGACTTTAAGGCATATTATGAAGCCACAGTGGTCAAAACAGCATGGTACTGGCATAAAGATAGATACACTGACCAATGGAATCGAATAGAGTGCTCAGATATAGACCCTCTCATCTATGGACAATTGATCTTTGATAAGGCAGTCAAGCCAACTCACCTGGGACAGGACAGTCTCTTCAATAAATGGTGCCTAGAGAACTGGATATCCATATGCAAAAGAATGAAAGAGGACCCGTATGTCACACCCTATACAAAAGTTAACTCAAAATGGATCAAAGATCTAAACATCAGGTCTAAGACCATAAAACAGAGGAAAATGTAGGGAAATATCTTATAAATCTTATAATTGGAGGTAGTTTTATAGACCTTACACCTAAAGCAAGAGCACTGAAGAAAGTAATAAATAAATGGGAACTCCTCAAAATTAAACACTTTTGTGCATCAAAGAACTTCATCAAGAAAGCAAGAAGACAGCCTACACAATGGGAGACAATATTTGGAAACGACATATCAGATAAAGGTCTATTATCCAGAATTTATAAAGAGATTGTTCAACTCAACAACAAAAAGACAGCCAATCCAATTACAAAATGGGAAAAAGACTTGAACAGACACTTCTCAGAAGAGGAAATACAAATGGCCAAAAGGCACATGAAGAGTTGCTCAACGTCCCTGGCCATTAGAGAAATGCAAATCAAAACCACAATGAGATATCATCTCACACCCACCAGAATGGCCATTATGAACAAAACAGAAAATGACAAGTGCTGGAGAGAATGTGGAGAAAGAGGCACACTTATTCACTGCTGGTGGGAATATCAAATGGTGTAACCACTGCGGAAGGCAGTTTGGCGGTTCCTCAAAAAGCTGAATATAGAATTGCCATATGACCCAGCAAAACCATTGCTAGGTATCTACTCTGAGGACATAAGGGCAAAGACACAAACGGACATTTGCACACCAATGTTTATAGCAGCATTATTTACAATTGCAGGGAGATGGAAACAGCCAAAATGTTCATCAACAGACGAGTGGCTAAACAACTGTGGTATATACATACGATGGAATATTATGCAGCTTTAAGACAGAATAAACTTATGAAGTATTTAACAACATGGATGGACCTTGAGAACATTATGCTGAGTGAGACTAGCCAAAAACTAAAGGACACATGATGATGGTCTCATTGATATGAACTGACATTAGTGAATAAACTTGGAATATTTTGTTCATAACAGAGATCATCAGGAGATAGAAATAGGGTAAGATATTGGGTAATTGGAGCTGAAGGGATACAGACTGTGCAACAGGACTGGATACAAAAACTCAGAAATGGACAGCACAATACTAGCTAACTAATATAATTATGTTAAAACACTGAATGAACCTGCATGTGAGAATGATAGAGGGAGGAGGGCTGGGGACATATTGAAATCAGAAAGATAAATGTTAAAGATTGAGATGGTATAATCTAGGAATGCCTAGAGTGTATAACAGTGAAATGTACAAGGTACAATTTGAAAAATGTTTTTGCATGAGGAAGAACAAAGCAATGTCATTATTGCAGGGTACTGAAAATAGATGATAATTAATACTTTTAAATGTCTCCTTCTGTGTGAGACTAAAGCAAAAATGTTTATCTGTTACAAAATTAATATTTTGACTAGTGCATTTCCTAATATAACTTATGTGGATAGTTTGATTGTACGCCATAAGTACTTGGAATCTCAGGTAGGACATGAGATTTTGTTGGTTTGTCCAGAGTGATGCCCCGATGAATCCCAGAGTGATTCGATCAGTGAGTGGAAAAGTATCTGCAAAGCCCCCTTCAGGGAGTGGTGAGAACAGGGAGAAATTCAACTTCCTCAAGTTGAATTCTTGATATTCTCACAGTGTGGACAACCAAAGTTTTAGGCAGAACCCCCAGTCTTGGGGTTTGTTCATATGAAACTTAACCCCACAAAGGATAGGTCAAGTCTACTTAAAATTTAGGCCTAAGAGTCACCCCCAAGAGAGCCTCTTTTGTTGCTCAGATGTGGCCCCTCTCTCCAGCCAACACAACGAGCAGTCTCACCACCCTCCCCCTCTCTATGTGGGACATGACTCCCAGGGGTGTGGACCTTCCTGGCAACGTGGGACAGAGATCTTGGAATGAGCAGAGACTCAGCATCAAGGGATTGAGAAAAACCCTAGAATGAGCTGAGATTTAGCATCAAGGGATTGAGAAAACCTTTTCCACCAAAAGGGGGAAGAGGGAAATGAGACAAAGTGTCAATGGCTGAGAGATTCCAAACAGAGTCTAGAGGTTATCCTGGAGGTTATTCTTATGCATCAAGTAGATATCATCTTGTTATTCAAGATGTAATGGAGAGGCTGGAGGGAACTGCCTGAAAATGTACAGCTGTGTTCCAGTAGCCATGTTTCTTGATGATGATTGTATAAGGATATAGCTTTCACAATGTGACTGTGTGATTGTGAAAACCTTGTGTCTGATGCTCCTTTTATCTACCTTGTCAATAGATGAGTAGAATATATGGAATAAAAATAAATAATAGGGGGAACAATTGTTAAAATAAATTTAGTTTGAAATGCTAGTGATCAATGAAAGGGACGGGTAAGGGGTATGGTATGTAAAATTTTTTTTTCCTGTTTTTGTTTTATTTTTCTGTTGTCTTTTTAATTTTTAATTTTTTTTACATGGGAAGGCACCGGGAATCAAACCCAGGTCCTCTGGCATGGCAGGCAAGCATTCTTGCCGCTGAGCCACTGTGGCCTGCCCAAAATTCCTTTTTTTTTTTTTAACATGGGCAGGCACCAGGAATTGAACCCGGGTCCTCGGGCTTGGCAGGCAAGCATTCTTACCTGCTGAGCCACCGTGGCCCACCCTTCTGTTGTCTTTTTGTGTCTTTTTCTGAATTAATGCAAATGTGTGGGAAATGATCATGATGATGAATATGCAACTATGTGATGATACTGTGAATTGCTGCTGCATGTGTTGGGAATGTTTGTGCTTCTTGTAATTTTTTTTTTAATTAATAAAAAATTAAAAAAGGAAAAAAAAAAGTTTTTGCAAAACCCCCTTGGGGGACTGGGGAGAAAAGAGGAAATATTCAACTTCCCCACCTGGGGAATTCCTGATATTCTCACAAGCACTGGGGATAACCAATTCAGTAGACCAAGCCCTCCACCTTAAAGCTTGCCCCTATGAAACTTATTCCTGCAAAGGGGAAGCTAAAGCCTACCTATAGTTATGCTTAAGAGTCACCCCCAGAGAACCTCTTCTGTTGCTCAGATGTGGCCTCTCTCCCTAAGCCAACTCAGCAGTTGAACTCATTGCCTTGCCTCCTACATGGGACATGACTCCCAGGGGTGTAAATTTCCCTGGCAATGTGGGACAGGACTCTCGGGATGAGCCAGGACCCAGCATCATGGGATTGAGAAAGCCTTCTTTGTCCAGGGTATTGGACAGATGAGTTAAAAAATAAATAATGAGGGTGGGTATAAGGGGTTAAAAAAATCGGGTAGAGTGCAACACTAGTGGGTCAATGAGAGGGAGGGGTAAGGGATATGGGATGTACGACTTTTTTTATTTCTTTTTCTGGAGTGATGCAAATGTTCTAATAATGATCACGGTGATGAATACGTAACTATGTGATATCGTGAGCCACTGATTGTATGCTTTGGATGAACTATATTTCAACAAAAATATTGTTTTTAAATAAACAAATAAAAGGTGGGGTGCAAGGGTAGTTCAGTAGTAGAATTCTTGCCTGCTGTGCGGGAGACCCGGCGTCAATTTCCGGCCCGTGCACTTTCCAAACAAATAAATAAGTAAGCAAGCAAACAAGCAAAAACAACCAAACAAAAATTCAACAAGTGGTACTGGCAATAAGGGGATACTCACATGGAAAAAGGATGAAATGTGACCCCGCCATACAGCATACCAAAAAAATTAAATAAATAAATGGAAGGTGCCTCTGCAAATCAGCTATGTTGGGGACAAGAGAGAGCTCGGGTGCGCGGGGGAAGTACCCACTGGCCCCCACGGGGGCGGCAAGGAAGGGGATGTTTTAGAGGCAAATGCCCAGGCCTCAGAGGGGAATGGGTGAGGGCAGGGAGCGGGGTACCCAGGGGCCTGTTAATCAAATCTAATCTTGATCATGAATTAGCATTCTCAGCCACAGAGTTCAGTCTCTTGCAACTGCCTTCCTGGCATTTTTCTTCATCAGAATCAGAGCCTTTCCACACAGCTGCTGCTTGATCCATCATCGGATTAAAAAAAATTTTTTTTTAAGTACATATAATAGCTTTTCTAATGCTGGTTATGCTCTTGATCGCCACCAAGTACAATTTTCCCTGGTAGGAAAGTTCACGATTGTCCAAATCCGGGGCATTTCACCCCACCCATCCCCAATCCTGCCCCCCAGGGAACACTGGACCATCCTTGGGGACACCTGTGAGGCTACTCCACAGAGCACGGTGTCCCGGATGCCCCCACCCCAGAGAATGACCTGGGCCCCAGGCCAGCCATGCCAAGAGGGAGGCCCAGAACCCAAGGCCTGTGAGAAGCTGGCAAGTGGGCCCAGTAGCTGGAGGCCCTCCGTGCCAGGTCCCTGGAGGGGGCCTGTCCTCCTGGCCAGTGTCAGTGCCCCCCTGTGACGCCTGCCTGCTCCCTTCTTCTGGATCATTCCCAAGAGGCAACCCAGCTGCTGCCACATCCCACCTTGGCATCCTCCCCCCTGGCCCCTGTGCCAGCGACACCTCACATCTGCGCTCTCCAGAACCCCCACCCCCACCCAGAATCACTTATACCTGTGGCTGCCACCCCCCACCTCCCAAAGCCCATCCCCCAGTTTCCACGCCACCAGCTCTGCCCACGTCCTGCCCAAGCCACTGGGGCTCTGGCTTGCTGCACCTCCAGCCTCAGGGCCGGCCCGCAGACCCTCCCTCTTCTGCCTGCGGTGCGCCCCCAAAGCTGGGCCCATATCCCCAGGCCTGCCAACATGGCCTTACTTGGAAAGAGTGACTGGAGAGGGCATTAGTTAAGAAGAGTCCCCCTGGGCTAGGGTGGGCCCCGACCTGGGGGTCCTTGGCAGGAGGGAAAGAGACATGCAAAGACCAGGTGATGAGAGGTGGGCACTGAGCCCCTGTAGCCACAGGCCGAGGGATGCCAGGCCCTGATTTTGCACTTCTGGTCTCCGCAGCCACCCACCTCTACTCCAACCCCTGCTCCGTGTGTGGTCACTTGTGTCAGCAGCCACAGCCTCCTCCTGGGGCCGGTCCCAGACCCCACGCAGATCATTCCCAGGCTCCCGCAGCCCGCTCCTTCACCCACCCTGGGGGGGTACCTGCTCCACCGTCTCTGGAGCGCTCTACCCCATCCATTTTCAGAGAACTTACGAGTATTCCCCCAAGCAGAGGGAGGTTGGTGCATTTGAAAAATTAGCGAATGGGGGAGCTCTGGTGGTGGGTGTGAATTTTACCTTTTAAATTACATGTATGTGGGGCCAATGAATGTTTCTTAGAGGTCACTAAAGGGCACAGCACTCAAATGCTCCCTGCTTCTTTGTCCCCTATACTCATGAGCCTTCAGGGCCGGGGGACACTCGGCCCCAAAGAGTGCAGGTAGTTCTAGGCACTTGCCCTGCAGATTCCTATGGTTTTTAACCCCAATTAGTTAATTACGATTATTCTGTATTAACGGCAAGTGGTGCTGGTTTTCCATGTTTCACAAGTTCCTTTTTCCAAATAAAAATTTATGAACATGAAGAAAAGGAGCTGATATACATATATAGAAAAGGATTAAAAATAAGATGCCAAAACCTTAAAATGAAAACAAGAAAAGAAAAATGAGGGAGGCTGCCCTGAGCATTCAGGGTGCTTTCGGCGGCAGGACGTGGTGGTGCCCAGGGGCCCACGGGCAGAGGAGGTGGAAAAGGCTACCCAGCACCCCGCTCAGCTGCGAAAGGGACGGAGTGTGTGTGGTGTGGATGGCCTCGACACCCTCGCCTGCCGTGAACCGCACTGGGCACAGGGATGGGGATGGGGACAGGGGTTGCAGGGTCTTATGGAGGGAAACAACCAGACGGCCATGGGCAGAGGCAGAAGGTGGCCTAGGGCAGCGGGACCAGGGGCAGGAGAGCTCAGGGGGTGGGCGGATGGGGCTGGCTCATAGCGGGTGTGACAATGCATGGAAAGAGCTAAAAGGAGAGGCATTTCTTCGTAAATGCAGCCACAACGAACACTGAGAACTGCAGTCAGGAAGCCCCCATGGCCTATGGACACTCCACACTGTCTCTCCCTCACATTTTGGCAGTCCAGACTTGTGCAGGGCCAGGATTACACGGAGTAACCTCCTTGGGGCACCGGGTGGAGGGCATCACTGAGCCACCTCGATGGCAAGGCCCGGTGGCAGGCGCAATTCTGGTTTTTTCCACCAAGAAGCTGAGGGTGCAGGCCCTCAGAGAGCACAGTCCCAGGAAGCAACCGTGTGCAGACACGGCTCACACACACATGCAGACACGCACGTGTGCACTTACACAGACATGTACTTGAACACACACACACACTCACAGGTCCCATAAGCTCAGCAAACTCGCTTGGTCTGATGCAGAAACGGGGTTTATTTCCAGGACGTCTTCACAGAACAAAACCCGGCCGAGCGCCAGGAGGTGCAGGGAGCTGGGGAGGCCTGCCATCCTCCGCCACTGGCCTCCAAAGGAAGGAGAGCTTGGCTGCCTGCTGCAGGCACGTGGGCCTTGCCAGGCAGTACACGGGCTTGGGGACATCACTGGGAGCCCCAAGGTGCTGAACTTGGCTTGCTGCCAGCCGAGCAGGTTGCCTGGCCTCTGTGGCCTCTACCCAGCAGAACACAGGCCTGAGGCCTTTCTCCGGGGACTGAGGCCACCTCTGGACTCTGAGGGGCACTGGCGGTACCTGGCAGGAGTGTGCTGGGAAGGGTGCCTGCTAGTCCTACCCAGGGGCAGGCTGAGGAGGGCCCGGGGCGGCAGTGTGGGGCACGCCAATGTCACTTAGACTCTGGGAAGCCTGGCCAGCAAGTGTCACAAAAAGGCTAGTCCCTAAGAAAAGGTTTCTCCTTGGCCCACCTCAGCTAATGGGGGGGGGAAGGGGACAGAGTCCCTACATGTGCTTCGGTCCCTCGATACATGCAGAGACGACTCGAAGGGAGTCAGAGGAGTTGAGAGGAAGGAGAAAAAAGTGTGTCTTTCACCTGAGGCCTGGCGGCCGGCTGCAAGTCCTTGATAAGGCACAGAGATTTGCTGCGTCTCCTTTTAAGCAGTTTGTTTCCTTTTAAGAGGCTTTCCCCCACGCAGGGCTCCTGGCTCTGGGGACACCCCTCAGGCTCTGCTTTCGAGCCGGTGGAAAAGGTTATTTAAATTAGAAGATTTAAGAAAAGCGCCCAGATGGAGCCCCACGGCCCAGCAGGGCTCTGCATTCTGGCCAGGTCCTCCCGGGGGTCGTTGCTGCGTCTGGTGCCCTCATTGGCACAGGGGTCCCCGTACCCTCCTGGCCTGAGCCACTGTCCTCTCCTCCACCAAAGGGATTCAGCCCTTGTTCTCAGGATCTGGAAGGAAATTCTGCCCCAAGTTCCTGGAATGGGGAGGGAGGAGGCCTCATCCCCAGTCAAACCCCGGCCCTTAAGTTCTAAAATTCCTGTTTTCCAAAGGGGAGATAGAACATCATGAGATTGGCAGGGGGCTGGAGTCCAGGCCTGGGGCCTGGAGGCTTTGGGAGGAGGGACAGGCTCTGCCAGCCTCTTGTGTTCCCAAGGGCTTGTCCATAGCTGTCCCTCTGGGCAGACAGCCAGGGACTCAGGAGGGCGCCGACATACGGTGGGCCGGGCGGCAGGGTGGCAATGGGCACAAGACTGGATGGGGTACCAGGACCAGTACCAGGAGGGGAGGGGGCCGGCAGCTGCTGCCTTCTCCCGGCAGAGGTCCTGCTGGTCACAATGCATGGGCCCGCAGAGAGAGGGCATGGCTGCCAGCAATAGACACGAAGGCAGCATGTGGGAGCAGGCAAGGAGTTCTTCTGCCCGGGAAGCAAAGGCTGGAGGGTTTCTAGGCAGTGCTTAAAAGTGAAGGGAACATGGCACGGGGTCCTGCCAACTTCCTGTAGCCATGGGCCCTGGCCGGAAGGACCCTCTTCCTCGACAGCCACCAAGTCCTTCTGCCATCCCAGCTGGAGAAAGAGCGGAGCTGCCGTCCGGAGGGCCTGGGGGACAGGCGCCGAAGGCCTCACCAGACCTAGGGCAGCAGAAGGGAGCAGGGCCCCTAAGGCCACTGGCCACCACTGGCCGGGTAGCTGGGCACAGTGGGGTACTCTGGCAGGCTATTCCCCGAGAAGTTGTTGTACTGGGCTTCCCGCGACGGCGGGTTCCGCCATGTGCCCGTGCTCCACTCTGTCTGCGCCTTCTGGAAGCTTCCACCAGTTCCCCGGTAGATCCTGTGGACCTGCAGCCAGAGAGAGGGGGTGGGAAAGCAGAGGGGAGAGAAGTCTGTGCACGTGTGAAAGAGCGACCGGCTCTTTTAAGGAAATGCTCACTTTTCTTAAACCAATTACAAAAGCAATAAATAGTTGTCGCAGAAACTTTAGAAAATGCAGACAAGCCAAGACTGTGAAGCCAGGAGTTCCCCGCACTGAGCCACACCACCATTTGGAGCATGTTTTTACAGCATTTAAGGTGTCCACACATTCAGCCATGATTTTTCCTTTTGTGAAAAGGGGATGGCTGGGGGGCATGGGGGTGGGCAGGGAGAGTATATGGGAACTCCACTTCCTGTGAAACTTTTCTTTAACCCTAAAACTATTCTACAAATGAAATTTATCCTCCCCCCCTTTTTGGGGGGACCACCCCACCTGCACACACGTCTTGCTTGGGGCCTGTCTTTCCTCCCCTGGCCCGGTCCCCGTGGCCTGGGCAGCCCTGTGCTTGGCCCGCTGCCCCCATGGCCAGCCTTCCCCAGGCCCATGCACTCCATAGCTGGATGTCATAAATCACCAAAGAGGGTGGCTGGCTGGGTGCAGGCTTGGAGAAACCGCTGTTAGGAGGACAAGGCCCTGGCCTGCCTACGCTGGAGACAGAGCCCGGGAGCCGTGTGTCACCAACAGCCCTCTGAGGGCATGTCCCGAACTATTTCTTTGGCACACAGAGCCCACCCGACCTCCATCCTCCCCTCTGGGAACACTGGCCATCTCATTTCTAGAAATTGTGGCAAATTCAATGGACCAAAAAAATGATATTTTGTTTAAACCTGATGTTCTTGATGAGCAGTGGAGCTGAGCATTTGTGACTGCCCCTGGAATGTGTCTCTCCTCTCCCATGTGGTTCTCTACTAAATGTCTCTTTTCATGGATGGCGGTGGGGGGGGCGGGGGTCTCTGTTTTTTGTTGGGGGAGAATTCACTCTATTTTGAGGCTTTTCATCCTTTTCTTCATGCCTCATATTTTCAGTTTGACCTTTGCTTTTTCACTGTAGGCTGTTTCTTGTTGAACAGAAGTTCTTGATTGCACGTGCCGTCAAATCTATTCAACCTCTTTCTTCACAGAGGTTGTTCTGGAAGCTTGCCCGGATTCATCAGGTATCAAGTGTTTTCATGACTTCTCTTAACCTCTCCCTTCTCTCCCTTTAGATCATCCACATAGCTGGGTGATCTGAGGCATACCATACAAGGTGGGGGACAGAAGTTAGCATTTACTTTGTTTTCCCAGACAGCCAAGGGTACTTATTAAATGCTGTCAGCCGGGTGACAGACACGTTTTAAAAATTAGGATCTATGACAAGATGGCTGGAAAGGACCTAAAGCCCAACTGTTCTTTATTGCTGGCAACCACATAACCCCTTACTTGAGGAGAGATGCACACGAGGGGCCCACAGCAGGGCGGACAAACACGGGAGGCCCCCAGGGCCCATCCCAGCCCCTAAAGCTGAGAGGCACCATCCCAGCCTTGAATGGAGGTGAAAGAGGCCAGACCTTTCTCTGGTTCTTGTGGAGGAAGGTTGTGAAAACACAGTAGACTTTCCCATCTTCAGCCTCCATGGAAGTTGTCAAGCATCCTGAAAATCTGCCCGAGCTTGTTCCGGCCAATGGCTTCCCTACAAAGCTCCCGTTGTGTGGGCAGCCGGCAGAGGCCGAGACAGCCAGCAAAGCATGAGATAGCCAGCAGGACCCGAGACAGCCAGCAGGACCCGAGACAGCCAGCAGGACCTGAGACAGCCAGCAGGACCTGAGACAGCCAGCAGGACCCGAGACAGCCAGAAGGACCCAAGAAAGCCGGCAGGACCCGAGACAACCAGTAGGACCCGAAACAGCCAGTAAGGCCTGAGAGAGTGGACAGGCCAGAGATAGCTGGCAAAGCATGAGACAGCAGGCAGAGCACAAGACAACTGGCAAAGCCCCGAGACAGCCAGACAGTGAGAGAATCCGCACAGTCTGAGATAGCTGGTGGAGTGTACGACAGACGGCACAGCATGAGACAGCCAGCAGGGCCCAAAACAGCTGGCAGAGCACCGAGAGAGCTGGCAGGGCCTGAGGAACTGGTGAGCACGAGAAAGCTAACAGAGCCCTGAGACAGCTGGCAGAGTGTGAGACAGCCAGTACAGCCTGAGAGAGCTGACAGAGCATGAGACAGTCAGCAATGCCCAAGACAGCTGGCAGGGCTGAGACAACCAGCAGGGCCGAGACAGCCAGCAGGGTACAAGAGCCAACAGAGCCACTGACAGCCGGCACAGAGTGTGAGAGACAGTCAGCGGAGCATTGAGACAGCTGGCAGACCGTGAGACAGCCAGTACAGTCCAAGGGAGCCAACAGAGCATGAGACAGCCGGCAGAGCATGAGACAGCCAGCAGGGCCTGAGACAGCCAGCAGGGCCCAAGACAGCCGGCAGGGCCCGAGACAGCTGGCAGAGTGTGAGAACCAACAGAGCCACTGACAGCCGGCACAGAGCTGAGACAGCCAGCAGAGACCAAGACAGCCATTTCTGGAAGGATGCAGATGAACGTGGCACCTCGCCATCATCCTCTGGACTTGCTGTGGTTCCTGGATAACCCGATCGCACAGAAACGCTTCCACTATCTCGGCTAGGAAAGCTCCAAATACAGTTGATCTTTGTTATTTGTGGATTCTGTACTTGCAAATCTCCTGACTCACTTAACTTTGTTTTCTTATCCCAAATTGACTCTTGTCAGATGTTGTGGCTGTTCAGAGAGTGGCAGGAAATCCATGTGGCTTTGGGCACATGTTCCCTGCTGCCTTCTTCACCTGTAGGCTATCAACAAGGGCCTTTCTCATGGGCCTTGCAGTTCTGGTTTTTCTGCATTTCTGTGGGTGACTGTTTACAATGGCCCCAGGCATGGAACTGAAGTGCTGTCTGTCCTATGCCCAGGACGGCTGGGTGGACCTCAGGGAGAAGGCCCGGGCAACAGATGAGCTCTGTTCCGGCAGGTGTCTGGGTGGGTGCTGAGTTCAATGCTCATTGGTCAACAGTGTGTACCAAGTAATGAGTTTTTACACAGAGACACACATCAGACAAGGTTATTTCATGTCACTCAGTTGATGAAAACGTGTGATGGGAGGCTGACAGGAACACAGCCCTGTATTTCCCTTGGGGGCAGTGGTCTAACCTTCGTTAATCTGGAGTTGGGGGAGACACTCTGCAACCACTGTGAAAAGTGAAAATCAACTGACCAGAGCAGCACTGTCCACAGAACTTTCCACGATATGGAAATGTTCCACAACCGCGCTGCCCATTTAGTGAAGCCTCCAGCCACACACAGCCACTGAGCCCCAGAAAGGATGCTAGTCTAAGAGTCACCCCCAGAGAAACTCTTTTGTTGCTCAGATGTGGCATCTCTCTCTCAACCAACATGGCAAGCAAACTCCCTGCCCTTCCCCTCTCTACATGGAACATGACTCCCAGGGGTGTAAACCTCCCTGGCAACGTGGGACAGAAATCCTAGAATGAGCTGGGACTCAGCATCAATGAATTGAGAAAACCTTCTTGACCAAAAGGGGGAAGAGAGAAATGAGACAAAATAAACTGTCAGTGGCTGAGAGATTTCAAACAAGTGAAGAGGTTATCCTGGAGGTTATTCTTACACATTTTATCGATATCTCCTTTTTAGGTTAAGGTGTATTAGAGAGGCTAGAGGGAAGTGCCTGAACCTGGACAGCTGTGTTCCAGTAGCCATGTTTCTTGAAGATGGTTGTATAATGATATAGCTTTCGCAATGTGACTATGTGATTGTGAAAACCTTGTGTCTGATGTTCCTTTGATCTACAATATTGTCATATGAGTAAAAAATATGGATTAAAATAAATAGCAGGGGGAACAAACGTTAAAATAAATTGAGTACATCAAAATACTAGTGAACAATGAAAGGGAGTGGTAAGGGGTACAGAAAAAAAATAGGGGGAACAAAGGTTAAAATCTATTGAGTAGATTGAAATACTAGTGGTCAAGGAGAGGGAGGGGTATATATGAATTTTTTCTTTTTATTTCTTTTTCTGGAGTGATGCAATTATCATGGTGATGAATATATTACTATGTGATGATACTGTGAGCCATCAACTGTACACCATACACGGAATGTTTGTATGTTAAGAATATTCATGGTTGTATGTTGTTTTGGTTTGATAATACAAAATAAATTAAAAAGAATATATATATATATATATATATATATAGTAGATGGAAGTACTAGTGATCAATAAAAAGGAAGGGTAAGGAGTATGGTACATGTAAGTTTTTTCTTTTTTCTTTTTTCTTTTTCTGGAGTGATGCAAACGTTCTAAAAAATGATTACAGTGATGAATATATTATTATGTGATGATATTGTGAACCACTGATGTACACCATGCATGGAACATTTATATGTTAAGAATATGCATGTATGTTTGTATGTTGTTTTGGTTTGATAATAAAAAATTAAAACAAAATAAGGCTAGTGCAATGGGGGAAGTGAATTCTTAATTTTACTTAATTGAAATCTAAACTAAGTAGTGGCTGGTGGTGGCTGTATTGGACAGCACAGACCCAGCTTTTGGACACGATGGGAGGCCTCCCACATGGTTCACCATCTCCCCAAGTGCATCCCCTTGGACAGTCGAGGAGAGGTATCCAGACTGGGTGGCCCCTGAGGGAGTAATAACCTTGGGAAGGACAATAGCAGCAACCTAGACTGTCTTGGACATGGAGGACTCACCCTCATGATTGCAATGGCCATCATGGCAGCCGACATGGAGAACATGATGGCTGGAAGCAGCATGACAATGGCAGCCCCGACATTGGTCTGGAAGAATCCAATCGCTGCCAGCCAGCCGCTGCAAGGGGTAAGGAGAACAGGGCTGTCAGCACATGTGTCAAAGGCCTAGTGTCCTTCATATGTAAAGAGCTCCAACAAGTCAACAAAAAAGCAAAACAAAAAAACCCAGCAGAGAAATGGGCAATTTACACTGGATCACCAGGTGATAAGCAAACACAGTGAACTGATTCTCAGACACACCAATGGAGACATACAAATTAGAACAAGGTATTATCTTTCTACCATCAACCCAGCAAACTTCAGATCAGTGAGGGGACAGGGAAATGAGTACTACACTGTTGGAGGGAGTGTACCTCCTTTTGGAGGGCAATGGGGCATCATCTATTAAAAAATCAATTTCATGCTCATATCTTTTATCCCAACAATTCTACTACTAAGAATATATCCTATGACAATTGTTAGTAACAGAGAAAAATTAAAACCAACCTTGTTCATTGATTGGGAACAACACAAATATGAATTATTCTTACAAACATTAAAGAGAATAAGAGGAAAAAATATAAGCTGCACCTGAGTAGGTACAACAAGATCCCATGAAATCTGTTAAGAGTTAGCCCAGATACTGCAGCACATCCTTCCTGCTCCCCATACATGCTTGATTCCAGGAGGGTGGAGGCAGGAAACACATTATACTGAACATTTTTTCTAAACAAGTATGCCAGTTAGAATCTGTTGTGCACCCCAGCAAAGCCATGTCCTTTAATCCTCATTCAATATTGCTGGGTGCTATCGTTTTGACTGCTCCCATGGGGATGTGACCCACCCAATTGTGGGTGGTAACTTTGATTAGATGGTTTCCATGGAGATGTGTCTCTACCTGTGCTGGTCTGAATCTGTGGTGGTCCCCAGAAAAGCCATGTCCTTTAATCCTCATTCAATATTGCTGGGTGGGAGCATTTTGATTGTTACCATGGAGATGTGACCCACCCAATTGTGGGTGGTAACTTTTGATTAGATGATTTCCATGGAGGTGTGTCTCCACCCATTGAAGGAGGAGTTGCTTACTGGAATCCTTTAAAAGAGGAAACATTTTGGAGAGAGTTCCTTTTGGTAGAGTCACGTGAAAGCCAGCAGACGCGCCATGTTCACTATGTGCCCTTCCACAGCTGAGAGAAAGAGACATTGAACGTCATCAGCCTTCTTGAACCAAGGTATCTTCCCTGGATGCCTTATATTGGACATGTCTATAGACTTGCTTTAATTGGGACATTTTTTCGACCTTAGAACTGTAAACTAGCAACTTATTAAATTCCCCTTTTTAAAAGCCATTTTGTTTCTGATATATTGCATTCTGGCAGCTAGCAAACTAGAACACCACCCATTCAAGGTGGGGTTGCTTACTGGAGCCCTTTAAGAGGAAACCATTTTGGAGAAAGTTTTATGGTCCACACAGCCAGAAACCTTTGGAGATGAAGAAGGAAAACACCCCTGGGGAAGCTTCATGAAACAAGAAGCCTGAAGAGAAAGCTAGCAGATGTCACCATGTTCACCAAGTATCTTTCCAGTTGAGAGAGAAACCCTGAACATCATTTGCCTTCTAGAACCAAGGTATCTTTTCCTGGATGCCTAAGATTTGACATTTCTTTAGCCTTGCTTTAATCAGGACATTTTTATGGCCTTAGAACATGAAAACTTGAAACTTAATAAATTCCCCCTTTGTTAAAGCCATTCCATTTCTGGTATATCACATTCCAGCAGCTTGCAAACTAGAACAAGTAATAATACCATGGTATTTGGAAAGAAAATATACCCTAACGTAAACTATGGCCTATGGTTTGATAATATATATGCAATATATAGTTTGATAAGAATGACAATATTATTTCATCAATCACAACAAAAGTACCTCCCTAATGCAAAGTTTTAACAATGGGGTGGTATCTGGGAACACGGTATTTCTTACATAAGTTTTCTGTAAATCTACAACTTGCCTAATTAAAAAAAAATTTTTTTTAACCCAAAACTATCTGATATAAAATTCAGAAAACTTGAAAGAACATACCATGAATGTCTCTCTCTGCCAATAGCGCTTCCCGGCCTGCAGCAACCAGTGTCACTCAGTTGTGATACTGGAAGCTTTATAAAAATACGTGCAAAACTGGATAGCTCATTTAAACAACCCAAACACATGGAGCCCAAGATGGGAACTTATAACTCTGTATTATAAATATGTTCCACATCCCAGAAAACTATTGGCAATTTTCTATATCCATCCATTCTGTCCTATATATGCCTGTTTCTCATTGTAGAAGTCTTACTGGAAGAGAATTTTATTATTTTCGTGGTTAAAGTTAGCTAAGATTTTATAGTTTTAAAAGACTTTTAATAATTTTCTTATCAGATGCATCTTCATGCAAAATAATTTTGTTCTCACTCTGTTAAAACAAAAAACAAAACAAAACAAAATTATTGGCAAAGTCCCTTGAGGGACGGGAGAGAAATACGGAACTATTAAGCTTACTACAGGGGAAACCCCTGGTACTGTCTCAAACATTAGGGGCTCTCAAGTCAATAGGTCAAGCCCTTGAACTTCAGGTTTGCTCTTGTGAAGCTTATTTCTGTAGTGGAGAAGCTTAGCCTACCTACGGTCATGCCTTAAAGTTACATTCAGAGGACCTCTCTTGTTGTTCAGTTATGGCCTCTCTCTCTCTTTAAGCCCAACTCTGCAAATAAAATAATTACCCCCCTACTACATGAGATATGACATCCAGGGTTGAGTCTCCCTGGCCACATGGGACATGACTCCCAGGGATAAGCCTGGCTCTGGCACTATGGGATCGACAATGCCTTCCTGACCAAAAAGGGGAAAAGAATTATAACAAATAAGGTATCAGTGGCTGAGCGAGTTCACATACAGTAGAGAGGCTATTCTCATGCAAGCTTTAGGTAGATATTGCTAATTGACATGGTTTGCCAAGCCCCAACCAAAACCATTCCTGTTGACCCTCAAGAACACTTAGGGCTCAATCTGAGATTCTACAAAAGTTTCACGCACTAAGATCACTTTCCAGAAACCTACAACCTCCAGACAGTTCCTGGGACAGATAAATCCTGAAACCCAGAGAGGCCAGCCTCTCCAAGAACATCAATCAGTTTCTATTCCCCTATCCCATATTATTGACACCCCTTTTCTACATGAAAAAGTTGGACTAGGCAGAGCCCATATACTCCTAAAGATTGGGAGAAGGATCAAAGGAGGAGGAGGAGTTAGAGAAGATAGGATTTAACAAATGAGTATGACTGCTTTGCCTCCAGTGTTTTAAACCAGCTACAAGAAAAAATCTAAACTTGTGGAATTGTAACCCATACCAAACTCTGAAATCTGTTCTACCTATCACAATGTACTTTGAAATTTGTTGTTTTGTATATTTCACAATAAAAAAAAATATGTGCAAGTGTGTGGGATTTTCCTTCTTAGTAACACATTAAGCAAGCTTTTGATTTGGAATCATACTAGACATAAAAAATGTGAAAGGAGAGTAGGGTCGAGTCCCTGAAGCCTCTCACAGTGCCCTCACGCTTCCACCTTCTGTGGCCACACATGCAACAGAACCACGCAGCTGACACAGGCTGGGATGGATACCTCTTCCCATTCCTGGATCCCATCCAGACCCCACGCAACCTGCGCGCCACTCTGCCTGCACCCAGACACGCTATGGGCACTCCCTGGGTTCTTTCCTGTCTAACGCAATGGGAAATGCTGCTGGGGCTCACGACCTTCATCGTGACCTTTTCGATGCCCATTCCGCAGGTGGGAAACAGATGCAACGGGGCAGAGGTCGGGGCTATCCCGACACGCCTTTCTCCAGCACCCAGGGAACAGTCCACCTCCCTGCCCTGCAGAGGGCTCTCTGCATCCCCAAAGTTTGGGATCCTCCTAGCCGACAAGAGAAAACAGAACCCCACTGTCACTTCCATTTGCCTTTCTCTTAGGACATGGGAGGCTCAGCAACTCTAATTCCAGGGCAAGGCCCTCAGTGTCCCACGTGCATGCCGCCAGCACACACCTTCACAACTGCGGCATTCCAGGGGTGCCTGTGGTGCCGGAGCACAGGATTTCTATGAAGATGACCTCTGGGAACCAAACCGATGCTCACAGGAGGGAAGCACAACGTTAAGAGGGAGTCTTAGTTCCTGGGATGCTAAAACAAACACCACATGAAAGGCTAGCTTAGCAACAGAAGTCACTGGCTGTGCTTTCAGAGGCTGGAGAGCATGCCTTCTCCCAGGGCAGCTGGCCCTCCTGAGGCTTCTTGGGCTCCTCCATCACATGACAATGCATATGGTGGTGTCCTCTCTCTTCCAGGTTCTGAAAGCTCTCTCGATGGCTCCTCTCTCTGCCTTTCAATGAACCCCAGAAACCCAGACTAAAGATCACCTTTACTTAGCAGGGACACACCGTAACTAAAGGAACACCTTGAAGACATCCTACCGATAACAGGTTCATGGGCCCAGAACCTGGACCAAGACTAAGAACCTGACCCAACTGGGCTCCACAATCCAGTCCTCCCCCGGGACAGGGGGCCGGGTGGGCAGGGGCCTCTGCCCACAGAGGGGTAAGGCACCCACAGGCTGGGATGTGGGCGCAGGGACTCGTACCACACAGCAGCATCCAGACAAACCCGGAGTGAGCCGGGGGCCAGTCACGTGACCATATCCTTTATGGCCGTGCTCAGACCCCTGGTTCATCATCATCAACCTTTGGCTGAAGGACCAGCTGGTAATGGACACTAGATAGGGGAGGAATTCTCAGATGGACAGGAGGGCAGGGCCTGAGCAGGGGACACAGCGGGGATGGAAGAGAGGGGGAACAGTCCGGGAGGGGACAGCAACTGCTGGCCCCAAGCCCACAGCCATGAGTGTGTGTGTGGGGGGGGGCAGCAGAACATGTTAAAGGGTGTCACGGGGGTGCAACCAGCAAAATCCAACTACAGAGGACTACGGTGGCTGCTCAGGTGAAACAAGGACTCGCCAGAAGACCTGACAGATTCCACTCCTAGGACTCCAACCAAGGGAACCGAAAACGCCGTCCTCACACGGGCCTGCAGACGAATGTCACAGAGGGCAACCTGCTCAGAAAAGCGATGGTGGACGTCACCCAAGCGTCCCCAGCAGATGAGTGAGTCCACACAGCGTGGCCCATCCCAACAGCAGGAGAGGACTCGGCCTGAGGAGGAACAAGCTCTGAGCCATGCTGCAGCATGTGGGACTCCGAGGACATCGTGCCGAGGGGAAGAAGCCAGACACAAAGGGTCCCACATCACGTTTTCATTTAACTGAAATGTCCTGTTCTGGTAAATCCACAGAGGCAGGAAGGACATTTGTGGGGGCCAGGGGAGGGGCGGGGAGGACTGCTACCAGCTGTGGGGTTTCTTTTGGGGTGAGGAGAATGTTCCAACATTAGATTTGGTGATAGCTGCACAAATCTGAATATACTAAAAACCACCGACTACACACTTGTAAATTTGTGTTATGTGAATTGTATCTGAATAAAGCTTGTTATTTAAAAAAAAAATGTTTTATTATGAAATATATATACAAAAGAGCACACTGCAACAATTAGTTACAGAACAGAATTCAGAGTCTGGTACGGGTTACAGTTCCACAAGTTTAGGTTTTTGCTTCTAGCTGTTCCAAGACAATGGAGACTAAAAGAAATATCAATAAAACGAGTCGGCAGTCATACTCATTTGTTCAAACCTATCTTCTCTGTGATAGCTCCTCTTTCTCCTTTGATCTTTCTCTCAATCTTCAGGGGTATTTAAGCTATGCCCATCCTAATTTTTCATGTTGAAAAGAGGTGTCAATGTGGGATAGGCGGATGGAACTAGTCAGTGTTCTGGAGAGGCTGGCCCCTCTGGGTTTCTGGAAAGCAATCTTAGGGCATGAAACCTTTGCAGGGTCTCAGGTAGAGCCCTAGGTGTTCTTTAGGGTTGGCAGGAATGGTTTTGGTTGGGGTTTGGCAAACTATAGTAATTAGCAATATCTAGCTAAAATTTGCCCAAGAGTAGCTTCCAGAGTGGCCTCCCAACTCTATCTGAACTCTCTCAGCCACTGATACCTTATTTTGTTACATTTCTTTTCCCCCTTTTGGTCAGGAAGGTGTTGTCAATCTCAACAGTGCCAGGGCCAGACTCATTCCTGGACTTGAAATCCCACTTAGGGAGGAAGGTAATTATTTTACTTGTGGAGTTGGAAAGCTGTCATTTGTTTTGAAATTTTACTGTGAGAAGCTATAGGACAAGCAAGCATATATCTTCAATAAATAAACCACAAGGATTGTGAAAACCTTGTGTCTGATGCTCCTTTTATTTACCTTATTGACAGACGAGTAAAACATATGGATTAAAAATGAATAAACAGTAAAACATATGGATTAAAAATGAATAAATAATAGGGGCAACAAATGTTAAAATAAATTTAGTAGATTGAAATGCTAGTGATCAATGAAAGGGAGGGGTCAGGGGTATAGAAAAAAATAGGGGAAACAAAGTAAAATATATTCGGTAGATGGAAATACTAGCAATCAATGAGGGGGAGGGGTAAGGGGTATGGTATGTATGAATTTTTTTGTTTTGTTTTTATTTCTTTTTCTGAATTGATGCAAATGTTCTAAGAAATGATCATGATGATGAATATACAACTATGTGATGATACTGTGAGTTACTGATTATGTATCAAGAACAGAATGATCATGTGGTAAGAATGTTTGTGTTCGTATGTTGTTCTGTTTAATAAATAAATTTTAAAAATAAATAAACAAAATAAACCACAAGGGGGAGAAAAGGGGACAGGAGGCCCCAGAACAAGGAGACCCTGAGATACAGGGTCTCGTGGCAGCAGGAGGCCTTCTCTGGGCCCTGCTCTGCACACACCTGCAGAGGCACGAGCAGTTCTGCAAAGCGCAGCTGCGAGACCCTGACAAGGCGCTCTCATAAGACTTCCGCCACTTGTCTGTAAATTGGAAGTTACTGACGTCAAAAACTCTTTTTACAACTTTTAAAAAGGAAAGAAACATAAGAAAAGTGGAGCGGGATGGTGTATCTGATGACACTAAGGAGCAGCGGCTGCTTGGGCATCACAGCTGCGTGACGGTGATGCTGCTACCTTAGGGTCCTTCTCCAGGGGCCTGCACAGAGACGCGTCCTGAGGAGCCGCAGGGATGCCCGGGCTTTGCCTGGATACAGGGTGGGCCAGGCCGGCCAGGAACTGCAGCGGTTGGAGTGGGCAGTGGGGACAGGGGCGCTGGTTTTTACTTCACTCCTCCTGCATAAGCCTGAGATGTTCTAAAGTGCTTTTGAAAACCCAACCCTAAGGTTAAGTTGTTTTTTCTCCCCACCTGGAGGGCGCAGGCACCTGCAGCCTGGGGCTGACCTGCCCCCTGGTGGCTGGCTGCGGAACTGCTGGACCATGCAGCCAGGAGGGGGAGGGGGAGACCCTGGGGCAGGCGCAACCAGAAGGATGGGAGGAGACCCAGGGGTGGGTGCAGCTAGGAAAGTAGGGGGAGATTGCAGGGTAGGTGTGGCCAGAAGGTCTGAAGGGAGACCCTGGAGTGGGCGCAGCAAGGAGGTGGGAGGAGACCCTTGGGGCAGCTCTAGTTAAATGGGGAGGAGACCGAGGGCAGGTGCAGCAAGAGGGTGGGGAGGAGAGTCCGGGGCGGGTGCCCATCTGCCCGCCCAGGAAGCCAAGGTTCGTTGGTCCACTGCACTGAGACCAGAGGTGATTGAGGAGTAGGGCCATGTCTCCTCTCTCAGGATCCCAAGGCTCCATTCCAGGAGGGATTACCTCCCTAGACCATGAGCACCCCTTCCTGTGCTGGGCCCTGGTCTGCCTGGCCTCACCCTGAATCTGCGCTGCAGGAAGAAGGTTGCACACTGGGAGGCCTGGAAGTGGCCCACCGTGCGCTTCCTTCAGTTTTACAGATGAGGAGATACCCTGCCACAGCCCTGGGCACCTGCGCGTAGCTGTACCCACTCGAGGCTCAGCGGCCAGGCCCAGAAGCCTGCCAGCCCCCTTTGCTCTCCTGCTTGGCCCCCACTGAGGGAGAGAACCCCAACAGTTCCCTGGGTACACATCAAGAGTAGATGAGGTGTCAAGGGGTGGGCCCCCACCAGGCACACGTGGAAACAGGAGGGAGGTGGGCACTGGGGCAGGGTCTGAGGCCGCAGAGAGGCCTACGGGGGCAGCGAAAGCCAGATCCCCCCAGCAGCTAAGAGGACTGTGTGCATCTTGGCCATCTGTGTGAACGATGGGGTCTGTGGAGACAGCACCCGCCACCTCCTAGGGGCCTAGAGTTCGAGCTTGAAGTGGACCGATGGCTGTCAGCAGCTGGGAGACAGGATCATGAAAAGCAAATGCTTATCGGGTTTGGGGTTGCCTTTGGGGTGATGGAAATGCATTGGGATGAAATGGCCGTGATGGCCACACAACTCCATGAATGTACAAATGCAGGTAAATCCAGAGCGGTCGGCATCCGGCCCACTAGTAACTAACATGCGCCTCATCCCAGACTCCACAATGAGCACACTTAACGCACTACTGACCTGTTTGCTATAAAATGGCTCATTTTCTGTTATGCAAATTTTACCTTCAAAACACAACCGACCGTGATGGTGGAGCTATTCAGAGATGATAGCATTTGACAAATGAATATGGTATCTCTTTTAGTCTCCAGTATCTAAGAGCAGCTAGAAGTAAAAACCTAAAACTGTGGAATTGGAATCCATGCCAAACTCTGGAATCTGTTCTACAACTAATTGTGATGCTGTGCTTTGAAATTTATTGCTTTTTTTGTATATATGTTACTTTTCACAAAAAAAGAAAAAAAGTCCATTGTGATAATAAAAAATATTTATTCCTTCTAGCCTCCTCTATTCCAGAGCAGCTAGAAGGAAAAATCTGAGAAGTATGTACAGTAGCCCACGACAAACTCTGGAATCTGACCTATACCTGTTGAAGAATGCTTTGAAAATACTGCTCTTTTCTTTCTTTGCTTTGTATATACATTATACTATAAAATAAAGTAAACAAAAAACAAAACAATTTCAGCATTAAATATCTCTTAATGTCTTAAACAAACAGACAGACAAACAAACACACAACAACCAATCAGACATGCACCACTAACATTTCAGGGTGTTCCCCTCTGGAAAGTGGGACAGGCAGTTTTCCTTGTTACGGCAGGGCCAGTAGCCATTCACCAAACCCCTTTCCACAGGGCACAGTGCTGGACCACATTTCCCATCTCTCTGGCAGCCAGACCCCAAGCTGGACCCCAACCAGGCTGAGTGACTCAACTCCAGGAGGCGGATGTGGGAGAAAGCTCCTGTCTGCCAACTCCCAGCAAAGGCAACCCACTAAGGAGGGTGGGGCCTGCTGGTCCCTGAGCAACTGTGTGGAGACAAGCCCCTCCCACCCCACCCCACCCCACCCCACCACCCTCCCTGGACCTTTTACCAGACCCAGAAGCAAACTTCCACTCTGTGAGCCATGACACACTGGAGGGATGTTTGTTATACACGCAGCCTGCCTGCTAACAAACACGTCTTCTATCCTGACCGCTACGATCAGGGCAGGTGACATTTGAAGTATTTACTGACAAAAGGCCCTAGTGGGCCTGGCTTACCATGCGCCCCATCCTGAGAAGCCGATTGCTTGGATGACCGTCAAGACAAACTGTGCGCCAAAGATGAAGAAAAACGCCATGAAATTAAAGGAGCTGTCAGCCCTGAAGAGGGAGAGAGAACTCTGCTGTCACTGCAGCCCTGACCACCTGCAGGCAAAGGCCCCAGGGGAAACTGCAGCCAGGACACATCGGATCAGGGACACGTCACCTCTCACGAACTGCTGCACACGGGCTCCAATCAGGTCCTGATGACAAAGGGCTGGAAAGTGGCCCCTTTGAAAAGACACCACAACCCCACAGACTCTTCACTGGGGACAAATTTTAGAGGTTCTATTGCATCCTAAGCCTTCTGCCACATCCAGCAGGACAAGGTGACATTCGTGAGGGCTTTCACAGGCTAAGACAGGAAGACAGGGTGTCATGGAATTCCAGACACCTGCCCTGCCGGGCCCCTCTCTGTCTCATTCTCAGGATGGGGGCCCAGTGGCAGAGGCTGCTCGCCCTGGGCTGTTTCCAGTCCCGAAGGTGGGAGGGCAGCCTGGGCAGGCAAGGAGGTCGGCGGGCGCCTCACCCCATTCCTACTCTGGGGCCAGCCAGCCCTCAGGTAACTGTCCCCTGAGGGCTTCAGCAAATATGAGCGGATTTCTGGATCTGGTCCCCAAAGAGAGCCTTGTGGCCCTTTCCAGCTCACACCAAGAGTCTGGGATTAGGGGACCACCTAGAGGGAACAGAGGAGGGGAGGTGGGGGGGGCGGGTACAAGCTGGCTAGGGATGAGATGGGTCTCTGGGCCCCTCCAGTAGCTGGCCGGGGAGCTTCAAGCAGCCCCCAACTTATGCTCTTTCCATCCCAAGACCAAAGAAGAAGCTCCAATGAGGTACGAACTTGACAGGGAAGAAACCAGAAGCCCAGGCCTGGCACCACCAAACCCCAGCTCTTTTCTGTACTAGAACCCAACGAGCCTTAAACCAAACCTCTGGTCCACGAACCCCTCTGCATCTGCTCAGCGCCCAGCATTCTGCTCTCTGCAGCAACACCTCATCAACAGCACAGTCAGTTCAGGGTAACAGACGTAGGGGCCTCCAGGGGCCTTGGTGTCGGCTCAGGAAGTGTCCCTCCAGCCCACGTGGAGGCTCGTCTGTCACAAGAGCCCCCACCCTGCCCCCATCAACCCAATGCCTGAACCCAACCTCCTGTGCAGAGCAAAGCATTCTACATGTTGGAGGGACTTCAGGAAGAGGGGTGGGTGAAAGAACATGAAGCAGGGGGTGGCAGACTTCTCCTGGGAAGGCCCAGAGAGAAGAGCTTTCACTTGCAGGCCAGGTGGTTGCCAAAACGGCTACTCAGCTCTGCTGCCGTGGCGAAAGCAGTTGGAGATGACACAAAGGAATGGGCGTGCCGTGTGTCCATAAAATGGAGTGGAAACTGCAGATGCTGCTGGTAGGAGTGTCAAATGGTGCAGCTGCTGAGGGAAAACAGCCTGGCAGTTATTACAGGTGGAATTTCCATAGGACCAGCAACTCCACCTCTACGTGCCCACCCAGAGGAATGAGCACGCATGCCCACACAGGGTGCTCAGAAACTGCCACAGCAGCAGCATTCATGAGAGCCAAAGAGTAGAACCAAACCAAGGGTCCAGCAACTCATGAATGAGAAAAGAAATGGGGTTCAGCCAGACGATGGAGTACTATGCAGTCTTGAAAAGGAATGAAGCTGTGATCTGATTACAACATGGACAAACCTTGAAGGGAGGATGCTCAGTGAGAGAAGCCAGGCACAGAATGGCACACTGTGTGATCTTACTCACATGAAACATCCAGAACAGGCAAATCCACAGAGACAGAAAGATCCATGATTGCCAGGGGCTGAGCAGGTGGGGCTTCTCTGTGTGTGTGTGGCTTCTCTGTGCTGAGAAGGTCCTAGAACTCGACAGTGGTGATAGATCTGACTATACTAAAAACTACTGAATTTCACATTATCAATGGGCAGGTTGTGAATTACGTCTCAATGAAGCCATGATCAAAAAACAAAACAGCACACAGCAGTGGGGTTTCCTGTGGACCGTGGCCTGCTGAACACTGTGGTAAAGGGTCATTCAAATTGGACCGGAGAAAAGGACAGCCACTAGCGATGGCCAGGGTGACAGGGCCTTGTAGGGGCTCCCCGTGCAAAGGAGAGGATGGCGAGGAAACCGCAGCATGGCATGGTAGACCACCTTGGTGTCTCCTATTTGGGCAGACTTGGCACCAGTGGCTCTGACCCCTGGAAGGCATGGCTGCATCACAATCTCTGGATGGGCTGGCCCTGTCCCCTCCAACTGCCCCACTTACCGGAAGGCCTTGTACACAGGCCGGAACCAGCACACATAGCTGCACGGTGAGAAGAGCAGCAGCCAAACGAAGGCCAGGCCGAAGTTTGCACCTGAGCCGCCGCCAATCCACCAGGCCAGGCATGCAATGAAGTTCACCCCGAGGGTGGCGCAGTAAACTGGAGGGCAGGAAAGCGGGGTGAGGAGGAAGCTGGGCCAGGACTGCAGCAGGGGTATGTGGGGGCCTGCCCCTGAGGCTGGAACTGCCCAGGTGCATCTGCCCACCACTCCCTGCCTTGAGATCCCACTTTCCAGGTGAGCTGGGTGAGTGAGAGCAGCAGAGGACCCAAGGCAGTGCAGAGCCAGGATCCCACCACCCAGCCCCCAACAGCACACTGCACCCAGGACAAGAGTTTGCGGGAAGCACTGGACACAAACCTTAGGCTCTCACAACCCAAGGGCACTGGGCTAGGGCAGCCTGAGGCTGGTGCTCTCCCAGTTTGGAGCCTTTCCAAGCCTGTGATCCCACGCTGGGCCCTGCTGCCAGGGGCGGCCTCACTGGGCTCTCTGGGTCCTGCCCTGCCTTCTCGGGCAGCCCATGCTATGGGACCTGGGGGAGCTACCCCACAGCTTACACATCCACAGCCGGTAAATCCTCTTCACCAGGAGCTGGTGCTCGACGGGGATCTCATCAGAGAAGTTCTGGTAGAAGCAGGGCTTCAAGGGGATGAACTTGGGCAGTGGGGGGAAGTTGTTCTCCTTCTCTGTAGGGACAGAAGACGCAGCTGTGGTTGCCGGACGATGGCCCCACAACTGTCCGCATTCTAACATGGAGCCATGCATGTGCCACTTGCACAGCCAAGGGCCTGAGAAGTGCAAAGCAGGCTGGAGCCCAGGTAGGGCCCTCAGGATGCTGAGCACAGGATGACTGACCCTGGCCCTGCTATGGCCGAGCACAGAAGGAGCAGGGCCTTGGACGGACACCGTGCCCCAGTGTGGAGCACTGTGGGTCCCTGCATCCAACGGCAGGAAATGGAGACACGGAATGGGTCCCGTCCATGCAGGAAATATTATCCAGCTGGAAAGGAATGAAGCCCTGCCCCACACAACAGCAGACGCCGTCATGATGAGGGAGACAAGCCAGACCCTGAGTTACCACATACCACAGCTTACATGAAATACAAGGAAGAAGCAAACTCATAGAAACAAAAAGTATATCTGGGGGTACCATGGGAGGTGTGGGGTAGAGAATGGGGCGTCATTGCTGAATGGGTGCAGAGGTTCTGTCTGGGGGATGGAAAAGTTGTGATGGTGGAAAGACACGTGGAATGTAATTAACGTCCCTGAACTGTGTACTTGACAGGAGTTAAAATAAGAAATGTTATGTTGTACAAATGTCACCCTAGTAAAAAAAAATTTATTTTTTGGCATAGGCAGGCTCCAGAATTGAACCCAGGTCTCCGGGATGGCAGGCAGGAATTCTACCACTGAGCCACTGCTACACCGCCCTTTTTTGGGGGGTGGGGTGGGGGGGTGCATGGTCTGGGAATCGAATCCAGGTCTCCCGCCTGGAAGGTGAGCATTCTACCACTGAACTACCCGTGTACCCTTAAAGCTTTTAAAACTATACATAAAAAAAAAAAAAAGCCCAAGGAGCACCAGGCTGCCCCCCGCTCTGTACTTGCAGGAGTGAGGTTTGAAGGCATGGCTGCACCTTCACCAAAGGAGCAGGCTGCTTCGGCCCAGCCACAGGCTTTGAACCCACAGCCCCCTCCCAGGCAGTATCCCCCACTCCAGGTCTCCAGCTGTCTTCCAGGACCCTCACAGCCTCCAAAGGAACTTTCTAGAGCCTCCTCCCCACACTGGCAGGCACCCTCCCTTGCCAGCCTGTCAGCCTCCCAGCCCTGGCTGGGTTTGGGTAGGTCCAGGACCCACCCCACTCCCCCCTCGCTCCCCCCTCTACGTGTCCTGAGGTCCCGGGGAGCAGGCAGGAGAAGGCAGCTCCCCACTCGCTAGAGAGTTCTCTCCACTGTGCCTCAGTCTCCTCATCTTTTAGAGGAAGCGGGCCAGACAATGAAGTCAGGTGCTCATGCACTGCAGACACACTTGGCCCACGGCAGTCAGCCCAGCCCCGGGCCCCCATCTTCTACCTACTCCACCTCACACTCCACTCCACCCATCAGTGCAAACTAAATTCAGCAGACTTCAAATCGTACCTTAGGTCTGAAAATATGCTAACAAAACCCCAAAACAATAGCAAAATAAATGTATATATGTGTGCAATAAAGGGGCAAGTATGGAATCAAGAAAAAGGCAGCATATGGGGACACAAATGAAATCAGAAGGAAAGATACACAACAAAGACTGGGATGGTATAATCTAGGAATGCCTAGAGTATATAATGATAGTGACTAAATGTACAAATTTAAAAATGTTTCTGCATGAGGAAGAACAAAGGAATGTCAATAATGCAGGGTGTTGAAAATACATGATAATATTTTAAAACTTTAACGTATGTGTGAGACAAGCAAAAAATGTTTATTTGTGACAAAATTTATATTTTGACTGGTGCATTTCCTAATATAACTTATGTGGACAGCTTAATCGAACACCATAGTACTTGGAACCTTGCATAGGGCATGAGGTTTTGTAGGTCTGTCCAGAGTGATACCCAGATAAATACCAGAGCAATTTAAACAGTGAATAGGAAGTATTTGCAGAGTCCCCTAGGGGGAACGGAGAGAAAGGGGGAAAATTCAACTTCCCCAAGTGGAGAATTCTTGATACTCTCACAGGCAGTAGGGATAGTCAAAGCAACAGGCCGAGCCTCCAATCTTGGGATTTGTTCATATGAAACTTAATCCTGCAAAGGGATAGGCTAAGCCTACTTAAAATTAGGCCTAAGAGTCACCCCCAAGAGAACCTCTTCTGTTGCTCAGATGTGGCCTCTCTCTCCAGCCAACACAACAAGCAAACTCACTGCCCTCCCCCATCTACATGGGACATGACTCCCATGGGTGTGGACCTTCCTGGTAACATGGGACAGAGATCCTAGAATGAGCTGATTCAGCATCAAGGAATTGAGAAAATCTACTCAACCAAAAGGGGAAAGAGCGAAATGAGACAAAATAAAGTGTTAACAGCTAAGAGACTCCAAACAGAATCAAGAGGTCATCTTGGAGGTTATTCTTAAGCATTAAATAGATATAACCTGTTTAGTGAAGGTGTAATGGAGAGGCTGGAGGGAACTGCCTGAAAATGTAGTGGTGTTCAGTAGCCATGTTTCTTGAAGATGATTGTGTAATGATATAGTTTTCACAGTGTGACTATGTGATTGTGAAAACCTTGTGTCTGATGCTCCTTTTATCTGATGTCCTTTTATGGACAGATGAGTAAAAAATATGGATAAAAAGCAAACAAATAATATGGGGAACAAAGGTTAAAATAAATTGAGTAGATTGAATTAATAGTGGTCAATGAGAGAGAGGGGTAAGGGGTATGGTATGCATGAGTTTTCCTTCTTTATTTCTTTTGCTGGAGAGATGCAAATATTCAAAAAATGATCATGGTGGTGAATACACAACTATGTGATGATATTGTGAGCCACTGGCTATATACCATGTATAGCATGTTTGTGTGTCAAGAATGTTTGTAAAATAAAAATTTTTTTAAAAAGTCCAGGTTTCAACAAAAAATTACAAAAGATACAAAGAAACAGGAAGCGATGGCCCAGGCAAGGGGAAGATTAAAGCATAAGAACCGTGAACGCAAAGAACCAGACCTGGGACATTCCAGGTACAGACATAGGGGGAAAAGGTCGTAAATAAGCTCAAGGGACTGAAGGAAAACATGGACAAAGAACTAAAGGAAATCAGGAAAATGAATGATAGGTGATCACAACAAGAACAGCAATAGAGAAGGAAAGAAGGAAAAGGAAGCAAACAGCTCAGACCACAGTAACAGAAATTAAAACTTCCCAGAGGGGTTCAACAGCAGATTGGAGCTGGCAGGAGAAAGAATCTGAGAACCTGAAGATTTGTCAACTGAAACCACCCATCTGGGGAGCAGAAGGAAGAGAGAGTGAAGGAAGGGGACAGCTGAGGGAGCTGTGGTACCATCAAGTGCACGAGTGGACACATGGTGAGGAGCAAAGAGAGAAAGGGGCAAGAGACTTTCCAAAGAAATAATGGCTGAAAACTTCCCAAATTTAACTAAAGACATGAACATACACATCCAATGCACGTAATGAACCCCAAACTGGATGAACCCAAACAGACCCTCACTGTAGACTATTATATTCACACCATCAACTGCCAGATAATAATTCTGAGAACTGCAAGAGAGAAGCAACCTGTCACATACAAGGAGCCTCAGTAAGATGGAGTGCCGATTTCCTACAGGAAACCATGGGGGAAGAAGAAGAAGGAAGTGGGATGACAGATTTAAAGCGCTGAAAGCAAAAATCTGCCAACCAAAAGTCCTGTATTAGGTGACCAAGAATTCTCTATCTGCCTTTCAAAGATGAGGGAGAGAGTGAGGCATTCCCAAATAAAAAGGAGCTGAGGGCATTCGTCCCCACTGGGGCAGCCCCACCCGAGATGCTTAAAGGGAGCTCTGCAGCTCAAAGGAAAGGCCATCAAACAAGGGGCCACAGCTACAAGAAGAAACAAGGCTCGCTGTGAGGGAAACGGCAGCGGTAAATACAAAGGCCCAGGCTACGGCACTTTTTATTCCTACAGGACCCAAAGGAAGATGCATAAAAGTTAACGACAGGGGGTGCAAGGGTGGCTCAGCAGGAGAATTCTCGCCTGCCATGCAGGAGACCCCGGTTTGATTCCTGGACCATGCACCACCACCCCACCAAAAAAAAAAAAAAAGTAATGACAACCTAGTGGTGTAGGAGTCATAAATATATCATTTGTGATAAGAACTACCTAAAGGTAGAGGATGGAAGAGTACAGGAGCGTGGTTTGTGTAAACTACTGAAGTTGAGCTGGGATCGGAGCAAAGGAGACTGTTATAGATTTGGGATGTTAAATTTAAGCCCCATGGTAACTACAAAGAAAGTATCGGAGAATACGCAAGTTCATGGAGACAGAAATGAGAGTACACATTTAGTAAAAGAGGCGGTGGGAGACCACAAGGCTGTGCAGGGATGAGTCCCACAGAATAGGAGGGGATGATGTGGGAGGGTTATGCTGTATACATGTTCCCACAATTTTAAAAAAAGGGCAACCAAAGAGTCAGTGACAATTAAATGTCATTTGTGGTCCCAAGTGGGACCCAGCAAGGGAGGAGAAGAGGCTCAAAAGGACATTACTGCGATATATAAAAAATCTGGAGTATAGACTTGAAGTTTTACATCCATGTTAAATTTCTTGAACTTGATAACTGCACTTAAGGTGGTTACAGAAGTACCTATGTTCCTTGGAAATGCACCTGGAAGCATTATGTGTTTAAGAGCATGATGTACAAAGCCTCCACTCAAGCATTCAGAAGATGGACTGATAAATAGGTATAGATTCATAACTGATGGATGGATAGACGGATGAAAAGAACAATAAGGCAAATGCGGCAAAATGCCAAAACTGGTGGATCCTGGTTTGTCCGGGAAGGGGAATGGGGCTCTCTCTATGGGATTTGTATTATTTTTGTAACTATCCCTTCAGTTTGAATGAATTTAAAAATCAGAAAATTTCTTTCAAATGTACAGATGTGTGTATACCAAGCCAAAAGTCGAAAGTAAAAATAAATCTATGTGATTGGAAAGTTCAGAGACAGAAAGTAAGGTCTGTGGTTGCCCAGGGTGGGGGAGGGGGAACGGAGGGTGACTGCTAAGGGGCATGAGGTTTCTTTTTGGGGTGAGGAAAATGTTCTGGAACTAGACAGAGATGGTGACCGTGGGGTGCTGGGGTCATATTAAATGCCCCTGAACTGTGCGTTGTAAGGGTACCAACAGATGTGGTGTTAAGTGCACCTCACACCTCACGCATACACACACACACACAGCCCATTGCTCGACACATCACCCCAGCACCTTGGCCCTGAGGAAGGCTGCTGCTCCCACCCAAGAGGGGGCCTACCCAGCCAGCCCCTTGCTGTTCAGGTCAGGACTCACCAGACATTTCCACTGCGGCCAACCGGCACCGGGCTGAAGCCGGCAGCCCACCTGGAAGAAAAGACAGTGACCGTCAGGCCCATGTCACCCGGGTGACCTGGACACCCAGCTGCAGGCTTGGGCCACCTAGAGTCGCCACCTCTCGTCCAGGCCCAGCTAAGGGGACTTGCAGTAGGAGAGGCAAGGTCAGGCTACAGCCCTCTAACCCCACAGTCCTGCGGCCAGGCCAACCCCAAGATGAAAATCTGGGAGGAAGAGGACGTGGGAGCAGCAGGGGGATTGCCGTGTCCCCCATCACACTCCCACCTCCCTGGGCTTCCCTACCAACCCCTCACCTGGCCTTTGGGGAGCCCCCCCATGGCTCTGAACGCCTTGCAATTGTTGCAAGGCCTGGACTCTGAGTCCTTGAGGACTGGGCTCACTGTCGTGTGGCCAAGGGTGCATCTGGCTGGGCCAAGGGCTTTTGTGACAATCGAGCCAAGGACCCAGCACTTCACCTGGCACCAAGGGCCCATGGCAGACAGTGCTTCTGGAAAGGCTCTGCAGCTCAGGGCACCAAGTGGCCCCCACAACAGGCCCCACCCATACACACACTAGAACAGATCTCGGTCAACATCCCCAGAGCCGGGCAGGAAAGGGGAGGGGGCCCATGCTGGGCTCTGTACCCACCCAGCTCCAGCAACAAGTGTGGGCAGAGATGAGAAGCCACACCCAGGCAGGACAGGTGGCAGCAAGCACGGAGATGGCAATGCCACACCCTCACCCACAATTTAGTGAGAAAGTTCCAGTATCCCATCTAGTCCACAGCTCAGCTAGGGCAATGAGCAAGTGGCCCGGGGGATTCTCAGCACCCTGACAAGTAGGCACCTTTGCCCTGTCCCTCAGCAACTCCCCTGCTGCCTGCCCACCTAGCAGGAGGTGTTCCCTCTGGGCAGGCCCCCAACACCCCTGATCCAAGAGGGACGAGCCTATGCAGGAAGCAAGGACAGGATCCCCGGCCCCCTCTCTATGTGCTGCCTGTGCCCACCCCACATCTATTTCCAGACCTGGGCCTGGCCTGGAGTCTCTCCCAAGGCAGAGCCCCTGTCCCCCAGCCTGAGGCTCCTCAAGAGCAGCCAGGGCACAGATGTCCTGGGCCACAGCAGTGCCCCTGAGGCCAGTCCACGGGCATTTGCTAAATGCCTGGCACACACGCACATGGCTCTGGTCCTGCCTGCTGGGCAGTGAACATGCCGCCCCTACCAGGAGAGCCCTGCTGCCTGGAAAGGAGAGGCCACAGGAGACCGACAGGGTCTGTGAGGACTGATGCCTCCAGCTGGCCAGCCCACACCCAAGCCCGCCTGGAGCCCTAAACCCAGGAAGACTCCCAGCCCTGGGGCTCCCCTCCCATGCACAAGCATGACTGCCCCCAGGCCTCAATGCACCATTACAGGACTCCTGTGCTACAGCGACGCGCCTGTCAACGAACACAAGATTTGCTTGTTGTGTTTATTCTCCACCTGGGAGCTGGGTGCTGACAATTGGGTCAAGGGTGGCGACAGCGGCTGCAGAGTGGCCCCACGCTGGGTGGGCAGACCTAGGGAGACCCCTAGCCTGTGCCTGTCCAGTCAGATGGATTTGGCCCCAGTGGGGAGCGTCCAAAGTCCACAAGTTCCGGGTGGCTGGGCCTGGGCAACCGCAGCAGAGGCAGTGCTAGGTGTCGGGGTCGAGCGGGCAGCACTGTGCCTCCAGCACGCCCCGGAAGACCTGGAAACGGTGGTTGAGGTCGGGCTGCGCGTGCAGGCGCAGGCGGGAGCCCAGGGCACCATCGGGCGAGGGCGCGCCGTAGAAGACACGGCGGATGCGGGCATGCGTGAGGGCCATGGCACACATGGCACAGGGCTCGCGGGTGACGTACAGGTCATAGCCGGTGCAGACATAGGGGATGCCGTCCTCCTCACCATCTTCCTCACGCTCCAGCTTCCGCCCAGTGCCCGGCCGGGCAAGGGGGGTGGTGGCTGGAGCAAAGGAGCAGGCGGGGTGGGGCCGGAGGTCGTAGGCGCCACGGCCCTGGCCCTGGGCCACCAGGTCGACGCATACCATGGTGGCGTGCAGCAGGGGGCTGGCTGGCCCGCGGCAGTCGTGGCCCGTGGCCAGCACGCAGTCCGTGGCTGGGTCTACCACCACGGCCCCCACGGCCCGCAGGCCCCTTGCGGCCGCCCGTTGCGCAGCCTGCACGGCCCGCTCCATGTGTCTCTGCATCGCAGCCCGCTCCTCTGCAGAGAAGAGCCGTCCCGCCAGCGCCCGGGCCACCTGCTTGTCCTCGTGGAAGGTCGTGGGCCAGTGGGCCCGTGCCACCTCAAACTGGGCCCTGGTCAGCGGGGGCCGGGCGGGCACGGGCACCAGGGAGGGCTTGCCCAGGCCGTGGGAGTCAACGGCCAGCTGCGGGAGGAGCTCGGCCAGTGCACACGGGCCCGGGGCTGGGCCTGCCAGGCACAGCAGCAGTTCGAGGGTGGGCGGGCGCCCGGTGGCCTGGCTTGACCGCACCCTCTTGAGATGCGGCAGGGTAGGCAGTGGGTGCACAGCGGACACCTCCTTGAGCAGGCGTGAGGTCTGGCTCTTGTCAAGGACGGGGGCAGCGTAGGCAAGCACCAGCTCCACATCCCCACACTGCTGCTCAGACAGGACGGGGGTGGCGTGCCACGGTGAGGGCTCTGGCTCCCGGCTTCCAGCATTCTCATCCCCATGGTGCTCTGCAGTGCCTGGGGCAGGCTCCATCCTTGGGCAGGCCTGACTGTGGAGACAGAGATGGGGCAGGCCATCATACTCGGCCGAGGTGTCCATCCCGGGGCTGAGGCTCCGAGGGCTGGGGTGAGTCCAAGGGCTCCAGCCCAGGGCAGAGGGTCTCTGCCCTACTCGCGCTCACACGCTCCTAACTCTTGTTCCTGCAGAGCGGAGGTAGCTGTGTGTTTCCTTTGATAGGATTCACTTGCCGTGAGGCTCACCCAAATAAAATGTACAGTTCGGCGGCGTTTAGGACATTTATGGAGTTGGGCAGCCATCACCACTTCCAAGTTCCAGAACCTTCCCGTTTCCCCCAACACATTACCAGCCACCCCCTATCCCCCAACCCAGCCCCTGGCAACCACAAATCTACCTCCTGCCTCTGGGTGTGCCCGTTCCAAACATTTCACACCAACAGAATCAGACATTTATCTGTCCCTTCATGTTCTATTTCTCTCACTGAACCTAACATCCCCGAGGTTCACCCTCATAATGGGTATCGGGGCTTCATTCCTTTTGAGGCCTCCCCTCCCAGTGCCCCAGCATCCAAGGAGGGGATGAGCACTACTCCATGGCACGGACAGATGACAACAGCGGCAGCAGATTCAGAAGCAGGTTATCCAATAGGAGCTACAGGGACAGGCAGCCTGACCCCAGCGCCCAGGTTTAAGGTCAAGAAAGAAATACAAATATATATATATATTTGCATATATATATATAATCAAATAACTTAAAAACAGGACAGCATTGGCCAACAACCTCAGCTGCCCGAGACTGCCCAGCTTACCAGCCGCCCCAGGTACCATCAGCCCCCAATCCTGGGACAGCCTCTGATTGGCTGAGCTCAGGGCACGTGCCCACACTCAGCAGCTAACTGACACTTTAAAGTGAGACCACACAGATTACTCAGCAGGGAGGATGGACATCCTTCCCTATGTCCCCTGCTCTGAAGCCTCTCCTCCCAGTGCCTCATCACCCAAGCAGGGGTCCTGTGGGTAGCCAGGAGCCCTCCCAGAGGGTCCGGTCTCTGGTTCCAGTACCACTGGGTCTGCAGCTCCCTACATATGCCACTCAGTTGACCTCAAGGTTCAGCAGCTACCCCCTTCTCCCGAGACCTCAGGTGTGGTGGGCAGGGTCCTAAGGGGCCCCCACAGCTCCAGGTCACACCTATGAACGGGCTGGACCTTCCTACAGGGTCCTCCACACAGTTGGGTGGGCAGCTCAAGCTCCCAGGCCCTTCAGAGAGGACTAACACAAAGCCCAAGGAGGATTCGACATATACAGCAGCCTGAGGACGGAGGGGGCCATGAGGCAGGGAGCAGGGGGTGGCCCCCACCGATGCCACAAGGAACTGGGGACAGCAATCCTTACAGGTGACATTTGAGGGAGCATGGAGGTAGATAAGTTCCTGATTGAACCTGCAGACGAGGACAGCCCAGCTGCCACCTCCTGCAACCTCAGGACAGAGGCCCCAGACTCTCAGGGAGCCAGGCCAGGGAGTATACTCCCCCATGCTCCATTTGCTGTCGGCTTTAAAAAGAACTAAAACTGCGGAAAGCCAGGAACTTGCCCTTGCCACCACCTCCTGGGAGCTCCAAACAGTGCTGGCTGTGAGGCAGCCACAACAAGGATAGTCCAGTCAGGCCACAGTGGACCAGGGCGGGCCTAAGACTACTTTCTGCCCAGGGAGCAGTTCTGAACCCCTGGAAGAGTCACGGTTCACTCAGTGCGGTGTACTGGGGCTGGTGCAGCCGCCGATACAAGGCGACACACATGTGGGGGCAGATGGTCAACAGGACAGGGTGGAAAGACAGCAGCCAGGGCACCTGAGGGGCTCAGCCTTTGCTCACAGATGGCCGTGCCAAGAAGGGGGCATCTACCTTCCCCCTGTCTAAGTGGGACATGACTCCCAGGGGTGTGGACCTTCCTGGCAATGTGGGACAGAAATCCTGGAATAAGCTGAGACTCAGCATCAAGGGATCGAGAAAACCTTCTCGACCAAAAGAGGGAAGAGAGAAATGAGACAAAATAAAGTGTCAATGGCTAAGACATTCCAAACAGAGTCGAGAGGTTATCCTGGAGGTTATTCTTATGCATTAAGTAGATATCACCTTGTTAGTCAAGATGTAATGGAGAGGCTGGAGGGAACTGCCTGAAATTGTAGAGCTGTATTCTAGTAGCCATGTTTCTTGAAGATGAGCGTATAACGATATAGCTTTCACAGTGTGACTGTGTGATTGTGAAAACCTTGTGTCTGATGCTCCCTTTATCTACCTTATCAACAGACGAGTAAAACATATCAAATGAAGAAGAATAATAGGGGGGAACAAATGTTAAAATAAATTTAGCGTGAAATGCTGGTGATCAGTGAGGGGGAGGGGTGGTGGGTATGGTATGTATGAATTTTTTTGTCTTTTTTCTTTTTCTGAATAGATGCAAATGTTCCAAGAAATGATCATGATGATGAATACGCAACTATGTGATGACATTGTGAATTACTGATTATATATGTAGAACGGAATGATCAAAAGTTAAGAATGTTTGCATTTGTTTGGTGTTTTTTGGTATTTAAAAAATAATAATAAAAAAAAAAAAGAAAGGGCCACCTGAGCAAAGATTCAGAGGCAGAGTCAGGGTCACTCCAGGCAGAGCCAGGCACGAACGTGCCAAGGTCTTGGGGCAGGAGTTGCAGAGTGGGGGAAGGAGACGTAGGGGTGATGGGGAAGGAGATGTTGGGCATGACGGGAGGGGGACTGTGTCTCTAACAAGAAGGGACACAGTCTGAGTCAAACAGGAACAGAGGCCGGATGGCCTCATGAGAAAGGCAGGGTGGGGAAGTTAAGAAGTCTGGGGTCCCAAAGATGGAATGCAATCGATGTCTGGCTCTGCAGTGGCCCTTGCCCCTACAAGTCCCCAGGGAAGGGCAGGTGTCACCCTCTCTGCTGAGTCCTCCCTGCAATGCCAGCCCAGCACCAGGACAGGTGAGGACCAACTGGGGGCAAAAAGAGGTTGGTTCCTTCCTGGAGGTGTGAGCAGGAGCCTTGGGCTGCCCTGGTTGCCCCAGCCCATGAACCCAGGTCTCCCTATTGGGACCCCACCCCTGACTTCCAGAATTACCAGAGGGTGGGAAAGAGGTAAGGAGGCTCTTATTAGGGTGGAATGTGGGACCCAGAGACCCAGGAGGAAACAGTGGCCTCATGAGGGAGACCCTGATGGGGCCTCTAGGAGTTGGGTGGGGGCCTGGAAGTGCCTCAGTAGGCTGGCCTGGGAACCAAACCCTGTCCCCTCCAGGCCTTCCGCAGCTCCTCCCAGCAGGATGCTCATGAAGCCACCGTGGCCGTTTTCCACACTTCCCAGAGATGAGAGGGGAGGCAGAAGGGGAGGCAGACATTCCTGCTGAGAAGCGGGGGGACCCACAGCCCTCAGTCTCGCCTTGCCCCTGCTGTCCTGCAGGAGGGGGAGGCCACAAGGATGGGAGAGCTGCCCCTGAGGGTGTAGCTGGCCAGGAGGGCCAGGAGAGACACGCAGACAGCAGACTGGAAGGTGAGCACCTCCAGCTAGAAAGCCCTGGCATCCACCTGGCCAGCCCCAAGGATGCTGGCACCCTCCCCTCCCCTGGCTGTGTCTACCCCCCGACTCCCCACAGGTATTCAAGGTCCCCACAACCTAGCCAGCATCTTGGCAGACCCCCATAGGTGGCACAAGCGAAGAGGTGGTCCTGGTGCTGGGCACCTGGACACCACATCCACCACCTTCTGCTCTCTGCCAACACCCTCACACAGCAGGCCCAAGGCTGCCATTTTAGAAGCACCGCTGTGTCTGGGGTCCAGGAAACTGGAGGCTTCTTATCACCCTGGCTGATAAGGGGGCTCCCTGCACCTCGCCTGTTTGTGCAAACAATGTGCTTTATGGGGACTGGACACCTGCTGTCCTTTCAGGGTCTGGATGGTAGAGGTGCCCATGTGACCAGCTCCAATAAAAACCCCAGGCACCAGGTCTCTAACAAGAGTTCCTGGGAGACAGCACCTCACACATACCATCCTCACTTGCTGCTGGGGGAACTGAGTGTATCTGTGCAACTGTATGGGGAGAGGACTCTAGAAGCTTCTGCCTGTCTCCCCGGGACCCAGCTTCACATGTCTGTCCCCTCTGTTGACTGTACTCCAGGTGCCTCTGCTGTGATGAACCACAGCCGCGAGGACAACACTCTCCGGAGCCTGGGGGGTCCTCCTTGAGAATTTCTCAACTTGGTGGTGGTCTGGGGACCCCCAAAATAACACTGTCCTAGTGACGTAAAGATGCCAGATGATATTCAAGGAGCCCAGGGGCCAGAGAGGCTAAGACACTCACCCATGGCCACAGCATGGCCAGGCCAGGGCCAGGGTATGCTCAGTTAAAGACCCGAGGAGAGAAGATGCAATGCCACCAGGGACAGGGAGGAGGGGCAGAAGCTCACACTTGGAGCATGTGCCCCTCGCCTGCCCGAGTATCTGAAGGAAACTTAGAGGGAGGGAGGACACTAAATTTCCTTCCGGGACATTCCTACAGCCCAGCCGACTTTAGACTCAGCAGTATTTTAAACTGAAACCGACTCAAACAGCCCAGCTGACATGGGGAGTGGAGAAAATTGAGAAATGGAAGAAGGAAATAAAGGAACCTGGAGCAGAAGCACCAGGAGCCAGCACCACCTTAGCGGCACTCAGCAGAACCAGTGGCCACCCTGTCGGCACAAAGCTCCTGGCAGGCCCTGGAGTGAAGTGTCCCTGCTGCCCTGCTGACAAGCCAGAAGGCCCCACAGCACCTGAGGCGGCCAGGATGGACCTCCAAGAAGGAGTCTGGCCACTGGCCAGAGTTTCCTACTTCCTTTCAGGCCTTCTTTACTCTCAGCGTTCAGAACTGAGAATCTGGGAAATTAACACAAGATTCTAAAAGGCCTGGCAGAGGGGACCTAAGCGAGAACTGCCCTGCAGCCCTATCTGCTAGCAAGCACCTGCTGGCCACACCAGACACAGGAACTAAAGCTCACCAAGGGTCTGTGATTTGATCATCACCTTGAAATCTCATCACCTCCAGATTACAAATGAGGGGTTGGCAAACAACAGTCCAAGGAACTCAACAGTCCAAGTCCCGTTTGGTTACATTTCGTGTACACCATACACTGTCGGGTCTGCAAGGCCTAAAACATTGACTTATCTGCACCTTTACCGAAAAGTCTGCAACCCCCATCACAGATAAAGAAACTTACATGTTATAAGAGCAGCTCTGAAGCCAGGGATGTGGGCTTCCAGAGCCTGAGGTTTGGCAGGTGGTTAAAGCACCACAGAACCAGAATTTAGGAGACCCCGGCACCCCTGCAGGCTGCTCAGACAGCACTCATGCAGTGTCCACACTGGGGTGAACAGCCTCAGCTTCAGGACACAATGGTGGTGACCCCAAGGCCGGCCCTCTGAAGCCTGGCTGAACCAGCACTCCTGCCACCAGGAGACCACCAAAAGCACAAGCAGCTAAAGACTAAGAACTCTGTGCTTTAAAGTTCCCTTGGGGCAATGGCGAGAAAGAGGGAAAAATCAATTTCCCCATGTGGAGAATTCCTGATATTCTCCCAAGCAGTGGGGACTCAGCATCAAGGAAATGAGAAAAGCTTCTCGACCAAAAGGGGAAAGAGAGAAGTGGACAAAATAAAGTGTCAATGGCTGAGAGGTTTCAAATAGTCAAGAGGTTATCCTGGAGGTTATTCTTACACATTATACAGATATCACGTTTTTAGTTACGGTATATTGGAGAGGCTGGAGGGAACTGCCTGAAAATGCAGAGCTGTGTTCCAGTAGTCATGGTTCTTGAGGTGATTGCATACTGAAATAGTTTTCACAATGTGACTGTGATTGTGAAAACCTTGTGTCTGATGCTTCTTTTATCTACTGTATGGACAGATGAGTAAAACCTAGGGATTGAAAATAAATAAATAATAGAGGGAAAAATGTTAAAATAAATTTAGTAGATTGAAATGCTAGTGATCAATCAAAGGAGAAACAAATACTAAATTATATTGGATAGATGGAAATACTAGCAATCAATGAGACAGAGGGGTAAGCGGTACAGTATGTATGAGTTTTTTTCTTTTTATATCTTTTTCTGAATTGACGCAAATGTTCTAAGAAATGATCATAGTGATGAATATACAACTATGTGATGATACTGTGAGTTATTGATTACATACCAAGGATGAAATGATCATATGGGAAGAATATTCATGTTTGTGTGCTGATAAGTTTAAAAAAATTTTTTTTAATTATTAAAAAAAGAATCTTGTGCTGTGTCTCTGGAGACTGGATAAGCTGAAGGACGAGAAAGGAATGGCGAAAGCACCTCTACCTAGGCAGCGACACCTACAGACTCTCCCTCCCACCCCCAAACAGCCCAGTAACCCACTGGCCGAAGCAGCTGGTGCCCCAGGGTCCTGACCTCCCTCACCCTGCGGCAGGGGGGCCAGGCCTGGTCTGCGTGAGGGGTCCCAAGACACCCTGCTCCAGAGCTCACATCAGAACTGGCTTTTCTTCCCAGCCAGTTTGTTTCATGGAGGCAGTGACCTCAGGCCCTGGCCATGGGCCTGTGGGGTGGGCACAGCCACTCGTCCCGCCACGTGCCTTGGTCACCGGGCTCTCCTCAGGCCTGTTGAGCCACAGCCCGAGGCATGTGTTTTCTTGGGCTGCAAATTCAGGGGCCCGGCTCCTCACTCTGGTGGAGCTGTCTGAGGTTCTCAGTTAGCCTGATAAGGGCCGTGGCACGCGGCCAACTCGGACCTGGGAGAGTCTGGTGGCTGCTCCGCCCATCATCCAGGGACATGCAATTGGGACAGATCTGCCTTCAGGTCAAATGGCCATTACAGCCGTAATGCTCCTTGTCGCAAAGGTCCCAAGCCTTGGTCTTGCTGTTGCTGCACAAGCTGTCACCACCACTGCCTACTCCTAGGTCAAGAGCTGTGACGTGCTTGTAACCAGAAGGTGGCATTTCCTGGTGGTTACATAGGACTGTAACCTGGTCTTACAAGAAGACCCTCCCTTGATGGTTGTGATGCAGCAAATGGCCCCCCTGCAAGTTATCCATGGGGGGCTGTGAGGCAGGTCCCTGAGAGCAGCCCCCAGTTGACAACCAGGGAGGAGCCGGGGTCTTCGGTCCAGCTGCCTGCAGGGGCCGAATCAGGTCAAGGCCTGTGGGAGCCTGGGAGGAGGCATAGCCCAGGCCCCTGCCTTCCTGCTGCCCAAGTGTCCCTGGCACAGACAATCCAGCTCAGTCAGTCAGGCCCAGGCTCCAGACCTCAGCTATGGCAAGATCAGAGACGGGGGCTGTTTTAGGCTGTGAGTTGTCGGTCATTTGTTACAGATACAGCAGAGTCGGAAATGGCTGAGGGAAGGAGAGGGAACCCAGGCCAGCACCAGGGGGAGGAGCCATTGGAGAGTGACACTCAGGCAGTCGGTGGATGGCCGGCAAGAATGGTGCAACAGCAGGTGAAGCAGGGACTGGACCAGTGGCTTTAATCCTGGCAGACCAACAAGTGTGGATCCCTGGGAAAGTCACACCAGCTCCCGGAGCCCCACACCTGTACCCCGGATGGCTGTGAGTCCTGATGAGATGCTGTGAGATCCATGACAGGGCAGAGACCAGCCTCCCTTCTTTCAGCCTATTCCTTCAAGACACAGTCAGCACTGAGGGTCACCACAAGCCAGGCTGGTCCTGGGCGCTGGCAGAGGAGAAGGTGGCGGGAGCCCGGCCCCCCAGAACTCTCACCCAGAGGGGAGGCAGGCGTTAAGCATATAGTGACAGCTGGAGACATAACCCTAAGTGCAGAGCATAGGCGAGCGTGGAAGACAGTGTGGACTCTCTCCTAGGAAGGCACATGGTTTCCTCTCATTCCTAAGTCAGACTGTACTTTATTTTCCTCACCCAGGTGATGCGTGGCAAGAGAAGACAGCTGCAAATGATGCTAAACTGTTATGCCTAAGCCCGGCCCACACATTGATTTTGGAATACTAGTCTCAAGAACTGTAAAAGAATGCCTGTCATTTTAAGCAAAATAAATAAATAAATTATAAAAGTAAAAAATAAAAGAATTAACTATTCTGCTCAGTCCAGTACTGCAGCCTGGGTCATGTGTGGCCACTGGGCAGTGACCTGAGGTTGCTGGGACTGGAGCTGTGCTGAGGGTGCCAGGCCCAGGGGGCGCTCAGAGATGCTAAACGGAAAAAGAGCTGAGACTGTCACTAATGGCTTTTTTAAGGTTGATTACACACTGAAATGGTAATACTTCGGGTGTCTTGGTTATATAAGATGTTACTAAAATGAATTTCACCTATTTCTTTGTACTTTTTTAACACAGTCTCTCAAATATGGAAGGTCATGTGTGGCTCATGTTATATTCTGTTATATTTCCACGGGAGAGCATCGTCCTAAGTGGGAAAGAAATTACAGACAACACCACGATGACTCCGGATGGCCGCCTCGAATACTGCTGCCCACCCCGCCCCCCGCCCCTGTCCCTACTCTTGCAGGCTTCCCCCTAGACACTCGTAGCTGAGGGTGAGTCATTTCACACTAACGTGCTGCCCAATCGGCTCTGTGGTAAGCCCAGTGCCCCAACGCCTAGCACTCTGCTGTTTATTTGCTGGCCAGTCCCCCGGGGAGGGGCACATCAAAGCCACCTCCCATGAACACATCTTCTAAGCTCCTGATGCCAAGTCTGGCAAGTGTACAGAGCCAATGGCCAAGCGTGGAGAGCAGCACCCCATACACTTGGGGATACCTCGGGCCACTGTGGCTACTGCCACCCAAGGCCCGGAGAAAATGACTGAATCATCCTCCCAAACCCACCCCTCGCCACAAGGCCTGCTCTAGCCACAAAAGCTCCCACTGTCTTCAGAGCAAACGACAGAGTCTCCCTTGTCTGTCACCCTGATTAAAATCAAAACAAGACACAAAAATAGTCGGCGGCCATCAGGACCCCGCTGAGCAGGCTGCTGGCTCCTGGGGAGAAAAGTCATGGAGATAGTTACCGTGACCAGCCATCCGCTCCCAGGTACACACTGTGGGACCTGAGGGTGCACATCCGCACTGAAACCCGCACAGCTGCTGCCAACAGGAAGCCCAGAATCTCCAAAAGGTGGAAGCAATCTAAGAATCCCTGGCAGATGAAGGGGAAATAAACACTGATAGAATTCAGCCATAAAAAGAATGAGGTGCTGCTCCATGCTACGACATGCATGAACCATAGGGTCGTGTGCTGAGTGGAAGAAGCCAATTCCAAAAGATCATGTTATGTGCTCCAAGGACAAGAAATGTCCACAACAGGCAAAACCATGGAGAAAGATCAGAGGGCACCAGGTACCGGGGGAGAAGGGAAAATGAGTGGCTGCTAACAAGTATGAGGTGTCTTTTTGGGGTGGTAAGAATGTTCTGGAATCAGTGGTTACATTTGCACAACTCTGTGACTATACTAAAAGCCACCAAAATATACACTTTAAATGGGTGAATTTGGGGTACATGAATTATATCTTAATAAAGCTGTTAAGAAATAAAACAATCACGCAGACAGAGAAAGGACTTGTAACTGTCCAAGGGGGCCCAGCCCTCAAAGATGACAGCTGATCACCATTAGTACCACTGACACTCAGAACACTTGGGAAACCCTGTTGCTGTCCTCAGAGCTTCCAGGAATCGACTCTCTTCCCCACCCAGGAGGGAACTACTGGTCCAAGCCCAGTTTCCAAGGAAGGGGCTCTCCAAGACCAGTGACAGAAAATCGGGGTCTCAATAAGAGCACAGTCCACCCTAGACCCCAAAAGTGCTGACTGGGAACACCAGCCCCCACCCCACCCCCCGAACAGTGTCCACAGTACAAACATGGAGGTGCACCCAGGGCCCCACCCCAGCCAGAGGAGGGTTGGGAGGTAGCATCTGCGTCCAGATGTGGTTGGGGGTGGTACTTCAGGGAGTCAGACCTTGACTAGAGACCTCTGAGCTGCACCTAAGTCTTTGCTTCATCCTCAAAGCCCCCAATTCACCCCAGCCCCAGACATCCCAAGTGTCTCTACATCCTTTGCGGGCCTCAGTGCTGCCCTGGCCTGCCCACTCTGCTGGGCCCGCCTAACTCAGTCCCTTCCCCGGATAGAGCCTCCCAAAAAAGCCCATGCTCCAGGCTCAAGGAGGCTTAGGAGAGGCTCACCACCTGCCCCCAGTGACAGAAGGACTCAGAGCACACAGGTTATGACAAAGAGGTAGCCAACACCTCCCTGTTCATGGCCTGTTTTCACTGGTTGTGGAGTCTGTTCAGGCAGAGAAGGTCCACCCACTGCAGCCCTGGGGGACTCTGGCTGTAGCAAGGAGATGGGACCCCTGACAGTCTAGACCTCTGCCCCTTTCCTGGGTGTGCCTCAGCCCCCTCCCTCGACAGCACCGGTCCAGAGGTGGGGTAGAGGCTAGAAGTCCTTGGACTGGAATACCACTCCCCAGTGCATCCTGCCTGGTCTGGCACAACACGGGGATAATCTTGGTAAACCTCAGGCTGGGAGGCCTCATCTTACCCTACAGATGAGGAAACCCAGGCCCAAGAAGTCAGCACTCAAATCTGGATGTGCCTAGCCAGAACACACGCACAAGATTTCGACCCCGCCCAACAGTCCTTTCCCCAGCCAACATTTCCTGGCTGTGAGACTTTGAGTAAGCGTCTTAACCCCTCTGAGCCTGTGAAAAGAGAATTCAGTCACAGCTGCACCCCAGCAGAGCTGTCAGAAGCAGATGACAAAGCCGGTGAGGGGCCCTGCGACGGCATGGGATGCTGCGGCACTCACAAATGGTGACCTAGTAGTATGACTATGGTGAGCAGAGTCCAGGACGGAGGCCACGGAGGCAGTGACCCACAATAGGCTGGACGGCAGGCAGAGTAGGGAAGGGAATCCCTGTCAGAGAGAACAGCCGCTGCAGACTGGTGCCAAAGCTTGAGTCTCAGGGCAGGACCACAGTGGGAGCAGACGCTTGTTTCAAGTACGGTTTCCAAGACTGAATCTGGAATTTGTAACGAGCCCCTCCCCAAGCAAGCAGGGTCGCTAGACGAAGCACAAGGGGCCCAGTTCAATGTGAATTTCAGACACATGAAAAATTTTCTAGGATAAGTATGTCCCAAGAATAATATGGGACATATCTATACTAAAAAATAATATGTGGCTTATCCCAAACTCATACTGAGTAATACATCCTGAATATGTATTTGGGGACCTTCGCCTACAAGCTAACTCGCAGTATGCGGAGGAAGGGGTTACCAGGGCGCGAGGCCAGAGGCCCCGAGACAGGGGACTGGCTGCGATGACCTGTGCCAGGGCATACCGGAAGCAGGTGGGGCGCGCGGGGCCTCTATCTCTGGCCTGAGGGGCGCGCGAGAACGCGCAGAAAAGCGGTGGGCGCGGAGTACCGCGGCTCGCCCCGCCCTCCACGCACGCGCACACGCGCCGCCGCCTCGCGCCCCCCGCAAGAACCCGCCCGCCCAAGGCGCTCGCGAATCTAACTCGGCCGCCCCCTCACTTCTCGCGTGGCCGCTGCCCCCCACAACCGAGAGCCCCGCTACCGCCTTCCCTCCTCAGGAGATTGGGCTAGGGGAACCCCCATACCCGGGACCTCGCGCTTACCTGAGGGAGACGGGCACGAGCGCAACGCTGCGCTTCACCAAGTCTTAGCAACCGGCTCACCCCGCCTCGCCTCAGTCGCTCCCTGGTGCCGCTGGGTACGACGGGAGCGTAGTTCCGGTGTCGGGGGCGGTGCGAGGCAGAGGAGGGCCAGGACTACAATCCCCAGGAGGCAACGCGCGAGGCCATCTTGCCCCGCCCCTCGGCGGGGCTTTCCTCACGTGACCCTCTGCCACCCGGAGCTGGGCGGAGTCGGAGCGGGTGTGGATCGTCGGACTCTAGACCGGTCCGGGAGCAGGGGAGAATAGGAACCCGGAAGGCCTTTGGGAATCGGCAAAGTGGGGAGATTGAGGCAGAAAGGGGTCACCACTTCTGAGGAGTCTGGTCTGTTTTGGAGCGGCTGGTTCCGATCGTGCTGGCCTGGGGGCTTGGCCGCCTCTGGGTCCCACTTTTCCCATCTGTTCTGAGAGAACAGCACCTCTTGACTCTCCTGGACCAAAAGTGATAGTATTATGAGCAGTACAGTTACTTATCCCAGATAAATGGGGTGACCCCAGTAAGGCTCCCTCGGGGCTACTCGGCTCCCCCACCCCATGACACGGGAGATACCAGGGGACATCTGTGGTCGTCACGGGTGGGGGTGGGGTGAGGGCTGCTGGCATAGGGTAGGGGGGAGCCCAGGGATGCCCCCACCCAGAGAATGGACCAGCCCCCGATATCGGCAGTGCGGAGGTGGCAGACCTGCGGTAATTATTTGGAAAAAAACGTGGAGTTCATTTCGCACACCTCACACCCCACACCCCAGAAGAAATTTCCGACGGTGGAGGTGGTATAAACCAGGGCGACCCCGCAGCTTCTGGGGTTCACCTCCTCTCCTCCCACCCCCAGTTTGTGTATTTAAGTGGGAAGCAGCCTCCTAGGACGTCAGCAGGCTGGATGATTATGGGGTGCCGAGACTCTGGGGGGGAGTCAGTGGACTACCCCATCCTAGGGGTTCTCATCTCATCTCAATCTCAGAATCTGAGGGTGGTTCTGCCTCCCCCCCAAGGGGCATCAGGCAATGGGGAGGGGAGCGCACCTGGCGTCGAGTGGAGGGAGCTCAGGGACGCTGCTGAACACCCCCTAGTGCCCAAGACGCCCTCATCCCCACCCCAGTCTCGTCTAGACCTGAAGCTGCAAGACTAAGCCTCAGCCAATTGGCTTTTAGTAAACTAGAAATGGCTCTAGTTACCGAGCCCCTATCTTGGGGTCTCAGAGGGCTCACTGCATTAACTCGTGTAATCCTCAACAAAGCCTTGCGCGGTATTGGTGTTAATCCCTTTTTACAGACCAGAAAACAGCATCAGGGAGAGTAAATGCCCCGCCCGAGGAGGCAGTTCTCCACCGAGAGCGATTCTGCCCCCTGGGGACACTGGGCGATGTCTGGGGACATCTGTAGTTGTCTCAGCTGGGAGGAGGTGCTGCTGGCATCGAATGGGGGGAGCCAGGAAGGCTCCTCAACCCCCCCCCCAGTGCCCAGGACACCCACACCCCAGAAAAAGATCTGGCCCCAATGTCAGCAGCCCTGAGGTTAGGAAACCTTTTTTTAAATTTAACCCCATTGTCAAATGAGGAAATAAATTCAGGTCTCTAAGGGACCCCTGAAGGGAGAAGAAAAAAAAAACAAGATTGAGGTTTTTCCGTTTTCTCCCTGTGACCTTGAGCAAGTCACTGCTCCCTTCCTGCAAGAATCAATGATTCCCTGCGAAGATCCATCAAATGTCTTTTCCTGAGATGGGTGGCATAAGGAGACCACCCCTCCTTCTGTGGTCCCTAACCCAGCCCAGCCTCTCAAACCCTCGGGATCCCAAGAGTCAAGTTCCCCTTGAGTGTTTCCTCTCTTACTCCAAGAAGCTACCTCTAGTCACCCAGTTTATTCTTGTGTGAAACATTCACCAGGAAATCATTTTGCTTTCTGTTTGTCACTACCTTTCCTTCTTTTCTAAGTAAAAACTCCGGCTTACATTTACTTTGCATTTTCATGTTGAGCTTAATCAAACATCTCTCCATCCCTGATGTCCCAGTGGAGCCAGCCAACAGTCCTAATTTTGCTGATTGTTAAAATAAGCCCTTCAAAAACACTGTCTCTAATTGGCAAATCTTTAAAAACAAAGCCTTGTTTTCCTGCATGTAAAAAAAAAAAAAAAAAAAAAGGATCTCTTCCAGGTATTTTTCTGCATATTTTTAATTTCTCAAAATACAAAAAGAGACATGTGGGTGGGGATGTAAAATGATTCATCTGCTGGGGAGAACAGTTTGGCAGTTCTCCAAAAAGTTAAACATAAAACTACTATATGACCTGGCAACTCCATTGCTAGTTATATACCTAAGAGAACTGAAAAGAGGAACTCAAACAAATACTCGTACACACATGCTCACAGCAGTGTATTCACCATCTCCAACCTAGAGGTCCGTGGCAGATGAATGGATAAACACAATGTGGTCAAGCCATCCAATGGAATATTACTCGACCATAAAAAAGAATGAAGTCCTGATACTTGCGACAACGGGATGACCGAAAATGTTATACTCAGTTAAGGAAGCCAGATGCAAAAGGCAAATAGTCTATGATTCCATTTATAGAAAATCTCCAGCATAAGCTAATCCACAGAGGTGGAAAGATTTGTGGTAGCTAGGGAAATGGGGACTTTCGGGGGTTATCTGCCAGCGGGTATAGGGTTTTCTTTGGGGGTGATGAAAACATTTGGAACCAGTCAGAGGTGGTGATTGCACATTGTGGATATACCAAATACCATGAGTTGTACGATCTAAAATGGTTCATTTTATATTATGTGAATTTCACTTCCGTTAAACACATACATACACACACACATCAAAGGCAAACAGGTAGAAAAGAAGCTATCCTTCTGTTCCTGCATCTTGCCTGCATTCCCCCTCAGAATAGGGAAAGAAGAGACTTCCAAAATCTTCTATCAGCAACCGGAGGGGCCCCCGACCCATCTGCCAGCCCCCCGAGGCTCCTTGCCCAGGTGATGTGGCTGTCAGGCTGTCCATGCAGACAAACAGCCTCCTGTGAAATGCACCACTGTGTCAAATCAAGGATCTTCACTTTAAGGCAGAAAATCAAGGGCGCCCCCCTAGATCTTTCTAAGGAAGGTGACCCGGTGAATTCAAAGGGTGTCACTGCATCCAGGAGGCCATGTGCTGCAGTGAGCAAAGCCCCAGAATCAGTCCACTTTCCTGCCCTGGGGAGGGGCGGCACCTCCGGGGGCCTCATTTTCCACGTATTAACACGGGGTGAGTGATAGCACCCTCAGCTCACCAAGATGCTGGGGGGCAGGGAGACGTGGCTGGCACAAAACTCAACAGGTATTTGCTTGGGGGCTGGGAGGCGCAGATACAGCCGAGGCTGGAGGCTGGGCAGAGGTCCCCGGGCGGCATAGCACCCCATACTTTCTTGGAGAGACTCCCCTCCCCTCCCCCACTCTCAAGCCATGTGTTCCAGGGATCCCGCTGCCACTGTCAATCAGAGCATTCCCCACACTCCTGGCCACAGTGATTAGTTCAGGAATGAACATGTGACCTAAGCCAGACCCATCAGAGTCAGCCCTGGAACTTCAGCTGAAATTTCAAAGAGTCATTGGAGGGTATAAGCCTGGAGTTGCCAGGAGTCACCTTTGCTACCCAAGGGTGGAGCCTGTCTGAGAAGGAAGCCAAAGCAGAACAGAGCAGAACCCAGAGAGAAAAAGGGAAGCCCACCTTGACAACATGGTTTAAGCACCTGGATCCAGCCGTGCCTGAAGCAGGTGACCCTACAGCTTTCCCATCATTCTTCTAACCTAAGCCAGTTTGAGTCCCGATTTCTATCCTTCATAAACCAAGAGCCTCCACTGACACGGCTCATCATCCGGCGCCTTGCATGAGTGAGTCACGTGATCCTCAAAACTCGTGGTAACACATTAGTGTCTGGCACCCAAATGTTGCAAAGATCACCTGGTGCAATCATCTCCCCATTCCCTTGGTAAGTTCACTGGCAGCAGAAAGCACCCTGGTCAGCCAGAAGCCGGGGGAAATGCAAGGCATGGTGCACCAGAGGGGTGAGAACACTGGAATCAGTTTCCCAGCAGGAGCCTCTCTCTATCTCTGCAGGAATGAGGCACAAAGCTTTCCTGGCACCAAGTTCTGGGACTTTCTTTGTTTCGCTCATCATCCTGTTGACTTTCTGAGAGCGCTGCAGGCAGGTTTTATGGCTCCAGGTGTTTCCCCCACTTATGGTGACCCTCAGGCCAGGCTCTTCCTGGAAACGGTGTGGAGGGGCTGTGTGGGGAAAGGCGCGCAAAGTCCCCTAGATTGCCAAGGAGAAGAAAGTTCCCATCTGTAACCCATCCTGCCTACCCCAGTGAAAGCCATATAAAAAGTCTGGACACCAAAGCTGGGGAGGACCAGCTTACAGAAAACTCTCTATTCTTCGTGAAATGAAATGACAAAAATACAAAACAACGCAGCGGGTGATGTAAAACCAAGAGCGTGTCATCACTTCACAGCAAAAGCAACGAGGAGAAGCATCTCGTGAAGGCGTTCCCAAACAGCCAACTTTGACGAACACAAACAAAGCACTTGTCTTGTTATTGAAAAGCCACAAGCTCTCTGTCCCTTCCTCCTAGCCGGGAAACATTAAAATTTCTGAAAAAGCAAACTCGAGTGTCCCAAAGCTCTAAAACCCAACCTCTTTCCTTGAAGCCCTTTAACTCTTGGTTTGCCAGCTATTATAACCTACATGGTATTCTGGTTTCTCTCCGAGGCTAAGCCGACTGGTAACAATGAATAAGGGTTCATATTTATGGTGCACTTCATTGGACCCAGGCCCTGCTCTAAAAGCATTGAGAGTAACTTTCTAGGGCAGTACTATTCTCACCCCCACTTTAAAGATGTGAAAATTGAGACCCAAACATTTTCCTCACCATTGCTTTTTCATAGCTTTTTTTTTTTAATAGAAACTTCTTTATTTTCAGGCAACTTTATTTCCATTTTTGTTTAGATGCCTGTGGAAGAGCAGCTTATGACCACTCAGTGGCCCAAGCAAAGGGAGCTGCACATCAGTTTTCAGTTGCAGGCTGAGCACTTGGTCTTCAGTAGGCAACTACTGTACAGGCACAGAGGGGACCGGCACGCCTTCACACCAGGCTGCGACCTCGCGTTGAGTAGCAGTAAACTCAGGAGCAGGCAGATGTGGCCTCTCTCTCCAGCCAACACAACAAGAAACTCACCACCCTCCCCCTGTCTACGTGGGACATGACTCCCAGGGGTGTGGACCTTCCTGGCAACGTGGGACAGAAATCCGAGAATGAGCTGGGACTCAGCAAAGGGATTGGGAAAAACCCTAGAATGAGCTGAGACCCAGCATCAAGGGCTTGAAAAAACCTCGACCGAAAGGGGGAAGAGAGAAATGAGACAAAATAAAGTGTCAATGGCTGAGACATTCCAAACAGAGTCGAGAGGTTATTCTACAGGTTATTCTTTTTTTTTTTTTTTTTTTTTATTAATTAAAAAAAGAATTAACAAAACAATTAGAAATCATTCCAATCTACGTGTACAATCAGTAATTCTTAATAACATCACATAGTTGCATATTCATCATTTCTTAGTACATTTGCATCGATTTAGAAAAAGAAATAAAAAGACAACAGAATAAGAATTAAAACAATAATAGAAAGAAAAAAAACCAAAAAAAAACAAAAACAAAAAACCTATACCTCACATGCAGCTTCATTCAGTATTTTAACATAATTGCATTACAATTGGGTAGTATTGTGCTGTCCATTTCTGAGTTTTTATATCCAGTCCCGTTGTACAGTCTGTATCCCTTCATCTCCAATTATCCCTTCTCTTTTTTTTTTTTTTTTTAATTAACGGAAAAAAAGAAATTAACCCAACATTTAGAGATCATACCATTCTACACATGCAATCATTAATTCTTAACATCATCACATAGATGCATGATCATCATTTCTTAGTACATTTGCATTGGTTTAGAAGAACTAGCAACATAACCAAAAAAGATATAGAATGTTAATATAGAGAAAAAAATAAAAGTAATAATAGTAAAATCAAAACAAAACAAAACAAAACAAAACAAAAACCTATAGCTCAGATGCAGCTTCATTCAGTGTTTTAACATGATTACTTTACAATTAGGTATTATTGTGCTGTCCATTTTTGAGTTTTTGTATCTAGTCCTGTTGCACAGTCTGTATCCCTTCAGCTTCAATCACCCATTGTCTTACCCTGTTTCTAACTCCTGCTGAACTCTGTTACCAATGACATATTTCAAGTTTATTCTCGAATGTCCGTTCACATCAGTGGGACCGTTCACATCAGTGGGACCATACAGTATTTGTCCTTTAGTTTTTGGCTGGATTCACTCAGCATAATATTCTCTAGGTCCATCCATGTTATTACATGGTTCATAAGTTTATCTTGTCTTAAAGCTGCATAATATTCCATCGTATGTATATACCACAGTTTGTTTAGCCACTCTTCTGTTGATGGAGATTTTGGCTGTTTCCATCTCTTTGCAATTGTAAATAATGCTGCTATAAACATTGGTGTGCAAATGTCCGTTTGTGTCTTTGCCCTTAAGTCCTTTGAGTAGATACCTAGCAATGGTATTGCTGGGTCGTATGGCAATTCTATATTCAGCTTTTTGAGGAACCGCCAAACTGCCTTCCACAGTGGTTGCACCCTTTGACATTCCCACCAACAGTGGATAAGTGTGCCTCTTTCTCCGCATCCTCTCCAGCACTTGTCATTTTCTGTTTTGTTGATAATGGCCATCCTGGTGGGTGTGAGATGATATCTCATTGTGGTTTTGATTTGCATTTCTCTAATGGCCAGGGTCTACAGGTTATTCTTATGCATTAAGCAGATATCACCTTGTTATCCAAGATGTAATGGAGAGGCTGGAGGGAACTGCCTGAAAATGTAGCTCTGTGTTCCAGTAGCCATGTTTCTTGAGGATGATTGAATAATGATATAGCTTTCACAAGGTGACTGTGTGATTGTGAAAACCTTGTGTCTGATGCTTTTTTTATCTACCTTATCGACAGATGAGTGAAATATACAGCATAAAAGTAAATAATAGGGGGAAAAATATTAAAATAAATTTAGTAGATTGAAATGCTAGTGATCAATGAAAGGGAGGGGTAAGGGGTATGGTATATATGAATTTTTTTCTGTTTTCGTTTTATTTCTTTTTCCGAATAGATGCAAATGTTCCAAGAAATGATCATGATGATGAATACGCAACTATGTGATGATATTGTGAATTACTGATTATATATGTAGAACGGAATAATCAAAATAGGAATATTTGCGTTTGTTACGTGTTTTTTGTTATTTAAAAAAAAAAAGATGTAATGGAGAGGCTGGAGGGAACTGCCTGAAAATGTAGAGCTGTGTTCCAGTAGCCATGTTTCTTGAAGATGATTGTATAATGATATAGCTTTCACAGTGTGACTGTGTGATTGTGAAAACCTTGTGTCTGATGCTCCTTTTATCTATCTTATCAACAGACGAGTAAAACATATGGAATAAAAATGAATAATAGGGGAACAAATGTCAAAATAAATTTAGAGTGAAATGCTGGTGATTGGTGAGGGGTGGGGGTTATGGTATGCATGATTTTTTTTCTGTTTTCTTTTTATTTCTTTTTCTGAATAGAAGCAAATGCTCCAAGAAATGATGATGATGATGAATATGCAACTATGTGATGATATTGTGAATTACCGATTATATGTGTAGAATGGAATGATCAAAAGTTACGAAGGTTTGCGTTTGTTTGGTGTTTTTTGGTATTTAAAAAAAAATAAAAAGATTGATAAAAAAAAAATTCAGGAGCTGGAGCAGTTCATTCACCCTGAAATTCCAACTTGGTCACAGCCTTTTCAGCAGCAGCCTGCTCTTCCTTTTCAATCTCTTCAGGACCTCTGTAGAAGTAGGGATGTTCTAGTTTACTAGCTGCCAGAATGCAATATACCAAAAATGGAATGGCTTTTAATAAGGGGAATTTAATAAATTGCTAGTTTATACTTCTAAGGCCAAGAAAATGTCCCAATCAAAACAAATCTATAGAAATGTCCAATTTAAGGCATCCGGGGAAAGATACCTTGGTTCAAGAAGACCGCGGACGTTCAACATTTCTCTCTCAGCTGGAAGGGCACATGGCAAACATGGCGACGTCTGTTGGCTTTCACGTGGCTCTATCAAAAAGGGCTCTCTCCAAAAATGTTTCCTCTTTTGAAGGATGCCAGCAAACAACTCCACCTTCAGTAGGTGGAGACACACCTCCATGGAAATCATCAAATCATCTAATCACAAGTTACCACCCACAATCGGGTGGGTCACATCTTCATGGAAACAATCAAAATGCTCCCACCCAGCCATACTGAATGAGGATCAAAAGGCATGGCTTTTCTGGGGTCCACCACAGATTCAGACCGGCACAAGGGATCAGGCATGACTTCCCACGGATGATCACGGCAGATGGTGCCATGTAGGCACAGAACTTTCCGAGCCAGCATCCACCGCATCAGATCCACTGAACGAGCTCCCTTGTGCTTGCATGGGATGGCAATGTCCACATAGAGAAGAGGACAATCTGCATCACACAAAGCAATGGTCAGCAGGTTAACACAGGAGGCCTCCATGAGAAGCTGGTGGTCAGCCTTGGCATTGGTCCCCAGCAGAAGAGGCAGCTCTGCAAAGGAAGCTTCCGGGAGTGAAGCATCGAGCAAGAGGAGCTGTTCCCGTGGCAAACTTGAGCATGGCCCGCCGGCTGGTGTTCCTGGAGGACGTGACACTGACATCAGCGGGGTTTCAATGGCAACAATGTCACGAGCTGCCAGCAGAAGTGTCTCCCAGGTCCTCTTCAGATTTACGATGTAGAAGCCACCCTTTTCCTTTTGCAGTTGTACTGTTTCATTTGGAGGTCAAGGTGGGTGCCACCGAAGTGGGTTCCTGCTGCGAGGAATTTGAGGGCATTCTATTCCTTCATCTGCAGGACATCGAGGGCTCAGGACATGGTTTGAGTTTCCCTTTAATTTACGACAGGAACTGACTATAAATATACTATATAGTCAGTAAATATAGTAAATAAACTGACTATAGAGGTCCTTTGAACCTCTCTCTGGGTAGCGAAGACAGGATTTTTCATAGCAGTCCCTGCTGCCGCGAGTGTACATTTATTCTGGGGTGTGTGTACCTGCCTTCCCCAGGGCACCCAAAGCAGGGTGTTCTAGTCTGCTAGTTGCTGGAATGCGATAAATCAGAAACACAACAGCTTTTAAAAGGGGGAATGTATTAAGCTGTAAGTTTACAGTTCTTAGGCGATGAAAACATCCCAATTAAAGTAAGTTTATAAAAATGTCCAAATTAAGGCACCAACAAGAGGTTACCTTCACTCAATAAAGGCCGATGAAGTTCAGGGTTTCTCTCCCAACTGGAAAGGCACATGGCGAACATGGTGACGTCTGCTAGCTTTCTCTCCAGGCTTCTTGCTTCATGAAGCGCCTCCTGGGACGTTTTCCTTCTTCATCTCCAAATCTCTCTGGTTACATGGGCTCTCCTGGTTCTCGTGGCTTTCTTCTCTCATGTCTCTGAAGCTTTCTCCAAAATATTTCCTCTTTTTAAAGAAGTACTCAAGACCCACCTGAAATGGGTGGAGTCACATCTCCCTCTGATCAAAGGTTAATACTCACCATTGGGTGAGCCACATCTCCATGGAGATAATCTAATCAAATTTCCACCATACAGTACTGAATAGGGATTAAGAGAAATGGCTGCCTCCACAGAATGGATCAGGATTAAAACATGGCTTTTCTAGGGTACATATTCCCTACAAACTGGCACACAGGTGTGGCCTTGACATGGCCAAAAGCAGGGCCCTAAGGGAACAGAACATCACTGAGATTCTCAGCTTCTAAATGACCCCTTCACAGGGGTCCCCGGGGCAGGAGATGGTGCTCTGTGAAACTCTCCAAAGCTTTGGCCACTCACGGCTGGAGTGTCAGGTGGTGTCTCCCATCCCCAGTAGCCCCCCCCCCCCGCCCCCCCTGCCCCTGCCTTCCTGGCTCACCCCTTTATTTATTTATTTTTATTTGTATGCAGTAGGCAGGGGTCACAGTTCATTCTTTTTCCATCTGAGTATGCCCTTATTGCAGCACCATTTGTCGAATTTTTGTTTGGCTTTTCATTTGTTTGTTTGCTTGCAAAATGCATGAGCTGGGAATCAAACCTGCCCACCCCTTGATTTATTTATTTATTTATTTATTTTTTACATGGGCAGGCACCAGGAAAGGAACTGGGGTCTCTGGCATGGCAGGCGACAATTCTCCCGCTGAGCCACCATCGCACCACCCCACTCCTTTATTTTATTGTCTCAAAAGAGCGCTTTTTGTTCCGGGAGACCACCCAAGGGGAAAAAAAAAAAAAAGCGCTCTTCCTTACCTGGACCCACCTTCTTTGTCTAGGCTGTCAGCCTCTCCAGGCCTGGCAATTTGTTCGGCGCAGTGTCCCCTCGTGCCTGTGAGTGGACGATGCTACTGTCACGATTATTTTGGAAAGACACGCGGGACCACCCACCCATCCCCTGGGGGCAGCAAAGCACCCGCCTCTCTCCCCCCGCCAAAAATCGCGCGGGCGCTGTCGCCACCTACCGGTCCAAGGCGGCATCATCCGCATCCGGCGCCAGGTGGGGACCCCCAGGGACCAATGCGGGGGGTGGGGGGGGGGTTGGGCCTCCCCCTGCGTCCATGCTGCTTCCCTGCTCTGGGTCCTCCGGGCCGGAGAGAGGCAGCGCCGAGCTCAAAGTCGCTTTGGGAGGGAGGGATGGGGCAGGGAGGGCCTGGGGTCCATCCCCCATTCCCCTCCCCCCCCCCCACACACACGACTTGCAGCTATCAGCATCAGGGGTACCCGTTGAAAATTCAGATTCCTGGTCCCCAACTCAGATTTCCTGACTCAGAGGGCAGGGCCAGCTGGGGTTTAGCGGCCTCCAAGGGACTCTGAAGCCGGCCACTTTTTTCTACGCATACATCCCCTACTCTACCCCCTCCACTCCATCCCCCCACCCCATCCCCACACTCCCCTCCCCCCTCCCCCCCACAGAATTTTCCCTATTATTAACATCTGCGGGTGGTGGTGCATCTGTTACAGTTAATAAACCACTATTATTACAGTTATATTATTAACTTAAGTCCCACGTTCACATGGGAACCCTGCGCCTTCTGCATGGTTTCCCTATAGACCTACGACTGATGGTGACAAATCAAAAACAACAAAGAGAATCTGTGCCCTAGAGTGGGGGGTTCTCAAAAGGAGTGAGTCTGCCCCCAGGGGACACTGGATGATGTCTGGGGGACATCTGTTGTTGTCACAGTTAGGAGGGGGGTACCCCACATTGAATGGGGGACCCCAGGGAGGCTGCTCAGCACCCCCCATGCCCAGAGAGCTCCCATCCCAGAGAGGGATTCAGCCCCAGAGGTCCATTGTGGTGAGGTGGAGAAACACTGGTCTACAGCCAAGCCAGATTAACTCTACCAGAGAGGGGGGCTGGGGGCTGCAAGCCTCAGTTTCCCTACCTGCAAATTGAGGATGATGACTAACTCACCTAAGGTTGTTGCAAAGAGATGGACAAGCATGGCGAAGGAAGGACCTGGGGGTAAGTCAACAGGGCAGCAGACCCCTCCCCTTAACTTGGGGAGCTCGATTTAGGGAAAGGGGGGACAGTCTGCGAGGGAAAGCCATGTCCCTATGTCAAGGCCCCCTGACTCTGCTCGGCTCTCCAGTTCCCTCAGCCCCCTCCAGGTGCCGTGACCTGCCCCAAGAATGCTGAACTATGGGGAGCCCAGCCGGGCAGTGAGGCCGGAACCCAGAGCCAACCCAGCACCCCCAGATTGGCTGGACCCAGACTGGCCGGAGTGGGAGAGGGTGGGCAGGGCATCCCGCCCTCCATGGAATCCCCGACTGCAATTTGGGGCAGGCAGGAAGTGTGGCTCTCAGATCCTGTCACCCTTTCTAGGATGGGTAAACTGAGTCTCAGCCTCTTGGCTTTGGTTAAAACATCACTATTTCTTATATCGAATGGATTTTATGCAATAATTTTGATTTTTTTTCAATTCCAATAAGTATTTATTCATTGGATTATCCCAGGGGAAAGAGGGGAAGGGGAAAGGGTCAGCCTGTTACAAAATGATAGCAAAAGTGAAAGCACCCAGTACCAAGTCAACCATCAAAAAAACATACCCGGTGATAGGGTCATTAAAGCCCATGGGAGCTCAGTGTCCTGTTCAGGAATGAGAGGAAGGGATTAGGGAAAGAACAGAAAGGTACAAGTTTTCTTACCCTCCTTTCCTCCCCCATAAATTCAAGATTCCACCCAAAGCTTTGGTTTCTAGCAGTAAACATGGAGTTACATTCTCCCATCTCCTATTGAACAAACTTGTGGCCACTTGGACGTTATTTCTTACACCTTCAGAAATTTCCTGAGTGATTTGGATGCACACTCACCTTCCTTTTCTCGATCTCTCACCTCCACTTTCTACGTGGAAACACCCCTATCCTAGGATTGATGATTAAATAGGGTTTGGTCAATTCAGGTACAGCCGTGGTTATCTTTTGGTGTGAATCACATCAAGGAATGGTCTTAACTCAAAAGGTTGGAAATGAGAGATGGAATGTTCTTAGGTTTTTCAAGTTGTTTGCAAAAGTCACTGAAGCATCGTGGAGGTACCCTCCAAATTAAATGTATATGAGGATTTGGGAAGGGGGAGCCGAGAGGGGCGATAGGGTAAGTTTTTAGGATGGAAGACCTAGTCCAAAATAGGAAGTAGGGGAACAAGAAAAAAAGGATGGTTCAAGGTTCCTGCTTCAAAGAGAGGGTCTCAAGCATGTTTCAGATCCTTTGCCTAGTGTAGAATCTTCTGTCTAAGATGCTTTGGCTATCCTTCTTCCAACACTGATTAAAAAAAAGTTTTTAAACAATAAAAACCCCAAAAGAGCATGGAGAAAGACCAACACATTATATTTACACAAATCAGGTCACCTAGCAATCATCAAATCAGCGACTCGTGAAGTTCTACAAAGCACAGACAAATACAATAACTAGAGGGGGGCAGCATTTGGGGGGGTGACAAGAACTCAGGATCAGAAACACATCACCCAATACAGTGAGGTAGGTTAACGGTGATCCCATAGTGTGCAAACAAACCCCCTTTCTTCTTTAGCTACTATGACATAACACGACAATCACTACTACAGCAAGGTAGGACATTGGCTCCAGGGGCCACAAAGGAGCCTTCACTGATGCTCTCTCTGGGAACCAAGCAGGAAAAGTCCAGAATTTTGAAAGATTAAGGATTTTAGTCTTTGATTCCTACATCCATCCTTGGAAACACACCTCCACACAGGCACACACCCATTATGTATGGCAGGCCTAGCCTAGCGCTGAGAAGAATGAATCTGATGTACCAAGCAAGTCCTATGCCCTAGGATTAAGAGTTTGGGAACAGGAATCCCTTATTACATAGTGTATTAACTAGGGTTCTCTAGAGAAACAGAATCAGCAGGAGACATGTGGGGATATAAAATTTATAAAAGTGTCTCATGTCACTATGGGAATGTAAGAGCCCAAGAGTCTGTAGGGCAGGCTGGGAGCTGGGAGCGCTGATGAAATTTGTCAATGAACTCTCAAGAGAGGCTGGCTGGCTAAAGCAGGGAGAGTGATTGTCTCTTCTGAATCCTCCTTAAAAGCCTTCTTAAAAGTCCATGAAATGTCCTCATAGCAACAGACAGGCCAGCACTTGCCCAAGTTGACACATGAACCTGACCATGACACATATTTAGATAACTCTCAGACAAGTGCCACATACTGGGCAGGATAAGAAAAACAGAGTCCAGAGACTTCACAGGAAAGTCTTTCAACCTGCTGGGTCTCACCCTCAGGGAAAACCGACGCAGGGACTCTTTCCTCTTGATAGGAGGCCAGTTTGGTCTGGGAAAATCTGACTGGGGTCTTAATATCTAAGTAGACCCTCCTAAGTGTGTGGGGGGGAAAGGCACCACACAAGCAGGGCAAGAAACAAGAAAACAAGAACTGAAAAATTCTCCTCTGTTAAACAAAACTTAAGCAAAAGGTCCAGATAAAGCTGAACGGAATGTCAAAGAAAAAATAGACAACAAATTCATCCAGCAAGAAAACCCTAGATAAAAGAAGTGAAAGCAATCTCCAGAATAAACTAATTAAGGTAATTAAATGTCTAGACACCAGCAAAAAATAAAAAATCACACCAGGAAAATTGAAGATATGGCCCAGTTAAAGGAACAAACCAACAACTCAAATGACATACAGGAGCTGAAACAATTAATTCAGAATGTACGAACAGACATGGAAAACCTCATCAAAAACCAAATCAATGAATTGAGGGAGGATATAAAGAAGACAAGGAAAGAACAAAAAGAAGAAACTGAAAGTCTGAAAAAACAAATCACAGAACTTATGGGAATGAAAGACACAGTAGAAGAGATGAAAAAACAATGGAAACCTACAATGGTAGATTTCAAGAGACAGAACGTAGGATTTCTGACCTGGAGGACGGGAACATCTGAAATCCCACAAGAAACAGAAACTATAGGGAAAAAAATGGAAAAATATGAGCAGGGACTCAGGGAATTGAAAGACAATATGAAGCGCACGAAGATACGTGTTGTGGGTGTCCCAGAAGGAGAAGAGAAGGGAAAAGGAGGAGAAAAGCTAATGGAGGAAATTATCACTGAAAATTTCCCAACTCTTATGAAAGATGTAAAATTACAGATCCAAGAAGTGCAGCGTACCCCAAAGAGAATAGATCCAAATAGACATACTCCAAGACATTTAATAATCAGAATGTCAGAGGTCAAAGAGAAAGAGAGGATCTTGAAAGCAGCAAGAGAAAAGCAATCCATCACATACAAGGGAAGCCCAATAAGACTATGCGCAGATCTCTCAGCAGAAACCATGGAGGCGAGAAGACAGTGGGATAATATATTTAAATTATTAAAAGAGAAAAACTGCCAACCAAGAATTCTATATCCAGCAAAATTGTCCTTCAAAAATGAGGGAGAAATTAAAACATTTTCAGACAAAAAATCACTGAGAGAATTTGTGACCAAAGACCAGCTCTGCAAGAAATACTAAAGGGAACACTAGAGACAGATACGAAGACAGAAGAGAGAGGTGTGGAGAAGAGTGTAGAAAGGAAGACTATGAGTAAAGGTAAAAAGAAGGAAAATTAGATATGACATATAAAATCCAGAAGGCAAAATAGTAGAAGAAAGTACTACCCATGCAGTAATAACACTGAATGTTAATGGATTAAACTCTCCAATCAAAAGACATAGTCTGGCAGAATGGATTAAAAACAGGAGCCATCTATATGCTGTCTCTACTCAAAGGACACGAGGCCAAAGACACAAATGGACATTTACACACCAGTGTTTATAGCAGCATTATTAACAATTACCAAGAGATGGTAACAGCCAAAATGTCCATCAATAGACAGTTGACTAAACAAACTGTGACATTTACATAAGATGGAATATTGTGCAGCTTTAAGACAGAATAAAATTATGAAGTATGTAACAACATGAATGGACCTTAAGGACATTATGCTGAGTGTGATTAGCCAGAAACAAAAGGACAAATACTGTATGGTCTCACTGATATGAACTGACATTGGTGAATAATCTTGGAATATTTCCTTGGTAACAGAGACCATCAGGAGATAGAAATAGGGTAAGATATTGGGTAATCGGAGCTGAAGGGATACAGATTGTGCAACAGGATTGAATATAAAAACTCAGAAATGGACAGCACAATGTTACCTAACTGTAATACAATTATGTTAAAACACTGAATGAAGCTGTATACGAGAATGATAGAGGGAGGAGGGCTGGGGCATAAATGAAATCACAAAGGAAGATAGATGATAAAGATTGAGATGGTCTAATCTAGGAATGCCTAGAGTGTATAATGATAGTGACTAAATGTACAAATTTAAAAAATGTTTTTGCATGAGGAAGAACAAGGAATGTCATTACTGCAGTGTGCTGAAAATAGATGGTACTTAATATTTTAAAATTGAAAAAAAAAAAAAAGAGGACACTATGGCAGAAAAGCCAGCTCTAAGTGACAAAAATGAGGTAGCTCAAATAGTTGTTATTTGTCATGAAAATGCAACAGCAGTAAAAATGCATTCCTGCTGTGCAACCCTGTACTGCTGGGTTTATCACTGAGATTGCTCATGTACCTGAGAACACAACGAGGGCTTAGATTAACCTATATGAAAATACCAAACCAGAATATTTATATTAAATTTAAAAAATAGTTCAAATGCACAAGATATGTCATTTGCACACAGCTAATGCAGCTGACATCCTGGAGATAATAAATTAGCACAATAAAATAGCATTTATCTCTAGGACTGAGGTTTTTAACCCTTGACATTTGCCCCAAAGGGAATGACCCTCTGTGGTAGTTAGGTTCAAGTGTCATCTTGGTTAGCTGAAGGTGCCTAGTTCTATCACTGTGGACATGAGCCAATGGCATGTGAACCTCATCTGTTGCTGATCACATCTGCAGTTGGCTAGGAGGCGTGCCTGCTACAATGAATGATGTTTGATTTATTGGCTGGTGCTTAATTGAGAGAGCTCAATGTAGCACAGCCCAGGCAGCTCAGCATACCTCATCTCAGCGCTCGCAACTCAGCCCAGGCCTTTGGAGATGCAGAAAGAAATCACCTCGGGGAAAGTTGTTGGAACCCAGAGGCCTGGAGAGAAGGCCAGCAGAGATCACCCTGTGCCTTCCCATGTGTGAAAGAACCTCAGTTGAAAGTTAGATGCCTTTCCTCTGAAGAACTATACATTAACTAAATAAATCTCTTTTTATTGAAAGCCAATCCATCACTGGTGTGTTGCATTCTGGCAGCTAGCAAACTAGATCACCCTCCTGACCCTAGCTGGGGAGGGAAGGATCAGATAAGAGAGCTTGGTGGGTTCCCGACAGCTCTTTTGGGTCTCTGGGTCCTGGGGTGCTCAGTGACCTATCTCTGCCCCTCAGCACCTGGAGGCCACCTGCTGCTTTGTCCTTTAATTCTTTAAAAAATAAGTAATCAATTGATTGTGCAATAGTTATTATTTATTTTTGTAATGGATTTACTGAGATATAATTCGCAGACAATACAATTCACCCATTTTGAAGTGTACAAGTCAATGGTTTTTCGTACAATTACCGATTTGTGTCATCCTCATTGCTATGTAATTCCAGAATAATTTCTTTACCCTTAAAAGGAACTCCACCCCTACCCCCACCCTGGGTCCTGGCAATCACGAATCCACTTTCTTTCTCTATGAATTTGCCTATTCTGGATGTTTCTTGTAAATGGAACCATACCATAGGTGGGTTTTTTTTTTTTGGGGGGGGGTGCCTGGGCTGGGACTAAAACCTGCATCTCCTGCATGGCAGTCAAGCATTCTACCCCTGAACGGCTGGGACTAAAACCTGCATCTCCTGCATGGCAGTCAAGCATTCTACCCCTGAACCACCCATACACCCTTAAGTGGGATTTTGAGTATGGCTTCTTTCACTGAGCGTCCATTGGCAAGGTCCCTCTGTTTTGGTGTATTACTAGAACTTAATTCCTTTTTACAGCTAAATTACATTCCGATGTTGAGGGGACCCCAGTGTGTTTATCGTCTGTTGATTGAAGGACATTTGGGCTGTTTCCACTTTCAGGCTATTGTGAATAATAGTGCTATGAAAATTTGTGCACAAGGTTTCATGTGGATGAAAATTTTCATTTAACCTTGAGTAGAGACCTGGCTGGAATTGCTGGGTCCTCTGGTAATGCCTTGTTTAACTTCTCAAGGAGTTTCCAGACTGTTTTCTAAAGCAACTGCACCATTTCGGATCCCCACCAGCAGCGATTGAAGGTTCCAGTTTCTCTACATCTTCACCGACACTTATTATTACCCGTCTTTCTCAACCCTGCAGTGCGGGCAGGGGTGAAGTGCTCTCTTTCAGGGAGCTTGAGTTGCATTTCTCTGCTGGCTCATAATGCTGAGGTGATAATAATTCTCGGATGCCTTCTATGCACCAGACCCTTTCCTAGGCCCAGTGTGTACATCAAGGACAACACTTGATCCTTGGTCTAGTGCAGGTAATGACCGATGGAAGGAGACAGATGATAACCAAAGAAGAAAAACGTATGGATTAGATCATTTCAGATTGAAGTGAGTCTTCCATGAGAATCGAAAGTGGGTTGAGCCTACGATTGTGATCGAGTGGGCTGTGTTGGATGGGGTGGTAAGGGAGGACCCCTCGGAGGAGGTGACAGTCGCCCTGAGCCCTGAATGAGGAGGCGTGGTCTGTGGGAAGAGCATTCCAGCCAGAGAGAATTGCCAATGAGAAGGTCAGGAGGCTGAGCCTAATGTGGCAAGTTCAGAAACAGAAAGATTCCCAGGGGCTTGAAGTTTGGCAAGCGAAGGTGAGAGTATAGGAGGCGAAGCCGGAGAGTTTTGTGTTTTTTTTGTTTGGTGGAGGCTCCAAGGAGCGCTCTGTGGGCCTCTAGGGATTTTAGGTTTTATGTTAAGTGAATGAATTGGGAAGTCGTGGAGGGTGGGACGCAGCTGGGGCTGTGTGTGACATAGTCCAATTTCCTTCTCTCAACCAGGTGAAGATTTCTTAAGACCAGAAAAGGCACTAAGTACACAATGAAAGATAGATAAATTGGATTTCATTGAAATTAATTCTTCTTTTCATTGATGTAAGAATAAAATTAAGTTTACTTTTCATGCAAAATAGCGTGGAATGGGGGAAAATGAAACTTATTGAACAAAAAGCTGCAAAACCAACCCAGACTGGTTCTGGGATGGGGGAAGGGGAGGGAGCCTGTGATGTAAGCTTAAGAATCGGCGCCACTTCTTTATATGGGGGGAAAAATGTGATTTAGACCTCTCTGATAGGCTGTAACCTCTGGAGTTCCCAGCCAATGGGGAAATGGGGGAGGGATTTGCATGTTAGGTTTAGGGATTAAATGTTGCTGCTTGCTGTTTGGTGCACCCATCACCAGGTTTTGGTTGCACGCACATTTTTGCCAGGTCTTTAATAAATTCTTTTCTTCTGCAAAATCAGGTGAAGGTTTTTTCTGTTTCAGGTATGGCTTTCTTTCCCACAATCAACAGGCACCATTAAGAGAGCAAAAGGCAAGCTGAGGCTGGGGGAAGATATTTCCCATACCTACAAATCCACTTCTGGGCAGATAGAGGCTTAGCAATTAAATAATCATGCCCAGTAAAAGACTCCTGCTCTTGCTCATTGTGACTTTATCCATAAAAGCCACGAACTGGAAACCACCCATATGCCCACCTACAGGAGAATGCAGGGTGGAAAATGGAGCACTACACAGCAATGAAAAAGGATGGAGGACTGCTATGTACAAAAACATGGGTGAATCTCAGAAGCAGGATGTAGAGTGAAATAAGTCAGCACAAAAGAAAACACATGGTGTGCTAGTTTGCTAGCTGCCAGAATGCGAAAGACCAGAAATGGAATGGCTTTTTAAAAAGGGGAATTTATTAAATTGTGAGTTTACAGCTCTAAGGCCATGAACATGTCCCAATTAAAGCAAGGCTATAAAAATGTCCAAATTAAGGCACCAATAATTGGTGACCTTTTCTCAAGAAAAGCCAATGAAGTTCAGGGTTTCTCTCTCAACTGGAAAGGCACATGGTGAACACAATGATGTCTGCTAGCTTTCTCTCCAGGCCTCTTGCTTCATGAAGCTCCCCCAGGGGTGTTTTCCTTCTCAATCTCCAAAGATCTTTGGCTGCATGGGCTCTCGTGGTTCTTATGGTTCCCTTGTCTTTCTCAAGCTCTCTCCAAAATGTTTCCTCTTTTAAGGAATTCCAGTAAACTAATCAAGACCCACCTTGGAGATGATCTAATCAAGTTTCCAGCTTGCAATGCTGAATAGGGATTAAAAGAAAAGATTGCTCCCACAAGATTGGATTAGGATTTAAATGTGGTTTTTCTAGGGTACATAAATCCTTTCAAACCAGCACCCATGGATCAGCTCCTTTTATGCAAACTATAAATGGGGCAAAATGACTCAACAGTGGTAGAAATTGAATGGGGGTTACTTCTGGGTGGGTGGGGCTGGGACAGGGTGGAAGGGAGCCTCATGGACCCTGGAAATGGGTGACAGAGCCCTGGCCTGAATATGTGTGTGTGTGTGTTGTGTGTGTGTAAATTAATCTAACTATGCAATGAAGACTTGTACACGTTACTGTGGAAATGATATCTCAATTAGAAAAAGAAATGCTCCAAGCGTGATCACCCCTTCCCTTCTTTGCTACTAATCCCTATTCCTGGGGTGGGCTGTCGTGGGGCGGGGGTCGCAGTAGCTACCTGTCTGGCTCTGCCAAGGAAAGGAGAGGGTTGGATTTTGGAGACAGAGCTTCCTCAGCCAAGTCCCATGCCCCCCGTTCCGCCTCACTCCCATTCAATCTTCCTCCTCGCCCCCCACCTCTGGCAGGCTGGGTGAGTGGTGCTATTTTAAGATGCGCCCCCCCCCCCCCACTTCCTTCCTCCTCTTCTCAGGAAACTGACAGGTCCTGTGCTCTCTCCTTTTGGGGTGAGGTGGAGACAATTTGCACAGTGGGTGATCTCTACCCATCCCCAGGGGCCCGAGACCCAGAACTCAGCTCTTTCTGCCTTTTCTCCCAACCCAGGAACAACCATGTAATTTGTGAAACCAGTACAAAGTGAAAATGCAGAGCCTCTTGTCCAAAATCACCAGGAATCTCAAGACCCAGGCGAAAAAGAACATTAAATCATCATAAACATTTATTTTTTACTTTTTTAATTTTGCAATTAATTTTTAAATTAAAAAAATATGACCAGTATGAAACACAAACATTTCTAATATATAATCATTCCGTTCTCTATATATAATCAGTAATTCACAATATCATCACATAGTTGCATATTCATCATCATGATAATTTCTTAGAACATTTGCATCAATTCAGAAAAAGAAATAAAAGAACAACAGAAAAAGAAATAAAAACAGAAAAAAAATTTATACACACCATACCCCTTACCCTCCCTTTCATTGACCACTAGCATTTCAAACTAAATTTATTTTAACATTTGTTCCCACTATTATTTATTTTTATTCCATATGTTCTTCTCATCCGTTGACAAGGTATATAAAGGAGCATCAGACACAAGGTTTTCACAATCACACAGTCACACTGTGAAAGCTATATCGTTATTCAATCATCATCAAGAAACATGGCTACTGGAACACAGCTCTACATTTTCAGGCAGTTCCCTCCAGCCTCTCCATTACATCTTGACTAACAAGGTGGTATCTACTTAATGCGTAAGGATAACCTCTCGACTCTGTTTGGAATCTCTCAGCCATTGACACTTTGTCTCATTTCCCGCTTCCCCCTTTTGGTCCAGAAGGTTTTCTCAATCCCTTGATGCTGAGTCTCAGCTCATTCTAGGATTTCTGTCCCACATTGCCAGGAAGGTCCACACCCCTGGGAGTCATGTCCCGCGTAGACAGGGGGAGGGTGGTGAGTTTGCTTGTTGTGTTGGCTGGAGAGAGAGGCCTCATCTGAGCAACAAAAGAGGTTCTCTTGGGGGTGACTCTTAGGCCTAATTTTAAGTAAACTTGACCTATCCTTTGTGGGGTTAAGTTTCATATGAACAAACCCCAAGACTGGGGGCTCAGCCTATAGCTTTGGTTGTCCACACTGCTTGTGAGAATATCAAGAATTCAACTTGGGGAGGTTGAATTTTCCCCCGTTCTCACCATTCCCCGAAGGGGACTTTGCAAGTACTTTTTTACTCACTGGTCAAATCACTCTGGGATTTATATCACTCTGGACAAACCAACAAAATCTCATGTCCTACTCAAGGTTCCATGAACTTATGGTTTTCAATTAAGCTATCTACATAAGTTATATTAGGAAATGCACTAGTCAAAATATAAATTTTGTACCAAATAAACATTTTTTGCTTTAGTCTCACACAGAAGGTGACATTTTAAAATATTAATTACCATCTATTTTCAGTACCCTGCAGTAATGACATTCCTTTGTTCTTCCTCATGCAAAAATATTTTTAAAATTTGTACATTTAGTCGCTGTCATTATACACTCTAGGCAATCCTAGATTATACCATCTCAATCTTTATCATCTATCTTTCTTTCTGATTTCATTTGTGCCCCCAGCCCTCCTCCCTCTATCATTCTCACATTCAGCTTCATTCAGTGTTTTAACATAATTGTATTACAGTCAGGTAGTATTGGCCTGTCCATTTCTGAGTTTTTATATTCAGTCCTGTTGCACAGTCTGTATCCCTTCAGCTCAAATTACCCAATATCTTACCCTATTTCTGTCTCCTGAAAACATTTATTTTTAATAGCGAACTTTTTTTTTTTTTTTTTTAACATGGGCAGGCACCAGGAATCGAACCCGGGTCTCTGGCATGGCAGGCGAGAACTCTGCCTGCTGAGCCACCGTGGCCCTCCCCTCTTTTTTTCAATAGATTTTTTTTAAAGAGTGCTTTTAAGTTTACCGAAAAAGTGTGCCGAAAGCAGAGTCCCCATATGCCCCTGCCCCTGTTCCCCAGCCGGTTTTCCCTAGTATCAGCTGACTGGGGTACACTTTTTTGCACTAGATGAACCAATTTTGATGCCTTAGTATTAATAATTGAGCCCTTCAATTATCTAAAGATATGACGTCTGTGCTGGTTTGAAAGGATGTATGGACCCTAGAAAAGCCATGTTTTAATCAAAATCCCACTTCATAAAGGCAGAATAATCCCTATTCAATACTGTGTGTTTGAAACTGTCATCAGATCATCTCCCTGGATGATGTGATTTAACCAAGAGTGGTTGTTAAGCTGGTTAGGTGACAACATGTCTCCACCCATTTGGGTGGGTCTCAAGAAGTTTCTGGAGTCCTATCAAAGAGGAAACATTTTGGAGAATGAAGGAGATTTGGAGAGAGCAGAGAATGCTGCGGCACCATGAAGCAGAGTCCACCAGCCAGATACCTTTGGAGATGAAGAAGGAAAACGCCTCCCGGGGAGCCTCATGGAATCGGAAGCCAGGAGAGAAAGTAGCAGACGACACTGTGTTCGCCATGTGCCCTTCCAGATGAGAGAGGAACCCTGATTGTGTTCGCCACATGCCTTTCCAGATGACAGAGAAACCCTGAACTTCATCAGCTTTCCTGAACCAAGGTATCTTTCCCTGGATGGATGCCTTTGACTGGACATTTCTATAGACTTGTTTTAATTGGGACATTTTCTCAGCCTTGGAACTGTAAACTAGCATCTGATTAAATTCCCCTTTTTAAAAGCCATTCTGTTTCTGGTATATTGCATTCCGGCAGCTAGCAAACTAAGACAACATTTAAAATGTGACTGTGTGATTGTGAGAACCTGGTGTCTGATGCTCCTTATATGCAGGGTATGGATAGATGAGTAAAAAAATATGGATACAAATAAATAATAAATAACAGGGGGGTAAAGGGTAAAATAAATTGTGTAAATGGAAACACTGGTGGTCATGAGAGGGTGGGGTGAGCGGTATGGTATGTACGAGTTTTTTCTTTTTTCTTTTTATTTCTTTTGCTGGAGTGATGCAAATGTTCTAAAAAAATGACAATATCATCACATAGTGAGCCATTAATTGTACACCATGTATGGAATATTTTCATGTCAATGATATATGTTTGTATGTTAAATTTTTACAATAAAAATGTTTTAAAAAATAAGAGTCTGTTCTAGTTTGCTGGCTGCCAGAACACAATATACCAGAAACAGAATGGCTTTTAAAAAGGGGAATTTAATCAGATGCTTGTTTACAGTTTCAAGGCCGAGGAAGTGTCCCAGTCAAGCAAGTCTACAGAAATATCCAATCAAAGGCATTCATCCAGGAAAAGATACCTTGATTCGAGAAGGCCGATGAAGTTCAGGGTTTCTCTCTCAAGTGAGAAGGCACATGGCAAACACAGGGTTTCTCTCAGCTGGAAGGGCAGATGGCGAGCAAGGCATCATCTGCCAGCTTTCTCTCCTGGCTTCCTATTTCATGAAGCTCCCCGGGAGACATTTTCCTTCTTCACCTCCAAAGGTCCCTGGCTTGAGGGCTCTCTGCTTCTCGTGGCTATGTTGTTCTCCTCTGCTGTCTCTGCCTCTCCTTCATTCTCCAAAATGTTTCCTCTCTTAAAGGATCCCAGTAAGCAACTCCACCTTCAGTGGGTGGAGACACACCTCCATGGAAATCATCTAATTAGAAGTTACCACCCACAATTGGGTGGGTCACATCTCCATGGGAACAATCAAGATGCTCCCACCCAGCAATACTGAATGAGGATTAAAGGACATGGCTTTTCTGGGGTCCACCACAGATTCAGACTGGCACAGAGTCCTTTAAGATTCATTCTTTTTTTTTTTTTTTTTTTTTTTTTTTTGCATGAGCAGACACCAGGAATCAAACCCGGGTCTCTGGAAGATTCATTCTTTGTGTGTAGGTTCTATGGCTTTTGACAAATGCATAATGTCCTACAGCCACCATTACAGCGCCATATAGAAGAATTTCACCACCCTGAAAATCTGCCTGCTCATCCTTCTCCCTTTCCAAGCCCTGGCAACGCCAAGGATTTTTTTTTTTATTTTTATAATCAATTTACTTATTATTAAATGGGGTAAAATGTACATAACATAAAAATCATTTTAGCCACTTTAAGTGGACATATAGTTCGTTGACAAGACTGTAGAACTTTCACCAGTGTCTGTTCCAGATAAATGTCATCGTCTCAAAGCAAAACTCACACTCGTTTAGCAACCACTTCCCATTCCCCCTTCTCCCCACCTGGCAAAGTGTTTGTCCTTTTGTGTCTGGTTTCTTTCTGATGCCTTCAGGGTTCATCTCTGTAGGAGCATGGAGCAGCCTTTCCTTCTTCGTTTTCACGGCCACTTAATATTCCATTGTCTGGAGAAGAACATTTTTGCTTCTCCATTCATCTGTTGATGGGTGCTTGGATAGTTCCCACCTTCTGGCTACTGTGACTAATACTGAGATGAACATCGGTGGCCAAATTCCTGTCTGAATCCCTGCTTCTAATTCTCTTGCATCTATATCTAGGAGAGGGATTGCCAAGTCACCTGGTAATTCTAGGTTTAACTTTCTGAGGAACCACAGAAACATCTTCCAAAGCAGCTTCCCCATTTCATATTCCTACCAACAGTGTACAAAGTTGCCTGTATCTCCACATCCTCAACAACACGTGTCATTTTCGGTGTTATTTATTTATCAATAACAGCCATCCTAGAGGATGTAAAGTGGTATCTCCTTGTAGTTATAATCTGCATTTCATTAATGCGTAATGATTGACATTGGTCATATTTTCACGTACCTGTCAGTTTGAGTATCTTCTTTGGTGAAATACCTATTCAAATCCTTGGCTCATTTTAAAAATTGGGTTGTTTGACTTTTTTGTTGTTGCTTTGTAGCAGTCCTTTATATATTCTGCATAATAAACTCTTATCAGATATATGGTTTTAAACTAGTACTAACCTAGTTTCAGTCATATATGAACGCTCCTAAGTATCTCTGTTCTCTCCTTTATGTTATTGGTTCAGATTACATCTTTATATATTGTAGGCCCATTAATGTGGATATAAAATATTATATTACACATATGCCTGTTAAGTCATATGGGGGGAAGCAGTTATAAACCAAAACTACAATAACACAGGATTTATAATTACCTGGTTAATTTAACAATGCCTTTATTTCTTCTTACATCTTCAAGTTACTGTCTAGAGTCCTTTCTTTTCAACTGGAAGGATTTAGCATTTCTTGTGGGGCTGATCTTCTGGTAATGTGCTCTCAGATTTTGTGTTTTTTTGTAAACGTCTTAATTTCTCCTTTGTCTTTGAAAGATCATTTTTCTGAATATTGAATTCTTAGTTGACAGTTTTATTCTCTCAAGACTTTGAATACACCATCCAGTTGCTTCTGGCTTCCTAGGTTTCTAGTGAGTAACCCACTTTTAATCTCATTGGAGATGATTGTATGGGGACAAGTTGCTTCTCCCCTGCTGCTTTCAGAATCTTCTTTCTATTTCGCTATTAACGTGTCTTGGTAGATCTAGCAAAATCAAGTCTGCTTGGAGTTTGTTGAGATTCTTGAATTTTTTATTTCATCTCTTTCATCAGATTGGGGATTTCTTTCAGTCATCATTTCTTCAAATGCTTTTTCTGCTCCTTTCTCTCTCTCTTCCTTCTGGGGCTCCAATGGTGCATGTCTTGATTTATGGATGGGGTCCACAGGTCCCTCAGGCTCTGTCCTTTTCTCTTTATTCTTTCTTCATTCCACTCCTCCCATTGGGTAATTCCAATTGTCTTGTCTTCTCCCTGTTCAAATCTGCCCTTGAACCTGTCTAGTGAGTTTTTCATTTTAACCATTGTACTTTGCACCCAAGTTTCTGTTTAGTTCTTTTTGGTAATTTATTCTTCTTAATTTTGTTCAGATGCTGTTCTAGTTTGCTAGCTGCCGGAATGTAATATACCATAAATGGAATGGCTTTTAAAAAGGGGAATTTAATGAGTTGCTAGTTTACAGTTGTAAGGCCAAGAAAATGTCCCAATTACAAGTCTATAGAAATGTCCAATCAAAGGCATCCAAGGAAAGATATCTTGGTTCAAGAAGGCTGATGAAGTTCAGGGTTTCTCTCCCAAGTGAGAAGGAACATGGCGAACACAGTCAGGGCTTCTCTCTCAGCTGGAAGGGGACATGGTGAATACAGCGTCATCTGCTAGCTTTCTCTCCTGGTTTCCGGTTTCATGAAGCTCCCCAGGAGGCATTTTCCTTCTTCACCTCCAAAGGTCGCTGGCTGGTGGACTCTGCTTCATAGTGTTGCTCTCTCTGAATCTCACATTCTCCAAAATATTTCCTCTTTTATAGGACTCCAATAAACCAATCAAGACCCACCCAAATGGGTGGAGACATGTCATCCCTTAGTACAGTTTAACAACCACTCTTGACTAAATCACATCACCCAGGGAGATGATCTCATTATAGTTTCAAACATACAGTATTGAATAGAGATTATTCTACCTTTATGAAATGGGAATTTGATTAAAACATGGCTTTTTTTAGGGCGCATACTTCCTTTCAAACCAGCACAGATGCCATTTTCCTCATTTCCTTTAGGTCTTTGTATATGGATCCCTTTAGCTGTTGAACAAAGATTATTGTTTGTGTTCAAACTGATTATTGTTTTTTTATTTTTTAAATAAAAAATCTTTATTTTATTGTGGCTGACTATTGTTTTTTATTTTTTAATGTTTTTAATGTTTTTGTCATTTCTAAGTATTTTTGTTTTTTAAAGTGGTTGATTTAAGGTGGGTTTTTTGGGGGACAGGGGTATGCATTTGGCAGGAATCGAACTCGGGTCTCCCGCATGGCAAGCCAGCATTCTACCACCTAACGATTTAAGGTTTTGACTAATCATTCCAGTGTACAAGTTTCCTCAGGGATGGTTTCTAGAAAATTCTTTTTTTTTCCCCCTGTGAATGGGACCTACTTTCCTGTTCCTTCATGTGTTTTGTAAATTTTGGTCACAAACTGGACATTCTGAGTATTACGTTGATATACCTCGAAACCTAGATTTTTCTACTCCCCTGGGATTGCCAGGAGTGTTTTTGCTGTCTTTATTGGGTGCTGAAGACATCAATCTGCGAGACTTTTCTAACAGTTTTGCTCCCAAATGAGGGATGGAAAGAGGATTAAAAAGAAGAAGAAGAAGAAAAGAAAGTTCTGGCTGTCTGAGCCTCCTTTGCCGCTTTCCTGAGTGGGGTTGGACAGTGGCGTCCTCGGACTCAGCCCCGCTGTCTTTAGGAGCCGATCAGAGGAGTGATGGGTGCTGAGACCACACACCCCTGCGTTTGGACGCCTCGAGCCTCACGGCCCACCCTGGCCCCAGCACATTGCACCGGAGCCTGGGCTGCAGGTCCTGCAGCTGTCGGCCCCCTGCCCTGGGGGTGGGGGTGTGGAGGGGGGGGCCCTGCATCAAGGATGAGATTTACCAATATTTTACACAATTTTCCAGCCTCTTCCTCCAGCTCCTCGCTGGTCACTGCGCCGTGTTCCACTGGACACCAGAGTTCCAAAAGAGCTGATTCAGATAGCTCCTGGCAGTTCCACAGCTGTCCTAGGAAGGGACTGATCCCCAGAGCCCCTACTCCAGCTTCTGATCACCAGTCTCCCCCCAACCCTTAACCTTTTTACCGTCTCTTAGCTCCGCCTTTTCCAGAATGGCGTAGAATTGGAATCACACAGGACGCAGCCTTTTCTGACTGGCTCCTTTCACGGAACGAGAGGCATGGAAGCCCCCACGGTGTCTTTGCATGCATTACTCCTCTTGGAGATCTGGTTTTAACACCTGGTCGATCATAACTGTGAAGCACATCCCGTAAAGCTAAACAAAGCCCAATTCAAAAGAAAAAAAATCATTTTGCATGGCATCACCCAGCATCACCTCCTTCACCCACGGAGGAGGCCTGCTTTCCTCCCGCCACGCCTGTCTCATGTGCCAGTTTTCCTCAAGCCCAAAACACAAGCAATATAAATGTCCGTCCTGGGGTGGGGGTGGGGGGGGATAGGGTAAGGAGGCCAGGGGCCAGCCCTTGGGATTTGCTCTCTGTGCAAGAGGAAAGGGTTGTGACAGACCAAGGCAGAAAAACAGAAAACAGGAAGAACCCTGCACTGTTTGGGAAAGGATAGTATTTATATTAAAAAAAAAAAAAAGAAAGAAAGAAAGAAAGAAAAAAAGTGGAGAGGATCTGTCTTCACCTGCTTTCTGGCATATGGATTTCCCAGCATGAGACACAAGAAACTGCTGGATACTGTCTTGTCCCAGAGCTGACGAATGAAGCCCACAAATTGGGAGGCTTAAAACAACAGAAATAATACACAACTATGTGATGATATTGTGAGCTGTTGATTGCATATTTTGCATGGACTATATAGTGCCTGAAAATATTGCAATAAAAATAAATAACGATAATAATAAAACCCAGAAGTGCCCTGTCTCAGTGCTGGAGAGCAGAAGTCTGAAATTGAGGTGTGGCCAGGGCTGGGCTCCCTTGAAGGCTCTTGGGGAGGGGCTGTCCCTGCCTGTCCCAGCATCTGGAGGTGGCCTTCCATCCCATCTCTGCCTCTGTCATCACACGGGGTCTAGCCAGTGCCTATCTCGTGTCCCTTGGATAAAGGGCCCACACCCTACTCCAGTGTGACCTCATTTTAACTTAACTGATTCTGTCTGCATTGACCCTATTTCCAAGTAAATTCACATTCACAGGTACTGAGGGTTAGGAAGTCAACATGTCTTTTTTGGGGGGGGAAGTAGAGAAGTGTACAATATGGGGCGGGCGGTGTACAAGAGAGCTTTACTGTCTGAAGGGTGATGCAGTAAATGAGGAAACACCTTGATAAAATGATCAGGGAGTGGTAAGGGCTGTGATGGAAATAAATAGGGTTGTGAGGCTGAGGATGGGGTGGGGCTTTTTAGGGGTGGGCTGAAGAGGTGATGTTTGAATGGAGGCCTGGGAAGAGGGGGAGCCAGGGGGGTGGGCAGGCCAGGAAAATGCACAGCAGGTGCAAAAGGCCTGGGGAGGGAGTCACCTCACAAAACTGGTGTGTCCAGGGCAGAGTAAGGGGGAGGGGGATGGTCAGGGAAGGGAGAAGGGGGTGGTCAGGGAGGGGGGAGGGGGTGGTCAGGGAAGGGGGAGGGGTGGTCAGGGGGAGGGGGGTCAGGGAAGGGGGAGGGGTAGTCAGGGAAGGGGGAGAGGAATAGGCAAGGGAGGGGGGAGAGGGGTGGGTAGGGACGGGGGTGTCAAATCACTCATGGCCCTGGTAGGGAGAAAGAGATGACTGTCCTGAAACATTCAAAGGCCCACCACAAGTGCCTTTATCTTTTCAAAGGCCAGTGGGTGGACTTCTGTGAGGGGGCAGGACCCAGCGCCTTTGGGTAGGGAACCAGGCCTCACCCCCATCCCTGGGCTCATCTACACCCCTCTTCATGCCTGTGTCCCCAGGGGTCCTGTTGGTGCAGGGCGGAGGCAGGGGGTGGGGGTGGGGGGGCCTGTTCCAGTTCACACTCTCAGGAGACAGAAGGAAACGGGAAGGAGTCAGTCTGCCTTTGCCCTTTGGACCTCAGCAGAACTGCAGGGCAGGAGGGCCTGGTGGGGGGGGGGGCAGCGGAGGAGTCTCGGAGGGGGGAGGGGTGTCCCTCGGCAGGCAGCCCCCCCCCCCCCAATGAATTGGGGGAGGTAGACACTGAGTCTGGCCTGGGGTGTGTGTGTGTGTGTGGAGATTGGGCCTGAGCTTCCCCAACACTCTGGGAAACCGGAAAATGGGCCGGAAACTGCTCTCTTGTGGCAGTTTTCAGTCCCCAGCCCGCAGCTCTGTCCTGCCTTCACAGGGCTGGGGCCCTGGGGGAAGGTGCCAGGGAACTCAGTCTCCGCTTCATCTCTAAAATGCAGCTGAATATCACAGCCCACGGCGAGGAAGGGGGAGCTGGGGCTGCCTGAGGTGGGAGAGGAGCGCCAGCTGGCTGTCCCAAGAAGGACAAGGACTCAGGCAGGAGCTGGGGCCCTGGCAGAGTGCCTGGGCCTGGAAGCTTGAGTCTTTACCCCCGTGGCCCTGCTTCCTCCTGCTGGCTTCTGCAGCCCTCACCTCCTCAGACCCCAGCCACCCTCTCAAAGAGGTGCCCCAGGTCATCCCTTGCCACTCCCCATACATTCCCAAACAACATCCTTCCCCCAACTCTCCTGTAGGGCTCCACCGTGCCTGAGCCAGGTCTAGGGTAAGGAGAGTGAGGCATCTGCCTCGGGTGCAAAATTGAAGGGTCTCCAAAACAATCCAGCCCCCAAGATAGAAAATATTCTAACGTTTTTGTTGTGTGTGTTGTTGTTGTTGTTGTCTTTTAAACATTTTTATTGTGAAATATAACATATATACAAAAAGTAAAAAAGGAAAAGAAAGAAAAAGCAATAATTTTCAAAGTACACTTCACCAAGCAGCTACTGAACAAATGTCACAGTTTGGCATGGGCTAGCATTCCACCACAGTTTCCAGTTTTTGCTTCTAGCTGCTCCAAAACACTGGAGGCTAAAAGAAATATCAATATAATGATTCAGAAGTCATACTCATTTATTAAATCCTATCTTCTCTGTTACAGTTCCTCCTTCTCTTTTGATCTTTCCCCATATCTTTAGGGGTATTTGGGCTAGGCCCATTCTAACATTTTCAGGTTGGAAAGGACTGTTGATAATATGGGATGGGGGATGGAACTGGTTGATGTTCTTGGAGAGGCTGGCCCTGCTGGGTTTCAGGACTTATCTGGCCTAGGAACCCAGTGGAGGTTTTAGGTTTTAGGAAACTAAACTTAGTGCATGAAACTTTTATAGAGTCTCAGTTAGAGCCCTAGGTGTTTTTTGGATTAACAGGAGTGATGTTGGTTGGCGTTTAGGAAACTGTGGCAATTAGCAATATCTAGCTGAAGCTTGCATAAGAGTAGCCTCTAGAATAGCCTCTCAACTCTATTTGAACTTTCTTAGCCACTGATATCTTGTTCTGTTACAACTCTTTTCCCCCTTTTCGTTTGGAAGGCATGGTTGATCCCATGGTGCCAGTGGCAGGCTTATCCCTGGGAGTCATGTCCCACGTTGCCAGGGAAACTTTCACCCCTGAATATCATGTCCTATGTATGGGGGAGGGTAATGATTTTCCTTGCAGAGTTGGGCTTAGAGAGAGAGAGAGAGAGAGAGAGAGGGAGACGCCACATCTGAGCAATAAAAGAGGTTTTCTGGAAGCAACTCTTAGGCATAATTTTAGGTAGTCTTAGCTTCTCCATTACACAGATAAGTTTCATAAGGGCAAGCCTCAAAATCAAGGGCTTGGCCTATTTTCTTGGGAGTCCCCAATGTTTGGGAGAGTAGCTGGGGTTTTTCCAGATGGGAAAGTTTAATAGTTCCATATTTTTTCTCCAGCTGCTCAAGGGATTCTTACTTTTTTTTTTTTTTTTTTTCACATGGGCAGGCACCGGGAATCGAACCCGGGTCCTCTGGCATGGCAGGCAAGCATTCTTGCCTGCTGAGCCACTGTGGCCCACCCTCTACCAATACTTTTTAATTCTCAACCCACTATACTCTGGTATATCTCCAGATATTACATTAAGCTATACAGAATTACAAACCCTTATTCCTGTTCTGTTCTGGACTCCAGGAGTTTGGGCTGTTTAACTGATCTATCCAGACAGGTTGATTAGCTTGTATGTTACAGAAAATTTAGGCTCTAGACACAGTAAACCTCTCTGCCTTTGGTCCACACAGTAGGTGAGGTGCTAGAATACACACACTATCATGTTTTGCCCTGTATTCTGATTTACCTGAGTCCCAACCAGACTGGTTTTATTCTTATATCTAATTGAAGACTGATCTCTTTTTTGGTTACTTTAATTGTCGTTGTATGTAGCGATGCTGCCTTTCAGAGTTGCAGAGTTCCAGCTCTCAGTCTTAGGTTCACAGCAGTACCCAAGGTTCCAGAGAAATACCAGCTGATACACAAATAGCTCAGTGTCTCAGCATCTAAAAATACACTTACAACTTCAGACTAAGTGTGGCTGCTACAAAAGCTTACGAATCTAGGCTCCAATTTTCTTATAAATATTTTTTTGAAAGAGACCTTAGCATATTTGTTCTTTTGTTTCTGATTTATTTTGCACAACACATTGTCCCCCTGGTTCATTCAGTTCGCTGCATGCCTCAGGACCATCCTTCCTTTTTGGAGCTGCACAGTATTCCCTCATGTATATATACATGTTTGCCTTTCAGCTTCTCAGTCATTGGACCCTTTGGCCTCCTCCACCCACTGGGCATCATGGACAATGCTCCAAACAAACAAACATGTCTTACAGTGTCCTCATTTGGTTGTACAATCAGCAGCACTTCAATTTTAGACAATTTTCATTGGTCCATAGAGACAAAGAACTGATAAACACAGCCTCACCAAATATCAAATCAAAACCTCCCCTAATCTTTTATCTTTCTCCCCTCCCCCAATCATCTACCCCTGGTACCGCTGTGGTACTGCTGATGTCTTCCTGTTAACTATTGGCCATAGCATGCAATGTTAGCTTTCCCCCACCTCCGTAACCCTCTGCTGTTGACTCTTTATGCAAGATCAATCCTTTGAAGGACTTCATGTGATTATTTATTTATAATTATAGAGTTGATCAGTGGAATACATGGCACTATACATTCCTTTTCAATCATATTTACTTTCACTATGGCAATTTTACTTATAACCCCACTAATTAGTTACCATCACTTTTTTTTTTAATTTTTTACACAAGTGACAGACATTTATATCCAATTTGTGACTCCTACAATTTATGCTGCAATGAACAAGGCTCTCTGGGTATATGTGTCAGTTTCTTGGGTTTGTGTACATATACTCAAAAAGTCAACATTCTGGGTATTCAGGAATATATTTTAGAAATTCCTTCTCCTCAAGATTTTAAAGACATTCTCTTGTAAAATTCTAATATTATTTTAAAGTTTTGCTTTATGCATTCTAGTCTTCCATACTTTTCAAATTCATAATAAATGTTCTAATATATAATGATGGCAGATAATATTTTTCCACATGAAAAGTTAATTACTCTGAGATCTGCTTTGTTTTTTAATCATCCATGAAGTTACCATCACTTCTATCTGTTCTCTTGCATTTAAGTTCGACCTCATTGGGTAGCCTCCCAATATATAGTCTGCGATCTTCTATAGTATAATCTTTGAGATTACCTTTACCAGCATTATAATAGTGAAATTATACGGTATCTATCCTTTTGTATCTAACTTATTTCACTTAGCATTATGTCCTAAAGTTTCATCCACATTGTCATATGCTTCAGAACCTCATTTTGTCTTACTGCTGCATAATATTCCATCCCGTGTATAGAACACATTTTGTTTATCCGCTTGTCTGTTGATGGACACATGGATTGTTTCCATCTTTTGGCGATTGTGAATAGTACTGCTGTGAACATCGGTGTGCAAATGTCTGTGTCAATGGAATGGATTTTTAAAATAAAAGAATCCATGGTGTACAAAATATCAACCTTTTAAATGAAGGCAGGGTCAGAAAGCTGCGCTTGCATTACTTTACCTCAATTGTCTCAGACCCTGGTTCCAATAAAACTTTATTTACAAAAGCAGATTGTTCCCCCCACACACACTCCATAAAGTCAGCATTCCTTTTCAGCATGAAGAAGTGAGAATGGTCATTGCACAGATACCACTGAAGATTGAGAGGCGGACCAAATGGGTGGGAGGAGGCGTAACGGAGAGGTTAGGACTTATAACTACTGAATCATTATATAGATATTACTTTTTAGTTTCTAGTGTATTAGAATAGCCAGAAGGATACCTGAAATTATGAAACTGTACCCCATACTATACTTTGAAATTTGTTCTATAATTACTTGTTAAACTGTACTTTGACATTTATCACTTTTCTTTGTATATATCTCACAATAAAAAATGCTTAAATAAATCGATGGAATTACACTACAGATGGACTATAGTTATAGTACAATTAAAAAGTGTGCTATTTTATCATGATTCTTCTGTCAACCCCGCAACTCTTCTAATAAAGGAAAAAAAACTGCCAAAAATAGAAAACTAGAAATAAAGATAACTAGATGTGGTAGTTAGATTCAGTTGTCAACTTGGCCAGGTGAAAGCACCTAGTTCTGTTGCTGTGGACATGAGCCAATGGTAGGTGAATCTCATCTGTTGCTAATTACATCCGCAGTCGGCTAGGAGGCGTGTCTGCTGCAATGAGTGACGTTTAACTTAATTGGCTTGTGCTTAAATGAGAGAACGCAATGTAGCACAGTCTAGCAGCTTGGCATTCCTCATCTCAGCACTTGCAGCTCAGCCCGGGCCCTTGGAGGTGGAGAAAGAAATCACCCCGGGGAAAGTTGTTGGAACCCAGGGGCCTGGAGAGAAGACCAGCAGAGACCATCCTGTGCCTTCCACGTAAGAAAAGAGCCTCAGTGGAAAGTTAGCTGCCTTTCCTCTGAGGAACCAACAAAATAAATCCCCTTTTATTAAAAGCCAATCCGTCTCTGGTGTGTTGCATTCCGGCAGCTAGCAAACTAGAACACTAGATGACAGAAAGATTAAATTATATGACATACATGGCAAAAGTTAAAGTTTGTGGATCTACGTATCTGGGTGGGGGGTATATTATAGCTTTCAGGAATGGGTTGGTATTAGTTTTTGCAACTGTCCTGTAAATTTTTTTAATTATCAAAAAATAAAATGCTTAAAATGAAAATGTGATAGCCCAAAAGCAAACAATTAAAAAACAAACAAACAGAGAGCTTGTGAGTTCTCGTTTGCCAATTTTTTTTAATAGGGCATTAAAATACTTTTTTCCTTGATTGCCTAGTCTGTTTTGACTACCGAGTAAGTTTTGCGCATTCGCCTCGTTCTAGAGTCCCGGAGCTGGTATGAGAGAAAGAACGAATGAGAGAAAGAACGAATGAATGAGCCAGCTCCAGAGTAGCCCGGCCGGAACCTGGAGCTAGGGCCCCGCCCCCTCGGGGACCCCGCCCCTCGAGCGCAGGCCCCGCCCACGCGCTCGGCCCCCGCCCATGCACTGCCTGGTTGCGGGTCGCCTCTGGCCCACGCTCGCGCTCGCTCCTGCGCGTCACTTCCGGGGCGGTGTCGGGAGGGACTCTGACTTCCGCCCGCGGGGGAGCGGCGGTGCAGGAGGCCGGGCCGGGTCGCGGAGGGACGGACGGACGCACGGGCGGGCGGCCGGGCGCCATGGAGCGCGGCCTCGGGGCCGAGGGGCGCGGGCCGGGGCGGTGAGTGTCAGGCGGGGGCGGGCGCGGCGGCTCGGGGCGGCCCATCCTGCTGCCCTCGGCCGTTTGTGGAGCCGGCAGGGCCGCGAGGCCCAGGCAGCCCCTGCGGACAGTCCCCGGAGCCCCAGCACTCCCTGGGGCGGCTGGGGTCCTGCCAGAAGGACCCACAGATCGGAGACCCGGGCAGACTCCTGTCCCCTACTCATCCTACCTGCCTTTGGAGTATGAGCGACCACCCTCTTGGGGATGCGGTCCCCGCCTTTGGAGAGTGCCCATTGAAGCTGCGGACTCTACTCCTCTCCCAGAGCTTGTCCCTTAGCCAGACAGCCAGTCTCCACCCGCTTGTCCCCGGCTGCCAGCCATTCGCTAGACTTGCTTCCTAAATGACCTAGGAGCCTCGGTCTCTTCTCAGGCTGGCGTCTTCCTGTCCTGCTCGAACTCCTGGGCGGCCTCCCTGGCCTCCAGTGCAGTCTGTTCTCCTGGTCGCAGCCAGAGAACATTCCCTAGCCCTTCACCTATGGCGTCAGACCTGGGTCGGGACTCCTCCGTACTCCCACTTTGCTCCAGGATGGAGTCCAAAGTCTGCAGCAGGGTTCACAGGGCACAGCCCGATCTGGCTTTCTCAGGGACCTCTCTGTTCACCACTTCTTTCTCCCAGGCTCAGCTTTAGCCAGAATGAGCCATCTGCAGCTCCTGCAGCACTCTGTCACTTTTGATGTTTTGCACGTGCCCTTCCTGTTTTCCCATTCCCGGTCACCTGGCCATTTCCTCTGCATCTGGCAGGTAGCACTTTCTTCCAAATGGTTTTTCCCAACCTGAGCGACTGGGCAAGGTGCTACCACATTCACCCTTATTTGGAGCAACTTATAGTATTGAAGTTGCCTGGTTACTTTTTGGTCTTCCTCATAACACCAGTGGCCCTGGCAGGAGGGTTCCCGGTACATGCTTGAGAACGGAAGCCATGAGCCTCTGCATGCCAGGGGCGTGTCCTTGTGAATGAGGCATTGAGGTGTGCCCTGTTCAGCCAAGGCCCAGCTCACTGACGCCCCATAAATGATGGGTGTGAGGCCGTGTGTGTGCAGTTCCCTCTTCCCCTTCCCTGTCAAACTTGGCAGACCCTGGAGGTTCTTTTCCTCTTCTGGCTTTCCCCTGCCTCTTTGCCATTTATCATTTGTCCATTCAGCCAGCAAATAGTTATTGAGTAGAAACAGATACCTATCCTGCCATAGTGAAGTTTCTAGTTGGGGCTGGGAGTATGGTTAAACTTGGAAATACAAGCAGTCGTAAGTGCTGTGAAGATGGGGATCCTGAACCACCAGAGTGGAGCATTGGGTTGGGGGTGGGGTTCTGACCCAGTGGCCTGGTGTGGATGGCCAAAGAAGGCTTCCCCTGAGGTCCAGGCCTCAAAAGTAAGGTCTGAAGGATGGACTGGACAGGAGCAGGGACCAGCTGGCAAGATTGGGGTTGGCAGTCTTGCAGAGAGTAACAGCTTGGGCTCAGGCTCTGAGAGGAGGGTCAGTGTGGTGGGTCTGCAGAGAGAGGAGTGTGTTCCTAAGTGAGTGATGCTGGGGAGGTTGGCCCCAGTGGAAAGCAAGCCTGCAGTGCCCGGGTATCTGGCCTTTGTCCTAAGAATAGCGGGAGGTCACTGGGCCACCCCAAAAGGGAGGCAGTGTGATCAGATTTGTGTTGTAAAGAGATCCTTTGGCTGCTGGCAAAGGGGCTGGGATGGCTGGTAGTAGGGTGATGCTGGCTGTAGGGAAAACAGGAAAGAGGCTGGTTTCTGCAGCAGTCTAGGTGAAGGTGATGGTGGGTTACATGGACTAGATGGTGTTTCAAAGGGGAGAGTCCTGAGGTGTTGCCAGCAGGCCTATTGCAGGATTGGACGCAGGGGTGGAGGGGGGTATCAAGGACAATGCCTAGATTTCTGTGTGGGCTTTGTCTGCCTGATGTACCCCTTCATTCCCTGGCTTGCCCACCCGGCCTTCAGCCAGGCCTTCTTCTCAAAACCAGCCTCTGTTTGCAGCACCCGGCACCAGGGCAGCTTATCTCTTTGTTGCTGGCCCCTTTGAGAATATATTGAAAGCTGTAGATCAGGGTTTCCCAACCTTGGCACTGCTGACAGTTGGGCCTGGATAATTCCTGTGGTGCCATCTTATACATTAGAGGACATTGGGCAATGTCCCCAGCCTGCTCCTCGCCATGCCAGTAGCACATCCCTGCCCCCCCCTCCCCCCCCGCAGCCGCAACAACCACGACTTCCCTGGGGATAGACTTGTCTTTGTCTGAGAACCCCAGATATAGATGTACCTCTTCCTTAAAAACACTCAGACATAAAATCTGCCTCATTTGGGGGACTCCTTGAAACTGACCAAGTCCCCACTGTGGCTTTTCCAGTTCTCCCACTGCCTCCTTGTTATGTCCTCAAATCTGGGTGACTGCCGCTGGTCAGATCACAGGTCTGGAGGGAGCAGATGTTTCTGTGTCTCTTGTACTGTCTTGGTGGCCCGTAAGTGTGAATGTGTCTGTGTCTCTCTCTACCTTCGTCTTTCTCCAGCCCAGCAGTTTCACACACGGTTCTGCTACAGTTGAACTGAGCTTGTCTTCCTGCCACATTCAAATCTGTAGGAAAAAGCGCAGGAAGTGTAGATGTTTTTCTCAGATCTCTGGATCTTTTTCCTGTCTCTCTGTTGGGACTCTACACATTCATAGTTGCTTTAGCAGTTTAACTGTTTTCAACTTAACATGACAGTGTTACTTGATGTGGCATGGAATGGGAGAAAGGGAGAGCATTTGGGTCTCTACCTTGAGCCAGGTCCCTTGCCCCCCACTCAGCCTATCATCTCACTCCCTTGTGAGGAAAGGATGAGGAAACCGAGGCCCAGAGAGTTGAGCATCTTACCCCAGCCCCAGAATCCCTAGGTGGCAGAGGTGGAGAAGGAACCCCAGGCTCTCCCCATTCCTGCTGGCCTCCAGCCCACCTCTTAGAGCTGACTCCGGGCCTTTGGCCCCCAGCACATGGGAGCTGTTGTCCAGGCTCAGTGGGGCCTCCCTAGCCTAGCGATGTATCCTGCCTTTGTCTCCAGAGCCTTTGTTTGTTGTGTTTCCTCTGCCTGGGCTCCTGTCCCCAGCCATCAAAGTCCCCGCCTGCCTTGGCCTTCTTGGCAGCAGCCCCATCCCCTCTTAGCACACCTGGGCACCAGCTGCCCTAGGGGAGTGGAGCATTCTTGAGTCCCTTCGGTCAGAAGTCTGTCCTTTCGTTGGCTGCCTCTGTGTCATCCCGAGATAACAGAGGAATCCTTGAAGGCTTTATTGGGGTAGAAGAGCAGGAGGACAAGTCTGGGGCTGCAGGGGGTGTTGGGGGGAGGCCAGGGTTGGGTGGGGTCTGATGGGATTTAAACGACAAGATTGGAGATCACAAGCTTGGACACAGTATGAGCGGCCCAGTACCCTTTGCATTCTGCTTAGCTCACCCTTGAGCCCTATCTTTCCTGGGAGGGTGGGCTGGTGTGGGGAGACTCTGCAGGGGCCAGGGAGGGCGAGGCTGGACTGTGGGGAAGGTCAGGAGGCTGGAGCAGGTTCCTTGAAGGGAGTACCATGCCTCGGTTTCCCTGCAGGGCCCTCTGCTGTACAACATGGAGACGCAAGGCTACAAGGCTCCCGAGGGCTCAGCTTGGACCACGGTGGGGCTGGGCTGCGGCCTCCTAACAGGGCTCTTGTCTGCGGCAGTGGCTGGGGGTGTGTCCTACCTCCCACCTGCGTCTCGGAGCACCTACACACCTCCCTGCCCGGCGAGGCCAGGTGGCATTGGCCGTGGAGGAGGCCCACCCTGGGGCCCGGGGCCCGGGGCCCGCCATGAACGGCCTGTCAGTGAGCGAACTCTGCTGCCTCTTTTGCTGCCCGCCCTGCCCTGGCCGCATCGCCGCCAAGCTCGCTTTCCTGCCGCCGGAGCCCACCTATTCGCTGGTTCCTGAGCCAGAACCAGGGCCCGGTGGGGCCGGGGCCGCCCCCTCTGGGACACTGCGGGCCTCCGCGGGCAGTCCTGGGCGCTGGAAGCTGCACCTGACAGAGCGCGCCGACTTCCAGTACAGCCAGCGGGAGCTCGACACCATCGAGGCCTTCCTGACCAAGAGCAGCCGCAGCAACCGCGTCGCCTGCATGTACGTGCGCTGCGTGCCTGGCGCCAGGTGAGCCTCGTGGCAGCGGGGCCTGTCACCTGTCAAGAGGTACTCGCCCTGCCAGGGAAGACCCTCCTTGGGGCCCTACAGTGTCCCCTAATGCTTCTTGTTGTGGGGCCAAGAGTCCACAGCCCTTCTGAGTCCCTATTGCCAGGTGTCTGCCTGCGGCCCCTGAGGTCAACCACATGGGAGGAAACTGAGGCCTAGGGAGGTTACTGTTCAGGCCTGCTCTGGGTCTCAGGGTTCCCCTTGCCCAGGGAAGCTCTTGGTCCTAGGTGAATAGTGGTCCCCTTTACCCAGGGCCTGTGGCCCCAGTGCTGCAGTCATGCTGGCTTCTCCCAAGTCCATGGGTCCCCAAGCTTACAGGGTGGGGGTAGGCGCAGAGGGGGTCTGCCCAGGCTCTCCAGACCAGGTGGGGTTTCTGGTTCCAGGTCTGGGTGTAGTGGGTGAACTCTGACTGCCATGTGGCTGGGATCAGCTGGAAGCCCACAGGCAGGGTCCAGTCTTATGACTGGGTGTGGCCTGGAGCAGGTCTACATTTTTGGCTGGCCTCTCCAGACTGCCTTGGGGCTTGGGCAGAAATGGGCTCAGTTTCCTAGGAGCAGGTGTGGTCGGACACTGCGAGCTGGGATGGGAGCTGCTTGTGTACTAGAGCAGAGGGGTTACTTTTTGAGCGGGGAATCATGACCTTGCCAACAGGGATGGCGCCGGCTTATTTTCTGGGAAGGTCCCAGGCAGTGTGTGCTTTCCTGAGGGACAGCCAAAGCCACTTGCCTACAAGAAATGATCCTGAGCGTCAGTAGGCACTGCCAGAAGGGAAGAGGATGGTGGGAATCACGGCCCTGGGCTGAGAACAGGACTGATGGTCCTTGTGACCGCCTTGCACAGATGGCCTGGGGCTCAGCTGGTCACCCAGTAGGAGGGAGATCTACCACTGTGGGGCCCAGGCCGCGTGACCTCTCCATGGGGATGCCACAAGGGCAGAGCCAGGGGGCCCAGGGCTCACTCCCTCTTCCTGCTGGCCCCTGACCTGTACCTGCCCCCAGGTACACGGTCCTCTTCTCCCATGGCAACGCAGTGGACCTGGGCCAGATGAGCAGTTTCTACATCGGCCTGGGCACCCGCATCAACTGCAACATCTTTTCCTACGATTACTCGGGATATGGTGTGAGCTCAGGCCGGCCCTCGGAGAAGAACCTCTATGCTGACATCGACGCTGCCTGGCAGGCTCTGCGTACCAGGTGGGCCTTGGGCCTTCCCGAGCTTCAGGGTGGCAATGTAAGGGGTCTGCTGAGGAGCCATGTGCCCAGGTCCTGGTGGGGTCAGGCAGTGGGCCTGGTGGTTGGATCACACCACATGCCCCCCAGTGTGGTGACACTGCAGGCTGGGTATCCTTAGACCTTTCTGGGATAGAGTGCTGGACCAGGGCCCTTCCAAGAGGCCTGGAGGAGGGAGAGGAGGGTTGTCTCTCTAGCTCCAAACTGGGTAGGGCCAGACCTGGGCATGGGGTTGTGTACAGGGGTGGGAGGGCCTGGGCAGGGGAAGGTGCACCCACAGCCTCAGGAAGTGGTATGTGAGAGCTGCTGGGTTCTGGGGGTTGGCCTGAGGGCCTGTGGTTAGGAGGTATGGGGAGTGGAAAGGAGTGGGGTCCTATCCATGGCTTGGGGCTGGGGAGTAGGTAGGAATAAGGTCCTGTCTGTAGCCTGGCACCCATACAGTTCTGCTGGTCTGTGGGAGGTTGGTGGGGGAGTGGGCTGGAGCCCCTCAGTACACGCCCACACTCTTTGTTCTGAGAATGCCTACTGATGGTCTACCCCAGCTACACCTGACCATGCTCTCTCTGGTCGCCCAGGTTCTGGGCAGCCCCTACTGCATTCTCGTGCACTGACCCATTGTGTGCATGCCCCTCACCAGCTTGCAGAGCTTCTGGCTGTGTCCAGCACCATTTCGGGGTCAGCAGAGCCACCCTCATTCTCTGGAGGTTTGGCCCTGCATTCTGTCCCTGGGTTGCCCCATTGCTGGGCCAGCCAACCTGTTTGACCCGCTTTGGCAGGGACCAGGTGCGTGCTGGCAGGGCTGGCAGTCTGTGGCCCTGGAGAGGGGGTGGCTTGTTGCCATGGCAGTGTACCAGGCAGTCCCTGCCACAGGTCCCTGGGGCCCTAAGGAACCCATCCTGCGCCTCCTGGTGGCATAGGTCCTCCTGGGGTACACACTGGCTTTTTCTGGTTCCTGCTTCAGCCTAGCTGGTGGGGGACACTGGCTCAATCAGCCTCTGCGGGGGTGAGGGCTCCAACCTCCATCTACCTGTCCTGTCCTTCAGAAACATGTCCCCTTCGGTCCAGAAGCTACAAGTGACAGTGGGAGGCAGGAGGTCTTGGGCCAGTGAGAAGCAGCCACATTTAGGACACATCCTGTTTGTCCATGTGGAGAGGTCTGGGTGGCAGTTGGGGGCTCCTGCCTGGGCTGAGAAATTGGGTGGACCTGGAGCTCAGCACAGAAGTGCCCTCAGTGATCTGGAGAAGGGCAAGGGTTTCTGGGCCTGTCCAGGGAGACTGAGGGGTTGGCTAGGGCAGTGGCATGTACCTGAAGAGTGCTGTCTCCAGGGTCAGGACAGAGAAGGAAAAGTGCAGGATGCCTCTGAGAGGAGGGGAGGCCTCGAATACTCTGGAGTTGGTCCATCCCTAGAGGGATGGCTCCTAGGAGCAGTGGGGTGTCGGGAGCTGGACTGGCCAGTGGTGCCAGGGCTGAGGCATTGGGGAAGGGGTCCCCAGAAGAAGGTGGAGCCCACTAGTCAGCTCACTTGCGTCATCCTAAGCTCCTGAGCATGGAGGGCCAGAGGAAACGCATTTGGACACAGGGGCCTCCATCCCCCACGCTGAGAGGAAGGAAGCCCTGTGAGACTGAGGACCCTCCACCCCACCCACTCCCAAGTGGGATCTGGAAAGGCTTAAAAAGAGGAAGGGCAGGGCAGTTTTGTCCACTCTGTCTGGGCTTGGTCAGGTGCAGGCTTTCTGTGATCTTGCCTTGAAACCAGGGGCAGGGCCGGGTGACCCACCCCTGCCATGCTGCTGGCCTGGGCTGGGAGGGTACCTCACCTTGTGGAGCTGGGGCCAACTGACACCAGGCGGTGCTCACGGGTGACCTGGCCGGCCCCCTCCTGCAGGTACGGCATCAGCCCTGACAGCATCATCCTGTACGGGCAGAGCATAGGCACGGTGCCCACCGTGGACCTGGCCTCGCGCTACGAGTGTGCCGCCGTCGTGCTGCACTCGCCGCTCACCTCGGGCATGCGCGTGGCCTTCCCCGACACCAAGAAGACCTACTGCTTCGATGCCTTCCCCAAGTGAGCGCTGGGTGGGGGGTACGGGGGTGGGGGTGTCGGGGCATGGGCAGGCCTGATAGGGGCGAGGAGGGGGCGGGACCCCAGGACGGGCGGGGCTCTCACACGCCCCTCCCCCCTCCCCCCCGACCGCAGCATCGAGAAGGTGTCCAAGATCACGTCGCCCGTGCTCATCATCCACGGCACGGAGGATGAGGTGATCGACTTCTCGCACGGGCTGGCGCTCTACGAGCGCTGTCCCAAGGCCGTGGAGCCGCTGTGGGTGGAAGGCGCGGGCCACAACGACATCGAGCTGTACAGCCAGTACCTGGAGCGCCTGCGCCGCTTCATCTCCCAGGAGCTGCCGAGCCAGCGCGCCTAACCCGCGCCGCGCCGCCGGCCGGGACCTCAGCAATAAGGGCCTGGCCCCGCCAGGTCGCGGGCCGCGGGAGAACCCCTTGCGGTCGCGGGCGGGAGCCCCGGGCCAGGCCCCGCCCCAGGCACAGGGGCTGTGGACGATGGACCGGAGACGAGGGAGTTATGCTCACCTTTCCTTTTGGAAACAAGAATAAACGGGAAAACAAAAGATTTAAAATTTTTGGGTGGCTCCTCTCCCGTTCATGGTTAGCGCGCGCTCTATTCGGGACTCGGAACTGGGAGAGGGAGCCAGCGCTCCTGGAGCTTTGCTCCCAAAGTCCCCGGAAAAATCAGCAGGCGGCCTTGTCTGGGTTTGACAAATGCAGATATTTAGTAACTCCTTGAGGGTATGGGAGAGAGGAGTCAGGCTGTTGAGTGCAGGGGAGGGTGTGTGTGGGTAGGATGACGGAATTCGAACTCAGGAATCCTGCCTGGCTTTGTCGCACAGCGTGCCTCCAAGGGAGGTTGGTAACCTGTTCGTTTCAGGCACTTCAGCGAGGCGAGAAAGGGTATCCTTCTTACGGTCAATCCGCTTCTTTTGCAAATGCGGAGGCTGAGGGTTTGGGGACCGCAAGGGCAGGTCCGTGGGTCTCGGGGTCTCCGCGGGAAAATGGAGCCGACGTCAGGGTCACGCGGGCTGCGCCTGCCTAAGCAGCGGGGACCTAGCCTCGCGCCACGATTGCGCCGCTCCCGCCACGCTCCAGGCCATTCCTTCCACTCCGCGGGGCCTTTGACTCTGCACAGATGGAGAAAGTGAGTCTTGGGCACGGGTAGCTCCTCAGCCGGCGTCAGGCGCCCGGGCGTGTGAGCCCAGGACTGACCCGAAGCTGCCCGCTCTTTACCCCATCGGAAGCTGTAGGAACCTGCGGTTCTTTTAAGAGGGGGCGGTGCTTCGGCCTGTGATGAGAGGAGGGCGTAGCTGCGCGGAGCACGCGTCGGGTATCAGGGCTGGAGACTTGAGCAGAAGCGGAAATGACGTCACGCGCGCAGGCGCGGCGGGTTGAGAAGCAGGGGCCCGAGGCCTCGGGGGTAAGTGGCGGTGGCCTCATCTACTCGGATCTGCGCCCGGGCCGGCCCCTGTCGCGGCGGGCAATGCCCGCACCCTCCCCTCGGGCCTCGATAAATTCATTGGCAAGGCGGGACCCGTGCCACCCCGTCCCCTGGGCTGCCTTGAGGACCCGGGGGCCACGCGGAAGTCCTAGCCTCATCCGAGCGCTATACCCCGTGGCGTCGGGGCAGCGCCTGACCGTTACACTGAGGGGCCCAGGTGGCCGTGAGTCACTGCGCGCCAGCCCGGGCCGGGTTTGGCCGCCGGAAGAGCTTGTGCCAAACCTCCGACTTGGCTCTGCCGAGTTTCGGGACGCTCGCAGCCAGGCAGATGGGACCTGGCACGTTAGAAGTGCCCAGAGAGGTCCGCCAGCACGCAGGGAGCGGAACGTATAACGGAGCTGCTGTTCCATCACCCGCAGTGGGCTTCCCCATCTGGGGCCGGGGGTGGCTGTCTCCAGCCAGAGACGCCCCTTCCGCCGCCGGCCGCCGGGCCTGCGCAGTCGCGTACCCTGGCCTCACCCATCCTGCTGACCTTTAACACAGGCAGTGGCCTGGCCTGGCGGCAGGCTGTGGAACCGCTGGTCCCTGTGCCCTTCCCGAGCCCCACAGTCCGGAGTCTAGGGTCATTCTTGGTGATACCCGCCATTTGGAGATGCTTGCTGTGTCCTCACTAGAGCAGACAACATCTGTGGTCCCTGGTCTTCTCTGGCTTTATCCTGGGTGCTTCGTGTAGACATTCTTCTCCTGTAGTCAGGCTCCCCTGCCCACCTTGCATGCGATTCCGCTTGGCGCTGTGCTCCCACGGACTCTGAGCGCTTTGCTTGTTGCAGAGCTTGTTGTCGCCACCTGAGTCCAGGGAAATATATAAGTTCCCCGACAGCTGGACTCTTGCTGTATCGTTGAGCGCAGAAAGTTCAAAGTAACTGTTCAGGATGGAATAGATATTTTTTTCAGATACACGTAGTAAAAAGTCCCCAGAGTCTGAAAAACAAACCAACCCAGAGTCTGAAAGGGTATTGGGTGAAAATTCAAAGCCCTTCCCACTTCTCACTCCAAGGTTCCCCTTCTGAGGTACAGAAAAAAGTTTTTTCTTTGTCGACAAGGAAAGTCGATGCATGTACATGTAAGTGCGTTTATACAGAGGGCTACTCGCTTTCCATGTTGCTTTTTAACTTAATGTAGCAGATCTGATCATTCATTGTAATGGTTGCACGCTACTGTGTTAGTACTACGTTTATCCTGTTCGCCGTGAGTAGAAATTTAGGTTGTTTTGTAACAAGAAGTAGTGCTGGCTTGACTAGTTTATACAAAAGACTACTTACTTTCCATGTGGCATTCTACTTTAATGTAACAGGTCTGAACTTTCATTTTAATGGCTGCTTGGTATTCTAATAGTATTATGTTTATGCTGCTTCCTGTGGATAGAAATTTAGGTTATTTTGTAACAATAAGTAATGCTGCCTTGACTGTCCTCATACAAAAATCTTTGTGCCTGGGTAGCATATTTCTGTTGGCAAATGGCTAAATTGCACACATAAGTGTTTATACCAGCCGTAGATCTCTAAGTGGGGTCATTGATTTCAGAACCGTTATACCAAGTTAGGAGGGGGCTCATGCCCCCCACCCTTGTCAGTGGTGGATCTTGCAGATGTGGTAGGTGTAAAATGGTATTTTGTTGTAACTTCATTGGCATCTCCTATAAATATTGTTGAATACCTTAATGTTTTGTCAGATTTCTGTTACTCTGCTACCACTGATAATGATTTTAAAACTGGGACATTAATATTTATTATAACCATGTAGATATTTAAAAGTCATTTGTATTTCATATTCTCTGCCCGTTTTCCATTGGGTTGTTGTTGGTGTTTCCCAGGAGCACTTTACATGTGAAGGACATTAGTCCTTTGTCTTTCCCAGTGTTTTTCCAAGTTTGCCATTTGTCTTTGATTTTGTGTTCTTTCCTCTTTTTGGCCATGCAGACATTTAAAATCGTTATTAGTTCTTGCTAGATTTTCTCATGCATGGCTTCAGCAGTTGTTGAATCATACTCAAAAAAAATCCTCTCTACTCCAGGATTATAAAGTAGTCCACATTTCTTCCAGAATGTGCTCATTTTATCTATTTATTTTTTAATATTCAGAGTTTTCGTCTAGTTTTAGAAAGTGCTGCTTTTGATAAGGAGTGAGGAAGGAACCAAACTGTTTTTTACCCAAGTTGTTTGCCACAGTTCTATTTCCTGAAAAAGCCATACTTTCCCCTACTAAAGTGCTGCCTTTATCACATGTCGAGTTCTTGTGTATGTTTGGATCCATTTCTAGACTCTATTATCCCAGTTTGCTGGGACTCCACTGTCGCAATTACTTAATACCTTTATTATTCTTGAATATGTATTTTCATGAAAACTTGAGGTGCGCATATGTGTTCACCACCTCGATCTTTTTTGAAAAAATTAGAATTGCTTAGGTTTATAGATTAATTGAAAGGAAATTGTCATCTTAAAATTAATAGTTAATGGCTTGAAGGCATGTTCCACAAGACACCTTAAAAGAAAGGTTTTTGACAACTTATGGGGAACTCTTCCTTGCCCCCAAGACATGGGTAGTTACAGTGCATGATGGGAAGACTGTGCAGAACCAGTGAGCAGGGAGAAGCCAGTGGAACATTCCAAGACACCCCCCCTCTGCTCCCTTTCCCCTCTGCTTGGTACGGCCCTTGGGCCAGGCTGCCTGCCTGGGAGAGGGGCCAACTTCCAGTTCTCCATTTTGTGACTTAACCAGGACACATTTGTTCACACCCGGCTGGTATTCTTATGTCACCAGCAGGCACCCGTGCACACGCACCCCACCCCCCAGCAGAAGCTCCCATCTTGCCCAGGATGCCTTCACCGGCATCCTTCACACATGGAGTCCCAGGAGCTCTGTATCTGTGGCTTGCCTGCCAGGTCCTGAGACTCGAGGGGACAGGACCCGCCTGGGTGGAAGTTGGTGGCAGGAACGGTGCGGGGGAAGTGGCCGCTGTGCTGGTCTCAAGCAGTGTTCTCCTAGTGAGTCGCAGTCCTGATGCCGCTTACCCCAGGGCTTCTCTCCAGGGGGACCCAAGCCCCACTCTGAGCTGACTGCCTTTCACATGAGTCCTTCGCACCTGGGGTCCTGTGCTCACTTGGCTCCCCTCCTCTGGCCACCCCAGGCCATAGCCTCAGCGCATTAAACCCTGGCAGGACCAACCAGCTGGCTCTGTAGGCATCAGGGGCCACCTCAGGTTCCAGAAGGGGATGGGGACGATGGCGCCCTCTGGTTATTCTGTCCTCTCCTCCACCAGTCTGGATAAGGCTTTGGGAGGAGGGATGGCCCACCGGGGGTCTGTTCCTCCAGGGGCCTCTGGGGGCATGGTCACCCCCTACCCCACCTGCCTGTCCCTCAGGTCCCAGGTGTCACTCCTTGGCTGGCTCACCCAGCTCCAGCACCTGATTTAAGGGGTGTTGGGTCCTCAAGGCGGTGCTGTCTGTCGGTTCACTCTAAGTCAAACAGGGGTGCCCCCGCAAGCATCCAGGGGGCCCAGGACCAGCCCACGGCTTTGGTCCCACCGTATGCCTAATCCCCCTTCTCACAGCTCAGGATTTCTGGGGGTCCCCAGCGGAGACAACCCTGTGACCTCGGCTGGAGGTCCCGGCCCCCAGCAGGTCCGTACCAATGGCTCAGAATTAAAATGGTCTTAGGATACAGGCCTGCTCCTGCTGGCAGGGGAGCCCTGTGCAGCTGGACCCCGGACTGGGTCTTCATTTCCCCCTCACCCAGATCGGAGCACGGTGCTGCCAAGGAGCACTCAGGTGACAGGCCCTACCCTTACTGCATGGCTGAGAGGGGCACCTGCTGCCACCCACCCCATGTCAGAGGAGAAAGGATCTTGAAAAGTTTTCTCATCTACTCAAATAAATATAGTGAAACCCAGAGAAGCAATAGACCTGCAAAGGATGACCCTCAGGCCAGGCTGGCCACCATCCTCACTGAGCCCGGCACAGAAAGCCCCCTGGGCTGCCAGACCTGCTCAAAATCCCTTGGTGACCCATGACTTTCAGAGAACCCCTTGTCCTGGAACCTTGTCCCAGCCAGAGATAAAAAAGGAGCTCAGGAGGGAATTAGCAGGTGAAAGGAGGGACGTAGGGCAGGTCCTGCTGCCTCCTGCTTCCTAGAGAAGGAACCTGGCCTGTGGGTGGCAACCCTGAAGTGGCAGTTCCTGCTGGGCATGGCCATGGCTCTCTGGCACGTCCTGGAGTTGGGAGGGCAGGCTCCAGGGCTCAGAGCAGGCCACAGGCCCACTCTCTCCACGGCCTAGCTAAGCTTGTGGGTCCCACACCAAGCCCAGGCTGACCTGCATAGGGGATGGTGAATGACGACTTAACACGTGTCCCTGCAGATGCCAACGTGGGTATGTTAAAGAGGAGAAGGCAAGATGGACAGTCGTCTGGGAATTGCCCTGGTGACATTCTACCAGTGCTTTGGTTGTAGGAGGGCAGGGACTTGGAGCTAGCCCAGAGGTCGGTGCTTATCCTCACACCCCTCCCATGTGCCCTGCCAGGTGGTGCCCACCAAGTGGGGCCACCTCCTGACGCCCTGACACACCCTCGCTCCTCCTGCACTAGGTCCATGGCCGGCCTCCCCCAAGTGAGGTCTTCCTGTCGTCCAGGCTGGCAAACTGTTGTCAGCAGCATGGCTTCCTGTTTTCCAAGCCAACATGCACAGGTAAAAACACACGGAGAGTTCACAGGGCCCAAAAGGAGAGTGTTACTCAGGGCTACCTGGCACTCTTTTCCTACCTAACCCAGGATCCCAGGTCTATCCACCCAGACCTAACAGATCTGCCTCCTTCCCAACCGCCCTGCTACCTGGAGTTCAGCAGTCGCCACTTAGGACGCTTCCATTTGACAATTTTTTTTTTTTACCTCTGCACAGTATGCAGCAATGCCTAGCTTCATACTTGCCCATTTAGGATTAGCATCTAGTGTCTTTCTGGAAATTAAAATTGTGACTAGCTATCACCAAAGTGATGAGATGGTGTGGAAATCTCCAGGCAGGGCCCAGCCCTTGCAATTTGAGTTGCGGTTATTATGATACAGTTATTAAATTGCACCTATGGTCATTAAATGGCACCTACGTTCGTCCTCATGTTTTTTTGAAGTTTTATTTTGGAATAATTTATGATTTACAGAAAAATCACAAAGATGGTACAGTGTTCTGACTTGCCCCTCACCCAATAGCCCCTCCTGCTGTCAAAACCAAGAAACTGACATTAGTGCACTGCTTTTAGCTGAACCCCCCACACTAGTTTATCCCCCAGTGTTCTCTTTCTGCCCCAGGAACCGCCCCCCCAGGACCCCACTCTGCATTCAGGTCTCTCACCTCTGTGGCCTCCTGTGACCCAAGAACGGGCTCTCCGTGTTTCCTTGCCTCCCGTGACCTTGAGAATGCTGAGGACGTCTGGCCGACGGTCCCTGGGAAGGCTTCCCTCTGGGTTTGTCTGCCCTTTGTTCCTAGCCTGGGGGGATGCACGGAGGTGAGGGACCCTCTGTGTCCCGCCCCACTGGGGGCCCCTGAAACCCCCATGACACTGCTGTGATCTGGCCTTGACCTCTGGCAGAGGTGTTGACCACATGCCGGGTTTCCCACAGCGAACTCTCTTTCCCTCCTTGCCCTACTTTTAGGAAGCGTGTCCCCGAGTCCAGCACACTCGGGTGGTGGGGGCTGAGGTGACTTTAAAAATTCTTTTCATACAGAGATGTATAAAAAAGCATGGGTAGTGGCTCATAATTGCACTGCCTGGACACCTGTTGACATTTAAAGAAAGTGAAGGTCATAAATACACATGGGTAAAAAAAAAAAAAAAAGCCAACAGGACAGAAAGATATAAAGCAAAAACTAAAAATACTAATTTTAAAAATTAAAAAAAGAAGGCCTTTCAATAAAAGGTGACAACATGGCTGATCCTGCATGTAACATGTCTTTCTCGGGCTGCTCCCTTGCTTTTGCACCTGCCCTGCCTCGGGCATGTTGCCTGTGGGCCTGTGGACCTCGGGGTACCCACACTGTGGACAGGCTGCAGCAGGCGCCTGGCTCTGCAGAGTTCGCACCTCCCACTGTCTCCCTGCCCTGTGCGCAGCCCCTGCGGGAGGTGAGCTTCCAATCCCCCCTCACCCCCCGCTGAGGTCTGGGAGAGCTTTCCTCAAACCCCTGGGGTGCTGCCACAGAGGGGCTGGGTGGACTCCCTTCACTGGTGAGAAAAGAGTTAAGGAAGAAGGAATTCGCCACAAGGGAAGTGGCCAGCTGGGTGCCCTTGTTGTGTGCCAAAGCATTGTGACCCCCAGAATAGCCTTGTCCTGGCTGGAGAGTGCAAAGCCCCTCTCCCTCAGGGACCTCCTGCCTGCCTGCGGAGTGGCCTGCATGGCCCATGGATAAAGACCATGGCTGACACCCTCTTTATGGCCAGGAAGTGGGTGGATGCCTGAGACTCAGAAGGGAGGCCAGCCTGGCTAGGGTCCTGAACCTCCTGCCAGCAGAAGCCTTGGCTGTACCAGAGGGGTGCCTCCTGGCCATCACTCCATTTCTCCAGCTGTCCTTGGCCCCTTGCCTGTCAGGTGCCCCGCCCCCACCTCCTACCTGGGCTGATAGGAACATCCCGTGGGGGCAGGAGTTGCTTGCCCTTTACTGTGGGCCCCTCCAGGGCAGGCTTGCTGCTTTGTGCTCAGGACCTAGTAAACATCCGCGGAAGAGGCCCCATCACAGGGTGCTTTGTGCACACCCTCTTTTCCCACACAGTCCGGATGCACCCATAGGTGCTCTGGAGAACAGGCTGCATTGCCCACGCTCCTTGGGCGCAGGTAGCCACAGGGCCCACAATGGCTGCACACAGGGCAGCTGAATCAAGAGATGAGATTTTTTTTCACCTGCGGCTGCTTCACTTTGGTCTCTATGTTGAGTCCTTTGAGTAGGCCACTCAGGCCCTCTCCCCACCTCTGTCCACGTGTGCTGGGCATTGCTGGGGCACCCGGAGGACGCCATCCCTAGCCGCGGGTGGAGACAACCTACTCCTCCAAGTAGAACGGTGACCGGGAGACTCCAGCCCAAGGGCACTGTAGGACCAGGGGTCTCAGCAGGAGAGGCTGAGGTCAGGGAGCTGGGGGCGCAGGAGGGGAGAAAGGGGATAGAGACCCAGGAATGGGGTCAGGGACCCAGGGCGGGTTGCGGGGGCAGCAGAGGTGACTTTAGAACCTGGGCCCGCTGAACGCTCTGGCCTCAGCAACTCGGACCCCTGGAGGCCGCTCCAGCCACTACTCGGCTCCCTGCGCCGGCTGGGCCAAGGCAGGGGCGGGGGCGTGGTACCACGGAGAGATCCGCCCCTGCTCACCCGCTTCCGCGGGCCAGCGGGCGGGGGTCGGCGGATTTGGGGGTTTCCTGATTACCCACGTCCCCACCGCTATCAAACAACTGGGTCTGGACGCCCTCGCCGAGGACCCCCCAGCTGCCTTACTCTTCTTGTCCGAGTCCCGGGTCCCTGTCCAGGCCGGGAGGTGACGTACCGACCCCCGGGTCCCAGCAGGGCGAGGATCCTCCGGCCTCACCGACTTGTCCCAAGCCCGACCCTGCCTCGTCGGCTCCAGGCCGGCTCCTCCTCCTCCCCCTTTCCCTCCCCCCGCGGTCTCCGGCGGACCCTGGCGGACCCCGGCCCTCTCCGCCTCCAGAACCGCACGCACGAGCGGCTCCGGAACGGGGTGCAGAAAAAGGAAAACAGGCTTCCGCCGGAGCGGGGCGCCCCACCCCTCCCGTGCCCAGGCCCGGGCTGGGGTAGAACCGTCAGGGGGAACCCCTAGAGAAAGAGCAGAGGGGGTCCGGGGACGCGCGATGCCGGGTGGACCCGAGGTCGCGGCAGGAGTGAGGAGGAAGGGGCGCGCACATGGCCGGGGGGCGGGGCTGGCCGCTTCTGCACCCCCACCTCGGCCACGTGGGGAGTGAGCCCTTCCCCCCCTACCAAGGGTGGGGGCGCGCGGCGCGGCGCGCTCCTGGGCCGGGAGGGGCGGAGAAGGGCGTCCTGGGCGGGGCGGGGCGGGCTCCTGCCGGGCGCGCGCTCGAGCCTGGGGAGGGCACGCCCGCGTGGAGGAGGAGTCCTCTAGGAGAAGGGAGTGGGAGCGCCCGGAGGGCCGGGGTCCCGGGCTAGGCTCGCGCTACGGCGTGGTGGGGGTCGCCCTCCGGGTAGGGGGCGGGGCACGGCCTCAAAGGAGTGGGCGCACTCCCGGGGTATGAGCTCCGCCCCCGGAGGGCGCGTGCGCTCTTGGGCGGGCGGCAGGGAGCGCGCCCGGGTGGGGGCGTGGTCGCAGCGCCCCGAGGGGGCGTCCTCCGGGCGGGGCAGGCGGTGGCCGCCCCCGCGGGCTCCGGTGCGTCAGGGCGCGTCAGGCGGGGCGGGGCGGGCCGAGCGCGGGCGGCGGCGGCGGCGCGCGCCGGCCTCCTCCTCCTCCTCCTCCCCCCCTGCTCGCCCGCCTCCGCCTCCCGCACTCGCCGCACCGCCGCCGGCCGGACGGGCGCCCGCTTCGCCCGCTCCGCCTGCCGCCGCCCCGCGCGCGCCCTGCCCGGCATGTCGGCGGCCGTGGCGTGCGTGGACTACTTCGCCGCCGACGTGCTCATGGCCATCTCCTCGGGCGCCGTGGTGCACCGCGGGCGGCCGGGACCCGAGGGCGCGGGCCCCGCCGCCGGCCTGGAGGTGCGCGCGGCGCGGCGCGAGGCCACCCCGCCCGGGACCCCGGGGCCGCCGCCGCCGCCCCCTGCCGCCGCCCCCGGCCCAGGCCCGGGAGCCCCCGCCGCGCCCCACCTGCTGGCCGCCAGCATCCTGGCCGACCTGCGCGGCGGGCCCGCCGCCGCCTCAGGGGCCGCCTCGCCCGCCTCCTCCTCCTCGGCCGCCTCGTCCCCGTCCTCGGGCCGCGCCCCCGGCGCCGCGCCCGCCGCCGCCAAGAGCCACTGCTGCCCGTTCCCGGGCTGCGCCAAAGCCTACTACAAGTCCTCGCACCTCAAGTCGCACCTGCGGACGCACACAGGTGAGGCGCGCGCGGGACCCCCGTCCTCCCCAGGGTCCCCCCCCACCCCGGACCCCGATCCTGCGTGGCGCGCGGGGAGGCGGGAGGCGGGGAGGGGGGCGCGCCCGGGCCGCCGCCGCGCCGGCCGGGAAAGCGGGGCCTTGGTGGGTGGGGCGCGCGCGGGGGGCGTGGCGGCCACGCGGTCCGGCGCGCGCGGACGGCGGCGGCGGGGGCGGTGCGGACCGAGCGGGTGGGGGCAGGCTGGGGCCTCGAGGCGGGATCCCGTTGCGGGAACACGGGCCCCGGGCCCCGCCGGCCGGCCTCGCCGGCCGGCCTCGCCTGTTTCTTCTGCGCAGTCCTTTGGGTGGTGGGCTCGGCGGATTGCGCCGCCGACTGAGACCCCCACCTTTGCCCTCCCATGCCTCAGTTTCTTATCTACAGAGAGGGAGAAGACGTGTCGCCGCCTCCGGGTGGCCGCGTGGATTCGCCCCAGAGGCGGGGAGCGCCTGGCGTGGGGCCAGGGCGGGGGGCGCTGGGCGCGCTGCTTTCGGCTCCTTCTGCGCTTTACCAGGGCGGAGGGAGGAGCTGGCAGTGCCGGCGGGGGTGGGGTGGGGTGCGTAGTCCGGGGACACGGCGACCTGAAGGGGGACCCCTGGGCGGGTCAGGGGCGCACCACCTTTTTCAGCGTGCTTGCCCCGCCACCTGGGGAGCATGCCGGGAAGGAGCGCCCTGCGGGGGTGGTCTCAAGCGAGGCTCCTCTCCCTCTGCCACCGTGTACGGCACCCTCTCCTGTCATCCTGGTTCTTGATCTAGCCTCTTCTCCCCGGGGCTAACTCCACTTTTCCTTTGGGTCTACATGGGTTTCTTGTGCCCCTCTCCCCGCTGTGGACCACTGCTTGTCCTGCATCTGATAGTGGGAGGTGCGTGCCCTCGCCATCGTTTGTGCATTGGAGGTGTGCAAGTACTGGCAGGAGCAGGATGGGGGTCCAGGGCTATACCTGGGTCTCGGGTCCTGATGCTGCCACGACCAGCAGATGACACCCCCGCATCCCCCTCCTTACCCCACTTGGGGCTCCCTCACTCATCTGGGTAAACGACAGAGTGCTGCCTCCCCTCAGCAAGGTTTTGTGGTCTTGTGGAACAGGGGCTTGCAGTGTGGGAATAGGGTCAGTTGTTGCAAGGCAGAGCCGGGGAGGCCCATCCTGTTTGGAGGCTGGAGAGGCTGCACTGGGTCTGGGTGGGGGCATGGGGGCTCCATCTACCCCCCCCCCCCGCTCTCTTCCTGGCTCTCCCCAAGTCCCTGGGGCTCTGCCCACCTCTGGGTGCAGCCATAGGCTGGGGCGCCAGGACAGAACTTAGGGTTGAAGGTGGAAACGGCCTTTTGAGTGTGTGGGGGGTGGTCAGAGAGGTAGGTGCCCTGGGTTGCCTGGGATGGACCTGCACTCTGGTCCTTCTGAAATAATGTGGGGGTGGCATGGGAGCTCACGGACAGAGGGACCTCATCTTTCTCACCCATTGCCACCCCCACATCCGATCACCCGCCTCCAGTAATTATTTGTTCGTGGGTTGGTCAGGAACCCCCAAGAGTCTTTCTGATTCCCAGCTCATGGGTTTTGTTTTTCCAACTGCTATCCCATTTCCTGAGTTGAGTAAATGGGATGACTAGGCCACCTCCTACCTTGGGCCCCAAGGGACACACCCCTAGGCTGTCCTTGGATCCTCCACCTCCTTGGTGTTCTCTAACCCTGTGGCAAAGGGAGGATTCTGTCAGGCCGGCCACCCCCCTGGCTCACTGAGCACCCAGAGCTCCAAGGAGCCTCCCCACTGTGGTTGGGTGGGGGTGCTATGTTCTACCGCCCAGCAGGACCCACCATTGAGATCTCAGGTTCTCACCATCCAGTTCCAAACTACCCTGCCCCGTACCCCTCCCCATCTAATGTTGACCCTGGGGCCGGCAGGAGCTCCTGACTCAACTGGGTTTCTGGAACATTTTGGTTGCCAGCATGCTAAACAGCTGTTTATTCATGGCCTGGACCCCCAGGCTCCCAGAACCACAAACGCCTGTTTCAAATGAGGGTGTTTTTGCTTTGTCCAGCTGCTGGGGCTGGGGACAAATGTGGGGAGGATCAGGCCTGCCCTGGAGTCCCCGGTCTGTCATGGTGGTGCCACTGGACTGTGGCCATGGGCTTCAAGCTACCTCCTGTTTGCAGGCCTGGACAAGCCTGGGGCTCAATGGGTGAGCAGCCATGACGAAGTGTACCTACTGTGTGCAAAGCCATGCTCTAGAGCTATTAGGAGGGAGAGTCCTGCCCTGTCCCACACCCCACCTGGGGACTGCTGTTTCTAGCTCTGTAAGGGAGCACCCAACCCTGGCCTGGCTCCATTTTACAAATGAGTAAACTGAGGTATGGAACAGGTAGGGGGGCAGGCACATGGAATATGTGGCACTGTCATTGTCCCCACCCAGTTTGGCACAGGGGATTGGGAGACCAGAAGGGAAGGGATGATCAGCTCTTCGCAGGGCCCCCAGTCACGGCGGTCGGAGGGCATAACTGCACCTGACATCTCGCTGCGCCCCCACACCCCGTCCAGCCTAAAGCGTCTGGCTGGCCCTGCACGCCCCTCCCTGGCGGAAGGAAGGACTGTGGAAGCTGTGGGAGATGGTGAGGTAGTTGCCGTGGATACCGAGGGAGTGTAAGGGGGAAGGAGTGCGGCAAGGGCAGCAGAGGAGGAACTATCTCCTTGGTGCTCTCTCCCACTGCCCCAGTCTCTGGACCACCCCCCTCTAGTGCCCCCGTGGTCCACACATGGTCCGCCTCGTGCCTTCCTGGAGTCCAGGGGGAGCTCAGACCTGGAAGGGCTGGAGGGACCTCCTCGCCCACGGTCTCCCTCGGCACCAGGTCCTTCTCTGGGCTGGGGATATCCCGTGCCTTTTTAGGGGTGAGCGACACACCTGGTCTCACCCAGCTCGATGCCAGCAGCACCCCATTTCCCAGCTGTGGCAACCAAAAATGTCTCCAGTCACTGCCAAATGCTGCCCGTCTCCAGGGGGTTGCAGAATCTCCCCACCACGTGAGACCCCAAGGCTTATCTAAAAATGTGGGTTCAGCACCTACTGTGTGCATGCCGGGGACCTGGGAACCTGCAGTGACTGCAACAGACCCAGGAAACAGGAAGCTGGGGTGGGGGGCAACAGAGATGCTGGTGACAGGAGGGAAGGCTTCCTGGTGGAAGAGGCTTTTGGGCAGGCCTGAGGCAGAAGGACTCAGGTGACGCAGGGTAGGGTGTGCCCAGGGAGAGGGAACAGCATACCAGTAACAAGGCTTCCTGAGGGGCCAGAGTGCTCTGGGGGGCAGATTTTGCAGGCTGTGGTGGGGAAGGGGGAGAGCAGGTAACGGTGAAGGGCTCCACTTAATCCCAGGGCAGGGCGGGGAGGCAGACCCGGCTCTGCAGAGGAGGAAAATCCGTTTATGGAGAGGGGATTACGGGAGCCCGCCCCCAAGAGGGGGTGAGGGGAGGAGAGGGAGTGAGGTGGGCAGATCCCCCAACTGGGTCGGAGGGAGGAGCCCCAGGATGTGAGGGTGCAGAAGGAGGCTGGACGACCCCTTGTATTCCAATCTGAACAGATCAGTGGTAGTGTGTGTGGGGGGGGGTCGTGGTACCCTTCACTGAAGAGGGTCCCAGGAGGAGAGGCAGATGGGGAAACTGAGGCACAGAGCAGAAAGTAACTGCCCTGTAGAGCTGAATGAGCAACTGAGGCCCTCCCACGCTCCCGCAAAGCAGAAGCTGTGTAGGGTGGGTATAGGGTGGCTATGCTTATCTGGGGGGGGCAGAGTGGGGCGGCACCAGTTTCTTGGGGGAGGGGGCAGGGTGTGTGTGAGCTCTGGCTGGTTCCCAGGGCCTCCTCTACCCAGCCCCCTCCCTCAGCAGTGGGGTCCAGAGAGCAGCTGGGACCTACCCAGGGAGTGAGGGGCGGGTTCTTCTGTCCCCTCCAGCCAGACGGGTGTTGGTCCCCCCAACATTGTGAGGGGGTTGTGATAACCGTCCCCCCTCCCCCAGTTATATCCACCCAAGCTCCCTGATAAACGTGGCCCAGATGGGCTGGAATTGGTGAACGATACCAGCCAGGGTAGCTGGCCGCCTGCCGGGAAGAACAGCAGGGCCTTGTGTGACCTCCCGTCCCCCCCACATACCCCCATGGAGGGTACCAGTCTGGGTGGGACTGGTGAGCTGGGTAGGGGCTGGGATTGGCAACCTTGGCCCTCTTGGAGGAGAAGGGCCATAGAGCTGGGGGGGGTGGCGGATAAATGACATGATGAATGGATAGTGAGAGTACACAGCCCACCCGAGCTGTTTCTGCTCTCATCAGAGGCTCGGGCCTACCAAATCTGTTTCCACAATTATGGATTATGCACCGACTGCATGCCAGGCCCGGTGCTAGCCCCTGGAGACCAGCTGTGAGCGAAGCCTCTGGCCTCAGAGAGCTCACAGTCTGGGGCACAGATCCCAACGCACCCAGATGGAAGCATTTTGGAAACCGGGATGAGCAGCACAAGGAAAGAAAAGCCAGTGAAGGGAGTGTCATTTGCTGGGGAGGGGGCCGAGCAGTGGGGTTGGTGACAATGCTGAGCAGATAGGGACAGAAGTGGTGGTAGGGGTGACAGGCTTCAGGGCAGGGGCAGAGCTGCTGTGCTACAGCACTTGTCCAGGCGATCGCTGGGGACTGGAGTTATTTTGAAAGTGGTAGTGATGGGATTTGCTGGCAGGCAGGATGTAGGGAGGTAAGGGGTGAGAGAGGGCTAGGGAGATGTCATCCTAAGCTTTGCTGGGGACAGCAGCGCTGTTGCAGAGGGGAAGCCTTGGGTTTGAGAAATCAAGAGGTTGACCAGGATGGGGATGAGTTTAGGGGTGGCCAGGACTCAGGTAGCATTTAAGCTTTAGGTGCATGGTCTGTCTCCTCCAGGGGAGCTCCCTGAGCCGGTGGAGGAGTGAGGCAGTTCGTCCTTACCTGTGCCCCTTCCCTCAAGCTTCCGGCTCTGTTGGCCTCCATTTTTTTCCTGGCTCATTGTGAACGGCAGTGGCCCTTACTGTCCTGAGCTCACCCGGCCCCGCCTCAGTCCCAGGGTCAAGTCCACGCTGGCCCCGCCCACATGTGCCCTTGCTGTAACCCCGCCCACCCCACGCCCGCATCCTTCTCCCCGGTTTCCAGCCGGACGGCCTGGAGCCAGGTGGCAGCACCTGAGTCCTTTGCTGGCTCTGAATCGCCCCCCTCTGTGTCCCCAAATGTTACGCCCCCGCTCCCCCACTCCATAGCGTGGGGATTGTGAGAGGGGCCGCCGGGCCGACATTTTGCAGGAGATTGCCTGTCGTTGGGTGGGGGAGGGAAATCCGGCGCACCCCGCGCCCTCCACCCTGCTGTGTGCACGTGCGCTCGGGGGCACCGTGCACTGGGCGGGGCTGCCGGGCGACCTGGCCCTGGCCCCGGGGGGTAGCGTGACCACGTGAGCCTGGCGGCCTGGGTCTGCGGATGTCCCCGCCGCCGGCCTACGTGCGGCAGCTGTGTTCCCGGCGGCTGCGCATGGCCCGGCGCTGGCACCGCTGCCCGCCTTTCAACCTGCTCGCTGGGAAGTGGAGGTTGGGGAAGAGGAAAGAGAGGGGGGCGGGGAGCTGGCCCTGGCGCCCCAAATGGGGAAGTGAGCAAACTGCAGAGCAAACCAGAAGCGGGGGGTCCCCCCCTCCCCCCCAGCCTTCTGCCGCCTCCGGCCCCGTGCCCCACAAGATGGCGACGGCTCTGCCCGCCCCGTCGGACGAGCGTCCCTCCCAGGGTCTCCTCCAAAGCCAGCTGCCGGGTCCTCATAATCAGACGAACTCCAGGCAGGCCGAGGCCCCAGGGTGTGGCTGTGGTCACAGGCTCCCTGCGGGGACTCTTTAGCCTGAACCCATTCCCTGGCGGGGGACCTTGCCTTCTGGATCATCTTGGGGGGGCGCGCGGGGAGGGGGGTAATTGGGGCGGGCAGCCCCAAGCATCTGCTGTCTCCTCAACAGCCTGGGGGTGGCTTCCTGCAATTCAGGAGAGGGGGGAGGTGGGTTCAGTCCCCTCCCTGGCCAGTCCATCCCCTAGCTGTGCATGTGGCTGGAAGTCATCCCGTAAGACACCTGGAGGGGGCGGGGCGGGGGGTGGGGGGGAGCTTGTCTTCTATGTTCCGGGGATGGGGGGAGGGGAGGGGAATTTCCTCCCGGCATCCCTAGGGGAAGGTGTTCCCCCCTTCCTGCCCAGCGCAGCCCAGGAGAGGCTTAGAGCAGAGATGTCACCGCATCGCTGTGGGAACTGCCCCTTACCTCCCTCACTCCCCAGCTCCTCACCGGGGTTCCCACTGACCCCAGCCGAAGGACCCTGTCCTGTTTCCCTCCGCATCTCTGTTCCCACCGGTTAGCATGTTCCATGAGACAGACGGGGGTTGGGGGGGGGCGGTGTGTCTGGGTCACCGCAGGTCCCCTGTGCCCGTCGTGGAACCCCCCGTGTATTGCCCCTGAGGAGGTCATCTTCACGGCCATCTGATCCCGCTGTGGCTCCCTCGGGGTCGGGCCCAGTTCTTGTTACCCGTGGGGACCTGATCCTCCCCTTTCTCCACGCTCGTGTGTGGTCGCCCCGAGCCCACAAGTCCAAGCCGGATTCCCCCCCCACACACACACACACGCACTGGTCCCCTTCAAACTCCCAGGCCCCGGAGGTGCTTTGCCCCTCTGCCCTGGGCGTGGCCGGAGAAGGCCAGAGCCGGGTCCTCCAGCGAGGGGCTTGTGGGCGGATCGGGCTCGCCGGGTGGCTCGGGTGTCACGCGGTAGTGGGGGCTCAGAGGCCAGGACTCCAGGCGGTGGGGGCAAGAGGCGTGCGGGGATGGCGGTGGTGGGTGGGGATAGGACGGGCGCGGTCGGGCCGGGCGGTGGGAGGGGTCTGCAGAGGAAGTCGTCGGGTGGTGGCCCGCCCATGCCCTGCGCCATCTGCCCCTTGAGGGCGGGCCTTGTCCAGCTGGGGGTGGGTGGGTGGCCTCTCAGGCCCCGCCCCCACGCTGCGCCCCGCTCCTCCCCTCTCCGAGTGTGCGCGGCCCCTGGCCCAGCCCTGGGGGGGCGACGTAGGGTCCATTTGCATAAGCAGGGGCCGCTCCAAAAGCCCAGCGCCCCTGCAGGGGAATGTGCATGCCAGAAAGAAGCTGTGGTTGAGGGGTGCAGAAGGTCTACTCTAGGCGATGGAAAGGCTTTGGTTAGGGATTGTTGGTGGCACGGCCTGGTGAGTGGAATTGACACCGCTCAACTGGACGTTCGAAAGGGGTTAAAATGGAGCTTTTCGTGTTGGACATGTTACCACAATACATTTTTTTAAAAAGGAAAATAGGACTCAGAAGCCCCGAATTGCCAACTCAGGCACATGGGGAGGGTGGCGACAGGGGGCGGCTCTGGACGTAGAAGTGGGGGGACTTGAACTTCATGTGCAGGTGGTACCTTTAACCATTGGGGAAAGTCACAGGATGATCCACTGTTGTCGTCTCCGCACGTTGAGGGATGTTGAACCCCACGGCCCAAATTCAGCCAGGCCCCTTGGAGATCTGGAGGGGGGGTGAGCCCGCGGCCGCTGGGCCAGGCCTCCCCGTAACGACTGACCGCCGTCTGTCTGTCCTCTGCCCCCCTTTCCAGGTGAACGTCCCTTCGCCTGCGATTGGCCAGGCTGCGACAAGAAGTTCGCGCGCTCGGATGAGCTGGCGCGCCACCACCGCACGCACACCGGGGAGAAGCGCTTCCCCTGCCCGCTCTGCACCAAGCGCTTCACGCGCAGCGACCACCTGACCAAGCACGCCCGCCGCCACCCCGGCTTCTACCCGGACCTGCTCCGCCGCCCCGGCGCGCGCAGCACCTCGCCTAGCGACTCGTGGCCCTGCAGCCTGGCCGGCAGCCCCGCCCCCAGCCCAGCCCCCAGCCCAGCCCCCGCAGGCCTGTAGGGGCACGGGCGATCCCCACCTGTGAGTCCCGACGAGGCCGCGGACCCCAGGATGGGGCCCGAACTGCTGAGGGCAGCCTCGGAGGTGACCCTGGGAGGGGTGTGTGTGTTGTAAAGCCACCATCGTTAACTCTTTTTGTATCTGCGGGGGGTGGGGGAGAACCCCCCCTCCCCTCACTTTCCTGCTTCTGCTCCCACCCCCCTCCCCCGGGCTGGGGGAGAGGCCTCCCACCCAGTCTTCGGACTCAGCCCCCATGCCCGTTCCCTGCGAGCTGGGGATGAAATGTGTAAAGAGCCATAGATGAAGGGGGGTTACTTTGGGACCCTACCTGTCCCCCCACCAACCCTTCTCCCCAGGGGTCCCCCACCCCACCGAAAGCCATTGGAGATGTTCAGGGAAATGGGGTGCGGCCCGGCCGCCTCCTGTTCGGGTACTCAATCTCAGGTGTCCCCGGTTCTGCCCCCTGCCCGTGGTAAGTGCAGCCCAGCTATCCCAGCCCAGGGAGATGGGCTTGGGGGAGGGGGCTGCCTTCGGGTGCTGGAGGATTTGCTTCTAAGACTTGGGGTGGGGAGGGCCCGGCAGATGGTGCCGGGAGCGAATGGCTTTATTTATTTCCCTCTACCTGTGCTGGCCTGGGGGCCTCGCTGCCCCCTCCCCTCACCCTCCCCAGGTAGAGTCCCCAACTTTGGCCTTCCAGCTTGTGACAATCACTTCCCTTGCGCGGGGGGGCCTGCCTTCCCTGCCTGACAGGTGGCGGGGCTGGGGCTTCACTCTGCTCCCCACCCTTCCCCAGTCCCCTCCTACCCTGGGTGCCTGGAAGGGGCGCCCTTGGCCGGCTGGTTGAGGCTGCCTTCCTGCACCCTTGCGGTGTGGTTGCCTGGCCCCCAGTGTCCTGGGAAAGCTCGTATTTTTGGACCGGGTAGAATATTTTTTCAGGCGCCAATCCCTAAGTTCTGGGCCCCCCAGTGGGTGGTCCCTTGTCCTCAGGGGCTGTTAGTATGTGTGTTGGGGAGGGGGGTTTTCTGTGGCCTGAACTTGGGGGTGGGGTGGGAAGTTGTCTCCAGGTCCCATTGTGTGGGAGCTGTGGCTTCGGTGGGATTTGTTTTTGGACAGAGGGGCCCAGGTCCCCTGCCTCCACCCCCACTCTGCTTTCAGGGTCTGCCCCCTCGTGGGGTGTGAGAGGTTATCTGTCTGGGACCCTCGCCTCTGAGCTTTCCTACCATTGGTTGGGGGACAGGGGATTGGGATGGTGCTGCCAGGCACCTGACTGTGTGGCATCCCACGTTCCCGGTCCCTAGGGGGCATGGGGGTGGCAGGGGAGCCCCTTTGGAGCTGGACTCAGGCCTTCCCCGTCCAGCCTCTGGCCCTTGGTCTCCTGGGCAGGTCCTTGCAGGCTGGCACCTGTGTCCTCAAACCCTGGCTATGGGGGAGGGGGGCCAGGGCCCATTTTCTGTTGTGTCTTTTACTGGATGTCCCTTGGGTGGGTCCCAGCCCCTCACTGGGGCCTGTCTGCTGGTGAACCGGATTGGGTGGTCTGTGGGCCCAGGAAGCTCCCTGACCCCTCTGCATTCTCCACTCCCTTCCCCCAGTGTCCAGGGACTTAAGAGGCCTGCCCTCCCCCACCCCCTCCCCCGGGGCAGGCATTTGGACCTGGCCCCAGCTACTTAGCCAGGATCTCTCAAGATGGGGACAGGAGGGAGGGCCCCCAAGGGACCTGTGCTTTCCAAGGGTGGGCTCCTCCTCCCCTTCTCTCCCCCAGGCCAGGCCTCTTCCTACTTGTATTTAAATTAAACGTCCTCTTTTCTAAACCCTCCTTCCAGCGTCTGAAGTGTCTTTTTTTTCATTCCCCGGGAGGGTGGGTTCTCTGAGCCCCTCGGTCCACCCGCGGATGGGGCAGGTGGGCTGTCAGCCTTCTCCTGGGGAAACTGAATCAGTTGGCCGGTAATCCCTGGACTTGGCGGTGGTCTTCGCAACTCCCTTCTGGATGGGACTCCAAATGACACCCTCCCCTGCCCCCACAGTCCCCGGTGCAACCAACCCTTGGGCGGCCAGGCTGCTGGGGAGGGGGCTGTCTGCAGCACGCGCTGCGGCCCAGTGTCACCCACGCCTGGCGCAGCTGAGGGCCCCCACCTCCCCCCGCCCCGTTACCCCGTTACCCGGCAACCGAGGCGCAGTGACACGGTGCCCGGGGGCGTCTACCGCCCACCCTTTTCCCAGGCTGGCAGGGGCTGGGGGGGCCAGTGGCTCCATAGGGCTCCTCCCAGGCAGGTCCCCGGATTCCCCCAGCCACGCCCCTACCCCGTCCATGTAATGAGCGCCTACTGTATGCCAGCCCCGTGTAGCCCCCACTTCGGGTGGGGAGAAGCTACCGAGAGCGTGGGGTAGCGCCCCCCGGAGCATAAGAGGCTGGTGAGCACTTTGAAACACCTCCTAGGAAAAGTACACTCCAGAGGTCCCCGGAGCCCCGAAGGCTCGTGGGGTTTGGGTAGGGGGAGGGCAGACGCCCCCGCACCACACCCACCCTCCGCAGGGGCTTCGCCTGATTCCGGCCCCCGGGAAGATGGAGGGAGGCCTGCCCTCTGGCGGCCGCGGCAGGGATTGCACTTCCAGCTCCTGCTCACGGTCGCCCCCTCCCCACCGCCAAGGTCGCCCCCAACCTAGGCGCGGGGCTCCACCCTCTCTCCTTCCCCCGATAACTGCTTCCCTCCTACTTCACCGATTTTTCCCTTTCTACCGGATGGCCTCCTCCCCTCCTAGCTCACAGACGTGGGATCCATCGTCTGCCTACCCTCGTCCCTTTCAACTCCTGCCGGTTTTCCTGCCCATTTGCCGCTGAACTCCCGGAAGGCGTGGCCTCCACTCGCAGCCTCTCCGTCTCTCGTGGACACGTTCCCTTTGGATTTTTAATATTCCACGCAGCCCGCAAACTACTGACCCAGATCCCCCCGGCTCCCCGACGCTGGCAGATTCACTGGTTCCGTCTTGGTTCTCGGGCTGGCCGGGTCCGACAAGGAGCCCCCTCCTTCTGCAACCTCGAGGACCCCTGACATTCCCCGTCCCCTGCTGGATCCTGCCCTACTCGCAATTCTCCACCCCACCCCCACCCCCGCCCCATCGCAGTCAATGCAGTGTCAGCCTTCCAAGTACAGGCCCAAATCCTGAAGTCCTCTTCGACTTCAATCCATCTCGTCACCTCCGGGTGCATCAAACTTCAAAATATCTAGAGTCAGCCACCTGTCCCCACTTCCACAGCGGCCACCCTGGCTGGTCCCCATCACGGTCACCTGAGCCAGCACAATCGCCTCCGCCCGGATCCCGGAATCAGGGCCAGTCCTCTTCTGCACACAGCGCTCCAGGGCTCCAAACTCCCTCGGAGTCAAAGCCCACTCGCTCCCTGTGGCCTCCAGGGTCCTGCACGACTACCTGGTTCCCTCTCTCTCCCCCCTTTCTCCCGCTCTCCCCATCGCTCCCTCCACTCCCGCCACAAGGACTTCCCTGCTCTTACCCAAATACAACAAGCACGATGTCACCTCTGGGCCTTTGCAAGTGCTTAACGTCTAGTCCAAAGCCTGGTGGTATACAGTAGGTGCTCAATATTTAGTGAACAAGTTTGTGGGTGGGAGCAAAACTGTCCTAAAGATTTGGGGGGGTAGACTGCTAACCAGAAGAAATGAAGCACTTATTGAGAGCCAGCTGCAAATCACGGCAGGGGTGAATTTCAGAGTGTGAACCTGGGTTCAGCGCGGTTTAAGCTGGGTTCAGGTAACACCTCCTGCGGGACACAACTTGGCCAGTAGGGGGCGCGTTAGGGTACGATGCTAATTAATGCAAATAAGCCATAGCCGTCGCCAGGGGACTATTTTTGATCAGGCGCGCCGTGGACAGCCTCGGCGCCGCCGGGGCCCAGGGCTCAAGATGGCGCGGGTGCTGTAACGGAAGGCCTGGTAGCACCGGCGAGGCTCCCAGAGGCAGCAGGCAGGACAGTCCGTGCTCCCCATACGTCCTTCTGCGGCCGCTTTGCTCAGTCCATGGGTCTGCGACCCGCCTCGGTCCTGCGGGAGCAGGGGTTTCTAATCAGGCGCGCTGCGGGCAGCCCCTCCCGGGGGCCCTTGCGGCGGCGTCCCCGGGGCCTCCGGGGACCTCGGAGCAAGATGGCGGCGGCGGGGTTCCTGAGGCGCAGGCGGAGGCGACCGCGGTACCAGTGAGGGGCCCGGGGTCCCGGGCGGCTCCGGGCCGAGGCCCCGCCACGGGACGGACCATGCTGCGCTCCACTGGCTTCTTCCGGGCTATCGATTGCCCCTATTGGGCTGGGGCTCCCGGGGGGCCCTGCCGGCGGCCCTATTGCCACTTCCGGCACCGCGGGGCCAGGGTCCCCGGCGCGCCCGGCGGCGGCGGAGCGGCGTCCCCCGCAGCAGGTAATGTCTGCCTGTCCGTCCCGGGCTCGGCTTCCCGGCCCGGGTCTGCATTGCACCGCTGGAGGCTCCCTGGTCCCCTCCTCCTGGCCCGATTCCTGCCCCAGAACCTCACGGGTGAAGTGTCCCCCAACCGGGACCGGGTCCACCCACCCGGGGACCTAGTGCAAGCCGCTGGACCACTGTGAGCCTCAGCTTCCACAAGTGTGAAATGTAAACAATGAGAGGACCTGCCCTCCCGGGCTGTAGTGAGGGTGGAGCGAGATATCGCTGGCAGAGCGCCGACAACCAGGCCTGACACAGAGGAAGGGGCTTGGGAAAGGAGGGTGGTTGACACTAGTTGGCAGGTCTAGGACTGCTTTGCTCTTATTAGTGCCCGAGCTTGCTTCTCCGTAGGGAATCCATTCCCTCCGCTTCCCTAGCCCCAAGTGCTTTTTAGCAGCCCTTGTTTATTTCTTCGCGACTCTCCCCAGGCGCCGCCTCTGGCATTAGGCCACCATTATCTCCACTAGTTGAATCCAGAGGGTCTTAGGAACACCGACTAGGCGTCGAGCCGTTTGTCAAACGCGACCAGGAAGGGAGTAACTCAAAACCCATTTAACTGGGGGCGGGGGGAGGTGGAGGGGGTGAAGGGAGAGTGGGTAGGTTTCCAAGGAATCCTCTGCTTTTATTTGGGTGTAAAACATTAAGTAGCTGCAAACCACATCATCCTGTGGTTATCGGTGTTCTGGCAGATTTTGGTGAGGGCTGCAGGACTTCTAGGAGGTGTGGGATTGGAGTTGAGGTGCTAAAAACGGTGATGATTTGGATTGCAGGGAAAGAGAACATCGCAAGAGTTACCCTCAGAGGAAGAGTTAAATGCGATGTCATTTCTTCCTAAAGAAGTTCAGATTCCCGCTCAGGACCTCTGGCTCCCAGGGGTGGATCTCATTACATCAGTCCCTGATTTCATATATCCCAGATTTCCTCATTCAACTTGGGTTTCAACTATCCTGTCTCACTTTCCCCATAAAATGATTCTCCATTCAAAACCTCTGTACTTCAAAAAAGCACTCTTGTTAGAATTAAATGACATTTTGTCAGGAAAGAAGTGTATAATTTTCTCAAATTTTCCCCACAAATTCCTTGGATTGCATCTACCCAAATACAAGCTCTCCTGCATTCTTAAGAAACCCCTCAACAAGAAGGAAAGACAGCCTTCCCTTCAGATATCCGGGAGGAGGCAGCCAGCTCTGGCAGAGCCAGGAAATTGGCAGAGAAGGGAGTTTGCATGGGAGGCTTCTGGAGGTTGTTCCTCAGGTTGGTTGTTCATTTGCATTATGTTAGAAGCGGTTTCTTGGCTTCATTTATTTATTATTTATTATTTGTGGCTGACTTTGAGCTCAGCTTACTTCCAGGGTTAGGAGCCCTCCTTTAAATCACTGATATTCTGATTTTCTTCAGAGTAGCCTTCCATTTTCTGAACACTGGAGCAATGATTTCTGTAGTCACCTCCACCCCTGTAGTTTGTTTTCCTTCTATGTCACAAGTGGCCAGTCGGGCCCAGATAGGTGAGGATCATTTTTAGGGGCGCATCTGGGGATATAGTCTACCCCACTTTCCCCCAGGAGAAAGATGCACCTGCCTCCCTTATCCTGGTACGTCTGCCTTTTCCTTTTCCTGGTGAGAATAGCAGTCCTCCTTTCGCATCCCTGTTGGGGTCAGGCAGCCTCTTGTCATTTTCTGGTAGAACACTTTTGTGGGCGGGGGGGCTTCAACCCCATCTCAGCCTCTTTCTTGTCATGGGGCCTCTCTGCTTGTTTCCTCCTCTGTGACATACTCATTGGGCCACCATCCAAGGAGGCAATGGAAAGCCTGGGGCCTGGAGAATTTGCCCCAGCCTCCTCTTCCTCTTCAGTTCTGGATTTTTACAAGCCCCTTTTCCTACCTAACATTAAGCTGAAGCCCTGATTGCTGGTTTCCCAGTGCTTCCCAGACCCACTGCCCATCTAGGCTGGCTCAGTCCTCAGACAGTATCCACTTCGATTCTGAAAGAACAGAGGAAGAGTGGCCCTTCCTACCAGGTTTGCTCTTACTGATACAAGTCAATTCCTTCTGACTTCTTTCTCTGTTCTGAGCACCTGTGTGACTTCCTTTGTGCCTTGCAGCAAACAATGAGAAAAATAATGTTCATTTGAATTCTTGAGGGGATTCTGGGATAGACAAAGTCCTTCTGGAGATGAGGTAAGACACAGTTGCAGGCCTCAGGAGTAAGAGCACCTGTAGGGGGCATGTTTGGAGGCTGAGCTTGCACATCAAGGTCCTGGCATCTTTTCCCAAGACCGTGTGAACATGGTGCTGTTGGTGAGGAAGGCCCACTGCAGACCTCCGGCAGGGTAGGACTGGAGCCGCCAGGCTCCTGTGCACTGGGGGAAAGCAGATAAGGGCAGAGAACACCTTCCAGAGGAGGAGATGGCAGTTGATGAGGACTCAAAGGCAAGGCAGGGCTTAGCTCCAGGGAGGCAGGGAAGGTGAAGGTGCCCACTCTGGTGGACACGTTGCCCCTGGAGTTGAACGGGAAGGTGGGAGGGTGCTGGTAGGTCCCAGGTCAGTGGTGGCCTTGAGCAGCAGGGCTGAAGGACTCTGGGTTTTTTCCTGGGCTGTGGTCCCCAGAGCTGTGCTCTGGCTGCTCAGTTGTGTTAGAACCAGCTGCAGATGGCCAGGGTGGGTTGGAGTGACTGACCTAGCAGCCCTTACGGCAGAAACTGCATGGGTTGGGACTCGGGGCAGACCTGGCTTTGAGGGTGCGTCTGTGCCAGGCCCTGTCCAAGTTGTGTCCCATGGACCAAACATTCCTCTGTGCCCAACCATGAGAACACATCCCTGCCCTTGAGGGCCCTTTGGTCTCGGGAGGGGCTGGAGGCTGCAGCCCGGACAAGGGCTCCAGCTGACTCTAAGAACAATGTCTAGGTCAGGAGGTCTCTGGAATGGAGCTCTGGGTAAAGAGCAGTGTAATTTTCTAGAATAGTTCCCAGGAGGAGATGTTTGACCATGCAGTACTTTCTAGAAAGAATAGGATTTGGTCAGGTGAAGAGAAGAGGGAGGGGTGTCCTTGGCTGAGGGAACAGGGTGGTAAAGGAAGGTGAGCTCTGGCAAGGGTGGCATGGGCCAGATTTGTCCTGGGGTAATTTTTGAGCAGCTGGGTAGGGTGCTAAGATGGTGGGGTGCTAAGAGGCTCCATGGGGGCCACCATCAAGTAGGATGGGGCTCACTGTGCGCACAGCACCTTCAGTCCTGGGCAGATGGCTTCCTGAGCCTTCCAACAGTGCCGAGTTCCGTGCAGGGGCTGGGGAGGGTTCTCGTTCCTTCTGGCCTTGAATGCAGTCCCTGCATGGCTCCAGCTTGTCCACCTCCAGACTGGGCCGTGGTAGCATCCAGTTATACAGCACACACTCAGGACAGACTATCTCTAATCTTGATACAACAGTAGGAATTACTGTCCCCGTTTTACAGATGAGGAAACTAAAGCCTAGAGACGGGAAGCTCCTCGCCTGTGCCCATAAGGCCAGAAAGTGGGGGCAAAAAGTTGAATCCAGGTAATCAGCATGCTGCCGCCCTACTACTACCCCTGCCAAACATCTGCAGGTCTGTGCCACAAACCCCTGGGTGCCCACCGTGCCTCAGGCTCAACGCTGCACTGCAGGGCATCAGGCAAGACCAGGAAAGACCCGGATCTACAAGATTTTTGCTGGGTTGGTGCCTATCCAGGTACCAGAACTTCCCAAAGATTGGCCTGAAAGAAGGTCTGGCTCCTCGCAGAAGGTCCGAGGGTCAGAGTAAGCTTCATCCGGGTGGCAGCTGCAGCGGCCCTGGGCCAGACTTCCCCTCTCTGGTCTGGAATCCTGTGAGCAGGCAGGGGAGGGAGGCTAGAAAATCAGTTTTCCTTTTGTCTCGTCTGGCAACAATAACAGGTAGCCCCAGGGAAGTTGCTGCCAGGTGTGAATACACAGCTGTCGCCCTTGCCCTCTGGGTGCTCACTTGAGGCTCTCACCACTGAAGTTTGCTTCAGACACACTACGTGCTTTCCTGGGCTTCAGCCTCTCTCCTTGAAAATGTCAGGCCTCGCATCATCCTCTCTAAAGAACTTCCGCTTCAAGAATAACCCCAGTGAAGGGGATGGCCTGGCCAGAGTGTGCATAGCCCTGGATGATGTCTTTACTGGCAGCGACTGCGGCCACGAGTCAGGCTAGCAGGACCTCCCATTCGGGTATGGGCTGGGAACCATGAAGCCTTTCAGAGGAGCCATCGGCGCTGCTGACATTTGGGACTGGATCTTCCTTTGTGGTGGGGACTACCCTGGGCACCTAGGGTCTTAAACATCGAATCCACCACTCGATGCCAATAGCAGTACACATGCCCCCAGTTGTGACAGCCAGACATGTCCCCAGCCACTGGGAAGTGTCCTCTGGGGAGCAGAGTCACCCCTGGTTGAGCACTGCCGCACAGCCGAGCCATGCTAGGCAAAAATCCCCAAGGTACAGAGAACAGCCCCCACACAGCACATCCTGTTATCGTTTCAGTGGCCTGGCCCCAAAGGTCCTGGATTAGGCCAAGAAGCCATGATTTTAAATTCTCCTCAGACATCTGGAGGGAACATCAGATGGCGGAAGCTGGGGCCAGCCACCTGCAAGGGAGTGACAGAGCTTCGGAAAACAGCTGGTTCCAAGTTCATCTCTGCAGTCTGATCACAACTTTTACAGAAAGACGGAACTTGGGAAGAGACAGCAAAGTGTTGGGTGTTTGTAAAAAAAATCTCTCTTCTGACGCATCTGTGTTTCCTGATTTTTAGAAGTTGAACATTATTCCTAGTCCAGAAAAAAGTGCTTTGCAAAGTAAAGCACCTGGTGCACCGAGGCCGTGTGCGAGGGAAGGAAGGGTTAGGCTGCACCTGGAAACCTTGCTGCTCAGTCACTCTCCTAATGACATAGACAATTACTTTGAAAACCCACAGCACCTTTCCTCTAATCCCATTCCTTAGAAAACACAGAACCAGGGTCGTCAGACATTCTGGAGGCATGCCCCTCCCTGGTGCCAGCAAAGTCTGAATCCCCTGAGCTTCGGGATACTCCCTGTTCACCCGGGCTCTAAGAGGGCAGGGAAATGATGCTTACAGAGAAGAACAGCATGGCCTCAGCAAGGACTTGCCTGTGACCGACAGGGGTGGGGGGGGAGGGGCCTCACCTGGGGAGAGCCTGCCCCCAGGGATGCTGGGCATGGGCAGTGTCTGGAAACATTTGTGGTTGTCACAATTTAGGGGATGCGATGGGGCAAGCACTCATGACATTGAGTAGGGAGAGCTGGGGCTGCAGTGTCCAGGACAATCCCCACCACAAAGAAAGCAACCCTGATGTCAGCCATGCTGAGGGGGAGGCTTGTCCAAGCGTGCCCGCACCTGGTCTGTCTCTGATTTAGGGGGCATGGAGGAGCTGGCTGAGGCCTGCAGGAAAGAGGCAGAAGCCTGTTGGCAGGGCTTGGGAAGTAGAAGGCAAGGCAGCCGCTGTGCTGGAGATGGGGTGTGCCGGGGGTCAGTGGGGCTACATTGGGGTCAGTGGGGACACCACACCAGTTGGGAGGAGCCCAGGAAACTCTTAATCCCAGGCCTGAGTGTGGCCCTCTGCTCCCCTACTCTGACCTCTTGTTGACTTTGCTGTCCCCCAGGGACTCCGAGAAGAGGTTCAGGTACTGCCAGCTTGGCCCTCAGCCCCCACGGGCCGACCAGCGCTCCAGCAGAGGTGTTCTGAGTTCACTTTCTATTACACACAAAGAGCCCAGACTGAGACAGGCTGAAGTGGCTTCCAGCTGCTCAGCCTGCCCTCCTGGAGCCTGGGGCCTTGCTGACTGCCCTTGGCCTCTGCTGGTTCTTCTGCAGGTGAGGTTGTGAGGCAGGGTATGAGATGCCAGGTATGCTGTGTAAGCACATAGTAGGCCCTCTGCGGATGGCTCTGTCCCTCTGGTGAGGCTACATCACACAAACGTTCTCCCTGCTTTGCCATCCTCCCTTTTATCAAATGCTTTCAAGTGGCAGGTAAGCTGAGCAGGGGGCAGGCTGGAGGGCAGGGGCTGTCCATGTACAGTGGGTAGACTCAGGTGTGTGATCTATTCCAGAACCCAAAGCAAAAGCTACAAAGGAGAACATCCCAGTAGAAGAAAGAGCCAGGGCTTTGTAGGAGCCAGGAGCTGGGTAGGAGACCCCTGGGGGTCTGGGGCGTGGAGGCATTTGGTGGGCACAGTTGGAGGAGGCAGGCATGCTCTAGCCCATCCCAACCTCAGGTGGCTCCTAGTGGGTGCCACGAGTTTCTGGAACTTCCTTCGTCCATTGTAGTCCAAACTGGTGGGAGGCCAGTATCGACCATTAAGGCGGGTTCCCTGGAGCATCTGCCCTCTCACTTCCTGCTGTAGTTTACTGGAAGAAAGTTGCAGGGCTAGGGGACCCTGGGAGGTACAGCTTGGCCATATGACAGCTGAAGCTTTGGGCTGGACACATCTATGCACATTCTAGGCCTCAGGGACCTCTGCAGGCCTCTTGGCCTGTCTGAACTCAGAACACATCTGCAGGACCTGGGAAAAGGTTGCAACACAGAAGGGACTTGGTGCAGGGGAGTGTGTGTCAAGAGGAAGCTGCCCAGTGGCTGGGAGTGGGGTTGTGGGGTGAGTAGTCCAGGATGCTAGGCAAGGTGACAGCCTGGAGCATTTTCACGATTCATGATTTGGGGGAAACTCATAGGCAGGGGCTAGGCGGTGTGGCTGTTGAGAATACTGGCTTGTTACCTGTCCTGTGGCACAGACGCCAGGAGTATCCCTGCAGTCCTGTCGTTGGGTGTCAAGACTCAAGGGTAGGGTTTCCTGCTGGAGACAAGTACACTCAGAACTCATTTAACCTGCATGTGTAGCATGGACGTTGTCTGTCCTGCAGGTGCATGACCGTCACTTGCTTGTGTCACCTCAGTAAGAGGCCTGGGTGTGGGTACAGATATGCTCAAGGCTCAGGGAGCCAGGATCAGGACCCCAGCCCTTCCTCTCCACCATGAGCCTTTGTGAATGCTGGGTCAGGCAGGCTCTGCTGAGGCCCGGGGTGCAGAGAGGGGGGATTTGAGGTGGGGGGACTACCATCTCCCCAGTTGCATCCCAGCAGTGCAGTATATCGGTAAGTCCCTCTTGCTCGTAGAAGCTAAATCCTACCCAGCTTAGCCAATGTCACACATCGCTGCCTGCTTGCTCAGAGAGGCTTCTGTCTCCTCTCCAGTTACTCAGGTCAGAGGGCCGGAAAGAACAAGAGTAGGGGAGCACCACTGAAGCAGGGAGCCAGCTTGGTCAAGCAGGTTCTCTGGTGCAGATCTGAAACTGAGCTCCCCCAGGCGGCCAGGGCATGCATTCCTATCTCCTGGGAGAGCTGTGAGGCCACGCCTAAAGGGGTTAGTGCCCCTAAGAGGCAGGAGGGCAGGAAGCTCTGGAATGGCTGCCTGGAGCAGGTGGGCCTGGGTGGCGGGCTGAGAGGGAAGAAGGGTTCAGGGTTGTGGGGGTTGGGCCTTCGAGTCTGTGCTCCCTGGGCCCCTGCAGGGAACCGTCTGGGAACAGTGATGGTGGTGGAGTTGGTTCGCCTTGGAAGCACATCCTGTTGCCCCCTCCTTACTCATGCCTGGCGTCGAGCAATAAAAATGCCTGATGCTCATGTGGCCCCAGTGTGCTTTCTTAGGGTACCCAGCTGCCCCCCGCCTCTGCCCCCATGCTCTGTGAACACCGCCCGGGGTTTCAGGGCTGCCGGGCAGGTTTGAAGCTCTGGTGGGGCCCCCCCACCCCATCCTGTTTCTGCTCACCTGGGACGTCCAGACAGTGCCCAGGAGCCCGTGGCCCCTCAGAGCTGCAGAGCCACACCAAGGGAAAGAGGCCCCCAGAAACACATTGAAACTTTCTTTCTGAAATTAGTGCAGAGGGTTAGAAGGAATGTGAGGGTTTTTATTTAACATTTTTAAAATTTGGATTGTGAAAGAAAGCTGTCTCCATCACAGGGTCCTTGGCAAGAACAGAAGGATAAAGGAGAAAATGCCGCTTCTGACCCTGGCCCTCACTCCCCATTGGTGATTTGGCCTCCTTCTTTCCTGTGTGTTTTTATGCTATTGTTTACATTTCTGTGTGTTCTAGACGCGTGGCCAAACACACACACCTCTGTTCTCAGAGTGCCCACCTTACTCGCCCCATCACTGACTGTGGGATGCCTCCCACCCCACACTCCTGGACTCACACCAGCCCTCTCTGGGGGCCACAGCTCCCCGACTCCCTGTAGTCCAAGCGTTGTCTGACGCCTCTGAGGCAGCCACAAGCTGTCCCCGGATCCTAAGTGGATGTGGGGCCAGGTACCTTCACCTCCGAGTGTCAGGGGCATCTGTAGGTTGAAGAGTGGGGCCGAGACCCAGTGCCTGAGGCATGGGAGGCCCTCTGTGAGGTCTGGGTCACTCTGCTGCCTTCCTAGGGTGACCTGGGAGTGTGTGATCTGCCAGATCCTACCTCCTGGAGAAGCCCAAAGTGGGTCAGGGGGCTCAGACCCTGTAGGCCACCATGGGGCCCCAGCTCCCTGCCTGCCACCCTGTCTCCTCAGCCCCTTGCTGACCTGCTCTCCCACCGCGTGCTCCTTATGTTCACAAAACTTCTCCATTCTCAGTCATCAAGGCCTGGTGCCCCACATGTGCGTGAGTCCCGAGGACAGAGGGCCAGCCCTGGGTGTCCTGCTTCTCTCCACTGAGCCCTGGGCATCCTGGCTGGACTGGGTGGGCTGGTCCCCACTGGCACTTTGTCAGGGAAGCCAGGGACAGGATCGCCTGGGGCAGGTCCCCTAGGTCACCCGTCTGGGGTGGGGGGAGAGAGGACCCATGTATGGGTTGGACCAGGCCTCCCACCAACCGTCCAGGGCTCAGGAGCCACGCGGGGACTCGGTCTCTCCTGGCACACAGGCTGACTAGAGCTGGTGCAGGGGCCCCATGGGGGTGGGGGTGCTTTGGAAGCAGGAGGGGGCATACACCATGCCAGGAGGATGTCCTGCTGCAGCGCCTTATCCCTTTTTTGTCCTTCGTTCATTCCGCATGTAGTTGCAGCTGGGCCAGGCTCCAAGCTTTTGGCTGGGGACCCCAGGGCCAATGTCTGTCTGGGCACATAGGGGACCTCAGCCTGGCAGGGGAGGTCGCACTGGGACAGGCAGGGTTGAAATGGGTGAAAGGTTTCTGGGTGGAACGAAGCAGGTTTTAGGGGAGCAGGTGGAGGGGAGGACCGCCACGCGAAGTACAGGATTTGAAAGGGTAGTCCTGGGCTTGGGCAAGCACCGCCTGTCCTGGGGCTCCGCAGTGGGATCCACACCGTGCCCATGTGGCTCATGGTTTCTGCCTGATGTCTCTAGCCCTGGAAGCTGCGGGTCTGAGCTCTGTCTGGGGCCTGTGTGAAAACTGCGAGACCTGTCTGCAGGAGGTCAGAGAGGGGAGTGGGGTTTATGTTAAAGGTGGGGAAACTGAGGCCTCCAAGGGGGGCAGGAAACTGAAGCCTCCAAGGGGCCAGTCCTGCCAGTAACTGGAGGAGGGAGGGGCCTGGAGGTAGATTTTCAGGGGTCATTGACTTTCCCAGACCCGCCCAGGGTGGCTTCCTTTTATTTCTGGGGCAGGGTGGGGAGAGGCCTGGGAGTGGCATACCTGCTCTCCACGTGGTCTCTGGTCAGGGCTGGGCTGGCAGGAACTGCACCGCTTTTCAGAGTCTGAGTGGCTACGGCCCCCAAATCTATGCCGCTTTTCCTGCTGGGTCAGCCTGTAACAGCCACCTGCCCTCTCCTGGAAGCTAGAGGGGGATGTGCAAATTTTACTTGTCCTTAAAATAAGTAAACAAAGAGCTTCTAGGGCTCCTGGGTAGAAAAACATTCCTACTCCCTGTGACCAAGGTCCCTGAGGGCCTTCCTCCTCATTGCCCCTCAGCCTCAGCCCAGGGCCCTCAATGCCTCCAGAGCCTGGGGAGGCTGCCCCAGGGCCTTGGAATCACCACCGATCCCTCCCTCCCTTCTAGTGTCTGCTCTTCTCTCCCCATCTTGACCTTCCATGACCCCAAGAACCTTTCCCATCCTGTGGGGAGGTGATAGATGGACTCTGCTTCTTCATTGGAAGGCCTGAGCCCTGGAGGGCGGCTCCCTGCTGATTTGCATATCGCCTGGGGCTGCTGGGTGGGGCCCCAGGGGCCAGGCTGAGCTGGTCTTCTCTGCCCAGACTGAAGGTACAGTAGTGTGAAGCTGGTAGAGGGCCCTCCCTTGCATTCATTCCTCAGGCACTTCCAGACTCCTCCTCCGGGTCTGGGCCCTCCTGTGCGTGTCCTCCCACCCCCTGGCCTTGCTTTGTCCCAGCCCAGGCTGGGGAGAGGCAGCAGCAGGAACCTCAGAAGCCAGTGAAGTAGGCTGGGCAGGAGGCCCCCACAAGACAGCCGGGACCAGGCTCCCCTCAGTGAACATGCCCAGTGAGTGTCCCCTGCTCCCTGGCTCTGTCCCCTCAGCTGTCTGTATTTCTGGGGCTTTCTCTCCTCACCAGTGATGGTAGGGGTGGCAGGAGGTGAACAGGGTGCTCTCGCTCAGGGTGGGGTCGATCAATGGGATATAGGGGGCAGAGGGTACCAAGTGCTCTCTATTTGCTTGGGGGTATAGGGTGGGGTGCCCAGGGCCCATTCTCCCCCTGTGTGAGCTAGGAGCTGCGGGCTGGGATGGGTGCTGCAATTGGCATCTCTGGACCAGTGGGTGAGTATAGGAGGTTGAGGGGGCTGCTGGAGCTCACTGAGCAGGGTGGGAGTTGGGAGTCCTGGAACCTGCAATCACCTCTGCTACAGCCTTCCCTTGGGCATCTTCAAAGAGGCCCCCTCCCTTGCCCCCCATTTCTTCCAGCATCTTCTGGCCTGCTCCAGGGGGATGGTCCCTCCTGAAGGGGGAGAACGGCTCCATCCAGCTTCCCCACTCACCCACAGGCTGCCCAGCCCCCTCTGGCAGCTGGTGCTGTGCTCTCCTTTGTGGTGTTGGCCCCACCTGGGGTGGGAAGCCTTTGTCAGAACCCACAGCCGTTCTGTGGTTGAAGCATGGAGGTGTACTTCTTTCCTTTCTAAGTGTCCTCTAGGTAAGCATGCATGTGGGTCCAGCACAAACCCAAGCTGCTTGTTTACAATCAGCTCATCCTAGCCTTTCTCCCGGGAAGGCGTCTTCCTTATCTCACTGTGATGTCGTCTCCTATGGCCGCTGTAGCAAACTGCCACGAACCATGGGGCCTAAAACAGCACAGACTTATTCTCTGATGGTCCTGGAAGCCAGAAATCTGATACGGGCCTTAGGGAGTTAAAGTCAAGGTGTTGCAGGGCTGGCTCCTTCCAGAAGCTCCAGGGGAAAACTGCTTCTTGCTTTTTCCAGCTCCTGGAGGCTCTCCCCCTCTGTCTGCGAAGCCAACTGTGGGCGTCTTCTCTCTGACCCCACCCCTCCCATTCCCTTCTCTAAGAACACTGATGACATCAAGCCCCTGATAATCCAGGAGCATTTCCCATTTACTTAATCCTGTCTACAGAATTCCTTGTCTGTGGGAGAGGACCTATCCAAAGGCCCCAGGATTAGGTTGGGGACATCTTCAGGAGCCGTGGCTCTGCCGACCATAGGTAGGTCGTGGGAGGGCAGCGTGGAAAACTTGCCAGTTCTTTTCTCCAACCTCCCGGGACTCGCCAGCCCCATCATTGCTGTTTCAGACAATGCCCCAGTGAAACATGGGTCCGTGGATCCTAGAAGGAGAATTTTGGTGGGCCAGAGGGCAACAAGGCTCGCAAGAAACACAGACAACCCACAAATACAAACTCCAAGTCCACGCCCAGGGAGTCCTATAGTTTCTTGGTGAGACTACAGTATCTCAGCATGGCACGGAAACTGTATCAGGATATAAACTGATAAACTTGCCTTTCGTTACATGGTTTCAAGTCTCACTTCCCCTTGCTCAGCCTTGTTCTGGACAGGTCTTTGTCAGCGTTTCGAATCCATTTTGCAAAGCAGGCATCATCCACAATAGAAATAAGGAAATCATGTTCGTGGTCCGAAAGCGCCCTCCCTCCTAGTTGCGGGCCCCAGCGATGGTTTGCTGTGGCCTGGCTGGAGCTTTTTTCTGAGCATGAAGTTAAATCGTCCCGAGCCCCGACCGAGACTTGACAAACAAGAACATCCAGTACTTACTCTTGGCGGCTCCCCTCCCTGGCCCTTCTGTCTTTTTTCATATATAGCAGTATAACTTAGAGACCATTACAGACTAATCCGGTCCCTTTTAACCCCATCTGACAGCATTTTTGAGGGCATTTCCTTTATCTTTATTATTTTTGGAAAACAACTAGCTTTCTGTGAGTGCACCCCTGGCACTGCCACGACAGGTGTGTGCATCTACCTCTGTGCGGGTGCATCTAGAAGGGGGGAACCTCAGAATCCTGAGCCTGAGGGAAAGAAATTGGAAGTAAAATTGTGTTTGTTGCAAGACTGCCCCCATTTGTGACACCACAGAAGAGCCCGCAGGAGTGAGGCGGTGGCCCGGCGGGCGAGCCCGGGCGTTGTTACCCTGCTGGCACCTGCTGGCCTGCACATTCAGGCCACTGTGGTCCTCTTCTGTGCCCCCTCGGCTGCCTGAGGCCAGGTGTGTCACTACCACAAGCTACCTGTTCATCTCCTTCGTCCTTTCACTGTGCTAGTTTGTCTGTCACCACGGTGGGAGTTCACTATTTGGAACCAGAGCATGTGCTTTTCTGTCACACAAGTTGCAGGTGTTCATCCTCCCCCCCCGCCCCCACTCTGTTTTTTGACTTTATGGTAAATGTTTCCATGTGAAAGTACATGCTTTAGGGAGGGTCTGAGTCTCCTCTCACTGCTCTAACAGATTGTTACAAACTTGATGTCTTAAAAAATATCCATCTATGCACTGCAGTTCTGGGCACCAGTATCCAGTGAGGCTCCCTGGGCTAAAGTCGAGGTGTCACAGGGCTGCTTTCTTCCAGAGGCTCCAGGGGAGAGGCTGTTCCCTGGGCTTTTCCAGGGTCCAGAGGCCCATGGCCCCCTCCTCCGTCTGCAAAGCCAACAGCGGGCATCTTCTGTCTGACCCCGTCCCTCCTGCCTCCCCTGGGATGACATCAGGCCCCAGATAGTCCAGGAGCATCTCCCATCCCAAGGCCTTTAATTCTATCAGCACGGTTCCTTTTGCCAGGTCAGGGAACATATGCACAAGTTTTGTGATTGGGACACAGACATCTGTGGGGCGTGGGAGGCAACAGATCTTTTTTCTTTAGAGCTAGTCCAGAATCACCTTCAGTAGAGCTGCTAATGACGAACTGTCTGAAAATTCCCAGAGTAAAACATTCAAACACAGTATATAGTTTTCTAAGGGGGCATTGGGTTTTATTTGCCAGAATCTCCCCCAGATGTCCTGCGTTGGTTCCCCCCCAGTGAGAGGCTCTCTGATTCACCAACAGGATTGTTGGGGTGGGGTGAGCCTTGGCCAGGGGGCTTGGAACTGTGGAAAGAACAGGAATTCTATGTCCCCTGCTCTGAGGGACCATTGCCCAGATTTTTATAACAAGAAAAGTGGGTTGTGCCTCTCCTCTTCTCCCCCCATCCCACCCCACGGACACCTCAGTCTTTGAGCCAGATGCTGCTGCTCTGTCCAGGTTTTACGTAAATGGGATTAGACCAGTGGTGCGTGTTTGGCTCTGTGGCTGTCTTGGGAGGCTTAAGTGTGGCCACCACCAAAGCGGGTATTGGGTATACTGCCCAGGACTCCTCCTGCTGACGGACACTTCAGTGATTTTCTTTCTCACTGGGATGGGCACGGCCCAGTGAAAGTTTTCCAGGAGCAGGAACAACCATGGGATTCCTCCTTAAAGCTCAGACATGGGCTCCATCATCCAGCTGTGCTGGGTGGGGCCGTGGGGATCACGAGGGTCTCTGCCCTCCCACCCTGCCTGGGCGTCCCGGGACCTCCATGCCCCCTGACCTCCTTGGCTGCAGGAAGCAGGGTAATGAGGCTCAGTGTCCACCTTGGTCTCTGCCTGTCACTTGGTGCAAATGACAGCTCCACCCTCTCCCAGTTGTCTGGAAGGCTCTGTGGAGTCTGGAAAGTTCTGGGGCTGGGGGTGGCTGTCACTGTCACAAGGACCTTGTCTGCAATGTCACAGTCACGTGCCTGCCCCCCACCTGAGGTGAGGCTCAGCCCTTGATGTGCAGTCTCCCCGGGGCCTTGCCTGGAAAAGGTGCTGTGGAACATTCCAGTGTCCAGCAGGGAGCCGGTCACAGCAGGACCCTGTGGAGTCTGCAGGGGGGGGCCTGGGCACGGACTTGGCACACAGTACATTTCAGAAGCCTGGGGCAAGGCCGATCTGCCCCAGTACATGTGGCTGGCCTACTGACTGGGTGGTTGTCTCTCTTCTTTCTGTCCCAGGGCTTGGTTATGACCCCTACAACCCTGAGCTGCCCAAACCCCCAGTGCAGAGGGAGAATGGCATCCTGGGCTGTGGGGAAGAGGCCCGCTCGGACACCCTGGAGCTGGAGCTGGTCAACCAGGCCATCGAGGCTGTGCGCAGCGAGGTGGAGCTGGAGCAGAGGCGCTACCAGGAGCTGCTGCAGACGGCCAGGGAGTACAGCTCGGGCGAGGCGGCCGTCGCCGCGGCACTGGAGGACGCCTTCCCGCTGTCCTTGGAGCCGGTGCCTGGGGGCTGCAGCAGCCCATCCAGCCTGGCAGCGGCCTACCAGCCCACCCCCTTGGGCACTCCCACCACATTGGGCAGCAAGTACTCACTGACCTCTCTGGACAGGTGTCAGAGCAAGGGAGGTGGCCTGGAGTATATCCCCAAGGCTGTAACCTACCCCAGGAAGTACGGCCGCCCCACGCCCAGTGGCAAGTACGTCGTGGACAACTCCAAGCCCTCCACAGACCTGGAGTATGACCCACTTTCCAACTACTCGGCCAGGCTGCTCAGCCGGGCCAGCCCCAGGGACGACCGTGCCCCAAAGAGGCCCAGGGCCCCCCGCAGCAGCGAGCCCTACACACCGGCCCTCAAGAAGCACTGTGACCCCTTCGGCAGCTATGACGCCCAGTTTTCAGACTCAGAGGACGATGCTGCAGCTCTGGGTGATGGACCCACCACCGCCAACCCCCTGAAACCCCGGGCAGGCCCCAAGAGCAAGGCCCCTGGGAAGCCACCTTCCAGGGAGGGCCCAGGGCTTGAGGAGGGCAACCTGCGGGAGACGAAGGAGATGGCCGTCCAGTGTGACGTGGGGGACCTCGGGCAGCCCCCAAAGAGTGTGAACGGGGAGCCCCCAGCCAAGCCAGTTTCTCCAGCTCGGGCCTCACAGGAGCAGGCAGGCGGTGAGCAGAGGCAGGGTGGCTCCAAGGAGGGCAAATCTAAGAAGCAGCTGCGTAGGGAGCCGCTGCCCCCTGGCCACAAGGACAGTGTCCCGAAGAAAGGCAAGGGCAGGGACCGGGGCCGAGGGAAGCCCGGTGAGAAGCTCTCCGCGGACCAGAGGAGCCCGAAGGCCACCAGCCCGCGGCACAAGGAGGAGAGGCCCAACCGGACCAAGAACAAGGCATCTCTGGCCACTTCGGGGGCCAGCTCAGGGAAAGGGAGACCTGACCAGCCAGGGCAGCGGCCGAGCCCCACAAGTGGGGGTGCGGGGCCCCAGGAGCCGCAGCCATCAGGGCTCAGCACGATCCCTGGGGGTCAGCACCAGCCGCCAAGCAGGATGGGAGAGAAGGCCTTGTCAGGGAAGCTGGCCGAGCGGAAGGCCCGCTCTCTGGATGAGGGCGGCTCCCAGGACACCCCCAAACTGAAGAAGCGGGCCCTGAGCCACGCTGACCTCTTCGGGGATGAGAGCGAGGACGAGGACCCAGGGCCGGGGCCCAAGGGCCGGCCCCCCACCCTCCCCACCCTGAGCTCCGACTCGGGTTCAGACTCGGACTCCAGCCTCAGCCTCCCCGGGGATCAGGGGCCGCCCAAGCGACTCAAGACTTCCCCGCCCCAACCTGCCCCCCCCTCTTCCCCCTCTTCCTCCTCCTCCTCCTCGGAGGCGGGGGACGTGGACTACGCGGCCCTGGAGAAGGAGGTGGACTTTGACTCTGACCCCATGGAGGAGTGCCTGCGGATCTTCAATGAGTCCACGAGCGTGAAGACGGAGCACAAGGGCCGGCTGGCTCACCAGGTGAGGGCCCCGGGCTCAGGGAGGGGGCTGCAAGCCCACCATAGCCACAGGGTCCCAGGGCAGCCAGGGCTCCTCCGTCCTCAGGCCACTTCCCCAGGGACCACTTCCTTCCTCCTGTCTGCTCAGTGAGGGGCCTGGTCACTAGTTTAAGTTCAGGGACTGTCAGCAGCTGCCTGCTGACCCCTTCCCAGTCCCGAAAGAGGACAGAAGGCCCAAGGGCTCTGGGCTGCCCGCCCCACACCGGTCCTCCTGGTCTAGGTCTGTCCCAGCTCTCCCCTCCCCTCACTGCACCCCTTTCTCCTTCTCTCGCCCTCCCTGGCCAGCCTCTGCCCCGGCCCACCTCGCCCGAGGTCCCCCGCTGCGGTCCCCTCATCATCCACCAGAGGGAGCACTCTTTAAGCAGACGCAGCAGGAGCCGAGGTTCCCTCCCCATCAGAGAGCCGGCTTTGCCGCCTTCCCATTCACTCAACTCTGCCCTCAGCCAGGCCCCCACAAGATGTGTTTCCCACGTGCCCAGGGGCAGGGAAGGGCAGAGCCCCATAAGGGAGCCCGGTTGCAAAATGGTCCTGTGAGTGCACGTGGCTGTGTTTCAGGCGCCCAAGGAAGAAAAGCGCGAGGAGACTGAGCATGTGGGCCTGACCACTCTGTTCCCAGGGCAGAAGAGGAGAATCTCCCATCTCGCCAAGCAGGGCAAGGAGGTGAGGTCCGACTTGTTTCCTGGGTAGAGGCTGGAGGAAGGAGGAGGAGGCAGGATGACCCAGGGCTCGGCTCCTCCCCCGTCCTGTGCAGTCTTGTACCCGGCACCCACACAGGCTGGGCTCCCTGGGAAAACAGTGGCTCAGGTCCACTTCTTGTTCTCAAGTCTCTCACAGTTTGGGGGAAGGGTGGGGGATACCACAATCCAGGGAGCCGTGAGGTGGGAAAGGGCAGCAGGGGTCCCGAGCCCTCTGGAGGCTCAGACAGCCTGGGTCCAGCTTCCTGCCCGCTCTGGGCCTCGGTTCCCTCCCATGCAGAACAGGGACGGTGGTGGTTTTGGGTTGCTGAAGGGTCAAGGAGCCAGCAGCAAGCACAGCCACTGCATGTTTGTATTGCTCGATCCCCCAGACCCCTTCCTGGTGCAGGGCCTGGGGCAGTCCAGAAGCAGGGGGCAGGGGAGATTAAATCAAGCCTGATTGTATCAGCTGCTCATCACATCAGGGGCACAGCCCTCGTATATATATAGGGCTGGGGGCTCGGCCTGAGAACATACACACACACGCAGAGAAGCCAAACACAGGGCCACACACCCCGGGCCTGTCAGCAAGGCGACGTGAGCTCCAGGATCTCCGGTCTTAGCTGGTTCCCATCAGGGTATCCTCCAGAGATGCCGGTGGTCGTGCCCACAGTGGTCCCAAGGGCAGCCTCCCCAGCCCTGGGCAGCCTGCCGTGGGTGCTCTGGGAGGGCAGTCCAGCCCCAATGCCCCTGCTTGCCCAGGCGGAGCTCCTGGCCCGAGGCCCAGCGGCACCCCCGGCCCGGCCCCTGACTGCCCAGGAGGTGTGCTACCGGCGGGCCCAGCAGGCGCAGAAGCAGTCGGCCAGCTGGCTCCAGGTGGCCCAGCGGCCGCTTGAGAAGCCCCTCTCCACCCCGCTCCGCATCTCAGCTCCCGGCGAGAAGAGGAGAATCGCCCATGTCCCCAACCCCCATGTGGCCACAGGTGAGTCTCTGGCTAGGTGGGAAAGCAACAGCCCTGGGTCTCCTCGATGCTGGAGGGTGGGGTCCTGCATGGGACCCTCAGTTTGCCTGTCTGTGATATGGGGGTGAAGGTAGTGCCCCTGACCTGCCTGCCGTGCGGGGTGCTAGAGGAGGACCTGTCCTCCACCCCTTTTGGCCTTTAGCTTGTCAGTAGGGATGTTTGGTTCCAGGGAGTCTGGGGTTGCTTACTCCCTGCCACCACCCAAACCCAGACCCTCTTGCCCCAGCCTTCCGGGCTCTGTCTGCCCCAGGACTCCTGAGAGCAGGTGGCTGGAGGAGGGGCTTATCCTGGGGATGGGCCTAAGGGTGGGCGGGGCAGTCGGGTCCAGATGTGGTTTTTACCAGGTGCGGTGTTAAAGAGGGGGGCATGTCCAGCTGCGGCCTTGATTGAGTCCAGGGCTGTGTGGGCGGGGCTGCGTTCCCTCCAGGCCGGACACCTGCCATCTGCGCCTGGCTGGAAGCTGAGTGGCACCTCGGTCATAGGCGTGGACAGTCCACATGCTGTAGGCAGGGCTCTGTTCCTGAAAAGTTGGGAGGAAAGCCCTTGGGTGGAGGCATGGGGAATTCCAGGAAATGGGATGGGAGGTGGGGCTTCACCTACGTGGGGGCTACTTAAAATGCAGTTGCTGCCACTTGGGGCTGGGTTAGGACCAGGCTGGGCCCTCTCGAAGGCCTAACCAGCTCCCTGGCCTCCTGTAGCTTGGTTGTTAGATGGCCCTATGGGTCCCTACTCCACCCAGGGTGCCAGAGCCTGGTTGACAGAACTGACCTGCCAGGACAGGCCCTGTGGTTTCTGCAGTGCTTTAGCAGCAGGGGATAGAAAGCACCCTGGGCTGTATCAGTTATGAGGCTCACACTCCCCAACCCCCCCCCACCCTGTGCCCATACAGCCCTGGAGTTCTCCTGCAGTGGGGGCCATCCAGCACAGATGTGGTGGTTCCAGGCAGTCCCTGCTGGCCCGGCACCCGCTGTCGGCCATGTGCTGGAAGTCCAGCATGCTTGGGCAGGGCTGCAGGTCGGGGGACAGGAAGTACGCCTCCACATGCAAAACCCTGGTCCAGGGTAGGCAGCTCAGAAGTCCAGGTGGTGTGTCCTGCTTCCTAGTGATGTGGAAGGGCCTGGATCTGAGGGAGCCTAAGAGGCCTCCTCCCATCAGTGGGGAGCGCTCAGGGTTCACAGCCGCATGCCCCCTTCCTGGACAGGCTGTGCCCGACAATGGGGCCTGCAGTCTGTATTCTGTCCACTTCACTGGTGGGCACACATGTGAATCTCCCAGTGGTTGAGGGTTCAGGAGCCGGCCATAAACCCAGATGGGATAGGGGGAGCTTTGCACAGTGCAGAATTGGGACCCTGCGACCGGGGACAAATTCCTGTACCTCTGTGCCTCAGTTTCCCTTTGTCACGCAGAGCCCCAGGTTCAGAGCTGGCCCCAACCTCTTGAGGCCCCAGTGTGGGCAGGCCCCTGCCCCCAGCGGGCCCTCCTCCCAGGCAGGACCCCATTGTGTTTGTGACCTCATCAGAGGGAGTGACAGAACACAGGTCACAATGACTGGGCCCCGGCCACCCCATACCCTAGGGTCCTTTGCCCAGGAGCCAGGGCCTTTCCTCCCGCAAATGCCAATGCCTCGCAGTCAGGGGCTGGAACATGTGGCAGAGGCTTGCTGCGCCCCACACCGCACACCCGCCCAGCCCGTGGGCACCGCCTGATCCGGCCCCTCACGCCAACCTCTGTCCTTTCTCTCGATGGCCCTGTCGGCGAACAGATAGAGACTAATGCCGTTCCGCAGCCCCTGCACCAGCCCCCGCCCCGCCCCACTCGGCACCGAGATGCACGTCCTGCTCACGCTCAGCGACCGCAGCTACCTGGTGCTCCGCAGCTCGGTGATGGGTTTGCTTTCCTCCTGCTCTCACGCCCCCTGTGTCCCCACAGCCCCCACAGGCGCCAAGAGGGCCCTTGCTGCCAGCAGCAGCCAGCCTTCGCATGGCCCCGAGCCTGGCTGCCAGCCCCTGAAGACCCGCACCCTGGCAGGAATGGCGTCCAAGACCACCACCACTGCCACCCCCAAACGGATCGCACACAGCCCATCTTTACAGGTACCCAGCCACCCGCTGGGTCCCCAGGGTCACCTCCTGCCCCTCCTGCAGCTCCCACCCTTCCAGGATCACCTCCTGGCCCACTCCTGGCTTTCGAGAAGTCCCTGCCCCGATAGCGCCCCCTCCAGCCCTCTGCAGGCCCCACCGACACCCCAGGAGGGCGCCATCTCCTCCTCCTCCCATCCTCATGCCTTCTGTCCACTTACTGCATCTACAGAGTCTAAAGAAACCCATTATTCCAAAAGAGTTTGGGGCCAAAGTCCCCACTGTCATCCGCCAGCGATACCTCAACCTGTTTATTGACGAATGTCTGAAGTTCTGCTCTTCCGACCAGGAAGCCATTGAAAAGGTAAGCCCCTGGGAGTGCGTGCCCTGGCAGCCACGGGGGTGGGGGCGGTCCACCTCCCTGCCCAGGGTGAGCTGCCCCCCATCCCACCCCTTGCCCCGTCCTCCCCCCTCTGGTATCTTGGGTTCCACAGCTCCTGGGCTCAGCTGCCCATGAAAACTGAGTTCCCTCTCCAGTCCCCGAACTCCACTGGTTTTGCGACCCCCCTGCCCCGTGCCGTGCCCCTCCCCAGTGCTCTCATGGCTCTGGCCCTGGGGCTCCTGCAGTCGGGCAGTGGGACTGAGCGCTGTCCCTATCCCCTGGGGCTGATCACTGTCCCTGTCCCCATCCCCGTCCCTGTCCCCACCTCCAGGCACTGAACGAGGAGAAGGTGGCCTACGACCGCAGCCCTAGCAAGAACATCTACCTGAGTGTCGCCGTCAACACCCTGAAGAAGCTGAGGGGGCTGGTCCCCAGCACTGTGCCTGGTCTCCACAGTGAGTCATTCAGCACCTCTGTGTCCCCTACCTCCCCCTGCCACACCAGCTCTGAGGTCAACACAGCTGGGTCTGGTTGGGCCTTTCCATGGCCCTGAGCCCAGCAAGATTCTCAGACCATCGCCCCCCCCGGAAAGCAGCAGGGGATACCCGCAGGCTCTATAGAAGGGAGGTAGTCCCGTGCCCTCGGCTTAGCCTCCCCTCCCCCCCAAGCAGCCCCCGTCCTTGAGCCGCAGGGGTGTACAGAGGGGCCACCCGTTAACGCTAACGGAGCCCTTTGCAGCCTCTTCAGAGCTGTGCCTGGCCGAGGCTGAGCCCTGCTTTGTGCATTAAGCTTCGGGGAGGCAAACAAGGCGGGTGAAGGCGTTTCATTATTGCCTCTGGAGAGGGTGCATTAAGCAATCAATTGAGCTCTTCCCTGGACTCTCCTCCGTGCCCCCCGCCTCCATTAGCTCAGCGGCCAGCTCTTGGCAGGGCCAGCGGCTTCGCAGCCAGCCCAGGGGCAGTACCAAGCCCCCGAGGCCATTAGCTGCGTGCTGAGTGGTTCCCAGCCATCCTTTCCGCCTGGCAGCTCCCTTCCCGACTGTGGGGCAGAGGGGCTCCCAGGCAGCGAAAGGTGGGGACAGGGCACAGCCTAACCACATGCCAGGGACAGTCCCCCATGGGCAGTGGAGGCATCCCAGCGGGGAATCCAAGGGGCTGCGGAGCTAGATGCCAAAGTATCTGGGGGGGACGAGGGCATCGGGTCCAGCTGGGCTTACCCTCCCTCCCTGCCCTCCTCCCAGAAAACAGCAGTCGGAGGGTCGTGTCCCACGAGATGGTGCTGGGGGGCAGGTTGGCTGCCAAGACCAGCTTCTCACTCAGCCGCCCCAACAGCCCCCGGGTCGAAGACCTGAAAGGTGAGCCCTACTCCTCCAGCTCTGGCCCAGCACCCCAGCCTAGGCACCTGGGGTACACAGCAGGGGCAGAGATGGTGGGGCCCCGATCCCAGCCTGCCCGCCCACCGGAGTCCCTCACCCCAGCCGTCCCTGACCCTACCATGCCGGCCGGAGAGAGGAGGCTGCAGTGGTGGGGCCTGGGCTGACTGCTCTCCCCTGTCCGCAGGGGCCGCCCTGTACAGCCGCCTCAAGGGGTACCTGCTCACTGAGGACCAGCTCAAGGAAAACGGCTACCCCTTCCCACACCCCGAGCGGCCTGGGGGGGCCGTCCTCTTCACGGCTGAGGAAAAGAAGCCTAAGGACCGTGAGTCACCACCTGCCGCCCCAGGCCTGGGTGGGAGGGCCAGAAGGAAGATTCTGGAGCGGGTGGGTGGGGGCTCTTGTTTCTGGGAGAGTAGGGCCGCTGGACCCTCACCCACCCTCCCTTCCTGTCTGCACCCTCCCCCCCCACAGCCTCCTGCAGAATCTGCTGCCGCTGTGGCACCGAGTATCTCGTGTCCTCCTCAGGCCGCTGCGTCCAGGACGAAGAGTGTTACTACCACTGGGGACGGCTCCGCCGGAATCGAGGTGACACCCAGACCCCTGCCCCCAGCGAAACCCTCTTCCCACCTTGCCCAAGACACCTGGCCTGAGCTGGCCTCCTGGCCCGTGACCCCTTTTCCTTTTGTTTCCATTTGTTCTATTTTATTATAAAAATAATACAAGTACTTCCCTGTAAAAGCTCGGATGTAGGTGTAAGGAAGGTTGTCCCTCCAGCCCCTCCCTCCCCTCCCTGGGGACCTGGCCACAGCCTCCGTCTGTGTCCGAGCACTTGGCACACTCAGGGTTGGCACCACGTTCGGGGACAACAGCACACCAGGCCTGCACTGGGCCAGCTGGCTTCATGACCCTGGGGCTGCCTCCCCAGCCCTGCACAGGCCATGCTTTGGCCAGTTTCCTTGTGGGAGGACACAGCAAGGCTGTTCCTACTGTTCAGGGTGGCAGGGCTCGACACCCCAGTGCGTCCTTGCCACCAAACCATCAGAGTCCCAGTGGCAACAGGATGGGCCCGTGCTGGGGCTTAAAAGGTAGTGTCCAGCTCAGCCAAGATGTCTGTCCTGCCCCCTGATGGCCTGTGTCCTGACCACGGTATCTGTCTGTTTCAGTGGCCGGAGGCTGGGAGACTCAGTACATGTGCTGCTCTGCTGCCATCGGCTCCGTCGGCTGCCAAGTCGCGAAGGTAGGTGCCCTCATCCTGCTAGGGACCCTCCCCCAGTTCTTGACTTCTCACTCCTGGGCTTGAGGGGCTGAGGCTGCAGTTGAACCATAGGTGCTCCCCAGGCCTGCATGTGCCATCTGCCTGTCCTTGGATATGTCCCTGCCTTACAGGTGGTCTCAGCATCAGTGCTGGTGTCTGTGGGGCTTTCTTCTTTGCTCCTGCCCTGTGAAGGCAAACTCCACCGTTTGCACCCCTGAATCCAGCCACACAGACAGATTGGGGAAACTGAGGCAGAGAGCGTGGGGCCCCAGGCCTAGCTGGGAGAGCTGCCTGCAGCACCTGGCTATCGGTAGAGCAGGCAGAGCAGGGCCAGGCTGGGGCCCTGCGGGAGGGTCTGCAGGGAACTGGCCTAGAGAGCTGCAGGCATGCTCCTGGGCTTCTCCCTCCAGACCCCACCCCTCCTGAGCCTGCCCTCTCATCTTCCTTCTCTCCCCTCCCTCAGCAACATGTGCAGGATGGTCGGAAGGAAAACCTTGAAGGGTTTGTGAAGACCTTTGAAAAGGAACTTTCCGCAGATGCTTACCCAGGAATCTATGCCCTTGACTGTGAGATGGTGAGTCTGGAAGGTTCCGGGCCTCACCCGGGTGCTCTGGGCTGGGACCCCATTCACTAAGCCCTTCTTGCTCCCCCCAAGTGTGAACCCCCCATCCCTCCCATGGGTACCAGCCCCTGTGCCCTCCCAAGTGTGACACTCCTGCCATCGCCCTGTGCGTGTGACCACCCCCGTCACCGTACACGCGTGTGACCCCGCCCTGTTCTGTGCCCGGGCAGTCTTACACCACCTACGGCCTGGAGCTGACCCGCGTCACCGTGGTGGACACCGACATGCGTGTCGTCTACGACACCTTTGTCAGGCCCGACAACGAGGTCGTCGACTACAATACCAGGTGCGCGCGCAGCCAGGCCCTCTGCCCTGTGCCCCGTGGCTGGGGCCCCTGGGCCTGATCCCCTCCACTCGCTGCCAGCCAGGACCCTCGAGCCAGACCCTGCTGCCCCTGGCCCTGCCAGCTGAGAGCCCCGGCTGGCCCCGGCCCACTGTCTCACGCTCCCCTCCAGGTTCTCTGGTGTGACCGAGGCAGACCTCGCGGACACGAGCATCACATTGCGCGATGTCCAGGCCGTGCTGCTCAGCATGCTGAGTGCCAGCACCATTCTCATCGGGCACAGCCTGGAGAGTGACCTGCTGGCCCTGAAGGTACCCAGCCCACCTGGGCCCACCTCCACCCCGACCCCCACCCAGGCCCCCATCCAGGCTCCCATCCCCATCCAGTCCCTGCCCAGACCACTGCTGGGTCCCAGGGTAGGGGGCTGGCTGCTCTGGGTCCCCCGAGTCCTGGGGTGGCTCCCCACTGTGGGTCGAACCTGGTCCACCCCAGTCCTGTGCTCTCGGCCCGAGGCCGGCGGGGGTGGTCTGTGCTGGTCCCAGGCCCTAGCCACTCCTCCCACCACCGCCTGCCCTGCAGGTCATCCACCGCACCGTGGTGGACACGTCCGTGCTCTTCCCGCACCGCCTGGGCCTCCCCTACAAGCGCTCCCTGCGGAATCTCATGGCCGACTACCTCAGACAGATCATCCAGGACAACGGTAGGGGCCGGGGGTAGATGGGAGCGTGACACATGGTGGGGAGCAGGTGCCGTGGAGGGGAGCAGGTGTGGGGGGGTACAGGTGCCATGGGGGGCGGCAGATGCAGGGTGGGGTGTAGGTGCTGGGAGGGGAGCAGGTGTGGGGGTGGGTGGCATGCACGTGCTGTGGGAGTTACACATGCCATGGGGGGGCAGCATGTGTAGGGGGGTGGGGGATGCAGGTGCCATGGTAGGAAGCACATGCAGGGCGAGGTGTAGGTGCTGTGGGGGGGGAGCAGGTGTGGGGTGGGTGGCGTGCAAGGGGGGGGTGCAGGTGCCATGGGGCCGTGGGGACGTGCTGAGCCATCCGTGACCTGCACCCACCCTCCCCCGCAGTGGACGGGCACAGTTCCAGCGAGGATGCCAGCGCCTGCATGCACCTGATGATCTGGAAGATCCGCGAAGACGCCAAGACCAAGCGATGACGCCTCCCGCCCGCCCCGAGCCCTGCCCTCGCCCCGCCTCTTCCAAAGCAGTGCAATAAATCTTGAGAGTTAGCCCTGTGCATCCACCGCGCCAGGCAGCGGACAGGAGAGACGCGGGACGACACGGCGGCGGCCCAGCGAACAAGCCAAGAGCGACCGCAGCCCTAGGCCCCCTGCAGCCGCCTCCTGCACCCTCCCCGGGCCTCTGCCCCCTACCCCCCCCAGAGCTCGGTCCTTTCTGGAGACTGCTGTCGATTCGAGTGGACGGCCCTGCCTGACCCCACCCACCCTCCAGCTCAGTCTCCACCTTGGCCCCGCCCCACTGCTGTTCCTCTTGATGGGGGGGGGGGGCGGTGGACAGGCAGGGTGGCTGCGGGTTTGTTCGAGACAGGGCTTGTCTTTTTTTATTTTGTATTGCTATTTTTATTATTTTTAATTTAAACCTGATGACTTGCACAGTTCTCTCCCCCCACCCGGAGGGGGCTAGACCCTGGTGCTGTCTTCCCTCCGGGCCAGGGGAGCAGGGGGAGCGGCCGGCCCGCGCCCCGAAGCCACATGCTGCTGGGACCCACCGCTTGCACGGAGGGACTCGGCGGAAGCCAGGACATGGGCTCTGCCCTCCGCTCTCCAGACGGCCAAGCCTGCCTTCGGGACCACCGGCCTCAGGAGCCAGAGGCTTAGCCCCCGGGTGGGTCCTCACCTCCCGCAGCCTACCTGGACTCCTGTGACCTCTGAAAACCAGGCCAGACCCTCCCGCCGGCCTCCAGACACTATCTCCCCTCCCCGGGGCCTCTGCAAAGGCCCTGCCCCTGCCCTGCCCCTTCCCCACCCCCGGGCAGGGATAAAATAAATGTTTGTATGGATTTTCGATCTTGTGCTTTGTGGTGGTTTGGGTGACAGCTGTGTGGGCACCTGGCTCAGTGTCCCTGTGCCTGGTGGGGGGTGTTGCAAAAGGCAGTCTTCAGGAGAGCCATCCCTTGGGGCCTCTGGTATTTCTGACCCAGAGCTGGGGGAATCACGGTTTGGGGAGCCCAAGTGAGAGGCAGGGGACAGGGACCCACCAGCCAATGGGTGGGCTTGGTGCACCATGGGGGTGGGCAGGGGTCCTGTCAAGGATGCTCAGGAGGCCCCCACACGCAGCCCTACCCCAATGGAGGGGAGGGGGTGAGCTCACTGTGAGTCTGCCTCGCTGGCTGGTGGGTGCCTCTAACAGCTGGGGGGAGCCAGGCTGGACAGGCCCCTCGCATGGAATTGAGTTGGTTCATGGGGAGTGGGAGGCTCAGGGGCGTGTGGGTCCTCACTCTATTTTTATTTAAAATGACAAAAGCCAAGCCAAAAAGAATCCAGGGAATAGATGCTGGAGCATCTTCAGCCCTGGGAACCTGGGGGCTGGAGCTGAAAGGACAGAGGACTTGGACTACCTGGGACAGGGGACAGGGGACACAGGGAGGGAGCGGTTGGGAGACAGGCAGACCCAGGTACCTGGAATGCTGGTGCGTGCCCAGACCTCATACCTAGTCTCAGAGTGGCAGAGGTCCTATCTCCCCTGTCCCGCTGCCCTGCCCACCTAGGTGGTCCCCCACCTAGGGCTCCCACCCCTGACTCTTACATAGCATCCCAGGACACGCACCCTCCCTGCCCGGCTCAAGCCACACACTCTCCGGCCTGGTGCGCCGCACGATGAGGCCCCGCCCCTGGTCCCGCCTACCGGGCACTAGCCACGCCCCCACGGCCCATCTCTAGCCTCTACGAGGCCCCACCCTCTGCCAATCCCGCCGCCGAATCCCGCCCCCTGGCCCGCGCTGCCTGGAGGCTCCGGCTTGTGTGCCCTCGTTCGAGGCCCCGCCCATCCCCCCGTCCCACTCCTCCCTGACGCCCCGCCCCCTGCTCTCCTTGCTCCGGGCCCCGCCCTTTGTCGGTCCCTGCCCCGAGGCTCCGCCCTCTGTCCCCCAACGCGAAGCCCCGCCCGCTACCTCCCCAGCCCCGAGGCCCCGCCCACTACCCACGCGAGGCCCCGCCCTCTGCCTCTACCCCAAGGCCGCGCCCCACCCCGCGCCACGCTGCCCGTTTCAGGCGGCTTGCGCGGGGTAACAGTCGCCCGCCACCGCCGCCCTGGACCGCCCCGGCCCGGCCCGCGCAGGTGAGCGGCGGCTCCCACTGCCCTGCGTCCCGGGCGTCCGCATCCCAAGCCTGCGCGGCGGGCGCGGCGGGGAAAGGTGGGGGTTGCGGTGAGCGGGGCACACCTGGGGGGCTTCGGCCCCCACCTGCAGCCCCGGCCCGGTCCCCTCAGTGGGCTCGTCCCGACTCCGCGTCCCATCGTGCCCCTCCTCCCGAACCTCCCTCCCGGTATAGCACCAAAGCTGGATCCCAGCCAGGACCACTCCCCCCACCCCCGGCCCCCAGGCCTTGGGGACCCAGATGACTCAGATACCAGCAGGCCCTGCCCCGAGAGGTTTTGGGGTTCAGCAGGCAATCCCGGCAGGGCAGGAGGCAGAAGGCAGACGGGACATTGCATGGAGCTGCAACGGGGGATGCCCCAGGCGGAGGGGGCGCCCAGAGGAGGCACGTGACCCGACCTGGAGGGTGGGGGCCGCCTGAGCTGAGACTGAGACAGGAAGGGTGAGGGACGCTGAGCTGGAGGCTGCGGGGTGGGCGGGGCCACGGCCCCCTTGGCGAGGGGCAGCTCGAGGATGTGCAGCGATCAGCGATGCTGGATGCCTGTGGTGTGTAGTCTGGGGTCACTCTGGGAGCAGCCCTGGAGGGGCCAGACCAGGGCGAATTCCACCCACCGGTGGCCGGGTGCCACCCTCTGCCTCCTCCATCAGGGTTTGCAGGCACCCCCCCCCACGCCCCCCAGGGAAGCTGTGCCTGGCTGACGGGATCCTGCCCCAAGCACCCCAAGATCACATGCAGGCTTCATGTACAGGATTCACCATTTAATATATAACCCTGGGCCCACATTTAATCGGTCAACAAACATTTACCAAGTGTCTAAAACTGATGCTGAGCCCTCAACTGGGCACTGGGTGCCATCAGGGAGCCGGTGTGGCAGCAGGGGTACCAGGCAGGAGGTGGGAATGGTTGCCCTAGCCAGAGGTGATGGGAGGCAAGGGCAGGGCCGAGGGGTGGACCGTGGTGGGGGCAGGTTGTATTGAGGGACTGTGGTGGGGGGATTGGTGGAAGCGGGGTTGTTGGAGTCTTGGACAAAGGCTGGGCCCCTGAGTATAACCTGTGGCCTTTGTCCCCCCACCAGCACCACCATCATGGGCACCCTCAACCGCCGGGAAGTTCTAGAAGATGACAACTCAGGTGCATGTCATGGGACCCAGGGCTGGACTAAAGGGAGGATAAGGTGGGGGTGGGTGGGTGAAGGGGCGTTGTGAAGTATAATAGCCTATAGGCCTGTGGCAGAAGTGGGGGGAATGGGAACCCCTCCCAGAACCCGCAATGACAGGTCTAGCATGGGATTCTCACCTGGCTACAAACACTGAATGTTTGCCTCAGGATTTGGAAGTTGCAAGCCCAGAAAGCTCTGAACTGCCCAGGCTGGGTGGGTGTTCTCAGACACCTTGGAGCCTGTCAGTAGCCCCTGTTCTACCCCATCCGTAGAACGGGCGTTAGTAGGTCTCTGTTCCCCAGGTCCGTGGGATAGGCCCACAGCTCAGGGTGGGAACGGGCAGGGGGCCAGATTTCAGATTCACTTGTGCTTCCCGAGCATCTTCTTGGTTGCAGGGGCCAAGTCGGGCCCTCAGTCTTGTCCTCGGCCCCTCCTGTTTGTTTACCAACTCCAACATCCCTGGCGCAAGCTGGAAATCCTCAGTGCCTGGGTCCCCTGGGGGGCCATTAGTCTTCCCCCAGGGGAATCATTAGATAGTGTTTGTCTTGGGTCCCATGTGACATCCATCCGCCCTGCTTCAGCATTCACCTGGGTGGTGAAGGCCAACAACAGATACTACCACTGGCAGTTCAAGGAAAAAGTCTTCCTGTGTTTCCAGAGGAACAGATACAAGGTGAGTGCCGTCCCTGCCTGTCCCGGGCTCAACTCCAGGCACACAGCTTCTTGACCCTCTGTATCTTCCTTGACCAAGTGGGTACTCCCCCTGCCTCCCCCCCCCCAGTGGGGCTGCCAGCATCAATCAACTTTGGTTGCCCCCCTCCATGGCCCCTGTCGTGGTTTTACTTTTTGTGCTTCCAAGTTCTGTCTGCATTTGTAGTTGCTCGATGTGTATTTCAACCACAAGCACTGAGGGCCCCGTCCTCACCGAGTCTTAGGTTTATGTGTGGATCATAGGCTTCTGCTTTGCCCCTCCACAGTTTGCATTAAAATAAAAAGTAATCCACGCCCCTTACAATGCAATCTGTCCATCGGAGCCCTACCCAGAACCCTCTTGTATGTGTCTCACTTAGGAGAAATACCGAAGTCAGGGTTCCACGATTCTTTACGTTAAGTGGGTATTCAATTAATACTGGCTTGAGGCCATGCATTCAGTAGGCAATCAATTAATGCTGGCACAAGACCTTGCATTTGATAGGTGCTCAGTTAATGCTAGCTTGAGACCTACATTCAGTAGGCACCCCCTAAATGCTGGATCAAGATTTGTATTCAGTAGGTTAATGCTCTCTTGAGCCCACATATTCAGTTGGCATTCAATGCTGGCTTGAGGTCTTGCATTCAGTAGGTGCTCAATTAATGCTAGCTCAAAGGCTTGAGTTCAGTAGGTGTTCAGTTTTAATGTTGGCTTGTGACCTTGCATTCAGTAGATGTTCAATAAACGTTGGGATTATAGCCCTGGGGGTGTGTAGGGTGAAACCAAAGTGGGATAGATGGGCAGTGGGGGGCTCCCCTGGGCCTACGCGGTAACCTTCTGGGCCGGATGTCTCTTGTTCTAGACTAATGCCATTCGCACAGCCAAGTACAGCATTTTCACCTTCCTGCCCCTGAACCTGTATGAGCAGTTCCACCGCATGTCCAACCTCTACTTCCTCCTTGTCATCATTCTCCAGGTGGGGCAGGGTGGGGGCGGCCCTGGGGTCCATGTGAAGGACAGCTCAGGGTTCACAGCCTGTACCCACACCATTCCATCTGCCCGTCCTTTCCCCAGTTGAATCCCTATCCTGGAGAATGGATATGCCACCGCCTCCAGAAAGCCCTCCTGGACCACTCTCTTGGCATTACTTTGTAGAGCCGGGGTGCCTCCACTGTATATTCATCTGGGAGGTTCATGAGTAAATATCAGGCTCCCCCCCAGACTGCAGGTGCCCTGAGGGTGGGGCCTTCATGGCTGGTTCTCCACTGCCCCACCCAGGGCCTGGCAAGCAGGAAACACTCAACCCATGCTGAATTATAAAAGCTGACCAATGAGCCTTCCAGGGCCATTTCCCAGGTCCCTGAGTAGTCTGGGCCAGGGTGGGGCTGCTATCCTCCCTCTCAGCAGGTGGGCTCTATCTCTAAGCACCCCTCACCCCCGCCCAGCATCTTCATTTCTGCTCCGGGTAAAGTGAGACACTCTGCTTTCCCCCTATCAACTCGATAAGCACAAATCGAGCACTGGCTGTGTACACACCCTAAGCTGGGTGCTGGGGACCCAGCAGTGACCCTGACAGAGACAGCGATCCCTGCCCTTAAACCAAGTGATGGGAGTGGGTCACCCTGCCCCAGGGGGGTGGGGCGCCTTGGAGGAGATGACAGGGCACGGGAAGAGGGGTTTTCTGGGGAGAGGGGGCCCTGGACGGGCAGCGTCAGGCAGGGAGTGGGGCTGGAGGGGGCCGTTCCGAAGCCCGTGGGTGAGGAGAGGGCGGGACGAGGCCGAGGTGGTCAGTGGGTGGCTCACAGCAGCCAGGATGCCAAGCCGCGGGAGGGCAGGGGGTCCGGCCAGGCTGTCCCGCGTGACCCTCTCGTCTGTTCAGACCATCCCGGAGATCTCCACGCTGCCCTGGTTCACCCTTTTCGCCCCGCTCGTCTGCCTGCTGGTCATACGCGCCTCCCGCGACCTGGTGGACGACATTGTAAGTGGGGCCAGCGAGGAGCTGGCTGTGCCGATCCGGATGCCCCAGCAGCCCTAGGCTGCCCTAGCTGCGCATGCGCGCGTGTTTTGCTTTGACCTTTTGCGCTTTGAAGTACTTTCCAATCCGCGCGACGGTTGCAAAAATAATCCAAACCCCATACAGAGAACTCCGACGTCTCCCCCTACCCCAGATGTCCAGATCCACCAATTTTAACCTTTTGCCATATTTTCCTTGCGTCATTCTGTCTGTCTGTCTGTCTGTCTACCTGCCTACCTACTTGTCGTCTATTTCCTGAACATTCGAGTTCGGCTTTGTATACACCCTGCTCCTTGAGCAGTGACTATTTCCGTGTAATTCCCTAAGAACAAAAATACTTTCGTAACCACCTTAAATGCGGTTGACGATTTCAAGACATTGAACATTGGTCTAGAACTTTCAGTCTGTGGTCCCATATTTTCATATGTCCCAGCAACGCCCTTTTCAGCCTTTTCTTGAGGTCTCACCCAGGAGTGCAATTAATATTGCGTGTAATTGTCCTGGTTTCTTTAGTTGCTCTTTCTTTTCTTCAAATGTGGAAACATATATAAAAATATATATAAAAAATTTCCCATCATGAACACCTGCCAAGCAGGCGGTTGGGATTAATCGCATTCCCAATACGGAGACACCCCCTCCCCACCGTCCAGCAGGGGCTGCGGTGGCCGCTTTATTTTGGCAGCCACCCACCCGAGGGGGATGAGCTGGTCACCATCCGTCAGCCCAATGATTCTGATGGCCCTGGTAGGCGCAGTCAGCTCTCCTTCTCCTGCCAATGGCCATTGGTCCTGCAGCCCTCAGCCCCGGGGTTCCCTGGGCAGACACAGCGCAGGTGGGGTTTGGTAGACAAGGACGCCTGCATTCCTGGGTGTCCTCGTGGGAAGGAACTGCTGGTCTGCCGCTGGGCAGTTACCTAGGCAGGGCCCCCCCCCGCCCCCCCCACCCCCCACCCCCCGAGCCTGGGGATATGGGCGAGGCATCTTTCTGACCACACCCCCTCTTGATCCAGGGGCGGCACAGGAGTGACAAAGCCATCAACAACAGGCCCTGCCAGATCCTGCAGGGGAGAAAGTAAGGCTGGGGGCAGCGGCAGCAGGGGTGGGGTGGAGAGAGGAGTGGGTGGGGGTCTTATCCAGGCAGAGGAGACACCAGCTCGCCACCTCCGCCCCGGGTCGGAATGGCAGGAGGGGTTGCCTGGTACAGTGTCTAAAGTCCAGATGCCCTCGTCAAGTCTGACAGGGGGACCCTGGCCAGCACTTATTAGGCACCTGCTGTCTTCCAGACCCGGGGTCAGCCCCGGGATGGGAACAGAGAAGCCCAGGGCCCTTGACCCCTGCAAACTCAGAGTTGGGGTCCTGGACCTGGGACCCAGCATATAGCTGGGAGGAGGGAAATTGGGGGTGTGGGGGGGACAGCAGGGGAGCTTCCCAGGGTCAGTGGCCTGCAGGTAGGGGCCCTGTGCAGTAAGGCACCTCCAGGGGTACTGGGGAGGGAGTCCAGGGTCCCCGAGCTGGGCCTGGAGAGGCCCCTCCTGCACTTGCCATCTCCGTTCCTCAGCTTCCTGTGGAAGAAATGGAAGGACCTGTGCGTGGGCGACGTGGTGTGTCTCCACAAGGAGAGCATTGTCCCGGTGAGCTCAACCCAGACACCCCTCAACCCCCCCAGACTGGCCCAAGTGCTCCCCACGGGGCGGAAGCTGCCTCCCCTCCCCTCCCCCTGCCCCCACCAGCTGGGAAGTTGCTCCCACCTTGGGTGCCCCTTGCTGCCACGCTGCCCCTGTTCTCCCAGGCTGACCTGCTCCTGCTGGCCAGCTCGGAGCCCAGCAGCCTGTGCTACGTGGAGACAGCTGACATCGATGGGTAAGAAGCCGCGTCTCCCCTGGGGCTGGGGGTGCAAGGGGGGGAGGTGCAGGGTGCAGGCACGAGGCCCAGAGCATCCCCTCCCATCCCCGCTTGCCAGGGTCTGCCCCCTGAGCGTTTACAGGGGGCGGCCTGCAAGTCCCTAAAAATGAAACAGGAAGGAATCTGCCTTCTTGGCACCACATTTCTGGAGGCCCCACTGTGCACCAGGCCATGCTGCCCCGAGGGCAAGAAGGCCTGGGCTTGGGCCACAGCTCTCTGGAGAGGCCTCCGTGCCACCTTGACAGCTGGCACGCAGTAGGGGCTTGGCGAAAATGTTCAAGGGATCCCAGAGGTAGGGGTTGGGGCTGCTGGTCCTGTTGCTGTCGGCCACCACTGCCTGCTCTTCTCATTGCCAGGGAGACCAACTTAAAGTTCAGACAGGCCCCGACCATCACCCACCACGAACTGACCACTATAAAGAGGATGGCGAGCTTCCAGGGTGGGAGTTTTGGGTGACGGTAATGGGGGAGGAGGCTGGAGGGGAAGGTGCTGGGTGGTATCCAGGTGGGCATGCAGTCAGTGCTCAATAATTGCTTGTTCTCATGCTCATTTACCGACCCTTGGGGTCAGGATAGTTTTTAGCAGGACTGCTTATCCCAGGCCTATTTTGTGTCCCCCATATCCATTTACAAGTTGGGGCATTTTTTGTAATGATGTCCCAAAACATGCTGTAGCCTGGTTAGGTTTTTTTTTTCAATTATTTTTAAAAACAGTATGATATTAAAACAAACACTAGGTGCCCATCCCCACTCCCCCCACCTCCCGCTTCTGGAAGATGACATCTTGGCTTAGCATTTGTCTCCTACTGTTTCCTGGTATTGATTCTCCTGTGTGTGTGGACTTCCCTTCTTTTCTTTCATCTCACACATTTATTGAATGCCTACTGTGTGCCAATTGCTGGGCTGTGTCCTGGGGTCTGAGCATGTGCGAGTCAAGCCTGGCACCTGCTCTCACAAGATTCACAGATATTAATGGCATCATTACACGAATCAGGGTCTAGATACATCCAGGATCAGAATTCAAGGGAGGGAGCTATAGGGTGGAGGGTGGAGAGACTGCTCAGGTTACAGGATCAGGGAGGGCTTCCCTGAGGAGGTGTGAGTTGCAGAAAGCCTTCCTGGAAGAGGGAACAGCACATGCAAAGGCCCTGAGGCCCAAGAGGCTAGTTTTGGACACTCTCAGAGGAGGCTGTGTGTGGGGGTTGGAGGAGCCAGTGGGTCAAGTTCCTCTCCAGAGTTGCCCCACCCAATTGGAGGAAGGTGACAGGGAGCCTAAGGTAAAGGGCTGAGCCCAGCCATGCTCTTAGGCTGCTGACTGCCTGACCCCCATAGGCAAGATCGTGTGCGAGGAGCCCAACAGTCGGATGCACGATTTTGTGGGGTGTCTGGAATGGAAGGGCAAGAAGTACCCCCTGGACAGTGGCAACATCCTCCTACGTGGTTGCAAGATCCGGAACACGGACACCTGCTATGGATTGGTCATCTATGCTGGTATGGCCTCCGTGGGGGCTGAGGAGCCTGGGCTGTCATGTTAAAAGGGGTGGGTAAGACCCTAAAGCAGTTGGTGAGATTCTGCAAAGCAAGGTCTGGCTGCCATGGATCTGTTGGGTGAAATAGGGCTCCTGGCCTGGCTTTCCTTTGCCCTGGGTTTTGAAATGATAAGAAGGGGCATCTGCAGCCAGCACCCTTGTTTTGGTTAGGGAAAATGGGTTGCTTTTGTGGAGAGCAAAGCTGGATGGACAGATGGGATGATGGATAGATGGGCAGGTGAATGGACAGAAGGATGGACTGAGGGATGGATAGCTAGATGGATGGTTGGAAGGATAGATGGATGGAAGGATGATGGATGAATGGTTGGAAGGATGGCTGGGTGGATAGGTGAATGGAAAGATAGAAGGATGGATGGATGAATGGATGGATGGAAGGAAGGAAGGATAGATGGATGGATGGAAGGATGGCTGGATGGATAGGTGGATGGAAGAAGGAAAGAAGGATGGAAGGAAGGAAGGATGAATGAGCAGAAGCTTCACTAGATGAACGAGTGAATGGATGGACAAATGGACAGAAGAATGGATGAGCAGTCAGACAGACAGATAGGTGAACAAATGAATGGACAATGGACAGGTTGGTGGACAGATGGCTGGCTCTCCACAAGCGTAAAATATTCCTGCCCACCCCTTTGTGCCTCCTAAGTGAACATGTGGGGTACCCCTCTCCCCTGGGGGTCCCCAGGACACTAGACAATGCCCGTAAAGAAAAAAAAAAGGAAGGAAAATGTGAAAACAGACCAGGTTCTCAGAGCCCCTGGGCCTCAGGGAGAAGGCAGCTCACACTCAGACCATGCCCCTGGCATCCCCAGACTCCACTGGGGCCCTCTGCAGGCCTGGCCATGCTGCTGCTCCCTGCCCTGCAGGTTTTGACACAAAGATCATGAAGAACTGTGGCAAGATCTATATGAAGAGGACCAAGCTGGACTATTTGATGAACAAGCTGGTAGTCATGGTGAGGCTATTGGGACCCCCAGCCCCACCCCCTCCCTGGAGGTCCCCCCTCCCAGGTCCCCCAATCCCACACCTTCCTGCCCCACCCCATCCCGTGTTTTGTCCCTGTTGTAGTCTGCCAGGGGGCAGAAGGCGATAGACCAGAAACAGAACAGCTTTTAAAAAGAGGAATTTATTAACTTGCGAGTTTACAGGTCTAAGGCTGTGAAAATGTTCCAGTTAAAGCAAGTCTATAAAAATGTCCAAATGAAGGCACCAACATGCGGTGACCTTCACTCAAGAAAGGCCGATGAAGTTCAGGGTTTCTCTCTCAACTGGAAGGGCACATGGCGACGTCTGCTAGCTTTCTCTCCAGGCTTCTTGTTTCATGAAGCTCCCCCAGGGGCGTTTTCCTTCTTCATCTCCGAAGGTCTCTGGCTGTGCGGGCTCTTATGGTTCTCATGGCTCCATTGCGGCTCTCTTGCTGTCTCCCAAAGGCTTCCTCTTTTAAAGGATTGCAGTAAGCTAATCAAGACCCACCTGGAATGGGTGGAGTCACATCTCCCTCTAATTAATACCCACAGTTGGGTGAGTCGCATCTCCTTGGAGATAATCTCAAGATTCCAACCTCCATGATTGAATGGAAATTAAAAGAAAGGGTTGCCCCCACAAGATTGAATCAGGATTAAAACACGGTTTTTCTAGGGCACACAATCCTTTACGTAAGTCCCTTTACACGGCACACGGCCTCTCGCCTGCCTCCCAGATCTTCCTGTCCCTGGTGGTGGCCTCCTTGGCGCTTTCCCTGGGCTTCTGGTCCATGGTGAAGGACTTCAAGGAGAACCACTTCTACATGTCGGCTGGGTTCTCGCGCACCGTCGCCACCGAGACCTTCTTCAACTTCTGGGGCTTTCTGATCCTGCTCAGTGTCATGGTGCCCATGGCCATGTTCGTGCTGTGAGTCCCGGCGCCGCCCCTCCCCCCGCCCCCAGGGCCCCAGCTGGGGGTGGGGATGGGGGTGGGGAGGGGGCAGCCGGCTGCGGCCGCCGGGCTGGCGTGACAAGCGCGCCCCCTCAGGGCGGAGTTCATCTACCTGGGCAACAGCGTCTTCATCAACTGGGACCTGAACATGTACTGCGAGCCGCAGGACGTGCCCGCCAAGGCGCGGAGCACCAGCCTTAACGATGAGCTGGGCCAGGTGGAGTACATCTTCTCCGACAAGACCGGCACGCTCACCCAGAACATCATGACCTTCAAGAAGTGTTGCATCGGCGGCTTGGTCTATGGTGAGGCCCTCCCAGAGCCCCGCTCCCAGGGAGCCCCGCCCCCAGGGAGATTCACCCAGAGAGACACACCCTCAGGGAGATACGCCCCCAGGGAGATACAGCCAGAGACTCACCCTGGAAACCCCACCCCCAGGGAGCCCTACCCCGGGAGCCCTACCCTGGGAGCCCCACCCAGGGAGCCCCACCCAGGGAGCCATCCCCAGGGAGCCCCACCCCAGAGACACACCCCCAGGGAGACACACCCACAGAAACTCACCCAGGGAGCCCCACCCCCAGGGAACCCTACCCTGGAGCCCTACCCAAGGAGCCCCACCCTGGGAGATTCACCCAGAGAGCCCCACCCCCAGAGAGCCCCACTCCGGAGACACAGCCCCAGGGAGACACACCCAGAGAGACTCACCCAGGGAGCCCTACTCCCAGGGAGCCCTGCCCTGGAGCCCCACTCAGGGGCCCCACCCCCAGGGAGATACCCCCAGGGAGCCCCACCCCAGAGACATACCCAGGGAGACCCACCCAGGGAGACCCACCCCCAGGGAGCCCCAACCAGAGAGCCCCACCCCCAGGGAGCTCCACCTCTTGGAGCCCCACCCCTAAAGGAGGGCCCCCAGAAGCCCCACCCCCAGGAGGCATCACCCACAGGAGCCCTGCCCCCACGGCGTGTCCATCCAGCCAGATCCCCCAGAGAACCCAGGTTCCAGGTGTGGGGAAAGGGGCCCCCGTGGGCTTTGGGAGTTGCAGGTGGGTGGCTCTGAGCCAGCAGAGCCCTGGGCTGGACTCTCCAGGGATTGCCTGCCCCAGAGAAGGCTCCCCGGAGCTGCATAGGCCCCCACGGGGCTGCCGCTGCTGTCTCCAGGCAAACCTGCATCCCTACCCCATCCCACCCCAACACGGGGCCAATAGACCCTCCTGCTCAGCCTCACATCTAACGCCCCCGCCAGAATTTGAACCCCCACATCCACTGCCAAATTACATCTTCTTGTTCCGGGGTTGGTGAACTTTTCCTGCAGAGGCCGCTTGTGGGGTGCAATGTGAGTGGGTGTGGCTGCGAGCCCAGACTATTTTATTGGTGGATGCCGAAATGTGATCTTCATGGAATGCTCACATTCTGGAGCTTTTCATTATAAATGAAATGAAGATTCCCCAACCAGTAATAAATGTTCACATCGCAGCGTTTTTAGCTCTTGAGCTGTACAAAAACTGGCCATGGACCCTGGGGCCTGGGCCGGCTAGGTCAGGTAGGTAGCTGACCTAGCTCAGCTTAGGTCAGAATCTTCCAGAAACCCATGGGGCCATGAGTGGGTGCAGAGGGCAGAGCCATGGGTATGGGAAGCAACTGCAGGTCCCATCTTAAAATAGGAGCCCACGTCTCCTGGGAAATGCCACCTCCTCCTTAACTGGTAGGCAACAGGGAGTGGTGGGGTCTGAGGCAATCTGGACAGCTTGGGCTCAGATCGAAAGGAGCAGCTGCCAGTGGGTATCAGCCCCAAACATTGCCAGGAGATTTTTATGTGAAACCCCCAATTATTAAATGTAGGTAACCAAGACCCAGTTTTAAAAGCACTAAAGGAGGGTCACAAGAAACGTGACCAGGAGGCCGAATCCACTCCGAACTGCCCTTTGGCAACACTTAGCAGATGGGGGTCGCATCTTTCTCCCTTTAGTCCAGCAGGAAGCCCCAGGCCCTGGCTTGTCCAGAGGACCTCCAGGGAAGCCTGGGATTTGGGAGGACGTGGGAGACCCCTAGGGGACCCTGGAGCACAGGGGCCTGAAGCTGGGTCTGTCCTCAGGTCCAGACAGCGAGGACATGGAGGTGATTCACAAGGTGAGCCCTGTGGCCTAGAGAGGTTGGGGGCTGCAGGGACGGGTAGGCAACCCCCCAGAGCCTGCCCGTGCCCCTTCCCGCCCACCATGCAGGTGAACCCTTACCTCTGGAACGAGTTCGCTGACGGGAAGTTGCTGTTCCACAATGCGGCGCTCCTGCGGGCCGTGCGGGAAAACCAGAACGCCATGGTGCGGGAGTTCTGGCGCCTGCTGGCTCTCTGCCACACGGTGATGGTGCAGGAGGAGGACAGTGAGTGAGGCGGCACCCCCTGTTCTCCGCCTGAGAGGTTGCCCAGGCCCGTGACCCAAGCCCCACTCTTTGGAGCCAAGACCGCTCACGATTGGGATGTGGAGGGAGGGGTGGACTCTCAACAGACCTAAACAATGTCCAACTGGGGAGCCTGAGCCTAAGGGCTCTGTTATTCAAAGCAAGAGGTGGGCCACTGAGACCCTGGGCTCCAAGTTTTGTTTTGGGGCCCGTTTCCGCCTCTATCCTGTGGGCCTGGATGGTGGGGCCCAAGAGGTGGCTCCAGGAGGGCCTGGCAGACAGCTAGTGCGCCCCTTGCCTCCCAGACCAGCTGCTGTACAAGGCGGCGTCCCCAGACGAGGAGGCATTAGTCACGGCCGCCCGCAACTTCGGCTACGTGTTCCTGTCGCGCACGCAGGACACCATCACGGTGGTAGAGCTGGGGGAGGAGCGGGTCTACCAGGTCCTGGCCATGATGGATTTCAACAGCGTGCGCAAGCGGATGTCCGTGCTGGGTGAGTCGCCGCCTGGCACCCGCTCCCCCCGCTCCCGTCCGCCACTGGGGCTGGGAGAGGAGCATGTGTGAGCAGCCAGGCCTCTGCCCCCCACCCCACAGTCCGCACCCCCGAGGGCTCCATCTGCCTCTACACCAAGGGCGCGGACACCGTCATATTTGAGCGCCTGCACCAGAGAGGTGCTGCCGAGTTCACCACAGAGGAGGCCTTGGCCGTGAGTCCCTCGGGGGAGAGGGGTGGGTCGGGTGCAGGGAAACGGCTTCAGGCTGCAGCACGGGGTGGCCGTGCATGGTTGAGCAGGTTGCACACTGAACAAGGGTGCCCCCTACCCCTGTTTCATGCACATGGGCTGGGAAGGGCAACTTTGTCTAATTTAGACATGGGTACCTCTACCGCCTGCCTGGATTCCGGGACAGCTGAGCCCTCCCTGCCTCTCATCTTTCCTGTCTTGCCCACCCACTCCTAGGCCCAGCATTTAGGCAGGCTCTGCCTCCTGCTGGTCTCTCCAGCTTGGGTTCTCCTTGTTTCACTGCTGTCCCCATGCCCTTGCCCAGGTCCCCAATTTCCAGCTTGCAATTTCAAGATCTTGTGGTCCTCAGTGCTTACTCACCTGCAATGTCCCCATCTCCAGGGAGCCTCCCTTACTCTTCCCCTCCCGTGGGGCTGTCACTTCCCCAGCCCCCAGCCCCTCTATTCTGGCCTGGCCTTGACATGGTGGGGGGTCCCTAGGGGTTTTGCTGTGTCTCCAGCTTGCTCAGTCTGGGGGCGTGCAGAGAGGGTATGTGGAAGGGTGGCCCTGCTCTCCCAGGGGATGGGTGGCAGCCAGGTGTCTAGTGTCTGACCCAGAGCTGGGGGATCAAGGTCAAAATCATGGTCCGAGGTCAGAGCCAGGGAGCTCAGCAAGACTGGCACGGATGAGTCACCCCGAGGGACGGATAGGTAAACTGAGGAAGCACAAAGGCCCGTCTGAAGCCGCCTATGGGGTCCCTGCCCACCTCCAGTCAAGAGTGACAGCTGTGGCCACCCACTCTTGGGCTGCAAAGCTGGGGGAAAGGTGGCGATGGAGGCAGGAAGCAGTGACACCCGGCCATAGCCGGGGTCAGGGGTGGGGGTGGCAGGGGGGTGGGAAGCCCAAGGGAGGGTGGGGCTTTTCTGCAGGCTGGGGCTGAGTCTGAAAGGAGAAGCCCCCCGGGGAGGTGGCTTGGGGGAGTGGCTGGTGACGCCCGGTGGTCGGGCCTCAGGCCTTTGCTGAGCAGACCCTGCGGACGCTGTGCCTGGCCTACAAGGAGGTGGACAGAGCCACGTATGAGGAGTGGAGCCAGCGGCACCTGCAGGCCAGCGTCCTGCTGCAGCACCGGGCGCAGGCCCTGCACCAGGTGTATGAAGAGATGGAGCAAAACCTGCAGGTGCGGGGACACGCCAGGGGCAGGGGTGGGGCGGGCGGGGCGGCGCCTGCCAGGGGGCTGAGTCCCGGCTCAGTCTCTCTCCTGCCTGCCCCCCCCCCCGCCACTGCACATCCCTCCCTGCAGCTGCTGGGAGCCACAGCCATTGAGGACAGACTCCAAGACGGTGTCCCCGACACCATCAGATGTCTCAAGAAAGGAAACATCAAAGTGTGGGTGCTAACGGGAGACAAGCAAGGTGGGCTCCGGTGGGAGTAGGGGGGCTCTGGGCTCCGGGAGAAGGAAGAGGTGTAGGAAAGGGCTCGGAGGATCTGCCAAGACTCCCACCACCGGCCCGCCCCATTTTTTATTTCGGGTGAGGGGTTGCGTGGGTTAAGCATTTCTCTCCATGGCATCCCTGGGGATGAAGGAAACCGGAGAAATGAATGAGAATCACGCCCGCGGCTTTGTGCACGGCCCCCCTTGGGCAAGGGGCTGTGCTGGGCTTCTGGTGAAAATGTCATCTTTCCCCTGTGGGATTGCGGCGGGGGTGGGGAGCAGAGTGGGGCTAGGGAAGCTTGAACCACTTGCTGGGGGCACCCAGCAAGTTAGGAGTAACGTGAGGCTTGGAACCCCCCACCCTGTGATCCCCGAGCCTTATCTCACCCATCATGAGATGCAGCCCCTGTGGATCCTTGGGGAAACACCCCCCGCTGTCGGGGAGCATCCTGGGGCAGGTGCAGGGTACCAGCAGGGCTGCATTCCAACTTTCTCCTAACGGAAAATAAATAAATTTTAAAAAAAGGTATTTTGCAGCCGTGTTGGTATAAAGACGAATTGAATCCAGGCTGCATTATTCTCACTTTTTTTCCCCTCTTGATTTTAAAAGCAATTAAGGCTTTTTTTTTTCTTTTTTTTGTGGGTCCCTAAAGGTATCATGGACCCTTGGCCTACCTCTCTGGGAGTCCCTGAGACCCAGCCCCAGCCCCAGCCCCAGCCCCAGAAAAAGTCCCAGGGCTGGCTCTCATTGACCAGCCTGTGTGACACGCTGTTCTCTCCACCAATTGCAGAAGCCAGGGGGTGGGTGTGCTGCGTGACTGGCAGGGTCCCGGTTCCCAGGAGGGTTAGGGGCAAGGAGGGTGTGGCCTGAGTTGGGGGCATGGGTGCGGTCTGGGGTGGGCAGCAGCTGGCTGAGCAGGGCTGGCTTGCAGAGACGGCCGTGAATATTGGCTTCGCCTGTCACCTGCTGTCGGAGGACATGCTCATTCTGGATGAGAAGGAGATTATGTGAGAGGGGGTAGGGGAGCCGGAGGGAGGTGGGGGCAGGGGAGGGCTCCAGGGCACCCCTGGCCTAGCCACAGTCCCCAGGCTCTTGGCGTCTGCGTGGCCCGAGTCTCAGAGGTTCCTCGACAGAGGGGGAAACCGAGGCCCGGAGCAGGCAGTAGACAGAGGCCGGTGACACCTCCCCTCCCCAGCCGGATCCTGGAGGCCTACGGGGAGAGCAACAACAACCTGGCCGGCCGGAGGGACCCACAGCAGTCCCGGTTCTTGTCGCACGTCAAGATGGCCATGGTCATCAATGGGGACTTCCTGGTCAGTGTGGATGCCGGAGAGAGAATGGGAGGGACTTCGGGGAGGAGAGGGGGACAGAGAGTGCCCTGGGGGCTGCTGCTGGAGAGGATGAGGGAGGTGGAGGTGGGGGTGGGGGGAGTGACAAGAGGTTGGACTCAGCTGGTGGGAGCAAGGGGACAGGTTAGGAGGCCGGGAGGTCCTGGAGGAAGCGGCGAGGGCCTAGAAGCTGGGAGGTGGGGAGCCCTGGGAGGAGGCCTGGAGGTGGGGAGCCTGGGAGGAGGGGGCCGGGAAGTGGGGAGCCTGGGAGGAGGGGGCCGGGAGGTGGGGAGCCTGGGAGGAGGGGGCCGGGAGGTGGGGAGCCTGGGAGGAGGCCTGGAGGTGGGGAGCCTGGGAGGAGGTGGCCCGGAGTTGAGGAGCCCTGGGAGGGCCTGGGCTGGGCCCCTTGTGGCGCCGGCTGCTGACCCTGCCCTGCCCCTCTCCCCACCCCACCCTGCCGCCCTGCGGACAGGACCAGCTGCTGCTGTCCCTGAGTAGGGAGCCGCGTGCCCTGGTCCACCACGTGCGCATGGAGGACGACGTCTGGCGGGAGCCGGGCCAGCAGCAGGAGGAGGCGCCCCCGAGGTCGGGGCAGCTGTCCCGGGCGTGGCAGTCCTTTGGGGGCCAGCTGAGGGACACGAGGCTGGCTTGGAGGGCCTGCCGCAGGACCCCCAGGGAGAGCCCGGAAGCGCAGCGAGAGCGGGCCTTCGTGGACCTGGCCTCGCAGTGCCAGGCCGTCATCTGCTGCCGGGTGACGCCCAAGCAGAAGGCGCTGATCGTGGCGCTGGTCAAGAAATACCAGGGGGCAGTGACCCTGGCCATCGGGGACGGCGCCAACGACGTCAACATGATTAAAAGTGAGCGGGCGGGCGGGCGGGGGGCGGGGCGAGGCCAGGGGAGGGGCCATCCGGGGGCGGGGCCTGCACGGGTGGAGCTTTCCGGGGGCGGGGCGACGCCAGGGCAGGGTCCGTGCGGAAGGATGGGGCGGGGCCTGAGTGGGGAGGGGCGGGGCCTGTCCAGGCGGGCGGGGCGGACCTTCCGGTGGGCGGGGCCGGGGCGGGGTCCGTCCGGGGCGGGGCGGGGCGAGCCTGTCCGGGGGTGGGTGGGGCTCACGGGCTGCGCTTGCCCCGCAGCGGCCCACATCGGCGTGGGGCTGACGGGCCAGGAGGGGATGCAGGCGGTGCAGAACAGCGACTACGTGCTGGGCCAGTTCTGCTTCCTGCAGCGGCTGCTGCTCGTGCACGGGCGCTGGTCCTACCTGCGCGTCTGCAAGTTCCTGCGCTACTTCATCTACAAGACGCTGGCCAGCATGATGGTCCAGCTCTGGTTCGCTTTCTACAGCGGCTTCACCGCCCAGGTGCGCCTCGGCCTCGGCCGCAGCGTCGGGACTGGGGGATGGCACCGCAGGGCGGCCGCGTCCTTCCCGGAGGGGCACCCTAACCCGCTGCCGGGCTCCTCGTGGCTCGGGGCCCAGAGGGGGTACAGGGCTTGCCTGAAGGTCACACAGCAACCGCCTTTGCGGAGAATGGACGTGTAGACGTATAGAAGCCAGATAAAGCGAGAGGGCGGCCCCTGCCCTGCTGCATAAACCGGTGCTGTCAGGTATTTCTGGCCTGGCGATCAGAGCCTGGGAGCTGGCTTGAGCAGATGCTCCAAAAGTGCCCGCCTCCCAGGGGAGCAGTTGAGGGAAGCTAGATCAAGTCCCAGAATTTAGGACAGTGGGGACTGGCGCGCCCTGTCTTCAAGACTCCACGGGATCCTGATGAAGTTTAGGGGTGCTCTCCTGGGAGAGCCCTGGGGTGGCTGACTGCCCCGGCGTGGAAGGAAATTGCCTGAAAAGAGATGGCATTGAGAAGGAGTGAGTTCCCCGTCCCATCCATGGGCCTTTGAGAAGGAACTTACAGAGGCTCCTTGAGAAATACCTTTTGTTTCCTCCTTTACCTTTATCTACTTTTAAATTTTCCATTGGAAAGTAATCTCAGGCTTGGCAAAGTTGTGGCCGTATTCTGGCGTCCACTGCCACTCCAGCCCTGCCCAGCTTTCCTAAAGATTGCTGTCATCTTGCTTAACTGCAGGGTGATAATCAAAAGCAGGAAGTTTGCTTTGGTGCAGTACTTACCCGTTGACCACACCTTACTCCACTCCTGCCAGGTGTCCCACTAATGTCCCTTTTCTGGTCCAGAATCCAACCAGGGCACCCCATTGCATTTCACTGTAACGTCTCCTTGGGTTCCTCTGGCCTGAGGGGCAAGCTCCTCAGTCTTTGCTTTCACAACCTGGTCACCTTTGAAGGGACCGGCCAGGTGTTGGGAGCAGCCCCCCACTTGGAGCCTGTCTGGTGCCCCTCCTGACAAGCTGGAAGTAGTGCATGTAGAGAAAACCCCCAGGCAGAGGGGTGGGGGGCTGGGCCCCCTCATGGGGGCTGTCAGCTTTATCTCACCGTGGTGGGTGACCCTGAACGCTGGTCCAGGCAGAGGCTGCCAGTTTCCTCCACTGTAGAGTTACTATTTGCCCCTTTGAAATGACTTTTCCCTTTTCAGGGGAAATCATTTGAGATTTGGCAAATAACCTGTTTCTCATCATACTAATTTGAGCATCCATTGGTGACTGATGGCAAATGGTGATATTTTAAATATTCTCAGCATTTTAAGATGTGATTTATTTTTATTTTAAATTTTGATATAAATTTAGGCATACATAAAAGTTCCCAAGAGTTCCCGAGTGCCCCTCACCCTGCATCCCCTGATGCGAACATCATGTAACCAAGGACAATGATCAAAAGTGAGAACTGAGCCTTGGAAGGAGACTGCTAGGCTAGGAACTGGGAATCTTCTTTAGGAAGACCTGTCCCTTCACCTCCACTTCTTTATCCACCACTTACCTCTGTCCTTCTGGACTCATGGATATTTATTTTATTCTGTGGGCTACACCATGCTGCCCAGATTGTTGTATATTTGGCCACTGGGTTTCCTTTCAAGTCAGCCTGTTTTGGTTTGCTAGAGCTGCCAGAATGCAATATACCAGACATGGGATGGCTTTTTAAAAGGGAATTTATTAAGCTACAAGTTTACAGTTCTAAGGCTATAAAAATGTCCAAACTAAGGCATCCAGGGAAAGACACCTTGACTCAAGAAAGGCCGATGGGTCCAGAACACCTCTGTCAGCTGGGAAGGCACGTGGCTGGCATCTGTTGAGGTCTCTGGCTTCCCAAGGAACGTTTTCTCTCTGCATTTCCAAATTTCGGGTCCCAATGTTGGCTCTGACTGCTCTGAGCTCCCTCCAAAATGTTTCTCCTTTTAAAGGACTCCAGTAAACTAATCAAGAGACACCTTAAATGAAAGCGACACTGCTCCATCTAATCACGAAGTCAAACTCACAACTGCCAGGGTTACATCTTCATGGTAACAATCTATCAAAGGGTTCCACCCTAAACAATATTGAAAGAGGATCAAGAGAACGTGGTTTTTCTGGGGTACATAACATTTTCAGACCAGGACAGCCCCTATGCCTTTTTTTTATTCTTGTAACATATATACAACCTAAAATTTCCCCATATTTAATTCAGTGCTGTTAAGTACATGCGCTAATTCATGCAGCCATCACCACCATCCATTACCAAATCTTTACAGTCACCCCAAATAGAAACTGTACAACTCAGGCATTAACTCCCCATTCCCTACTCCTCAGCCTGGCCCCTGGTGACCTATGCTCCAGATCTGACCCTGTGGATTTACTCATTCAGATGATTTCATACACTGTCCTTTTGTATCTGGTTTGTTTCACTTGACATGAGGTCTTTGAGATTCATCCGTGTCATCACATGGATCAGAACTCCTTTAATTTTATTGGCTGAATAATTGTTCTAGTTTGCTAGCTGCTGGAATGTGATATACCAGAAATGGAGTGGCTTTTAAAAAGGGGAATTTAATAAGTTGCTAGTTTACAGTTCTAAGGCCAAGAAATTGTCCCAATTAAAACAAGTCTATAGAAATGTCCAATCTAAGGCATCCATCCAGGGAAAGATATCTTGGTTCAAGAAGGCCGATGAAGTTCAGGGTTTCTCTCACAAGTGAGAAGGCACATGGTGAACACAGTCAGGGTTCCTCTCTCATCTGGAAGGGCACATGGCGAACACCATGTCATCTGCTAGCTTTCTCTCCTGGCTTCCTGTTTCATGACGTTTTCTTTCTTCATCTCCAAAGGCCGCTGGCTGGTGGACTCTCTGCTTCATGGTGCTGCAGCATTCTCTGCTCTCTCTGAATCTCTCATTCTCCAAAATGTTTCCTCTTTTATAGGACTTCAATAAACCAATCAAGAGCCACCCAAATGGGTGGAGACATGTCGTCACCTAATCCAGTTTAACAGCCACTGTTGACTAAATCACATCATCCAGGGAGATGATATGATTACAGTTTCAAACATACAGTATTGAATAGGGATTATTCTACCTTTATGAAATGGAGTTTTGATTAAAACATGGCTTTTCTAGGGGGCATACTTCCTTTCAAACCAGCACAATAATATTCCATTTTTATGGAAAGAGAACACATTTTGTTTGTCCATTTATTGGTTGATGGACACGAGTTGCTGCCATCTTTTGGCAATATGTGAATAATGTGGCTATGAACGTTGGTGTGCAGATATCTGTTTGAGTCCCTGCTTTCAATGTTTTTGACTTGTACCTGCTGCTCTCCAAGCATGTCCTTACTTGTTGCACCCCAAGAAATTCCAGGGTCATCTGTATGTTCCCTGCCCCAGCTCTGGAATCAGCTACTTCCTCAGGGGACCCCAGTTTCTTTTATGAGAGAATGGGCTTTAGACACCCAAGAGCTGAGCTCTGTGTGTGCTCGTGGCTGCTGGAGTGTCACAACTCTCTCAGCAGAGATAGTTTGGAAATGCACAGAAATGAACCCACCTCCGTACACACTTCCTCAGCTGTGCCTATCCACATACATATCAAAACCCCCCATTTTTACTTTTCCCTCCAATTCTAGTCCCACACCATCAGATTCATTTTAGCCTTTCTCCTTCAGTTATTTGCACCTCCCTAATTCAACAGTGAGAAACTTGCTTCTTGTTATCGACAATATCTTTGCCCTTTGACTCCAATCCTAGCATGGACTTAATTTTTTTTTCATCTGGGTTGGCTCCTGGAAGGGTCACACCAGTTGCCCCTGTGACCAAAGGAGCATTCACTAGACATTTTTCCTCCTGTAGCTCTTTATCAAAGTCATCCAATTAAAAAACATATTCCCAGGTGCCGCCTTGAAAGAGTTAAGCCTGAAAGAGTCAGCTCCATGCTTTTCTCTCCAACTTTAACTCTAGCCTACATCAAGCCCCCACTCGGCCCAAACCTGGTCTTCGCCCCAGGCTTCATTAGAATGCAACTTTCTAACTCACTAGGAATCCTCCCCCACCAGGGGCCAAGCTAGCTCTACTTTGCAAGTAGAGACAAGTTTCTGCTGCTGGTCATTTGGCATCCAGTGGCTAACCTCACTATCTCTCCTCTTCTCTCCCCTCCTCCAGCCCCTATACGAGGGCTGGTTTCTGGCTCTCTTCAACCTGCTCTATACCACCCTCCCTGTGCTGTACATTGGCCTCTTTGAGCAGGTGAGCATGTCAAGGCCTCCTCTCCTCCCCCAGACCTCCCATCTCTATACCCCTTCTCCATCCACCCTGGGGATATGGGGGTGGGAGTGGCTCTGAGAGGACACCAGGGGTCAGTAGCCCTCCTGCCCAGCATCCTTTGGTGGGTTCTCCCTTCCCCCATACTCCCAGCCCCACTGTCTGCCCATCCGTGCAGTGGGGAGAGGAAGGGAGGGAGAGACGTTTCTCCCACGTGCATCCCACCCCCAGCCCCAAGAGGCCCCTGATCTGGAGCAGAAGCCATCCCCTGGAACATTCTCTGATGATGACCGTGTTCCACATCTGTGCTGTCCAGTACAGGGGTCACCAAGACCCCCCAACTCTGCCCACCTCACACTGTGGCTGGTGCTGCTGAGGACCAGAATCTGACATTTTATTTCATCTTAATGCATTTAAATGTAAACAGTCACACGTGGCAAGAGGCTACCAAATGGATAGGGGCGGGGAAGCGTGTCCAGATCTTTGCTAGGGGCCCGTCCCAAGGCGCTGCAACTCCCTTTTCTCTCCCCACCCTCCACCCCCACCCCCAGGATGTGAGTGCGGAGAAGAGCCTGAAAATGCCAGAGCTGTACATGGCTGGGCAAAGGGATGAGCTCTTCAACTACTGGGTCTTCTTCCAAGCCATCGTCCACGGCATGGCCACCTCCCTGGTCAACTTCTTTGTGAGCCTGTGGATCTGTTATGACACAGCCGGGCCCCACAGCTTCAGCGACCACCAGTCCTTCTCCGTCGTCGTGGCCCTGTCAGGGATGCTGTCCATCACCATGGAGGTGAGAGGCTGCCCTGCCATGTCGCACCCTGCCATGCCCCTTCCATGCCCTGTCATGCCCACTGTGCCCCTGTCACAACATCACCATGCCCCCTGCTTGGCACACAGGGGCTGGTGGAGGCCCTTCCTGCGTGTGGTGGCTTGAGCTTGGTGTCCTGGCCCCACAGCCCTACCATGGGTGTTTCCCATCCTCCAGCTACTTACCAGCCCCTCAATTCCACCCCCATCAGGTCATCCTGATCATCAAGTACTGGACGGTCTTGTCGGTGCTGGCCATTGTCCTCAGCCTCTGCTTCTACATCCTCATGACCAGTGTCACCCAAAGCTGGTGGCTCTTCCAAACCTCCCCGCACACCTTCTCGTTTCTGTGTAAGCCCCAAGGCAGCAGATGGGGCAGGCGGGCAGGTGGGCTCTGGAGGCAGATACCAGCCGCCGGAGCCCCCCGAGATGGGGCTGGACGAGCCACAGCCACTGGCGGGAAGACACCTGGCCTCCTGACGCTGTGGCTTTGTGGGTTTAACATCTGGAGAAACGGAGGCACCTTTATTGAATTTTTAGAAAGACTGTTGAGCGCGTAGCCTCCTGGGCCAGCAGAGGGGCCAGAAGGTGGGGGCGTTGGGAGGAGGGGAGTGCCAAGCAGGCTCTGTGGTGACCCTGCCACTGTCCCCAGATGCCGACCGCAATGTGCTGTCCCAGCCGTCTGCCCTGCTGGTGGTTTTGCTGAACATGTCCCTAAACACCCTGCCTGTCCTGGCCCTACGTCTTATCTACCAAGTCACCAAGAAGCCACTGCTGCCCAAGGTGAGGCAGGCCTGGGGTCCTCACCGTGTGCTCCTGTGACGCCATCAGCAGCCCCCCCCCCCAGGTCTCAGGGCCCCAGTGGGGATGCACACAGCTGGGAACCCTCCAAAAGTCAGCCTGGGCTCGGATGCCAGCACCAGGCGATGTCGCCCAAGAATCTTCTAAGTCTTGAGGGTCGAGGTGACCAGAATTGACCTTGAAACGATTAAAGGGAAAGGGGCTGCTCATTGGTTCTTGTCACTGAAACATGGGAGGACAGGTTTGCCACCAAGATGGACCCCAGAGGTGACTGGAATGTTGGGTGGTCCAGGACGTGGCACGAGCCTGCTGCTTTCCATTTCTCCCTGGTGGTTACTGGCCATCTTCCACCACGAGAATGAACACATGGCTGCCCCAAGCTTGCCTCTTCTGGCTTTGTCACCAGAGGCACCCGAGGCACACAGGCACTGACTCCAAATTAAGGAAAAGCTCTGATTGGCTGGTCCTGAGTTAAATACCAGGGAAGGGCTCTGATTGGCTGGTCCAGAGTTGAGTCCCAGGGAAGGAATCTGATTGGCTGGTCCCAAGGCAGGATTCAGGTGGTGTCAGCATGGGAAAGGAAGAGCCTGGCCAATTAATGGTGACCAAGGGCTCTGAAGGGCCCCTACGAGGTTGGACAAGTGACCCCAAAACAGAGTGCCAGAGCCTGATGGCTCTTTCTCTCTTTGTTCTGCAGGAGGAGGTCCCAAGCGAAGAAGCTATCACAGTAGTGGAACCCATGCCCCATTTTCACCGAGTATCGCGTGCCCGGCGCTCCAGCTATGCCTTCTCCCACCGCGAGGGCTATGCGGACCTCATTACTCAGGGCACAATCCTGCGGAAGACACCGGGCACCAACGATGAGCTGCTGGCTGACCACACGGTTCCATCCAAAGAAGAGTTTACCCCAAACTTCAAGTTCTCATCCCAGCATTCCCGAAAGATGCCATTTCTGGGGAAGAGAAGGCGCCCCCCCCTGGAGAAAGTATTCTTCAAGGAGGTCCACCTACCTACCCCCTCAGCAAACTCATCCCTGAGTGGGGATAGGCAAAACACTTATTTTTCAGAAAATGAATCCTCTCTCTCCAAGAAGTTGCCCACCACCACAAGCTTCCCCTTGAGATTTTCCAAGGAGCAGCTGCCAACAGAGGAGGAGAAGCCTGAACAGAAGCCACCTTCTCCAGAGCAGCCAGTGACACCCAAACAAAGCCTGACATCTTTGCCTTTGAGCCAGTCAAACTCTTTGGAGAGCGAAACAGAGTCCCTGGAGAAGCCCTCATTTTGGGAGTCCTGGACCATGCACTGGAATAGCTGGGCATACATCTGGCAAAAGGAACCCATCTCTGAGGAGAAGACAGACCCATCACCAGTGGCATCTCCACCAAAGGAAGAATCACCCACAAATGGACAGCCACCACCCGTGGGGTCGTTGTCAATACCCGTTGAGGACCAACTACTGCCTGGGCCAGAGGGGCCATCACCCCCACCTCCAGAAAGGCAGTCATAGCTGCTGGCTAAGAAAAGTCAGCAAGCAAGCAGGAGGTCTTCTGCTGAAGGTGGGGACTCTACATTCTTTCCTTTTTCTAATAAACCAGTGTCTGCCTGACCCCAGTGCTTCTTCAGTTTCACTCTTTTCCTATATTTCTTTTTGGCATGTCCTCTGAAGTGTTCTTTTCTGCTTATTATTATTATTATTATTATTAGGTCAAAACACTGGCCTCTAGTGGCTAGATGGGAAAATTGCAGGGAAAGCTTTCCCCCCCCCTTCACCCTGGGGTAGCTAGGATGTAATTGGCTGATATTTCTCAGGAGCACGTCCTGACAAGGTCTGCATCTTGGGTCTTGTTTAACTCAAAGGCACTGAGCTTTTCTCACTAATTCTTAAATGTGCCCCCTCAAAAGATTGGTCAGGTGTGGTTAGAGAGGGTCAGGGTCCAAAGAAGAGGGCAGAATAGAGAACAGAGAGGGGTGAGCTGGGGAAAGGGAGACCCTGTTCTCCCCTCTGTATCCTTCCTCCCTCCCCACCTTTGCGGTGGGTGAGTAGTCCCTTTCCTCCCACTCTGTGCCCGCCCCCAGTTGGCCAACACACACGCTCAGGTGAGTGACTAGAAAATAATTTATTGAAGAAAAACAAAACAACAAACCCAACACAGCAATGCTTAACAATGATGATGATTTTTTTTTTTCATTTTTAAAAATTTTAAGCCTGTCGCCTGAGGGTAAGGGCAGAGAGGGGTTCTCATTCCCTCTAACACTGGATGGGGAAGGGTGACTTTTGGATGACCCGATCAGTGTCTCCCCAAAAGCAGCCCTAGATTCTGGTCTCCAGAAAGGGCCATGCAGCCTCTTGCTCCCCTCACCCCCTTATCCTCAACTCAGATAATTCCCCCGAAGACCAGCCTTTGGAGGTCTGATGGGGCCACATGGAGGTGTCCCAGGAGTGTGATTGGCTGGTATTAGTCAAACAACATTGGAGAATACGAAATGGCCCAAGTTCCAGCTGGTGCAGGGCAAGAGGGAAGGGCCCGGAGTGCCCACCACCCTTGCCTTCATTTCCAGATTGGTTGAGCCCTTGGCCCCAGGCCCCAGGCCCCCAAACCCAGGCCTTCTGTCCTACTGAGTGTGAGAGATCCCATTTGGCTACTCATTACCCCCTCCTCACCACCTGCCTCCTTTGGGCCTCCCAGAGAAGGAACATAAGGAATCCCAAGCCAGACTCCCACTTTCCCATCTCCAGGGGCCTGTTGGGGGGTTGTGGTCTCGAGAGCTGGCTTCATGACAAAAGTGGGGTCACAGACCCCCGTTCCATGATTTTTGGGACCTGTCTGCTCTCTAGGACCCCCAAGGGAGCTGGGAGGGGGGTCCCCACACATGTGCATCCCCCGCCACCTGGACCAGCCACAGAGGCAAGTTCATGCCCAGCCCAAGACCAAGGAGGACGAGGGTACCCGGGTGGGGTGGGGTGGGACAGGGCAGTGCGGTGCCCCCCACCCCGGGAAGCCTCAGGAGGGCCCTTTGAATCTGTGGAAGTTAGGGCTTCTCCCAGCCCCCCCACTCCACCCCCTCTGGGCAACAAGACTCGAATCGGCTGATTGTCTCTCTCTCTCTCTCCTCTGAACAAGACACTTCGGAATTCATGCTAAAGCAAAACCAACCTAGGGAGGGGGGCCAAGACAGTGGTGTTGCACACGTGTGCTCAAGAACCAGGAACCGGGGACTGGCGCCGGGGAGGCAGCATCTGGGCAGCGGGAGGTGGAAGAGACCTGGGCCTGGAAGCTTACCACCTGCCTCCTTGCTTTCCATCCATCTCCCGCTGCCTGGACCCGTGTCCACGGAATGGGGGAGGGGTGGGAAATACGGGGGTGGGGGGCGGGGGTGGGCAGCACACAAACCACCAAACAGCACCAACTCGGCATGGAACACAAGGATGCGACATGGAACCCCGGGGCCATGACCCAGCGGCCCCCGCCCCCCGCCCCACCCCCACCCCACTCACTTATTACATCAGCTTCAAAAAAGAGTACATTAGTCATGCATCAGGTCAAATTCCAGTTCTTTTTTTTTTTTTTCATTTTTCTTCCTTTTTTTTTTCTTAAATTACATCTGAACACGGAACACATAGAATAATACTCTTAGACATGACTCCAGAAAAAAAAAAAAATACGAGAAACAGAATACGCCAGAGAACAGAAAGGTATATTCCTCTTTCTCTCGCCCTCTCTTTCCTAAAGGACTCGTTTAAATAAGAAATCTGTAAACGCCGCTGGTCCTTTCGCTCGCTCGCTCTCAATCTCTCGCGCTCACGCTCCCTCTGCCTCTTGTCTCCGACCACCCTAGCTCTCGTTGCCGTGACATTCAATACGTCTCCGAATGAACTCGTCAAAGAAACGACATGCCATCGTCTGCAAAATTATAATTTAACGGTATAAAGCTTCAAGTCACATATTCCAAAAACTAGCTAAGGATTTTTTGTTTCATTTTTGGTTTTTTTTTTTTATCACATAAACTATACATTAAATATTTTGAGGTATTTCAGAGAAAATTGTCAAAGGCTCGAAGGAATTGTGCTGGAGGCGACTTTCCCTGCGGGGGTGGGGTGGGGGGTGGGGGAGGGTGGTCTTTGGTTGGTGGCAGCCAGCTGAGTGTGGGGGGGGGTCAGGTGGAAACGGGTGGGGTGGGGGCGGCCAGGTGTGGTGCTGGGGGTCCAAGGGGATAGGGAGAAGGATCTGGGATGAGATCCTGGGAAAGGAGTCTGGGAACTCTCAGGGGTGCGGGGGGGGGGGGGGAGCTACTGGAGTTGGTGAGTGTGTGTGTGTCTGTGTGTGTCTGTGTGTGTGTTTTGAGGGCGCTTGAAAAGAATCCGGGAGCCCCAGAAATGTGTCTATGACCTTGTTCTAGGGGTCGACCCAATCTGGCCACAATTTCATAAACAGGGCAATACCCAGTCCACTGTGACCTCCCAACAGGGGACAAACATGGGCCTCGGACGCCCTGGGGCCTTGAAGGCCAGGAAAGGGCAGTGACCAGTCAGCCGTCACCCAGCAGGGGGCGCCCCAGAAGCCCTGTCCCTGCCTGCCAGGGCTGTGGCCAGTAGGTGGGGCCCCGAGAATTTTCAAGGGAGAAGGGCAGGGGCCCAAGGCTTTAGCGGGCAGTGAGATGAAAAGCCCGAGGCCACCCGGAATTGACTCCCAGCACCCAGAGACACCAGAAAAAGAAGCGGGAGCTGGTGTGTGTGTGTGTGTGTGTGTGTGTGTGTATGCATTCGCGCGTATGTGTGTCTGGAAGGAGGGGTTGGCCATTGATCCAGAAGGGGGTGCTTTCCAGGTTGCAGGCTCTGCCCCAACACCCAAAGGTTCTAGAAGGTTCACTCAGATCCAGCTGCTTAGAAAGCTGGGGAATAGTGAGTCGATAAGGACAAGAGAACATTCCACACATATCTTTGGTTCAAGAAAAAGGCACTCATCGACTCACTATCTCCTCTCTCTCTCTCTCTCTCTCTCTTTCTCTCGCACTCTCTCTCTCTCTCTCTCTCTGGTGGGGGAGGGTGGGACCCAGAGGGCAGGTCCGGAGCAGGGCCCCTGAGACTCCCGTTCCGGGGAGGGGGGAAAGGGATTCTGGCATCCAGCACAAGTCCTCGGGGGAAATCTTTGGTATCAGGCGTGATTTTTCCAATCACAGACATGAACGTTTGCGTGAGGTAGGCTTTACCTGGGGGTGGGGGTGGGGGGTGGGGGGGGGAGCATTTCACCGGAAATGTCTTTTGCATTCTCAAAGGGGGAGGATGGGTGGCCCCCTCCCTGGGGGACAGGGTGGGGGACAGGTCCTTTTAGCCACCGCGTCCTGAGCCCCGGAGAAGTGGGCCCTCGGGTCCAGCTGCCAGCCAGTCGGAGGTCACCCAGACAAGATGGGATGGGGGCGGGGGGGAGGGGGATGGGGAGGGGCGGGGGAAGGGCTGGTCATCACTTCTGACCCTTCTCCCTGGTCTTTTTTTTTTTTCTTTCTTTCTTTTTTTGGCAAAAATGGAGCAAGCAGATTCCACTTCCTTCAGCATCTTCCTTTTTCTTCTTGTAGCAAACACAAGGCCCGCCCCCCTTTGTCCCCATCAGGCCCAGTTCAGGGTCCCCACAAGGGCCCGGGGCAGGGTGAATTCCAGAAGGTTCCAAGCAGACAGGATCTCTGCGGCCCCAGCACCCAGGACGTGTGGGGGAGCGGGGGGGGGGGGGGCGCAGTGCTGTCTCTGGCTCCTTTCCGCGTGGAATCGGGACTTTTCTTCTGTTTCCTGGCTTGGCTTTCCCTGCACATCATCCGTCAAGGCGTGGAAACGTAAAGTGAGCTAAAAGCGAACTCAGAGAGGGGCGGCGGGGAGGGGGAGGCGTGTGGAATTTACCCGCATGTATTTGAGCTCGCGTCCCCTCCAGTCCGGGATGGGGGTGGGAGAAAGGGTGCTCGCCTGTGGGTGCTGGGGGTGGGGTGGCCTCTGCCGGCCCCTCCCCAGACTTTAAGGCAGGCAATTCTTGGCACAAAGAACCCTGGCCGCTGGAAGGGGCAGCTCAGTTCTGGGCTGTGTTTTTTTGTTGGGGGGGGGGCGCTGTAAGAATCCACCTTGAGGAGGGTTTTGGCGACTTTGGGGAAGGGGCTGAGTTCTCGGGGGATGGGGTCCAGGGTCCCCCCACATAGGGGGACGAGGGGAAAGGAAAGCTTTTTCCTGCCTCCCTCTATGGGAGTAGCGGTGGGGGGAGGCGGTGGGGGCAGATCTGGCAAAGGAGGGCTTATTTAACCTTAAAATCCCTTTTTTGTTTTTTAAATACCCGGTTTATAATTGCAGAATGTGCTTCTTGACCCACTTCCGGGGGCAACAACAATGAGCCCTGTTTTCCTCCAGGACCGCTGGGCATCCTGAATCGAGAGTGGCCTGGGGAAGGAAACCCCTTTAGGTCAACCCTCCCCTCTGCAGGGGGTGGGGGGGAGGGCTTCCCTTGCCCTGGAGGGGGTTGAGAAGGAGAGACGGGGGCCCCTTTTTGTGCACTTGGGCTGGGGGGGGGGTGTGCCACGTCCCCTCCCTGGGTGTGTGTGGGGGGACTCCCCGGACAGCGCCCCCTGGGGGGCGGGTCTCGGAGCCGTGGAGTGGGGGTGGGGGAGGAGAGGAGCGGGAGGGCAGCGCCGTCCAGGCCGTCCAGGCCACCGAGGCACGCCGGGCTGGGGCGCCTCAGGCCTTGGAGAAGGTGGCGGCGGCGGCCGGGCCCCCAGGAGCCGCGCCGGGCTCCTCGGCCCAGCGATTCATGCAGCGGCGCCGCGCGTTCATGAAGAAGTTGCTGACGGTGTTGAGCTCGAGGCCCAGCTGCTGCGAGATGGTGACCTGCATTTCCTTGGACGGCCGCTTGTTCTCCTTGAAGATGGCGATCAGCGTGCGCCGCTGCAGGTCGGTGAACACCAGGCGCTGCTTCTTGGGCTGCAGCGCGCGCTCCTTCTGCTGCTCCTGCTCCTTGCGCTTGCAGGCTGCGGGCCAGTGGCCGGGCGGCGCGCGCGGGCGAGCGGAAGGCAGCGCCACCGCGCGGTGGGGACGGGGAGAGACAGGCGGGATGCGCGGCGGGCAGGCGGAGAGGACGGGAAACCGGGGCGCGGGAAAGAGGGAGGCCAGGGCGGGTACCGGGCAGAGCAGAAACGCAGGGAAACACGGAGAGAAGGAAGAAGAGACAGCAGGGGACAGAAAAATGCAGAGGGACCGAGGCGCACAGGGCACACAGACACGGGAAAACACAGAGAGAGCCATAGGAAGGGGGACACGGAGAGGGACCCGGAGGCAGCAGAAAGGGGGAAGAGACAACCAGAAAATGGAAGGAGAGGGAGGGCAGTCAGTGGGGGAGGGGGGTGGAGAGGCAGACACGTGGAGGGTGAGACGGGGCGGGAGTGGGAGATAGAGAAGGGGACAGTGTGAGCACACCTGGGCAGGTGGCTCACCATCCCCTCCAAACCCCGTTCTTCAGGGCGCCCGTCCAAGTTACCCTCCCTGCACCCCCAGTTGCATATCTGTGCCCCCAAAAGGCTCCCACAGCCCGGAGGAGTACAATGGCCCTCCCCCATCCCCACCCTAAGCAGCCGGGGGGAACCCTCTGGACCTGGGAAGGCCTGAGGAAGAGGCCTTGGGGGAGGAGGTGAAGGTGCAGGGAGCACCCATCCCTTCCCCAGGGAACAGGCGACTTTTCCCCTGCCGCCATCCAACCCCTCCCCTGTGCCAGCCCTGGCAGCCTGCTGGCACTGCACCCCGAGCTCGCTTTTTTTTTGGTTCTGGAACAGTCCAGAACGAGGTGGCACACCAGATCAATGTCCTCATACGTCAGCAAGAGTAAATGACAATCTCATGTGCTGTGACTCACTGCTCAGGGACAGCAGGTTGACACAGCTAATGTGTGAGCTGACACGCCGGCACCCACCCCACCCCCATGTCAGAGGCGCCTGGAGCTTCTGAGGGCTGCAGGTTTCATGCTTGAATAAGAGTGACGGTGGAGCAACGAAAGAAAAATAGATAAATGGGACCTCCTCAAAATGCAAATACTTTGTGCCCCAAAGGACTTTGTCAGCAAAGTGAAAAGACAACCTACTCCGTGGGAGAAAACACTTGGAAATCACATATCCGTTAAGGGCCTAATATCCAGAATATATAAAGAAATCAACTCAAAAACTAAAAGACAAACAACTCAATTATCAAAAAATGAGCAAAATAATTGAATAGCCATTTCTCCAAAGAGGATATACAGATGGCTAAAAAGCAGAGGAAAAGATGCTCCATTCACTAACCATGAGGGAAATGCAAGTCAAAACCACAATGAAATATTTCACACCTCCTAAAGTAGCTACTATTAAAAAAAAAAGAGAGAGAGAGAGAGAGAAAAAACCCACAAGTGTTGGCAAGGATGTGGAGAAATAGGAACACTCATTCATTGCTGGTGGGAATGTAAAATGGTGCTGGGGGTGACAGCTTGGTGGTTCGTCAGGAAGCTAAGTATAGAATTACCATATGACCCAGCAATCCCATTACTCATTAAATCCAGAAGAACGGGCCATGGTGGCTCAGCAGGCAAGAGTGCTCGCCTGCCATGCCAGAGGACACGGGTTCGGTTCCCGGTGCCTGCCCATGTAAAAATAAATAAATAAGTAAATCCAGAAGAACTGAAAGCAAGGACTTGGACAGACCTTTGCGTACTAATGTTCATAGCAGCATTTTTCACAATCGCAAAAAAAAAAAAAAAAAGATGGCATCAACGCGTGTCCATCAGCTGAGGAATGGATAAACAAAATGGGGTGTATAAGCTACACAATGGAATATTATTCAGCTGTAAAAAGGAATGATGGCCCGATACGTGCAACAATGTGGATGAACCCGGAGGACGTAATGCCGAATGAAATGAGCCAGGCACAAATGGACAGATACTGTATGATTTCACTGATAAGGGACTAATTACAATAAGCAGACCATAGAGTTAGAAACTAGGATGTAGGTTACCAGGAGATAGAGGGGGAGTGAGGAATGGGAAACTGATGCTTCATTTGTGCGGAATTTCTATTTAGGTTGACTGTAAATGTTTGGAAACGGATGGTGGCACGTTATTGTGAGCTGAACTTTTTCTATGGACGTGAGCGTGGTTGAAAGGGGAAGTTTTAGACCATGTATGTCATTCGAATGAAAGTCAGAAGCTAAAACATGGGATTGTAAAACACAGCAAACCCTGTTATGAATGAATGACTGGGGTTAGTAGTAAGACCAGTAAGAGTATAACAGTGTTCTCTCAGGAAGTGTAACAAATATACGCCACAAATGCAAGGTGTTAAAATAGGGTGCTATATGGCAAAACGATACCTAACATAAACTGTGGACTAGACTTAACCGTCCTCCTCTAATGTCCTTTTATCAAGTATAACAAAGGTCCCACACTAATACAAAGTGTCAACAGTCAGGGGTTATATAGGAGCCCTATATTTTTCTTTTTTCTTCTTCTTCTTTTTTTTTTTTACATGGGCAGGCACCGGGAATCGAACCCGGGTCCTCGGGCATGGCAGGCAAGCATTCTTACCTGCTGAGCCACCGTGGCCCGCCCCCTATATTTTTTACATGACTTTTCTGTAAACCTACACCTTCTCTAGTTAAAAAAGAAGAGTAACTTTTAAAAAACATTAGGCTAAGTGAAAGAAGCCAGACCCAAAGTACTCCATATCGTATGATTCCACTTACAGGAAATATAAATATAAATAGATCTACAGAGACAGAAATAGATGAGAGTTATGTAGGACAGAGGGACTGAGAGGGGATGCTAAGAGGTCCGGAGTTACAAAACTGTCCCAAAATCATCGTGGTGATGAATGGACAACTCTGTAAGTATACTAAAAGCCACAGATTGTGCCCTTTGGATGAATTGTATGGTGTGTATATATATCTCAATATAACTGATTTTTATAAGAGTGATAGCCGAGAAGCCCCAGATATTTTAGGATGGCCTCTAACATTTAAGAGTGGGAACAAAAGAGGAAAGTGGTGGAGAGAGGCAACTGAACTCAGAAGACCCAAGCAAAGCAGAGAGTAGAAGAAAACTTCCAAAAGACTGATTAATAGTCTCAGAGTGGTAAGTGAAGGATATCACTTCCATGAAATAGGAACAGGATGCTGTGAAAAAAGAAAAATCGAAGTGTACAAACATAGAATTTAAATGTACTTAAATTAGAATTTAAATTACATAACAAATATATAGTATCTGGAAGAAAATAATTCAATGTAAGAACTGGAAGATAAAGTTAAGCAGACATCCCAGAAAATAGAACTAAGTAGAGGCAAAGATGGAAAATGAGAGAAAGATGATAATGAAGTGACACCTGATCAAGAGGTGATCCAAAAACAGATGAAATAAGAAGGACAAATTATTTTTTTTAAATAGTGAAAAATAAAATCAAGGGTTGAAGAACATGAATTTCCAGTTTTAAAGGGCACACCAAGTTCTCAGCTTTTGCCAAATTCCTTGCGAATCTTCGGAGCACAAGGAATAAGAAGAAAATGCCAGAGGCTTCCAGAGAGGAATCCAGGAATCATACGAAAAATCAAGCAAAAGAGTGGCTTTAGGTTGCTAAAAAAAACCCTACAAGACAGAGAAGCGATACCTTCAAAAATATGAAGGAAAATTACAGTCAATTGGAATTTATAACCAGCCAAACATCAAGCATAAAGATAAAATGAAAATACAGTCAGACATTCAATTCAGGATCCAAAGGGGGGGGGGGTGGAATATGTATATATATATATGGAACTATTAAACTCTCCCATCTGGGAAACCCCAGGTACCCTCTCAACCACTGGGGACTCCCAAGAAAATAGGTCAAGCCCCGGAGTGTGAGGTTTGCCCGTATGAAATTTATTTCTGTAGGAGAGAAACTAGGACTACCCATAACAAGTCCTAGGAGTTGCTTTCAGGAAGCCTCTTTGTCGCGCAGATGTGGCCTCTCTCTCTAAGCCCAGCTCTGCAAGGATAACCGTTACCCTCCCCACCATGTGGCACAACCGTTCAGGGGTGAGAATGTCCCTGACACCATGGGGTGTGACCCCCAGGGATGAGTCTGACCCTGGCACTATGGGATCAACAGTGCCTTCCTGACCAGAAGGGGGAAAAGAACTGTAATAAAATAAGGCATCAGTGGCTGAGAGAGATCAAATGGGAGTCAAGAGGCTGTTCTGGAAGCTACTCTTATGCAAGCTTCGGTTGGATAGTGCTAATTGCCATGGTTTGCTAAACCCCAGTCAGCATTCCTCTGTTGATTCTTGAGAACACCTAGGGCTCAGACTGAGACTCTATAACGGTTTCATGAACTAGGTTTGCCTTCCTGGGACATATAATTCCCGGAGGATTCCTAGGTCAACTAAATCCTGAAACTCAGAGGGACCAGCCTCTCCAAGATGATCAATTAATTACATCCCCCAATCTGTTAGTGCGGACACCCCTTCTCAACATGAAAAGTCAGAATAGGCTTTGCTCAAAGATCCCCATAGACTGGGAGAAGGATCAAAGGAGGAGGAGGTATAACAGAGAAAATGGGATTTAACAGATGAGCATGGCTGCTGAATCACTATATTAATATTCCTTCTAGCCTCCAGTGTTTTGGAGCAGCTAGTAGGAAAAAATCTGAGATGGTGAATCGGTAGCCCATGACAAACTCTGGGATCTATTTTGTAACTACTTGTTGAAGGGTGCTTAGAAAATCATTGCTTTTCTTCTTTCTTTGCTTCGTATACATGTTAGATATTACAATTTTTTTTAGACTTCTTTTATTAATTAAAAAAATTAACAAACAAAACATTAAGATATCATTCCATTCTACATATACAATCAGATATTACAATTTTAAAAGTGAAAAAAAAAAGATACAGTCAGACATTTGAGATTGCCACAAATTGACCTCCCATGCACTGTTTCTCAGAAAGCTACTGAAGGATGTGTTCCATCAAAACAAGGAGGTAAAAAAAAAAAAAAAGAGGACAGGGTGAAATCCAGGAAATGCGATCCAACCAAGAAGAAAGGGAAAAGGGAGCTTCCAGATGGTTCCCTAAGATGTGTGTTGGCTTTGCATTTTGTTGGGGTGCATGGAAAGAATTTGTGATTGGCAGCTATCAACTCCTGGAAAAAGATAAGAAAGGAAATGCAAGTGAAGTCCATAGCTCAGCTATAGATGATGTTCGCTGATAAAATAACAATAACCCTGAATACTGCTTTCCACCAAAGACTACATTTGGAACTATTCTGAGAAGGTGATAAGGGAGAAAGACAGTGTGGGTGGCTGGGTGACAGCTAAGTCTCCTCCTTCCATTGCAGGAAGTCAAGAGGTGAGCGCTACAAGGTATTTTTTAAAATAGCCGTAGAGGTGTGTGGTTTAAAAATCCCAAGGCAGATACTCAAAGAAACAGCTAGCAGGGGGCTTGCCTCTGGGGAAGGTGGCAGCACGCTGGTGTATCGTGAGCGCTGGGTTTTTCTTTCATTATAAAGAAAAAGGACTTGCAGCCACCAAATGGAAAAATGGGCAGAGAACACTAAGTGAAGCTTTACAGAGAAGGAAATACAAATGACCGTTACAGTAACACGTTAAAAACTATACCTGACCTCACTCAAAACAAGAGAAATGCAATGAAAATCATGCTGAGAGCATGGACTGTAGTTAGTAGTACAATTATGATACTATTCTCTCATCATTGTAACAGAAGCACTGCACAAAATGCAACGTGGGATGGAAGTTTGTATGTTAAGAATGTTCATGTTTGCATGTTGTTTGGTTTGATAATACAAAATAAATTAAATAAAAAAAGGAAAATAGATGGCCATTCCTATTTTAAAACTTCAACTTCTGTGTGCGACTAAAGCAAGAAATGTTCATTTGGTACAAGATTTATATTTTGACTAATGCATTTCCTAATCTAATTTATATGGACAGTTTAATGGAACACCATAACTACTGGGAACCTTGAATAGGGCATGAGATTTTGTTGGTTTGTCCAGGTTAGTGTAATACCCCAATAAATCCCTGAGCGATTTGAACAGTGACTAAAGAAGTATTTGCAAAGTCTCTTTGGAGGAATAGGGAGAAAGGGGGAGAAATTCAACTTCCCCATTTAGAGAATTCCTGACATTCTTGCGAGCAGTGGGGACAACCAAATCAATACGCTGTGCCCTCAATCTTGGGGGTTGCCCCTATGAAACTTATTTCCGCAAAGGATAGTAAGCCTACTTAAAATAAGGCCTAAGAATCACCCACAGAGAACCTCTGTTTTTGCTCAGATGTAGCCTCTCTCTCTCTCAGCTGACACAGCAAGTGAACTCACTGCTGTCCCCTCTCTTCGTGGGACATGATTCCCAGAGGTATAAACCTCCCTGACAACATGGGACAGAAATCCTAGAATGAGCTGGGACTCAGCATCAAGGGATTGAGAAAACCTTCTCAACCAAAAGGAGGAAGAGAGAAATGAGACAAAGTGTCAATGGCTGAGAGATTCCAAACAGAGTCGAGAGGTTATCCTGGAGGTTTTTCTTACACATTTTATAGCTGTCCCCTTTTTAGTTTAAGGTGTATTAGAGAGACTAGAGGGAAGTGCCTCAAACTGTAGAGCTGTGTTCCAGTAGCCGCGTTTCTTGAAGATGATTGTATAATGATATAGCTTTGCAATGTGACTGTGTGATTGTGAAAACCCTATGTCTGATGATCCTTTTATCTATGGTATGGTCAGATGAGTAAAAACTATGGATAAAAAATAAATAATGGGGGAAGAAAGGTTAAAATAAATTGAGTAGATTGAAATACTAGTGGTCTATGAGAGAGAGGGGTAAGGGTTATGGCAAGCATGAGTTTCTTTCTTTTTTTTGGAGAGATGCAAATGTTCAAAAAAATGATCATGGTGATGAATACACATCTATGTGATGATATTGTGAGCCATTGATTGTAACCATGTTAAGAATGCTTGTATGTCAAGAATGTTTATATGTTTGTTTGTTGTTTACAATAAAAATATTTTGAAAATTGAAAAAAATGCAACATGGGATAATGGCAACTCTGTATTTTCTGCATAATTTTTCTGTAAACCTACAATTCTCTAATTGAAAAAGAAATGGAGGAGTTAGGGAAGCTCTTGAAAATTAAAGAAAACGAAAAACTACACAGAGATAATTTCTCACCCATCAGATCAGCCAAACCCCAAACCTCTGACAGCACCCTGGGGTGAGGCCGTGGGCACTCAGGGGGTTCCACCCCCACGGTTGGGAGGGCAAAATGGTCCACCCCTCTGTGGGGAGGCTGGCAACATTGCATTTGCATTTTCCATTTGGCCCTGCTATCCCTCTGCTGGAATTTATCCCATGGACAAAACCACACACCTAGAAAACACTGCAGCCTGATTAGCAACAGCCAAAAGCTGGAAACAACCCCAAGGGCCCATTGAGTGGTATAGCAAGTGGAATATTATACAGCCAGGTAAAAGGATGGGGAGGGCAGAGCAGGATGCGAGGAAAACCCTATGGTGTTGGCTTTGCATTTTGTCCAGGGAGTGTGTGTGTGTAAGGGAATTTGTGTTTGGCAAGACAAAGGGTTGCACCAGAGAAGAAATGTAGCCCTTGTCCCTTACGTGGCTCCACTGCGGACGATGTTGACAAACACATAATGTTAGCCTTGACTATTTTGATGCAGACACAAGGCTGCATTTGTAATATACTGGGGAGCTGGGGGGTGGGGCGGGCTGGGGGCAGGCTCCGTGGAGAGCCCTCGACCTCTGAACTGGGGTGAACTGCGTATCCCCAAAAGACACATTCCCCAGTCCCTGTGTGCATGGTCTCCCTTGGGAAACAGGACCTTTGCAGAATTAAAAGACTTCATTGAGGTGGGTCCTGGTCCAGGTGGTTGGGGGATTTGGATAGAGACGCAGGAAGATGCAGGCGGAGCTGGGGGGGATGCATCCAGGAGCCAGGACATTTAGCCACCATCGGGGACCAGGAAGAGGCCAGGGAGGGGTCTCCCCTACAGATTTCGGATGGTGCCTCCCACCCCCCGCCCCGCCGACACCTCAACGGACAGCTTCTGGGCTCCAGAACTGTGAGGCCACGGGCGGCTGCTGTTTTAAGGGGCCTGGTTTCTGGTCGTCGGTTACAGCACCCCAGAAGGGGACAGAGTCCGCTTCCCCCCCTCCCCCGCCGCTGGGACAGCTGGTCACCCTGCGGGGGTTGGGGAGAGGACAGGAGGGGACGCATCTGCCATTCTCCCAAAAGGAAACCCAAGCGTCTGCACCAGGCCTCGAAATTCCAACAGAATTTGAATTTAAATCACCTGCCTGCCCATCTCTCCAGCACATAAGATCATTTAGTGCTTTCTGGGGAGGTCCTTCGCTTATGCCAGAACTAGGGGTCCCAATCTCCCCCCCATCGCACCTCCCCCCCTCCCAGGAAGCTAAGAGCACCTCAGGCCAGGAGCCGCTGGCATGTCCTGTCATGTGACACTTAGGATAACTCCAGCGGGTGGGGGGCTCCTCGAGACCTACTCAGAGAAGTTGAGCCACTCACCCAATGACACACAGCGAACAGGGAGTCAGGGAGGCAGGGGAGATGAAGGTCGCCCCCCAGTTCCCTCTCCAATCCAGGGCCTCCCCACCCCTCACTAATGAGGGCCCTGGAGGCAGAGGCAGAGGGAGGGTGAACAAGAGTGGGGGGGGCTACTTCGTGTTTTGTCGATCGCAGCAAAAAGATGCCCTCACGCCCCAGGGCCCCACTCCCCACGCGCCAGCCCAGGCCTTTCCATCTAATCACAGCTGCTGGCAGCCCCCACCAGTCCAGCCCCGCCCAGGCTGCATACCCCGCCCTTCCCAGCCCCTGGGGCGCCAGGTACAGTGGGCCAGCCCAGGCGGGGCCAGGTTCCAAGCCCATTTCATGGAAGTGAAGACAGAGGCCCAGAGAGACCCGGCTCCGAGCTGGAGAGCAGGAGCCCAGGCAGGAGCCTCGACTTACCCCAGACACCAACAGCAGCCTCTTCCACCAAGACCTTCCACCAAGCCTCCTCCATCACCTCCATCTCTTCCATCAACATCACTTCTACCTCCTCAAGTTTCTCCACCTCCTTCTTATCACTTTTTCTACCAGTATCACCTCCAACCTAGCTCCATCTGCCTCCACCACCCATACCATTTTGACTACCATCACCTCTTTCATTGCCTCCATCGCCTGCATCAATTCTACCACCATCACCTCCTCCGCCCCTACCATCAGCTTTCCCACCATCACCTCCATCACCCTTGTGTCCATCACCACATCAACATCACCTCCCGTTCTCATCACCTGCCCCTACCTCTCCTCTCCTCACCCCCTCCACCTCCTGTTTCCTTCATCTCAAACTCCCTTCCCCTGATGCCCTCGTTGGCTCCCCTGAATCCCGTCATGGAGTCCACTTCCATGGGCCCAGTTCAGCGACGCTGTGGCCTCAGAGGGGACTCAGCCCTGGGCCCCACCAACAGGAGCCCTCGGACACTCACGCCAACCCCGGCTGCCGTGAGAGCCGGCCTGGTTGGTGGGACCACCAGAAGAAGGTCATCAGAGTGGCCCCTGGGGCCCGGGCGGGACATTCCCAGGCAGAGTCTCTGTCCCTTCAGCTGTAAAACTGGGACAATAAAAGCCTCCTTCAGGCTTGCCCAGGGCTCCCACTTCTTGCAGAGTGAACCCTGAAGCCCTCGCCCCTCTCCTGGGTCCCATCTGCCAGAAGGCTCTCCCTCCCTCCTTTCTTCACAGCCCCCTTCCCTTACTTCTTTCTGGTCTGTGCTCAAGTCCCTCCTTCCCCTGAAGCGCCTTACTTAATGCCACCGCTTCCTCTGCCTTCTGTTTTTATTTCTCCACACACTTATACCAACTAACCCAGCCTACCCAGGGACCCCAGAGAATGTGGGTTTGGTCCTGATAAAGATGCCCCTTCTTCTCCTCTCTGACCCTGGGGCTGAGAACCTGGTTCTAAATGCACATGGTCCTGTGATGCTCTGATCTCAGCACCTCAGGCAGCTCCGACCAGGTCCCATCCTTCCAGGGATGAGAGGATCAGGGCTCCTGGGGCCCCAGGGGGCCCAGGAGGAGCCCTCTAAAATCCAGAAGCCAGACTGAGAGTCTACCCCCAAATCTGAGCCTTCCCAGGGCAGCCCAGCAGATACGGGATGGAGAAATTCTCTGAACTGATGTCAGGAGGAGGGAATTGAGCTGTCCCAGCCAGAGAACTCCTACACATCCTTCAAGGCCCAGTGGCAATGGCCCCTGCCCCAGATAGACCTTCCTCCTGCTCCCAGCAAAGCTCTGAATCCTTCCTCTGGAAGCCCCCCAGCCTGTTCTGCAATCTCCAGCACCAACAAAGCAGATCATTTAATTTCCCTCTCACTGTGGTATGGGCTAGTTCGGCGAATCTCAAGAAGCACTCAAGGGAAGCGGGGCTGCCCCTTTCTCCCGCAGTTCCAGCTATGTCCGGCAGAGGGCAGGTGCCCCCTCCCCAGTGGGGGCAATGCTCAAGGTGGAAGGGGGTGGGGGGAGAAGGGGGAGGGCGCCCTTTGGTCTTTGAGGGAGGGAGATGAATTGGGGGGAAACTTTGGCCTCCATTGAAAGCACTTTCACTTCAGAACCCCAGTTCCCACCTTCTCTCCCTCCTACTCCCAGCCTTTCTAGAAAATTGCTGGGGTTGCACACAGCCCCTTCCCCAAACCAGGACCCCTCCAGGGCCCCAAGAGGGTGGTCAGTCCCACCCACCAGCCGATGACCGCATGTGGTTGGCCACTCTGAACCTCAGTTTCTTCAACTGTAAAATGGAAATAATCATGTCCCAGGCTGGCTGGCCGAGCATGGGAAGAGATTTAGCCAGAAAACCCTGAGACCGCTTGGGGAAGTTGGGGGTTCCTGGGAAGAGCCGGGCTTTGGACTCAACTTGCTGCCAGACTGTGAAATTGTCCCTCCTCTCAGGAGAGCCCCCAAGCCAGGAGAGATGAGAAGGATGGAGAAACTGAGGTCAGGAGGAGGGAGCTGAGTGGCCCCAGACAGAGAGCTCCTACACATCCTTCAAGGCCCAGCTGCAAAGGCCCTGCCCCAGGAGGACCTTACTTCTGCTCCCAGCAGAAGCCTGGATCCTTCCTCTGGGAGCCCGAGCTGCTTTCCCTTCCCCTGGGGCAGCCCTGACCCCCGGACCTGAGACCCCTCCATGGCCCAGCACAAAATGTTTGTCAAGTGACTAACAGGGGGGACATGGGTATGTGACCCTCTTCCTTCTCCCCACTCTGTCTCCTCCTGCTCCCTGTTCTCATCCTCCTTCCCCATCTCCTCCTCTCCCAGCTCTTCCTCCTCCCTCTCCTTTTCCCCCTTCCACCCCTTCCTGCTCCTTTTTATTCTTTTCCCCTCCCCCTCCTCCCATCCCCTCCCCCAGAGGCCCCTGGTGTGGCCGGGTTGTGTGTCGCCCTGAGTGTAACTGGTGGCGCCCGCGGGTGGCCTGGGTCTGGTGGCAGGATGGTGGCCGAGCAAGTGGACACTGGGCCATCCACGATCCCTGCATGTTGAGGAGACCGTGGAGACCCTCATGTAGCCAGACCTACCATGACATGGTCAGCACGGCCCAGACAGTGGCCTGAGGCCCCGAGGGGCCAAGGGGCGGGGGTGGCCGCCGGACTGGGCGTGGCAGTGTCAGCGGGCGCTGGGGAAAGACCCAAGGGGCCAGCAGACCACAGCGTGACATCCCTCTGCACTGGCCACCGTGGGGGGAGCCCAGGGGACACACGTGGACATCATGCAGTGGGAGAGTGGCTCGGGGTAGCATGACAGCTGAGGGCTGCATGTGGGAGCCAGCTGCTGCCGCTGAGTGCGTGGGGGCAGGTGAGTCCATCTGGCCCCCCCCAGGCTCTCTGGATGCAGAGTCCCCACCTGCCAGGTGGATGCAAAGGCACAGGACGCTGTCACCCCCATGTGGACGGGTGGGAGGGGGCGTTTCACAAAGGAAGCAGTGAATGAGTGAATGAATGAATGAATGAATGCCAAGACAGAACCCTGCAACCCCTCCTGAGTGTGGAGCCGCGCTGGGGACAGCTGGTGTGACAGTGGAGGCTGTCGGCAGATGAACGTGAAATGGAGAGATGCTGCCGACTCGCTTGGCCCTGAGTCGTGAGAGTGGAGGATCTGGGGGGACGGAAGTGGAGATGGACCGGGGGGAGTCAGTGAGACCGGGAGGACGGACAGGACAGCCGACGGCGGAGGCCGGGAGGGTGAGGCTGCCCGACGGCTGTATGACATCAGGACCAGAGCTGGGTGGCCCCGGGATTCAGTGCCGCGTAACCATCTTCTGTCTGTCTGTCTGTCTCTCCTGTGCTGAGCCCCCCTGGCCTGCTGGACTGTCGGGCCACCAAGCTGGAGCCCGGCTGTCCCCGTGCCTGGGTCTCACTTGGGCTCCACGAGAGGACAATCCACTAGTGCGCAGGGCTCCAGCCAGGGGTGGGGGGTGGGGGAGGCCACGGGCTCCTTGGTGATGCAGACCCCCAGCCCCAGGCCACCAGCGGCCTGGCTGCAGATGTGGAGAGCCCTGGGTCCCCTACCCTCCCCACAGGCGCCCCTTACCCACCCCCCCTCCCTCAGCTGGGCCGCCCCACCCTCAGCTCCGGCCTCTGTACCCGCCTCTGCGTCCCTGATGGGATTTTAATGGCCGCATTTTCAAATTAGTTCTGAGCCTTTCAAAGACTTATCAGGGAAATGAGCATTTCCACGTGACTTTCCCTCCTCACTCCATCTGGAGGGTGTTCGCCAGGGCCTGGGGTGGGGGACCAGTCACCCACCTGGACCCCATGTCACCGAGACCCCATTCAGGCACCCCGCACAGCGACAAACCGGACAGGGCGAACACAGGAGCGCACGCGCGCCCACTCGGTGCTTTTATTTAAAAACCCAAGTTAAAGAGCCACGGTGGCAGCAGGTGGTTGGAAGTGGGTTCGATAAAAGATGACAGGAAAGGAACCAGTGATAAGAAAAAGGACTCTCTGTCCCGGCCGCTCCAGGGAAGTGCGGGGAGGGGTGGGGTGGGGAGCTTCAACCCAGAGTCCGGGAAAATAATCCACAGATCAACTCACACAGGTGCAAAAATGCGTGCACCCAGGCGCAGCTCGGGACTGGATGCAAATGACGTGAAACATCCCAAATGTCCACTAACAGGGAAATGATGTTTAAAAGGGTGGAAAACCCAGCGGTGGGCTCTCTACTGAGTGGATTGACTCCGAGGTGTTCCCCAAAGCACAACAGAGTGAATTGGAGGCAGGCTCTCATTTGCATTCAAAAGAAAAGAAACAGGAAAAGAAAAATAATTTGAATTCACTGGATCAAGTGTAGCCTCTCTGTAGAAGGAGAAATAAAAACACGGTTTGTAGAAAGGACGGGACTGGTGTGTTCTGTTTGAACCTGGGATCTACAGTGAATTGTCACCTACTTGGAAAAAAAGATCGAATATTATTTAGCCAGAAAAAAGGAATGAAGTCCTGACAGTCTACAACATGGATAGACCTCGAAAAAGTGGTACTGAATGAAAGAAGCCGGATATCAAAGGACAAACATGATTCCACTTATAGGAAGTACCAGGGACTAAGCAGATTCATAGAAAATGGTTTAAGGTTACCAGGGGCCGGGGGTGGCTGGGAGTGGGGAATGGAGAGTTATTGCGTCACGTACAAGAGTTTCTGTCTAGAATGATGAAAAGGTTTTGGTAATAGATGATGGTGACAGTAGCACTGGGAATATAATAATGCCACTGAATTGTACACTTAAGAATGATTAAAATGGCAAGTGTGCATCATTTAAGAACTGGAAAGGCAAATAAACAGGGGAATTGAGGAAGAGAAAAATGCTGTTGTAGGGTCCTACTGCTGGCTGGATTCTTTCCCTTTTTTCAAATGGGGTTTCCACTCGGGGAGTCCCGTCTGCTTTTGCCATCTGGGGGAAGAGTGGGTGCGGTGTGGTGTGTGGAAGGGAGAGGGACTTGTCCAAGCAAAGTCACTTGGCAGGGACCCTCGAGCCTGAGTCGCCCGCCGGTGCAGACCCCCCAGTGCTGCGCTGCCCGCCTACCTTTCCCCAAGCGCCGGCCGGGGTCGGCCCGACGGAGGCGGAGAAACCGGGCGGGAGCCTCCCATCCACTCCCGGCCGTTCGCACTCCAGGGGCTGAGATCTCGACGTCCCCACGCGCCCCGCATAGCGCAGCAAAGCGCAGCTAAGTTCTCCAAAGGCGCGGTCCCGGGGACGCACGGCGGGGAAGGACGGAATTCCGGGCGGGGTGGGGTGGGGGGATGCGGGAGGGCGCAGCGGCCCCGCGGGCGCCTGTTGGGGCTGCGCTCTCCGGTCCAGCCCGCTCGGGGGTCCCCGGCGCCGAGGTCTCCTGACTCAGGACCGCGTGCGCCCACGTCCCGCCCGACTGCGAAAGGCGGCTGTGCCCCGGCTGCTGGCAGGTTCTACCGGTTACCCGCATCCGCCAGGACGCACAGGCCGAGCGGCTGGCCTTGCAGTTTCCCCAGCACTGAGGGGCGCGTTCTCCGGGAAAGGGAAACTGAGGCACAGATAGCTTCCAATCCGCCTGCAAGAGCGCAAGGGAGATGCGCGAACTCCTACTGTCGCGGCGACAAGTGGCCCGCCCTCCCTGCCACCCCAGTCACTCCAGGCGGGCGCGACCCTTGAGCAATCCCCCCAACGACCTGGGGGTGGGATCGGGCAGCATTGTCTGGGTTGCGCGGAGCCGAGGAGGCCGGGAGGGAGAGTCCCCTTCCTGGCCCCCACCCATGGATCTATACTGATTAAGCGAAGGGGAAACCGAGGCAGCAGGGGTCTCAAGACTGGCCAAGGTCATGTGGGTCTCCCAGACTACCCCTGGCTCCCCGCCCAGCCTCCCCCCTTCCCTTCCTCTCTACCCCTGCCTTGCATATTGATCGGGGTCCATATTTAATTAAAAACTAGATGCAAACCAGTATGAGCTCCCCTAGTTAAGCCGGGCTACTGGGGAGGCTACGTATGAGGACAGTCCCCAGGGCCCTGTCCTCCGAGCTGCTCGGGGCCTCCCACCAGCCAGCCGTTCCCCAGCTGCCCTCCACGCAGGGGAGCCCAAGACTCAGGACCTACGGCTGGGGGCTGGGAGGCCCCGCAGGGACTTCGCAGGGAAGGGGTGGTCTCCGGTGTGGCCCCATGAAAAGGCTCGCACTGGCTGTGGGGACAGAGGGTAGCAGGATGGGAGACCAGAAAGGAAGAGGAGGAGACAGCCAGGGGCAGGGGGCTCAGATTAGCGTAGTGATGGCTGCTAGGGGAGATGCCAGAAACTGGGGGTTCATTTCAGGATGAGAACGCACAGGGCTGGGCCAGTTGTGACCCAATGTGCTGCCAGCTCTCTGCCCTGCAAGCGGCGTCCCCAGGCTTGTCCGCGTGCTTAGCCATGAAGAGGGGTGACTATCCCTGTCGCTCAGGTACCTATATGATGACAGGCAGAGCTGGGTGGTGGGTGGACATCAGGGAGAGAGGTGGGCTTCCCAGGCAGCTCTGAGCAGGAGGGGCAGGAGCTGGGGCCTGGCCACCGTCCCTGAGGGGTCCTAGGTGACCCCTGGGTGGGGGCTCACATATGCACATAATACTGAACCGGCCCCTACAAGGCGCTGCTCCTGTAAGCTGGAGTGGGTCAATGTCCACCCACTGAGGGGCACCCAAACCTCCTGTAAACTGGAAAGTGTCCTGAACCTCCCACCACTTCCTGCCCAGCAGCCGCCCTGCTGTCGCTGGCTGAGCCTCCGTCGGTCTCCGCAGTGCCACCTGCCTGGCGGGCCCCACCACCTCTGCAGGACGTCAGGGGGCCTAGGGATCTCAGACCCGGCCTTCAGCCCCAACAGACCCGGCCACTTAGGGGGGGCCCCAGACGCTCCCACCTTCCATTTACTGCCACGAAGCCCAGGCTCCTCTCGGAAGTGGCTGTGGCCCTGGCAAGCACCTCCCTTTCTCTCGGCCTCAGTGTGCTGGTCTGTAAAGTGGGGCAATAACTGCATCCGACTGAAAAGGTCATTTCTGGATGATTCCATATTCCACTCCCTGTGGGGGCGTTGGAGAGGAGGGGAGGGCGGTGAGGAACCCTGCCTGCCCCCTCCCCAGCTCACAGCCTGCCCCTCTCCTCTCCCCACCACACCCCTCCAGCAGGGGAGTGGGGAGCCTGGTCACTGGGACTGGAAGTGGGGGGGCCGTGACTCGGGGGTCTCTGTACTGGGAGTGGGGGTGGGAAGCTGAAGAAGAATCATCTTACAAAGCACCTACTAGGGGGTCCCTGAATTCTCCCCATTTCTCAGACGGGGAAACTGAGGCTAGAATGGGATCCAGGTGGGGCTCAGGTCTCCGGGTCCCCTGATGTCAGCTCTCTGCTGCCTGGTGGGGCTGGGGGGGTCTTCTCTGGGCATGTCCGTGGGGGGTGGGGGTCTCTGGTGCAGTGGGCGGGAGGTTTTCCCAGAAGGGGTACGGACTCTACAGAAGGGAGGTGGGGGGGGATGGGGTGGAAGGCTGCCCCTCCGTATCAGACCCCGGAATTGGTGTCTTGCGGGCTCCCCCCCATTCCTCTTGTCCCAGATGGAGGTGGCAGAGCAGGGGAAGAGGTGGGGGGAGGGTGTCAGCCAGGGGTGGGTGGGTGTTGGTCGACCACTGCTTTGCCCTCCTCCAGCTGCCACCCTGGACGTCAGACATGACTTTGGGGGTTCCCAAAACACCCCCAGATTTTTGTCTCTGGGCCAATTTGCTCCATTTAAGGGCGAAGTGTTCCATCCACCAGATCCCTCCTTGTCTCTGTTTCCCGCATCTTTGTCCTCCCCATTCGCTCCTGCCTCAGTAAGGGGAAGAGGAGCCAACCTCCTGCATCTTATATTTTATTATATGTCATTATATATATACATATATATGTATGTTTTTCTGATCAGTTACAAAAAATACTTTTCCTCCGGAGTTGCAATTTAAACAATATTCGAACACAGCCAAAGCTATCGACCGAGTGTGGGTGATGAATTAGAGACGGTAATTCGAATTCATCGACCGCCCCCGCCCCTCCCCCAGCCCCTCTCCCATAATTACTGTTTGAGACGAGGCCGGGAGGAGTTGGGCTTGGAGGACCCTGGGGTGGGGGTGAGGGTGGGGGCGGGGGACCAGTGGTGACTGGACCGGTGGGCCCGGAACCTCTGAATGTCAGACCCAAGAGCGAGCCCTAACACTCCACACACACACACACACACACACACACACACACACACCGCACACACATTTTACAGATGGGTAAACTGAGGCAGACAGAGCAGGCAGGTGCAGGGCGGTGGGGCTAGAAACCCAAATATCTTGCAGCCCCAATTTCTCCTGTGCTTCGGAGAAACAAAAAAGGCCCCCTCCCTTTCCACCCTGCACCCCCACCCCCACCCTGCCCCTGGGATCCAGAAAGGAGGAGACGATGGGAGCAGGTGGGAGGCGGGGGCCTGGGTTGGGGGTGGATTGGGGTCCCCCAACCCGGAGCTCTCTCCACTCACTCCTCACTTTCAGTCTCTCCCTTTCGCTGCCTCTCTTTGTCTCTCTGATTCTCCTCTTGTCTTTCTTGTTCTCTGTTTCTTTCTGCTTTGGTTTCCCTTCCTCTTCTCACCTCCTTTCTGTGCTTCCCTCTAAGTGTCTCTCTCTTTTTCTGTCTGTCCTTCTCTGCTGTTCCCTATTTTGTTTCTCTCTGTTTCTGTGTCTCTCTCTGCCACCCCTCTGTCTGTCTCTGCCTCTTGATGCCGCAGAAGGCCCGGGGCTGGCCGGAGCGGCGTGGGCCGAGGGATGAGACCAGAGCCAGTGCGCTGGGGACACGGTGGCGAGTGGCCGGGGGACAGGGAGGGGAAGGGGGAGGGGGAGGGGGAGGGCGGCGGCAGGAAGCCCGTGGATTTCGCTGGGCCCGGGATGCCGAGTGGCGGGGGGAAGGAAGCCCGGTGCGTCCCAGCCTGTTGGGTGGGGACATTTCTCTGAGCCTGAGTGGGTCCCGGTCCCTGGAGGGGCTTTGGACCGTCACCGCTGGGGTGGGGGTGGGGGTGCTGGCGAGTGGGAACGCGCTGCGCCACCTCCCCCTAAGCGAGGCGATTTGCCGCCACTTAAGCACTTTTCATTTGCGCAGCAACCGGAACTAAAGGCCTCGGCCAGCCGGCGCCTAATTACCCCGCGGCCTCCGCCCTGCCACCTCTGACACTCGAGGCCGAGCCGGTCCGTGTAGACGCCGCCCCGGCCCGTGTAGACGCCGCCCCCAGCACGCCAGAGGCGCCCTGCTAGCGTCCGCAGCCGGGGATCACCCTCACCCAGTGCCCTGCTGAGCCCCGAGCCAGACCCTGCGCTCTCCAAGCTCCCGACAGGCCATTTCCCCACTCTGAATCCCATTTCCCCAAAAGGGAAACTGAGGCTCAGACCGGTGAAGGTGCTGGCCACGGGCGCAGGAGGAGGGGAGTCACGTTTGGCTTCTGTGACTGCCCCCACGGTGGCAAAGGAAACGCTGAGGCTGGGACACGCTGGGGGGACCCAAGAGAACATAAACGGCGGGTACCATGGGGCCACCTCTGGTTTGCCCTTCGGCCACGCTCTGGCCGATCTTTTGCGTAGCAACCGCTGGAAATGTGCGCTTCCAACCCCGCTAATTGGACATGCTAGTGGCACAGCCAGTCAGAGTGAAAGGAATGGAGAGCGGTGTGTGTTATCTGGGGTACACACAGGGCACACATAATGTCCCCCGAAATATACGCGGAAGGTGGCCTGTAAGGTGATTGTAAAGCAGGTAGGTATTGCCCTGTCACTTAGCCGTGCCGGGTCACAGTCTTTAGGCGCAGTGTAAGGGGCCTGCCCTTTGGCAACAGAGGTCCCCATAATGCAGTGTACTGACATATCCGTGTGTCCACGCAAGCCTGTCCTTGCACGTGTCACCAGGAGCAGGACAGAGCAGGTCGCCCCTTGCGCTCAGCCGTTCGGTTTCCAGACTCCGTTCTAACATGTCACCATGACCTCCCTCCACGCATGTCACCTGCCATATACGACAGAGAATTGATTTCCTGGCGCCCGAAGTGGAGAATGTAAGGTCAGAGGAGGCTCTGCAGAAGGGGGAAACTGAGGCTCACATATAGGTAGGGGTCAAGCTGTCCAGTTGGTGCCAGCCCAGGTGACGGAAATGGTTCAGTCATGGAGGAACAAATAAGCAAACCTTTTCCAGACCTCCCCCGTGCCCCTTCTTCCCCGGCCCTCCTGCCTGTCTGGGCGGGCTGGGGTGCGGCCAACCCCCTCCCCCACTTCCCTGCCAGGCGTGCGCCTTGTGGGGCGCACCACCAGCCACCCCGCTCTGCTCGCCCCTGTGCAAAGAGAAGCGATCGATTGGGCGCCCGCCGCGGCTATTGTCCCCGTGGTCGGGGCACACGTCCCATCCCCATTGCGACCAGGGTAAGAACCAAACACCGCTCCTCCCCCCCCCCCCACACACACACCCAGGCCAGGCTGTCCTGCATATCATGCTCACCCACCCACCCAGGAAATCGGGGCCTGGCTGGGCGGCCTCGCCGTGGGCACATGAGGGCCCAGCTGTTGTCAGCTGGGAGGCGGAAGCAGCGGGTGCCCCAGGGGGCCGCGGGAGTGTCTGTGCGTGTGAGAAAGACAGAGAGACAGAGGCAGAGAAAAGCAGAAAGAACGATTAGAGAGAAGGAGAAAAATTGAGGAGAAACAGCAAGTAAAACGAGAGCAAGAGAGGAAAAAAAAAAAAAAAAACAGCTAGATTCCACTTCGTCCTGCCAGAGAGAGGAGAGAGGTAGAGATGAGAAAAAGACAAAACGGAAAAGCCGGCAGGACCGCGCTCACCCAGGCAGGGAGCGAAGGCGCGGGGCGGGCGGCAGGCGCCGGGTGTGAAGGCCTCCGGGCTCTGTAAGCCCAGGGTCCCCCGGGCCGCCCCTTCCCCGCCCGTTCTCGGGTGACCTTTGCCAGCGGCCTGAGCTCGGGAGGAGGCAGCGATCGATCGCGGGGGCCGAGCTACAAGAAAGCGCGCCCGGGCCGGGGACTGAGCGCGGGCCTGGCCCGGGCCGCCGCGGCGCGCGGGCTCCCGGTGCTCTGTCCCGGCGCTGTCTGGGTGGGGGGCCCTCTCCAAGGGCCTTTAGCTTAGAGGGGTGTGGCACCCCGACCCGGGACACAGCCGACCCCTCCCCAACGCGCGCGCGAGCACGCACACAATGAGCCTACCCTGGCGGCTGCTTCGTGGAGCGGCCAGGCCCCTCCCAGCAGCATCTAGAGGCCTGGGGACCCGCGACCCCTTACGGGCGCGACACGGGTGGCAGCCATAGGGGAGAGAGGCCCCAACCTTCTTCTCCCCTTTTGGCGTCGGTACCAGCACCGGCGGAGACGCAGGTCACGCTCTCCCCTCCGGAGCAGGCTTCGGGGTTCGCCGGGCGCGCGAAGGAAGAGTGGAGGGGCGCCCCGGGCCGCACCGCCACCGCCGTACTCGGCGCTGGGGAACCCCGCGCCAGCGCCCCCGGGGGTGGGCAGTGCGCGCCGAGCTCCTACCTGCCAGGCGCAGCGCCGACATGCGCTGGAACTCGGGCTCCTGCAGCCACTTCCACATTCTGCGGAAGGTCTCCCGGCCGGACTTGAGCTTGCTCCACGGCTTGGGGTTGCGCAGCAGGTCGGAGAGCGTGCCCTGCGAGCGGCACAGGATGCGCTGCGCGAAGATGGCCTGTGGGATGCTGTAGCGCTTCAGCTCCGCGGTGATGCGCTGCGCCACCTCCTTGGTGTTGATTTCCTCGGCCGCCGCGCCCGCGCCGGGGCCGCCTCCTCCCGCGCCGGGGCCACCGCCGCCAGCGTGCGGTCCGTGCGCCCCGGCCGCTGCCAGCCCGCCCAGCGGCGCCAGCAGCCCCGCGGCGCCCCCGCCGCCCGCGCCACCCCCGCCGCCTCCGGGAAGCCCGCGGGCCAGCGCGTCCTCGGCGCGCCCCAGCAGCGCGGCGTGCGGCTCGAAGGCTGCGGGCGGCAGCAGCTTGTCCCCGGCCAGGTGGCCCGGAGCGCCGTAGGCGGCCAGCGGCGGGGGAGGCGGAGGCGGCGGCGGCGGGGGCGGCGGGGCGCCGTGCAGCGCCGGGGGCAGCGCGTTGGGCAGCGGCGACAGCGGCGACCCCATGGCGGGAAGCTCCTTGCCGTAGGGCCCATAGAGGTGGCCCACGGAGGCGAGCGCAGCGCGCTCGTCGCGCATGAGGGTGAAGCTGCCGCTCACGCTGGCCGCCAGGCGCTGCGGTGGGGGCGGCGGGGGCGGCGCAGCCGCCGAATGCGGGTGCGCGTGGGGGTGGCCGCCGTGCGCCCCGGCCACGGCCGCGGCGGCCGCGTGCTGGTGGAACTTGTCGGCCACGGCCGCGAGCGGCGGCAGGTGCTGCAGGGGCGTGAGCGTCGTGTAGGTGCCGCCCAGGCCCGGCGCCTCGCAGGCCATGCCCATGGCCGGGTGCAGCGGGCCCGCCAGCTCCCCGCGGAAGTCGGCACCGCCGCCCGCGCCGCCCGCGCCGCCCGCGGTCCCGGCGCCCGCACCGCCGCCGCCGCCGCCGTCCAGCAGGCTCGCCATGCCCGCCACCAGGCCCGGGCGCCCGGGCGCCACCAGGCCGCGGTGCTGCGCCGCCGCCGAGCGCGCGTGGCCCGGGCTCAGCAGCTCGCCCGCCGGCGCGTGGGCCACGCCGTGCAGGCCCCCCAGGCTCTCCAGGCTCAGCTCCATGCTCGGCCGCCCGCCCGCCCGCTCCCCGGCGCCGGCCCGGCGCGCTCAGGGCCGCCGCATGGCCCCCCGCCCGCTCCCCGCTGGCTGCGCGCGAGGCTGCCCGGCTGCGCGGCGCACGGCGCGGCCCGGCTGCGAGCGCGGCCACCAGGATGTGGCGGGGGAGCGACCGCCTGCGCCCGGGCCCCGGCCTGACGTCAACGCCCCCGCCCACCGCCCCCTCGCCGCCGCCTCCCGCCGCCTCGCTCTGCTCCCGCCCCGGCCCCCTCGAGCGTCAGGCTGGCCCGAGTCGGCGAGACTCGTGGCTTCCGGAGGTCTCCCGCTCTCTGCCCACCAACCTCGGTCGGGGATAATGGGGCGGGGGTCCCCGAGGACGGAACCCCCCCGCCGAGTTGAGACTGGGGGCTTCGCCTTTGCGGTTGTGATTCCGTCTCTCTCTGTCTGTCGCTCTCCCCAGCCACAAATGTCTGTTTCCTACCTGGGGCCCTGGAGCCCATCTCCAGGGAGAGCGTGGGAAGGTGGCCCCGTCCCCACCCCTCCTCAGACGCCCCAGACACAGACTCCCAGAGGTGGGTCCCTTCTGCGGGCTTAGCCCCTCCCGCACACTTTTTGGTGGGAGAGAGAGATGGGGTTCCTAAAACTGGATCTAGGCCTGTATTTGCCCGTGGTATGTGGCTCCGGCTCCCCGGTGGGCACCTGAGCCTCAGTTTCCCTCTTTGTAGAACAGAAAGCCTGGCCTCAGAGTGCCAAAGGCCTTTCCCACCAATGTCTTCCCTCCAGCCCCAGTGCAGCAGGAACCTGGGGTGACCTTCAAAGAGCCCCTGTGCCCCCTCCCGCCCAGGCAGGCCCCCCACCTTTGCGTCTGCAGATGCCGCCGCTACAAACTCGCCCCGGTCCTGGGGCTTTTACGGGGGCGGAGGAGTCTGGGGGTCTGTGTTCCTTCTCTCCTCCACCGGGAGACAGGTGAGGCCCAAGTACTGCTGGGAGCTGGGATGTAAATGGGGAGATGTCCCCCCAGTGGGATAAGATATAGATGGGGGGGCATCAGAGTTGCCAGGCCAGACCTCAGAGGGGCCCTCAGCTTGGAGCCAGAGCCAAACCCAAAACCCAGCCCACCCCCTTCCTCCTTCCCCATCACCTCTGCCCTCAGGTGGGGCCCCTCAGCATTTTCCAGAAAAGGAACCAAGGAGGAAGGGGAGACCCCACTCAGAGTGTTAATCCCCTACTCCACCCCCTACCATTTGGGCAGCCTTCCCCCACCTGGAATCTCTCTTATGACTCGGTGAGCCTTGGAGATTTGCCTCCAGGGCCCTCTGTGCCTCAGTTTCTCCTCTTGTGCCTCAGTTTCCCTTCTTGTGCTGTGTAAGCTGCCCTGGATTGGTCCAGGTGCCTTCCAGGGTGCACCAGTCAGGGCACCCCACTCAGGGCACCAGGTGCATCCATACGGAACACTTAGAGGCAGAGGGAGGGGACCTGTCTGTGTGGGGAGGGCATTGGGGGACACTGGATGATCCCCGGCTTTAGGGCTCTGATAGTAGAATGGCCTGATTCACATCCGGGGATGGGATAGGACCAGGGGGACCCCTATTAGTGCATGGTGCTTTGGACTCAGCACTTAGTAAGCACCTACTGTTTACCACCTCCAGCCTCAGAGGGGGAGAATCACACCCCCATTTTCCATCTGCCTCAGGTCTAAGGGGTGTGTGTGTGTGGGGGGGAGCATTGTGGCAGAGCTGTCCACCCGCCCTCCTATGTTCTTTGCTAGCGCTAACTGCACCCGCACCTGGGTTCACAGACCTTTCCGCTCCCCTTCGATGTCTTTTGCAAGGTTTGCGGGTTGTACATAATATGTAATCACACCCATCTTCCAGGTGGGAAAGCAGAGGGGAGGGGGCACATCCAGGGAACTAGGAAACTTTCCCCGAGGCAGAGTCTGAGGCTGGGGGGTGGGGTGGCCAGGACTCCCCATTCCCACCCTCCAACAATCACAGATCATTAAAAATAATCATGGGATCTAAAAATCAATCAATGGTCATAAAATGACAGCATCCTGGACTCAAGAAAATGCCGCCCAGGCGGGGGCTGGGGAGGTGGGCTGGGGAGCTAGGCTGGGTGGTGGGGAGGGAGCAGGCTCTGTGGGAGGGAAGTACCTCCGCAGCCACTGGGGTTCCATGGGGGGCAGGATTATGCCAGCTTTTGCTTCCTTCTTTTTTATATCTTTCTTACTGCTCAATTATCATTTTCACGTTTATAACAAGCACATGTGGCTTCCTGGAATGGGGGAGAGCATCCATTTTGAAAGAAAAGAGATGGATCAGTGATTCAGAGAGGAAGGGGCTCCCGGTTTGCCCTCCCCTCTGCTGCCTCAGGATCCCCTGAAAGTGGCTCCAGCTGTCGGCCAGGGGCCCCCTGCCCGCCTGAACACGTCATGTCTAGATGCGCAGCGTTGCCACCCCTGAGATTTGGACTCCACCAGGAACGGGGATCTCGCTTCCCGCGGAGGCTGCGCTCAGCCTGGGAGACTGAGCAAAAATGTAGCAGCCCCCAGAGGGGAGGCGTGGCCCCCTGGGACCCCAGAACGGGCTTCTCCCCACCAGCGGCTTTTTAGTAATTAGGAAAGTAGAATTGAGCCGGCGTGGGGCAGGCCGACGGCTCGGGCCGGGATCGATCCGGGCTCATTAGGCAAATTGCGGGCGGAGGAGACGCGAGCTGGCTGGGGGCTGGGCGCCCATCCCCACCCCCCCGCTGGGACCTTGCCCACCAAGCGGAAGCCCTCGGGCCTCAGTATGCCCTCTTGGAAAATAGGGACTTGACCCACGGGGCCTCCCGGCGGCGCGCCCAGCTTTGGAGCCGCGTGCCCGCACCTCGGGGTTCCTACCGAAGTGCTGGACCTCCCCGGGCCGAGGCCCACCCTCTCTGTGTCCATCCCCGGCAAAGCAGAAGCCAAGAAGGGCGGCCTCAGGCCCCGCTAGCGCCGAGCGAACCTCCAGATGCTCCCCACCGCGGAAAGCTGGAGTCGCTCAGCCCTCCAGCCCCAGCCTCCGTTCTCCCCTCTTTGTTTTTGGCTCCCCCGTTGCAGCCGAAAATATTGGGGGGGAGGGCTGTGGACAGCCAAAGTGTCCCCTTTTCCGGGCCTCCCCAGGGCGCTGCGCCGCGGCCAAGTGGCTGATTGGAGTTGTCTTCCGCGGAAATGAACCACACCGGGCGCTGCGCACTGCACCCCCCCCTTTTATTGGAACGGGGTTTTAATAAACGGTGCCAATTAACCGTCCCCTCGGTCCCGCCGGATCCTGAGAATCCGCTGCGGCCCCTCCCCCACAGCCCCCAAACCCTCTGACACCCCCAGGCGCGACCCGCGCCCACTTTCTCCGGCCCTTCGTTCGGGCGGGGTCAGGGGACTTGCTTCACAACCGGTCCGGGGGGGGGGGGGTGAGTTTCTCCCACGGGGAGGGGGGTCCCCAGCGGGCGCGCGCGCCGCAGGAGAAGGTGCCACCCCTGGGTGCGTCGGGCGCGGGGACCTCCCAGGCGCCAAGCCCGGCCGCCGCGACGTTGGGGTTTCGGCCCCCGGCCGGCGGGACGTCCCGGGTCTCTGGCAGCGGCTGGCGGGCGTCCCGGGCCGCACTGGCCCGCGGGGTGGACGGTCCCGCGGGCGCGCAGGCGACAGCTGCGCCCTATCGATCCCCGCGCCCGGCCCGGCCCGGGCGCCCCTCAGCCGCGCGCGGCTCCATCGAATCCTCATCGCTCCGGGCCGCGCCGCCCGCCGCGCTCTCCGCAAACACCGAGCTTGTTTGCGCGGGGGGCACCCGGGGCCCGGCGTCCTCGGCGGGAGGGGAGCGAAGGTAGGGGCTGGCGAGTCCTCCCTGAGGCCTCCAGTCCTGGTCCTGCCCCCCCCGCCTCCCTTCGCCAGCTCCGAGTTCGAACAGGGGGTCCAGGGGAGTTCCTTCCCGGACAGCTCCGGGGTGGGTGGCCCCAGGGGCTGGGGCGCACGGACCGCCCTGCCGGAAACGCGATTTTCCCCATCTGGAGGCTGCAACGGATGAGCAGGGAGAACGGGGGTAGGGGTGGGGGAGGCCCGGGCTCACGCCCGAGGTCTGTGCACTCTCCTCCCATCCCTCCGCCTGCTTTCGCTGCTTCTGCGCCCGGCCGGGCCGCGGGGCTTCCGGAGACCAGCAGGGAGGCGGGAGCCTCGGCCGCCGAGACCGTAAAAACGAGCAGACGATCGGTGGCTCCGGGTCCCGGGTGCCGCCCGCCGTGGATAAGCGGGGACACGAATGCTCACCGCCTCCCGCGTCGGGACCCCTCCACTCCCGCCCACTACTCCTTGCGCCCAGGAGGAAAGTAGGAGTCGGCCCGGCAGTTGGCAGTCAGGGAAACTGAGGCCAGGCAGGGTGCGGGGGCTGCAGCTTCCTGGCGGAGAAGTGCAAGGGGCGCGTTGGGGGAACTGGAGGACGCCACACACACACACTCACACGCGCACACACGCACACACGGCACACACGCACGCTCGCGCCGGCCGCGCGGGGCCGGGCCACTCGAGTGCCCGCGCTTCCCGGACGCAACGAAACCCGCATCGGACGCGGCTCTCCTAGGGGCCCCCAACCGCCGCCCCCCACCCCGTGGGATTCCCGCCTCCCGTCACAGCTGAGCGAGACTCCCGCCTCCCTCGGGGGGGTGGGGGCAGACCCTCGGTTAACACCCCCCCCCAGCGCCCTGCGTGCCCTTCCCAGCAAAGAGGCTCCCTCCGACAGAAATGTAAATCTCTCTCTATGTAGATGTCCTCCCAACCTCTCCCTGCAGAAATGCGCCTGACCCTGAGATCCCCGCGTGTGTCCCCGTCTGCTAGTAGAGGCCCCAGCCTGGGGGAGCCCAGTGAAGCTGCGGGGCAGGGGAAGCCCATCTCTAGGCGTCCACCTCCCCAAGGGGTGCCACCCTGGCTCCCCAGATTCCAGGACCTGCGTGCCAGCAGCCGGTGCACAGGCCTGGGCCGGAGCCCATTTGCGGCTGGCGAGGCCTAAGGCCCCAGCAGGGAGTGGAGACCTCAGACCTCTGCTGTAGCCTGGAGGTTTGAACGAGCCTCCGCCCTAGGGGCCCCCTGGGGGCTGCATCCGGCTGGGAAGCCAAGTACAACCGGGACTGGGCTGGAGTCCCATTAATGCACCATTTATCAGGACACACCCGCGCTCTGTCCTTTCAGCTGGGCCTGGAAGCCCTGAGCCAGGACAGAGCTTCCTCTTGAGGCAGACCACGCCCCAGCCCACTCTTTTGGGGAGAGGGGGCCCAAGCAATCTTCCAAGGACGTTGAGGTGTTGAGATGGCTGCACCTGCCAGAATCTGCATGCAGTGCATGGGGGCTGAGGGTGGTGGTGGCTGGACCATTCATTTGATTTAACAAATTTCCCTGTGCAACACCCCCACCCACCCCCAGAGCCAGGGGACCTTCTGGAGCTCCCAAGCTTGGGAAGGAGGAGATAAAGACCACACATTCACCCCCATCCCTGTGAACTCAAGACTGTGTGTGGAGGTGGGAAATTTTCTGAAAGAAGGGAATTTGAGGTTGGGTTTTGTAGGATGTGTAGGAGTTCGGGTCAAGTAGGTAAGGGCAAGGGGTAAAAAGACTTCTCCTAATTTGAGGAAGAAGGGAGTATGGTGGGGACAGAAGGCTGGTATTAGCCCAGGCCAAGGCACCCCAGGACCTTCACTGAGGAAGTATTTGTTGAAGGCTTCCATGTGATAAAGCTGGGGAGGGAGGTTTGTGAGGGAATACAGTCAGGCCTCCAATGCTGGGCTCAGAGGGGCTTGGGCTTTCTCTCTGGCTGGGAGCCAGCAGGGGAGGGCCCCAGGTGGCCTTAGAAGGAACCCCACCACCAAGCCTTGGTCTGCATACATGGGCATCATCACCGACATGAGTGGGGGCAAAGTGCTTCAATCTCCCCCTCCCCGAAACTGAGGGGCCAGGGTGGGGGAAATGGGCCCTCTTTGTTCCTGAGCCAGGCAGGTGAGTCACTGTGTACAGAAAGGAAACTGGTTTTCTCCTTTGTTCAGCCCTCAGCCTCCTTATTGCTCACTCCAGGGGAGGGGGGCTGAGGGTTTCCCCAGTTTCCCCAGGGGACTGATGCACGCAGCAGAGCCCCAGTGTGCCCATCCTCCCCACCCCCATTTACGGGCACCTACTTTGCTCGGAAGTGATGGAGCGCTTCTGGTGCGCCCACTGTTCAGATGAAGAAACTGAGGTTCCAGGAGCTTCCAGCAGCCTGCAAGCTGACCCCCGGTCTGCGGGATGGGGGAGCCTCGCACTGTACCTAATACGGGAGAGCCGTGTGCGCCCCACTCACCAGGCACTGTGTGGGGCGGGGGGAGGGGTCCCAAACTGCAGACAGCCAGCAGTGCCCATGGCAGTTCCATGGCACAGTGCCACCAGGCCTGCGACAACCCTGGGACTCCCAGCCTGGCATGGGGGTGGAGGGCCATGGGGGTGGAGGGCCATGGCAAGGAGGCCAGAAGGGGCAGCCCCGCCTGCATCTAAAGTGGGGCCCTGGGAGATGGCGTGGGTGGGTGGGGGGGAGTGAGTGGGTGGGGACCAGGGGCAGCAGCGACTGTGCCCTCCCTTAGAGAAGCAGGGAGGGGACAGGTCCAACAGGTTCCGGAAGGGGCAGGGGCAGCACTGCGGTGTCTGGGTGGGGGCTGGGGGACCTGGAGAGGACCCCCAGGGTTCCTGTTGTCCACTAGGGCCGGTTGCCAGATGTCCGAGCTATGACTTCTCCCTCTACCTCAGTTTCCCCTCGCAGTGGAGGAAACAGACTTGGTGCTAAGGGGATGGCAGAGCTGGGAATCTCCTGGGACCTCCCTCCCTCCCCCCTCCCCCGCTCCCTCCCTCCTCTCCTTTCCCCTCCCCTCTCTCTCCCCTCTCCTCCCCTCTTCCTCTCTCCTTCCTTCCCCTCCTGTCCCCTCTCCCCTCTCCCCCCTCTTCTCCTCTTCTCACTCCTCCCCCCTCTTTCCTCCCCTCTCCCCTCCTTGCAATCCTGTCTCTCTCTCCATCTTCCCCCCCTCCCACCCCATCCTCCCCTCCCTCCCCACCCCTCCTCCCCCCTGCCCTCCCCTCCGGTGCTAACAGCTGTAATTGCTGTTTAGCCCACCTCCCTAACAAGCACCCAGGCCCCTCCAAGCAGTCCCTGGATGGCCTCGCTCTGTAATTGCCTCGATAATAAATCCGCTCTCGGCTGCGTGTGAACCGCTCAGCTTACCTCTTCCTCCACCTTGCTTTTTTCTGCCCCCCAGCCATTTCTGTGATTATTGAACTCACTGTGCCACGTCTGGGAGGTGAGAAGACACTGCCCCACCCCCCCACCCTGGGCGGCAGAACCTCCACAGCCCTCCGCCCAGAGACCCAGGGACAGGGCCCCTCCTGCAAAGGGCCCTGGGAAGGCTGCCGGGCCTGGGGAGCCTTGGAGGGGCCTGAGGCTCAGCTGATTGACCCTTTGCTTGCTTTGCAGATGGGGAAACTGAGGCAGGCTCCAGGCCCCTGCTTCCCCCAGCTACCTCCGAAAGCCAGGGCTCTCCAGGTTTCAGGAGCAGAATGAAGACAGAGGGGGGCAGCGTGGGCCCCCTGCAGAGCAGTGCCAAGGCCTTCTCACCGCGTGTAGGGGTGCAGCCCTACCTCTGCCCATCTTCCAGGTGGGGAGACTGAGGCCCTGCAGGCAGGGGAGGTGCTGGGCTTTGATCCCACGAGGTCAAGAGTAAATTCCAGATGAAGTCCCAGCTCTCCTTTGCCCAAGTCACTGACCCTTTCCAAGCCTCAGTTTCCCATCTGTGGAATGGTGATTACTCCCCTACACACACCCAGGGCAGATTGGTGGGTGCTCTGAAGATGCTCAGAAAAGCCTGGCCTGGGAATGGTGGAGCCAATGCTCCCACCAGGTTTTGCGCCACCCCCAAAAGGAGCTGGGGAAGAGGGGCTCAGAGGCCCTGAGCTGAGGCTAAGAGGACAGTGAAGCAGAAGTTTCTAGAACATGTGTGTGTGGGGGGCATCTCAGAGGAGACCAGCCTGGGTTGATCAGTGGCCTGGATTCTGGGCCAGCAGGGCCTGGAAGAGGCAGGAGAGGAGAGGGAGAAGGAGGAGGGGGCACAAGGGAGAAGGGGGGACAAGGCTGTCCCTCTCATCAGGCCCCGCTGCTTCCCCAGACCCCACAGGTGGGGAAACTGAGGCCAGGGTCACTAAGTCTGGGAGGGGCAGCACAGGCGGCCTTGGGTTAAGCAGGCCTGGGTTTTATGCGTTCTTTCCAGAGCACCCCCTCCCCCACCATCTGCCTCTGCACACCAGCTGCCTGAATTTCTGTTCCTTAGACCTTCCTGGAGCTGGGTCTATTTCCTGACACCTCTCAATGGGGGGGGAGGGGGAAATGATGGATCTGGAAGATAGTGGCGAATGGGGTACTGAGGCAAAGGCACTTGGGGGGCGGCGGGGATTCAAAGTCATTAAGGATCCCCAGAGTGGCAGACTCAGTAGCCCTGGCCCCATATCCTGCCAAGTGGGCAAGGTGAGGGCAGCGACTCCCACAGTCCAAGGTTCCACTCCCCTGGCCACCTCCGCAGATTTGGGGTGCGGCTAGGAGAGCAGGGGAGTATTTGGGGCTGAGAAAAGCTACAAAGAGGGAAGGTAAGCAGGGTGGGCCCCTATGGGCTCCCCGGCCTGGGGTCCCTGGAAGGTACATACTGGGTTTGGGGGGGGGCCCGGTGTCCCCAGCGCCGCACCCAGGCACCCAGTAGGGATGTACCCGGGGGCCGCCACGTCCATGCCAATAGCCTAAGTAACCTGCAGAGGGCTTTGAGCAGTGCACCCCACCCCTCGCCAGGCCCTACCCTTCCCTTTGGGGGGCGGGCTGGTGGCGAGGGAGTGGGGGACCCTGAGCAGGCCTGGCATGCGGACCTCATTCAAGTCGGGTCCCTGGGTGCCCCTTGAGGATCAGGGGTTCCCGGAAGCAGCACTTTCAGTCCTGCCCACAGATCAATGTGCAGATGGAGGCGGGTTTCCAAATGATTATTTATGCTGGTGAGAAGCTTGGAACCAGGAGAGCAAGTCCCCGTGCCTTGCCCCCCACCCCCCGCCCCTCTGCTGGTGGATTTCACTCGCTCACTAGCTGGTTTGTCTCTGTGCCTCTTTGTGTGGGTTTTAATTTAAGGCATGGACGGCAGCTATCACCAGCTTGATTGTGTGGGATGAAACCCGGGTGGATCCCAGGTTCCCCCATGGCTTAGCCAGGGTCCTGGGCCCCCCTCTTTTTTTTTTTTTAATGAAATAACTGTTTTATTAAATTCTTCAAATCCTCTTATAAATCTCAAATATATTCTCAAGGTTGGTTCAGTTGAACAGTGTTTTAGAAGCATTGTCTTTCTGGTATTCTGTGATAAACTTAAGCATTTAAGAAGTATTTAGAAATTATTTCCAAGGTGGGCCCTCTGCAAAATTGGGAAGTAGGTTATTTGATTTTAGAACGTAACGAGCCTCTGGCTACTTTTTAAAAAAATTTATTTATTAATTTAAAAAATTAACAAACCAAATGAAACATCAACATATATAATCTGTAATTCACAATATTATCACTTAGTTGCATATTCATCATTTCTTAGAACATTTGCACTAATTCAGAAAAAGAAAGAAAAAGACAATAGAAAAAGAAATAAAATGAACACAGAAAAGAAAAAAAGATTATACCTACCATACCCCTTACCCCTCGCTTTCATTGATCACTAGCATTTAAAACTAAATTTTTTAGCATTTTTCCCCCTATTACTTATTTTTATTCCATATGTTCTACTCGTTTGTTGACAAGGTAGATAAAAGGAGCATCAGACACTAGGTTTTCACAATCACACAGTCACATTGTGAAAGCTATATCATTATTCGATCATCCTCAAGAAACATGGCTACTGGAACACAGCTCTACATTTTCAGGCAGTTCCCTCCAGCCTCTCCACTACAGCTTGACTAACAAGGTGATACCTACTTAATGCATAAGAATAACCTCCAGGATAACCTCTTGACTCTGTTTGGAATCTCTCAGCCATTGACACTTTGTCTCATTTCACTCTTCCCCCTTTTGGTTGAGAAGGTTCTCTCAATCCCTTGATGTTAATTCTCAGCTCATTCTAGGGTTTTTCTCAATCCCTTAATGTGGAGTCTCAGCTCATTCTAGGGTTTTTCTCAATCCCTTGATGCTGAGTCTCTGCTCATTCCAAGATCTCTGTCCCACGTTGCCAGGAAGGTCCACACCCCTGGGAGTCATGTCCCACGTAGACAGGGGGAGGGTGGTGAGACTGCTCGTTGTGTTGGCTGGAGAGAGAGGCCACATCTGAGCAACAAAAGAGGCTCTCTTGGGGGTGACTCTTAGGCCTAATTTTAAGTAGGCTTGACATATCCTTTTTGGGGTTAAGTTTCATATGAACAAACTCCAAGACTGGGGTGGGCCCCCCTCTTTTAACCCCTCTGTGCGGCACTGCTCCCCCCCTCTGGGCTCTAGGGGGTGGGGGGTGACTGTGGGGTTCTCCTGAGGCGAGGAAATGAGAGACTCCACGTAGAACCCTTAGAGCAGTTCCCAAACTCTAAGCAGGTGGAAGCCATTCTCACCACCAGCCTGTCTGGGGCCCTGAACGATTGTGTGTGTGTGTTGGGGAGGGGGGTTATTGCAAAGAAGCAAGGCATCTGGAGAAAATAAATTAGAAATGAGGTAGAGAGAAGAAGTAGCTGGAAGAAAAATTAGTAGACAAAATCTATGTCACATGGCTCTAAACCCTTGCTTACGTGTATGTCCCCGTTTTGGCTCTGAGTGCTCCAGCAGACAATTGGCAAAAAGAGACACACTTGTGATATATACGTTGTCTGTGGTCTTGCACAATTTGGTGGTCCTTCAAAGGTGGCCTGTGAGCATTTCTGGACATGCCTCAGCAGAATGTGGTTGGACAAATTCGAAGGGTTCCCCCCCAGTCCCCCTGCCTCCCATGGTGTGACAACCCCTACCTGCACTTGTGCAAGATGGTGACGTGACTTGCTTATGGCACCGGAATACAGCAAAGGTGATGGGATGTCACATCCACGGTTACATTGTTACATAAGCCTCCATCCTAGCCCACTGGGGTGAGAGAGCTGCCACATTGTTAGAGGGTCCGTGGAGGGAACCGTTTGGCAGGGGACATCGCGCAGCCTCTCTGAGCTGAGCACAGCCCCTGGATAACAGCTGACAGACAGCCCCAGAGACGGCCACAAAGAACCGAATGCTGCCAACAGTCCCATGAGCTTGGAAGGGGACCCCGAGCTGCAGAAGGGAAGGCAGCCAGGCTAACCCCTTCTCTGCGGCTCTGTGAGACCCTGGCCTACGGAATCAGTGAGCTAATAAACGTTTGTCATTTCGAGCCACTAAATTTGGGATATTTGTTAAGAAGCACCTGGCTTTCTGCATTTTAATCTGCCACCAGCTTGGAAAAGGCCTCCTGCTCCTTAACCCATCCTACCCACGGTCACCACCAGCACTCACATTTATTGAGTGCCTACTGTATACCGGGCTCTCCAGGAAGCATTCGACCTGGGTCATGTCAATTCATCCCTCATCACTTGCAGGAAAACAGGATTAGGAAAAGGCCTGTTTTCCAGGTGGGGAAACTGAGGCCTGGAGTGAGCCTGCCCTTCTCACCTGCCCCTTAATGTCTGGTTTTGGCTCATGTCCTCATCTCACTAAGCTATGGGGTTCTCTCTTTAAAGTGAGGCCCCTGAAGCAGCCTCAGCAGGACCTGGGGATTTGTTAGAAATGCAAATTCTCAGGCCACCACCAGAACTGCAGATATGAGGGCCTGGCAATTGTGTTTTAGCACACACACCCCCCCCCACTAACACCCTGAGAATTCTGATGCCCGTTCCAGTTTCCTGGGCTGTAGATTCTGATATTTTGAGCCTCTGGGCCTTTGCACAGGCTGTTCCCCTAGAGACTGGACATGCTCCCCTCTGTCCACTCCTTAGCTTCAGGTCTCGGCTGGCATCACTGCCTCAGGGAACACCCCTTGACCCCCTCCCCTGTTTTACGGTCTCTTGCCGATTTGAGTCCCTCTTGCTATTTGTAACGACATCTAGTCCCGCCCCCCACCCCCACCCCGACACTTTTTGCTTAATGTCCTTGTCTCCCACTGGCCTGTGAGTCTCTGAGGAGGAAGCAGGGGCCCAATCTGCTCCATCTGTAACTGTGAACCCAGTTCCCCCCGGGGTGGGGTGGGGGTGGGGGGCGGGTGCTTCAGGAGGTGAGCGAACCAGCGAATGAATGAACCAAACTGCCGGCTTGGGAGCACCGGGAAAGAAAGGAAACAAAATCTCCAATAACTCGGAGATGTAGCTCAGCCCGGAGCCGCTGGAGAGAGAGCCCAGCTCCCCTGCCACGGGCATCGACCCGAGGTGGGGCGGGTGAGCGTCTGCTGGGGAGGGGGCCGCGCCTACCTACTCGGCGGTGACCCCCCCCACTCTCATCCCCGTAGCCAAGCAGGATCTGCCGATGGGGGGTTGTCAGGGCGGGAGGGGGGCCCCCTTGGCCACAAGGACAGAAAAGCCCTCTTTATACACAAAAGCAGGGACGACACATTAAGGCCATTATCAATATTTTGCCTGGAAAAAAAAATACAAAAAGCATTTTCTTCTCTGAAGAATTAACAACCTGAAGGGGAAGAGCTGGGTTTGATGTCTGGTGAGTGGGGAGTGAGGTGAGGCTTCATTCTCCCCGCTCCATGGGTACCTGCATCCTTTTGAGCCGGCCCAGCTCCTTTCCTCCCCGTTCCCTACCAGCCCACCCCTCACTTGCCTTCACCTGCTTCAGCAACTGGCAGGGGCCCCAGCCAACCTTGTGCCAACAGCTGAGCCCCTCACCTTCCCTATGAGGAGAGCCACCTGGCTCTCCCCAAAGGGGCCAAGCCTCTCCCACAACTCTGCCTTTGTTTTCGCTGATCCCCCCTACCCCACTGTTCTCCCCCAGGAAACTCCTATTCTACCTGCAAAGCCCAACTCTGGTGCCCCTGCTCCATGTACTCTCTTCCCTCTGGCCCAGCCTGGGACACCTCCAGACCCCTAGCACCAACCTGCTTGGTGGCTCAGGATTTGAATAATGAATAGAGCTGGGTTTTGTGGGCAGCAGCCCTCCCCTCCCCTCAGACCCTCAGGTCTGGAGAGAAGATTCCAAAATCTGGCTGGGGGCAGGGTGAATCCATATTCTCTGGATTCAGCTTTCCTTTTTTTTTTTTTTTTTTCTTTTCTTTCTTTTTTATAGCACAAGAGATTTGGCTCAGCTTTTACAATTTCAGATCCATCTGCACTTCATTCATTCCCTGGCACACTTACTGAGTGCCTTTTGAGTGCAGACTTTGCAGTGTTCTAGACACTGAGAAAAATTGCTGGCTGGTAGCTGGTAACTCAGTTTACAAGCAGTGCTGACATGAGTCTGTAACCCCTGCCCCAATGTCCGGTGGGCAGGGCAGTATTACCACTTTACTGAGGACACGGAGGCACAGGGAGGTCCCAAGACACAATCGGGAGGAAAAGGGGGCAACACAGAGGATCTGTGTCCCAGGTCCTGGGTGCTCTGACAAATGGGGGGCTCCCTCCAGAGTTTCAGAGAGGAGCTGGGGACAGAAGCCAGAACCTGAGGGTTCCTGGACCAGTAAGGCTTCCCCGACCCCCAGCGCCCCTGGCCCTGAACCCCTGTCGTCATCATATCCTATCCCCCCCCACCCCCAATCCGAGCAGGCTGCTTGGAACCTAGCCCACCTTCCATTTTGCCACCATCGCATCCCAAGTGGGCTCTCCCACCCCCCAACACCTCCTGTGCCCCCCACTCAATTCCACTCAGAAGCTGAGCCCAGCTCCGCCTCTCCTCTTTTTTGGAACAAATAGGCAGGTGGGTAGCCCAGCACGTGGACCCTTCTGGGTGACCCCACCCCATATAGGTCCTGGGCCCCCTCGGGCCCCTGCCACTCCCCACCCAGTGCAGGAAGCCTGAGCTGAAGTCTGGGAGGGCTTCCCTGCGAGGGGGCTCCTTCACACCTGCTGGAACAGGAGGTGGAAACAGCTCCCCTCCCTCCCCTCCCCTGGTCCCCAGCCTGACTGGACTTGAAAGGCTGGGGGTGTGGGGGGTGGCGGTGTAGCATCTCCCCCCACACCGGAGGGGCGAGAACAGAGCTCATTAGGGGAGGGATCAAACACGGAGCTCCGGGCTGGGGGAAGGGGTGGGCGCTGACAAGAGGGAATATTTTATCGGGGCGGCTGCGCTCTCTCTGCCAAGGCCAGCACCTCGTCAGATATTGAGTCTCCTTGTCGATGCCGCTAGCTGTAAGTGGAGGGAAAAAATCACTTAATGGGCTTCTCGAGCCTCATTCAGGCGGGAGGATGCCCGGGCCGAGAAAAGAAGGTGGCGCTGCACCCTTCAAGGAGCTTCTGCCATCCAACGCCTTGGGGGGCTCCAGGGGCACTGCCGCATCTGCTAATAACCCTTCAAGTGGTGACTGCATTTGCAGAGCCTCCATTTATTTTAATTTTACGAGCTGTATCGCTGCCGTGCAACCCCTCAACAGACCTCCACCAGCCCCTGCCGTGTGCCAGGACTGTAGCCAGGCGTAGGGGGCACAGCAGGGACTGAGGCAGGCGGGGGGACCTCTCAGTTCAGGAGTGACCGGCTTTAAACTATGACCTGGGCCATGGGCAATGACCACACTTAACTGGGAAACAGAGTGAAGTTGGAAGGAGTCATGGGAGCCTGAGAGGGGTCCTGGGGGGCATGGAAGGCTTCCCTGAGGAGGTGACATTTGTGCTGAAAGCTGAAGGTGGAGCAGGAGTAAACCAAGTTAAGAAGCAGGAACAGCATTCCAGGCAGTGGGAACAGCATATGCAAAGGCTTGGTGATCAGAGGTTAAGTGGGGCCAAAGGGAGTTGGGAGAGGGGCCAGACTCCAGAGGGCCACAGGGCCAGTGAGATGCTCAATTTGCTATTTTTCTACAGTAAATAAAATGACCATGGATTTTTTTTCCTGTATTCTATTAATTTGGTCAATCTGTTTTTGAGCAAGTAAGATAGGCATGAGGCTCCAAACAACAACAGCTATGCGATGAAAAATCAACATCCATCTCACCCTGCTCCCTGCCACCACCCTGTTCCCTAGCACAGAGCAGCCACTATTATCTGTTCCCAGGGTCTCTTTACATATTGTAAAGATGATTAAACATCCCATAGCCTCATGTAAACCCAAATGTCAGCATTCTTTGCTCATTGTGCGGACTTAGCCTTTCTTTGACATTAAAATAGACTTTGCTATTGAGGTCAGTTTTAGATTTACAGAAAAACTGTGCAGAAAGTACAGCGAATTCCTGTCTCCCCATCCCAGACACAGTTTCTACCATAATTATCACTTGCATGCCTGGGAGACCCGTTTCTGAATGAAGACCCAGGATTGATACATTTTTAGTATTTCAAGTCAGGCATTTCCATCATGGTCTGGGGGTGCACAGGTCTGTGGGTTTTGACAAATGCATGGGTTCCTGGGTCCCTCTTGACAGAATCACATGGAATAGTTTTGCTGTCCTAAAAATGAGCCCCCCCCCCCCTTCTGTCCCTCTCCTCCTGTACTGGCAGCCCCTGCTCTTTTCACTATCCCTCTAGTTTTGCTTTTCCTCCCTGGTTGGAAGGACCCAGCATGCAGCTTTTTCAGACCAGCTCCTTTCACTGAGCAGGGCGCATTTACGCTTTCTCTCTGTCTTTCATGGCTTGAGGGCTCATTTATTTTCCTTGCCGTATACTTTTTCATTGTATGCATGCACCACAGTTAGTTTATCTCTTCACCTAGTGGCATCCAGATTGAGTCAATTCTGAACAAAGCTGCCACAAATATAAATTCGTGTGCAGGTTTTATTTTACGTTATTTTTGCACGGGTGTCACTCTTTCAACTCAATCGGGACAACCAGCCTTTTCGTGGACTATCTTAGAAATATTTTCATGTCACTACTTAAGGAGGGTTTCCCTTAGGTCCTGCTGGGTAGTTCCTTAACAGATGTCCTATTCTGGGGCATTGACATTATTTCCAGCTTTTTTTCCTGGACCAACTGATGGTGCCGGAAACACACCTGTATGTGAGCTTTGGCCACACTTTGTGAGCAAACCTCTAGACTTGGGAACATGGGGGCTAAGGCAATTCATTTACATTTACTGAGCACCTACCATGTGCAAGGTCTGTTTTGTTTGTTTGTTTTGTTTCATTTTTTGCATGGGCAGGCACTGGGAATCGAACCCGGGTCTCCAGCATGGCAGGTGAGAACTCTGCCTGCTGAGCCACTGTGGCTCACCCCGCGAGGTCTGGTTTTAAGGGGCTTGGGACACAGTGTGGGAAGCCGATGCACCGAATGCACATTTTACATTTGCATTTTAAGGCCTCACTCTGTTGCCTTCTGGAAAGATTTGCTTGAATTGGCCCCCTCACGAAGAGCGTGCAATTGTGAGCGTGTGCACGCATGCATGTAGGGGAGGCTGGGGCTTTCCATGTGGCCCTCTCCTCCCAGACTGGTGGCAACAGGTTTTGGGGACCCACCTTGGCCAAGGTCCTTGGAGAGGCAGGAGTTGCCGATAAGCAAACCTGCCCATCACCCGATCGGTCAGATTGGGTTAATAAAAGCGCTGGCCAGAGCGATGGCTTCGGAAATCTATTTGCCCAGCGGCGTTCACCTGGGACAGTGTGCCGGGACACGGTGGGTCCCCTTCAGGGTTGGGGAGGGGGTACATCCAGCCCCATGGAGGATCTGGGGCCTCGGCTTCTCCATTTGTCAAGGACGGGGTGCGGGGGGGGGGGGGATGTGAGGGTCTCCCGGGTGCTGGGGGCGGGGAAGCCCTTTCGGACCAGGCCACCCTTCCCTCAGCCCCTTTGGTATTGCGCTACTTGGTCTTGGCCCTCAGGCCCCCAAAAGTGGTCAAGACAGATGGGCCTCTGTCTCCCTGGAGGTGCTGGAGAGGCCTACATCCACTTAACAACAAGGAGAACGAATGCTCCTATGGGATTGGAACCACAATCTCCTGGGGGGGGGGGCTCGTGTGCTGATACACGCCGGGCTGACCTGGCCAGCAGACCTGGGGGCTGGGGGTGTCCGGGTTGGTGGTTCTTGAAGGGAGACCCGAGATGAGGAGGGGGAGCAGGAAAGAGGATGGACAAGTGTTCATGGCACTGGGAACAGCAGGAGAGAAGGCAGGGAGGCCGGGGACAGGGGCAGAGGCCAGCAGGGAGCATGGGACTGAGCGCCAGAGAGAAGCACCCGAGGCCTTTTGCTCACACCCTTGCATGCTCACTCAGGCACATGCAAATGCACACACATACATAGACACACACATGACCCAGCCACGCACTCGCACGCCCGTGCATGCCCACCCTCACACATACATGCACACGCTCCTATGCATCTGCTCATGCACACCCTCTGACATGCAACCCTCTGACCAATACACACACCCACATGTACTCAATCACACATACACTTGCACGCCACCTTCACACACATGAACACCCACATGCTCACACGCTCCCTCTGACATGCAAATACACTCATACACACTCACACATAAGCACACATAAACATACACACCCATCACGTGCTAAAAAATGCTCGCACGTAGTCACATGCACTGGCTCCTTCCCGCTCACCAGGGTAGCCATGCACACACGCACACACCATTACATGCTCACATGTGCACACTTATGTGCACACACTCACACACAAATGTATAGCCACTCACATGCATACTTGTCCACAAGCCCCCTTGCACACTCATGTACATGCACACTAAAACACAACCTGGTCACACACACACACACCCCATTACACGTTCACACATGTACACGCTCTCACACAAATGTGCAGCCTGTCACACACACACAGCCACAACATACTTGTCCACATGCCCTCTTGCACACTCACATGCACACACACACACTAAAAACCCACATCCACACAATCACACTCAGTCTCACACACGGACACACTTTCAGAGCTGCTGTATAACCATTCCTACATTAAAAACCCAGGCAGCCATTTTAAAAATAATTCATCCTTTGATGAAATCCAGCTTTTTCATTTTGCACATGAATTGGCCAGCCTCGGCCTCACTCCCCCTCCCCAAAGATAACCAGGTTAAAATAAAAATTGAATTCCCGCATCTGCTTTCAAAAATAACCCCCGCACCATCCACCGTTCAATGCAGCCCTCCTCAGCTGTGAAGAATTAGAAATGCAAAGCCACAAGAAGGAGATTGGAGAAGGCTCAGATGGTGCATTATGCGAAAAATAAAATAAAAGAAATGCAAGCTGGGGTGGGGGCACTAAGACTGCAGCTCTGTGGAGTATGTCTGCTAGCGGAATAGAGGTTGGGGAAAAATGAGCCAAAGGTCCACAGCTGGGTGGGTGGGAGGCCTGGCTGCTGCCCACTGTTTTGTCCTTTTCCATTTCCTTTAAGGCGATTATAGAATCGCATTGAGTCCCTTCTCTGTAAAACGACGCCGATTTGAGTGTGTCTGCCTGCGTGTGTGTCTAGGATTAATTGAGATCATTGATACAAATCTTGTAGCACTGGGCTTGGCCCAATGTACATATTCAAACTCTAGTGCATGCCAGATTAAAAAATAATTCATTCACATAATGGTATCAAATAATTCAACCTTACTTTTCACCCTGGAAGAAGGGACGATTATTTTTGACTCCACAGAGAACCCAAGCATTTAATAGACAGTGTCTTTTCTTTCTTTCTTTCTTTTTTTGGACCACAAGCCTTCCTTTAAGGATATCCAGTTGCTTACTTTTATAAACCCAGTTAGTTGGTGGAGGCCGTAGGGTTTTGTTTCTTACTGAACTGGAAGAGTTAGGGTGCCCTCTCACATGGTGGCTTTTGTGAAGTTTGCAGCCCTGGGGTGGGGCGTCTCTGAAATAGGGGTGTAGACAGGGCGAGAAGAACTCTCAGCATCTCTGAGCCTTTGAGACTCAAGATGAAATTTAATTTAAATATTTTTCCCTCCTTATAGGTTGTGGGCTACAAACAGGTATCAGTCCACACTCCCCAACAAACAGGGGTAGTTTGACTTTTTTTGGGGGGGGGATAGTTGTCAGCCTGATGTGGCAGAGAGAACCTGAAGTCCCTTCTTGGCTTCCACGCCTATTTCTATCCTGTGAATCTGTTGCAACCCAGGCGAGCTCTTAGCCCTTCTGAATCTTGTTTGCCCGTCTAGGGAATGGGGACCAATCAGCCCAGGGCTGCGGCCAGGTAAAGCCCCCAGACGGGGCTCAATGTTGGGGGGGGGATGCTGGGTGGGGGGTAGCGTCCCCTACACCCGCCATCAACAGCCCCCACCGCAGGAAGCCTTGCGGCCCGGAGATAAGAAACGGGTCAATAAACTTTTCTGCAAGATGTGCCGGCTTCCTCCCTCCCCGCCCCGCACCCCCCCCCCCCCCCCGCCTCCGGCCCCCTGCCCGTCCCAGCCCCCACCCCCCGAAGGGAAAGGTCAGATGCGAGGCGGCATCGACCCGCGCCCGGAGCCAGGCCCCCGGCCACGCCGCGGCCGCGCTGACCAACTGACCACACGCGGTCCAGGAGCCGGGCCCTCCGCCGACCAATGGGAACCCGCCGAGCCGCGGTTGCCGGGCAACGCGCGCCGGGGAGGAGGGGCGGGGCCGGTGTGGCGAGGGCTCGGGGATGGAGGCGCGGAGCGGGTCGATTCCGGCGCCGGTGCGCACGCGCGACGGGGCGGCCCGGGGAGGGAGGGGGGCGATGGGAGGGGGACGCTGCAGCCGGGGACATCGATCGCCGCGGCCCGAGGCGCTTAATAAGCTCCGAGAAGGGCTGGAGGGGGGGGTGCTTCTGGTACCCCTCCACCCTCCATCCCCACTCCCTTCAATAATAATAACAACAATAGCAATGGCAGGTAGCATGTATACAGCGCTTCCAACCTGCCGGAACATTCCATTCCGGCTCCCCCAGAAGCCCAGGGATGGGGGTGGTCAGCCAGTCCCCGAGCTGGGTCCAAATCCCGGCCTCGCTAGGACTGCTGTGAGGATTGAGTGGCGCGGTCTCCTGGGAAGCACTTGATTTTTGTTTGAGAATTGTATTCTCATGCGGGGATGCCCAGGCCCAGAGAGGGAAAGTCCCTGGCTGGGAGACACACAGCTGAGGCAGAAACCGGCTGTCTTGCCTCTCCCTCCTCTCCTCTCTTTGCCTCTGATTCATCTTCTTCTTGATATTTATTGAGCATCTATCGTGAGCTGGGCGGTGTCCTGAGTGCTTCATATGTTTGAACAAGTTGGATGGTCAAAATCCTATGCATTGGACAAATTATCCCCAATTTACACAAGAGGAAGCAGGAGGAAGGAGGCTGGGAGGTCTGGACAAGTCCCTTCTCTGCTGCCCATTCGGCCTCCTGTCTTCCATCCCTTCTCTTTTTCTCCTCTGCCTTCTCACCTCTCACTTCTCCAACATTTCCCCCTCCTCATCTCCTGACAGCTTGTTTTCTCTTCTTCGTTGCCCCAATTTCAAAGCCAAAAGGTTTTCCAGGGAGTTCCAGAAAATAGGAAGTTCTTGGTCCCCGCTCAGGCTCTGCTCAGACTCAGACGGAAGGAGGTGAGGCCTGAGGGGAGGGGCCCAACCCGACCTCACAAGGGGGGTAGATATGGGGTCTGTTGAGACCCCAGATTTAATAGCCTAGAACCCCTGTACCCCACCCCAAAGGACCTCCACCCTGCTCCCAGCCCCCTCACCTGCCCCCAGTCACCTTCTGTAAACAGGGGGAAGTAATCCTACTTAAGGGTTCAAGGGAGATGTGAAAATGATGAGAAATATGAAGACCTAAGCAGACAATCCAGCACCCAACATCCACAGCGCTCCCTTGTCATTTCCCACCCTCCCCTTTCTTTTTTCCCAAAGAGGGAGGAGGAGAGGAAGAGTCCCCCAGTTGTTGATTGACACAGCTGGTGGTGGGCTAGGAGTCCTGGAAAGATACCGAGGGAGAGGCCTGGAACTTTAAACCCAGTAGATGAGGGTCTTACCAAAAGAGGCTCACACCACCTCCAGTTGACCCGTGATCTGTGTCTTTCATTTCTTGATAGAACTATTTCTTGATAGTTCATATGTGACATCATACAGAATTTGTGTGTACCTTGCTCGTTTCACGCAGTCTAGTTACCTTTTGACTTCGCTGACTACCCTGAAGTGGGCCCCGGGATGGTGACTCGGCCCCACATGGAGTCAAACACCTTCACCTGCCCCCCTAGGAGCCAGGAGTGGGTCCTAGAGAGCCAGGCCTGGGGCCAGATATGCCTGCATTTGAATTCCTGTGTGACCCTGGGTAGGTGGCTTTACCTCTCTGAGCTTCTGGCTTCACAGGGGTGATAGTGATGACTAAGCAACTTTATGCTAAGTTCCTGGCACTCAGTAGATGCTCCAAGATTTTCAAGAAATCGAGGGCCAAGTGGGGGCCCCATGTCTGGTGACGTGGAGGCTGGAGGTTGCTGGGGTGCAGGATAGAGAGGTTGCCTGAGCCCCTGCCCTCTAGCACACTGTCTTGTCTACACTGTAGTTCCTGAGCATTGGAAGGAGGATGACATAAAGTGATAGTGGAGGGGGGTGGCGGGTAGCCTTCGTTGGACCCCTAGCTGTGTGACCTTGGGTGAGTCACCTCCTGCATTTGCATTTCTGTTTCCTCATCTGTAAAATGGGGACAGGCTAACACACCTCTAGGATGCCAAGTCGGCAGCCAATGATTTGCTGCTGTTGCAGCTAAAAAACGTGGTTTCAAAATCATTCTTTTTTTTCATCTTATCAGGGCGGTTGGGCACCCGGAAGCCCCCCGCCCTGCCCCTGGCTCCCCCTACCCCACAGGCCTCTCGGCCCTCCGGCACACACGAATGCTGCAGTTATTTCCGATTTATCCCGGGCCCCCGCAGAAATACATTTTCTTCAATTATTAATCATTGAGGTGTGAGAGAGATACACAGGAATGAAATTAGCAACCTGACCTTTGGGGAGAGGGCTGCGGGGGTGGGGGGTGTCCCTCTGCTCCAGCCCCTGCACACTGGCAGAGGTCAGATGGGGGCCTGGTGGGGGGAAACCTGTGACTCAGGGGGAGTGAGAGATGGGACCCCCCCCCACCCAGAGGAACTCAGAAAAGGGAGCCCAGGAAACCTTTTCTCTCCTCTGGTTTCGCTTCTCACTCTCTCTCTTGAGAAATGGGGATCATTCTGGGGGTGTGGTGGGAGCAGGGGTCAAAGGCAAGAGAGAACTGAGGGAGGCAGGACTCCCCAGCGGTGCCTCAGTTTCCCCAGCTGTCGGAAGGAGAGCCTGGCTCTGTTTCCCAGGCACCCCTTCCAACCTCTGCTATAGAGGCTTCATTCTACTTTCTACCTCCTCATTCACCCTGCAAAACTCACAGCGGGCCCCCCTACATGTCCAACCCTGGGAAGCAGGCGACAAGCCGGGGGGCTTTATCCAACCCACACTTGCAGAGCTGTAAAAAGCTAGAACCAGGACCAGTCCAAAGGAGGGTCCCATGGGTGGGGGGGGTCCTCTCCCCCAGCTTGGAAGGAAAGAGCAAGCCCCCAAGAAGTGGGAGCACAAAGAAGAGCTCAGAGGTGCATGTCCAAACGTGCCTGGCCAAGTCCAAAGGGCTCAAAACTCCTAGTCCATCCTCCAACAGCCTTGCAAGGTAAAATTTCATCATCAAGCCAAAGCCTCCATTTTACAGGTTAGGCAACGGAGGCACAGAGAGGTTAAGAAACGT